>NC_136059.1:1092100525-1093300525 GCF_964261635.1 Lissotriton helveticus
TTATGTGTCTCCAGTATTCCTGTATGCGGGGGCAGTCCCATATGGTGTGGAAAAATGTTCCCTCCTCCCCACATCCCCGAAGGCAATAGGGGTGCTGAGCTCGGGATATACGGTGTAGCATTGTCCTCGTGTAATATACCCTGTGTAGAATTTTCAATTGCACTAGTCTCAGTCGAGCCGAGATGCCCACTTCCTTGGGCGAAGCTAACGCCTCATTCCATTCGTGCTCATCCATCTCCTCTGTGTCCCCCTCCCACTTCACCTTCAGGGAAAGCATTGGGTCCGGTAGATTGTTAATCAGTTTGCGATATGTGAAAGATGTTGCTCGCTCTAACATAAAATCAGTAAGGAGGCGGTCCTCCAGCGGGGAAGACTCTGGTAGTTCCGTTCCTGCGGGGAGGGCCGCTAGTAGTGCGTGTTGGATCTGGATGTATCTATAGAGTTCCCTGTCATTAAGTTCGTACAGTTCTTGCATTCTAGTGAATGGTATGACCTTTCCCATAGATCGCCCACGGTGGAAATGCCTATTGTATCCCAGTGCGAGAAACCCTTGCTAATTCTCAGGTTACCAATGACTCGAGAGTCCCACAGCGGGGTTAATTTGGTGATCTTACCCTTCCATCCCAGGGCCGCCGTTGCCGTGTGCCAGAGTGTTACCGTCAGTCTAGTAGGGCCCACTAGCGTGCGCGTTTTACGTTGGTCATATAGCGGGGCCAGGAGGGTGGTGGTGCCCAATTGCATTCTGTCTGCTCGGAATGCAGGCTCAGTCTGCGGAGCGTGGATCCATTGATTAATGGGTTTAAGGTGTGCTGCCCAGTAATATAATTTTATATTGGGAAGGGCAATACCTCCGTCAAACCACCCTCTATGCAATTTGGATTGGGCTATACGTGCTGGGAGGGTCCCCCACAATAGGGTTGATACCAACGCTGATATCTTTTGGAAGAACCCTGGGGCTACCGGAAAGGGAGTATTTTCAAGAACATATAAGAGTCTAGGCAGAGTCATCATTTTATATAGTGCTGCCCGTCCTAAAAGCGTCAATGGGAGTCTTGACCAAAATTGCACATCACGTTTGAGCCTGTCCACGTCTGGCCTTAGATTTTTGTACATAAATTCCACTGGGTCCGCGGTGACCTGAATGCCCAGGTATCTAAACGAGGTGCCCGCTATCCGCAAAGGACATTCCGCTGCCAGGACCGGGGCTCTCCCTTTCAGGACGTACATCTCTGATTTGCTCCAGTTCAACGTATAACCGGAGGTCTTACCATAGGCATCGCAGATGTGCAAGAGCACAGGGATTCCGCTGTCAGGGTTGGTAAGGTATATCAGCATATCGTCTGCATATAGAGACAGCCGGTCCTCCCACCCCTCCTTCCAGCAAATACCCGGAAGCCGAGGCGACTTCCTAATCAAAGTGGCCAAAGGTTCTAGTGAGATTGCGAACAGCAACGGTGACAGAGGGCAGCCCTGTCGTGTGCCCCTGCCCAGTGGGAATTCTCGTGAGATATGCCCATTCGCTACCACCCGCGCCGTTGGGTCAGTGTAAAGCAATCGCACCCATGCAATAAATCGGGGGCCGAACCCCATGCGCGTCAGCGTTTCAAAGAGGTGGGCCCACTCCACGAGGTCAAAGGCCATCCTAGCATCAAGTGCCAAGATGACTGCCTGAGAAGTGACCGATTCAGCACGAGCCAACACCCCGTGTAATCTACGTAGATTTAGTGAAGTGTTTCGATGAGGCATGAATCCGGACTGGTCCGGGTGTATAAGTGATGCCAAGTGGGGCATCAATCTCAGTGCTAGAAGTTTGGCGAGAATTTTGGTTTCTGCGTTAAGCAGCGATATGGGACGGTAGGAAGAGCACTCCTCAGGTGGCTTGCCCGGCTTGGAGATGGCCACTATCGTAGCCATTCGTTGATCCGGCGGAAGTGTACCCCTCCCCAGGCATTCCCTATACATTTCCAGTAAATGTGTACTGAGGGTCTCAGGCATTGCCTGGTACCATTCCACTGGAATTCCGTTGGGGCCCGTTGCCTTACCCGGGTTTAATGCGCTGATCGCCAGTTGTATTTCCTCAGCGGTAATGTCCGCATCCAATTCTGTAGATATTTCCGGGGTCAGCGTACTGACCTCGATTGGAGCTAACACTTCTCTGGCCATTGCAGGCGTCACCTCACTCTCAGGGGTGTATATCCGTTCGAAGTGGTCTGCGAGCAGTTCCACAATGTGCTCCGGGTTGGCATGCACCTCTCCCCGGTCATTTTTCAATCTATGGATTCCCCTTGGGTTCCCTTCTCGTTTGTCGAGCCACGCCAACATCCTTCCCGCCTTGTCACCCACCTCATAAACCCTGTTCTGAGTGTTAGTCATGTCGTCCTTAATGTGTAAGCGAATGTGATCTTTATACATCTGCTGTTGCAATGTAAGCGTGTGTAGTGTATCTGGGGTGGGATGTTGTTCATGTGTTGTGGTCGAGTCCTGTAATTTCAGTTCCAGGTTCGCTTTGCGAATCTGGGGCACTTTGAGGTAGGTAGGTTGTATAAGGTATATGCGCCTACGTGTCGGTATCTGGGAGGAAAGCGTAAGAGTCAGTGGGGAGTGATCTGAGATCCCCCTAGGGTGAATCGCTATTTCATCTACATATTGGAGTCCCTCCCCTAGCGTTAGAAAGTGGTCGATCCTAGACAGACTTCCATGCACTGCTGAATGGTAAGTGTATTTCTGATCTGTGGGGTGGAGAAGCCTCCAAATATCTACTAGGCCCATGGCTGTTAAGAATTGTTGGAGCCGAGGGACCCCTCCCCCGGAGACCGGTGCCGGGAATCTGTCGAGTTGAGCATCTATGATTGCATTGAAATCCCCACCGAGGATGACTTCCCCTTCTGGGAGAGATAGGATAAAATCACCCAGTTTAGGGAGTACTACCGAGTGTAGTGCCGGTGGGACGTACACTGAAACTAGACTGATGAATTTCCCTTCCCACTGCCCCTGCAGGGCCGCAAAGCAACCTTGATCGTCAGTCTTGGTCTGCAGGGGGATGAACTGCGCGTTTGTTCGTAACAGGATTCCGGTCCCACGGGAGCCGGACGTGAATGCCGAGTGGACTACCATTTTGTACCCTCTTCTATCCAAAGCCTTAACAGCCCCCCCTGTTAAGTGAGTCTCTTGCAGGAGCACTACAGTGGGCTTTTGCCTCTTAATCGCTGCTAGGACCAAACCCCGTTTCACTTTGTCTCCCAGCCCTCTCACATTCCATGTCATGAGTCTCAGGGTGGGATGTGTTCTCTCGGTGTGTGCGGTGTCTCCGCCATTCAAAGGTATGTCAGCCATTCTGAACTACGGGTATCATGGGGTGCCGGTAGGCATACGTAGCATCGGCAATGAGTGCATGGTTATGTAGGGGGACGGTGGATGGCCCCACCGGGGCAGTTTTCCTCTTTGCTCTCTTCCCCTTCGGGGCAAATACAGATAGGGGCCTGACATTCTTCCGTGATATACTATTCCAACTCCTAACTACAAAAAACCAACAACAACCCTCCTCCCAACCCCCCCTCCCTGCATCCCTGCCTAACGGACTTACAACTGCCCGCCTCCCCAACTGAGCAGAGTGCTTTACCCATCCCATAACCAGAGTACTTGCTTGTAAGGGGGAGAGTGTCTCCCCGAGCAGGCGGCATCCCTGCGTGCATCCGGGGTGTCAATGCCAGTGTCCATATGCAGCTATGAAACTGTGCTGAAACGGTCAGCGATCGACTCGACCTTAGAGTTCAGTGGGGTGGGGGGGTGTTGTCATTCTTCTCCGCTCGCCCCTGCAAGTCCACGGGGCGGAGAGCCCTCCGCTCCTTCCCGGCCAGACGTTTGTGAAGCTGGCCTGCTGCCTCCTCCTCGATCCTGGGTAGATCTGTTTATTCTCCTCTGTCTGCCCACGGTGTGCCATCCCTCCAGCCAGTCCCGAGCAGCGTCCGGGGAGTCAAAAAGCCATACCTTCATGTCCGCTACCACTCGTAGCCTCGCCGGGTAGATCATCGAGTACGGCAGTTCCTTCTCCCGCAAAGTCTTTTTCACCTCCAGAAATGTTTTTCGCCTTCTGGCGACCTCTGCCGTGTAGTCCGGGAAGAAGGCTATTCTCGAGTTCTGAATTTGAATGGCTGGTGCTACTCTCGCGGCCTGCAGAATGGCGTCGCGGTCCCTGAAGTTGAACAGCCGGGCTAAGATTGGCCTAGGCGGTCCTCCAGTCCGAGGTTTGCCCCCTGGCACTCTATGGGCCCGTTCCACCGAAAAGAAGTTTGAAAGGCCCTTGGGCTGGAGTCTGGTTTTGATTATGCCTTCTACATATAGGTCCATTGCTCCCGTGTCTTCCGATTTGGGGACACCTAAAATTCGTACGTTATTGCGCCGGGAGCGCCCTTCTTGGTCATCCAACTTTTCTCTGAGTAGTTTGTTGTCAGTTTGTAGTCGCTCCATTGCCGTTTGCAATATAGAGACATCCTCGACCAAGGATTTAGTGACCACTTCAACTTGTTTGACCCTTTCGCTCATTTTCTGGAGGTCCGCCCGGATCAAGGTGACCTCTGTGGCCGTAGCTCCCACCGTCGCCTGTACTTGGGCCAGTGCCGTCAGGATGTCCTCTAAAGTGGCCTTTTTCGTCCCCTCAGTTTCTGTCGCCTTTCCGGCGTACTTGCGTTGCTCCGGCGGAGGAGTGTGTCTCTCGTACGCAAACTTATCCAGCTTGGCCTGGGTAGGGTGGTGTTTGGGGCCTCTGTTGGACATAGTTGTGTTCCTATGGGCGTTGCCGCCTGGTGTTGGGGGACAGTGTTCGGGCCCGGGAGGGATATCTGTCGCACTGCCGCGTCTATCTGTGAGGTCGCCGCGTAGGTAATTATTCAGGGCGTGGGCCTCATGTCCCCCATTGGCCTTTAGGTGCAGGGCCCCAGCCCAGCAGAGACGCTAGGTCCGGCAGGTCTATCACTGTATGCAGGAGGCAAGACGCGGTATCCCTCCGACTGGTGTTGGTGCTTACGTGGCTCGCTAAGCCTACATGTCTGCAGAGTGTCCCAAGGAGGTAGGTGAGTACGTAGCACAGCAGGCGCAAGGCCGCGGCTCAGCGTCTTACCGCGGCGTAATGTCCCAATGATAGATGCGCCGGCACTTCCCTTCGCTATTATTCTATACCGAGGTGCCGCCCGCGGGGGGGCCTCCAACCATCGCCCCCACCGCCGAGGAGAGGTACCGGGCAGTCCGTCTGCTCCCTCCTATGCAGCGCCTCAAGGACAGCGGGTCTCAATATCGCCGCCCCGGAGAGCAGGCCGCCTCCACCGGAGCCCCGGGTGCGATGCGCCTCCGGCGCCCAAAATGGCGGTCCCGATCCGTGAACCGCCGGTGTTGTCTGCGCCGCCTCAGGAAGGGGCCTCACAGCCGTGTCCGCTGTCGCTGGATGCCGCCGGGTCTCGCCCGCCACTCTGGGCCGTCAGGGGATGATTCAGGCCGTGTGCTCCGGGGAACGGCACTTCCGGTCTATCGTGGCCGCCAAGAGGTCATTTCCGGCTGGATCCACTCATCCCACGACTCCGCTGCTCCCAGGATGCCGGAAGGCCCCTCCCCACTCCGATCGTAGCCGCACGATTTTGGGCAGTTTCCAGGTCGTCGCCGCTTCGAATTTTCTTCGGCGGGTGCCGCAAGGACTCAGGGTCCGGTCCACCCCGTCAGGCACCGTCTCACTCAGGATAAGTAGGTCGGATATTAGCGGGAGGCCGCCTCAGCACGGGAGCCCCTCTAAGCTGTGGCCGCCATCGCCGGCTGCCAGCCACGCCCCCCTCCCCCTCTTCTTTTTTTAAACATGTTTTGGGGTTCAACCGAGTCCCATGATAGCTGCCTACACTTCCTGGTTGAAGTGTTGGTGGCCAATCATATTTCAGTAGGGTTTCAGTAGGCTATTGGGCTCCTAGATATCAATATTTTTAAAACTTAAATACCTCTGAAAACTACTGAACAGATTTACACCAAACCACAAAAAGCTTGCTTTCTGGACCAACATCAAGCTTTCTGGCAAATTTGGTGTTCCACCCAGACATAAAATGTGGAAAATGCATTTTGGACCCCCCCCTTTTTCTCAGCCCCCACTGGATGGATCGCCCCAAAACTTCCAACACAGCAACTGAGCCAAAAATGAGATGATCTGTCAAGTGGCGACAAAGTTATTAGCAAAACAAAAAAATGCTTTTCCTATGGAAACTTTGGTCCTAACTATAACTACTTACTAGCGACAGCCTTTACACCGCGGCTCGAACCATACTGTGCTTTAAACGTGCAGTCCAAACCAAGGATGTGTCTATACAATGCATTCCTTTACCCCACAAGTCATTACAATTACTTGCCTCAAGGAAAGTTTTTGTTGAATTGATATTGGACTTTAGGTCCAGCACTTTCACTATTGTTGCACAGACTGGAGTTGGAATAGTAAATTATACTATTCCAACTCCGGCACTTTACTGAAGGCAAGTTGTTGAAATGACTTGCGTGCAAACAGAATGCGTTGTAAAGATGCATTCGTTGTTCAGAACCATGTTATTAAGGCAGGTGTAATTAATGCCTGTGTGGTTCCAACATACAATCATATATATGGTTAAGCCCTCTTATTGAATGTTACTCCATGGTTTCAAAGCTTGTGTTTTGCTGAAAAAAGGAATGTGAATTATTTCCTGTTATTCACAGTGATTAATTCATTTGCAGGATATTTAGCTTCCTTAAGTACATTAAAATAAAAGTGTTAAACAGAGCATTTTGTCTGTGTTTCAGTGGTGGTAAAAAACACAGTTTCAAAAAGCGTTGCTCTTAAAATTTTAATCACCACACCTGACAAGTTCACCCTGGCAGGCTTAACCTTGATTCAGGTGTCTACAGATGAATCCTGCCAAGTTTGTGAAAATAAACATTGTAACCTCAGAACGAGCTGCACTTAATTTTTTCTCTTTATATGTGTCTACTTAAACCTACTCTATTGTGCTGATGTACTATAAAAGAAAAGAACATTTTAGAATGCCTGCATTTAATTTCCCCTCAATGTCCTTTGCTTTTAAAATTCCATTTATATATTAATAAACATTGTTTCATAAAACACTTTTTAAATATTAGCACATTAAATGGAACAAAAACGCACATTTCCACAAACATTGACAAATATAACAGCAGTCTCAGGCAGTCAATGAAGAGTAAATTGATGAATGCTCTTTCTAAAGAGAACTAAAATAAATTACTACATCTAATATAAAAAATATATAATAAGTAACATGTGTAAATTGATCTTTGCTTACACTAAAAAAAAAATTCACTGAAAAAACAAATATTAAAGTGACCGTAGAGTTAGGTGGCAAAATGAGATAAAAACTAACAAAAGTCAACTGCAATTCAAACGTTATAGTTTGAACTCGCTCTCCATATTAAAGGACATTATTGGTGATATCACAAATTATATCAGCCAGTCATTCTGACAGCGCCATTTACGATTTGTCGACTTGAAGTAATTCAATACGCTACACATGTGGTGAGTTTTCAGTTCACCTTAATGGGATTACCTTCTTAAAGACTTCCCATGTCTTGCAATTTTAAGTCAAGAAGCATGATTTGCTGCTGAAAAGATACCTTCTTCCTGGCCTTATGGACAACCCTCTGTAGTTTGGTAAAATATGCTACATACATTTCTGACATTGGCACAATGTCCTAGAACCGAAGGCACCATGTTAATGCCAGTGTGAGATAAGCCACCTCTAAGTGGGCCTCCGTTGCATTCTAAATTATTAAACAATCTGCACTGCCTCAAAATCTTCAGTAAAGTACCCCAAATAAACATCCAACCTTATAAACTTTCTCACTGTAGAGAATTTGTCTATAGCACTGTATTAGAACTATTTCATATGGGCACATGCCCAGATATAGATAATAGATCATCTATTGTCAACAGAAGCTTTGGCTTTTCTCGCAATGTTCAAACAAAATTAGACTTTAAGTCCCATCCTGTTTAAAAAAATTCTTCTGTAACCCACATCAGGTAAGCTCAGTCTTTACCTCAGTAAAACCTGCACCCAAAATCTTTGTGATTTGTAAACTTTGCACCACATAACTTTCAACATGCTCAACCACACTTACCTCCCGAGTTTATCCATTTTCTATGGCCTTTACCAACATGTATATACTCAGTAACTCTATTCTGTGCATGATTATGGTGTTATCAGTGATCAGTGATCAGTGATGACATTAGAGATGTCATCATTTATCTCATTTACCATGTCGTGAGTGGTCTAATATTTGACGTATTAGGCAGTGCCTGGCCATGGGAAAGGTATAGTTAGCTCAGTAAACTAAAACTGGTGAATTTCATTTTTTTTTAGATTTTATATATATTAATAATAAAAACAATGGTGTTGACTTTATAGTTATGTGTTGAAATGAGGGAAGAGCTAACATTAAAAAATCAAAACTATAACATCACTTTAACCTCTGTGTTTTCAGTGAATTCTAGTTTGTATTAAATAATTTCTCCAATGCCTTAACTGTGTACGTGCACAATGCTGCCATCTCCTGCAAACTTCTGCTGTGCATTGCCTTTGAGTGTGTGCTGTGGGCACCCACCTTTCCATAAAGGAGCCAAGGAAGATGCACTTTTTTTTTAAAGTGTCTTGCTGATTCGTTGAACGTGCCAAAGTTATCAACAAAACATAAAACGCTCTTCCAATGGAAACTATGACCTAACTGTCACTACACAGTAGCAACTGTGTATATTTATATTTACCACTGAGTAATTATAATACGACCACGTCAAATATTAGACCACTCATGACATGGTAAATGACATAAATGGTGACATAACCGATGTCATCACTGATCACTGATATCACCATAATCATGCACAGAATAGAGTTACTGAGTATATAGATGTTGGTCCACATTTCCTTTCACAAATCTTCCCAAACCTTTCCAAAAACATCTCACACAACTCTGCTTTTTCCTGTAAAGTTTTGGGATGATCTGCCAAGTGGGGGCAGAGAATAGGGGGTCCCAAAACACATTTTCCCAATTCATTTTTCTATAGGAAAATTGAACAGTGATACCACAAACACTGCTGAATGGAATTACATCAAATTTGGCAGAAACTAGAGCTTTGTCCAGCTCTGATGTAAACCTGTTGAGTAGTTTTTTGAAGAAACTTTGCATATTTCACCCTGTGGAAGATCTGGGGAGCCAACAGATCTTGAGATCTGGCCACAGGCCAGGCCTTGCACCCAACCCCGTGCAGTGGTGGGCTGTGTGCAGGGACTGTCAATAGCCCAGGCCCAGCACCCAACTCCATGCACAGGGATCTACTTATTATTTTATGTTAAAAAAACACGGAGATTTTCTGAAAAAATCAAAAGTTACAGTGACATTATAGTTTGGAATTGCAATAATATGTTATTTTACATTTCAAAAAACCCTTAGAACTTCACTGAGAAAACAAAGGTTTAAAGAATGTTTTAGTTATATTAAATAACTATAACTTGTGCCCTAAAGTAACTCTAACTCATGCCCCCGCTATGCAAAGATTTTTCTTCAACGATGTCATTTCAGAGGTTGCAGTGATGTCATCAATGATGTCATAGAACATTTTATGAGTGATGCAATATGTGAGTTCATAAGTAGTGCATGGCGAAGGTGTTGTAGTTACTTTTCGGCATAAGTAATAATTACTTGAGATAATTATAATTGGTGAATTTGAGTGGTTTTGGATGTTTTAACTGACATTTTCACCTAACCATAACGTCCCTTTAACCTTTGCTTTTTTAGTGAATTTCTAAGGTGTTTTTAATGCGGCGTTCAATATTATTACCATACCTAACTATACAATAATTTTAACTCTTGGTTTTTTCAGTGGATTTCTAGTTTTTTTTAATGTAAAGTGATATTTTATTACCATAAGTAATGCCCATTCCACACCACGTACGGCCTTTAGTGATATGGGAGAGGTGTGGCGCTGCGGCCAGGGCGACTGACGCTGGAATCTGGGGATCAGGGTTCGATCCCCGGCTCCGGCGGCAGGTTAGCCCAGCACCATGTGACTCTGGGCAATAGCTTGCTTAATCTTCCCGACGGCCCCCAGCGCCTAGAGACCCTTACGGGTGATTGTGCGCTTTACAAATGTGGATTATTATTATTATATGCAATGTGGGGTTGGCCACAGGGCCTGGCCTGTGGCTAGGCCCTGCTTCCAACCAAATCCCAGCAAGCAGGCAACCCTCCTCAACTGCACAAGGCCTTTGGCCATGCGTAGCATGGGGTTGGTCTCCGGTCCTGGCCTACGGCCTTGTGTCGTATGGAATAGACCACAGGCAGTCAATGTCTCACCATACACTGCTGAAGATCAAAGTTATTTGTTGAGAACTTGTCATAGGAATAGGATACTCTTTGTGTAATATAAATTCCCTGGGAAATACACTATGTCTGTTCTCATGGGCATTATTAGCATTAATGAATACCATCTTGGTTGATATTTACATTAATTCAGTATGATTCTATCTGTTGCAGTATGATGATTATAATATAGGCTTAGCGTATGTATCGTAGTTTTACAAATTACGTTCAATAAATTTGATGTTGACAGAATGAGATATATTACCAAACAGGGTCTGTATTGTGTACTGTATAATAATTGCAATATACCACAGGATTAAGGATTGTTCCAGCAATATAGAATATGACATAAGGAACAGCATGAGTTTAAGCAATCCAAGATGATGAACAGTTTGATTGTACAGCACCAACCCCTCATCATAATTTATGGATATGAATGGTATAACGACCGAATAACTCTTCAATGCTGGAGTACAAAAAATGAAATATATATGGCAGTGGAATAATGTCATGCTTACTGATAATTATACAATAGTACATGCAGATAAATCACAATCATTTTTGAGGTGTAAGTTCCAGTTAGAAAAGAATTCAACCGATTCCAAGGTAACAAACGTTTTGGTTACACTTCACTTTTGGTTTTATGACACTTTGGTCATTCATTTATGTTCTTACAATGTATATACATGTAGAATGATTTCATCTTGTATGTTTGAAATGCATCTTGGCCATTTTTGCAATAAACTACAGCAAGAGCAGCCTGAGTGTCCATATTTTCTTTTTAAGTAATGGCCTGTATGTGTTGGTAGCTTCGCCATTAAACGGAGGGGACACCCCCTTAGGGCCAGGTTTTTGAAGCATTTTGGTTACATATATATATATATATATATATATATATATATATATATATATATATATATATATATTCACTGAAAACCCCATAGGTTTCAGACATGTTATAGTTAGGAATTAACATTTAAAAAACCTTAGAAATTTATTGAAAAAAACCATAGGTTTTAGGGGGTTAAAGTTAGCTGGACATTTCACTCGTATAAAACCATTGAAATTCCCCCTTTATAGTTAGTTGTGCTAACTATAAGTCACCCCCCCCGCAATCCACTGCTGATGATGTCACATATTACATCATTCATGACACGGTCAGTGACATCACTGATGATATCACTGATGACATCTCAAATGACATCACTGATGACATCATCACATGATCATCTGATGCACTTCACACCCTAATATAACCTTTGATACACCCACTCTAAAATACAGACTAACAATCACAACACCATAGACACACCAATACCAGTTAGTACATACCCGCTCACTGATTCATAGGTCTACACCCAAATCCACTCACTAACCCATACATCACTTATACACACAGTCACTCATCAATACAGCCACTGATATAGCCACTCATACACCCATACAGACACTCACACACACACCACTCACCCATAGAGCTACTCAAACACCTAGTCAGTCACCAAAATAATTAAGTACAGTGCATTTACTCACCTATACAGTTATACACACACACCACCTCACTTATTCATACAGATACTAACACATACTTGCTCTCTTATACAATCTCTGGCACAAGCACACACTGATCCATACAGCCACTCTCACAATCATTCACTCTCACATACACTCGGTTATATACACCAACACTCTCATATACAGCCTTTCACATGTAATTTAATGTAACAGCTACTTATATATATAGTTACTCACACATATACCTCTGAGACATCCATTCACTCACCAACACAGCCATACACACACTCACCCATACAGCCCCTCACAGATGCACTCATGAACCCAATCACCCACTCACACATCCGTGCAGGGAGTCACATACCCCACACCCACCCACACAGACACTCAGGCACCCATACAGGTAATCAGACAACCAATCATGAATCCATATAGACACTTTGTAGCTACTCACCATTCCATGCAGCCACTTGCACACCAATTGACAGACAGATACAGACATTTACACGGATTAGTCATTCGCCCATGAATTCACTTAGACACATTTAATCACTCACTTATACAGTCAGTCATGCACCCACTAAATCATCCATTCAAACACTCATTCACCCACTCATTCTTCAATAAACCTTGGTGTGTATATACATATAACATTCTTAAACATTTCAGAAACACTCAGTCACTGGAAGATGTAATCAGTGATGTCATCAATGATATCACTGACTGTGTCATGAGTGATGTAATATGTGACATCATCAGGAGTGCATTGCAAGGGTGCGAGGTATATAACAGCGGAATTTCTCTGGATTTGTACGAGTGAAATGCCAGCCTAACTATAACGTCCCTGAAACCTGTGGTTTTTTTCAGTGAATTTCTACGGATTTCTAAATGCTAATTCCTAACTATAACGTCCCTAAAAGCTGTTTTTTTCAGTGAATTTCTGTCTTTTTAAATGTTATTTACTTACTATAACATGCCTGAAACCTGTGGTTTTTGCAGTGAATTTCTAAGGTTTTTAAATGCTAATTTCGAACTATGCCCATATAGGTAAAACATGTACAGAAAGAGGAAGAAAGGGGCAGAAAGAAGCAAGCGAAGTGCAGAAAGAGGGAAGAGAGGTGCAGAAAGAGGAACAAAGGTTCAGATAGAAGCAAGAAAAATGCAGAAAGAGGCAACAGAAGACCTGAAAGAGGAAGAAAGGTGGAGAAAAAAGCAAAAGAAGTCCAGAAAGAAGCAACTGAGGTGCAGAAAAAGGCCTACTTTGACTGTACCTTTCCACAGACTCATACAAATTAGCCTAATCACGAATCTTACTCCCAAAATGTCTTAAACCTCACTTTTCTCTTTAAGGTTCACTATTCATCTACTGCTCAGAATGTTAGGCCTACCAAATGTAAAACAGCAAACCTAACCATATAAATGTTGTAAGTCGCACCAAGTTTATGAAGGTAAGCATGCATATGTGTCTGCTTTTACCTAATGACATGTTACATAAAAATAAACATACAAATACTTGAATACCTGTGTTTCAAACAGCATATTCTGTAAAATTGTGTACAAAAAGGTATATGCATTTCTTTCTGCTCACAATACAGGGTACATGGATATTCCATGTTATTTTGAGGGGCTCTATAACACCAATATATATAAGACATGTCTGCCTGTGCAACCGAATGACAGAGCAGAACTGAGGAAATGTGATCACCTACACAAGAAGTTACTTGCTTTTTAAGCTACAATCTTCAGATGCATGCACACCTTTAAACTTGAGAGCTTGCATTTCCTATGTGAGAGCAGAAAGAGGTGAGAGATGTACAGAAAGAGGCTAGAGAAGTGCAGAAAAATCAAGACAGGTGCAGAAAGAGCAATAAATATGTAAAAAAAGGCAAGAGAAGTGTATAAAGAAGCAAGACATGTGCAGAAAGATGTAAGATAAGTGCACAAAGAGGCAACAGAAGTACAGAAAGAACCAAGAGAGGTGCTGAAAGAAGCTAGAGAGGTGCAGAAAAAGGAAGGAAGGTGTACAAAGAAACAAGAGGGGTGTAGAAAGAGGAAGAAATGTGCAGAAAGAAACAAGAGAAGTATAGAAAGAGGCAACAATAGTGCTTAAAGAGGAATACAGATGCATAAACAAGTAAGAGAGAAGCAAAAAGAAGCAACAGAGGTGCAGAATAAGGCAAGGGAAGTGCAGAAAGAACCAACAGAGGGGCAGAAGGATGGCAAGAGGGGTGCAGAAGGAGGCAACAGGGGTGCAGAAATTTGCAAAGAAGGACCAGAAAGAAGCAAAAGCAGTGCAGAAAGAACCAACAGAGGTGCACAAACAGACAAGAGGGGTGCAGAAAGAGGCAGGAGAAGTGCAGAAAGAAGCAACA
The DNA here is from genome assembly GCF_964261635.1 of Lissotriton helveticus. NCBI lineage: Eukaryota > Metazoa > Chordata > Amphibia > Caudata > Salamandridae > Lissotriton > Lissotriton helveticus. Next base: position 1,092,114,796 of record NC_136059.1, read on the forward strand.
GATGTGCAAAAGGAGGCAAGAGAGCTGCAGCTAGAGGCAAGAGAGTATCAGAAAAAAGCAAGAGAGGTGCAGGAAAAGGGGATACAGAAAGAGGCAAGAGGGGTGCAAAAAGAAGCAAAAGAGGTGCAGAAAGAAGCAAGAGAAGGGCAGGAAGAAACAACAGAGTTGTACAAAGAGGCAAGAGAGTTGTAGAGACGGGCAAAAGAGGTGCAGGAAAAAGGAAGAGCAGTGGAGAAAGAACCAACAGAGATGCAGAAGGAGGCAAAAGGGGAACAGAAAGAAAAATAGATGTGCAGAAAGAAGCAATAAAAGTGCAGAAAGAAACAACAGAGGGGTGCAGAAAGAGGCAAGAGAAGTGCATAAAGAGAGAAGTAGGATACAGAAAGGGGCAAGAGGGATGCAGAAAGAAACAAGAGAGGTGCAAAAAGAAGCAAGAGAAGCACAGGAACAAGCAACAGAGGTGCAGAAAGGCAAGAGGGGTGCATAAAGAGGCAAGAGAAGAATAGAAAGAAACAGAAGAGGTGCAGAAAGAGGCAGTAGAGTTAAAGAAAGAGGCAAGAAAGTTACAGAAACAGGCACAAGAGGTGCAAAAAGAAGGAAGAGGGGTGCGGAAAGAAGCAAGAGAGGTGCCAAAAGATGACAGAAAAATTCAGATAGAAGCAACAAAGGTGCAGAAAGAGGCTAGAGAAGTGCAGAATGAAGCAACAGAGATGCAGAAAGAGGGAATAGGGGTGAAGAAAGAGGCAAGAGGGGTGAAGAAAGTAACAAAAGAAGTGCATAAAGAAGGTACAGAGGTGCAGAAAGCGACAGCAGGGGTGCAGAACGAGAGAAGAGGGGTGCAGAAAGAGGCACGAGGGGTACAGAAAAAAGCAATAGAGGTGCAGAAAGAAGCATGAGTAGTGCAGAAAGAAGCAACAGAAGATCGGAAAGATGCATGAGGGGTGGAAAAAGAGAGAAGAGGGGTGCAAGAAGAGGCACGAAGGGTGCAGAAAGAGGCAAAAGGGTGCAGAAAATAGATTAAGAGATGTGCAGAATGAAATAAAAAGTACAGATAGAATGAACAGAGGTGTAGAAAGGCAAGAAGGGTGCAGAAAGAGGGAAGCGGGGTGTGAAACAGGCACGAGGGATTCAGAAAGAAGCAAGAGAGGTACAGGAAGAAGCAACAGAGATGCAGAAAGAGGGAACAGGGGTGGAGAAAGAGACAGGAGAAGTACAGAAAGAAGCAATAGACATTGTAAAATGGGGAAGATGGGTGGAGAAAGAGACAAGAGGGGTGCAGAAAGAAGCAAGAGAGGTGCAGAAAGAAGCAAAAGAAGTGCAGGAAGAAGGAACAGAGGTACAAAAAGAGGCAGGAAGGATGCAGAAAGAGGCACAAGTGGTGCAGAAAGAAGCCAGAGAGGTAGAGAAAGAAGGAAGAGAAGTACTGAAAGAAGCAACAGACCTGCAGAAATAGGCAAGAACAGTACAGAAAGAAACAACAGGTGCAGAAGGAGTCAAGAGTTGTGCAGAAAGAGGCAAGAGAAGTGCAGAAAGAGAGAAGAAGGGTACAGAAAGAGGCACGAGGGGTACAGAAAGAAACAAGAGAGGTGCAGAAAGAAGAATGAGAAATGCAGAAACAAGCAACAGAGGGGCAGAAGGATGCAAGAGGGATGCAGAAAGAAGGAAGAGGTGCAAAAAGAAGCAAGAACAGTCCAGAAAGAAACAACAGATGCAGAAGGAGTCAAGAGGGATGCAGAAAGAGGCAAGAAAAGTGCAGAAAGAGAGAAGACGGGTACAGAAAGAGGAACGAGGGGTACAGAAAGAAACAAGAGAGGTGCAGAAAGAAGAATGAGAAATGCAGAAACAAGCAACAGAGGTGCAGAAAGGCAAGAGGGGTGCATAAGGAGGCATAAGAAGTAGAGAAAGAAGCAACAGAGGTGCAGAAAGAGGCAATAGAAGTACAGAAAGAGGCAAGAAAGTTGCAGAAACAGGCAAAAGAGGTGCACAAATCAGGAAGAGGGGGGCAAAAAGTAGCAAAAGAGGTGCCAAAAGAAGAAAGAGAAGTGCAGATAGAAGCAACAGAGGTGCAGAAAGAGGCAAGAGAAGTGCAGAAAGAAGCAACAGAGATGCAGAAAGAGGGAATAGGTGTGAGGAAAGAGGCAAGAGGGGTGAAGAAAAAAACAAAAGAAGTGCAGAAAGAAGGAACAGAGGTGCAGAAAGCGACAGCAGGGGTGCAGAACGAGAGAAGAGGGGTGCAGAAAGAGGCACGAGGGATTCAGAAAGAAGCAAGAGAGGTACAGGAAGAAGCAACGGAGATGCAGAAAGAGGGAACAGGGGTGGAGAAATAGACAGGAGAAGTGCAGAAAGAAGCAATAGACATTGTAAAATAGGGAAGATGGGTGGAGAAAGAGGCAAGAGGGGTGCAGAAAGAAGCAAGAGAGGTGCAGAAAGAAGCAAAAGAAGCGCAGGAAGAAGGAACAGAGGTGCAAAAAGAGGAAGGAGGGGTGCAGAGAGAGGCACGAGTGGTGCAGAAAGAAGCCAGAGAGGTACAGGAAGAAGCAACGGAGATGCAGAAAGAGGGAACAGGGGTGGAGAAAGAGACAGGAGAAGTGCAGAAAGAAGCAATAGACATTGTAAAATGGGGAAGATGGGTGGAGAAAGAGACAAGAGGGGTGCAGAAAGAAGCAAGAGAGGTGCAGAAAGAAGCAAATAAAGTGCAGGAAGAAGGAACAGAGGTACAAAAAGAGGCAGGAAGGATGCAGAAAGAGGCACAAGTGGTGCAGAAAGAAGCCAGAGAGGTAGAGAAAGAAGGAAGAGAAGTACTGAAAGAAGCAACAGACCTGCAGAAATAGGCAAGAACAGTACAGAAAGAAACAACAGGTGCAGAAGGAGTCAAGAGTCGTGCAGAAAGAGGCAAGAGAAGTGCAGAAAGAGAGAAGAAGGGTACAGAAAGAGGCACGAGGGGTACAGAAAGAAACAAGAGAGGTGCAGAAAGAAGAATGAGAAATGCAGAAACAAGCAACAGAGGGGCAGAAGGATGCAAGAGGGATGCAGAAAGAAGGAAGAGGTGCAAAAAGAAGCAAGAACAGTCCAGAAAGAAACAACAGATGCAGAAGGAGTCAAGAGGGATGCAGAAAGAGGCAAGAAAAGTGCAGAAAGAGAGAAGACGGGTACAGAAAGAGGAACGAGGGGTACAGAAAGAAACAAGAGAGGTGCAGAAAGAAGAATGAGAAATGCAGAAACAAGCAACAGAGGTGCAGAAAGGCGAGAGGGGTGCATAAGGAGGCATGAGAAGTAGAGAAAGAAGCAACAGAGGTGCAGAAAGAGGCAATAGAAGTACAGAAAGAGGCAAGAAAGTTGCAGAAACAGGCAAAAGAGGTGCACAAATCAGGAAGAGGGGGGCAAAAAGTAGCAAAAGAGGTGCCAAAAGAAGAAAGAGAAGTGCAGATAGAAGCAACAGAGGTGCAGAAAGAGGCAAGAGAAGCGCAGAAAGAAGCAACAGAGATGCAGAAAGAGGGAATAGGTGTGAGGAAAGAGGCAAGAGGGGTGAAGAAAGAAACAAAAGAAGGGCAGAAAGAAGGAACAGAGGTGCAGAAAGCGACAGCAGGGGTGCAGAACGAGAGAAGAGGGGTGCAGAAAGAGGCACGAGGGATTCAGAAAGAAGCAAGAGAGGTACAGGAAGAAGCAACGGAGATGCAGAAAGAGGGAACAGGGGTGGAGAAATAGACAGGAGAAGTGCAGAAAGAAGCAATAGACATTGTAAAATAGGGAAGATGGGTGGAGAAAGAGGCAAGAGGGGTGCAGAAAGAAGCAAGAGAGGTGCAGAAAGAAGCAAAAGAAGCGCAGAAAGAAGGAACAGAGGTGCAAAAAGAGGAAGGAGGGGTGCAGAGAGAGGCACGAGTGGTGCAGAAAGAAGCCAGAGAGGTAGAGAAAGAAGGTAGAGAAGTACAGAATGAAGCAACAGAGCTGCAGAAGTATGCAAGAACTGTACAGAAAGAAACAACAGGTACAAAAGGAGTCAAGAGTGATGCAGAAAGAGGCAAGAGAAGTGCAGAAAGAGAGAAGAAGGGTACAGAAAAAGGCACGAGAGGTACAGAAAGAAACAAGAGAGGTGCAGAAAGAAGAATGAGAAATGCAGAAACAAGCAACAGAGGAGCAGAAGGAGGCAAGAGGGACGCAGAAAGAAGCAAGAGGTGAAAAAAGAAGCAAGAACAGTCCAGAAAAAAACAACAGAGGTGCGGAAGGAGTCAAGAGGGATGCAGAAAGAGGCAAGAAAAGTGCAGAAAGAGAGAAGACGGGTACAGAAAGAGGCAAGAGGGTGCACACAAAAATAAGAGAGATGCAGAAAGAAGCAAGAGAAGAGCAGAAACAAGCAACAGAGGAGCAGAAGTAGGCAGGAGGGATGCAGAAAGAAGCAAGAGGTGCAAAAAGAAGCAATAACAGTGCCGAAAGAAACAACAGAGGAGCAGAAGGAATCAAGAGGGGTGCAGAAAGAGGCAAATAAAGTGCAGAAAGAGAGAAGAAGGGTACAGAAAGAGGCAAGAGGGGTACAGAAAGAAGAATGAGAAATGCAGAAAAAAGCAACAGAGGTGTAGAAAGGCAAGAGGGGTGCATAAGGAGGCATGAGAAGTGCATAAAAAGCAACAGAGGTACAGAAAGAGGCAATAGAAGTACAGAAAGATGCAAGAAAGTAGCAGAAACAGGCAAAAGAGGTGCATAAATCAGGAAAAGGGGTGCAAAAAGAAGAGAGAGGTGCAGAAAGAAGAAAGAGAAGTGCAGATAGAAGCAACAGAGGTGCAGAAAGAGGCAAGAGAAGTGCAGAAAGAAGCAACAGAGATGCAGAAAGAGGGAATAGGGGTGAAGAAAGAGGCAAGAGGGGTGAAGAAAGAAACAAAAGAAGTGCAGACAGAAGGAACAGAGGTGGAGAAAGCGACAGCTGGGGTGCAGAACGAGAGAAGAGGGGTGCAGAAAGAGGCATGAGGGGTGCAGAAAAAAGCAATAGAGGTGCAGAAAGAAGCACAAGAAGTGCAGAAACAAGCAACAGAAGAGCGAAAAGATGGATGAGGGGTGGAAAAAGAGAGAATATGGGTGCAAGAAGAGGCACGAAGGGTGCAGAAAATAGAGCAAGAGACGTGCAGAAAGAAATAAAAGAAGTACATAAAGAATTAACAGAGGTGTAGAAAGGCAAGAAGGGTTCAGAAATAGGGAAGAGGGGTGTGAAAGAGGCACAAGGGATTCAGAAAGAAGCAAGAAATGTACAGGAAGAAGCAACAGAGATGCAGAAAGAGGGAACAGGGGTAGAGAAAGAGACAGGAGAAGTGCAGAAAGAAGCAATAGACATTGTAACATGGGGAAGATGGGCGGAGAAAGAGGCAAGAAGGGAGCAAAAAGAAGCAAGAGAGGTGCAGAAAGAAGCAAAAGAAGTGCAGGAAGAAGGAACAGAGATGCAGAAAGAGGCAGGAGGGGTGCAGAAAGAGGCACAAGTGGTGCAGAAAGAAGCCAGAGAGGTAGAGAAAGTAGGAAGAGAAGTACAGAAAGAAGCAACAGAGCTGCAGAAATATGCAAGAACAGTACAGAAAGAAACAACAGGTGCAGAAGGAGTCAGGAGTAGTGCAGAAAGAGGCAAGAGAAGTGCAGTAAGAGGGAAGAAGGGTATGGAAAGAGACAAGAGGAGTGTAGAAAAAATGAGAGAGGTGCAGAAAGAAGCTAGAGAAGAGCAGAAACAAGCAACAGAGGAGCAGAAGGAGGCAAGAGGGACACAGAAAGAAGCAAGAGATGCAAAAAGAAGCAAGAACAGCGCAGAAAGAAACAACAGAGCTTCAGAAAGAAGAATGAGAAATGCAGAAACAAGCAACAGAGGTGCAGAAAGGCAAGAGGGGTGCATAAGGAGGCATGAGAAGTGCAGAAAGAAGCAACACGTGCAGAAAGAGGCAGTATAAGTACAGAAAGAGGCAAGAAAGTTGCAGAAACAGGCAAAAGAGGTGCACAAAGAAGGAAGAGGGGTACAAAAAGAGACGAGAGATGCCGAAAGAAGAAAGAGAACTACAAGTAGAAGCAACAGAGATGCGGAAAGAGGGAAGGAAAGTGGAGAAAGAGGCAAGAGAAGTGCAGAAATAACAACAGAGATGCAGAAATGGGGTGAAGAAAGAGGCAAGAGGTGTGAAGAAAGAAACAAAAGGAGTACAGAAGGAAGGAACAGGGGTGCAGAAAGTGGCAGCAGGGGTGCAGAACGAGGGAAGATTGGTGCAGAAAGTGGCATGAGGGGTGTAGAAGAAATAAAACAAGTACAGAAAGAATGAACAGAGGTATAGAAAGGCAAGAAGGGTGCAGAAAGAGGGAAGAGGGATGTGAAAAAGGCACAAAGGATACAGAAAGAAGCATGAAAGGACAGGAAGAAGCAACAGAGATGCAGAAAGTGGGAACAGGGCTGGAGAAAGAGACAGGAGAAGTGCAGAAAGAAGCAATAGACATTGTAAAATGGGGAAGATGGGTGGAGAAAGAGGCACAAGTGGTGCAGAAAGAAGCCAGAGAGGTAGAGAAAGAAGGAAGAGAAGTAATGAAAGAAGCAACAGACCTGCAGAAATAGGCAAGAACAGTACAGAAAGAAACAACAGGTGCAGAAGGAGTCAAGAGTCATGCAGAAAGAGGCAAGAGAAGTGCAGAAAGAGAGAAGAAGGGTACAGAAAGAGGCACGAGGGGTACAGAAAGAAACAAGAGAGGTGCAGAAAGAAGAATGAGAAATGCAGAAACAAGCAACAGAGGGGCAGAAGGATGCAAGAGGGATGCAGAAAGAAGGAAGAGGTGCAAAAAGAAGCAAGAACAGTCCAGAAAGAAACAACAGATGCAGAAGGAGTCAAGAGGGATGCAGAAAGAGGCAAGAAAAGTGCAGAAAGAGAGAAGACGGGTACAGAAAGAGGAACGAGGGGTACAGAAAGAAACAAGAGAGGTGCAGAAAGAAGAATGAGAAATGCAGAAACAAGCAACAGAGGTGCAGAAAGGCGAGAGGGGTGCATAAGGAGGCATGAGAAGTAGAGAAAGAAGCAACAGAGGTGCAGAAAGAGGCAATAGAATTACAGAAAGAGGCAAGAAAGTTGCAGAAACAGGCAAAAGAGGTGCACAAATCAGGAAGAGGGGGGCAAAAAGTAGCAAAAGAGGTGCCAAAAGAAGAAAGAGAAGTGCAGATAGAAGCAACAGAGGTGCAGAAAGAGGCAAGAGAAGTGCAGAAAGAAGCAACAGAGATGCAGAAAGAGGGAATAGGTGTGAGGAAAGAGGCAAGAGGGGTGAAGAAAGAAACAAAAGAAGTGCAGAAAGAAGGAACAGAGGTGCAGAAAGCGACAGCAGGGGTACAGAACGAGAGAAGAGGGGTGCAGAAAGAGGCACGAGGGATTCAGAAAGAAGCAAGAGAGGTACAGGAAGAAGCAACGGAGATGCAGAAAGAGGGAACAGGGGTGGAGAAATAGACAGGAGAAGTGCAGAAAGAAGCAATAGACATTGTAAAATAGGGAAGATGGGTGGAGAAAGAGGCAAGAGGGGTGCAGAAAGAAGCAAGAGAGGTGCAGAAAGAAGCAAAAGAAGCGCAGGAAGAAGGAACAGAGGTGCAAAAAGAGGAAGGAGGGGTGCAGAGAGAGGCACGAGTGGTGCAGAAAGAAGCCAGAGAGGTAGAGAAAGAAGGTAGAGAAGTACAGAAAGAAGCAACAGAGCTGCAGAAGTATGCAAGAACTGTACAGAAAGAAACAACAGGTACAAAAGGAGTCAAGAGTGATGCAGAAAGAGGCAAGAGAAGTGCAGAAAGAGAGAAGAAGGGTACAGAAAAAGGCACGAGAGGTACAGAAAGAAACAAGAGAGGCGCAGAAAGAAGAATGAGAAATGCAGAAACAAGCAACGGAGGAGCAGAAGGAGGCAAGAGGGACGCAGAAAGAAGCAAGAGGTGAAAAAAGAAGCAAGAACAGTCCAGAAAAAAACAACAGAGGTGCGGAAGGAGTCAAGAGGGATGCAGAAAGAGGCAAGAAAAGTGCAGAAAGAGAGAAGACGGGTACAGAAAGAGGCAAGAGGGTGCACACAAAAATAAGAGAGATGCAGAAAGAAGCAAGAGAAGAGCAGAAACAAGCAACAGAGGAGCAGAAGGAGGCAGGAGGGATGCAGAAAGAAGCAAGAGGTGCAAAAAGAAGCAATAACAGTGCCGAAAGAAACAACAGAGGAGCAGAAGGAATCAAGAGGGGTGCAGAAAGAGGCAAATAAAGTGCAGAAAGAGAGAAGAAGGGTACAGAAAGAGGCAAGAGGGGTACAGAAAGAAGAATGAGAAATGCAGAAAAAAGCAACAGAGGTGTAGAAAGGCAAGAGGGGTGCATAAGGAGGCATGAGAAGTGCATAAAAAGCAACAGAGGTACAGAAAGAGGCAATAGAAGTACAGAAAGAGGCAAGAAAGTAGCAGAAACAGGCAAAAGAGGTGCATAAATCAGGAAGAGGGGTGCAAAAAGAAGAGAGAGGTGCAGAAAGAAGAAAGAGAAGTGCAGATAGAAGCAACAGAGGTGCAGAAAGAGGCAAGAGAAGTGCAGAAAGAAGCAACAGAGATGCAGAAAGAGGGAATAGGGGTGAAGAAAGAGGCAAGAGGGGTGAAGAAAGAAACAAAAGAAGTGCAGACAGAAGGAACAGAGGTGGAGAAAGCAACAGCTGGGGTGCAGAACGAGAGAAGAGGGGTGCAGAAAGAGGCACGAGGGGTGCAGAAAAAAGCAATAGAGGTGCAGAAAGAAGCACAAGAAGTGCAGAAACAAGCAACAGAAGAGCGGAAAGATGGATGAGGGGTGGAAAAAGAGAGAATAGGGGTGCAAGAAGAGGCACGAAGGGTGCAGAAAATAGAGCAAGAGACGTGCAGAAAGAAATAAAAGAAGTACATAAAGAATTAACAGAGGTGTAGAAAGGCAAGAAGGGTTCAGAAATAGGGAAGAGGGGTGTGAAAGAGGCACAAGGGATTCAGAAAGAAGCAAGAAAGGTACAGGAAGAAGCAACAGAGATGCAGAAAGAAGAGGGAACAGGGGTAGAGAAAGAGACAGGAGAAGTGCAGAAAGAAGCAATAGACATTGTAACATGGGGAAGATGGGCGGAGAAAGAGGTAAGAGGGGAGCAAAAAGAAGCAAGAGAGGTGCAGAAAGAAGCAAAAGAAGTGCAGGAAGAAGGAACAGAGATGCAGAAAGAGGCAGGAGGGGTGCAGAAAGAGGCACAAGTGGTGCAGAAAGAAGCCAGAGAGGTAGAGAAAGTAGGAAGAGAAGTACAGAAAGAAGCAACAGAGCTGCAGAAATATGCAAGAACAGTACAGAAAGAAACAACAGGTGCAGAAGGAGTCAGGAGTAGTGCAGAAAGAGGCAAGAGAAGTGCAGTAAGACAGAAGAAGGGAATGGAAAGAGGCAAGAGGAGTGTAGAAAAAATGAGAGAGGTGCAGAAAGAAGCAAGAGAAGAGCAGAAACAAGCAACAGAGGAGCAGAAGGAGGCAAGAGGGACACAGAAAGAAGCAAGAGATGCAAAAAGAAGCAAGAACAGTGCAGAAAGAAACAACAGAGCTTCAGAAAGAAGAATGAGAAAGGCAGAAACAAGCAACAGAGGTGCAGAAAGGCAAGAGGGGTGCATAAGGAGGCATGAGAAGTGCAGAAAGAAGCAACACGTGCAGAAAGAGGCAGTATAAGTACAGAAAGAGGCAAGAAAGTTGCAGAAACAGGCAAAAGAGGTGCACAAAGAAGGAAGAGGGGTACAAAAAGAGACGAGAGGTGCCGAAAGAAGAAAGAGAAGTACAAGTAGAAGCAACAGAGATGCGGAAAGAGGGAAAGAGAGTGGAGAAAGAGGCAAGAGAAGTGCAGAAATAACAACAGAGATGCAGAAATGGGGAAGAGGGGTGAAGAAAGAGGCAAGAGGTGTGAAGAAAGAAACAAAAGGAGTACAGAAGGAAGGAACAGGGGTGCAGAAAGTGGCAGCAGGGGTGCAGAACGAGGGAAGATTGGTGCAGAAAGTGGCATGAGGGGTGTAGAAGAAATAAAACAAGTACAGAAAGAATGAACAGAGGTATAGAAAGGCAAGAAGGGTGCAGAAAGAGGGAAGAGGGGTGTGAAAAAGGCACAAAGGATACAGAAAGAAGCATGAAAGGACAGGAAGAAGCAACAGAGATGCAGAAAGTGGGAACAGGGCTGGAGAAAGAGACAGGAGAAGTGCAGAAAGAAGCAATAGACATTGTAAAATGGGGAAGATGGGTGGAGAAAGAGGCACAAGTGGTGCAGAAAGAAGCCAGAGAGGTAGAGAAAGAAGGAAGAGAAGTACTGAAAGAAGCAACAGACCTGCAGAAATAGGCAAGAACAGTACAGAAAGAAACAACAGGTGCAGAAGGAGTCAAGAGTCGTGCAGAAAGAGGCAAGAGAAGTGCAGAAAGAGAGAAGAAGGGTACAGAAAGAGGCACAAGGGGTACAGAAAGAAACAAGAGAGGTGCAGAAAGAAGAATGAGAAATGCAGAATCAAGCAACAGAGGGGCAGAAGGATGCAAGAGGGATGCAGAAAGAAGGAAGAGGTGCAAAAAGAAGCAAGAACAGTCCAGAAAGAAACAACAGATGCAGAAGGAGTCAAGAGGGATGCAGAAAGAGGCAAGAAAAGTGCGGAAAGAGAGAAGACGGGTACAGAAAGAGGAACGAGGGGTACAGAAAGAAACAAGAGAGGTGCAGAAAGAAGAAAGAGAAATGCAGAAACAAGCAACAGAGGTGCAGAAAGGCGAGAGGGGTGCATAAGGAGGCATGAGAAGTAGAGAAAGAAGCAACAGAGGTGCAGAAAGAGGCAATAGAAGTACAGAAAGAGGCAAGAAAGTTGCAGAAACAGGCAAAAGAGGTGCACAAATCAGGAAGAGGGGGGCAAAAAGTAGCAAAAGAGGTGCCAAAAGAAGAAAGAGAAGTGCAGATAGAAGCAACAGAGGTGCAGAAAGAGGCAAGAGAAGTGCAGAAAGAAGCAACAGAGATGCAGAAAGAGGGAATAGGTGTGAGGAAAGAGGCAAGAGGGGTGAAGAAAGAAGTGCAGAAAGAAGGAACAGAGGTGCAGAAAGCGACAGCAGGGGTGCAGAACGAGAGAAGAGGGGTGCAGAAAGAGGCACGAGGGATTCAGAAAGAAGCAAGAGAGGTACAGGAAGAAGCAACGGAGATGCAGAAAGAGGGAACAGGGGTGGAGAAATAGACAGGAGAAGTGCAGAAAGAGGCAATAGACATTGTAAAATAGGGAAGATGGGTGGAGAAAGAGGCAAGAGGGGTGCAGAAAGAAGCAAGAGAGGTGCAGAAAGAAGCAAAAGAAGCGCAGGAAGAAGGAACAGAGGTGCAAAAAGAGGAAGGAGGGGTACAGAGAGAGGCACGAGTGGTGCAGAAAGAAGCCAGAGAGGTAGAGAATGAAGGTAGAGAAGTACAGAAAGAAGCAACAGAGCTGCAGAAGTATGCAAGAACTGTACAGAAAGAAACAACAGGTACAAAAGGAGTCAAGAGTGATGCAGAAAGAGGCAAGAGAAGTGCAGAAAGAGAGAAGAAGGGTACAGAAAAAGGCACGAGAGGTACAGAAAGAAACAAGAGAGGCGCAGAAAGAAGAATGAGAAATGCAGAAACAAGCAACAGAGGAGCAGAAGGAGGCAAGAGGGACGCAGAAAGAAGCAAGAGGTGAAAAAAGAAGCAAGAACAGTCCAGAAAAAAACAACAGAGGTGCGGAAGGAGTCAAGAGGGATGAAGAAAGAGGCAAGAAAAGTGCAGAAAGAGAGAAGACGGGTACAGAAAGAGGCAAGAGGGTGCACACAAAAATAAGAGAGATGCAGAAAGAAGCAAGAGAAGAGCAGAAACAAGCAACAGAGGAGCAGAAGGAGGCAGGAGGGATGCAGAAAGAAGCAAGAGGTGCAAAAAGAAGCAATAACAGTGCCGAAAGAAACAACAGAGGAGCAGAAGGAATCAAGAGGGGTGCAGAAAGAGGCAAATAAAGTGCAGAAAGAGAGAAGAAGGGTACAGAAAGAGGCAAGAGGGGTACAGAAAGAAGAATGAGAAATGCAGAAAAAAGCAACAGAGGTGCAGAAAGAGGCAATAGAAGTACAGAAAGAGGCAAGAAAGTAGCAGAAACAGGCAAAAGAGGTGCATAAATCAGGAAGAGGGGTGCAAAAAGAAGAGAGAGGTGCAGAAAGAAGAAAGAGAAGTGCAGATAGAAGCAACAGAGGTGCAGAAAGAGGCAAGAGAAGTGCAGAAAGAAGCAACAGAGATGCAGAAAGAGGGAATAGGGGTGAAGAAAGAGGCAAGAGGGGTGAAGAAAGAAACAAAAGAAGTGCAGACAGAAGGAACAGAGGTGGAGAAAGCAACAGCTGGGGTGCAGAACGAGAGAAGAGGGGTGCAGAAAGAGGCACGAGGGGTGCAGAAAAAAGCAATAGAGGTGCAGAAAGAAGCACAAGAAGTGCAGAAACAAGCAACAGAAGAGCGGAAAGATGGATGAGGGGTGGAAAAAGAGAGAATAGGGGTGCAAGAAGAGGCACGAAGGGTGCAGAAAATAGAGCAAGAGACGTGCAGAAAGAAATAAAAGAAGTACATAAAGAATTAATAGAGGTGTAGAAAGGCAAGAAGGGTTCAGAAATAGGGAAGAGGGGTGTGAAAGAGGCACAAGGGATTCAGAAAGAAGCAAGAAAGGTACAGGAAGAAGCAACAGAGATGCAGAAAGAAGAGGGAACAGGGGTAGAGAAAGAGACAGGAGAAGTGCAGAAAGAAGCAATAGACATTGTAACATGGGGAAGATGGGCGGAGAAAGAGGCAAGAGGGGAGCAAAAAGAAGCAAGAGAGGTGCAGAAAGAAGCAAAAGAAGTGCAGGAAGAAGGAACAGAGATGCAGAAAGAGGCAGGAGGGGTGCAGAAAGAGGCACAAGTGGTGCAGAAAGAAGCCAGAGAGGTAGAGAAAGTAGGAAGAGAAGTACAGAAAGAAGCAACAGATCTGCAGAAATATGCAAGAACAGTACAGAAAGAAACAACAGGTGCAGAAGGAGTCAGGAGTAGTGCAGAAAGAGGCAAGAGAAGTGCAGTAAGACAGAAGAAGGGAATGGAAAGAGGCAAGAGGAGTGTAGAAAAAATGAGAGAGGTGCAGAAAGAAGCAAGAGAAGAGCAGAAACAAGCAACAGAGGAGCAGAAGGAGGCAAGAGGGACACAGAAAGAAGCAAGAGATGCAAAAAGAAGCAAGAACAGTGCAGAAAGAAACAACAGAGCTTCAGAAAGAAGAATGAGAAATGCAGAAACAAGCAACAGAGGTGCAGAAAGGCAAGAGGGGTGCATAAGGAGGCATGAGAAGTGCAGAAAGAAGCAACACGTGCAGAAAGAGGCAGTATAAGTACAGAAAGAGGCAAGAAAGTTGCAGAAACAGGCAAAAGAGGTGCACAAAGAAGGAAGAGGGGTACAAAAAGAGACGAGAGGTGCCGAAAGAAGAAAGAGAAGTACAAGTAGAAGCAACAGAGATGCGGAAAGAGGGAAAGAGAGTGGAGAAAGAGGCAAGAGAAGTGCAGAAATAACAACAGAGATGCAGAAATGGGGAAGAGGGGTGAAGAAAGAGGCAAGAGGTGTGAAGAAAGAAACAAAAGGAGTACAGAAGGAAGGAACAGGGGTGCAGAAAGTGGCAGCAGGGGTGCAGAACGAGGGAAGATTGGTGCAGAAAGTGGCATGAGGGGTGTAGAAGAAATAAAACAAGTACAGAAAGAATGAACAGAGGTATAGAAAGGCAAGAAGGGTGCAGAAAGAGGGAAGAGGGGTGTGAAAAAGGCACAAAGGATACAGAAAGAAGCATGAAAGGACAGGAAGAAGCAACAGAGATGCAGAAAGTGGGAACAGGGCTGGAGAAAGAGACAGGAGAAGTGCAGAAAGAAGCAATAGACATTGTAAAATGGGGAAGATGGGTGGAGAAAGAGGCACAAGTGGTGCAGAAAGAAGCCAGAGAGGTAGAGAAAGAAGGAAGAGAAGTACTGAAAGAAGCAACAGACCTGCAGAAATAGGCAAGAACAGTACAGAAAGAAACAACAGGTGCAGAAGGAGTCAAGAGTCGTGCAGAAAGAGGCAAGAGAAGTGCAGAAAGAGAGAAGAAGGGTACAGAAAGAGGCACAAGGGGTACAGAAAGAAACAAGAGAGGTGCAGAAAGAAGAATGAGAAATGCAGAAACAAGCAACAGAGGGGCAGAAGGATGCAAGAGGGATGCAGAAAGAAGGAAGAGGTGCAAAAAGAAGCAAGAACAGTCCAGAAAGAAACAACAGATGCAGAAGGAGTCAAGAGGGATGCAGAAAGAGGCAAGAAAAGTGCGGAAAGAGAGAAGACGGGTACAGAAAGAGGAACGAGGGGTACAAAAAGAAACAAGAGAGGTGCAGAAAGAAGAAAGAGAAATGCAGAAACAAGCAACAGAGGTGCAGAAAGGCGAGAGGGGTGCATAAGGAGGCATGAGAAGTAGAGAAAGAAGCAACAGAGGTGCAGAAAGAGGCAATAGAAGTACAGAAAGAGGCAAGAAAGTTGCAGAAACAGGCAAAAGAGGTGCACAAATCAGGAAGAGGGGGGCAAAAAGTAGCAAAAGAGGTGCCAAAAGAAGAAAGAGAAGTGCAGATAGAAGCAACAGAGGTGCAGAAAGAGGCAAGAGAAGTGCAGAAAGAAGCAACAGAGATGCAGAAAGAGGGAATAGGTGTGAGGAAAGAGGCAAGAGGGGTGAAGAAAGAAGTGCAGAAAGAAGGAACAGAGGTGCAGAAAGCGACAGCAGGGGTGCAGAACGAGAGAAGAGGGGTGCAGAAAGAGGCACGAGGGATTCAGAAAGAAGCAAGAGAGGTACAGGAAGAAGCAACGGAGATGCAGAAAGAGGGAACAGGGGTGGAGAAATAGACAGGAGAAGTGCAGAAAGAGGCAATAGACATTGTAAAATAGGGAAGATGGGTGGAGAAAGAGGCAAGAGGGGTGCAGAAAGAAGCAAGAGAGGTGCAGAAAGAAGCAAAAGAAGCGCAGGAAGAAGGAACAGAGGTGCAAAAAGAGGAAGGAGGGGTACAGAGAGAGGCACGAGTGGTGCAGAAAGAAGCCAGAGAGGTAGAGAATGAAGGTAGAGAAGTACAGAAAGAAGCAACAGAGCTGCAGAAGTATGCAAGAACTGTACAGAAAGAAACAACAGGTACAAAAGGAGTCAAGAGTGATGCAGAAAGAGGCAAGAGAAGTGCAGAAAGAGAGAAGAAGGGTACAGAAAAAGGCACGAGAGGTACAGAAAGAAACAAGAGAGGCGCAGAAAGAAGAATGAGAAATGCAGAAACAAGCAACAGAGGAGCAGAAGGAGGCAAGAGGGACGCAGAAAGAAGCAAGAGGTGAAAAAAGAAGCAAGAACAGTCCAGAAAAAAACAACAGAGGTGCGGAAGGAGTCAAGAGGGATGCAGAAAGAGGCAAGAAAAGTGCAGAAAGAGAGAAGACGGGTACAGAAAGAGGCAAGAGGGTGCACACAAAAATAAGAGAGATGCAGAAAGAAGCAAGAGAAGAGCAGAAACAAGCAACAGAGGAGCAGAAGGAGGCAGGAGGGATGCAGAAAGAAGCAAGAGGTGCAAAAAGAAGCAATAACAGTGCCGAAAGAAACAACAGAGGAGCAGAAGGAATCAAGAGGGGTGCAGAAAGAGGCAAATAAAGTGCAGAAAGAGAGAAGAAGGGTACAGAAAGAGGCAAGAGGGGTACAGAAAGAAGAATGAGAAATGCAGAAAAAAGCAACAGAGGTGCAGAAAGAGGCAATAGAAGTACAGAAAGAGGCAAGAAAGTAGCAGAAACAGGCAAAAGAGGTGCATAAATCAGGAAGAGGGGTGCAAAAAGAAGAGAGAGGTGCAGAAAGAAGAAAGAGAAGTGCAGATAGAAGCAACAGAGGTGCAGAAAGAGGCAAGAGAAGTGCAGAAAGAAGCAACAGAGATGCAGAAAGAGGGAATAGGGGTGAAGAAAGAGGCAAGAGGGGTGAAGAAAGAAACAAAAGAAGTGCAGACAGAAGGAACAGAGGTGGAGAAAGCAACAGCTGGGGTGCAGAACGAGAGAAGAGGGGTGCAGAAAGAGGCACGAGGGGTGCAGAAAAAAGCAATAGAGGTGCAGAAAGAAGCACAAGAAGTGCAGAAACAAGCAACAGAAGAGCGGAAAGATGGATGAGGGGTGGAAAAAGAGAGAATAGGGGTGCAAGAAGAGGCATGAAGGGTGCAGAAAATAGAGCAAGAGACGTGCAGAATGAAATAAAAAGTACAGATAGAATGAACAGAGGTGTAGAAAGACAAGAAGGGTGCAGAAAGAGGGAAGCGGGATGTGAAACAGGCACGAGGGATTCAGAAAGAAGCAAGAGAGGTACAGGAAGAAGCAACAGAGATGCAGAAAGAGGGAACAGGGGTGGAGAAAGAGACAGGAGAAGTGCGGAAAGAAGCAATAGACATTGTAAAATGGGGAAGATGGGTGGAGAAAGAGACAAGAGGGGTGCAGAAAGAAGCAAGAGAGGTGCAGAAAGAAGCAAAAGAAGTGCAGGAAGAAGGAACAGAGGTACAAAAAGAGGCAGGAAGGATGCAGAAAGAGGCACAAGTGGTGCAGAAAGAAGCCAGAGAGGTAGAGAAAGAAGGAAGAGAAGTACTGAAAGAAGCAACAGAGCTGCAGAAATAGGCAAGAACAGTACAGAAAGAAACAACAGGTGCAGAAAGAAGAATGAGAAATGCAGAAACAAGCAACAGAGGGGCAGAAGGATGCAAGAGGGATGCAGAAAGAAGGAAGAGGTGCAAAAAGAAGCAAGAACAGTCCAGAAAGAAACAACAGATGCAGAAGGAGTCAAGAGGGATGCAGAAAGAGGCAAGAAAAGTGCAGAAAGAGAGAAGACGAGTACAGAAAGAGGCACGAGGGGTACAGAAAGAAACAAGAGAGGTGCAGAAAGAAGAATGAGAAATGCAGAAACAAGCAACAGAGGTGCAGAAAGGCATGAGGGGTGCATAAGGAGGCATTAGAAGTAGAGAAAGAAGCAACAGAGGTGCAGAAAGAGGCAATATACGTACAGAAAGAGGCAAGAAAGTTGCAGAAACAGGCAAAAAAGGTGCACAAATCAGGAAGAGGGGGCAAAAAGTAGCAAAAGAGGTGCCGAAAGAAGAAAGAGAAGTGCAGATAGAAGCAACAGAGGTGCAGAAAGAGGCAAGAGAAGTGCAGAAAGAAGCAACAGAGATGCAGAAAGAGGGAATAGGGGTGAGGAAAGAGGCAAGAGGGGTGAAGAAAGAAGCAAAAGAAGTGCAGAAAGAAGGAACAGAGGTGCAGAAAGCGACAGCAGGGTTGCAGAACGAGAGAAGAGGGGTGCAGAAAGAGGCACGAGGGATTCAGAAAGAAGCAAGAGAGGTACAGGAAGAAGCAACAGAGATGCAGAAAGAGGGAACAGGGGTGGAGAAATAGACAGGAGAAGTGCAGAAAGAAGCAATAGACATTGTAAAATAGGGAAGATGGGTGGAGAAAGAGGCAAGAGGGGTGCAGAAAGAAGCAAGAGAGGTGCAGAAAGAAGCAAAAGAAGTGCAGGAAGAAGGAACAGAGGTGCAAAAAGAGGAAGGAGGGGGTGCAGAGAGAGGCACGAGTGGTGCAGAAAGAAGCAAGATAGGTAGAGAAAGAAGGAAGAGAAGTACAGAAAGAAGCAACAGAGCTGCAGAAATATGCAAGAACTGTACAGAAAGAAACAACAGGTACAGAAGGAGTCAAGAGTGATGCAGAAAGAGGCAAGAGAAGTGCAGAAAGAGAGAAGAAGGGTACAGAAAAAGGCACGAGAGGTACAGAAAGAAACAAGAGAGGTGCAGAAAGAAGAATGAGAAATGCAGAAACAAGCAACAGAGGAGCAGAAGGAGGCAAGAGGGACGCAGAAAGAAGCAAGAGGTGAAAAAAGAAGCAAGAACAGTCCAGAAAAAAACAACAGAGGTGCAGAAGGAGTCAAGACGGATGCAGAAAGAGGCAAGAAAAGTGCAGAAAGAGAGAAGACGGGTACAGAAAGAGGCAAGAGGGTACAGAAAAAAATAAGAGAGATGCAGAAAGAAGCAAGAGAAGAGCAGAAACAAGCAACAGAGGAGCAGAAGGAGGCAAGAGGGATGCAGAAAGAAGCAAGGGGTGCAAAAAGAAGCAATAACAGTGCCGAAAGAAACAACAGAGGTGCAGAAGGAATCAAGAGGGGTGCAGAAAGAGGCAAATAAAGTGCAGAAAGAGAGAAGAAGGGTACAGAAAGAGGCAAGAGGGGTACAGAAAGAAGAATGAGAAATGCAGAAAAAAGCAACAGAGGTGTAGAAAGGCAAGAGGGGTGCATAAGGAGGCATGAGAAGTGCATAAAAAGCAACAGAGGTACAGAAAGAGGCAATAGAAGTACAGAAAGAGGCAAGAAAGTAGCAGAAACAGGCAAAAGAGGTGCATAAATCAGGAAGAGGGGTGCAAAAAGAAGAGAGAGGTGCAGAAAGAAGAAAGAGAAGTGCAGATAGAAGCAACAGAGGTGCAGAAAGAGGCAAGAGAAGTGCAGAAAGAAGCAACAGAGATGCAGAAAGAGGGAATAGGGGTGAAGAAAGAGGCAAGAGGGGTGAAGAAAGAAACAAAAGAAGTGCAGACAGAAGGAACAGAGGTGGAGAAAGCAACAGCTGGGGTGCAGAACGAGAGCAGAGGGGTGCAGAAAGAGGCAATAGAGGTGCAGAAAGAAGCACAAGAAGTGCAGAAACAAGCAACAGAAGAGCGGAAAGATGGATGAGGGGTGGAAAAAGAGAGAATAGGGGTGCAAGAAGAGGCACGAAGGGTGCAGAAAATAGAGCAAGAGACGTGCAGAAAGAAATAAAAGAAGTACAGAAAGAATGAACAGAGGTGTAGAAAGGCAAGAAGGGTTCAGAAATAGGGAAGAGGGGTGTGAAAGAGGCACAAGGGATTCAAAAAGAAGCAAGAAAGGTACAGGAAGAAGCAACAGAGATGCAGAAAGAGGGAACAGGGGTAGAGAAAGAGACAGGAGAAGTGCAGAAAGAAGCAATAGACATTGTAACAAGGGGAAGATGGGCGGAGAAAGAGGCAAGAGGGGAGCAAAAAGAAGCAAGTGAGGTGCAGAAAGAAGCAAAGGAAGTGCAGGAAGAAGGAACAGAGATGCAGAAAGAGGCAGGAGGGGTGCAGAAAGAGGCACAAGTGGTGCAGAAAGAAGCCAGAGAGGTAGAGAAAGTAGGAAGAGAAGTACAGAAAGAAGCAACAGAGCTACAGAAATATGCAAGAACAGTACAGAAAGAAACAACAGGTGAAGAAGGAGTCAAGAGTGGTGCAGAAAGAGGCAAGAGAAGTACAGAAAGAGGGAAGAAGGGTACAGAAAGAGGCAAGAGGGGTACAGAAAAAAATAAGAGAGATGCAGAAAGAAGCAAGAGAAGAGCAGAAACAAGTAACAGAGGAGCAGAAGGAGGCAAGAGGGATACAAAAAGAAGCAAGAGGTGCAAAAAGAAGCAAGAACAATGCCGAAGGAATCAAGAGGGGTGCAGAAAGAGGCAAATAAAGTGCAGAAAGAGAGAAGAAGGGTACAGAAAGAGGCATTAGGAGTACAGAGAGAAGAATGAAAAATGCAGAAAAAAGCAACAGAGGTGTAGAAAGGCAAGAGGGGTGCATAAGGAGGCATGAGAAGTGCGGAAAAAGCAACAGAGGTACAGAAAGAGGCAGTAGAAGTACAGAAAGTAGCAGAAACAGGCAAAAGAGGTGCATAAATCAGGAAGAGGGGTGCAAAAAGAAGAGAGAGGTGCAGAAAGAAGAAAGAGAAGTGCAGATAGAAGCAACAGAGATGCAGAAAGAGGGAATAGGGGTGAAGAAAGAGGCAAGAGGGGTGAAGAAAGAAACAAAAGAAGTGCAGACAGTAGGAACAAAGGTGCAGAAAGCGACAGCTGGGGTGCCGAACGAGAGAAGAGGGGTGCAGAAAGAGGCACGAGGGGTGCAGAAAAAAGCAATAGAGGTGCAGAAAGAAGTACGAGAAGTGCAGAAACAAGCAACAGAAGAGCAGAAAGATGGATGAGGGGTGGAAAAAGAGAGAATAGGGGTGCAAGAAGAGGCATGAAGGGTGCAGAAAATAGAGCAAGAGACGTGCAGAAAGAAATAAAAGAAGCACAGAAAGAATGAACAGAGGTGTAGAAAGGCAAGAAGGGTTCAGAAATAGGGAAGAGGGGTGTGAAAGAGGCACGAGGGATTCAGAAAGAAGCATGAAAGGTACAGGAAGAAGCAACAGAGATGCAGAAAGAGGGAACACGGGTGGAGAAAGAGACAGGAGAGGTACAGAAAGAAGCAAAAGAAGTGCAGGAAGAAGGAACAGAGATGCAGAAAGAGGCAGGGGGGTGCAGAATGAGGCACAAGTGGTGCGGAAAGAAGCCAGAGAGGTAGAGAAAGTAGGAAGAGAAGTACAGAAAGAAGCAACAGAGCTGCAGAAGTATGCAAGAACAGTACAGAAAGAAACAACAGGTGCAGAAGGAGTCAAGAGTAGTGCAGAAAGAGGCAAGAGAAGTGCAGTAAGAGGGAAGAAGGGTATGGAAAGAGGCAAGAGGAGTGTAGAAAAAATGAGAGAGGTGCAGAAAGAATCAAGGAAGAGCAGAAACAAGCAACAGAGGAGCAAAAGGAGGCAAGAGGGATGCAGAAAGAAGCAAGAGGTGCAAAAAGAAGCAAGAACAGTGCAGAAAGAAACAACAGAGGTGCAGAAAGAAGAATGAGAAATGCAGAAACAAGCAACAGAGGTGCAGAAAGGCAAGAGGGGTGCATAAGGAGGCATGAGAAGTGCAAAAAGAAGCAACACGTGCAGAAAGAGGCAATATAAGTACTGAAAGAGGCAAGAAAGTTGCAGAAACAGGCAAAAGGGGTACAAAAAGAGACGAGAGGTGCCGAAAGAAGAGAAAGAAATGCAGATTGAAGCAACAGAGATGCGGAAAGAGGGAAGAGGAGTGGAGAAAGAGGCAAGAGAAGTGCAGAAATAACAACAGAGATGCAGAAATGGGAAAGAGGGGTGAAGAAAGAGGCAAGAGGGGTGAAGAAAGAAACAAAAGGAGTACAGAAGGAAGGAACAGAGGTGCAGAAAGTGGCAGCAGGGGTGCAGAACGAGGGAAGATTGGTGCAGAAAGAGGCATGAGGGGTGTAGAAAGAAACAATAGAGGTACAGAAATAAGCAAGAGAAGTGCAGAAAGAAGCAACAGAGGAGCAGAAAGACAGATGAGGGGTGAAAAAAGATGGGGGCAGGAAGAGGCAAGAAGGATGCAGAAAGAGGCAAAAGGGGTGCAGGAAGAAGCAAGAGAGGTGCAAGAAGAAAGAAGTACAGAATGAAGGAACAGGTGCACAAAGAAGCAAACAGGGTGCAGAAAGCAGGAAGAGGGGTGTAAAAGAGGCCCGAGGGGTGCAGATAGAAGCAAGAGAGATAGAGAAAGAAGCAATGGAGATGCAGAAAGAGGGAACAGGGGTGGAGAAAGAGACAGGAGAAGTGCAGAAAGAAGCAACAGACATGGCAAAATGGGGAAGATGGGTGGAGAAAGAGGCAAGAGGGGTACATAAAGAAGCAAGAGAGATGAAGAAAGAAGGAAGAAGAGTGCAAAAAGAGGCAAGAGGGGTGCAAAAAGAAATGAGAGAGGTGCAGAAAGAAGCAAGAGAAGCGCAGAAACAAGCAACAGAGGAGCAGAAAGACAGATGAGGGGTGGAAAAAGAAAGAAGAGGGGTGCAGGAAGAGGCAAGAAGGGTGCAGAAAGAAGCAATGAGATGCAGAAAGAGGGAAGAGGAGTGGAGAAAGAGACAGGAGAAGTCCAGAAAGAAGCAACAGGCATGGCAAAATGGGCAAGATGGGTGGAGAAAGAGGCAAGAGGGGTGCAAAAAGAAATGAGAGAGGTGCAGAAAGAAGCAAGAGAAGTGCAGAAACAAGCAACAGAGGTGCAGAAAGGCAAGAGGGGTCTAGAAAGAAGCAAGAGAGGTGCAGAAAGAAGCAAGAATAGTGAAGGAAGAAATAACAGAGGTGCAGAAGGAGTCAAGAGGGGAGCAGAAAGAGGCAAGAGAAGTGTAGAAAGAGGTAAGAAGGATACAGAAAGAGAAAAGAGGGGTACAGAAAGAAACAAGACAAGCGCAGAAACAAGCAACAGAGGTGCAGAAAGAAGGAAGAGAAGTACAGAAAGAAGCAACAGGGGCAGAAGGAGTCAAGAGGGATGCAGGAAGAGGCAAGAGAAATGCAGAAAGAGGGAAGAAGGGTACCGAAAGAGGCAAGAGAGTTTCAGAAACGGGCAAAAGATGTGCAGAAAGAAGAAAGAGCAGTGCAGAAGGAACCGACAGAGGTGCAGAAGGAGGCAAGAGAGGTGCAGAAAGAAGCAAGAACAGTGCAGAAAGAAACAACAGAGGTGCAGAAAGAGTCAAGAGGGGTGCAGAAAGAGGCAGGAGAAGTGCAGAAAGAGGGAAGAAGGGTACAGAAAGAGGCACGAGGGGTACAGAAAGAAACAAGAGAGATGCAGAAAGAAGAATGGGAAATGCAGAAACAAGCAACCGAGGTGCAGAAAGGCAAGAGGGGTGCATAAGGAGGCATGAGAAGTAGAGAAAGAAGCAACAGAGGTGCAGAAAGAGGCCATAGAAGTACAGAAAGAGGCAAGAAAGTTGCAGAAACAGGCAAAAGAGGTGCACAAATCAGGAAGAGGGGTGCAAAAAGAAGCAAGAGAGGTGCCGAAAGAAGAAAGAGAAGTGCAGATAGAAGCAACAGAGGTGCAGAAAGAGGCAAGAGAAGTGCAGAAAGAAGCAACAGAGATGCAGAGAGTGGGACTAGGAGTGAGGAAAGAGGCAAGAGGCAACATTGTGTGGTGAACTGTTGACCTGTGTGCTCACTTAAGTGTTCCATGAACTGTTACTATGGTAACAGGCAGTAAGCAGTTTGGGGGTAGGGTTGAAAGGTACTGGCTGTACAGAAACCGTTATATTTACCCAGGCTCCTCTACATGACTGACAGGAAACCAAACTTAGACGACAGAACACTGTGTAGCAGATTTACAAGCCCCTTGCGCCAGTTTCGCGTCAATTTTCCCATGGTAAAAGTGATGCAATACTGGCGCAAGGGACTTGTAAATCTGCCCCTATGTACATTACGAGCAAAAGAAGTACACAACTCTGCAAATTCTTTATCGATTGCAATTAGACAGTGTTGCTTCATGATTCACGATGCATTTCACTAAATCCTTCATGCCTATTTAAATGGGAGAGGGGTTTGTCGACATTACAAAACTTAGGGGCATATTTACAAAGACGGCGTTAAAATTATCGCCGCTTTAACGGCAGCAAACTACAACTAGAAAGGCAATAATGGACTTCAAAATTCTTTGTTATCTTACCAGAAGATTTTTTCGACACTGCTGTTTGCTATGCAAGGGTGAGAGCCGAGGCTCTCGCCCTGCCATAGCAAACTTGGGGGCATATTATAAAGGAACGGCGTTAAAAATGATCGCCGCTTTAGCGGCAGGAAACTGCAGTAGAGAATTCCAATAGAAGCCCATGTTAACACCCGAACATGGGCTTCTTTTTGAGTTCTCAAGGGACATTATCAAGCCCATTATCGCCGCTTTAGCAGCAGTTTTCTGCCGCTAAAGTGGTGATAATTGTAACGCCGTTCCTTGATAATATGCCCCTTGGTTTGCATTTTGAAAGAGAGAACATGCAACTCCCCTTTCTCCACGGGGAGCTGCATATTAGCAGGTCCCCGTGTGCAAAAGTAATGGCGGCTTCCAAAGGACGCAGGGAGCTGACTGGGACCGTAGGGACACTAGGCCTCCACCCACAGTCCCCAACGTTGTATCCCATGGGATGGGATCCCGAGGAAGAACCAAAATTAATTATAGGTGATATATTTTTTAACGGTACAATTAGGAGTCTGTAATGGGCATATTTACAAGGACAGCATTAAAATGTTCTACTGTAAACCTGGGCTTCTATTGGAATTCTCACTAATTCTCAAAAGCATATTATTAAGCCCATTATGGCCGCTTTAACAGCACTTTCCTAATGCTAAAGCGATGGTAATTCATGTTCGCAAGTGAAAAGCTTGTTAATATAAGACAGTGGACTTAACATATCAATCCACCTTAAACATGCTTAAGTCTACTTCAGAACAGATGTCAGAATCTGACATAAACCATAATTAGCAAGTGTTTTGCTATTGGTACTCAAATCAAGGGCAGCCTTGTAAATACAACACTCTTGTCATACCTCCCTCTTCCTTTTTATAATGTTATAGGAACACCTACCTTGCCACTGAGAACGCCTACATTTCAAACTCATTGGAGATACGAGGCGAGCCCTTAGCAAACCGGCTGCTAACATGCATGAATGCATCTTTGCGTCGCTTAGTAAATAGGGCAATATAATATTCACAGCATGTTTGGATTTAAAAAAAAATTGCGCCAAAATGGCACTTCTTAATATGCCCTCAAGTTTGCTATGACACAGCGGGAACCTCGACTCCCACCCTACCATAGCAAACAGCAGTGTCCCGGGGGTAGACACCCCAAGACACAACAGGAGCCGCTCCTGGGGGGTGGAGTTCCCCAAGGTTTTTGACTGCTCCAGAATGGGGACCACGCGGCCCCCCTCCAAAATTTAAAAAGACCCGGAGGGTGGTGATCCCCGGGGCTTAGACGGACTTTTGAGTTTCCTCACCCATTTATTTTGTAGCACCAAGGAATGGCGGTCCCCAGGCTACAGGCCCCCTCTGGACCCCCTTCAAATGTAATATTTTAGACCCCGAGATTTGGCCCTCCCAGGTAGCTAATTTTTAAACAATCACAGCAGCCCGCGCTTCATTTTTATTTTTAATGACGACTGATCCATGCACCCAGCGCACATTTCTCCTTTTTTTCTTAAAAAAAATCCAAAAAATTCACCCCAGGGGTCCCCCCTAAGCAGGTCTAGAGGGTCAAAATATTTCTTACCTGCCCCCTTTATACGTTTTGAACACTTGTTCCACTAATTTCTAGATCCTCGCTTCTACAGAGACACAAAATGGCTGCCAACACTTCCTAGTTTCGAATGTTGACAACCACTTGACAGCTAATCAGCATTCAGCACGTGATCGGGACGGTGCGCTTATAATGTGCGCAAGATGCTCGGATCCACCGAGGCCATAGATATACATGAACTTTTAATTGTAATTTTCTCAGGAACTACTGAACGGATTTACACCATTTAAGCAAAAGGCACAATGCTGAATCAAGGACTACCACTTTGCCAAATTTGGTGTAATTCCTTTCAGCCGTTCGTGCTGTAGCTGTGATGAACGGTTCCTATGGAAAATTGCATGGGGAAAACATGTTTTGGGATCCCCTTTTTTCTCAGCCCCCGCTTCACGAATCACCCCAAGTCTTTCAGGATAGGAGCGGACCGGAGCGCCCCACCAGTTTTGAAAATTTAGCAAAGATTTGTCAACCAGCGCCAAAGTTAATCCAAATAGAATGTTGCGGATTTCCTTTGGAAAAATGTTCCTAACTATAACTACCTACTGGCGACCGCCAGTAGGTAATTCACAGACATATATATTTATATATATATATACACACACACACACACACACACATATATATATTTTTTTCAACAAACATCCACGAGGTACATAGGAGTACTCAGCGGGTTCCAAATTTCTTTATTATAACCAAGTAGAAGCGTTTCGGCGTCATTGCCTTTCTCAATTCTGGTTAACAAATTGGTATTAGTTGCGAGCTTTTTTAATTTAATCTGTTCTCATTCCCATTGGTTGATGCCTCCTAGCAAGAGAAAGTGGAGTGATGTTATTCAAGTTGGTAACATTAACATCCACCATCACAGTGTTTTGAATTTTATATTTGTTCGTTTTATTAATGGCATTATGCGTGCCCCTTTGCATTATTTAGTGATGTTTAAACCATAATGGATCTCATATATAGCACAACTCTTTGACAGACTGTCATATTGCGCGATTACAGTTCTCCTCTAGCCACTTCAACATTTACAGGCTCAAGCAATATCGATTTGCATCCCTCGTCTGGCTGCTTTTCTTACACAATAGGGCACGTACCTGTAAGCACCAGTTTTAGTAATCAACACTAAACCTTTAGTAATGTTCCAAACTTGTGTCAGCAGGCATGACTTTCATTTAGTTGGCAGCGGTTCTAACAGTCCTTAAAGTAATCGTTCCACAAAGCCACTTGATTTCTGTTGAACACTTTGCAGGACTGGGGCCTCCTTCGAGATAAGTGGCCATCACATAAAAATATTTTTTAACAAACATTCACCAGGGACATAGGAGCACTCTGCGGGTTCCAAAATACTTTATTACAACCAAGTAGACGCGTTTCAGCAACATTGCCTTTCTCAATAATGGTTAACAAGATATACATACATACATATGGGAAACATCCTTTACAACGCAACTTTTACCACGCAGTGCTATTACAACGCAGGTTTTACAACAAAAGCCATGACAACGCATTGCGCTGGGGGGCGCTCTAGGATAGGGAATGGATTTAATTTACTATCCAACACCTTCCCTAGTGTCCACGGGGACTGGAGTTGGAATAGTAAATTAAACTATTCACTATCCAGCACCCCAAAGCGCTATGCGTTGTAATGGTATGCGTTATAAAAACTGCGTTGTAACAGCATGCGTGGTAAAAGCATGCATTGTAACGTCATGCACCCCATACATATATATAAGTATCACTGGGAAAAAAAACAAAGTTTAATGTAATTTTATAGTTATCTCAAGTAACTATAACTTGTGCCCTAAGGTAATTATTAAGGTAACTATAACTCCCACCTCTGCCATACTCAGTGCAGTGTTCTCATCAATAATTTCATTGCAAATTGTGCAGTGATATTATCAGTGATGCCATAGAAGATGTCATGAGTGATGTAATATTTGGGATAATTAGCAGTAAATTGCGAGGTTATGATTTATAGTTACCTTAGGGCACAAGTTATAGTTACTTGACTGGGGTGGCGGAGGGATGCTAGCTTGTCAACGCAGCCAGAGATCCAGCGGTGTAATACTTTGGCTGCGGAGTTTGCATTGGTCATGTTGGAGGGGGTCGTGGAGGAGGGTGGTGTTGAGGTGTTCCTCTGTGATCTTGCCCCAGTTCCTTCGTGGTGGGTGCGGGCGGGTTTGGCTTCGGTGGTGGTGTTGAAGGTGAAGTGTACGTAGTGGTGGTCTGTCCAGAGGGGCTGCGTGGTGTGGCTGAAGTGGATGTTTGTCCCTCCTGTGAAGATGGGGTCAAGGGTGTGTCTAGCTCTGTGGGTGGGGGTGGTGACGAGCAGCTTCAGTCCGAGGTTGGCGAGGTTGTTAAGGAGGGTGGTGGAGTCTGGTCGCTGCGGTTGTCGAGGTGCAAGGTCAGGTCTCCGATGAGGATGTAGTCTGTGGAGGCGATAGCGTGGGATGCAACGAGGTCGGCAATGGTGGCTGCGGAAGAGGCGCGAGGTCCGGGGGTCTGTAGACGAGGGTCCATGCAGCGTGGTTCTGGGGTTGGTTTCAACTTGGAAGTGGAGGTGCTCTTTGTTGGAGAGGGGGTCGCTCGTGCTGGAGGTGGAGAGTCAGAGGGAGCTCTTGTGTGTGATGTTGAGTCGTCCTCATGGGCGGTGAGGCGGTTTTTTCTTTGAATCTTGTATCCGTCGGGTATGGCGGTGGCGATGTCGGGGGCAGAGGTGGTGTTGGTCCATGTTTCAGTGAAGAAGGCGACGTCTGGCGAGAGGGTGTTGAGCAGGTCCCATATTTCCGTGGCATGTCAGTGGAGGGAACGCATGTTGCGGAGTATGCAAGTTTTGGCTTCGGTGGTGCAGGCGTCCATCATGGTTTCTGCAGTCATAGGGGGGCTGTTGGTGGTGAAGGATTGTCGGCAGTGACGGCAGGAGAACTGGCCATGGGTGGTGTTTCACGTCGATCTCTGGCAGTTGTTGTCTCTTCCGGGATTGAGTGCGAAGAGGGCTGCTGAGTCATAGCAGTGGTCGGCCAGAGAACTAGGGTCCCTGGCGCTGGCCACAGTCGGGTCACAGATGGGAGCAGACAGGCTTGCCTTTTAAGTTAATAAGTTAATAAACTCATTACAATAATTTGTACCTATTTATAACATTATTTCTTTTTACCCATTACCCCTAAATACCTAACAACCCACTACTAAAATATAACTTGTTAGTACTAATAATAGGACAAAAAAATAAAAAGAATTAATTTTAAATTGATAATATAATATAACACTAAGAGCGTGACCTTGGCGACCAACCACTCGAGCCCTGCATCTGCAGCCGCCAGTATACCACAGTGCTGGTGGTCTTCAGTGCGCCGTATTACGAGTTAACCAAGGTACTAGCTATGTGGCTGTGGAGATCTTGCTATGGTGGTGATTAGTTTTTTATATGTATTGATGCTTGTGTGAACATCTTGACTGCATATGGGTTGAATGCACACATATGCATGATACATGTGGAAAAATATCATCTACCCATTGCCAGAGTCTGGCCCATATATGGGCAGTCCAGGCAATGGGTATTTGGCACAAAAAGGACTCACCTCTATAATGCCGCAAAAAAGGTCGTAATCCTCGGCGTGAAGATGCTTCTGTGAAGGGGGACCTGAAGAAAGGGATCCACTTCGTACTTTGATGTAAGAACAGGAAAGGGGGGAATGCACGCCCCAAAAACTCTGTTTCTGCCAAATTGAAGCTGGTGGTCCCACAGTCAGCTCGTCGGAAAGTCAACTGGTAATACGGACTATGAATAAACTCCTCCGTACTGCCCTATGACAGCTGCTTTATCAAGACCCAAGCGATCTGCGCTGTGCTGGCGGTGTTGGCGATTTAACTGAGGCCTTTGCAACAGCAATCCGCCAAACTATTAATATGGTGGTTAGCCTGTTGAGCTTGTGGTGGTCGGACGAAGACTGCGGGTATGGCGGTTCACAGACCACCAAAATCGTAATAAGGACCTTAAACTATTTACATAAACAATAATTAACAAAAAATTAATTAACACAAAATAAATGACCATTAAATTAAAAGTACTTCTAATTTAAATATCATCCAATCCCATCCCTATACAATGCCATCAACCCACTATTACACTATAAATTATGCATAACATTTTCTAAAACAAATACTAAATCCCATAAAATTGCAAACTGTATTTTATAAAAATTAATACCAGTTATACCAACAATAGTGACACCTGAAATTAACATATTAACTAACACATGTTAAAATAATCAAATACACTATTTTTTACAACTACATACCTGAAAACGATATTAAAAACAACAATATTCTTGAAAACTATAATGTTTACCAAAAACAAATATACTTGAAAAATATATTCTACACCACAAACTTTTTGAATTGCAATATTTTTTTCTGATATTTTGTCCAAAAGCTCACTAAAGTATTCCTACATTTCAAAGATTGTACTTCTAAGTATTGATACCAACAATATTGTGGCAAACTAATATCAAGAACAGAATATTGAGGGACAAAATGTCAGAAGGTAAGTGCATATAGGGAAATTTGGATTTACTATTCCCGACATCTACGTAGGTTGAAGATATATGCTCCATGTAGGCACTTATATGTGAACTTTGGTATAGAAAATCAAGACTTAGGTGGTCATTACGATGGCAGATGGAAATGCCCTCCGACCACCGTGCTTCTGGGAAAAAAACGCCTGCATGTTCCGCTGCAAATCCAGCGGTCTCATTACGATGCAATGAATGTAAAATAGGACCCTGGCGGTCGGTGTTCACAAAAACCCATCTGCCACATCTGAAAATACAGAAAATTGGACTGTGGCCGATGTTAAAGCTGTGGAATGCATTAAAAAAGCCAAATCACCCGCGGGATGACCTCAAGTGAAATTATGATGAGATGGTGGAGCTGGCGTAACGATCATTGCGTTACGACTGCTGCAGTCGCGCTAAAAGATTATGGTGGTCGAATGTTACTTCACAACCAGGCCTTCAAGTGTGCCTGTTCTCTACGCTGCCCTCAAACACATCTGACACACCCCAATGATACCTCCCCAATGTATTAAAAACCAATGAAATCCCTGGTAAACATCGAAAATACACCTGACAGGCATTCCTCATTTTGACACACCGCCATAGCAGAGTGTAAAACCAACCCCTTCCCTGACCATCAGCCTTTGCACAACTAAAGTATTGAAGGGCCAGACACTACAGTTGTTAGAAGAGGCAAATTATCACACAACATACCATTACAACCACCTACATCAACAGCCAGCAACACTTTCAACACACACACCTGACACACCTTACACATCTACACCAGCACCTTCCTCCCTGCACTTGTCACTTATTTGCACAGCATACACCATCTCACAGAAAATAAATGCCTAAATTCACAGACAAGAAGTGGTCAGTGATGGTGGATGAGATAATTGAAGTAGAACCACATTTGTTTGGAAGCATGGTCCAACAGACCCCACTTGCCAGAAAAAATCAAATGTGGGAAAGGATTGTCAGCAAAGTCAATGGAGCAGGGGTGGTTTATCCATTAGGGCTGCGGGGCTGCGCACCTCTGAACATTCCTACACATTTACATAAAAAAAAATAGATTGATTTGTTTAGAGATACGATCATATCTCTAAATAAATGTATGTATTTAAGTCTGGGCTATCTGTTTCAGGCTGCCCGCCCAGTCTCGCTCTGAAGCAGGAGGCACAAGACAGGCAGTAAATCAACTTTCTTAACATGCTGTACGATGCAGGGCTTTCTGTTTTAAAGCCCTTTATTGCCATTGGGGTCTCTGGTTATATGCACACTGTAAGCCGGTGACGCAATAGGCGTCACGGTTTCGGGCGCAGGATACTTCATCCCTGCGTGATTTCAGATGTCCGTCATTCAAAGACGTAGATCCCACCCTTTCGTCACACGTGAGAGTGGACGCAAGCACTTCTGATCCGGTGCTTTTTCTCAGTAATGGTAAGTGTTTGCAAGCTAATGTATCATTAGAAATATCTCATGTATACCCTTATAAAAATGAGCTTTTTACGCCTGCGCAGAGTGATATTTCATATGCAAATTTCCTCATTATGCGGTACAACACAACTTAAATAAAATTTTAATGCTAGGAGGTCACAGTATCATTATTAAGCTTTATAAAGATTAAAAAAGAAATTTAAAAGCACTTATTTTTTTAATCATTTTTTTCGTAATTTCATTTTTTTTTTTATAAAACCAATCATTTTGATAATTCCACATATGAAAAACAAGCTTTATTCCTTGCCTATCATATTTAAATATATTCATTCATAAGCCTAACCACAGAAGCATAACTTGAAACATGAAACATTTTGCGCCACTTTTCAAAAGGACAATCATTATTTAACATCAGAACTATGAATGTGCTTATGTAAAAAGACATTAAGAAAGGAAATCCTTACTTTAAATGTTTTCCTGTTATCCAAAATAATGAACCTGATTTTTGTAACTTTTTAAAACAGCAGTCTGAAATGCTGGGTTTTACCCCGTATTTGCACTGACAAAATCCCAGCTGAGTCAACATTCCTGTCTCTCCATGGCCTATAATCAAAATGACAGCTGTTTCTCAGCGTCAGTTAAAACACAGCTGTTGGGAAGCTTTTTTTAGTGTTTAAATTTACGCATGGTGACAGTCTATTTAAAATTGAGGCATTTCAATGTATCGTTCTATAATGTGTGTTTAGGTCAGCAACATCCAATTTACTCAGATGATGAATTTGCCTGTTAATATCTAATACAATGTATCCAAGGAAAATGCAGTAACATTTTATAGTTGTTTATTTATTGCAAAACACACAATTTCGTTTTTGAGGCCTATTTTATTCCCATTGAATGTGAATTCTAAATCTAATCTTTTAGCCTTGTGGTAGTTTGTACATGTGCATAGTTGCTTACTCTATTAATTTAATAGTAACATGTAGTTATTTAGCATATCATATGATTCATTTCTGGATTTTTATTACATTTTTATTTAATATTAATTAAATGACATTTTGCATAACAGACTGATGACAGCAAGAAAACACAAACAAACGCATTGAGCTCATTCCAGACATATACAGAAGGGGTCATACACTCAGAGCACATAATACAGCGCGCTTAAGGCTATGCATTAATTCACAGAGAGCGCACATGCTATTTACTCACAGAAGTACCAATGTTAACCCACAGACCACATAGACATTTAAACACACATTTAACCCACAGATCAACACTTAGGACAGAAACAAAGGACAGCCCACAGACTGTACTTAAACCAAACCATTTGTAAATAAATACTAGTTGTAAGTCATATTTACAAGAGGAGCTTCTCAATAGTATTCCAAAAGACTGCAAAAAACAGCCCAACAGACTGTTTTATTTTCAAGAAGCCAAAATACACTCAATTCACTAGCTTTGGCTGGCAGAACACCAAAAAATCGCTCTGCATATCTCCATTTTTAAAAGTGCGCAGATTAGGATCCTTGTTTGTTTTATGTCCATATTTGAATTCCATAGGGTACAGAATCACCAAGGAAGAAATATGTTTTTATACCTAAACCTATTTAGGTATTCCCTCTAGGGGAGCCGGCTAATTCACTTCACATCTCACTATGGTACCTCCAAAAAGCAACACATTCTTCGATGTGTACTTGAAACAGGCATGCCAAAAATATTGCAACATATGCAAATATTATAACCAAAGTAGCACTTAAAGTACGCTTGTACGTTGTGCCGTTTAAATCTTATACAAAGTAGAGAAAAGTCTCCTCATTACCTGCCTACACAAATTGCAGTTCATATATCAATCACTTACAAATCCCGAATTGGCCAATACAAATTCCAAAGCCACAGCAAGCGTTACTAAACTACCTTACCAATCCCAGATTAATTTATTAACCTCAGATGAGGGAGATTACGTCATAAAATACCGTCAGAATCTGTATGAGGCAGTCTAAAGAGTACTGAAAACTGGGGCCTTATATATGCTTAGGGTTACATAGTCAGCATAAGACCAAGGGGAGGTCCTGGCTCATGTAAGCATGCAAAATGCCTAATATGGGCATGCAAGATCAGCTTGCTCAGCGAAGTGGGAGGAGAGTTACTTCTCCATACATCAGTAAAAATAGCCTGACAGTTGTATAAGAGGAGCAGGTGCATTCTACTAGCTAGGCCCTTCAAGGCTCTGAAGAGGGAAACAGCACATGGCGAGCACATGGCTAACTAAAATGGCTGCCAAGTACAAAAATGGCTTTCAGCTCATGCTAACAAATCCCTGCAATCTTTAACACTGTGACGCCCCAGGCCCTCACTCCACATTTCTCGCTCCTTTAGAAGTGGCGCTGCGGCATTTGCTCCTTTGTGAAATGTATCCAAATATCCGGGTCAGGCCCAAAGTGAGAGATATTTGCTTACTGTGTAACATGTGCTTACGGTGGTTAGTTCTCTGATGGATGGCATTAAAACTGGCCCTGTGTACATGCCCCTAAATTAACACTGACGCTAAAAACATGGATTGACTTGCAAAACAATGAATGTTAAAAAAGTTGAGGGAATGCATTTCAGTGATTTAGTTCCTGTCTTATTCTACATGTTTACTTAATCTTGCATTCAACACGAGTTAACTATTTGACAATGTTGTTGTTTTTTTGTATTTTATTCTGTGCATGCTTTGAAGCTTGAGCCATGTCAGGTGTTTGAGGGCTTTAATTGAGCGCTAAGGCAAAAGCCAAGCAAAGTACCTGTCAATAGGTTGACCTCTCTGCAGAGCACACAGACCAATGTTTGTGTCTTCCATTTGCAACTGAAATTCTGTGGATATGTGTGTCTCGCCGTCTCCTCGCCCTCCCCGCTCCCTGCCGCTGCTCCCCTGTGGCCCCCGCCCCTCCTGCCGCCGAGTACCCGATCCCCTCCCCGCGCCACCCCGCTCCCGCCTCCCAGCTGCTCCTCCCTCCGGATCACTTAAGTGGCGGTAAGCAGGACGGGGAGCTGTGACCTGACCTGACTGTGGTCGGTGACGGTCGCTCCACCCGCCGCGCGCCTCCCCGTGAGTGTGCCCGGTGCCCCCACCTGCCTGTCCCTGCTCGCTCCCAGTGCTTCTGTCCCTGAGCTTGTTTCTAGACTTTTGGTTTCTCCTTGGTTGTTCTTTGGTTTTTTGCCTTGGTTCTTCCCTGGGCTTCTCGCCGTCTCCTCGCCCTCCCCGCTCCCTGCCGCTGCTCCCCTGCGGCCCCCGCCCCCTGCTGCCGAGTACCCGATTCCCTCCCCGCACCACCCCGCTCCCGCCTCCCAGCTGCTCCTCCCTCCCTCCGGATCACTTAAGTGGCGGTAAGCGCGACGGGGAGCTGTGACCTGACCTGACTGTGGTCGGTGACGGTCGCTCCACCCGCCGCGCGCCTCCCCGTGAGTGTGCCCGGTGCCCCCACCTGCCTGTCCCTGCTCGCTCCCAGTGCTTCTGTCCCTGAGCTTGTTTCTAGACTTTTGGTTTCTCCTTGGTTGTTCTTTGGTTTTTTGCCTTGGTTCTTCCCTGGGCTTCTTGCCGTCTCCTCGCCCTCCCCGCTCCCTGCCGCTGCTCCCCTGCAGCCCCCGCCCCCCCTGCCGCCGAGTACCCGATCCCCTCCCCGCGCCACCCCGCTCCTGCCTCCCAGCTGCTCCTCCCTACCTCCGGATCACTTAAGTGGCGGTAAGCGCGACGGGGAGCTGTGACCTGACCTGACTGTGGTCGGTGACGGTCGCTCCACCCGCCGCGCGCCTCCCCGTGAGTGTGCCCGGTGCCCCCACCTGCCTGTCCCTGCTCGCTCCCAGTGCTTCGGTCCCTGAGCTTGTTTCTAGACTTTTGGTTTCTCCTTGGTTGTTCTTTGGTTTTTTGCCTTGGTTCTTCCCTGGGCTTCTCGCCATCTCCTCGCCCTCCCCGCTCCCTGCTGCTGCTCCCCTGTGCCCCCCGCCCCCCCTGCTGCCGAGTACCCAATCCCCTCCCCGCGCCACCCTGCTCCCGCCTCCCAGCTGCTCCTCCCTCCCACTCCGCCCCTCCCACTACGCCATTTATGGCCGAGTCCCCACGTACGCGCAGCGGGGGCGCCCCTTGCGCGCCGAGGGCGCTCCAAAGGCAAGCCCGTCTGTGCCCGTCCACGCTGGGACCGCGCCCAGCGCCAGACCCCCTGGCCCCCACAGATGCCACCCCTCCCACCGGGCATACGACGACGCCACCCTCAACGCACTCAACACCGGTCGGATCCCGGATTGCCACCGAGCCACCCCAGGACGCACCCACGGACCCTTCAGCTGCCAATCCTGCAAGTATACCTGCATCAGGACATGCACCGCCCCAGCACCCGCCAAGCCGAGCACCAACAGCAACCACCTGAAGTGCATCCTGCTCAACACCCGCTCCGTCCACAGACACGCGGTGGAACTATGGAACCTGCTCGACACCACAGCTCCAGACGTCGCCTTCCTCACAGAAACCTGGATGAACGCCTCCTCAGCGCCCGACATCGCCATAGCCATCCCGGACCGATACAAGATCACCCGGAGAGACCGCGTCAACCAGACAGGAGGAGGCATCGCCATTGTCCACAAGAACACCATCCGCATCACGACCAACTCCGACGATACCCTCACGGCCGCCGAATATCTTCACTTCCAGATACTCACCGACCCCAAGACCACTCTCAGAGGCACCCTCATCTACAGACCCCCAGGACCCCGCACACAATTCAGCAAAGACATCGCAGACTTCGTCAGCCCACATGCCCTCGCCTCCGCTGACTACATCCTCCTAGGGGACCTCAACTTCCACCTGGAGAACAACAACGACAACAACACCACCACCCTACTGGACAACCTCGCCAACCTCGCCAACCTCGGACTCAAGCAACTGGTGAACACCCCCACCCACTACGCTGGACACACGCTTGACCCAGTCTTCTCCTCCAGCAACTGGACAGACCACAGCTGCGTCCACTTCAACTACAGAAGGACCACAACTCACCACCACCCGCAACAGGCTCCCCGCAGGAGCTGGAACAAGATTACCACCGACCAGCTCACCACATCCCTGAACCGGAACCCTCCCGCCAGATCAACGGACCCCGACCTAGCAGCCGACAACCTCACACAGGGGATCACCAACTGCACTGATGACCTCGCACCCCTGAAGAACCACCCCAACAGAAGCAAGAAAGCCCCCTGGTTCAACGACGATCTCAAGAACTCCAAGAAGAACTGCCGCACCCTCGAGAAAGCCTGGCGAAAAAACCCGACTACAGACAACATGACCGCCCTCAAGCACGCCACCCGCAATCACCACCAGCTGATCCACACCACCAAGAAGACAGCATTCAAGGATCGGATAGACAACAACGCACACAACAGCAAGGAACTCTTCAGCATCGTCAAAGAGCTCTCTAACCCCAGCGCCGGAAACAACGACATTATTCCCTCACAAGACCTCTGCGACTCACTCGCCTCGTTCTTCCACAGCAAGATCGCAGACATACACAACAGCTTCGGCGAACAGACCACGATCTTAACCACAGAACCAACGCCCCCCACCATCACCCTCCGCGCCTGGACCCCGGTCAGCACCGAAGACACCATCCACACAATGAACACCATCCACTCCGGATCGCCAACCGACCCATGCCCCCACCACGTCTTCAACAAGGCTGACTCCATCATCGCACCCCAACTCTGGGACATCATCAACTGCTCCTTCGACACCGCCACCTTCCCGGAGAACTGGAAGCATGCCGAACTCAGCGCCCTCCTGAAGAAAGCATCAGCAGACCCCACCGACCTCAAGAACTACCGCCCCATCTCGCTCCTCCCATTCCCCGCCAAAGTCATCGAGAAGACCGTCAACAAATAGCTTGCTGCCTTCCTCGAGATGAACAGATCCCTTGACCACTCACAGTCAGGCTTCCGAGCCAACCACAGCACCGAGACCGCCCTCATCGCAGCCACTGACGACATCCGAACCCTGCTCGATGAAACAGCGGCCCTCTTCCTCCTGGACCTCTCAGCAGCGTTCGATACTGTCTGACACCGCACCCTAGTACAACGCCTCAGCAACGTCGGAATCCAGGAGAAGGCACTGGCTGGATCATCTCGTTCCTCGCCGGAAGAACCCAGAGAGTCCGCCTCCCCCTGTTCAGATCCAGGGCCACCGAAGTCATCTGCGGCGTACCACAAGGCTCATCACTCAGCCCGACCCTCTTCAACGTATACATGAGCCCCCTCGCAGCCATTGCACGCCAACACAACCTCAACATCATCTCCTACGCAGACGACACCCAGCTGATCCTCTCCCTCACCAACGACCCAGCCACCGCCAGACCCAACCTACACGAAGGGATGAAATACGTAGCCGAGTGGATGAAGAACAGCCGCCTGAAGCTGAACTCAGACAAGACGGAAGTCCTCATCCTTGGATCATCACCATCTGCCTGGGACGACTCCTGGTGGCCCCCCGCCCTGGGCAGCGCACCCAAACCAACGGCCCATGCACGCAACCTGGGCTTCATCCTGGACTCCTCCCTCTCGATGACCAGACAAGTCAACGCCGTCTCATCATTGTGTTTCAACATCCTCCGCATGCTCCGAAAGATCTTCCGATGGATCCCCACCGAAACCAGAAAGACGGTCACCCAGGCACTCGTCACCAGCCGACTGAACTACGGAAACACCCTCTACACCGGTACCACAGCCAAACTGCAGAAAAGACTCCAACGCATCCAGAACGCCTCCGCACGACTCATCCTGGACATCCCCGACACAGCCACATCTCCGGACACCTGAGAGACCTGCACTGGCTCCCCGTCAGCAAGAGAATCACGTTCCGTCTCCTCACCCACGCACACAAGGCCCTCCACGACCTGGGCCCCAGGTACCTCAACAACCTCAACAACCTCCTGACCTTCTACACTCCCACCCGCCAGCTACGATCGACCAGCCACGCCCTCGCCGCCGTCCCACGCATTCAAAGAGCCACCATGGGGGGAAGATCCTTCTCCTTCCTGGCAGCCAAAACGTGGAACTCCCTCCCCATCCACCTCCGTCTTACCCAAGACCACCTCTCCTTCAGGAAGCAACTCAAGACCTGGCTGTTCGAGCAGTAACCTTGACCCTCCGGGTGAGTAGCGCGCTATACAAATTTCATGATTGATTGATTGAAGGGGGTACACTGATGACAAAGTATTTGCAAGGCAAAAGTAAAAGAAATTAAAGTGCTTAAATTTGAGGGAGTGTTGGGGGCGTTGAAGTGACAGAGATGCGAGGAAGGGCATTGGGGGAAGAATGAAAAGAGGTTGCTGCAGAGGAAAGATATGGAGAGAAAAAAGGATACATATCTAACATAAAGCACACATACCTGAAGGCCAACACTCCTTCCACAGGCCTCAATGCTAATTAATTCACAGACTCACTATTTCAGAATGTAAACATTTCTAATGTTAATTATGTGTAAAAAAATCATTGTTGTTACTCATTTATCTTAAACAGCTAACAGCCAGTGACAAAGTCAATCATACTGATAGGCTTTAGGCGTATGCTGTGCCATTTATTTGGATAAAATTACATCTCAGAGAGAAACCAAAATACCGGTCTGATGGCATACTTTGAGAATGACAGAAATTTATTTGGCATGTTCGTTTATAGAGAGCATCCAATTTTTTCATCTGACTTAAAGACCTGTCGGCACATATTTCTATATCACTGGTTACAGCTTGCATCTGTGGGTGCTTCTTGAAGTCTGGTTAGGGCATATCTATGCCAAAGTTAATGCTGCAGACATACATTTAAAAGGGCTAAAATTGTCATTCAGAACAATTTACACATTACAGTAACTGTTGAACAAAATATGCAAAAAGATATGGGGCAGTTTTTAATGTGTTTAATATTTCAAGACCATACGTTTCCACTGCTTAATAAACCTTTCTTTATCGCTATATTCATTTGCTTTAAAATGCACCATTTGCAAATCTTTTCTTCATTTCTTTCTCTGGAGAGAGACTCCCCCTGGACCCCAGGTTTATCCATAGAACTTGTGCACATCACTTGCTATATAAAAATCATGCCCAACGTTCACACCCATCACTTTCAAATGCCACCAGCCGCCACTACAATGGAGTAGGGACCACCCTGCGTACACTGTGTAACATCAAGAAGAGGTGGCATGACCTTAAGACCAGGTTGAAATACTGTACCAACGGGAACCATGAGGCGGTTCAGAGTACTGGCGGTGGCCCTCTCATTCCACCACTAACATTCACTGAATGGGAGAAGGTGCTTGCCATCCTTCATCCAGAGACTCTCACAGGAATAGCTGGGAGAGTGGAGACTGGTAAGTACCAACAAATGTATCCCATCACACTGCCATGTACTGTCTTCCACAACCATAAAGCTACACTCTCCAGACCAAAATGCACTTATGTACAACACACTCTTCCCAACACCTGTCTCAAATATCTACTATTTCCTTCCTCTGATTCACCTCAAAAGTAGGTTGCCATATTTCCATGGGGATATGGGTACAGGTAGCCAGCACTACAACTCCCACCAGGCCCCCTTGCCTCACAGCTGATCAGCAAAAACGCTCCCCTACCCCAGAGTCATGTGTAACCTATTACCTTCCTCTGATCTACCTCACAGGGAGGTAACCTTCTCATCAGGGAAGGGAGGTGGGGACAGCCAGCCAGCACTGCAACTCCCCCCAGGCTTTCTTGCCTCTTAGCTGAGCAGGATAGAATATTCTCCCACCCCAGAGCCATGTGTAACGTATTACCTTCTTCTGCTCTACTTCACAGGGAGGTTGCCTTCACACCAGGGGGGGACAGGCAGCCAGCACTACAACTCCCACCAGACCCCCTTGCCTCATAGCTGAGCAGGGTGGAACACTCCCCCCAACCAGAGCTGTCGTGTATTTCTATAGGTTCTGAATCGATCCCCCTATTCCTGACCCTATTCTGGTTAAACTAACTAGCTAGTTAACTAACAGTCAGCCCATGAGGCAAGAAATCCCCCATGATGCAGATACCGTTATCTGACGCAGTCACACTACGGCACAGGAACGTGTTATCTGATTAGGTCATAACGCTTGAGATCTAATTAGACAAGCGACATTCCTCCAGCCCCTGATAAGGCATACGACGTTCTCATAACAAATCAAACCTATGACAACCTGGATAATCCGTGCGGCCATTGTTTTGATTTCACAGAGAACTTTAGTAAAGAATGTGCTAACGAGCAAGTCGTATGACATCTTTATTGACGTACCTATGTCCATCCTTACGTCAATCCCGGCACCTTTAAGGTATAAATATTGCCGACCTTGCCCTATGCAAACACACGCGTGGTGACAAGACGGAGCAGCCATACTTGCCGAAGCCGAGAGCAGAAGCAGACCCCGCAGGCAGCAGCCCCGCCTTCCTGACGCGCTGAGAGACGCGCTGCTATCTCAAGCCGAGAGACCCAGCACCGGCGTTTCTGGGCAGCCCTCGCAGGCAGCCTGGAATATCGAGAGCAGAGAAAGAGATACCATTCCTCATTCATCCTAACTTCCAGGTACAGAACTGAATAACCCCTCCTAGAGAATTCTTTAGTTATTCACTTGGCAAAAACAAACTTAACTTAAACTGTAACTTTCTATTCCCGCCCACGTATTAGACTTAGGTCAGGTACACGGGGTAGGCGTATTTAGAAACACCAGTTGAGTACGTTTAGTCAAATGTATATGTGTATGTAAATATATTTTAATCATTTTAAACATCATATGGCTCAGAAACCATATCAATGTTTTTACAGTATTATTTTATACTATTGCTTCTAATGTATGCACTTTACTTAACTATAAGTATTGCAATAATATCGATCCATTTCTCTTGTACGAGAAAAGAGACTGATCAATAAATAACATCTTTTATTGAACACGCCCGTCTCTTGCTTTTCTCTACATTCTGATGAGACTAAGAATGCACGTACTGACTGAGTAAAATAATTGCCTTGTGCTCACACGACTCTTGAGATTGACTCTTGATTAGGGGAGAGCAAAGTTGTCATGTTCTATGGTTGTCAGAAACTAAATCCCTTCTTGTCTAATCAGGGGAGTTAATCCTTCCTTGAACATTCGAGAAAGTTTCTAGCGAACTCTGAGCTTAGCTGGCAAACCCAAAAATTAAGTCTAGTATCGACAGTAGTAGACCTAGTTAACGTCTGGTCTAGGCCTTTACTGCTGTAGGTACTATTCCAATGCGCAGAGCCTATTGGGAAAATAGGAGCTACACTACATGGCGCCCAACGCGTTTGGAAAGGGCGATAAAACTAACGTAAGACATTTAGAGTAACTCAGTCGTGCTTTCTCACTCAGACCCCTTTTCCCAAATACTCCAAAGACGTCTGGAGTGGGTGAAAGGTTATTATATCCTCCAAAACCTCGCAGGAGGGAACTCCTATGTATGGTTCTTGGTCTAGTCAACGTTGAAGGATAAAACAGTTCCAGAATATTGTGCATCTAATCTTTGTTCCATAAAGAAACCTGATCTGCAAATAAACATAATACCATCCTGTCAGTAAAATGGCTGAAAGTGATGAAGAAAGAGAAGCAATTAGATTAGCTACTGAAATAGCAGATGCTGATGCTACCATGCAAACAGCAGACCCGGATATAATACTCATCCAGGTCGCCAAAAGGAGATCTATAACCTTAAAACTTATAGAAAATGGACTGACACCTAGAGGTGGCACAGTCATATTCGTAATCGAGGCACACGAATATCGGCAGACAGAGGTATACTATACATGGATACATTTTCCAGCAGCAAATGCTGTAACAAAGTACTTCCACTATTACAAAGTAGAGGAACCTCCTGAAATGTACACTCCTTTCGAGGAGGTGGAAGTACCACTCAAATTCCAAGAGCATTTGCTCTTATTTGATGGCGCCCTAATACATAACAATCACATTACAAGGCTCGGTCCTTTAGGAAGACCAGGAGCAACGTGGCCGGTCTTAGCCGGATACACACCACATCCAGACATCGACGAGATGCCTGCACCACAACTGTTAATACAGCTAAAACAACTACTAAAAATTCACAGACAATTAGTTCAGTATGTAATGCGGACTTCAACAATTCAGCCAGCGATTAAAATTCCACAGCTGACCCCTCACCAGGGGAACACAAATAAAATTACACCACAGAACATCCAATCCTGCCTAGGTAAAGTTCCAGCTAAACGGGAACAAATACCATTCTGGTTGGCACAGAAAATCACCCAAATAGAGGCGGTGTTTCCTGACACCACCCCGCTGGAAAAACACAGGATTCTGACTATATGTCTCCCAATGGGAATCGCACCACACATTGAGGACTGTGACACTTGGGGTACAGTCTTTGCTTCCATCTACACAAAAACGCACGGTGTCCCATCCATTTCGGTGATACCAGATGTGCTAAAACAAATTCAAGATGAATACGGTCCAGAACCTGCTTTAACTCTTGGTATGAAATTACTGAAAGACTTCAAGCAGGTTCCGGCTATATTACTAGCCAACATAAAAGGTGAAGCAGCAAACGTGGCGATCCGCCAGAGGTTAAAAGAGACAGATATAGCAGACCAACCAGCTGAAATTGCCAGAATCATAGGCAGAGATAGTCTAGGTGGAATACCAGTAAAACCGCAACTGACTACAAATCCAGAAAAAATATTTTTTAATAATAATAATTCACCAAAAAAGAACTGGGATGGAAACAAACAATCCAATCCTAAAGAAAAGAAATTCCAGTCCAGAGGAAGGTCTCCTAGGCGAAGAGAGAAATCTCCAAACCCGAGACAAAGGTCACCCCAGAGTGACCCCTCTGGGAATAGATATAACCTTAGAAATAGGGATAATATTAAAAAACCTGATAGATATCAAGACATTGATACACGTCCCTCTCAATCTTTTCAGAATTCCTCGCAGAAATCGGAAAGAAGAGGACGTTCAGAAGAGCACGCCAAGTCCAAAGACAAGGAACCTGCTCAACTGAAAAAGAAATTACAATTTCCAAAAAAGAAGGTAGCCAGTATCAAGGTAGTTAACAATGCCGAGAATACTGAGGACACAACTGAAAAACGGAGAGTGGGCTCAGACAATGCTAGACAGCGCAGCAGAGGTGAGCATAGCTCGCAAAGTCCTTATGAATCATCTGGAGACAGTGGACACGAATGAATACCTTCAAGTGGAAACTGCAGATACCAGAGTTAGCAAGCCCCACAAAATATACGAGATAACATTACGTATAGAGGGAGATAAGACTAGGAAAATTAGGGGACTATTTTGGGATAACCTCTCCAAAGGCTATGACATCCTTCTAGCTGAAAAAGACTGGCCACCAGAGTTTGTCAGGGAGTGCCCTCATGGCGAAGAAGTAATTATGCCTGCCTTCTCGAATCAAATCCAGATTCATAAAAAATATACACTTGCTAGAAAGTGGGCAGTGGCCTTAGCACCTGCTTTATATAAAAATCATGTAGGATGGGATGAGGATTCTCCTCCTCACAAAATCCAGTTAAAATCACAACCAACTGCACAAAGGCAGTACCCAATTAAGCAAGAAGCTAAAAAACAAGTAAATGAAATACTAGATCAGCTAGAATACCAAGGGGTGATTGAAACTTGCACCTCACAAATGAACAATCCTTTGTTTCCGGTCTCCAAACCAGACAATTCGTACCGTCTAGTTTTGGATTACCGACACCTTAACACATGTTGCAAAACTTTTGCAGTGCAAAGCTCACACAGTGCTGCACTAATGAATAACATAGTGCGCAAAAAATACAAAACAACCTTGGACATCTCCAATGGATTCTTTTGTCAAAACATAGCACCAGAGAGCAGATATTTAACTGCATTCTCAGTAAATGGCACTCAAAAACAATTCTGTCGGTTAGCCCAGGGGTACAAGAACAGCCCGGGGGTATTCTCAGCGAGAGTAACAGAATTACTACAACTATATGATGATGAAGCATTATCTTATGTCGATGACATTTACTTAACAGATGATGACTTGGAGACT
Source organism: Lissotriton helveticus (assembly GCF_964261635.1). Classification (NCBI taxonomy): domain Eukaryota; kingdom Metazoa; phylum Chordata; class Amphibia; order Caudata; family Salamandridae; genus Lissotriton; species Lissotriton helveticus. The sequence goes on from NC_136059.1 coordinate 1,092,158,807, forward strand.
CACTTGAAAAGAGTGAACACCATAATACTTGGTTTCGCTGCAGAGGGTTACAAATTCAACTTCAAAAAATCCAGAATTGCCCATCTGACGGTCCTATTCTTAGGATATGAGTTATCAAGTGAAGGCAAAAGCCTGGCAGACAATTTCCTAGAGAAATGTGCCGTTATCCAAGCTCCTAAAACACTAAAAAACCTACAGTCAATTCTAGGCTTCCTAAATTTCGGAAGAACATACATTGCAAATTACGCAGAAAGGGTCAAAACCCTTTATGATCTAATTAAGCCAGACTTTAAAAGATCCAGTTGGACTCAAACACACACAGAAATTTTGAGATCCTTACAAACAGACATGCTAATTAAAACAAAATTAGAAACCCGTGATAATACACGCAACCTTGTGATCCGAGTCATCCCAGGGAGATGCGGATTCACATACCTAACCTCTAATGAGGGAGATAAGGTACCAATTGCATTCAAATCACACTTGTACACTAAGGCTGAAATGAAATTTAGCCCAACGGAAAAAATTCTTACAGCAACACAGACAGCTATAGCAAAAGAACGAGCCCTGGCACAAGGTAAACGAATAGTAATCGTGACACCAATACCAGCCTTAGAGGCGGTAACAAAGGCAAGCATTCCAAATGCTAAAGCACTCCATCCAAGATGGATACAATGGGCTAACTCTCTTGCTGCAACAGACGTGGTGTACGAATTTGATCCTTACTTAAAAACACAAGAATTTCTCCAATATGAATTTGAATGTCCTCCGCCAACCGAAATTCTGCCTCTGGAGCACTACGGCTGTATAATATATACAGACGGATCAGCACAACCCGCAGTAGGGGGTAAACAAGCTTACAGTGCTGCGTGCGCGATTGTTAAAGGTCGTTGGCACGAAGGGAAATTTAAACCAACCCTCACTAAAACACTATCTCTAGGAGATTGCACAGCTCAGCGAGCTGAACTACTAGCATTCAAGATGGCGCTTGAAAATACCGATCGAGAATTCCCCACACTCATAGTGTGCGATTCGTATTATTGCGTTCAATCTTACAATGAATACTTGCAGATCTGGCTTCAAAATGGTTTCAAGGATGCGAAAGGTGGCACAATCAAGCACAAAATGCTCTGGGAACAAGTAGCTCTTTTACAAAAAGAACTACCAAAGACTCACGTGATACATACACTGAGTCATCAACGTGATGGCGTTCACGTTGCAGGGAATTCATTGGCTGATGAGGCCGCGAAGGGAGCTGTGCAAACGGCTTCCGTAGCTGCCGTCACCCGGTCAAAAACAAAAATAGACAGCGAAATATTACAAGCTGTCAGCGCTTCAGAAAAGGATTCAATAGAACCACTCCCTAAAGGCTTTCCAGTAAAATACTCATACATAACTGATGCAAACAATGTTCCTTTTGCTCAAATCCCTGGAGTGGGGGAGAGGGCAATCCCAAACATGGAACATAGGTTAAGACTAATAATAGCGGCACACGAAGGGCTTGCTTCTACCCATGCTGGCACCTCAGCCACAGTATCATTATTAAAACAGAGATACTGGTGGCCACAAATGAGAAGACAAACAAGGAACTATGTTCTAGCATGTGAAATATGTCAAAAAATGAAAGTATCAACTGTGAGACGTCCAGCACAGACGCCCCTTCTAATCTCGGATAAACCATTAGCCTGTGTTTATCTAGACCACTGCGGTCCCTTACAAAGGGATGGTAACTATAAATATATCTTGGTCGCAGTGGACTCATGCACGAGATTCATATGGATGTGGCCCCAGCGAACGGCTGACGCCAGAACTGTTATAAAAGATTTGCGGGTCTTTATCGGCACATACGCAATTGGCATTCTGCATTCGGACAATGGTCCGGCTTTTAGTTCTCGGGCTTATAAGGAGGCCATGGTCAGCATGGGCGTGCAATTGCGGTACTCTTGTCCATTTCACCCTGAGGGGAACGGAATTGTTGAAAGAAAAAAACCGTGACATAAAGCAATCTATAACGGCAAAGGTATTAGGTTCGGGAGCTGGGTGGGTCAAACATCTAATAAGTGTCCAACGTAGTCTAAATAACCTGCCAAGAAATTCTCTGAAGGGATTCAGTCCGTACGAATTATTATTCGGAACTAGGATGTTGATCTCTGACCTTGATAGTCAGACTTCAGTGATAATAGAAAAAAGCTTTGATGTCAAAGACCGTTTGGCTATTTTGCAGGACTTAAACAAAACAAGAAAAGACCTGAGCAACATACAGTTGAAACAACAGCCAACAACCACTGAAGAATCACCACCTGTCCCAGCAAGACCTGTCTGGATTCCGAAAGTCGGGGATCTAGTCAGGGAGAAGATCGCGGTAAAGAAGGAATTTGGGCCTTCTTACAGAAAAGCAGTTCCTGTCTTGTCTGTCAACGGGACAAGATCAGTTGTACTACCGCCACTTGCTGGAAAAAAGGAGAACCGAGTTGTATCCATCGACCTGGTAAAACCACAACATGTGGCCGATAACAAACAGTAGGCCAAGTGGACTCCCAATAAGTAGCAGAACACCAAGGTTTGCTACCAGTACAGAGGTTCTATCAAAAAGGCTCATCACATTCGAAACGCCTACAGAAGAGCAACAAGGACTATGCAACAATGCAATAGAACTAAGACCTCTGAAAACCCAAATTAAGACATTTAGCAGAGACACACCAATCTATACTGAAGTACCAAGTGAAAATGCAAAAAACAAAAATCCTGAACCAATTGGAACAATTGACAGAACTGCATCTGGTTACTTCATCAACTTCGATGATTCCTCTGACGGTGTCAGCGAACAAAAGACACAGCCATCATCAAAATCCTTTAAAGACAAAGCAAAGGAACTTTTGAAACAACTAAAAGAAACATATCTGATTTCTCCATGGATTGAATTTTGGGTGGGTTTTGGTGCATTTATCCTCATACTTTGGCTCATCATGGTATTTACTTTGGGACGCTTCATTGAGGGAAAATATGCTAAAATGGACACAGCAAGCCAGAACATCAACTTGGTCCTCAAACCACACACATCTTCACACGTCGAGAAACGAGAACTTTCTTCAGAACTTTCTTCAGCCAACTTCACAGCAATTCCAATACCTGGTGGGGTAGCCTGGGACAACACTGACTATGAAATTTATGGTCCGGTCGAGATCCTGAAATATCCACACCAAATTAAGATCTCCTTGAGTGACTTTGCAAAACCAAACTCATTTGCTGATGATTGGGACTTTGAAAGTATAAACAATATGATGTCTGACTTAGTAATGTCTGCTAAATTCACAAAACATGATTATTTGCAAGGTTCTACAAATTATGATAGTATGTATTGCTATAACCATTATGGTAACCATTTCCTGCATAAATCTGCACAACCTAGAAATGTTTTAAATTATAATCAATGGGAACATTGTGCTACACCTCCAAAAGGGAGCTCTAGAACCGTTTATAACAAATATTCATACTTTCAAGGTTTTAACACTAGTAATGCTGAAACATTTTATTTTAAATTGTCAAACAAGACAGGGACCAAAACCATGATAACCAACACAAAATTGATTCATTCTGATTCGTTCTTTGAAAAAATGAATACTTTTGGATTTGATTATTGGGACAAAAATGTTGATTTGAAAAGTGTTTGGGGTACAAAAGAATGGCAAGTACAGGGTTTAGAAGCTTTGTTTAGAGCCTGCATGATCCCAGAACAAATGATATTTTTAAATGACACTGTTCAACAAACCACCTGTCTTGGCTTAGCCAAAATCAAGGATTTAAATAACCTGTCTATTCCAAAGCCAACAATGTTTAGCAATAACTCTGATACAGATGAAGAAATAGACATAAACCATATACTTAACCAAAACAGAACACATCCTGATTGGAAACAATGGTTGATCTGGCCCACAGATACAAATCACTGTCAAGATAGATTCCTGAATAAAACACAGGGTTTCAAAATGACCAGGCCAGACCCTAGATATCCCCAAAGACATCACCCAGGGATAATAACAACCTACAGTGTGGGCAAATTATGCCTTCAATGGCTACAAACTTCCACACTGCCTGAAATTAAGCAACACCTAACTTTACTTACTGATGGTGCTGACTTGCGTGATTTCATACTGGGACCACGCAAACAGCGTCATAAGCGTTTCATAGCAGCCTCTGTATATGCAGCATACAATGAGGCCTGGAAGGTTACTCAAATTGAAACAGCAGAAAGAATACGTGAAATTGATCGTATTAATTTGGAAAAATCACTTTCTGTAGTGGACAATGGGTTAATGACTCTGTCCTCAAGAATTTTTTCATTGGACAGCATTGTGTCTTCAGCAATCGACATATTATCGCAAGACTTACTGTTATTACAACATGGTCAGTCACAATTGCGTTCTATTGTACAGCTTGGCTGGACGTTACAAAATCTGCGTTCAGGCTATGTGCCTTGGCGTTTAATCAACACAACGTCACTATTCCAAATCTTTAACCTTACTGATAGACAAATCGGTATGGCACAGAAGGGTGCTGATTATACAATCTTGAGCATTGAAAAACTAGAAAGATTACCAATGACAATGTCAGAACGACCTGTCAGTGAATGGATAATCCACGGAATCATAAATATTCCAATCTCAACCTTCAGGTTTCAATACTGCCAAAAATATATACAGGCTGGCATGTACGAGAAATTGGGAAAGGGGTACCTTAAAACAACTTGGAACCTGCCCTATTCACATGCATGTGTCAGTAACAAAGGACAGAAAGTGTTTCTTAGTGGCAACAATTGTGCTATGTCACTAAGCGGCACGCTTCTGTGTAACGGTATTAGTTTGCACGGAGCCTGTGAAGGGAATTCATACAACCTTTCATGTCACCAGCAAGGCGCACCTTCAACTGAAATAGAACCATTCTTTCAAAGACTCTATAATGGGAGTTACATTCTTATTGTAGACCGCAGATGTTGTAGTCTTATGCCCGGGACTCCTTATCTCGTCACTACGACGGCGAAGGTCAAGTGCTGTGGACGTTCTTTGTTCCCCAGCTCCTTTCCAGACAGGGAGGCAAGGGCATGGCCCAGTTTGAAAATTACTTCTATTCGAATAGATACTTTAAGCAGAATGAAAACAGTGCTTCTTCAGACGCCTGCAAGGCTCACGTCATCTAAAGAAACGTATGATCTACAAGTCGCAAGGACGACTGCAGAGATACATACATTATTATCAACTAATTCCCCCGTACATTTCGCGGAAATCCTGAGCGAAATCTTAAATATTTCTGATACCACTGGGGTCTCAAAGGTATTTAAGACAGTATTTTCGATGGCATTAACACCATTCAAAGCCATACTGGGTATTTTTCCAGATTTCGTCCATTCGATTTTTGGCGGACTTCCCCTGATCCTGGGACTAATTGCAGGAATCCTATTCCTAGTCCTTATTTTTCGTTATGGCAACCCATGTCACAGATCAAACTCTCGCGACAATGGAAGATACGATCCTAGCCATTGGATACCGGGACCGGATATCAAAAATCCTGGGACTCTCCCGGCTTAGAGACCTAAACATGACTTGGTTTCTATCATTTCGACCAATGTGGCAAAGGTGTGTTTTACCTGTACTAAGGTGTCTGCTATGCGGAGAAGAATGCGTGTTAGACACCTGTCTGACGCTACAATCGGATGCGCCGGTGGATGCAGATACACTGTTGGTTCCTACCAAGGTTCACGCTTTGTGCTGCCCTCAAAGGCTGCCAATTCTGATGACGGCATTCCTGGAATCTTCACCACTGCGATTGAAGGGTAGTGAAGTTCAAGATGAAAGCAGCATCGAACAGGTACGACCTTCTGTCAGCAATGCAAATCAGAATGTCAATGCAGACAATCATGCGCATGAATGCATGGTTACCCCTATTTCCGACTTAGTGGAACTTTCCCATGAAGCTGTTGACAGTTTTTTCGAAAGCCTGAATGATATGATGTTCTCTCCGGAACAGAAATAGAGACTTTTGAGTAAACTCGCACACGGCGTTCCCTGAATTCGGCCTTCAACTTTAAAAATAAAGTCACATGAACAATTACAATCCAGTTCACGGACAGCAATTTTTTCAGCAAGCCCTTAAAATATTTTTCTATATATTTTTTACCGGGACACTGATTTTCTGCTTAAAGTAAGAAACTATTCCTAGAGAACTAAGATTTCTATTTTTAGATACTTTATAGACTTTAGCTGCCCGCTGGTATGTTCACAAAAAAGATTTTATGTGATGAAATGGTTTCGACTTTTTTTCTGTATAGCCATATTAAGAGCCATTTCATGTGTATTTCTCATATACCAACAAGCAATAATGCATAAAATGCGTGTTTACTTTTGCATTTAATTCATAGCTTAAGTGCATACAATATATATGACTGCAATTTTTCAGTATATTTGAAAATTTCGAAATGCATTTATGTATTTTGGGGTGGTAAGGTATACACTATACTCTATAGTATGTTGTACTATGTTATACTATGCATAGATTAGTAGATATGACCATAGTTAGCGTGGAGTGGGTGTCGTGTATTTCTATAGGTTCTGAATCGATCCCCCTATTCCTGACCCTATTCTGGTTAAACTAACTAGCTAGTTAACTAACAGTCAGCCCATGAGGCAAGAAATCCCCCATGATGCAGATACCGTTATCTGACGCAGTCACACTACGGCACAGGAACGTGTTATCTGATTAGGTCATAACGCTTGAGATCTAATTAGACAAGCGACATTCCTCCAGCCCCTGATAAGGCATACGACGTTCTCATAACAAATCAAACCTATGACAACCTGGATAATCCGTGCGGCCATTGTTTTGATTTCACAGAGAACTTTAGTAAAGAATGTGCTAACGAGCAAGTCGTATGACATCTTTATTGACGTACCTATGTCCATCCTTACGTCAATCCCGGCACCTTTAAGGTATAAATATTGCCGACCTTGCCCTATGCAAACACACGCGTGGTGACAAGACGGAGCAGCCATACTTGCCGAAGCCGAGAGCAGAAGCAGACCCCGCAGGCAGCAGCCCCGCCTTCCTGACGCGCTGAGAGACGCGCTGCTATCTCAAGCCGAGAGACCCAGCACCGGCGTTTCTGAGCAGCCCTCGCAGGCAGCCTGGAATATCGAGAGCAGAGAAAGAGATACCATTCCTCATTCATCCTAACTTCCAGGTACAGAACTGAATAACCCCTCCTAGAGAATTCTTTAGTTATTCACTTGGCAAAAACAAACTTAACTTAAACTGTAACTTTCTATTCCCGCCCACGTATTAGACTTAGGTCAGGTACACGGGGTAGCCGTATTTAGAAACACCAGTTGAGTACGTTTAGTCAAATGTATATGTGTATGTAAATATATTTTAATCATTTTAAACATCATATGGCTCAGAAACCATATCAATGTTTTTACAGTATTATTTTATACTATTGCTTCTAATGTATGCACTTTACTTAACTATAAGTATTGCAATAATATCGATCCATTTCTCTTGTACGAGAAAAGAGACTGATCAATAAATAACATCTTTTATTGAACACGCCCGTCTCTTCCTTTTCTCTACATTCTGATGAGACTAAGAATGCACGTACTGACTGAGTAAAATAATTGCCTTGTGCTCACACGACTCTTGAGATTGACTCTTGATTAGGGGAGAGCAAAGTTGTCATGTTCTATGGTTGTCAGAAACTAAATCCCTTCTTGTCTAATCAGGGGAGTTAATCCTTCCTTGAACATTCGAGAAAGTTTCTAGCGAACTCTGAGCTTAGCTGGCAAACCCAAAAATTAAGTCTAGTATCGACAGTAGTAGACCTAGTTAACGTCTGGTCTAGGCCTTTACTGCTGTAGGTACTATTCCAATGCGCAGAGCCTATTGGGAAAATAGGAGCTACACTACATAGATGGATAGATGCAAATCTTTTCTTCATTTCTTTCTCTGGAGAGAGACCCCCCCTGGACCCCAGGTTTATCCATAGAACTTGTGCACATCACTTGCTATATAAAAATCATGCCCAACGTTCACACCCATCACTTTCAAATGCCACCAGCCGCCACTACAATGGAGTAGGGACCACCCTGCGTACACTGTGTAACATCAAGAAGAGGTGGCATGACCTTAAGACCAGGTTGAAATACTGTACCAACGGGAACCATGAGGCGGTTCAGAGTACTGGCGGTGGCCCTCTCATTCCACCACTAACATTCACTGAATGGGAGAAGGTGCTTGCCATCCTTCATCCAGAGACTCTCACAGGAATAGCTGGGAGAGTGGAGACTGGTAAGTACCAACAAATGTATCCCATCACACTGCCATGTACTGTCTTCCACAACCATAAAGCTACACTCTCCAGACCAAAATGCACTTATGTACAACACACTCTTCCCAACACCTGTCTCAAATATCTACTATTTCCTTCCTCTGATTCACCTCAAAAGTAGGTTGCCATATTTCCATGGGGATATGGGTACAGGTAGCCAGCACTACAACTCCCACCAGGCCCCCTTGCCTCACAGCTGATCAGCAAAAACGCTCCCCTACCCCAGAGCCATGTGTAACCTATTACCTTCCTCTGATCTACCTCACAGGGAGGTAACCTTCTCATCAGGGAAGGGAGGTGGGGACAGCCAGCCAGCACTGCAACTCCCACCAGGCTTTCTTGCCTCTTAGCTGAGCAGGATAGAATATTCTCCCACCCCAGAGCCATGTGTAACGTATTACCTTCTTCTGCTCTACTTCACAGGGAGGTTGCCTTCACACCAGGGGGGACAGGCAGCCAGCACTACAACTCCCACCAGACCCCCTTGCCTCATAGCTGAGCAGGGTGGAACACTCCCCCCAACCAGAGCCATATGGCAGCCATTCTATTGCTCTGCTTCACATTAAAGGTAGGTAGCGATTTCATGCTCTCTTGCATCACCCCTGAACAGGATGGAACACTCCTCCATCCCACAGCCAAGTGGCAGCTATTTCATTGGTCTTCTTCACATTACAGATAGATAGCCATCTCATACTCTCTTGCATCACCCCTGAACAGGATGGAACGCTCCCCCATCCCAGAGTTATGTGAATACTATTATCTTCCTCTGCCCCCCTCATAGGGAGGTTACCTTCTCACTAGGGAAAGGGGGATACAGGCAGCCAGCACTGCAACTCCCAACAGCCCCCCTTGTCTTATAGCTGAGCAGGATGGAACACTCCCCTATCCCACAGCCATGTGGCAGCCATCTCCCTCCACAGTGCCTCCTAACAGGTAGGTAGTCAGCTCATGCACTCTGTCCTCCTTCTCTAACTGCATGATTCTATATGACCACCAGATCCCTCACTTGTTAGCCAACTCTGTACAGATTCGTATGTCACATCCAGTGCGCACACAGCTAAGCCCATGTAAATGTTACATAAATAACACTTTGAATCACAAAGTCCCATGCAAATAAATGCTAGGCCCAATTATGCAATGCACACAATGCAATGTGTAAGTACCATTGTTTTTAAAGAATGAACGCTCATATGAACACATGCATGGACACTCAGTCAAATGAACCAAACCACATGATGTCAAAGCAAAATGACCAACAGAAATTAGGAAGTTTTGGCATATGTTAGAATTGGACCTTAGACACGTTTTACAAGGCCGCTTCTGTGGGAGGCACAACCAGTGCTGCAAGCCCACCAGCAGCATTTGGATTTACATGCCCTGGGCACACTCACTGCCCTGTCCTAGGGTCTGACAAGTAAACCAAATAGTCAATCATGGAATCACCAATTAATACATACATTAATTTACAATAGGGAGAGCATATGCACCTTAGCACTGATCAGCAGTGGTAAAGTACCCAGAGTCATAAAATAGCCAACAGGTCAGAAAAAATATAGGAGGAAGGCTAAAATCTCAGGGATGACCCTGCAAAAAGGGCCAAATCCAACACAACCTCCTTCCAGCCAAAACACAGTGCAGACCAATCACTACCTTGATGGGCTACCCTGCTTAGGGTGATCGAACGTGGACCTGGCCTGCAACAGCAGGGGCATATTCCAGTTCTACGCCACTCTGAACTTATTTCAATTCCTCTGTCCATACTCTCAGGGTCCACCAAGCTAATCCATGGGGAACCCTTTTCTTCACCTGTGGACACCACCTGTGCAGCATCCAACCTTAACTTGCTCACAGGTGTGTCCCAACAGACAGACAGCAAGTCATAGTGGCCACTGACAGTAGTCAGGGATGAGACCCAGGCCTTATGCCTCTCAGGGGTCTCAAACCTCTGTGGCATCCGAGAGCAGGGGGCAGTAGCCCCATGTGGGTGGCACCCTTTGTCCACTCTCCCTCCTGTCAGGTCAGGTATGACATCCTGGCACTGACCCACCAGCCCTAGGTCTGTACCCGGCGGCTGGATCAGAGACTGGGGTGGGCTCTCCCACACCCAGTGTTCCCCCTTGGGGCTCTGCACCCTCCCAACTGGAGCGGTACACCCTTCTAGAATTGTCAGGGTGCCTGTAGCAGGTGTCCTGCACAATTCACCCACCAGTTTAGGGGTTTTATCCTGCAACTGGGTTACCAGGTCAGGGGGGACACCCTGAACACGGCCTTCCAACCCAGGGTCTGCACCCTCGGGCTGCACCGGGGTCAGAGGCGAGGACTCGCTCCCTCTGCACCCCCTTCCAGAGCACGGCACCCTCCCAACTGGAGTGGTACACCTAGAAGACCAACCGGTCAGGACACTGTTTACAGTTGTCCCTCCCCCAGGTCAAACATCACCTGAACCTGGCTCCTCAACCTAGGGTCTAAACCCTCAGGCTGTACCGGGGTCAGAGGTGAGCACTCCCTCCCTCTGTACCCCCTTCCAGAGTGCTGTACCCACCCACCTGGAGTGGTACCCCAAGAAGCTACATTGGTCAGAACACTGATTACAGTCATCCCTCCCTCCAGGTCAGACAACATCTGAACCTGGCTTCCCAACCCAGGGACCAAACCCTACGGTTGAACACTTGCCTGGCAAACCAGGACTTCAGGGGGAGTCTATATACACTCCCCGAGGGGGAGACATAACTCATGTGCCGTGTGACAGTCTGCCTGGCGAAGATCTCCCGACCCCTGTCCATCTGACAGTGCGCGAAGATCCCCCAGGACAGAAGTGGTATCACCATGGTCATTCACTGGTGACAAAGCCCTTCAGGTTGGCCCTTGACCCACTGTTTCTTCCACTGGGGACTCTTTCCCCCTCTCGCCCCTTCATCTGGACTTCTGCACCCTCCCAACTGGAGCGGCACTGTCAGAGACTAGAACTACTGGAGCTCTGCTTACAGAGGCTCCACGTTCTCTAGACACTGGGAGATCCTCCTCAATGGCCTACAAGGACAGACCAGGCCCCCAACCTGATGTTCCCTTAAGAAACCATCCAGGCCCTGAGACTGGGTTTCGGGTACCTTGGGACATAACCCACACTCCTCCTCCCCTGAGACAGGATGTGAGCCCCTACACCCAGTGGCGGCTGGTGACATTTGAAAGTGGTGAGGCGTATAATGTTTTTATACTGCACCATAGCGAGCAAGCCCTAGGGGGGGATTTGGGGTGGTTGTCCCCCAAGAACATTTTGAAACAAGCATTAGAAATGCAATCGGGCTCGGTTTTAGTTGAGTTTGAGCTAATGGCATTGTAAATGCCAATGTATTGTTGCTATGTGTTATGGAGTGTGTTCATGTGGTGTGTACTGCCAGTGATCTCCTTGTGAGTGTGAGAATATTGCACAGTTACTGCCTGTGATGTCCTTCTTGTGAGTGTGAGAAGCTTGCACCTCTGCTGCCTGTGGTCTCCTTGTGAGTGTAAGAAGCTTGCGCTGCTGCTGCCTGTGATGTCGTTCTTGTGAGTGGGAGAAGATTGCGCCTCAGCTGCCTGTGGTCTCCTTGTGAGTGTATGCACGGTCATCGCTAGCCTGTAGATATGCACTGTCATCGCTAGCCTGTAGATATGCATTGGCTTCACTAGCCTGTAGATATGCACCGTCATCGCTAGCCTGTAGATATGCACTGTCATCGCTAGCTTGTAGATATGCGCTGTCATTGCTATCCTGTAGATATGCGCTGTCGTCGCTAGCCTGTAGATATGCATTATCATCGTTAGCCTGTAGATATGCACTGTCATCGCTACCCTGTAGATATGCTCTGTCATCGCTAGCCTGTAGATATGCTCTGGCCTCGCTAGCCTGTAGATATGCACTGTTATTGCTAGCCTGTAGATATGCACTGTCATCGGTAGCCTGTAGATATGAAGTGTCATCACTGGCCTGTAATTATGCACTGTCATTGCTAGCCTATATGCACTGTCATCGCTAGCCTGTAGATATGCATTGTCATTGCTAGCCCATAAATATGCATTGTCATCACTAGCCTGTAGATGTGTACTGTCATCGCTAGCCTGATGATATGCACTGTCATCGCTAGCCTGTAGATATGCACTGTCATTGCTAGCCTGTAGATATGCATTGGCTTCACTAGCCTGTAGATATGCACTGTCATCGCTAGCCTGTAGATATGCGCTGTCATCGCTAGCCTGTAGATATGCTCTGTCATTGCTAGCCTGTAGATATGCACTGTCATCGCTAGCCTGTAGATATGCATTATCATCGCTAGCCTGTAGATATGCACTGTCATCGCTAGCCTGTAGATATGCTCTGTCATCGCTAGCCTGTAGATATGCACTGTCATCGCTAGCCTGTAGATATGCATTGGCTTCACAAGCCTGTAGATATGCATTATCATCGCTAGCCTGTAGATATGCGCTGTCATTGCTATCCTGTAGATATGCGCTGTCATCGCTAGCCTGTAGATATGCATTATCATTGCTAGCCTGTAGATATGCACTGTCATCGCTAGCCTGTAGATATGCTCTGTCATCGCTAGCCTGTAGATATGCACTGTCATCGCTAGCCTGTAGATATGCATTGGCTTCACTAGCCTGTAGATATGCACTGTCATCGCAAGCCTGTAGATATGCATTGGCTTCACTAGCCTGTAGATATGCGCTGTCATTGCTATCCTGTAGATATGCGCTGTCATCGCTAGCCTGTAGATATGCATTATCATCGCTAGCCTGTAGATATGCACTGTCATCGCTATCCTGTAGATATGCACTGTCATCGCTAGCCTGTAGATATGCTCTGTCATCGCTAGCCTGTAGATATGCACTGTCATCGCTAGCCTGTAGATATGCATTGGCTTCACTAGCCTGTAGATATGCACTGTCATCGCTAGCCTGTAGATATGCATTGGCTTCACAAGCCTGTAGATATGCACTGTCATGGCTAGCCTGTAGATATGCTCTGTCATCGCTAGCCTGTAGATATGCACTGTCATCGCTAGCCTGTAGATATGCATTGGCTTCACTAGGCTGTAGATATGCACTGTCATCGCTAGCCTGTAGATATGCTCTGTCATCGCTAGCCTGAAGATATGCACTGTCATTGCTAGCCTGTAGATATGCATTGGCTTCACTAGCCTGTAGATATGCACTGTCATCGCTAGCCTGTAGATATGCACTGTCATCGCTAGCCTGTAGCTATGCTCTGTCATCGCTAGCCTGTAGATATGCACTGTCATCGCTAGCCTGTAGATATGCATTGGCTTCACTAGCCTGTAGATATGCACTGTCATCGCTAGCCTGTAGATATGCTCTGTCATCGCTAGCCTGTAGATATGCACTGTCATCGCTAGCCTGCAGATATGCATTGGCTTCACAAGCCTGTAGATATGCACTGTCATCGCTAGCCTGTAGATATGCTCTGTCATCGCTAGCCTGTAGATATGCACTGTCATCGCTAGCCTGTAGATATGCATTGGCTTCACAAGCCTGTAGATATGCACTGTCATCGCTAGCCTGTAGATATGCTCTGTCATCGCTAGCCTGTAGATATGCACTGTCATCGCTAGCCTGCAGATATGCATTGGCTTCACAAGCCTGTAGATATGCACTGTCATCGCTAGCCTGTAGATATGCTCTGTCATCGCTAGCCTGTAGATATGCACTGTCATCGCTAGCCTGTAGATATGCATTGGCTTCACAAGCCTGTAGATATGCACTGTCATCGCTAGCCTGTAGATATGCTCTCTCATCGCTAGCCTGTAGATATGCATTGTCATCGCTAGCCTGTAGATATGCATTGGCTTCACTAGCCTGTAGATATGCACTGTCATCGCTAGCTTGTACATATGCATTGGCTTCACAAGACTGTAGATATGCATTATCATCGCTAGCCTGTAGATATGCACTGTCATTGCTATCCTGTAGATATGCGCTGTCATCGCTAGCCTGTAGATATGCATTATCATCGCTAGCCTGTAGATATGCACTGTCATCGCTAGCCTGTAGATATGCTCTGTCATCGCTAGCCTGTAGATATGCACTGTCATCGCTAGCCTGTAGATATGCATTGGCTTCACAAGCCTGTAGATATGCATTATCATCGCTAGCCTGTAGATATGCGCTGTCATTGCTATCCTGTAGATATGCGCTGTCATCGCTAGCCTGTAGATATGCATTATAATCGCTAGCCTGTAGATATGCACTGTCATCGCTAGCCTGTAGATATGCTCTGTCATCGCTAGCCTGTAGATATGCACTGTCATCGCTAGCCTATAGATATGCATTGGCTTCACTAGCCTGTAGATATGCACTGTCATCGCTAGCCTGTAGATATGCATTGGCTTCACTAGCCTGTAGATATGCGCTGTCATTGCTAGCCTGTAGATATGCACTGTCATCGCTAGCCTGCAGATATGCATTGGCTTCACAAGCCTGTAGATATGCACTGTCATCACTAGCCTGTAGATATGCTCTGTCATCGCTAGCCTGTAGATATGCATTGTCATCGCTAGCCTGTAGATATGCACTGTTATCGCTAGCCTGTAGATATGCACTGTCATCGGTAGCCTGAAGATATGAAGGGTCATCACTGGCCTGTAATTATGCCCTGTCATTGCTAGCCTATATGCACTGTCATCGCTAGCTTGTAGATATGCATTGTCATCCTCACTACTGTGTGTGTGTGAAAAACGTACGTAAAAATCAACTCAAGGTGATGGCAAATAAAACACGCTGCAATCTACATAGCTGTTTTTGTTTATTGCGAAAATCTCTGTTAAACTCTACCATATTGTTTTATTTTAAAAGACACGCGGATTGGCGAGGCAAGGGTGCTTGTATGCAAGGTATCTTAAAAAAAATCAACTGTGACTGCCCCTGAAGCTACAGGAAAATTCTTTCCATTATCTCCGCAGTGAACGCGGCACTCTGACAGCTCCTAATTAAAATGAATGGACTGCCGTGCGCGAAAGGTAAATGTTAAACGCACGCATTATACATGCAATGCAATGGTGAACGCGCTCGCACCATCTGGAATGCATTACACGGGCACTCTGACAGCTCCGAATTAAGATTAATCACTCTGCCGTGCTCGTTCTCGCACAGAATATGCCACATCGGGCACGCGTAAATTACATATAGCCTATCACGTCAACGCTACTAAATACACAGCACAGCGAAGACGAATCACTAGGCAGATGCCATAAAAAACTAAGGAATGTGCCAGCCGGACCCCTTTCTGTCTATTTTTTTTTTGAACGCATAAGAGCTCGGAAGCTCCGCCCCCCACTTCGTGGAGGCGTAGGCCCGAGCCCTAAAAAGAGTGGAGAAATGGTGCATTTTCAAGCAAATTTGAGAAAGCTGGAAGGTTAATAAAGCAATTGTGAACGTGCAGTTATTACATTAATGAAGAGATGTCATATAGCATAGGTAGCTGCTTATTGAGTATAACCACAGAGCTTCATAACAGACTTAGAGATACAATGCATTTCTGAGTACCTCACAGGCTTTACCAGGTGCTGAAAATAAAAATATAACAATTTAGTCAACCAAACACAGATGGTCCTCTCACAGAAAGGCAGCACCCCTCAACCTTCACATGCAAGAATCAGTCCATCCTTTTCAGGGCTACTCATGTGGGTGGCACAATCAGTGCTGCAGTCCCACTAGTAGCATCTGATTTACATGCACTGACACACTCAGTGCACTTTACTAGGGACTTATCCAGTTAATCAAATATGTCAATCAGAGATAATAAATTAGAATAACAATTTACACAGAGAGCATATGCACTTTAGCACTGATTAGCAGTGGTTAATTGCCCAGAGCCCTAAAGCCAACAAAAACAGGTCAGGAAAAATAGGAGGAAGAAGCAAAAGGTTTGGGGATAACCCTTCAAAAAGGACCATTTCTAACAGGTACCCATGTATCTGCTGCCTTCATTACTTATCAGCTATAATGTACCGTGGGTGCGCTGTTAGATTTCTCATGTGCACATTTCAAATGGAATGCTCATTTAGGCAGAGAACATTTTACAAAATGCGAGCACCTTTCAGGTCTTTAGGCATTACATGTTAGAAAAAGCTGTTTAATATGCATACGTTTGCCAGTTTATGTTTCCAGTTTCCGCGATAAAAATAAAATGTTGTACACTCACAACGAAAATTAGACCCTTGAGTAGAAAACAACTCAACAGGGATATGTGTTGCTGTTACTTAGCCGCAGTGTATGTGAGGCATGCACAACATATTTGAGTTGTCATTCCTATATTTACATTTAACACGCCACCATTCCGTTCATTAATCTTGCCAAGTACCCTCCGACTCCAGACAACCACTTATTCCCTACATCCTCTAAAAAGATGCCATGTTTGGGTGAGGCTAAAAAATGCATTGACAACGAACGCTTGGTGTCTCTGTCAGTGTAGCTCACAAGGAAGATGGTGACTCGTCACGCCAGAGAGCCGTGCATGGATGGAGTGCCCACATCCAGCCTCGACTAAGGCAGTTCTTCACACAAAGCAGATCAAGAGACTAGGATATGCCCAAAATGTGTCTGTATCCCACCTTGGTGCCTTAAAAACACACCAAACTGGGTCGGCCCAACTAGGGGACCTTCCCTGACTCCCGATGCAGCTGTAAGGGTTGAGTACAAGGCTCTCTGACTGACTTACAAATTCCTGGAATTATTTGTTTCCAATACCTTCAGGATACATATAAAAAACAAACATGGGCACAGCCAATAGGCGTGGCCTTGATAAACTGGTACAAAAGAACAACCGATACAAGGCTCAACATGGCTTCCAAATGCTGGCCCAAACAAAGCAAAATTTAAAAAACATTCACTGATACGAAAGGTTTCCATGTGATTTTGTTCTATATATGATAGCCTTTCAGTTGTGCCATGCATTCTGTTATTATAATCTCTGAAGGAGGCAAAAATAACTCACCGCCTAACCTAGCACTCTAGTTACAGACAGTTAAAATATTACAATGTATATAACTTAAGCACTTTATAACTTTAAAATGGAAACTGAAAATAAATCACCATCTAACTTGGCTCTCGAAAACTTATCAAAATAAATAAACACAATTTAAAGCTAATATAAAAAAATAACAAAGTAAAAACAAAATTGGCCCCAGCGTCAGCAGAGTCGGCATAGCTAAGGCTACAATGCACCTTATAAGCGGTTTTCAAAATCATGCCTTGTGTATAACTTTGAAGGTGGCGAGTTAACAAATTAACATGGAGAGTCGAGCCCTAGCTCGGCTCTTAGAGTCCATGCACCAGCCAAGGCCTGAAAATATCTGCTATTTAAATCATACAAAAACATCATGTAAAATGCATGTCTCTTGCAAGTAGTGTATTTCTTGAGCATGTGGAAGCTTTGACTTTAATACATCACTTTGTAACACTGAGTAGTCTGTCTTTACTATACCTGAGTACCAGTTACATTGCACAAGGTCATGTTCATTTTTTTGGGCACAGCGAGATTAAGTGATTTGCCCAGAATCACAGAATGTTGAGTCAATGCCAAAACTCGAACCTGGGGGCATATTATCAAGCCGGTGCGATAAAACTATCGCCGCTTTATCGGCCGAAAACGGCCGATAAAGCGGCGATAATGGGCTTGATCATATGCTCTAAGAAATTCCAATCGAAGCCCATGTTAGATGTCTTCACATCTAACATGGGCTTCGATTGGAATACCATAGAGCATATTATCAAGCCCATTATCGCCGCTTTATCGGCCGTTTTCGGCCGATAAAGCGGCGATAATTTTATCGCACAGGCTTGATAATATGCCCCCTGGTTCTCCAGTTACTAAGTGGGTAGCTCTGGGCCTAACACCACATAGTGAGTAGAAGGAGGGCAGCAGGCCGAAGCCACATGAAATCTCAGCTCATTATGAGCTTGAGGTTCCAACAAAACCTCACGCTGAGCCAGAGCTAGGCTTCAGGCTCCAGCCTGGCTCGGGCTTTCAGCAGCTCTTCCACCTGTACACAACTATAGTACACGTTTATTCATGTTAAAAGAAAAGCATAAACATTTTCAGAGTTACGTTACCGTTGCTGAAGATTGCAGAAAGCTAATACCTAGTCTGCAATGAAATGCATGGATATGTACATCAACACTCCCGTCCTTTGTACTTTTCTTTTGTCCAGTCTCTCCTGTATCCCCGTCTCATCCCCGCCACTTACTGGAGTCTGCCCAAGTCAAACATGCAGTAGTGTCCCATGGTGGGCACATGTGCAAGCAAGGAAAATGCCCCCTTTGACTCCAGTTGGGGCAGTACACTACAGGAATTATCAGGGTTCAGTAGACCTCACAGACTGATCAGTAAAGCAAAATGTAAAACGGGCCGCTCTAGCATCTCTTTATCGTTGTTGCCTTTTGATTATTAAAAGGGCCCGAAATCTGAATAATAACCTGAACGTGCAGATCCTTGTCTGTTCATCAGAACAACTATATCAAATGCCAGGTACTAAAGCGGCGTCTGAAGTAAAAGTAATTACACATTCTGTACCTCATTTCAATGGGCTGTGGTCAACTTTTAATGATGTGGCTCATTACAGCTGATGCACCTTTACTCCACCTACCGCCGCAGTGCACTTTTTGAAGAAGAGCTTTCTGGGAGACAAAGGGGCAGATTTATGAGGCCCTTGCGCCATGTTTACGCGCTGTTGCGTCACGCAAGGCGGCGTAAACGTGGCGCATCCCTACGAGGCATTTACAACGTGACGCATCTATGGAGATGCGTCACGGTGTAAGGCCCTGCGCCATATGAAACCTGCGTCAGGTTTCATGTAGGCGTTACGGTGCAGGGGTGGGCGTTCCGTCGCAGGAACGCCCCTGGAAAGTGACTCAGTGAAATCTACAAGATTTCACTGAATCACTTTCTACGTCAATTCCTTACGCCTGCTTGAAGCAGGCGTAAGGGTGATGCACCATGCAATGTAGGGGTGGCCCCTGTGCATTGCAGGAGTCATGTCGCACTTGCGACATGACTCCAGCAATGCGCCGCCCGTACGCCGAAAGATGCGTCACGCATCTTCCCTGCCTTGCACCATGGTGCGCCGCATTGTAAATGCGGCGCACCATGAGTGGCGGAGCTGTGGCGCACTGTGGCGCACATTAACTGGCGCATCCCTGGGGATGCGCCAGTTAACGTAAATCCGCCCCAAAGTGTTCAGGTTATTCTGAACAGGAGCCACCTTTATTAACGTAGAGCCGAGATTCTGATCAGTGCGGTTCCAAGGATAAGATAAATAATCCCTGGCCCTCTTGACATTCACTTCCCTTGGTTTCATGGAGGTGACAATACGATGGATGCGAGGCTTAAGAAGTTTTCTTAAAAACGGAGCTAAAGAAACAAAATAATGGGGAACCGGAGTCCTTTGTTCGAGTTGCGTTGGCAAATTAAAGCGCAGCCGTCTTTTCACCCATGGTTTTAAGTAGCCTGTCCCTACGAATTGACGAACACCTAGAATAGACAAACAGCCTGTTTGTCTATTCGTTAAACTTTTCAGGTATCTCATAAAACTTGGAGAAAAAATGAGAGTTGTAGCAGTGCAAGCGCCTTCGCACCCAAGACTGATTTAAACAAAGAAAACAACAAACTCACGTTTCTGGCTTTACGACGTGTGAGGCCGGCATACCTCAAGCTGCTTTGATTTTTCTTACATCGCCATGAAATCTGCATTTATTTTATGGCTCTTTGTAAACGGCCTTTGGGCTGGGACAAAAAGACCGCCCCTTCCCACCCCCCCCAACCCACGCGACATCTCTCCCTGCACAGTGTAACAGAAGGGGTTGAACCCCAGCCGGGGTCTCAGGAGTTAAGAGTCCTCTCACCTGGGAGCGCCCGAGCAATGACTTTATTTCTCACCTAGGCTCCACTACAGGGGCAATAATACTAAGTCTAGGAGGCTTACTGTATGTATGTATCACAGAAATCGCAGCCAGTTCGTTGTCACGTTGCGATGAGCCGGAGCGATGTTCGAAATCATCAATGGAAGACAAATTTATAAAATCAAACAAGGCTTAGCCTAATAGCCTGTGAGGACCGACGACACGACTAAACAGCACTGAGCACGAGGTGTCTCGGTCTACTGCGTCGTCACGTCACAGTCCTTCGTCATCTGTCGGGCCATTCACTGTGTGCATAAAGCCACAGTGATTGGACAGCTTACACGCACCAGTGTGCCAGTGCCACCCAAGTGCAGCAGGCCTGCTGAGTGTCCAGCCAATCCAGACGCTGCTCCAGCAGCGCCAAGATTGGCTTGAGCAGGGGATACTCCCTGCCCATTATGAGACCTGGGGCTGTGGCATGAAGCAACCCCCGGTCTCCTATTGTGCAGGCCAGTGCGCATGTTCGTGATGTGCAATCAAAATTACCTGCCCCAGACCATACATGCGCATTGCAAGTAAGCTTTGGTTTCACTTGCAATGCATGATGACGAGTTTCATTCAGCCCGCCCCCACCCCCGTCCAGAGCGTCCTCCTCTGTCCTGACACTGAATGTGAACACTGCTTTGGAGTCAGGCGTGGCCCGGGGGAATAACTTTTCATCGGGCGCAGGCTGCAGCTGCTGTGCCCGATGCCAAATGTGGCATAGTGGCCGGCGGGCAATGCATACTGGCTGGTGAGGCAATGCCCAAGCACCCCTAATGGACGCACCGCCGCTGCCTACACCCCTCCCACTACACTGGGTCCTAGCTGGGCTACACTGAATCTCTTCCATCACACAGGACTGGAAGTTACCTGAGCCACTCTTGTTGGAATCACTCCCCAATGCTTCTTTAGACCCTCTGGAATCCACCAAAGGATCAGCCTCCAATGTGAACTCCCCGGGGTCAGAGAACTCACTCTCCAACAGGTGTTGGCATAGCTCTGGAAAACAGGGACTTTTTATATGCTCTCCCACAATTGGATCACACAGCCCCCATAGGGGTTAACCAAACTATCCCTCCCCTCACCATCCAGTGACTCGCACACATACTCTACACCACTCTCCTGAAACTGGCAAGACAGTATCCGACTGTTTCTGTCACACAACCCACAACTTTAACTTAGGGGGAATCCCTCTCCCTGCACCTCTCACCTCTCATCTAGAGTCAGTAGAGTGTCCCTCCCACCACTAGGACCGTGAACCCCTATGCCAGTTATCCTTTTCCCCTCAGGGACACTGCGCACTACTGGAGCTACCTCATGTCCTTGAACCTCCTGGTGTATGTTAACCCCCTCCAAGTCAAGTGCCACATCTCTGGGTGTGTGTACTACTCCCTCAGCACTAGATAACTGAATATTGCTGCCCCCATCTGAGCTGGATTCCACCCCCAACTCAGCAAAGCTCAATCTCTGAGCTACACACATTTCTTGTTGCTGGGCAGAGACACTCATGGCCTCAAGCCTCTCGAGCTCCAAATCAAGCTTTCTCATTATCAAGTCATGCTCAAACTGCATTTTCTTTTCTTCCAGGGCTTATTTCCTAGTTTCTAGCTCCAGTTGTCCACTCAACTCAAGCTTGGCCAGCTCAATTTCATGCATCCTGTTTTCTTTCCTGTCCGCCAACTCTTCTGGGGACATGCCTCGGGCAGAAACACTGCTACCCACTGGGGAGGGTGCACCCCCCTTTCCAAGACCCAGTGGTCCATTAAGCTGCTGCTCTGCATCCTCATATTCCATCAAATTTCCAGGGGCATTTCTTGCCTCGACCCAGGCCCTCAGGGCCTTTTGGTACTGCTCCTTCTTCGAGAGTCCGGTCATGGAAATTTTAAACATTTTGCAGAAGCTCCAGAACTGGTTGTTGGTGTAGCTTTCTAGTTTCTCTTTCTCCCAATCACAGTCAACAGATGCAATGGATGCACCCTTTTCCATTCTGATTGAACCAGGCATTTACTTGGCAAAATGGAGATCCCTGGCAAAAACAAGTATCAGAAGTACGTTGTGGCATTATGGTCTGCACTCACTAAGTAGTGTTCACCAATCACTGTATATGAGTCACAAATGCAAGTCCATAATCCCTTCCGCTGACCACCAATGTTAGAATTGGGGGTCTCTAGTTGACACAGGTAGGTACTTGTGACAAATAGGGACCCTCTTATTTAGTCAGGATAAGGGGATTACACTCCTAAAATAACCCCTGCTCACCCCCTTGGTAGCTTGGTACGAGCAGCAAGGCTTTATCTCAGAGGCGTTGTAAGTTAAGCATTTGTGACCACATACAGTAACCCAGTGACAACACTACAAATGGACACCACACAAGGTTCTATATAAAAAATAAGTATATTTTATATAGAGTTAACACAAAACCAATAAACGACAAAAATAATCCACAGTACTATTAGATTTCAAGAGTTCTGGTTAAAAGGCTTAGTTCAAGGTTCTGTGCGAGTTGGTAGCTCAGTCTGGCAACAGCGTTGTTGAAATAACACAGAGTCTAGCAAATCCAGCGGACCGCGTTGGTACGGGCCCACTCAAATGTCGACAGACTCAGTCACAGTGCCTTTTACTTGAGGTGGCCGGCACGGATGTGCGAGTCGGTTCTGGTGTTCGTTGCAGTGCAGAAAGGAAGTGTTGCAGGACGCGATGTCCCTCGATGCGGTGCAGGCACTGGCCCGTTGACAGAGTCGGTGGATTCAAGGCGTGCGTTGCAGGGCGAGACGGTGCTCGGTGCGAGTCGGGCGGAAGCTGTATGTGGGTCAGACTGCGCTCCTGAATGCCCTCCTGGATTATGACAAGTTGTCACATGTTGTTGCGTTCATGGAGGGCATTCATTCGGACGTGGGTGCCCTGCACAGAACTGTCCAGTCTTTCGCCTCCACAGTGATGGCAGCCATTCTGCAATCCCAACCTACCAGTCCAGCTCCTGTCCCTTCCACAACCACACTTCTAGTGCCCCCCCTGACCTGAGCATCACACACCAGAGCACTCAGGCACCCAGTCATCCACATGCAGCACCCAACAACAGCACTCCAAGCAACAAAGACACCATACACCATCCCCACAGCACACAAAAAGCACACATGACTGCACCACAACCAGCCCATCACAGGACACTCAGAAACTTAAGGATAAAAAACATGCATCCACATTGCCTACCTCACATTCCTCGCCCTTCAAGCGCCCTCCCATCCCCACACCTGATGCCCGCCACAACTGGCCCCACCCCCCTTCACAGGGCTGTTTTGCTAAAAACTTCTACTCCCCCCCCCTGTGAAGCATGGACAAGGAAGCAAAGAGGGGAAAGTACCTCCACAAAAGGGTAGGCAGGGAAAAAGGCCACCAACACCCCAGCGTACTACCAGGTCAGGGAAATTACAATGGGAAGATCCACCACCATCTGCTACACTTTTGGGGAAGAGGGAAGCTGCTGGGGCCACCTCGCTTCTCACTTGTGCAAAGACACTTGGTGGATATAGGATCCCCAAACAATTAAGACCCAGCCTTCCACATGCACCATCAGCCACTGAGCCTCCCCCCAGCAATTCTCCGCCTCCCTGTGCCACAACTCCACCAGGTCCAGCCACCCCTCAAGCTCCCACATCCACGAATCCCCTACCTAAAGCCAGTCCCCCCCCTCCTAAGTCCAGTCCTCTGATTGGCCCAGCCAGTCATCCCCCTTCCAGTTCAACTTCTCCCAAATTTTGAAGCCAATTCCCCCTTCCCACCCCATTCCTCCCTGAGCGGTGCCTGAACTGCCTTTTGATGCTCCTATATTGGTGAGATTCCCATGGCAGTGGACTGTGTTGCAAGTTTGTTATGCAAATTTTCATGCACACATGTGTGGACTCAATATTTGGCATGTCCGTTGCCCTTAATGTTTTGCACTTTTGATGCAGATATAGAGTTTATGTAATAAGAAGATTATTTAAGTTCTGAACTTTGTGCTGGCCTTGCAAATTATACAGTAGAATTTATGTGTACATCTTCATCTGCTCCATGTTCTAAATGCCACATTCACTTTGGCATGTACTTTCTTTGCTTTTGCAGAGGTTCCCAGAGTTTACAGCAAATAATGTGCTTATTGACTCAGAGGCTTAATTGGGCCATGATGCTTGTCTGTGATGGTCTACTCTTCTCTTCATTCTTTTGTCGTGGCTCTACTTTATACACATGACATATTTGGATGCTCTACATCAACAACAGCTATTTCTATTTACATGATGACTTGAGGGGTGGACAGGGTATATCATATCTGTGGGTTCTATGTTGATGTGTACGGTTCCATGATGAAATATCGATTACTAAAACATCGACCTACAAAAATATCGCCACAAATACATCGTCTACAAAAATATCGTCACCATATACTTAAACAAGAAATTACACAAATATCGATATTTTTTTATCGACTACTCTAATATCGTTAACAATTATATCGACTACATAAATATCGACTACTACATTATCGACTATCTTTAAAATAACATTACCTTCTACATTAATATCGACTACACAAATATCGACTACCTTTCTACTTATATTAATATACAAAAAATATCGTCATTTTCTTTATAACCTTATATACACATTACCTTTCTATTATTCACTTTTTCATAATAATTAAAAATCAAAATAAGCTTTTCTAACATATATGTATATACACTATGTATGTTTTATTTATATATAATAATAAAAAGATACATTAGTAATATAAAGGATGTATGACGTTACAACGCATACCTTTGCAACAAAATTTTTACAACACAAATACTAATACAACGCATGAATTTACAACGCATGTTTTTACAACGCAGGTACCTTTACATCGCATACCATTACAACGTAAGTATTGGTAAGTATATATTAATTTTGTTAATATAAATAAATTGAAAAAAATAAATTGTAAATTAATTTAATATAAATTCATTTCATTTTTTTTTTTTAAATTTATATATAATTTTATTTTTTTCTATCCTGTACCCCTGTACCCCAAAAACTGAAAACTGACCCTGAACCCTAAAAATACCCCTTTACCCAAAAACTGAAAACTGACCCTGAACCCTAAAAATACCCCTTTACCCAAAAACTGAAAACTGACCCTGAACCCTAAAAATACCCCTTTACCCAAAAACTGAAAACTGACCCTGAACACTAAAAATACCCCTTACCTAAAAACTAAAAACTGACCCTGAACCCTAAAAATACCCCTTTACCCAAAAACTTGAAACTGACCCTGAACCCTAAAAATACCCCTTTACCCAGAAACTGAAAACGGACCCTTAACACTAAAAATACCCCTTTACCCAAAAACTAAAAACTGACCCTGAACCCTAAAAATAGCCCTTTACCCAAAAACTGAAAACTGACCCTGAACCCTAAAAATACCCCTTTACCCAAAAACTGAAAACTGACCCTGAACACTAAAAATACCCCTTTACCCAAAAACATAAAACTGACCCTGAAGCCTAAAAATAGCCCTTTACCCAAAAACTGACAACTGACCCTGAACCCTAAAAATACCCCTTTACCCAAAAACAGAAAACTGACCCTGAAGCCTAAAAATAGCCCTTTACCCAAAAACTGAAAACTGACCCTGAACCCTAAAAATACCCCTTTACCCAAAAACTGAAAACTGACCCTGAAGCCTAAAAATACCCCTTTACCCAAAAACTGAAAACTGACCCTGAACCCTAAAAATACCCCTTTACCCAAAAACTGAAAACTGACCCTGAACCCTAAAAATACCCCTTTACCCAAAAACTGAAAACTGACCCTGAACACTAAAAATACCCCTTTACCCAAAAACTAAAAACTGACCCTGAACACCAAAAATACCCCTTTACCCAAAAAATAAAAACTAACCCTGAACCCTAAAAATACCCCTTCACCCAAAAACACTAAACTGACCCTGAACCCTAAATATACCCCTTAAAAAAAACCAAACATTTTACATTTTAAATATAATTATATACTTACAAATACTTACGTTGTAATGGTATGCGTTGTAAAGGTACCTACGTTGTAAAAACATGCGTTGTAAATACATACGTTGTAATGGTTTTAGCGTTGTAAAAGTTAAGTTGTAAAGGTGGTAAACCAATATAAACATTACCAAACACTATCATACACTCTTATCGGATTACTTTAAATAACATTTCACTAATTTTAACAGTGTAATAAATATTTACCATTAAAATAAAACACATATAATACATTTTGTAATTAAAATTGAAAACAATTATTGATGCTACAAACTCTTTACAAATTAACGGCTTTCAAATTCAAACTAATGTTCTCAGCCAATGAATTTAAAATATATGTAATTGAACCAATAAAATATAACAATTAATTAACTCACTACTATAAAGACAATTACAGACTTAACGTAATTTACCATTTTTTGGCCAAACTTGGATGAAAACGGTTACTTTGCTGAAAACAAGAGAATACACACCTACTACAACGACTACAACACAGCATACTAAAAATCAAGTAAGTGAAGTCCCATTTCATTTATCATACAAACCTGTCGATAACTAGCTAAACTTCCTAAACTAAAAAGATGGTCTTTTTATTTGTTTAAATATAACTACAACATCCTATCAACAACTACCACAAGATAATAATTAAATGAAATTATGAACTGCCTTATCCATGTGTACTTAGAAAGCTTTAAAATAAATTTAAAAAGTCACAAAGTAAACTTGCTAAAGACTTGATATGTTATTACCTACTAATAGATCCTAATACAATAAATAACACAATTTAACTTTCTTTTACAGATTATAGAAAATTCATCTACCAATCTACAACTAAACTAACAACATCTTCTACTACATTAAGTAAATATACCCACTGTGTCTATTAATAATCAGAAAGTAAAAACAAACAACTATAAAACGAAATCATTTTTTTGTATTATTCTTTATCACAACTACAGAACATTAAAGAGTGAAAATCTACATATAAGAACAGAAAACATATATTTAGCAGGAAAACAACATTGGAAGTAAGTTTTTGCAGTTTTTCCTTTTAACGTACACATGTCAAGAAATGTTTATCACTTTTACTAAAAAAAATATATATGTCTTCACAGATCTACCTTAGACATGGCAATAGGAGCTACTTTTATTACTTCTCAAAAAGGGAAAATTATGCTGAGCTACATGGGTTACACCTACACCCAAGAAAGAATCAAAGGGAATAAAACTTATTGGAAATGTAGTAAATATTACTCAACTGCATGCTATGGTAGAGCACAGACTGTTGATAACAATGTTGTAAATGTACATGAGCATAACCACCCACCCAATGTAACAGAAGTCGAAGTAAGAGAAGCACTAGAGACATTGAGAGAAGCTAGTACAGGCTCACAAGAAACAAGCACCACTATTTTGAAAAATGTTTTAAGCAAGGTGCCAGAACATGTCACAGGACAGTTACCTTCAATACCCAACTTGAAAAGATTAATTGCAAAAACAAAACGAGCTTCTGATCCAACTCCACCAGCACCTAAAACTTTTCAAGACATTATAATTTATCCTGAATATACTATTACACACAATGAAGATAAATTCTTAATGTATGATAACCACAGTCATGATAAAAGAATTTTACTTTTTGCAACAAATAGCAATTTGCAAAAACTAAAATCGTGTGAAACCTGGATGATGGACGGAACTTTTAAAGTATGTCCCAAACCTTTCTATCAACTTTACACCATCCATGGTGAGTACCAAGAAACAAATATCCCTTTAATTTATACACTGCTGCCAAATAAAACAAATGCTACCTACGTAGAAATTTTAACAACTATCAAAGAATTTACTGATAATTACTATCCACAAAGAATAATAATAGACTTTGAAATAGCCATGATTCAAGCTATACTTAAAATATATCCTCACACATCAATACAAGGGTGTTATTATCACTACAACCAAAGTATATGGAGGAACTTACAAAAATCTACTTTAAGCATTGAATATTCAACAAACAGTAACTTTGCTTATCAGATTAAAAAGATAATAGCATTGGCATTTGTACCAACAACAGAAGTTGCTAACTATTACAATTTACTACTTGACAGCCCTTTCTACCGCACCAATGAGACAAAATTAACTCCCTTCTTAGACTATTTTGAAGATACCTGGGTGGGAAGATGACATCGTTCGGGCCACCGCAGACAACCTAAATTCCAAATTCCATGGTGGAATGTGTATGCTAGTACTATGGCACAGAAAGCCAAAACCAACAACGCGGTCGAAGGATGGCATAATGCCTTCCAAGCCACAATAGGAAGAACACAACCCACACTTCATAAACTAATCCAAAGCATCAAAAAAGAGCAAAGCTACCAAGAACTAAGAATAGAGCAATCTCTATCTAAAATCGGCCCTAAACTAAGTAAACAAACATTAAATATGTACGAATACCTACAGCAAAAAGTCAGAATGTACCCAAGTATTGAAGGTATTGAATACTTAGAACTAATAGCAAAATCTATCCTTTAACAAGCAACACATACAAACATTTCAAACAATAAATAAAACAAACCTTTTTATTTAATGTAGTTACATTATGTCATGTAAAAATAAATGTAATCTATTATTACAAGACATAATAAAACGACATTAAACAAAATTGCACAATATAGCTCAATCCACCCCAATCTAAAATATAATAATAACTTAAGTGTTGTGCAGCTGTAGAATGTGTTCCAAAAAGATGGTTTCAAGACGAATAGAACATAAATAAATCCACATGGTTTAAAAAAATCCCCACAAAATGGAAAAAACCAACTGTTTTATAAGGGTCCCACGTAGCAATCCTCTCGAGAACGGAACCATAAAAAACGAGAAAAATAATGACGATAAAAACGCTCCAAAACCCCGAAAAATCAAGAAATGTAGTTAAACATTTAGCTGTATTTAACCAAAATTACGCGATAAAATCCCTCAGCTCACCAAAACGAACACCTGTAAATAAATACAAACAAAACTCACCCACAATAAATACGAAAGCCACTAAGCCTAAAAATAACATATAAAACATAGGAAAACACCTAAATTAATTCATTTACACAATACATAAACCTTAATTTCATAATAAATATCTTACAAAGTACGTTATCAATAAAGTCCTTAAATAACACGTATTTTTCACATAAACTGTAAAGTACAACACATACCAACACTTACACAATACAAATAGCTCTATAATGTCTTAAAATGTAGTTAAAAATAATGTAAAATAAACTTACATTCACCAACACGAAGCAGCTCCCAACCGCGAGGTTCCGTTTTCTGAATTGACCCAAACAACGATGTAGATAGACAAAAAAGTGAAGTTCAAAAATTAAAATGGCAGCACAATAAAAACTAAAATAGGACTAAATCCCCATAATTTAAACAAAAATAGAGATGAATAGCATTATTTTTTCCATGTATTGTAATAAATGTATTATTGTTTGTAAAGAACCTTTTGATTAATGTAAAATATACAATAATATTTTTAATATAATTATATATTAAATAATTATAGTATATTAAAAATATGTTTTTGATTGTTAATTTTTTTTATATGTATAACACTGAACACAGTTTTATGTACATACTGTAGAAAAATACAATTACATGTAAATTAATTAACATATTAAATTTTAATTTAAATTTTTTAAATTTAATATACTAATTAATGTAATATAACAATGTATATATGATAAAAATTGCAATGTAGAATGTAAACAAATATTTGAAAAAAGTGTATTAAAAAATATGAAAATGTTTGCATCAACAACTGAAAAGTATGAATAAAAAAAGTGTCCAAAACTATATTACCATTGTACTTAATAAATGTTGACACTTGTGATATATTTGTAAAAATGTACAAAAGAATCATATTTGTTTATTATTAAAAAAAATATAGCAAAATTATATATCATAATAATTGTAAAATATTAAAAAAAATTTAATTTATTTTTTTATAAAATATAAAATATAAAACATAACACATAGAAAATACTTAACAGTAAGCAAAAATAAATCACAATTTTAACTCCAATCCTACATAAGTCAGGTAAAGTGCTGGACAAGAAACCATAATGAAGAATTATTCTAACTCCAATCCTACATAAGTCAGGTAAAGTGCTGGACAGGAAACAATAATATTTGTGATATTATAACACATAAACATCACTATATATATTAATAACCACTCTTATCTATTATACTACAAAATAGACTATTAAATTACAATCACACAATATTTTATTTTGAACATAACAATACCAAATTTTTTAACCAAAATTTAAAATTTCAAAAATCTAAATTTTTTAACAATTTTAAAAAAGTTTTAAAATTTTTGAAAATGTAACCCAAACTTTGTATATTTGTATTTTGACTCATTCTTAGCATATATTATAACAAATACACAAACATAAAATATTACACACTTGACTTATAATAATATAATTTAAAAAATAAATGTAAAATTTCAAATAGGAAATAAAAAATTTAAAATTTAAAATTTCAATTTAGAAATTTAAATATTGAAATTTCTAATTTCGCATTATTTATAGAATTTTTTTATTAAACACTATATAAAAAAATAACACTTAATTACCAAATTATTATATAATACATTCAATTTCAAATAAATTAAATACATTTTCGTATTTCAATTTATAATTTATTTTAATTTAATTTAAATTTTATTAAACATATTTTAATATACTACCCACCCTTATCCCCTATATCACCAACAACCCGCTACTAAATCTTTAAAAAAAACAATTCAATCAATAATTCAGTAATTTAAATTAAATTTAAAATTTCGCCATTGAAAAAAAATTTAATTTAAATTTTTCTAATTTTTTACCATTATATACATATTATTTACACTACTTTTTTAAATTACTACCCACCCTTATCCCCTATAATACCAATAACCCGCTCCTAAAATATTTACTAATATTAAAAAAAAAAAAAATAATTTATCCCTATAATAATAAAAATAAACATTTAATTAATAATATTTAAACATAAAACAAATTTTTCTACACTTATATTACACATTCAATTATTTTGTCGATATTATATTTAATGATATTTCTCTAAACGATATTCTATTCAACGATATTTTATTTTGACGATATTTTTGTCATTCTACAAAAACGATATTTTCAACAACGATATTTACTACAACGATATTTTTTACAGTCGATATTCTTACCTCGATATTTATGCTATTCGATATTATCCCGTCGATATTCCTGCTTTATACCGATGTGTACACACCAGTGTAGATGTGTAATCATCTTGGGTAGGTATGACTTCATAGTCACATGGGTACATTAGAATGTGTGCACTTGAGTACTCATACAGTGTGATTGTCCTGTCATTAGCTGAAGTATTGATGTGTATGTGCTGTTGAGCATGACCCTTTCACACATGTATGATCCAGTTGATGAGTGCCAGTTTGTTTACATGATCAGACACCTGCTGGAGGCTTTGGACACATTTAGGAGTTGTCTCTGGAGCAATGTACAGTGTGTCAGTGTGACCTTGCAGTCCTAGGGTACACCTACTTGTTGTCCACATCACTTGTGAATGTGCAGAGTCTGTCACTGCAATGTCTGTGTTGTGAGTTTTGGGATCAGCCATGGCTCTTGCTTACCTTTCTTCTCACTGTGCTGACTGGCTCTGGTAAACAAACATTATATGTGACTTTTTACTTACATTGATGTCACTTTACACTTTATTGATTGCACTATGTGGTCATACCAGTCCCAAGAAGACCATTTAAGGCCTACACATTGTGAGTTACTCCTCAATGTGTTTTTGCTCTCTACACTCCTCACCTTCACAAAACTACTGTATACACCACTTCAGTCAAATATGTTCCACTCCATGCCATGCCAGTGTTTGACCATCCCCGCCACTCCATAGTGTGACACTATACTGTGGGAGGATGATCTATGTCCATTGTGCTATTTGAGTTTACTTGATTACACAGGGGGTCTAACAGCCAAATTGAGAGGCTACACTGTCGATACTGAGTCAACAAGATCTCAAAATATCTTTATCGCACACACATAACGTATTAATAAGGATAAAGAAGGAAAAAAGGCTAACACTACATGCATAGAGGAGACCGGTACATCATCGATTATTCGTAAAATGGCTGTAGCCTCTCAATTTGGCTGTTAGACCCCCTGTGTTTCGTGTGTTATACATTCAGTTGGTGCTGGGGATAAAATCAGATGTGGGTCTTTAAAATATATATCCCTTGGACCCTATTTTAAATGGTTTTGTTCAATCTTTACTTGATTACAGTCATGGTTGCTCATGTGCACTACAGATCAGTTTCCAGCACAGTCCTCTAGTCAGGTTCCATGCATATGTGTTTGCCTGAGTTGTGCTGCAGTAGGTGATAGCAAAAGTGTGTATCTGTTTGCTGAGGTACTGCAACTCATCCTGGGTGTGAAGTGATCTGTGTGCTGTGAAGATTTGTGATGTTCAAGTTCATGGTGGTGAAGTCAGACATATCTGATACTGGTTTTAGCGGTGCTCACACACTGCTTACTGTGCATGCACTGCTGTCAGTGGATGCCGCATTGTCCTTGCCAGGTGTGAGTCCCCCTGATGTCCAGCTGAGATTGCTATGAGATGTGTTTGGATGTGCATATGTTATGAATTTGTTGTTGAGAGATGCAGTCTTAGGCCTGTGTTGGCTCTTTATGCTGACAGGTCCATGTGTGTGTAATGTTGTTTTTGCATGACATTGAGTGTGATGAGTGTGTGTATTTGAATGCATTCAGATGGGTTTTGAATTTGTACTATGCATTTATTGTGTGCATATCACATACAGCAATGTGGAGTCTTGTTTATTAGCTTGTTTTGTGTGCACAATTGTGCTATGGCCTCCTATATTATAACGGTCATTTGTCAGGATTGTGTGTGTGAATGCTTGTGAAACACACTGACACCATGCTCACTTTGTAATTGGTGGAGTGTCTATGGCTGTCTTGGCAGATTTGTCTGGATGCACACACTTTGTGGTTATATTTGTTGTTTGTTTATGTTTATTTGGATTAGTTTTGATTATGCTGTCTATGCAGTTGGCCAGAGGAGAAATGTTATCTATTCCAGGCTGGTCTGAGATCACATTGCCTATCCACTCTTTTGCTGCACATGTCCATGCTTGTTGGACTTCTTTTGGTGTGGTTTATGATACATGTATTTGGCAATTGGTTTGAGTTCAGCATTCGATCAAACATCCCTGAGTGGAACTCAGACATTTTTAGATACACACTAGGGTGTAGCATTGGGTAGCAGGGAACTCATAGGAGCTTATTTTCACCTTTATCAGAGATTTTCCCAGGTGCAGAACAGTGAAGGGGGAAGACGCGTAGGTGAGGGATATGTGTGAAGGTTATATTTAAGTTTGACAGTCAGGGAATATCACCGTGAGCCATGAGTGTTGTGCTAGTGGCATACACATGTCATATTAGTAAATACAGATGAGGGGCTGCTCATTGTCTGGCTTATGACCGGTCAGCTCATTCTGGTCCAATGCATTACTTCAATTGCTGGATCACAGGGATACTGCACAGATGTTACTTTCATACAATTGAATTCTCTGTGCCACACATGTATTATTTGATTTCCTAAGTGTCGTGTCATATGAAGTACCTCTTGAATTCCATGTACATATGATACTAGTAATTTCTCCATGCATTTCTTGCACCGTGCCCTCAACTTTTGAGTAGTTTACTTGTTATCACAGTGCTGCTGACTTATAGTTTGTGTATGAGGCAGAGTAAGAGTGTGTGAGCTGCATCAAGGACTTAACATGCAGACTGACCAGTTCCAAGGTTGTTAATCTGCACAGTGACTCTTCATTTCTTCAATTACTCACATTTATTCACACGAGTGGAAGGCAGGTGTGAGGAAGAGGAGGCGTGTCATGAGTCTAGGTCAGAGTTTACTGCTATCAAGATGGACTCTTCCTGACACTTTGGCATTCATTCAATACTTTAAAGTTGGTGCTACCTTTGTTGAGGTAGAGTTATGGTGTGGAGGTGTTCTGTGAAGTGGCAGTGTAGTCAGTGTTGTACAGGGCATACTCACAAGGGGTCATTTAGTGCAGTAGTACACAAGTGAGTCAAATGCACACTGGTGCTTACTTTGAGTTTGCTGTTTGAGTCTGAAAATGTGTACAGTGTTGCATGGTATGGGCTGTCATTATATGGTATGGTCTGCCATTGTATGTGATGAGCCTATCAATTTCTGCTTGGGGTGTAGGTTGAACTACGGGTATGTGGCAGTGGTGGCTAAATTCATATGTCATCTACCTTGGCTCTCTGGCTCATCCAACACCTTGTTGGATTACTGTGAACTCCCCATGCACAACCTGTTTGCTCTGCCCTCCTCTATTCCACATTGTATGTGGACTGACTCTTGTTTGACTGCAATGATGACTTTTATCCTTTTATCCTTTTGAAGGGACTCTTATCTCATCTGTCACTCCTGTTGCTATACAATTGATGATGATCCTACTGAGACATGACTCGTTACAGCAGATATGTTGTGCTGAATGGAGGTTCATTTACAATATTTGTGGTGTGGAGGTTGTTATAAGGATCTTGCTAGCCTGGGACAATGTGCTGGACTCCTACAACATTGTGGGCACATTTTTCCACCGCTTTACCGCTGCTGTGACATGACCACGCGACCGGGCTAGATGCCATAGTTTCTATGGAGATGGGTGCCCCGATGCTGAGGTGGCAATGTACCTACATGACAGGCATGGGTACTTTGACTATGGTATATATTCCTGTATCCACCAGGGTGTACGATGTAGACAGGACACATATTTCAGCGCAACTGTTGTGTGTTGTTGTGTGTTGTTGTTGTACAGGGGTTGCATGCTGGGAGATGTTTTTAACTTACCTTTGCTGTTGACCGTGACGGTGTCTTATCTGCTGGTAATGGATCAGGTACAGTAGCTGCAGGGCTTGTAGAGCAGGATCCATGACTGGCAGGAACATGTAGAGGTGTCTCAGACTCGAGTTTCTCTCTCCGCAGTTGTGCTTATACCATCTCAGATGAGCTTGTTTTACCACTGCGTACTGATGGGCTGTTTGACACATCGTGATCTGTTTGGTGGTCGGAATGTCATTCCGCAATGCGGGCTTTCTCTATTTGCCCCCTCTGGCTCCATTGCAGAACACATTTCTGGCAGATCCGGTAACACCCTGACAGCCAGAAAAGGGGATATTGTTGCCCATTTTAATCTGGCAGTTGCGATGACCACTTCCGGAGTAACTAAATGGACGTTTTCAGCCAGCCCTGCGGAGGTGCCTACGACCACCATCGTAATCAGCCCCTTAGTTAACTGTTGATTTTTATTTTCGATATTCTGTCCTCCATATTCTGTCCCATCGATATTGTTGATTCGATATTCAGGGGGCACATCCATTTCAAACGAATCTATGACATAATATCGGAACACACATTATCGTAGTACAAAATTATCGACACAAAAATATCGACATCAAATATATCGTCATCCTATACTTATTTAATCACATACCCAAATATCGAAATTAAAATATCGCAATACATAAACATCGATATAAATGATATCGACCACATATATATCGCAATATTTAAATATCGATAATTAAAATTTATAAACAGTATGTTAAAAATATCGAGAGTAAAAATATCGACAATAATATCGTTATTTAAGCAATATCGAACTTTTTAATTATTATTCTATAACACTTTTAAACATTAAAAAATTACTATTAGCACTAGAACTAACATTTTACAACAATTTATAAATGAAAACTGTCCCTGAACCCTAAAAATACCCCTTTACCCAAAAACTGAAAACTGACCCGGAACCCTAAAAATACCCCTTTACCCAAAAGCAGAAACCTGACCCTGAACCCTAAAAATACCCCTTTACCCAAAAACTGAAAACTGACCCTGAACCCTAAAAATACCCCTTTACCCAAAAACCCAAAACTGACCCTGAACCCAAAAAATACCCCTTTACCCAAAAACTGAAAACTGACCCTAAACCCTAAAAATACCCCTTTACCCAAAAACTGAAAACTGACCCTGAACCCTAAAAATTACCCCTTTACCCAACAACTGAAAACTGACCCTGAACCCTAAAAATACCCCTTCACAGCAAAACACAAAACTGACCCTGAAACCTAAAAATACCCCTTTACCCAAAAACCCAAAACTGACCCAGAACCCTAAAAATACCCCTTTACCCAAAAACCCAAAACTGACCCTGAACCCTAAAAATACCCCTTTACCCAAAAACTGAAAACTGACCCTGAACCCTAAAAATACCCCTTTACCCAAAAGCTGAAAACTGACCCTGACCCCTAAAAATACCCCTTTACCCAAAAACCGAAAACTGACCCTGAAACCTAAAAATACCCCTTTACCCAAAAACCCAAAACTGACCCAGAACCCTAAAAATACTCCTTTACCCAAAAACCCAAAACTGACCCTGAAGCCTAAAAATACCCCTTTACCCAAA
Source organism: Lissotriton helveticus (assembly GCF_964261635.1). NCBI lineage: Eukaryota > Metazoa > Chordata > Amphibia > Caudata > Salamandridae > Lissotriton > Lissotriton helveticus. The sequence continues at coordinate 1,092,195,735 of NC_136059.1, forward strand.
AACTGAAAACTGACCCTGAACCCTAAATATATCCCTTTACCCAAAAACCTTAAACTGACCCTGAACCCTAAAAATACCCCTTTACCCAAAAACAGAAAACTGACCCTGAACCCAAAAAATACCCCTTTACCCAAAAACAGAAAACTGACCCTGGACCCTTAAAAATATCCCTTTTAAAAAAAAACATATAAAATATAATTAATAATTATATACTTACCAATACTTACGTTGTAATGGTATGCGTTGTAAAGGTACCTGCGTTGGTAAAAAAAGCGCAATTTATTTTAAAAAAAATTCAAAATTCGAAATGGTAAATTTTTATGTAAAGTACATATTTGTTTAATAAATGTTTTTAGATATTTAATGAAATTTTTTATAAAAAAAATATATTTAAAAGAAAAATAATTTGAAGTATTTATGTAATTGTTTCCTAATAAATTTACTATGTAAAACACTTTTTTTATTCACAATTATTTAACCATTTTAATTTTTTTCTCCTATTTAAATATATTTTTTTATAAACATTGTTTATATTATATTAATTTAAAATAATTATGTAAAAATAACATCTATTTCAAATATCAAAATTTGTAAAAAATATTTTTGAAAACATATTTTTTAAATACAATTATTTTTTTTAAATTATAAATGTTTAATTTCAAATTTTTGTTTAAATTTTATTAAATTTTTTAAATTAAATAAAAAATTAAAAAATTTAAAAACACTCCCCACCCTTATCCCCTATAAACCCAACATCCCGCTCCAAAATTTTTATATCAATAAATTAATTTTTAAAAAAAATAATTTTTTTAAATTTAATTTATAAAAATTTTCCAATTTAAAATAAAAATTCAGCTTTTTTATATTTTTAATATATACATTTTTAAGACACTCCCCACCCTTATCCCCTATAAACCCAACATCCCGCTCCTAAATTTATATATCAAATAATTAATTTTTATACAAAAACAAATTTTTACATTTAATTTTTAAAAAATTTCCAATTTAAAATAAAAATTCTGCTATTTAATATTTTTAAAATATACATTTTTAATACACTCCCCACCCTTATCCCCTATAAACCCAACATCCCGCTCCTAAATTTATATATCAATTAATTAATTTTTATAAAAATGTTACATTTAAAAACATTTTTTTTATATTTTCTAATTAAAATGAAAATTCAGCAATTTTATATTTATAATATATACATTTTTAATACACTCCCCACCCTTATCCCCTATTAACCCAACATCCCGCTCCTAAATTTGTATATGTATTTTTTTTTTTTTTATATATATTTTATAGGTACACATTACTATTAATAAATTCTAAATATTGTTAATTATTACACAACAATAACACATATTACTACATAATTATTACTATATATTTTATTTCGATACTTTTACTATTTATCGATATTTCTTTCCAACGATATTTTTACTTAGATATTTTTGTTATCGATATTTCAGCACACATACTTATTACGATATTTTTGTAATCGATATTTGTGATTCCGATATTTTTCACCATCGATATTTAAACTTCGATATTATGTCACTTCGATATTAAAAGTTCGATATTATGTCTGCGTACCTTTCAAACAACATCAACAACATAGCCATATGGACTTTGAATGGAGCGTATTGGAGTGGCTTGACTGGAGACTAGATACAGCAGAAAAGGTTATCTTTAGAAAAGAGGCCCGTGGGATCTTTCCTGAGTAGACAGATCCATTGGTCTAAATAACTTAGCGGAGTGGCATACAATTCATACTTAGACACCATGCCAGGTTTCTGAGTACAACTTTGTGCTTTCATATTGCTTTTTATTGTGTCATATACATCTTCTATCATGGTACCCGTGCAAGCTTATTTTTACCTTTTTTTCTCCATTCATAAGACTTCCTTTCAAGACATTGCACTGTTAAGCTAGAACCATTTGCCTCTATTGTATCGAGCAAATACCTTATCCCTCCCACCCCTAGTGGTTTGATCCAGCTATTGTAAAGCTAAGCACTGCATTTTCATTTGCATGACTTAGACCCGGGCAGCCATTTGAGTCATTATCACAATACAAATTGACTGGCCTAAAATGGCCTATGAAGGGCCTAATTCACAAAGGTCAACTTACACTTTTGTGTATGTTTACATTTGCTGTAGTAACTTTACTACTTTTTGGTATTCACAAGCTACGAGTGTAATTTTACTACTAGTACTAAAATGACACCCATAGTAGTAAAGTTACCACAGCAAGTGTAAATCTCTGCAAAAGTGTAAGTTTACCTTTGTGAAACAGGTCCCCAGTGCATTTGGCAGGGTACAATACCAGTATCCGACCTAGCTGTAATTTTTCAGTGAAAATTATGAACCTTTGGGACATCTGTTTCCTTCTCCAAAATGGTACACACATGCCGCAATGCTCAATCCTTAGAATGCACCAGCAGCAGGACGAAAGTGTGCCATATTTGTCCATTTATTTTCACTGTGGAGAGCGGTCGGCGTGTGGATGCCTTTGTGCATTGAACGCCAGCACTGCAGGTAAGAGATTTCCGAGACCCCATTCTTGGCAAGGGTCACTGCAATGGCCATGTCTTCTGCTCTGATAAAGCACCCCTGTAAACCGTCTAATTTGGTGCCTTCACGAGAAAAGGTTCTCTTCAATTAGCTTTCTTACCACATTCGGCTATTGTCCTATATTTTGTATGTTGTCTGCCCACAGGCATCATATAGTTGTTTAGATAGGTGTACCTAGAAGTTCTAGATGGATTCACTATGGATGCTGGTTGTGGATTGATGGGGTCAGTAAAAATCATGGCACTTTTTTGCCAACAACTCTTTGGCAAAAACCTTTGTAGGTAGATCAGATATGGACAATAATGATATACCTTTGCAAAGTGTTAGCAGAGTTGGATGAAACTTTTCTTTTCCATCTTTTCTTTATTAGGTGGTCATGTTAATTTTGACTAAATCAGCATACTGAATGTTCACTCGTAGACAATCACCCTGTAGACCTATGGCAACTATATTGAATGTTAGGCTAATATATATTCTAGGCTGCAGTACATTGTAGGGTATAGCTGGAAGAATCCCTTGACCTTACTGAGAACTCTTCGTCCAGTGCTTAATTTGTAAAAAAAAAATAAGTGCCGGGATCCTCGTCAAGAGGCCACTGCAGCTTGCACTACTCATTGCTCCTAGACGTCCACCCACGACAGAATCAACACAACTACTAATCAACAAACCACAAGTATGACATTTCAGACTATTCCAGACCACAAAGCTTTCAATAATGACTTGGGCAGCAGATATTTGTGTTGTAATCTGCTTACACTGTTATGTATTCATAGTGGTACATTCCACCCCCCCCTGGACCCTTACTTGTTGGTGTGTTCCACTGGAGTCTGCTTTAGAATGTTGAGATCCTCCAGGCAGTCTGGAGAGTGGGTGACAGAATAAAGACTGCTTCCACTTACCATCTCTTCAAGAGTCATTATTTACAACACTGGTGACGATTTTGGTGCAGGGGGCCAACCTGTCACCTGCCCTCTCGGTGCTCTCTCCAATCTGTGCACTTGTGATATAGTGAAATCATCTATTTCACGGTTGTCCTGGAATTTCAATAGGATCTTCATTCGACGTATCCAGCCAACTAAAAGTTCCTAGAAACTATTAAGATTGAGCGTGATCCAAGAGGAAAGTGAAGTTGTTCAGTGCCAAGTGCTGAGTTGTCCTGTGTACAGGTGAGACGGACGACGTGTCATCACCTTTTATGTTGATCAGCCGGATCGTCTGTGGGGCCACATGTGTCATCTGTGGAAGATTCTTCCTATCTTTCTGTTATCTAAGGACATGCAGACGGACTCTTCCCAAGGCCCCCTACAGCCTGTGCCCGTGTGCTCTGGTCTTGGGGCTGTGTCCGCGCGGCATTCCTGCTGGTCCGTTGCTGCATAGTGCCTCATAGGAGTGGTTGCCCAGGGGCCTTTCATCTGGAACGTCCTCGAGCAAAGGGATGTGGTGTCAGCTGCTTTGAGTTCCCGAGTGAGATCTTTCACCGGCTTTCACCTCGGGAGCATTGCTGCCGGCTGAGTGTTCATTGGTGCCCTGTCCGCTCTGCCTTCCTCTCAGCTTCTGCCTGATGCTGCCTCAGTGAGGGCCTGTTCTTCAGTCGAGTTCCCGAGTGAGATCTTTCACCGGCCTTCACCTCGGGAGCATTGCTGCCGGTTGAGTGTTCATCGGTGCCCTGTCTGCGCTGCTTTCCTCTCAGCTTCTGCGGGATGCTGCCTCAGTGGGGGCTTGTTCTTCAGCGTTCCGCAGCTTGCGCTTTGGGCATACCTTGCAGCGCAGGAGTCGACGACTGTGTACCCCGAGTGGCTCTGCGTTGGTCCGCTGGTGATTCACGATCCGTGAGGTACTTTGTGCGGTGAATTTCTCCCGGCTGCCATACAGGTACATCTGGCGCACCAGCCAGCATTGGCCCGGTCTTAACGACAGATTTCCTCCTGAGCATTTCCGGCGCGCCAACCATTGTGGGGCCGCTCATTGGGTTCCTGTTTCCTGCTGGGTATTTGCTTACAGGAGACCTTACTGAGCTCCGGTTTTCTATGGGCAAGAAAAGTTTTCCACTCCAGATTTCGCCTCCTTTGTTCTTTTGGTGACTGTGGGGGTTAACAATTCCATTCACCAGCTGTAGAGGGGCTGACTCTGGCTGCATGTGCTGAGTGCCTCTGACTCGCTCCTTGGGCACAGTTCCACTACCCTGCAAGAGAATCGTGACAGTTTAATTACCCTGCATTCCTGTACGATATTTAAGACTCTGACTGTACTTCCTGAGCCTACATGTTGTGGATTTAACGAGTTTTCAGAGGCACTTCTTTCAATCTCATAGACGAGCATTTCGCCCTGTAATTTATTCCTTCCATCTTGCATATACCCCTGTGTGGATATCGGTGTTACGCAAATATTTTTCTTGTGTGCCCTTATGTAAACCATCAAAAGCATATCACCTCTCATCCCCTCTTCCCTGTGTGTCTCGGCGCTCTACACGGTGATACACGCACAAATTGACTTCTGTACAATATCCTGTTCTACAGTAACAGGCACACCCTACACTTCAAGTTGGTTCCCATTGACCCTCTATTCCTTATCTTTATCACATTAGATCTATGTGCCCTGTACACCCTGTACGTTATCAAATTGTGCGTGGGTAATGGTGACAACTTAGTGCACTAGGTACTTTCTGCAGTACAGTAGAGTGTGCAGTTTGTTGATTGTAAGTACCCTGCATTTTTGTTTACAGTCCAGTTGTTCCTCTGTACAATTTCAGAGTTATTCTGTACCTCAAGGGTACCAGTTTCAGCCTTATCGTGCATTGTGGACACATTTTACAGCATTGCATGTACCTTTGTAAGGCTTATCTGGGAATATACCTTTTGGTAGTTTCCAGAGCCAAAGTTATATTCTACATTTCTCGGCCTCCTGCCTCAATTGTAATCGTAGTAAAGCACTATAGTACCTGTCTCATGGCGGCATCATCCATGAACCTTCCCCCCTCCTTTTTAAACGAAATTGGGGATCCAGATATCCACTGGTAAGACTGGATCAATTTATTTGATTCCTACCTCATTGCTATAGGGGGAAACATTTTCGGCTTTACGTAAACAATATGTGTTACTCCATAACCTGGGAGTTCAGGGAAGGAAAATTTATGACACCCTTCCTAATCCAGAATTAGAGGATGATGAGTTGGACTTAGACGTGTTTAGGATTACCATGTTGAAACTAGAAACCCACTTCGGGGACAAAGTTAACGTGGTCCTAGAGTGGCATAAGTTTTTTTCGCGAGTGAAGTGTAAGCATGAGCCAGTCACCAATTACGTAGCCGCACTCCGGGGTCTTACTCAGTTATTTGGAGATTTGAATGACTCCCTTATCAGGGATCAGCTGGTGAGGTGTACACACAACCCGCGAATACAAGAGAAATTACTTGCCAAAAATCCCTCTTTGAGAGAAGCCATTGCAATGGCTCAATCCATCGAAGAGACTGCGAAGTGTATTCTGGAAATGAATCAACCGAAAGAACCTGTCAGTGGTGTGAACAAAATTCAAGGTAATGATCTTGAGGATTATAGAGATGGGGAAGTTCTCAAGATCAGGTCTAAGGATATTAAATGTGAGAAACCGATCAGTATTACGGAAGGGTTGAAGTGTTTCAATGCGGGAGCAGCAATCACCTTGCCAACAGTGTTCATTGCACCGCACGTAATTCCACTTGCATTAAGTGCAATAAAAAGGGCCACTTTGCAAGCGTGTGCAAAGAAGGGGAGATGAATCAGGTAAAGGTGGTGCACAATGAAGATGAACAGACTCCCAAGTTTGTGTTGTAAACGTATGGCAAGGTGATCTTCTGTTTTAGCTGGAAGCCCTGGAGTACAGGCATCATCGTCCTTCTTGTGCCTATATTTCTTTTTTCCTTGGTACATTGGTGCATGTGCACCGGGGTACTTTGGCCTGCGACATGACATATTTACAAATTGTTATTCTGGTAAATGCAAGTATAACCCACAGGCCTTTCTTTCCCTCAGGTCCATGTATTAGAGCCACTACATTGTTGCAGTCTGTGCATATGTACCTTTACCATCGACATTATAATAAGCTACTTATCCTCAACTGGTCTTCTTCCATAGGCCATTTTCCTACAGGTCCTGGGACTCTTCCGTGTCCTGCCCCCCCCCCCTCCTGTTGCTGGTACATCAAGGGTCTCCTTGACGGCATCCTGGTTACATTTTCCCCCAGTTCCGCATGTATTTTTCTAGACCTTCCCTCAGTTTTCACCCCTTGCCATTCTCCCCTTTGCCCCTTCCCCATTTTTTCCCTATCATTAGCGAAGGGAGATGTGTTGTAATCTGCTTACACTGTTATGTATTCATAGTGGTACATTCCGCCCCCCCCTCTGGACACTTACCTGTTGGTGTGTTCCGCTGGAGTTTGCTTTAGAATGTTGAGATCCTCCAGGCAGTCTGGAGAGTGGGTGATAGAATTAAGACTGCTTCCACTTACAACAGTTAGTCATTTTTTTAGCGCTTGGACGCCTCAGGGCAGCAATCGCGCTGTTATAAATCCATTTTCATTCATTCATTCATTCATTCATTAATGTTCACTGAAATAATAAACAACTGTTGTTGTGTTAGTCATAAGTGCCAGTGTTGACAATTAAGTTCCGGTGCCATGCACCGAAAACCACGGGCTCAAATTAGGCACAGTTTCTTATTTTTCCTGTTACAGGTTCGGTAAACCAATGGATGAACTTTGGGTCCTCTTGCGCTGGCAAATATGCCACAAATTGTATTGGCATTGAAACAGGTTAGCTGTTCTAAAAAAAGGAGTCTGAGCATGTTTTTAACAACTTAGAGAAAAACTATCCAAAATAGAGGACCTGAAACACATTTTCTGTTGGGATTGAGAAAGAGATGCACAGTAGGATTTCCCTGCCGCATTGCCATTTGACATGGCATGCATCACTACATGCATATGAGTATGCCAAGGATGAAAATCCCCACCTTTAGGAACTGGTAACCAATTGCCAAAAATGGTTGCTTATGTGGGGTGCAACCTATCTTTTTGGAATAGTTCTCACTGCTACATGGACTAAGGCAATAGTGACACCCCCTACGAATCTTGATGTAGACGGGCTGTCTTCTCCTATAATAATATAGTTCATGGGATAAATTGATGGTGAATCCCATGGGGTGTAGGTGTTTGGGGGTTAGAGTTATGATTAATCTAAGTACCAATTAGTATAAATGTTCTGTCAATACTGAAATTAATTAAGAGTTCATAACATATTTCCTTTCAGACTTCTCTCTATTTATCCTACTGAAGTTGTGTTCCTCAACCTGACTCAAACTCTTAATTCAAATCCAACTTGAACCAGATTCTTTAAAATCTTGAATGTTCATAAAAATGAAGCCAAACTTATCCCATCCTAAAACAAAGGCTGAGTCGTACTCCGTTACCTTCAAAGGAAAGGATCATTTAAACGGATGCTAATTTTATAGAGACTATTTAAAGATCAGCAATCGTTATTTTTCTTTCACAACCGATTTATAGTCTGCATGTCCCTGAATTATTTTAGCTGTATTTCACATTCTCTAAGTATATGCCTTATAAAGGTTAGAAAGAAGACTTAACAGGCTACAACATTGGTCTTTGCAATGACTTCAATATGAGCAATAAATATTTATTAATAAACACCCGATGCACTTTAAAGCATATTTGTTTATAGTGTGTGCAGCATAGCATAGCAAATAAGAGTGCTGCTAAGGCGTCTAACCTAGACATGGGATTACCGTGTAAGATTATGGATTTAGAGTTCACTTGCTTGACATATTATTTACACCACTATGGTCTATGACAAGGGAAAACTATTTCTGCATATTAACGAATGTCCACCTGAGTTGCTGTTAGCCATTATTCAACAGACAACATTCCAGCCAAAAAGAGCAACTATGACATCAGAATGGTCATTGTGCAAAATCACCACCAGAATTTTCAGAACGGTCAGCTATGAGCAACATCCAAGATGAAATATCCACACATACTTGTGAACATTGCAATTGCACTTCTAATGATGGTGTACACAGTCACTACGCAAAGCCCCTGTTGAAGGGACTTGTAATGAGCTCATTCTGTGTGTGGGGTTTGTCAGCACAACCCTCTCTGAATTAGTCTACATGGAGCCCTCAGACAATCCTCGGGTTGTAAAAGATTCAAGGTATGACACCCAATCAGTGTTGTGGGAGAAGAACATTGCCCCCATCTGGATGCGTACTCAGACAGAGATGGAGTCTTGGTCGCGTATGTGCCTTTCCATACTGGCAGGTCGGCAATCTTCAAAATGGTGTCCCTCCTTTGCCTCCTATATCAACTACAGAACCACCCCTTTCAGATAGAAATCTCCTGGTTTTGACAACTAAACTCCAGGTTGAGCCTTTTTATGTGGCAGGATCAGTACTGCTTGAGTACCACTTAAAACATGCTTTCAATCAATCTACTGTGGTGGTATAGCGACCCCTGCTATTCAATCATATCATGCAGCATCCCACCTCTTGGTCTTGAACGACTGGTAGTATGGAATTAGCAATGACCCGACCTATCGGGTAGAGAAATGGCTGATGGGAGATATGTTGCCACACAGACTGCCCTACATGCCGAGAGAGCTGCGTAAGCTGGAGCCAGCTACACGAGTAATTTTCGGAGTGAGGACAGAATCACTGCATAGGGTGGGGTGGTGGAGGTGGTTGACGGGGGAGACCCCTCTCTAGCAGAGCGGCCTTATGCCACAAGTGACTGCATTAGTAGGGTTTAAACAATGGGACGCTATAGGCATACCCACATTGGGTAATGTTATGCATGGCACCACGATGAAATCCTTCCAAGAACTCAGCCATTGATATGACATGCCGCATACACAATTCTATAAATACTTGCAATTGAGACATTCCTTAGCCGCATATATTATGCACCTATAATCCCTTCCGGAATTCAACCCTATTGAGGCCAAAATGTTTATGGGGATTTAGGCGATCATAAAACCGCAAAAATTTACCAAACATTAGTGACAAATCTTTCCGCGACTTTAGATCCCCTCCGGGATAAATGGCAGACCGACTTGGGTCCCTTAGACAGTGATGACTGGAGAGAAGCCCTGGAGTCCCCAAGATACGCTGCAATTGCATCCCATCTTACGCTTATCCAATTCAAATATTTACACCGTGCCTATTTAACTAGATATCGACATTGGAGGGCGGGTCTGATGGGCTCCCCTATGTGCCTTCATTGTGGCAGCGAGGAAGGTACGCTACTACATACAACTTGGAGCTGTTCTGTACTGGGTCGGTTTTGGAAGGGGGTTATTCATTGTTTATCTGAAGTATTAGGTTGGGACATACCTCTCTCTCCTAAGCTTGTTCTTTTACATATCACTGACAAAATTAGGGGTAACGTCTACTAAGGACATCTAGTGTTCTTGGGTATTACCCTAACTAAAAGGGATATTGCAAGGGAATGGAAAGATCCAGCTCCACCTAAATTGAGCACTTGGAGTGTGGGCCTCGAGTGGTGCATGGGTCAGGAACATCCCATTGTTACAGCGCAAGGGTGGCCTTGGAAACACTTTAAAATATGGAAACGATGGGCGGATTTTAGGCGTCTCTAACTGGAACCGCCTCCGCCACAACCTGTTGAAACCATATAGAGATACATCACGGGGTAGTCAGGCTGTTACGTTAGATATGATGTACATAGATAGGCTTGATGGGCATGACCAGGGTTTTGTTATGCAGTATACAACACAGATGTTAAGAATGTTTGGTGCTGTTGCTTACAGACCCGAATGGTTTACTTTTTTGTTTCACAAATGCTATATAATAGTCACCTGCTTAGAAATCAATATACTGACTATTGTATGCTTTCACTACTTTGTAATGCTTGCAATTACTATATCTGCTGACTCAATAAAAAGAGTTTTGAAAAATAAAAAGATTCAAGGTATCTATGGTAATGTCTTTGTGACCTTCTATAATTACAGTGGATTGCAGTTGATCTTCCAGTACTCAGAACTCTAGCAAGTATTTTTTCATAAAGACACTAATGGAGAGTTGGAACACATCCATGAGATCCACCATCTGGTTGTCAATAGAGACACTTGCAGGAAATTAACTTTTTAGCTGCCTTCGGGAGCAGGTCTAGTACACAGTCTAAAGAAGCGTAAATCAAAGCTCCTGATAGAAAAGTATATATTATTTTACAGACTTCACCTCATCATTTTGATATAAAAAGGCATTCCCAACTTAAATATGTTGTCCTCAAATGGTCGCCAATCTTCAAAAATTCACAAATTCTTAAGGAACAAAGCATAGAATGCAACCGGGGCATCTCACAGGTCAACATTGAGTTATTATCTCTCCAAACCTTTAGCAACACGCATGTTGGGGGAAACCACCACTTAGTACCCATCCTTAACGAAAAGGGGGGTTAATCACAATTCCACTGTCACCAATCCTCTATTTTGAAACGTATCTGTCAGTGATACTTACTGTTCCAGAAAACCAGCTTCATATGTGTTGTATTTACCAGCCCATTAATAGTGCCCAATATTAGAGATCAGCATCCACCACAGAAATTGGATTGATGAACATCTAACTGGAGCTTATGCTACCAGAATATTGTGGCCTAAATAATGTGCAACTACAATACTGTGCCCTAAATATTGTTTACAAAAATGTTTCCTTATTGTTGATAATGATAGAAAATCTGCATCAAATGGAGGAATATTATTGTAAACCTTACTTAGGCCATGATATTTATGTTAGAGGATGCTGACATACAACCAAAGGAAAATATTTGCAATTAATTAAAATAGTTTGTTCAGTTCCACAATCTTCAAGACATCAATACTTCCCATCATTGACCAATTTATACTATGTCAGGCATGACAATCCCCAAATATTATTACAAGGCCGAAGGCTCATATTATGCAGTCTTTTCTTGCTGTTCAATAATAGCAGCCAATCAAAAAGAAACTACATGATCCACAAACATATGAGAGAAAAAAACTACAAAAGGATCTCACAATAGAAACACCAATAGGACATCAAGTTAACCAAATAATTATCCTGACTGAGAACAGCAAATCCTCCTTTCTTGCTGCTGGCACTCAAGATAAGTCTGTTATTTTACATTTTTAGTTGTTGAATAATTTATTGTTATTATTTCATATTCATAGCCGGTTGCTTACTTGTTCCTTTACTGTGTGTTCTGTGGTTGAGCATGTGCGCTCCTTCCCTCGATTTCTTTTCATTCTGTTGGTCAATTGTGCATCCATTGCGACGACATTCCTGGTTGTGGCACGTCTTGCAACCTGTTTGCGGTTCTCTCCAATGAACCAGCCGCCTTCAGCGCTCCTTGCCCTTTGGCGATTTCTCAACTAAGTTGGTCAATTGCAGTGCTCCTTGCTATTTTTTCCCTTAGGTCCATGCGTCAGCTGTGTCTTTCCTTCCGTCCGGTCACATCTCACTCCTCACTTCGGCTGCCTCCTCCCTTCACTCGGCAACTCCCTGTCACACGCACTTTACCTAAACCACTCCCCTTATTAATTTAATTTCTTCTCAAGTTAACCCAATATTTAATGGGTCTTTTCATTTATCATACACTTTCCCTGCTTCAATGTATTTTTATTATGTCTGAGGAGGAAGATTCTCAAGCATTCAAGGATTTAAAATCCTTTATCAAGAATTCTGTGCAACAAGTTGTTGCGGTTTCCATGCTGGATGTGTATAAAATCTTTAGAACCATCTTTTTCAAAAATGCTTTCTTTCTCTAAAATCACTGCTAAAAAAGGTAAGAAACAAGTAGCCATCTCTGGTGTTACTAATAAAGGTGTTTCACTGATTTCTGGTCCTCCCACCCGAGAGGTTTCTTTTTCAGGGCTCCCTTCCTCTCCTTTAATTATTTCCCACCTCAAAGACACTGAAGATGATGATGATGATGATGTCATCAATGATACTTCACATGGATTGTCTGATTCTTCATTATATGGGCCTCCGGAGAAAAGGCGTACAATTTCTCCTTCTGACAGTGGTAGTGGTAGTTCACCCAGTGTCTACCGATTCGGCTGATCATCTTGGTGAACCCATGCTTGACCCCTTCCTCATTCACCATCCCAACTCTACTGAATGGTTTCCTTCAGGGCATGTGGCTGATTATGTTTCTTTTTACCTTCCCCACGCTCTTGACAAGTCCTCTTGCAACACATTAAAATCTGAATCTCCTTGGGCCTTCCTGCCCAGCAGTGTAACTTCCACCCTGTTATTGACCCCAATATGTTGATGTTTTTTTCCGAACATGGCAAAGACCCTAAGAAGGGTGTTGACAGGGTCCGGTCAAATAGTCAGGATCGGGTTTTGGATTTAGTGAGGCTTCTCACCAGGATTTTGGATCTAACTGAAGAAGCTAAGATTGAAGGCACGCAGGTGGATCCAGAAACTTTATCCAACTGGGCTCAAGGAGCTATCTGTATTCTTGGCAATGCCAATGCTCATATTTCACAGGAATGAAGGAAGAGCCTTCTTTTAAAGCTTAACCACCAAACGTAGCAGTTTGTCCACTAAGGTAGAGGGTCCTCAGGCTAATGTTTTGATCCATCCTTGTCAAAAGTGCTTTCTTTCTCTAAAATCCCTGCTAAAAAAGGTAAGAAACAAGTAGCCATCTCTGGTGTTGCTAAAAAAGGTGTTTCACTGATTTCTGGTCCTCTCACCCAAGAGGTTTCTTTTTCAGGGCTCCCTTCCTCTCCTTTAATTATTTCCCACCTCAAAGACACTGTAGATGATGTCATTCATTTCATTTCATAAAGCTTTATTCGGAGCATAGAAAACATGTCCATAAAAGCACACACAGTTATAAATACAGTACATTTGATCAATTTAAAAAAAAAAGAGACACATAGTACATTATTATACAGAAGGGGATGAAATAAATATTTAAAAGTACATACTTTTCCTGGCACCAATTGCTTTAAGCAGGAAAGTAGCAGTAAAGAAGCAGATGTCCGGGTGATGCAAATTAAAAAGCAGTTTCATAGAGTCATTAATTGTTCTTACTCCAAATCTTTTCAGCAAAGGCTTTAGGAAAATTTTCCGCAGTTCACCATACAGTTGGCACACTAAAAGAAAGTGCATAGTGCTCTGCTCAGCATTATTATCACAAGCACAGGGTCCAGATGGACGCATTTTAATGATGGGGCACGCAACCAAGTAATGCACTGTCCCCATCCTCATCCTGGTCAGCACAAACTGATGCGAAACTCTAGTCACCTGAGTCAAGTACGGTTGGAGTCCAATAAAGTCATTCATACTGTTATACAGCATACAGGTATAGAGATTTGGTTCCTCCAATGCACGCCTCTCTGCACAATAATTCAAGAAGGTGACTTTCAAAATAGGCTTGGAAATGTCAGAGGCACTGTCGATCATTGGATACATTAAGCCCAAAAACCTTTTGAAAACTGTCAATCGTATATTTGATCCATGGGATCCTTAAATGATGATCCAAAGTGAGGCAATCATTGATAATGGCTATATTCCGGGAGGTACCATCATTCTGCCATACCGAGCGCCACAATATTAGGGGTCTTAACATAATCATATCATTTAGAAATTGAATCCCCAGTTCCTTGTGGACCAAGTTATTAGAGGTAGATTTGGGTAAACACAGGAGCCTTTTCCAAAAATTATTCTCCTCTACCTGCAGACTCCCGGCTGGTGACACACCCCAGACTCCAGCCCCATAGAGGGCCGTGGAAAGACATCTGGATTGGAAAATATTTAACATGTCTTTAATCCGCCTATTCCCCAACTTCTTTGCGAAAACAAGTACCCCATTAGCACTCCTCGTCATCTTTGTTTTAACTGCCTTATGCTCTATATCCCAGCAGCCGTTTTTGGAAAATGTAATCCCCAGGTAGCAAAAATTATCAACTTTATGGACCGGTTCACCTTCTATGAAATAATGGGAATTAGATTTTGTTTTAGATCGCCCTGTCCCACACTCCATAACGTAAGTTTTAGTTCTATTAATCACCAGTTTCCTGCTTTTGATGAACTGTACAAACCTGTCCATCAAACGTTGAAGACCTAATGGGGTCCTAGACAGCAAAACGGCATCATCCGCATAGAGTAACACAGGGATGTTAAAGTTGTTAACTCTCGGGGCATCTGCCGTAACTGTCTGTAGAACAGAATCCACCTCGTTAATGAAGAGTGTGAAAAGCAGGGGTGCTAAAACACACCCCTGCCTTATTCCCCTCCCTATCCTGAACTTGCTAGTACACTCCCCGTTAGGTCCATACCGGACACTGGTGCATAATTTTTCGTACAGGCGAGCCAGGAAATAGACTATACCTTCAGGTGCTCCCATTTCGATCAGTTTGGCCCAGAGTACAGCGTGGTCTACCATATCAAAAGCGCTGCTTAGGTCAGCGAAACATAAATATATAGACCCTTTTTTGGCCTGGGTATATTTCCCTACCAAAAGTTCTAAGTTTAAGTATTGCTCAATGGTGCCACGCCCTTTCCTAAACCCAAACTGACTGTTGGTTAAAATCCCGTTGGTCTCTGCCCATTCCTCTAATCTGACTAAAAGGACCCGGCTCATAACTTTTACAGACGAATCCAGTAAAGATATTGGCCGGTAATTTTTTGCGTCACCCCGATCACCTTTCTTAAAGATAGGGACAATTATTGATTCTGCCCATGTTAACGGTATCTCACAACAAACTGCTGCGTTAAAAATCTTAACCAACAATGGGCCCCATATCTCCGGGTCCGTCTTGTACACATCTATAGGCACCCCATCTGGTCCCTGGGCCTTCCCTCCCTTACTAGCCCCAATGCTATCCATGACCTCAGGTGTGGTAATATTTAGGGCAACAATGGGCCAACCATCTCCAAAGGAGACCGGTCCATTACCAGAGTCAAAAATAATGGAGAAATGTTGGATCCACGATTCCATGCTCACATTTGATGTTAGCTCCGGTACCTTCTCATCCTTAAGAAATGGGCAGTTCACAGTGGCCCAAAACAGTGTACAATTTTTCAATTCAGCAGCTTGGCTAAGATTGTCCCAAGCTTCTTGCTGGAGTTCGGCCTTTCTGCGCTTAAGGGTCAAATTGTAATCCAGCCTAAGTTGGATCACCAGACTCTTATCTCTAGGTTTAACTGCTAGGGCCTCTTTTAGACCTTTCCGGGCGATAGTGCAAGCATGGTCAAACCAGACCCTTTGCGGTCTGCTCTTGTGCCCACCTATTCTGGTGAACTTTTTGTTGATGGTTGCATTAATTCTAACAAAGTGATCAATACTTTCAGCCGTGATTGCTTCATGCTCGAGGATCGCTGTAATTTCTGTCAAACAATTATTAATGATAGAATCAGATGTTATTTCGGCCTTATCCCCTTTCCACCTCAGCCTGAAACCATTGGGTCTATGGGGTTCAATATTAACAACAGTACCAGAATGGGAAACAGGGGCAGATTTCCATATCATGGCTTCAATAGTTAAGCAATTATGGTCACTTAGCATAACATCAACCACCTTTGGTTCTGAGCACAAGGGGATTAGGTTAGAAGACATGCACATAAAATCAAAGACAGTATTAGCCCCCTCCCTATGAAAGTCGGTAAACTTTCTCCCAAGTCATTCTTCCCATTTTCCAAAATTTCCATATCGTGCGCTACCAATAAACTGTTCAGAGATTCTCCATACAGATTATGGGGAAAATGGACATCGGCGTCCCCTAGACGATCGAAGACACCACATAAATTCTGATAGGATAAGGGGCAAACTGAAATGTTAAAATCCCCCACAAAGATAAATTCATAAACAACATTAAAATTATTCACAATACTACTTAACGCATTTTCTAAGTCATTAATTACTGTGTGCCTGGTACCATCAAATATATTATTATAGAAATTAATCAAAAGAATATTTCTACCTGCTTCTTGTGATAGCCATAACATTTGGGAGTGAGCCCCCACTAATACATGCTTTTTCACCAAAATTGGTAACTTGACTGAAATCAAAACCAACAACCCCCCTTTTGCCCTACCAGAGGGTGATGCCAAGGCGGGAAGTTCGTAGGATACAAAGCCATCATTACCCTTGAAATTTTTTCACCAGGTTTCCTGCAGGCAAATAATGTCAAAAAGACCAATAAATTCTTTCCATCCTAAAATATCCTCTTTGGCCATCAAGCCTGCAACATTCCAACTGGCGATATAGCAAGTTCCACTTTTCCTACAATGGCTAGCATTTGGTGGGCCATCGCTAGATATGGACATGTTCTCATTTAAATTAAAAACCTGAGTGTTATGCCTAGAAGTCTCGTCATTTCCTCCAATGGACACACATTCTATAGTCACACTATTTACCGATTCATATTCTGACATGGTTGACTCTCCATTACGATTTTGGGATGGCTGAGTAGTCTTTAGTCAGTCATTTGAGTCTAAACCGCTCAGGGCTTGATATCGATTGAACGTTGGTACCTCCAAGCCCCTATGCCTAGAGTCCCCCCAGCCTCCTCTCCCCCCAGGACTTAGTTTAGGCTGAGCAAATAAATTCCTATAAAAATATCCCAGGGGTCTAAGTGTTATTCCTTGGTCGCTAGGTGGGCGTGAGGTAGCTCTGATCAGAGAGGTAGTGGCTAGATGCGGGTCCTTAAAATTCACTATCACACAGTCACCACCAATATTTTTCTCCGATTTACCAATCCATTTAGTCCTGGTTGTAGCCAAGATCTGATCGGTTAAATCTAATGGAAAACCACATTCCTGGTTAAGCCAACTCACAGTTTTATTCTTTAATGACTCATGGGATTCCATGTCACTGTGAGGCCCTGACTCATTCACAGGTGGTACGTTGGTCAGAACTGCCACATACGGGGCGCAATCTGGCGGTAAATCCGGTTGGGCATACCCATATCGCCTAGGTTTCCCTGTCCCTGACTTTGGTTTAGCCCCTGAGGTGTTGGCACTCACTATATTTGGGACTAACACAGGCCTGATATTAGGGGCAGCCTCTGTTACTATGGCTTTTTCAACAGGGGTGATCATCTGAATCACCGCTGGAGATGAATCACTAAACTTCTTGCTAGCTTCAGGGGTAACATGGTCTGAGTTAGATTCCTTCAATAAACCCCCTAATCTCACCACCTCCCCTGTAATAAAATCCAGTTTATCCATTAATGGTTTGATTAATATCTCAACCTTGGCATCAATGATATTAATAAGCAAATGAAGCTGGTCAGAGTCTAATGTTATCTGGTGACTGTTGGCCATAATGGGAGGGTCACAACTAGTGGTATCAGCTACAGGGGCTAATCTCTTCTTAGCCGATTTACCTCCTCGTTTTTGTAAAATAGGCCTCCCAAAACTTCTGCCTGATCTTAATGTTCTCTGTATTCTGGGGGCAGGAGAATCAAGTACACTTAAATCAGAAACAGCCGGGGAAGCAGGTACTATATCGTTGGGGGGGGGCACTCAGAGCTAACTAGATTAGACTCATCCCCAGTTATTGCATTAATTAAGAATGCTACAGGGGGGTCTGTATCACAAGTAACATCAACTAGAATAGTTGATACCGGTGTTGGTAAGGGGGATTTTAATAGAGGCACTGGTAAAGAACCACGTCCCAGGGAGAGTCGCCGCTCTTTATTTATGTTATCCACTACCTTGATAAGATAATTATCAAGGGTATTTACACTGCTCTCTTTCGACATAATTACACACTAAATCACACAAATATATTAAAAAACGAATATAAGCCTTAATGAATAATAGTGGAATAACCACACAATTTAAGATAGGTAGCCTAGCACGGGGGGGATCAGTCACAATAGTTCTTTAGTCAGTTGTAGACATTCAGTACCTTTTAAATATCTCCTGTATCGTCCCGGATGCAGGGTCCGTGGCCCTGCCCTGTCTACTTCTGTCTCTGACTGTCTAGGACTGTCCCGCCCTTGTCCCGGGCTTCTCCCGGCCAGCTCCCACGCACGACTCGCGGATGCGAGGGGCATTCCGTGCTTTAAAGCGCCTCCGGGCGCTCGTGTGGCGTCACTCCCGCCGCCGGGGCACCTGGGTAGTGTAGTCCTGCGGCGTCACCGGGAGTTCTGGGGCGCTGACCGTTTCCCTCACGGCAGTGCTGGAGCGCTAGCTGTAGACACGCTGGCTGTTCACCTCACAGCTGCTAGTGAGACCCCCTGTAGATGATGTCATCAATGATACTTTACAGGGATTGTCTGATTCTTCATTATATGGGCCTCCGGAGAAAAGGCGTGCAATTTGTCCTTCTGACGGTGGTGTAGTTCACCCAGTGTCTAACGATTTGGCGGATCATCTTGGTGAACCCATGCTTGACCCCTTCCTCATTCACCATCCCAACTCTACTGAATGGTTTCATTCAGAGCATGTGGCTGATTATGTTTCTTTTTACCTTCCCCACGCTCTTGACAAGTCCTCTTGCAACACATTAAAATCTGAATCACCTTGGGCCTTCCTGCCCAGCAGTGCAACTTCCACCCTGTTATTGACCCCAATATGTTGATGTTTTTTTCCGAACATGGCAAAGACCCTAAGAAGGGTGTTGACAGGGTCCGGTCAAATAGTCAGGATCGGGTTTTGGATTTAGTGAGGCTTCTCACCAGGATTTTGGATCTAGCTGAAGAAGCTAAGATTGAAGGCACGCAGGTGGATCCAGAAACTTTATCCAACTGGGCTCAAAGAGCTATCTGTATTCTTGGCAATGCCAATGCTCATATTTCACAGGAATGAAGGAAGAGCCTTCTTTTAAAGCTTAACCACCAAACGTAGCAGTTTGTCCACTACGGTAGAGGGTCCTCAGGCTAATGTTTTGAACCATCCTTGTCAAAAGTGCTTTTTTTCTCTCAAATCCCTGCAAAAAAAGGTAAGAAACAAGTAGCCATCTCTGGTGTTGCTAAAAAAGGTGTTTCACTGATTTCTGGTCCTCTCACCCAAGAGGTTTCTTTTTCAGGGCTCCCTTCCTCTCCTTTAATTATTTCCCACCTCAAAGACACTGTAGATGATGTCATTCATTTCATTTCATAAAGCTTTATTCGGAGCATAGAAAACATGTCCATAAAAGCACACACAGTTATAAATACAGTACATTTGATCAATTTTAAAAAAAAGAGACACATAGTACATTATTATACAGAAGGGGGGGAAATAAATATTTAAAAGTACATACTTTTCCTGGCACCAATTGCTTTAAGCAGGAAAGTAGCAGTAAAGAAGCAGATGTCCGGGTGATGCAAATTAAAAAGCAGTTTCATAGAGTCATTAATTGTTCTTACTCCAAATCTTTTCAGCAAAGGCTTTAGGAAAATTTTCCGCAGTTCACCATACAGTTGGCACACTAAAAGAAAGTGCATAGTGCTCTGCTCAGCATTATTATCACAAGCACAGGGTCCAGATGGACGCATTTTAACGATGGGGCACGCAACCAAGTAATGCACTGTCCCCATCCTCATCCTGGTCAGCACAAACTGATGCGAAACTCTAGTCACCTGAGTCAAGTACGGTTGGAGTCCAATAAAGTCATTCATACTGTTATACAGCATACAGGTATAGAGATTTGGTTCCTCCAATGCACGCCTCTCTGCACAATAATTCAAGAAGGTGACTTTCAAAATAGGCTTGGAAATGTCAGAGGCACAGTGTCGATCATTGGATACATTAAGCCCAAAAACCTTTTGAAAACTGTCAATCGTATATTTGATCCATGGGATCCTTAAATGATGATCCAAAGTGAGGCAATCATTGATAATGGCTATATTCAGGGAGGTACCATCATTCTGCCATACCGAGCGCCACAATATTAGGGGTCTTAACATAATCATCTCATTTAGAAATTGAATCCCCAGTTCCTTGTGGACCAAGTTATTAGAGGTAGATTTGGGTAAACACAGGAGCCTTTTCAAAAAATTATTCTCCTCTACCTGCAGACTCCCGGCTGGTGACACGCCCCATACTCCAGCCCCATAGAGGGCCGTGGAAAGACATCTGGATTGGAAAATATTTAACATGTCTTTAATCCGCCTATTCCCCAACTTCTTTGCGAAAACAAGTACCCCATTAGCACTCCTCGTCATCTTTGTTTTAACTGCCTTATGCTCTATATCCCAGCAGCCGTTTTTGGAAAATGTAATCCCCAGGTAGCAAAAATTATCAACTTTATGGACCGGTTCACCTTCTATGAAATATGGGAATTAGATTTTGTTTTAGATCGCCCTGTCCCACACTCCATAACGTAAGTTTTAGTTCTATTAATCACCAGTTTCCTGCTTTTGATGAACTGTACAAACCTGTCCATCAAACGTTGAAGACCTAATGGGGTCCTAGACAGCAAAACGGCATCATCCGCATAGAGTAACACAGGGATGTTAAAGTTGTTAACTCTCGGGGCATCTGCTATAACTGTCTGTAGAACAGAATCCACCTCGTTAATGAAGAGTGTGAAAAGCAGGGGTGCTAAAACACACCCATGCCTTATTCCCCTCCCTATCCTGAAATTGCTAGTACACTCCCCGTTAGGTCCATACCGGACACTGATGCATAATTTTTCATACAGGCGAGCCAGGAAATAGACTATACCTTCAGGTGCTCCCATTTCGATCAGTTTGGCCCAGAGTATAGCGTGGTCTACCATATCAAAAGCGCTGCTTAGGTCAGCGAAACATAAATATATAGACCCTTTTTGGCCTGGGTATATTTCCCTACCAAAAGTTCTAAGTTTAAGTATTGCTCAATGGTGCCACGCCCTTTCCTAAACCCAAACTGACTGTTGGTTAAAATCCCGTTGGTCTCTGCCCATTCCTCTAATCTGACTAAAAGGACCCGGCTCATAACTTTTACAGACGAATCCAGTAAAGATATTGGCCGGTAATTTTTTGCGTCACCCCGATCACCTTTCTTAAAGATAGGGACAATTATTGATTCTGCCCATGTTAACGGTATCTCACAACAAACTGCTGCGTTAAAAATCTTAACCAACAATGGGCCCCATATCTCCGGGTCCATCTTGTACACATCTATAGGCACCCCATCTGGTCCCTGGGCCTTCCCTCCCTTACTAGCCCCAATGCTATCCATGACCTCAGGTGTGGTAATATTTAGGGCAACAATGGGCCAACCATCTCCAAAGGAGACCGGTCCATTACCAGAGTCAAAAATAATGGAGAAATGTTGGATCCACGATTCCATGCTCACATTTGATGTTAGCTCCGGTACCTTCTCATCCTTAAGAAATGGGCAGTTCACAGTGGCCCAAAACAGTGTACAATTTTTCAATTCAGCAGCTTGGCTAAGATTGTCCCAAGCTTCTTGCTGGAGTTCGGCCTTTCTGCGCTTAAGGGTCAAATTGTAATCCAGCCTAAGTTGGATCACCAGACTCTTATCTCTAGGTTTAACTGCTAGGGTCTCTTTTAGACCTTTCCGGGCGATAGTGCAAGCATGGTCAAACCAGACCCTTTGCGGTCTGCTCTTGTGCCCACCTATTCTGGTGAACTTTTTGTTGATGGTTGCATTAATTCTAACAAAGTGATCAATACTTTCAGCCGTGATTGCTTCCTGCTCGAGGATCGCCGTAATTTCTGTCAAACAATTATTAATGATAGAATCAGATGTTATTTCGGCCTTATCCCCTTTCCACCTCAGCCTGAAACCATTGGGTCTATGGGGTTCAATATTAACAACAGTACCAGAATGGGAAACAGGGGCAGATTTCCATATCATGGCTTCAATAGTTAAGCAATTATGGTCACTTAGCATAACATCAACCACCTTTGGTTCTGAACACAAGGGGATTAGGTTAGAAGACATGCACATAAAATCAATGACAGTATTAGCCCCCTCCCTATGAAAGTCGGTAAACTTTCTCCCAAGTCATTCTTCCCATTTTCCAAAATTTCCATATCGTGCGCTACCAATAAACTGTTCAGAGATTCTCCATACAGATTATGGGGAAAATGGACATCGGCGTCCCCTAGACGATCGAAGACACCACATAAATTCTGATAGGATAAGGGGCAAACTGAAATGTTAAAATCCCCCACAAAGATAAATTCATAAACAACATTAAAATTATTCACAATACTACTTAACGCATTTTCTAAGTCATTAATTACTGTGTGCCTGGTATCATCAAATATATTATTATAGAAATTAATCAAAAGAATATTTCTACCTGCTTCTTGTGATAGCCATAACATTTGGGAGTGAGCCCCCACTAATACATGCTTTTTCACCAAAATTGGTAACTTGACTGAAATCAAAACCAACAACCCCCCTTTTGCCCTACCAGAGGGTGATGCCAAGGCGGGAAGTTCGTAGGATACAAAGCCATCATTACCCTTGAAATTTTTTCACCAGGTTTCCTGCAGGCAAATAATGTCAAAAAGACCAATAAATTCTTTCCATCCTAAAATATCCTCTTTGGCCATCAAGCCTGCAACATTCCAACTGGCGATATAGCAAGTTCCACTTTTCCTACAATGGCTAGCATTTGGTGGCCCATCGCTAGATATGGACATGTTCTCATTTAAATTAAAAACCTGAGTGTTATGCCTAGAAGTCTCGTCATTTCCTCCAATGGACACACATTCTATAGTCACACTATTTACCGATTCATATTCTGACATGGTTGACTCTCCATTACGATTTTGGGATGGCTGAGTAGTCTTTAGTCAGTCATTTGAGTCTAAACCGCTCAGGGCTTGATATCGATTGAACGTTGGTACCTCCAAGCCCCTATGCCTAGAGTCCCCCCAGCCTCCTCTCCCCCCAGGACTTAGTTTAGGCTGAGCAAATAAATGCCTATAAAAATATCCCAGGGGTCTAAGTGTTATTCCTTGGTCGCTAGGTGGGCGTGAGGTAGCTCTGATCAGAGAGGTAGTGGCTAGATGCGGGTCCTTAAAATTCACTATCACACAGTCACCACCAATATTTTTCTCCGATTTACCAATCCATTTAGTCCTGGTTGTAGCCAAGATCTGATCGGTTAAATCTAATGGAAAACCACTTTCCTGGTTAAGCCAACTCACAGTTTTATTCTTTAATGACTCATGGGATTCCATGTCACTGTGAGGCCCTGACTCATTCACAGGTGGTACGTTGGTCAGAACTGCCACATACGGGGCGCAATCTGGCGGTAAATCCGGTTGGGAATACCCATATCGCCTAGGTTTCCCTGTCCCTGACTTTGGTTTAGCCCCTGAGGTGTTGGCACTCACTATATTTGGGACTAACACAGGCCTGATATTAGGGGCAGCCTCTGTTACTATGGCTTTTTCAACAGGGGTGATCATCTGAATCACCGCTGGAGATGAATCACTAAACTTCTTGCTAGCTTCAGGGGTAACATGGTCTGAGTTAGATTCCTTCAATAAACCCCCTAATCTCACCACCTCCCCTGTAATAAAATCCAGTTTATCCATTAATGGTTTGATTAATATCTCAACCTTGGCATCAATGATATTAATAAGCAAATGAAGCTGGTCAGAGTCTAATGTTATCTGGTGACTGTTGGCCATAATGGGAGGGTCACAACTAGTGGTATCAGCTACAGGGGCTAATCTCTTCTTAGCCGATTTACCTCCTCGTTTTTGTAAAATAGGCCTCCCAAAACTTCTGCCTGATCTTAATGTTCTCTGTATTCTGGGGGCAGGAGAATCAAGTACACTTAAATCAGAAACAGCCGGGGAAGCAGGTACTATATCGTTGGGGGGGCACTCAGAGCTAACTAGATTAGACTCATCCCCAGTTATTGCATTAATTAAGAATGCTACAGGGGGGTCTGTATCACAAGTAACATCAACTAGAATAGTTGATACCGGTGTTGGTAAGGGGGATTTTAATAGAGGCACTGGTAAAGAACCACGTCCCAGGGAGAGTCGCCGCTCTTTATTTATGTTATCCACTACCTTGATAAGATAATTATCAAGGGTATTTACACTGCTCTCTTTCGACATAATTACACACTAAATCACACAACTATATTAAAAAACGAATATAAGCCTTAATGAATAATAGTGGAATAACCACACAATTTAAGATAGGTAGCCTAGCACGGGGGGGATCAGTCACAATAGTTCTTTATTCAGTTGTAGACATTCAGTACCTTTTAAATATCTCCTGTATCGTCCCGGATGCAGGGTCCGTGGCCCTGCCCTGTCTACTTCTGTCTCTGACTGTCTAGGACTGTCCCGCCCTTGTCCCGGGCTTCTCCCGGCCAGCTCCCACGCACGACTCGCGGATGCGAGGGGCATTCCGTGCTTTAAAGCGCCTCCGGGCGCTCGTGTGGCGTCACTCCCGCCGCCGGGGCACCTGGGTAGTGTAGTCCTGCGGCGTCACCGGGAGTTCTGGGGCGCTGGCCGTTTCCCTCACGGCAGTGCTGGAGCGCTAGCTGTAGACACGCTGGCTGTTCACCTCACAGCTGCTAGTGAGACCCCCTGTAGATGATGTCATCAATGATACTTTACAGGGATTGTCTGATTCTTCATTATATGGGCCTCCGGAGAAAAGGCGTGCAATTTGTCCTTCTGACGGTGGTGTAGTTCACCCAGTGTCTAACGATTTGGCGGATCATCTTGGTGAACCCATGCTTGACCCCTTCCTCATTCACCATCCCAACTCTACTGAATGGTTTCATAACGAGACATGTGGCTGATTATGTTTCTTTTTACCTTCCCCACGCTCTTGACAAGTCCTCTTGCAACACATTAAAATCTGAATCTCCTTGGGCCTTCCTGCCCAGTAGTGCAACTTCCACCCTGTTATTGACCCCAATATGTTGATGTTTTTTTCCGAACATGGCAAAGACCCTAAGAAGGGTGTTGACAGGGTCCGGTCAAATAGTCAGGATCGGGTTTTGGATTTAGTGAGGCTTCTCACCAGGATTTTGGATCTAGCTGAAGAAGCTAAGATTGAAGGCACGCAGGTGGATCCAGAAACTTTATCCAACTGGGCTCAAAGAGCTATCTGTATTCTTGGCAATGCCAATGCTCATATTTCACAGGAATGAAGGAAGAGCCTTCTTTTAAAGCTTAACCACCAAACGTAGCAGTTTGTCCACTACGGTAGAGGGTCCTCAGGCTAATGTTTTGAACCATCCTTGTCAAAAGTGCTTTTTTTCTCTAAAATCCCTGCTAAAAAAGGTAAGAAACAAGTAGCCATCTCTGGTGTTGCTAAAAAAGGTGTTTCAATGATTTCTGGTCCTCTCACCCAAGAGGTTTCTTTTTCAGGGCTCCCTTCCTCTCCTTTAATTATTTCCCACCTCAAAGACACTGTAGATGATGTCATTCATTTCATTTCATAAAGCTTTATTCGGAGCATAGAAAACATGTCCATAAAAGCACACACAGTTATAAATACAGTACATTTGATCAATTTTAAAAAAAAGAGACACATAGTACATTATTATACAGAAGGGGGGGAAATAAATATTTAAAAGTACATACTTTTCCTGGCACCAATTGCTTTAAGCAGGAAAGTAGCAGTAAAGAAGCAGATGTCCGGGTGATGCAAATTAAAAAGCAGTTTCATAGAGTCATTAATTGTTCTTACTCCAAATCTTTTCAGCAAAGGCTTTAGGAAAATTTTCCGCAGTTCACCATACAGTTGGCACACTAAAAGAAAGTGCATAGTGCTCTGCTCAGCATTATTATCACAAGCACAGGGTCCAGATGGACGCATTTTAACGATGGGGCACGCAACCAAGTAATGCACTGTCCCCATCCTCATCCTGGTCAGCACAAACTGATGCGAAACTCTAGTCACCTGAGTCAAGTACGGTTGGAGTCCAATAAAGTCATTCATACTGTTATACAGCATACAGGTATAGAGATTTGGTTCCTCCAATGCACGCCTCTCTGCACAATAATTCAAGAAGGTGACTTTCAAAATAGGCTTGGAAATGTCAGAGGCACAGTGTCGATCATTGGATACATTAAGCCCAAAAACCTTTTGAAAACTGTCAATCGTATATTTGATCCATGGGATCCTTAAATGATGATCCAAAGTGAGGCAATCATTGATAATGGCTATATTCAGGGAGGTACCATCATTCTGCCATACCGAGCGCCACAATATTAGGGGTCTTAACATAATCATCTCATTTAGAAATTGAATCCCCAGTTCCTTGTGGACCAAGTTATTAGAGGTAGATTTGGGTAAACACAGGAGCCTTTTCAAAAAATTATTCTCCTCTACCTGCAGACTCCCGGCTGGTGACACGCCCCATACTCCAGCCCCATAGAGGGCCGTGGAAAGACATCTGGATTGGAAAATATTTAACATGTCTTTAATCCGCCTATTCCCCAACTTCTTTGCGAAAACAAGTACACCATTAGCACTCCTCGTCATCTTTGTTTTAACTGCCTTATGCTCTATATCCCAGCAGCCGTTTTTGGAAAATGTAATCCCCAGGTAGCAAAAATTATCAACTTTATGGACCGGTTCACCTTCTATGAAATATTGGGAATTAGATTTTGTTTTAGATCGCCCTGTCCCACACTCCATAACGTAAGTTTTAGTTCTATTAATCACCAGTTTCCTGCTTTTGATGAACTGTACAAACCTGTCCATCAAACGTTGAAGACCTAATGGGGTCCTAGACAGCAAAACGGCATCATCCGCATAGAGTAACACAGGGATGTTAAAGTTGTTCACTCTCGGGGCATCTGCTATAACTGTCTGTAGAACAGAATCCACCTCGTTAATGAAGAGTGTGAAAAGCAGGGGTGCTAAAACACACCCATGCCTTATTCCCCTCCCTATCCTGAAATTGCTAGTACACTCCCCGTTAGGTCCATACCGGACACTGGTGCATAATTTTTCGTACAGGCGAGCCAGGAAATAGACTATACCTTCAGGTGCTCCCATTTCGATCAGTTTGGCCCAGAGTATAGCGTGGTCTACCATATCAAAAGCGCTGCTTAGGTCAGCGAAACATAAATATATAGACCCTTTTTTGGCCTGGGTATATTTCCCTACCAAAAGTTCTAAGTTTAAGTATTGCTCAATGGTGCCACGCCCTTTCCTAAACCCAAACTGACTGTTGGTTAAAATCCCGTTGGTCTCTGCCCATTCCTCTAATCTGACTAAAAGGACCCGGCTCATAACTTTTACAGACGAATCCAGTAAAGATATTGGCCGGTAATTTTTTGCGTCACCCCGATCACCTTTCTTAAAGATAGGGACAATTATTGATTCTGCCCATGTTAACGGTATCTCACAACAAACTGCTGCGTTAAAAATCTTAACCAACAATGGGCCCCATATCTCCGGGTCCATCTTGTACACATCTATAGGCACCCCATCTGGTCCCTGGGCCTTCCCTCCCTTACTAGCCCCAATGCTATCCATGACCTCAGGTGTGGTAATATTTAGGGCAACAATGGGCCAACCATCTCCAAAGGAGACCGGTCCATTACCAGAGTCAAAAATAATGGAGAAATGTTGGATCCACGATTCCATGCTCACATTTGATGTTAGCTCCTGTACCTTCTCATCCTTAAGAAATGGGCAGTTCACAGTGGCCCAAAACAGTGTACAATTTTTCAATTCAGCAGCTTGGCTAAGATTGTCCCAAGCTTCTTGCTGGAGTTCGGCCTTTCTGCGCTTAAGGGTCAAATTGTAATCCAGCCTAAGTTGGATCACCAGACTCTTATCTCTAGGTTTAACTGCTAGGGTCTCTTTTAGACCTTTCCGGGCGATAGTGCAAGCATGGTCAAACCAGACCCTTTGCGGTCTGCTCTTGTGCCCACCTATTCTGGTGAACTTTTTGTTGATGGTTGCATTAATTTAACAAAGTGATCAATACTTTCAACCGTGATTGCTTCCTGCTCGAGGATCGCCGTAATTTCTGTCAAACAATTATTAATGATAGAATCAGATGTTATTTCGGCCTTATCCCCTTTCCACCTCAGCCTGAAACCATTGGGTCTATGGGGTTCAATATTAACAACAGTACCAGAATGGGAAACAGGGGCAGATTTCCATATCATGGCTTCAATAGTTAAGCAATTATGGTCACTTAGCATAACATCAACCACCTTTGGTTCTGAGCACAAGGGGATTAGGTTAGAAGACATGCACATAAAATCAATGACAGTATTAGCCCCCTCCCTATGAAAGTCGGTAAACTTTCTCCCAAGTCATTCTTCCCATTTTCCAAAATTTCCATATCGTGCGCTACCAATAAACTGTTCAGAGATTCTCCATACAGATTATGGGGAAAATGGACATCGGCGTCCCCTAGACGATCGAAGACACCACATAAATTCTGATAGGATAAGGGGCAAACTGAAATGTTAAAATCCCCCACAAAGATAAATTCATAAACAACATTAAAATTATTCACAATACTACTTAACGCATTTTCTAAGTCATTAATTACTGTGTGCCTGGTATCATCAAATATATTATTATAGAAATTAATCAAAAGAATATTTCTACCTGCTTCTTGTGATAGCCATAAAATTTGGGAGTGAGCCCCCACTAATACATGCTTTTTCACCAAAATTGGTAACTTGACTGAAATCAAAACCAACAACCCCCCTTTTGCCCTACCAGAGGGTGATGCCAAGGCGGGAAGTTCGTAGGATACAAAGCCATCATTACCCTTGAAATTTTTACACCAGGTTTCCTGCAGGCAAATAATGTCAAAAAGACCAATAAATTCTTTCCATCCTAAAATATCCTCTTTGGCCATCAAGCCTGCAACATTCCAACTGGCGATATAGCAAGTTCCACTTTTCCTACAATGGCTAGCATTTGGTGGGCCATCGCTAGATATGGACATGTTCTCATTTAAATTAAAAACCTGAGTGTTATGCCTAGAAGTCTCGTCATTTCCTCCAATGGACACACATTCTATAGTCACACTATTTACCGATTCATATTCTGACATGGTTGACTCTCCATTACGATTTTGGGATGGCTGAGTAGTCTTTAGTCAGTCATTTGAGTCTAAACCGCTCAGGGCTTGATATCGATTGAACGTTGGTACCTCCAAGCCCCTATGCCTAGAGTCCCTCCAGCCTCCTCTCCCCCCAGGACTTAGTTTAGGCTGAGCAAATAAATGCCTATAAAAATATCCCAGGGGTCTAAGTGTTATTCCTTGGTCGCTAGGTGGGCGTGAGGTAGCTCTGATCAGAGAGGTAGTGGCTAGATGCGGGTCCTTAAAATTCACTATCACACAGTCACCACCAATATTTTTCTCCGATTTACCAATCCATTTAGTCCTGGTTGTAGCCAAGATCTGATCGGTTAAATCTAATGGAAAACCACATTCCTGGTTAAGCCAACTCACAGTTTTATTCTTTAATGACTCATGGGATTCCATGTCACTGTGAGGCCCTGACTCATTCACAGGTGGTACGTTGGTCAGAACTGCCACATACGGGGCGCAATCTGGCGGTAAATCCGGTTGGGAATACCCATATCGCCTAGGTTTCCCTGTCCCTGACTTTGGTTTAGCCCCTGAGGTGTTGGCACTCACTATATTTGGGACTAACACAGGCCTGATATTAGGGGCAGCCTCTGTTACTATGGCTTTTTCAACAGGGGTGATCATCTGAATCACCGCTGGAGATGAATCACTAAACTTCTTGCTAGCTTCAGGGGTAACATGGTCTGAGTTAGATTCCTTCAATAAACCCCCTAATCTCACCACCTCCCCTGTAATAAAATCCAGTTTATCCATTAATGGTTTGATTAATATCTCAACCTTGGCATCAATGATATTAATAAGCAAATGAAGCTGGTCAGAGTCTAATGTTATCTGGTGATTGTTGGCCATAATGGGAGGGTCACAACTAGTGGTATCAGCTACAGGGGCTAATCTCTTCTTAGCCGATTTACCTCCTCGTTTTTGTAAAATAGGCCTCCCAAAACTTCTGCCTGATCTTAATGTTCTCTGTATTCTGGGGGCAGGAGAATCAAGTACACTTAAATCAGAAACAGCCGGGGAAGCAGGTACTATATCGTTGGGGGGGGGCACTCAGAGCTAACTAGATTAGACTCATCCCCAGTTATTGCATTAATTAAGAATGCTACAGGGGGGTCTGGATCACAAGTAACATCAACTAGAATAGTTGATACCGGTGTTGGTAAGGGGGATTTTAATAGAGGCACTGGTAAAGAGCCACGTCCCAGGGAGAGTCGCCGCTCTTTATTTATGTTATCCACTACCTTGATAAGATAATTATCAAGGGTATTTACACTGCTCTCTTTCGACATAATTACACACTAAATCACACAAATATATTAAAAAACTAATATAAGCCTTAATGAATAATAGTGGAATAACCACACAATTTAAGATAGGTAGCCCAGCACGGGGGGGGATCAGTCACAATAGTTCTTTAGTCAGTTGTAGACGTTCAGTACCTTTTAAATATCTCCTGTATCGTCCCGGATGCAGGGTCCGTGGCCCTGCCCTGTCTACTTCTGTCTCTGACTGTCTAGGACTGTCCCGCCCTTGTCCCGGGCTTCCCCCGGCCAGCTCCCGCGCACGACTCACGGATGCGAGGGGCGTTCCGTGCTTTAAAGCGCCTCCGGGCGCTCGTGTGGCGTCACTCCCGCCGCCGGGGCACCTGGGTAGTGTAGTCCTGCGGCGTCACCGGTAGTTCTGGGGCGCAGACCGTTTCCCTCACGGCAGTGCTGGAGCGCTAGCTGTAGACACGCTGGCTGTTCACCTCACAGCTGTTAGTGAGACCCCCTGTAGATGATGTCATCAATGATACTTTACAGGGATTGTCTGATTCTTCATTATATGGGCCTCCGGAGAAAAGGCGTGCAATTTGTCCTTCTGACGGTGTTGTAGTTCACCCAGTGTCTAACGATTTGGCGGATCATCTTGGTGAACCCATGCTTGACCCCTTCCTCATTCGCCATCCCAACTCTATTGAATGGTTTCATTCAGAGCATGTGGCTGATTATGTTTCTTTTTACCTTCCCCACGCTCTTGACAAGTCCTCTTGCAACACATTAAAATCTGAATCTCCTTGGGCCTTCCTGCCCAGCAGTGTAACTTCCACCCTGTTATTGACCCCAATATGTTGATGTTTTTTTCCGAACATGGCAAAGACCCTAAGAAGGGTGTTGACAGGGTCCGGTCAAATAGTCAGGATCGGGTTTTGGATTTAGTGAGGCTTCTCACCAGGATTTTGGATCTAGCTGAAGAAGCTAAGATTGAAGGCACGCAGGTGGATCTAGAAACTTTATCCAACTGGGCTCAAAGAGCTATCTGTATTCTTGGCAATGCCAATGCTCATATTTCACAGGAATGAAGGAAGAGCCTTCTTTTAAAGCTTAACCACCAAACGTAGCAGTTTGTCCACTAAGGTAGAGGGTCCTCAGGCTAATGTTTTGAACCATCCTTGTCAAAAGTGCTTTCTTTCTCTACAATCCCTGCTAAAAAAGGTAAGAAACAAGCAGCCATCTCTGGTGTTGCTAAAAAAGGTGTTTCACTGATTTCTGGTCCTCTCACCCAAGAGGTTTCTTTTTCAGGGCTCCCTTCCTCTCCTTTAATTATTTCCCACGACAAAGACACTGTAGATGATGTCATCAATGATACTTTACAGGGATTGTCTGATTCTTCATTATATGGTCCTCCGGAGAAAAGGCGTGCAATTTCTCCTTCTGACGGTGGTGTAGTTCACCCAGTGTCTAACGATTTGGCGGATCATCTTGGTGAACTCATGCTTAACCCCTTCCTCATTCACCATCCCAACTCTACTGAATGGTTCCCTTCAGAGCATGTGGCTGATTATGTTTATTTGTACCTTCCCCACGCTCTTGACAAGTCCTCCTGCAACAAATTAAAATCTGAATCTCTTTGTCCCTTCCTGCCCAGCAGTGTAACTTCCACCCTGTTATTGACCCCAATATGTTGATGTTTTTTTCCGAACGTGGCAAAAACCCTAAGAAGGGTGTTGACAGGGTCCGGTCCAATTGTCAGGATCGTGTTTTGGATTTAGTGAGTCTTCTCACCGGGATTTTGGATCTAGCTGAAGAAGCTAAGATTGAAGGTACGCAGGTCGATCCAGAAACTATCTCCAACTGGGCTCAAAGAGCTGTCTGTATTCTTGGCAATGCCAATGCTCATATTTCACAGGAATGAAGGAAGAGCCTTCTTTTAAAGATTAACCACCAAACGTAGCAGTTTGTCCACTAAGGAAGAGGGTCCTCAGGCTAATGGCCATCTATTTGGAGACATAGGAAAATATGTTTCTACTTTTGCCACAATGGACAAAGCCTAACTCTTTTTAAAGAAGATTTTCTCTCTGCTGGTTTTTGCCAGGGCCAACAAAGGCAGAAGCCATTTTGTTGTCCGTTTCAACACAAGAGGTGATCCCTCTCCAGAGGCTCCTTTGACCACCAATCCCAGCTTGATGCCTACACAGGGTACCCCAGGTCTATCCACGATGCTCCAGAGGCTCCCGTTCCAGGGGATACAGGACTAAAGGAGACCAGTACTCAGGTAAGTCATTTAATTTCTGGACTCCCTCCCATAGGAGGCAGATTAGCGAATTGTTTAAATGCTTGGATATCACTAACTTCAGATCCCTGGGTGAATCAGTCGGTACAAGGTTACCTTAAAGAACTTTATCAACAACAGCTCCAATCCCATCATCCTCTTCCTCTTCTTTTTTCCCAAGAGCAATCGCTCCAGATACAAGATGAGATTACCTCCCTGTTAACCAAACAAGCCATAGAACAAGCAGATTTCGATCCGTCAGGTTTTCTCAGCACAATGTTTTTAGTTCAGAAGAAAAACAAAATATTTTGCCTCCTCTTAAATGCAAAATTCTTCAACAAATTCAAGGTCTATCATGACTTCGAAATGGAAACCATTCTCCATCTCAGTACGATTGGCTGGTCAGATTAGTCCTTCAAGATGCCTATATTACTGTTCTGATACACCCTTCTGACAAGAAATTTCTCCAGTTCCAATGCAGAACTTCATTTTGCCACTTCAAAACTCTTCTCTTCGGTCTTTCTTCAGCCCATTGGTGTTTTTCCAAGATTCTCAAACCTGTGGTAGCCTTCCTAAGAATGCACAGGACAGACTTATCATTTATCTTGATGACTTCTTGATCATGGTTCAAGAAAAGGAGATTTTGATAACTCACTTACAGTTTTGTCGGGACTTGCTTTTTCAACTCAGCTTTCTTATCAACGTTCCAAAATCAGAATTAATTCTTTCCTGGCAACTCGAGTTTTTAGGTATTCTAAAAGATACCTCTCGCTCTGTTCTGCAGTTACCTCTCCAAAAAGTGGCTCTTATCAAAAAAGATATTTGTCATGCTCTTTCTCTCTCCCACTTTTCACGCAGA
The DNA here is from genome assembly GCF_964261635.1 of Lissotriton helveticus. Lineage (NCBI taxonomy): Eukaryota > Metazoa > Chordata > Amphibia > Caudata > Salamandridae > Lissotriton > Lissotriton helveticus. Next base: position 1,092,229,710 of record NC_136059.1, read on the forward strand.
TTGTTAGCCCGCCTGGTAGGCCTTTTGGCCTCTTCAATTCAAGCAATTTTTCCAGGTCCTCTTCACTATCGTGCCCTCCAGTGTTGAAAGATCCGTAACCTTTGCAGGGGTCTCGCCTATTCAGACCCCATTTTTTTAGATCCAGGGTCCAAGGAAGAACTCCTCTGGTAGCTGATACACTTAGACGCTTGGAACGGGAGACCAATTTTCTCTCCCACCCCTGATCTTGTCTTAGAATATGATGCAAGTCGGACGGGACAGGGCGCGAGACATGGTAAGTTCTCGGCTGGAGGTACATGGTCTCCTCTGGAGTCATTCTAGCATATCAACAGTTTAGAGATGCTTGCAGTCCTTCACAAAAGACAAGGCAAACTTTTCAATTCTGTTACACATGGACAATCTGACAGCAGTCCGATACATAAACCATCTCAGTGGAACAAAATCCAGGATTTTAGCGGATCTCACCAAACACCTTGGGGAATATTGTCATCAACGTCAAATATCAGCCAGAGCTATCTACCTTCCGGGAAAATTGAATGTAGTGGCAGATTGGTACTCCAGACATCTACACGACTTGAACGATTGCCATCTGCCTCCTTCAGTGTTCAATTATCTTACTTCAGTCTTTGGCACCATGTCAATAGATATTTTTGCTTCCCGTCTCAATACCCAACTTCCTGTCTTTTTCAGTGGGAGACCGGACCCCCAAGCTCTTGCAACAGACGCCCTTCTCCAATCCTGGCCTCATTCGCTTCTCTATGCCTTTCCCTCCTTCCGTCTATTTGCTCGAGTTCTGGCGCAAGCTCGCAGAGAACTCTCTGTTCTGGTCCTAATAACTCTCTTTTGGCAGACCCAACCTTGGTTTCTGACTCTATTAGAGCTCTCATCTGACCTCCCAGTTTGGCTTCCTCACTTTTACAATCTCTTACTCAATCCCCAGGGCCTTCCACAGAATATGATCCTTCAGGGCTCACTCTTTCGTATCCCTTGGAGGATTTGGGGTCTACCTGGAGAACCCAAGGAATTTCACTAGAAGCTATCCTTCTTAACCAGCAACCTTGGACCCCTGGGATGTCCAGACTCCACAAATCAGCTTGTTTGGACTGGAATAGCTGGTGTTTGGACAGGAATTCAGAACCCGTTTTGGCAGATCTAACTCTTGTGGTCAATTTTTCTGCCTCCCTTGCTTCCCAGGGAAAAGCCTACTGCACTATCAATACATAGAGGACTTCCATTTCTGCTGAACACATCCGTTTTGATGGAAGTCCCATCAGAGAGCATCCCTTGGCTTGTCGTCTGTTAAAGGGAGTAGGTTATGCAAATCCTCCGGTTCATAAGCACAGAACATTATGGGATGTCAATTTGGTTTTGAATTTGCTTATTTCATGGCAAGACAATGTGTTTCTCTCTCTCAAACAGTTATCTACAAAATTAACTATGTTATTGTGTTTAATATTTCTGAACCGTGTTTCTGATGTTAGAACTTTGGATGTGTCTTCTTTTCAATATCCTCCTCATGGTGTTATTTTTCAGGTTCATAGACGTACCAAGACTAATTTATCTACTGTTCATTATCCCTTTTTCCCTTCTCAGCCTAAATTATAAGTTGGAAATTGCCTAAAATCATACTTTTCACAAACTGCAGATTTGAGGTCCTCCACTTCTTCTCAGTTATTGATTTCTTATAAAAAACCCATGGAGCCTGTTTCCTCCCCCTCTTTAGCCCTTTGGGTCAAATGGATCATTTCCTCGTCTAGGATCAATATTTCTTCATTTGATGCCAATTCAGCCAGAGGAGCTAGGGCTGCTTGTGCCTTTTGGGCCAGTGCAGGTTTGCACGACATCCTCAAATCTGCAGATTGGTCAAAAGTTAATGCATTCAAAACTTTCTATTGTAAACCTATTGCTCATGTTTCTGCTTCTGTTGTTGCATTGCTTTGAACAAGCATAATATGAGCCTCCGGTATTGTAATAAAATTTAGATTTTCCTAGTCTTGGTGTAAGAAAGGCAATATTTTATTAAAGACATGGAGGCGAGCATTTTCCCACCGCTAGTTTTAACCCACCCTGTTTGCTTTTTCTGTAGTTCCAGCACCCTCTACTGGTGCTTCCACCTCCACATGATCGTTCTGGATTTTCATCTTCGATGGTTTTGCGATCGATTTCACATGAATCTCTCGGCTACTCCCATGGGACTTTGTCTTGCTTGATGTTCTTCTGCCTGGCAGATTTTTTGACTATTTTTATTTCTTTTACTTCAATAGTATTCTTTTTTTCCTTATCTCACGTGGACTAACTTGCTTCAAGAAAAGAGGATTTTCTGTTCTCAGTCAGGATCATTATTTGGTTAACTTGACGTCCTATTAGCGTTTCTATTGTGAGATCATTTTGTAGTTTTTTTCTCTCACATGTTTGTGGTTAATGTAGTTTCTTTTTGATTGGCTGCTATTATTAAACAGCAAGAAAAGACTGCATAATTCTCGCCTCCGTGTCTTTAATAAAATCTAGCCTTTCTCACACCAAGGCTAAGAAAATCTCAGTTTGCAACATTAAATACCCCTTCCCTATATGTACAATAGTTATAATGAGGGAGAGGAGTTCCATGAGGACTCCTCTACGATGGCACATCTCAGCCACATTGGCAAAGTCACTCAAAAGGTGAAACATCATAGACATTTTTTAAATTAATCTTAAGGCCTGCTCTAAGCGAGAAGTCTTCTACTATCTGCAGAATGATGCTAATAGAAACGTGAGGATGGGTATACTACAAGTTTTTTTTAATATTTATTTTTAAACTGCTAGAACATTGCTTCCAATGCTGAGATTTCGGAATAGAAATCCAGCAATAGCGTATCTAATTTCTGTCCCTTAATACAGTGAATTTACCACCAGTGTATGGTGCTGTTTTGCTCTCATTTATTAGTGACAATATTGGGGAATCTGGCATATTGAGAACAGCGGAGTTCCCACAAATTGACACAACTCTAAATCTGCGATTATTCAAATCCTGGTTGCATTACCTAATCTAGGTGTACACTTAATTCCCTCCCCTCTGAGTCAGGTCCAATAAATAACAATTTAAATAGCGCCTTGATTCATTGACATTATGTCCTTAATTGCTTTTTAAAATATGTTTACCTTTTTATAATGTGTATTGTATTTTACTGCGTAGAGATTTATGGACTCTGCCACGAAATAAACTCACTTAACTACTATTAATATTTAATATTGCAATTCTGTTTGCACATGGTAAAGTATGCATGATCAACAGATTTCCTTGTGTGGAAGAATGACACCTGATAAAAAAAATGTTTTATGAAGAGTCTGCTTTATTTGGCAAGCAAGCAGAGCTCACATTACATACCCTTCAGTTTAGCTGTACATTCTATATGTCCCCACTATCATACTAACAATAATCTCTGACATCACCCTCCTGTTAACATTTCCCGCCCCTTAATGCTTTAAAGTCCCCTTCCCCTCCTTTAACATCAAACTTCTAACAGGTCAATTAAATAACCTCCTAGTTGTTTTTAGCTTTTTTTAAAGAGTTTTATATAGCGCGAACTAGACCCGAAGATATCAGGTATCAGTTCCTATTATTATCCCGTAAACTCACTTCCTTTCCAGCCGGCTCGCGTCAGGCTATATCCAATAATCCTCACGGTTATGGTTATTTAGCCCTACCTCTTTGTTCCAAATACTTCCCTGCTCAACCCCAACCTATTAACAACCTAGATCTTAGCACATCCGTCTGCTCCAACTTTAATTAAATAACTTGGAAGTCCCTCTTTATCATTTTCAGCAATTCCAAGCCAGTCAACTGCATCAAATAATTTCTCCCAGATAAACCATTATCATGTGGGCATGAGCCCACCTCACACCAAACTCCCATAGCGTCAGCAATAATTGGCCCCAAAAAATGGGGCTTAACCAATTCATTGCCCCATCATGGATTCTTTATCCAAACCCTGCTACTGTCAGCTGGATGGACATTTTGCATGCTATCTGGCCCACATCACTATGAAATGGAGGCATATCAGAAACACTTTCTGCCGTACCCTCCCAACTCACGCCAAAGACAACCCATGTTATTATAATTCTCCTAATTCAGCAGGTCACTTGGCCTCCCCTTACCCAAAACTCATTTCAAACTCCACTGACTCAAGTTTGTGAGCTTATCATCCTCCCAGCCTAAGTCACACCTCTCTGTTGTTGGACCAATTCTGAAGGACTACATCCCAAAACATTCTTGTGACCACATCCCTCAGGCATTTGCTCAACACACCAATACCTGTCTATCCATCACCTTGCTCCCATCCTCCGCAAAAATGACCCTTCCCCTCCATTTCTCTTCATCTGCCAATATTCCCTGTAGCCTGTTACCAGGAATATTTCTTTCTTGCTTGACCTCCCCAATCTCACTCATATCGCCTTCCCCTTCTGGTCTGTTTTCCTCCTGTTCACTGTTATGTGTCAGGAGCCCATTTCCAAAATCATGCCGCCAACAGTCAAGCCGTCAAAGTCTCTGTCACATACCACTTCTAATATCCTTAGTTGTACGTAAAATACCAAAGTGACAATGGCCCTATTCAACACGCCTTCCCAGGTGGACATGCATTCAGTTCTCTCCTACACCATGATACTTTCAAAGATCTCCACTGTCATTACTCTCTTCTCATCCTTGTACTTTCCCGTCTCCATAGCCCAACTTCCTCTCTGTGCTTCTGAAACTCAATTCCACTTGGTTCATAGCCCCAAAAGCCTTAAATCCACAAAAACATTATTCCAGACAGCTGCCCCGCAATAGTTACCATGACAGTTTGTTGACAATCAATGATATCACAAAATTTACCACATTTGATTTTGTTAATTAGAAACTTACCTCATCAATGACTCTTCTCTTTGAACTGTTCCTTATAAACTCCTTCCACACCTGCTGATAAGATGCCGTTGTGGATTGTACCAGCTAAGCTTCTTCTAACCACAGAGCCTCAGTGTACTAGCATCCACAAATCTGGTACTGCCTCATCACGAGGGTTCACTTCTGGAGGTGACCCATAATATGTCGGGCACAGTGCATCAACAATATTGCTAAAAAGTCCTGAGACCATATTACATAAGTGCCCTGAGGGTGCAATGCAAGTTTGCGCCTGCTTTGCACGCCCACAGGGAACTTTGGCATTACAGAAAGGGTCGCAGATGCTAGTACAGATTGCGCTGGCACACATAATGCGCCAGTGCTATCTTCAGGTGGGGTTTCCTCATTTGCTTGGGGGCATGCCCCATGCAAATGGGGAATCCCTTTGCCTCTGTGCCTATGCTGTATTAAAGACGCGGGCGCAGAGGAAAAGAAGTTCTCAGGAGACACGCTGACAGTACGCCATCGAAAAGGTGCCACATTGGCAGTGCGCCCCCTGACGGCAGCCCTCTGGAGGGAGGAAAGGGTGTTCCATGCATCCACCAGACATCCCCTTGCTAGGGGGTGCAGGCACTGACTGCACCTGCCTGCAAGGGAATCCCTAATCCCCTTTAAAAGTGCAGGCAGGTTGCTGTCTGCACTGTAAAAACACAGAGCAGCTTCAAAGCAGCTGCTCCGTTTTAACACAAATGCGCTGCCCCTGAAAGCGCGAGTTCGCGGCTGCCCTGGGGGCAGCGCATTGCTTGTATTAGGGCACACTTTCCCTGTTTGCACCTGGCGCACGCGCACCTGTTTTAATGTGCGCCGGCCGCAAACAGGGAAAGTACACCCCTTACATATTAGGGCCCCAGATATTTATCAAGCTTGAAACGTGACCTACCATTGCAGACACTGCGCACTAGCCTCCCGGAAATGTCAGTAGCCACGGTCATAATCACAGACGCTCCAACCTTGTTGCTAAGACAAAGGTCCCTTTGCTGTCTCTCAGGTCTTGTCCCCAAAGTCTGATTACAAATATCAATGGAAAATTCAGAAAAGCTATACTGTTATGTTATGTTACAACCGCACTTTTTGAGCGCACGGCTACCCAAAAAGGGTGTCCCGGCGCTTTAGCAAAGAGGCCTGAAACAGAACCAAGAAAACCCAGAAGCGGATACACTATGGGCGCACAGGTTATACAGAGAAAAGGACGGTCGTTAGCTCCTTCCTAAAGGCCAGAAGGTTGTTAGCCTTGCGTAGTGAAAGAGGGAGCTCATTCCAGAAACGGGCTGCCATAAACTGAAAGGACCGGCCTCCCATCCGCACTCGTTTGATCACTGGCACCTCCACTTTAGCCAAATCAGCAGATCTCAATTTCCTCCGGGGAACGTAGAAAGCAATACGCTTCCTGAGGTAAACAGGGCCAATAAAGTGGAGGGCTTTAAACGCCAGCGTAAGAATTTTGAACCTGATTCTGCTAGGCATAGGTAGCCAATGCAACCTGCCCCGCAACAAAGAGGCGCTGACTCTCCTCAGTAGGCCAAAAATTGCTCTGGCCGCCGAATTTTGGACAGTTTGCAATCTGGACACCAGATATTTAGGCAGTCCTGCAAAAAGTGCGTTAGCATAATCCAGACGCGATCCTACAAGCGCTTGAACGATGTTCTTGCGGTACTGTAGGGAGAGCAGTGGGAGAAATTTTCTTAGCATCCTGAGGATGCCGAAGCATTTCCCCGCTAATCCCGTAATGTGTGGACGAAAGGAGAGATCGTCGTCTAAGACAACTCCCAGATTTTTTACTTGGGAGGAAGGATTCTCAGGTGGAAACAAGTCCGGGGGCCACCACGACTTCCAACCAGGGTCAGGGGCGCAGCCAAAAAAGAGCAGCTCGGACTTATCCGAGTTGCATTTAAGGCTCTGGTGTTGAAACCACGCAAGGACTGCACTCAAACAGTCTTTAATTCTACCGCCGTCGAAAACCTCTCCCTTCCTGCAGGTAAACAGGAGCTGGGTGTCATCAGCGTATGAAATGACCCGGGCTCCAAATGCCTCCGCGACCTTCGCCAAAGGGGCCATATAAATGTTAAAAATGGTGGGGCTCAGGATAGACCCTTGAGGCACCCCCACCTCTAGCGAAGGCATTTCCGCGGAGAACGGTGGAGCCCAGATCACCTGTCGACGGTCGGCTAAGAAGGATTGAAACCAGTCCAACACCGTCCCCCGCAGTCCTATCTCCCTGAGCCTTGAAAGGAGGCCTGCGTGTGGGACGGTGTCGAAAGCCGCCGACAGGTCCAGCAAGACCAACATAGCCTTTCCCCCATGATCAAGCGTCTGCCTGATGGCGTCGGTCACCTCCACAAGAGCTGTCTCCGTGCTATAATTGGCACGGAAACCAGATTGGGAGTCATGCAGCAATTCGTTGTTCTCAATAAAGGTGGTAAGAGTATGCTGAACATGCTTCTCCGCCACCTTCGCCAGAGCAGGGAGGAGAGAGATTGGTCTATAGTTGGCCAGCTGCAAAGTGTCAAGCAGAGGCTTTTTGATCAGCGGGAGATTGAGAGCATGCTTCCACTCTCTAATGCTTCGGCATCGGTTGCTGAGTCCATATGCAGATTTAAATCGCCCAGCAGCACACAATGCGCCGAGCGCATACAGGGTACTGACAGCGCTGCCTGCAGATCCTCAAAGAACGAGCCAATAGGCCCTGGAGGTCTGTAAACAAGAATCCCGGTGCAGGTATGTGAGGCAGACAGATGGAGAATAAAACCAAGGGCTTCACATCCAGCGATGTTATCCACAGGGAAAGAGGAGCATTCCAAGGACTTATCGACAACCAGGGCCACTCCACCACCTCGACCTCCCGTTCTGTCCTTCCTTAAAATGGTATAGTTGGGGGGAACAGCCGCGGGCCGTGGAGGGAGTTACGGTGGGGCAGGGAGGCGGGGAGGGGGAGGGGCAGGGTGGAGAGGGCTAAAAACTGGCACCTGGATAATTACAGGTAAGTAAACAATTTAAATAATAAAACGAATTTCGTAGCGCGCACTGCATCGCAAAATGCGATGCAGTGCGCGCTACGAAATTCGTTTTATTAATCAAATTGTTTACTTACCTGTAATTATCCGGGTGCCGTATTTTAGCCCTCTCCACCCTGCCCCTCTCCCTCCCCGCCTCCCTGCCCCTCCGTAACTCCCTCCACGGCCCGCGGCTGGGGGGGAAGGGCACTAGCAATGTCCGGTTCAGAGCCTGCCCCCAACCAAGTCTCTGTCAAAAAAAGACAGGAAATTTTGGAAAGTGCAAGGAGGTCCCAGATCTCCACCGAATGACGCGCCAGGGATCTAGTATTCAGCAGGGCGCAGTGACATTCTAAGGGGGGAGAGGATGTAATACGGGTAGGTAGAGATAAAGGACGCCAAGCACACACAGAACATCCTTTGCCCAGTTGACGACCGCCAGGGAAAAGAGATTTACAAACCCTCTCAAAAGGGCGTAGCGCCAATAAAGCGGCAGCACTGTAGGTAATCATCCTAGATTACTTACCCGGGACGCCAGAGTCCTGCCTCGCACGCCTCCGAGACGCGGACGAGCGCAGACGGGCAGGACTCTGGCACGACTCAGGCGCAGGGAAGGCGCACCGCTGCGCGTCACCGCTGCGCTAGTCAGGCGAGCTTTAAATAGCGTCGTCTCGGCGTCCCAGGTGACCTGGACGCTCAAAGATGGCGCTCAACCCAAACCCTCCCGGTAACCCGGATCCGCCCAACAGTCGGGTGCCCCAGTCCTCGGGGTACCGGTCGCAGACAAGTACCCTGTCCAGTATAGGCTGAAATTCCCAGCAACCAAGACTTTATAAATGATCTCCAATTTCCAGGTAATTGGGAATCACGATGTGATGCTTAGCCTTATGTGCTGACTCTGAGTTAGGTCCTACTCCAAGGCCCCTGAACATGCATGACTCCAAGAGCAGAAGAGGACATGCAAGTATGCAGGCACTGCTTGGACAAACGTCTAGTCTCTTAGAACATGTTTTGAGAAACTCCTCTGTAAAGACAAGGATTACATGTCCCATGAGCTCACAGAACTTTTACATTATTTGCCAATGGGGCTTTGAAAGCATAGAATACATGTTCTTCGTCTGCGTCTATAGCATCGTTGCTCTGCAGCACGGATGCCTAGTTGCTGTAATGGAGGCTTGTGTGAATCAATTTAGGTCTGTCACAACACGAAGGCTCACTGAATGTGATGTGACTGGTTCGTATAAACCTTCACACTACCTGCAATAAAATTGCTGTTATTATCCAATCGTAGTCCAAATTACTCTAAAAGAGAAAAAAGCGCTTTAAGAAGAACACAGTATGTTCACAAACAAAGTGGAAGGGACATTTCTACAAACGAGTTTTGATTTTTTCTTTCTTTATTTTCCTGCAGCAGCACAGCTCATCGTGTTAGCTGACAAATGTTTGGTCGAATTACAGTTAACCTTGCACAAACGCAGGGAATGAAACTAAATATCTGTTATTACAAAAGGTTTTCGTCTCGTTTTTTGTAGACATTTTTTTGATTTCAAAACTTGCTGGCATTTGCTTTCTTCGTTGGCATTTTCCATTTTTTTGTTTTTATCACTGATAGCAGCGCTAGGTGTACTGTCCTTGATCTTTTAGTTAGTTGAAAACTGCACTTTGAATTTATGTACCTTAGGTTCATGCTAGAACCTTAAATCTTTAGGAAGTATTTTATGATGAAATTGCCCTCCTTGATATTGTAGAAAACAGATGGCTTAACACACCCTAAGTGTTTGTAGCTAACAGTCGAGAGAAACGTAGGACATTTTTTATATTTTGCACAATTCAATATTACTTTTCAAGGCAGAAAAAGACCAGAAGATTAGCATGTGTTTGCAACCCAGTCATTTTAACAGAGGGCCCCTATTTGTGGAATTGGTTGCCTGATGAGCAATTATGCATTAACGACTTAACGAAATTGTGAAAAAGAAAACTGTCTAAATTATACTTGAGCAATTAACTAATCTTTAGCTCCTCTACATTCTCCTTTTCTACTCCATTTTCTTCTCCTTCCACCCTAATTATCGCCTCTATCTACTCATCCAGTATCGTGTGCATCCAACAATCCCACTTTCCATCCTCTCAACTCTCCACCTTATTCCTTTATCATCCTGGAATCGACCCCCCCCATAACTTTGCTCGTCCTCCCTCCCTCTATCCAAGACAAATTTACCCGTCTGTCCCAAAACACATGTCTATCCCTTAGCTGCTCACTTCCTTTTTCCCTTGAGCCCCTAACTCCCCTAACTCTTCACCTTGCTTTTATGCCATGCCAAGTCACTGGCTGTCAAGCTTGGTTCTTTGTAAAAAGATCTACGTCTCTACAGTGGTTCCCATTATAGGGCGCTGGCACCCACAGGTGTGTTATAAAATTGCAAATAATTAAATAAATGCATGTAATCCTTGGGCTTCATCAGGGGTGCCACAGAATATTTATGGGCACTAATTCCACCCCAGGTATTACTGATACCGGGAGTATTGGTAGCTTCCCACAGTGGTTTCCAGCGGGATTTAGAGGTAATCCTCTGTAGAACGCTATAGAATAGAGAAATGTGGAAATCAATCTTACCTAGTAGATGTGTCTTCTGAAAATAAAGCAGCATTACTGCATGTAAGTATGTCTTTCTACATGCGGTAGTACCTCAGGTATCGTAATTTAGATTTGGTGGACACTTGTGTTTTCACACAAATCGGTTTATTGTTCATGTTCACTTGCCTTGTTATGTATGGGTGCTAACCTGGATAATATCGTGGACGATATCCACTCAATTTCTAGCAGTGCTTGTGTATTACATTTGATTCAGTGACACTAGTGTGACAAGCAGGATCTTCATTAAGACATTAATGTCTAGACCCCCAGCCCTCCTGGTGGCAGCCACTTTATAGATTCTTGTCATGAGGATTCCGTCTTTCAGCTGTGTTCTTCTGGTGTCTGTGTGTATGGCCCTGGGAATAAGAGTTAGGAAAAAGGATTGATAGAAAGGAAGAAGGGTGAACTCGACCACTTCTTGGCTCTGACATGATTAAAAAAAAGTCACAAAGAGCAGTCATCCTTTAGTTATTTGCCCATTTTCTAAGACGCCATGGTGAGGAAATTATTTATGACCATATTATGATCAAGGGAAAAAAATCACATGACTGATGGTCACATGACCGTATTGGTAAACTCGGGACATCAGGCGTTTGCGAAATTTGAGAGCAGGATTGATGGTGGCAAAAAGGTGCTTTCATAATGTCTCCAGATGGGAAACATAACCAATGAAACTACATGCGGAAGGGTCAGTCAAAAGGTGTTCGGTTGGCCGTATGATTTATGGAGGGCCACGGGCCATAAATTGTGGGAATAAGATTGGTGGGAGAAAGGTAAAGTTTACAGTAAACGATTTGGTAAAACAAAAAAACCCCACAATAACGTCAAGTAAAAATCTCATAAACTAAGAATATATTTAGAAAAAAAGTTATGAAAAGATCAACAATTAAAAAAAAGCTATGGTTATTTTTGCTAAAAGGTTGACATAAACAACAAAATAAATAAGGAAATGAAAATCTGAATTACTACAAGATGGCTGCCACGTTGTAAGAGGACGAGGGGATAAATCAGTAGCAGCACTTTGGCAATGCAGAGCAGAGCAATACAGGCAGGATGAGAATACCTAAAAAACGAAAAAATAAAAGAAAGTGGCATGTAAGGAGTTAACAAGATAACACAATACTTGCATTAAAGGAGCAAATGACATAGAAAAATTACACATTATTATGCTAAGGGTGCTTTGCCATCATCCTGTGCGACACTTCTTTACAAGGCCATACCCCGCAGAAAAGCCCTGTGATGTACTGAATTTGAGCAGACAATATCAGGTGAAAATGATGTGAAATTGACTAATGCAAAATTGTGAAGCATTTTATAAAGTTCACAAATTTCACAAGATTTCTCAAGCCGAATGACGTTTTTTTCCCCAGATCAACATGGACGCTATAGATTGATGGTAGCTGAAAATCACTTACATCTAATAAGCCTGAACTGCACAGTAATTCCTCACGGAAATATACAGAAACCTAGTCTGTATGTTCCCCAACTGAAGAAGGGAACGTTTTTTCGAGTTAAAAGTATCCTAGACCCAACGTAGACAGTATGCTGCATATTGCACTCACTACCTAGAACACTTAAAAGGTCCTAGCGATAAGAAGCAAGTCACTGGATCAAGTCTCTGAAATATAACATTTCCAACGGTTACTGATAATGTCGCTACATCAAGGAGCTACGATTGTTATAATATACTCACTTTATATTCACTTTATTAAACGGTGCGTAACTAGGCATGCATGGTTTATTACAACAATTCGGCGTGTGAAATGTTCATAATCATAAACCCCATCACCAGTGTCAGCTTTTGGTAATAAACAAAAAGGTTTCAGGCGCACAGTGTCTGCTCCTGAAGTCAGACCTCAATAGGAACCTCGTTTAAACAGCATCTAATGAGAGTTCTTGTTAACTGTGCATCTATTGTGGGTTCACTGAGTAGAAAATTAGCGTAGGCCATGTCTGTCAAACAAAGATAAAACCCTCCTTTTTTCTTCCCCCTAGAAGGGGAAGCCTGTTTCTTAACTCCCGGGTCTCATCTGCATACTTCATTGTCCGCCTGAGTTAGTTTATGTGTAGGGGGTGTCCTTCCTATGCACACATACAATCAGTGTATTCAAGTCACCGGAACGGATGACATCACCAGGAGGTTTTGTTGTCTCAAAGTTACCACATTTTATGTGTCTGTGATAGGCACACTTGCTGTTAAAAGACTTTCACACACTATGCAAATTGAGGCACAAGTCTAGACAGACACAAGAGAGCCATCTGAAATGTCCTAATCAATGGTTTACTGGATGATTGGATTGTGATTCGAAGCAGCTACACAGTGCAGACCTCTGCAGCAGCTTATAGCACAAAAAAGTGCCAAATGTATATACACTTGGTGCTAGATTTACTAGCCTTTCACACATCAAAGTGCAGCAAGGCAACTTTCTGTGTGAAAGGGAGAACAACATTCTGTCATACCTACTACGATATGGCACACTTCTGCTCTCTCAGAGTGCTGGCTCACTTCCTTCTGGTCTCTCATAGTGCTGGCTAACCTCAGGCAGCCTAATGCCAAGTCCGGCCTCCTTGCACCATGGTGCAAGGGTGCCTGTGTTACCAGGAGAATTGTTTTGTGCAGGAAGAGGCACCTTCCTTCACAAAAACAACCCATCAAGGCATTTATTTCTTTCAATGAAAGAGGAAATAACGAGGAAATAAAATGTTTCTACTTGTTACGTTGTCCCCTGGGAGGCGTGGCGTTTTCACACAATCCCAGGGTTACAATTACAAACCTTTGTAAATCTGGGATTGCCTGAAATCTATGGGTGGGTGCTCGGGAAAGCCATTTGAGTGCTTCCCAGACCAAATGTAATGCAATGCAGCACAAGCCTTGTTTGGCTTAGTAAAATCTACCAGCATTTAGAGTCGTGATTGCGCCTCAAAAGTGGCACAACCACGGCGCTAAATATTAGTAAATCTGGCCCAGGACTTCCTATAACTGGGATAAGAAAGAATAGTTCATGACAGGTGTTATTCTTTAAATGGCGAGAACAGCATTTTACCCACCGAAACTGGATTTGATCCCAGACAAATGCTCTAAAAAAATTCTTTGCTGGAAATCCACCTTTAAATTGACTCAAACCACAGATTTCATCCTCACAGTCAAGTGTGTCGTTTCCTCTTATCTAACACCCACTTTTGAAATATTCTTACATGTCACCATAAGTGACCTTTTCAATATTATGTTACGTTTTCTTATGCAGTATTTGTAATGTGCGAGCTTAAGAGTGTAGGTGTCAACAAAGTTTGAGGAACCAGGTCATATAGTGCTAGAAGACACACTTGGGGACCCACCGTCCTGCAGGTTTATAGACTGTGTGTGTGTTTCGTTGGCTCCACAACTCTGTGCCAAAAGTGGTTTGCATGATACAACATTACAGTCAAATATATCGATCAACAACATCGCATCCACTACATTGTCTACCATTACATCATCATTCTTGAGTATATCACTATATTTACCTCCACATCATCTACCTATCCCTCTTAACAACTATATTCATGTCTTTTTTACCTATACTCATTGCTTATTTTAAGATGGTGGTTACAGCTGGGGTCCACAGCACTCTTTTTTTGGAACTAGGACTTATTTATTTCAGCATCAAACTTTGGTCCTCAACAATCAAACAAAAAGCGGGGAAAGCGGGAGGATGATATAGAGGGGGAAACCGTGACAAAGGGCGAAAGCAGGGATGAAAAAGGACCTGCAAAAATGGGCAAGGAGTGTTTGGTGGTAAATGAAAGAGGCATAGATGGACTCAAGATAGCTTTGGTATTCTGCAGCCCTGATATTTGGCAGCACCAGCAGGCCTCTACTAAGGAAATCTTTGGGCACTGACACGTATTCTTTTACAAATGAAGCACTGCTTATAATTAACTTGGGAGGTAGTGGGTATCTATGTGATGGATTCCATACTATTTTAATGCAATATAATGTATAGAGGCGGTTTAGCCTACATTGCAATCATGCAGTTGCTTGCATCTATCATCTTAATTTGTTTCTAAGAACAATGGACTGACACACAGATTTTGCTTTTAGCACCTTTAACCTGGATTTACAGGATTTGGAGCTCTGTTATTGTTTTATGGCAAAAGGCATATCAACACGGAAGAGTATTTACAGTTAACCTACCATTTCTGTACAACCCTTCACCTTGTTCTTAACAATACAAACCTATTTTGGTGTGTAATTGAATATTATGGATGGTGCCTAAAACTGTAACAGGAATAGTGGTGGAGTTTCAACGAAGAAAAGAGTCAACTACAATCTCCCATACCAACTGACACTATAAAGACAGCCAAATCAAACCTCAACACTCGAACGCCATAGAGACGTAGTACTACACTACACAAGAACAAGATCAACTGACAAGCATCCACATCTCCATGCGGCTACACATGCATGACCGACATACAAAGCAAAATACCATGAAATAGACAAACATTCAGAAGGACAGAGCATCTCCTCTACGTTACATGTAAACCACCTACTTATTAACATAAAAAGAAAAAATGCAGGGTTGTCTAAACTTATATTTACTGTGTCTATGCATTTGTTTCGTAAAACAAATGTACTATTGCTACTTATTGTACATTCAAAGTGTATTTCTCCAAGGCTCACCACGGTTTCTCTTTACAGATGTTCCTATAACAACTCTTACTTCACAAACTACCCCTGACAAGAATAGCTGGCTTGCTAGTTACCCCCCATAACCTTACTCACCTCTAAAACCATACTCACCTTTATCATCACATAAATGGAATTTTGCTTTACTCATCCACTTGCTGGCTCTACTGCAATCTTTCCTCTAAGATGTTTTGTAAATATCATGGAAATGTAAAGCAAGCATTTTCTAGGTGCCACGAGAAATTCTAACAGTGCGGAAAGGGTGGGGTTGGCACTGCGATGCTTGTAAGAGCAATCAATGCAAAACCTAATGTATTTCTCACATTTGTCAATCCACACCTGCCCAAAAATGCAGCTTTCTCAGTTATATTTAAGAGTTAGTCATTCCATGTGCTCTCTATAAGCTTCTCTGTTCAACTTACTCCTACCTCCGATCGGATGAATAGGAGTTTCACCTGTCAAAACCATCCCTCCCTCCTCAGACCGTTCATCAGCCATCTTATAAAGGGTTGGAGCTGATGCATTAGTTGACATTCTGTTGGCAATCCATCATTAGTAAACTAAATAATCCCAATGATCACTCTCTCCATTCCTTATTCTTGTGTCACAGCTCCATCCACAGTGGTGACCACAGCAATCCTTGCAGATATATCCCTTCCATCTTCCCCTCGCATTCTACATTTATTTACCTGTTGGGCAGGTTATCTTGAATGGCATTCAGTATCCACATTCTGTCCCTCAGGAATATTTTCCACTCCAGATCTACATTCGTGCATCTTTGACATGGGTCTCATCAGCCACGATGATTCCTTACCGGTTTTACTGCCCTGCAACAAATAAATGAGAAGTTTGTAATTAAATATGTGTAGTCATCAGGGGGTGCCTTCAGTTACTCCCTACAGCATTGTAGTAAGTGTTTGCATCTTTCATTTCGTTTTATAATGTTTATTTAGCAGTGAAATAATGGTCCGTTTTCAATGAGATAATTCCTTTTCATATATCAAAAACTAGTGCAGTCATATTTTCACTAAAGTAATAGTGTGCATTATGATGTGTTCCTTAAAATAAACTTCTTTAGAGGTAATTGACCTTTTTACGTGGTGCTGACCTTGAGCGCTGTAAAACAGTTTCAATGTAAAATACCCCAGTACCTGCTCAAGCAAGGGAACTGCCTTTCTGTGAAGATCCGCCTCACGTTTCAAATATATAAACCGGATCCTGGCAATGCTCAAACAGAACAGTACAGAAAGTTGCAGCAGTGTGTAGCTTCAGTAAGACTGCCTTCATTAATGTCCCTTTGCATTGTGGTGGATATAGTCCTTGCCTTAAGACTTGATTTAGCAATGAAATACCAGTACAGGTCAATTTAAAAAAAGGCACTCTTCTTTTTATTTACATTGTAGGTAGAATTTAATTTTCACTAAGGTAACTTCCTGACATCATGAAGTTTTGCTTCCTTTAAAGATTTCCAGGGGATAGTTCTATTGTTAGACAACTATAACTTCGACTGTTGTAGAACAATTCAGAGGGTAAAACACCCAAGCAAGTAAGCAACCCCCTGGCATAGGCTACCGGCTCCACAAGATGCAAGTTTCAAAGACATAAACATACATAGTGGGAGCTCGTAAATAAGGCTGCACCGAATAATTTGCAAGAATACAAATAAGGAATTCAAAGACCTTTTTTAAATTAAGGTTCCTCTTTCACTGAGTTCATGCAAGCAGTGTATGTGCTACTCAAGAGGATAGCAAACAAAGCTAGTATTGTTTGAATCTGAAGGTGTACCGATCACTGAGTACAAACATTGTACTGTCTATTTAAGACATGCTATGCTGCCTTACTAAGAGGAAATTTGCAGGCTCAAAAGAATGTAGTGGCCCCAATGCTCTCAATCAGATGCATTAGCCTGAGATATCCTGAACCCAGTGGGAGTGATGGTCGTGCTTGTCCCACCAAGCCCTTCATTGCGATGCAGAACGCATTCCTGCCAGCCTGTGTCGCAATGAAGAAACGGGTAAATAAGGAAAATAATACAGAAATAAGTTCTGGTCCATTCGTTCATTGGACACCCTCGTCTGTGATTGCCGGGTAGGATCGCCCCTTGACGCAATACCATGTGGGTGTTAAGGATGTGGTGCACACTATGATATAAACATAAATAGAATTACCCACAGATCATCGCACCTAATGCAAGCAATACCCTGCGCATCCCACCACACTCACTTCAGTATCTTTATTACCTTTTCGCAAACCATATCAGCAGGTAAGAATAAGGAACAGGACAACCTGACCAAAGTTAAGCACAACCAAAACAACAGTATAATACAAATGTAACCGAGGTGCTTCACACTTCCTAGTGCCTGTTGTCCCTAGGCACAAATCCGGTCAACAAGTTTTCATCCAAAAGCGGAAGGCGCACTCATTGAAATCACAGAGACCTTGTTTTTAGTCCAAACAGTTTTCTTCTTTATTTTGGTAATTTTACCCGATAAAACAAACAGCCAACGCGTTTCGTTACTTATTGTAACTTCGTCAGGGCTGAAAAATTATCATAAAAAACACAAATTACACATGCACAGAAAAAATACCACACTTAAAATGTGACATGAACAAAATATTTACAGCATAGAATGAGAGACAAAACATGGACATAATTAAATTGTGATAACACACCGTATATACATCCTCACCACCGAAAACACATATATAAAAAATATACATGTATGAAATGATCACACAGCACATGTACCTATGCATATTAAAACCACATTTACGAGTAACCTGCAGCTGATAATGGGTTGGATCTAATGAAAAAGTGTTTAGTAAGGAAAAAGAACAAGGAAGACAAGAAAGAGAGAGTGCAGAAAATTACCAAGCCAAGGATAATCCGCATTAAAGCAATACTGAAAAATAACCACAAACCTGCTAGCAGTAAGCTAAATTATTATGGACAGGGTCCTACCCTCATAGCCAAACCCAGATAAATTAATACTGTAGTTCTGACATGGTTCCTAGATTTAAGCAAAGAGTATAGAGAATATACAATATCTCATAAGTGACCATCACGGTGAAACAGAATCAAGTAAACACTCACCATAGAATTCAGATGTTAATGGTTTGCAAAACCCTATTAAGAAACAAAGGATGCTTGGTCATTTATCTTGATTGAATTGTAAAATTGCTCTTTTACAAAAACTCATCTTTCAGATACAGACATTAATTCTCTTTGAAAGAATTGGCTAGGTCATGTAGTTTGCTCCCCTATGAAGCAACATAAGATTTAAGTTGTTATATTGTTTCACAAATAGCTCCCTTTGGTTATTGAGAAGGAGGAGAAGGAGGAGAAAGATGAAGAGCTTTGGGGGCTTCTTCTACTCCTTAACACACAAAATACTCCAATATATCTTCTTAATATTCATGGTCACACAGGTATAGATGTTCAATTTTGGGAACAAATGTCCAACATGATAATGTCTTGTTCAAATGCAGAATTGGTGGTAGGAGGGGATTGTAATTAAATAGTGGATCCCGTTATTGACAACACTCCTCAGTAAAATACGTTCCCATTAAGATACAAAAATCATTTAGAAATGCTATTCACTATAAGGTGCTTGTTGATGCTTGAAGGGCTTACAACTAAGACACTCTGGAATATACTTTTTTTGCTCATAAATCTAAATCAAGGATCAACCATATTTTTTGAACACACAATTTACTCACCATGTTACCTAATGCTGGAATTGGGTATATTTTAATCTTAGATCGCGCACCAGTAATAGTAGGTCTAGAGCTGCTGCCTGTCACCACTCGATCAAACAGATGGCGTTTTAATAAACGTTTAATAATAGATGGTGTATTTGTAAAACAATTTCAACTCTTCCTACAGGATTTCTTTGCTGTCATCATAAATCCTAATACTTATTTTAATTTTGTTTGGGATGCTTTAAAATCAACAGCCATAGGAAACATTATTGATTGTGTCATGACTAAAAAGATAAAAGTCCTTAAATAATTCGAACTCTTTCTCACCTCCATTAAACATGTAGAGCATGAATATTCCACATGCAGTACAGACACAGTGCTGAAGCGTGTTATTCAGGCAAAGTTAGAATTTTATAAAAACTTTACTGAGGAAGCATCTGGTGTATTATTAACAATAAATGCAAAATAATATGGAGGCCACAACAAAGCAGATAAAATGAGAACAAACTATTCGAAGGTCAAATGTAAAAAAATCTAAAATTTTCAACACTACTGATAAAAATTAAATAAATTCTTTAAGGTTGTTGACATTTTAAAATACTTTACAGACTTTTATCAAGCTTTATATACACCAGAACACACTCCATAGGATGAGGCTGTAAACACATTTTTTGATTTTCTTTCAAAATATAAGCACCAGGTACCATTGGAGGAGGATTTCTCTCTCCCTGAAACAAAGATAGACCTTCCCACTCTACCAAAAGGCGAAGACTCTGGTCCAGACGGGGTTTCCATTGAATTTTACTAATGTTTCTCTCATATTTTTTTACCACAATGTATTATCTCTATTCAAATACTTTCTCTCACATAACAAGGCTTGAGGCACCTTTCTAGAAGCCATGCTTTGCTCGATCCCAAAAAAAGGCAAAAATGTATCCTCCCGTGCCAAATATAGGCCTATATCCTTCATTCAGTTAGACTGTAAGATGTTTGCAAAGGTTTTGGCTTTAAATATTAATACATGTATCCCAGATCGGATTGGTTTTGAACAAACAGGCTTTGTAAAAGGCAGATAAATGGTGGACAACTCTAGAGCATTAATGAATATTTTACATCTCGCATCAAAAGGTACCATATCTGTTGCAGCCATCACTTTGTATGCAGAAACGGCCTTTGATCAAGCTGATTGGAGTTTTATGATACAACATTAACATGGCACGAATTTGGTTAAAACAATCAGCCTACTGTATTCTTCCCCTAAAACATCTAATTATGTAAACGGCCTCCAGTCCTCCTATTTTCCTTCATTAAGGTGTACATCACAAGATTGCCAACTGTCACTAGGGCTGGGCGGAGCTTGTGGAGCTCACTCTGCGGAATTCCGCTGAGTTCCCGAAAAACTCACCAGAATTCAGAGGAGTTCTATGAGAGGGCGGAGTTCAGAGTTCTTCACACACACTCCTCGCGCACACACACATTCACTGCATATAACAGATAGCATGGAAGGGAATCTGATGACATGCTCTATTCATATATAAACAGTACTGTTTTGCCATTCAAATTTGCACTGCCATGGTTCCATTGGGCACAAGTGGCAGGGGTGGCCCATTGAAGCACCATCACGAAAGAGGAGATGCCACAGCTAGATGTAGGGCCTCAGCACGAAGCACGAGTAGGGGAAGTTACTCTAAGGAAACTAATGACAGAAGGAAACCATCAGCGGAGAAGGGAACGAGCACGGGGTTGAGGGGGATCACAGTTTATAAAGTGGTGTAGCTCCACCAGAGAGAGTAAACATCCTGACGGGCTGGAATATTCTTGGACCACGGGAGGAGCTGTACCGGAGGGGAAGTGGATTGGGGCAGCGCAGGGGGGTGATGGATTGGGGGTGATGGCTGGAGGGGTACCCTAAGAGACAACTAACAGCACCAGGGGTGGGTGAGAGGGCAGAAGGAAAAAACCCCTGAGGCGTCCAGTGGGTCTTCCACTGACCCAGGTTCCCATCCCTGCCCCGGGCCAACAGCCAGGGACAGCATCTGGGCTCACTGTAGGCCCCGCCTGTCCCTTAGCGGCTCTTGCTAACAGTGCCATCCCCAAGAGGCTCATGACCCCTCCGTCCCTCCACTGCCGCTCACTGCATTGGCTCTGCTGCCCACACTCTCAGCTGACTCCAGTTGCTGCTGTAACTAATGCGAGGAGGAAGGATCCAAAATGGTGGCACTTCCAGGCCGGACCACTGGGGAAGTGTTCGGAGGCACCCGCAGGGTGCGAGGGCTCCCTTCCACAGTCAGAGATGGGTGAGTCCAGGAGGAGGTGCGACAGGGCGAAAGATGGAGGAGGAGGGATGTGAGCAGTAGGGTTGATTTGTGAGCTTGGTAAACTTCGCTCCACCAGCAGTGGGTGGAGTTTTTTTGCCAAACTCCGCAAACTCTGCCAGGTGCAGAGTTTACCAGCCACCCGTAACTGTCACCTTTACTATTCATACTGTCACTGGAATCCTTTCTTTAGACTCTTCCTTAGACATCCTCCTTTCAGGGCTTCAAGCACAAAAATACAGAAGTTAAGTTCACCGCTCATACTGATGATGTGGTTCTTTTTGTATTGAATCCACAATCCTCAGTGAGGGAGGGCCCCAGTCAGCCTTATTCTTAGTATTATTACCTGTAATGCCCCACGAGGCAACATACATTACCGCCTACAACAGTCGGATACGCCCGAGCACACTTTAGATAGGAAAATTGTTCTGCCGCCGTGAGAGGGAAGTTCATGTACACAAACGGGTGGGGGAGGTGGGGGGGGGGGGGTGAAGGGATGTTGAGACATTACCATTGTATCATAGTATGATGCTTAAATGAGACGGAATTGTATATTACTAAGGTTTAAGATCTCCTGTCTAGTATCACTGTTGAGAAACGACAAGTTGGGTAATGCACGGGGAGAAAATAGAAAACACCGGCTGATATGTTGACACTGTGTAATGTAATGCGGAAAAATGTGAGACTGCAGCTGTGAATAAATTTTGTTGTTTTTTTTAAAAAAGAATCCACAATCCTCCATCCCTAACTTTTCTGATCTATTAGCTAATTATTGAAGTCTATCTGGCTACAATTAAATATTGACAAATCAGACGTTCTCCCCTTAAATAAGTATTGAAAAGATATGTTTCAGGATACTGGTTTTAACTGGACCTCTAAGGGTGTTAAGTGTCCAGGGATTAAATATGTCACCTCCTTAACTGACATAATCTAGGTTAATTTGTATGGGCACATTATATATGATAAAAATGATGATGTTACCTATCCTAAACCTTTACCTATCTATGCTGCCATTGAAGCTCCCACTGAAGTTCTTTAAAATTCAAAACAGTCTGCTTGGTAAATTCTTATGAACTTGCCGGAGGGCACATATCGCACAAGGAGAGATACATTTTCCTAATTCACAACACTATCATTGCTCTTTTGTATTGAAATACATTTTGCCTAATTTGAATGGAAACGGGGACACTCCCTTATCATACGGCATAAATTGGAATGCTCAGTGATATCACCTTTTTTCTTTTGCGCAGTTGCTCATTTCTCACCCTGAGCTATTTATTATTATTATTTTATTATTTTAAACATTTGTAAAGCGCATCTGACACCTTGCAGGTTTCCTGGCGCTGGCGAATACTCTTTAACTAAGGGGAACGGCAAGGAACAGGTGAGGTTGTGGTTTAAGGGAATAACCACGTTTTGATGCGTTTCCTAAAGGGGAGGAGTTGTGAGATTTGACGGATTTCAGGAGGCAGACTGTTCCACAGTTTAGCCGCTGCGACTCTGAAGGATCTGCCCCCCGTCCGGACTTTGTTGTATCTGGGAACAATTACCAGACAGGCTGAGGCTGAGCGTAGAGTTCTGGTAGGGGTATACCAGTTGAACATGGCCTGCAGAGGTTTGGGCCCAGCTCCGTGGAGCGCTTTAAAGACGAGGCAGAGGGACTTGAAGGCCACTCATTGTTTGAGTGGGAGCCAGTGTAGCTCAGCTAGGCCCACTGTGGCTGAAGATCTCCTGGTCCAGCCAAGAACTAATTTGGCTGCGGCCGACTGAACTCTTTGAAGTCTGTCAAGTAGAGTATTTCTCTTTCCCCACTCAATATGTCTTGCCTAACCTATCTTTACTAGGTCGCTAACATTCCTAGATTCATCTATTTGGCATAACAAATACACATTAAGCTGTCAAATCGTACAATTTGTTGGAAAGAATGGGTGGAGATAGAAATCATTCAAGTTAAACAGTTATTTCTTGGCGCTGGAGTTTTTCCACATTTGAAATTCAACACAAATATGGCCTGTCTTCTACCTCCACTCGCAAGTATGAAACCTTAAGGAACATTATTTTGCAATATATATCAACTTTCACACATGTACATTCATCCACTTCAGGTTTGCTCTCCGTGGTTTTTACCCCTTACCTCGCTGTTAAGGCATCCTATATTTACAGATATCTTGATCATATACTTCCCACTTGCCCTAAATATAAAGTTGAGATAGTGTGGGTATCAGATTTAAAATGTTTTTTTTCATTAAAAACCAGGGGGCAGATTTACAAGCCTGTTTCTCCGCCCGCGCGTCACATTGTGTGACGCACGGCAGCGCAACTTGCTGCGTGGCTTTACCTGTGCTTGTAAATATTACCCCTTTTCATGCAACACTTTGCGTGTTAGGGGTGTGACATTGGTGTTGCTGTGGGTATTCCCACGCAACACCCATATCCACTGATGCATTTCCAGATTTACGAGCAATCATGAATCTGGAAATGAGTCAGAATGCTACGCCACCCTAGGGATGGCGTAGCGAGGTGCAAAATGGAGAAATGTTTTAATTTCTCCCCGTTTTTTTCAATGCGTGCTGCATTCCACAGCATGCATTGAAAGAGAAAATCACCTCAATTGATTGTTTTTGTGCAGGAAGGTGCCCCTTCCTGCACATAAACTATCTCCCCACGACGCATGCATCCTTGCACCATGGTTAGTTTTTGTAAATCTGCCCCCTGGAATCTAATCTGGTCCAAGACCCATCACACTTCCGTACAGCAAGCACTACGCAAACCCTGTAATATTTTTACAATAGGCTGTTTCTAACTCCAGTTTTCTTCACAATTACAACCATAACATTACAATACACGTTGGACCTGTAAAACAACATCTGATTCCTATATGCACATATTTTTTCATTGTCCTTCGATTATAACTATTTTAGGTTGGAAATCTGGAATACAGTTTCAAAGATTTGCTCTATTACTTTTCCTTTTGACATTCAATATTTTTGGGGAGATGTTCTTCCCATATTTGGGTGGGCAATCATAAAATGGCTACGTTTGTTGACTTGCTTATTGCCGTTGCTTTACAAATCATTACGTCCATCTTGAAAGACTCTACAAAAGTAACCTTTACTAGATGGTGGAAATTAGTTTGTCATCACAGACTTGATAGTACATATGCTGTCTGCACACAACAACTAATTACAAAGGGTTTATTCTGGTTACCCCTTACTACTTATTTGAATTGTACTTTTCCTCGGACATTGGACACAAATACCACATTTAAACCTCTATGAGTTACTTCATTACTTTATTCAGAAATGTGTACATGTATGATTGCATTATTTATAGGATAACCAATGTATTAATCAGTTACAAGCAAAGTTACACAATTGTGTTAATCTTTCTTCTTCCTCCTTTTCTTCTTTTTTTGTTTTCACTCTTTACTTCTCTTCTTTCTACAATTCACATAAAAAGAAACTTTTTAAAAAGCTATGTTGTAAAGTACAACAGTGTATATATATATATATATATATATATATATTCACTGAAAAAACCATAGGTTATAGACCATATATAGTTAGGAATTTGCATTTACAAAATCTTGAAAATTCACTGAAAAAACCATAGGTTAGAGACCATATATAGTTAGCTGGACATTTTATTGACATAAAACCAATGAAATTCCATATATAGTTAGTTGCACTAACTATATATCGCGCACCCGCAATCCACTGCTGATGATGTCACATATTACATCATTCATGACATGGTCAGTGACATCACTGATGACATCACTGATGACATCTCAAATGACATCACTGATGACATCACTGATGACATCTCAAATGACATCACTGATGACATCATCTAGTGTCTGTGTGTTTTTGTAAAGTTTAAATATGTTTTACATATTGAAGAATGAGTGGATGTATGGAAGACTGAGTGTGTGTGTGGCTGGCTGGGAGGTGTGTGACTCTGTGCATATCAATGTGTACTTGTATCAGTGATTGTATAAGAGAGTAAGTATGTGTTAGTATATGTGTGAAAAAGTATGGTGTTCTGTGTTTAACTGTATAGATGAGGAAATCGAAGTGTGATTGATTCTTCACAGGACTGACTAGGTGTATGAGTGCATATGATAGTGTTGTAATAATGAGTGACTGTATGTATGAGTGATTGTATGGGTGAATGAGTGAATGTGTGTGTAGACGTAGGAATCAGTGAGTGCGTATGTAGTAACTGGTATTGGTGTGTCATGATGTCATCAGTGATGTCATTTGAGATGTCATCAGTGATGTCATTTGAGATGTCATCAGTGATGTCATTTGAGATGTCATCAGTGATGTCATCAGTGATGTCACTGAAGTATGGTGTTCTGTGTTTAACTGTATAGATGAGGAAATGGAAGTGTGATTGATTCTTTACAGGACTGACTAGGTGTGTGAGTAACTCCATGGATGAGTGGCAGTGTGTGAGTGTCTGCATAGGTGTATGAGTGCATATGATAGTGTTGTAATAATGAGTGACTGTATGTATGAGTGATTGTATGGGTGAATGAGTGAATGTGTGTGTAGACGTAGGAATCAGTGAGTGCGTATGTAGTAACTGGTATTGGTGTGTTATGATGTCATCAGTGATGTCATTTGAGATGTCATCAGTGATGTAATCAGTGATGTCATTTGAGATGTCATCAGTGATGTCATCAGTGATGTCACTGACCATGTCATGAATGATGTAA
Source organism: Lissotriton helveticus (assembly GCF_964261635.1). NCBI lineage: Eukaryota > Metazoa > Chordata > Amphibia > Caudata > Salamandridae > Lissotriton > Lissotriton helveticus. Next base: position 1,092,255,662 of record NC_136059.1, read on the forward strand.
TATGTGACATCATCAGCAGTGGATTGCGGGTGCGCGATATATAGTTAGTGCAACTAACTATATATGGAATTTCATTGGTTTTATGTCAATAAAATGTCCAGCTAACTATATATGGTCTCTAACCTATGGTTTTTTCAGTGAATTTTCAAGGTTTTGTAAATGCAAATTCCTAACTATATATGGTCTATAACCTATGGTTTTTTCAGTGAATTTCATTGGTTTTTTAAAAGCTAATATCTATAGCTGTAAAATATATTCTTTATTACGTGATGTATCACGTAGCCACGTGAGACGCCTCATGACGCGTCGCATAACCGTGACGTATCGGCTCTGCAGCGCAAACAAAACCCGTAACGTAAGCGTGCCGGAGCACGCTTACAGATATATATATATTTTTTAACCTTAATTAGACAAAATCCACACGTGCACATATCTTGAGGCCTTGCAAAGGCACATCAAACAAACAGTCCCTACAATTTTGCCAAGTTTGCTGGAAATCTATTCCCTTCATTTTTTTTTTACTGTTTCTCTTGGTTTTCCCCTTGTTACGCTTACCGGGACGCTACCCGGTACGCGAACCGGACGCTCCAAAAACACAAGATGGCGGACTCCCGTTACGCTGCCGGTTAGCTGCCCGGTTCGCGTACCGGGAAGCGCCTCTACCGCGAAAAATCGCAGGGGACTTTAATATCCCCCTCATCAATCCTAGGGGGTCAGGAGGGGTTTACCTTGCCCCCTTTCCTTCATTTCCCCCTTCTTTTTTCACCACATATTGTCTCTCGAACCTACCGAGAGACAAGATGGCGGCCGCTCCGGACTGTTTACAATGTTGACAGCTACGCTGCCGGTTAGCTGCCCGGAATAGCTGCCCGGTGAGCTGCCCGGTTCGCGTACCGGGACGCGCCTCTACGGCGTAAAATCGCAAAAATGGTTTTTTGGTTTTTTTTGCCCCGCGGGGCACTTTAATATCCCCCTCATCAATCCTAGGGGGTCAGGAGGGGTCTACCTTGCCCCCTTTCCTTCATTTCCCCCTTCGTTTTTCACCACATCTTGTCTCTCGATCCTACCGAGAGACAAGATGGCGGCCGCTCCGGACTGTTTAGAATGTTGACAGACACCGGAGAGCCAATCAGCTTCGCTTCGCGAAGTTCCGTTACGCGTCAGGTACGCGAACCGGGGCGCTAACTGGAGCGCTGTCACAGATATATATATTTTTTTAAACGTTAATTTCTCAAAATCCACTGGAGCACATATATTGAGACATAGCAAAGGCACGTCGGGCAAACCATATCTACAATTTTGCCAAGTTTTATGTAAATATATTCAGCCGTTCGAGCTAAAAGTGAGTCCAACCGCCCTATGGAAAAATGAATGTGAAAAACGCGTTTTGGCACCCCCCCTTTTTTCTCGGCCCCCCCTTGATGAACCCCCCCCCCACATTTTCAGGGGCTGCTCAGAAACAAAATGTGCCATTTTCCTGAAAATTTCAGCCAATTCCGTCCACAAACGCCAAAGTTATTAGACATAGAATTTTCAGAAATCCCATAGAGAAAAAATCCTAACTATATATACCCACTGGCTTTTGCCAGTAGGTAATATACATATATAAACGTATATAATCTGCATATCTATATAAATATAAATGCATGCATACATATACATATATGCATACATATGCATGTTATTTACATGAAAGTTTTAAAAACACTAATAAAAGCAAAGCTAAAAAGCCACCTCATTACAAACAGAATGGCTTTAACTTAAACGAGGGCGAGATCTATTGCATTTTCAATGCTTGTTTACTTTGGTTCTATCAAGAAGGCATTCAGATGTGTCACACATTTGCCATAAATTCTGAATGTTAGCACTCTAGTTGCTCATTAGATCACTGTAGTAAAGCTAGTGCTCACCAGGGAAGTCTGCTGCTAATTATGGTTTGCAGCCATTTTCCCGCATTTTTTATCCCGCAGACTTTCAGTCCGCATACCATTATCCCGCAAGGTCATTGACCTCGCATACCATTATCCCGCATTTTTTCAAAACGCATGTGCATTTATCGCGCATGCCTTTACAAAGAATTACGTTTTAAAGGCATGTATGGTAAATGCATTTGCGTTGTGAAAACCACGATGACGAGAGAGGTAAGTGGGTTTGTGTTAATTTTTTCGTGGGTTAGTGATTGTGTAGTGTAGTGTTGTGTAGTGTAGTGTTGTGTTAGTGTAGTGTAGAGTTGTGGTGGTTGTTTAGTGTAGGGTCATGCTGGGGGTAGTGTTTTAGGGTTTAGGGTTGTGTTTTAGTGTTTGCGTAGTGTAGGGTCATGCTGGGGCTAGTGTTTTAGGGTTTAGGGTAGTGTTGTAGTGTTTGCGTAGTGTAGGGTCATGCTGGGGGTAGTGTTTTAGGGTATAGGGTAGTGTTGTAGTGTTTGCGTAGTGAAGGGCCATGCTGGGGGGTAGTGTTTTAAGGTTTAGGGTAGTGTTGTAGTGTTTGTGTAGTGTAGGGTCATGCTGGGTGTAGTGTTTTAGGGTTTAGGGTAGTGTTGTAGTGTTTGCGTAGTGTAGGGTCATGCTGGGGGTAGTGTTTTAGGGTTTAGGGTAGTGTTGTAGTGTTTGCGTAGTGTAGGGTCATGCTGGGGTGTAGTGTTTTAGGGTTTAGGGTAGTGTTGTAGTGTTTGCGTAGTGTAGGGTCATGCTGGGGGTAGTGTTTTAGGGTTTAGGGTAGTGTTGTAGTGTTTGCGTAGTGTAGGGTCATGCTGGGGGTTGTGTTTTAGGGTTTAGGGTAGTGTTGTAGTGTTTGCGTAGTGTAGGGTCATGCTGGGGGTAGTGTTTTAGGGTTTAGGGTAGTGTTGTAGTGTTTGCGTAGTGTAGGGTCATGCTGGGGGTAGTGTTTTAGGGTTTAGGGTAGTGTTGTAGTGTTTGCGTAGTGTAGGGTCATGCTGGGGTGTAGTGTTTTAGGGTTTTGGGTAGTGTTGTAGTGTTTGCGTAGTGTAGGGTCATGCTGGGGGTAGTGTTTTAGGGTTTAGGGTAGTGTTGTAGTGTTTGCGTAGTGTAGGGTCATGCTGGGGGTAGTGTTTTAGGGTTTAGGGTAGTGTTGTAGTGTTTGCGTATTGTAGGGTCATGCTGGGGGTAGTGTTTTAGGGTTTAGGGTAGTGTTGTAGTGTTTGCGTAGTGTAGGGTCATGCTGGGGTGTAGTGTTTTAGGGTTTTGGGTAGTGTTGTAGTGTTTGCGTAGTGTAGGGTCATGCTGGGGGTAGTGTTTTAGGGTTTAGGGTAGTGTTGTAATGTTTGCGTAGTGTAGGGTCATGCTGGGGGTAGTGTTTTAGGGTTTAGGGTAGTGTTGTAGTGTTTGTGTAGTGTAGGGTCATGCTGGGGTGTAGTGTTTTAGGGTTTTGGGTAGTGTTGTAGTGTTTGCGTAGTGCAGGGTCATGCTGGGGGTAGTGTTTTAGGGTTTAGGGTAGTGTTGTAGTGTTTGCGTAGTGCAGGGTCATGCTGGGGGTAGTGTTTTAGGGTTTAGGGTAGTGTTGTAGTGTTTGTGTAGTGTAGGGTCATGCTGGGGGTAGTGTTTTAGGGTTTAGGGTAGTGTTGTAGTGTTTGCGTAGTGTAGGGTCATGCTGGGGTGTAGTGTTTTAGGGTTTTGCATAGTGTTGTAGTGTTTGCGTAGTGTAGGGTCATACTGGGGGTAGTGTTTTAGGGTTTAGGGTAGTGTTGTAGTGTTTGCGTAGTGTAGGGTCATGCTGGGGGTAGTGTTTTAGGGTTTAGGGTAGTGTTGTAGTGTTTGTGTAGTGTAGGGTCATGCTGGGGGTAGTGTTTTAGGGTTTAGGGTTGTGTTGTAGTGTTTGTGTAGTGTAGGGTCATGCTGGGGGTAGTGTTTTAGGGTTTAGGGTAGTGTTGTAGTGTTTGCGTAGTGTAGGGTAATGCTGGGGTGTAGTGTTTTAGGGTTTTGGGTAGTGTTGTAGTGTTTGCGTAGTGTAGGGTCATGCTGGGGGTAGTGTTTTAGGGTTTAGGGTAGTGTTGTAGTGTTTGTGTAGTGTAGGGTGATGCTGGTGGTAGTGTTTTAGGGTTTAGGGTAGTGTTGTACTGTTTGTGTAGTGTAGGGTCATGCTGGAGGTAGTGTTTTAGGGTTTAGGGTAGTGTTGTAGAGTTTGCGTAGTGTAGGGTAATGCTGGGGTGTAGTGTTTTAGGGTTTTGGGTAGTGTTGTAGTGTTTGCGTAGTGTAGGGTCATGCTGGGGGTAGTGTTTTAGGGTTTAGGGTAGTGTTGTAGTGTTTGTGTAGTGTAGGGTGATGCTGGGGGTAGTGTTTTAGGGTTTAGGGTAGTGTTGTACTGTTTGTGTAGTGTAGGGTCATGCTGGGGGTAGTGTTTTAGGGTTTAGGGTAGTTTAGTTGTTTAGTGTATGCTAAAGGCATATTCGTTCTAAAAGTTTTCGTTATTTTAATTTGCGGCCTAATAGTACATGCAGGATTTTTTTTGCGGACTGATGGTATGCAGGATTTCGTCATATATTCGCTAATCATACTTTCTATGGCAAAATGAACCCCCTCATTTTGTTCCTTTTTAAATTAAATGTTTTAAGAGTTACCACTTTATTCCAATCAAGATGGCTTCAGGTGTGCCATACCTTTGTAATAAGTAGGACTGTTAGCACTCTAGTTGTTCTTTAGAACACTCTGGGACATTCTGTCATTGGGCTATAGTTGGGCTACATCTGGCTGACATTTGGGCTACATTTGTTTTTTTTTGTCTCTGGTGGCCATCTTTGGGCTACATTGGGCTACATTGGGTTACATTGGGCTACATTGGGCTACATTTGGGCTCCAACATATATATAGCCCAATGTAGCCCAATATATATTTTTCAAAGTTAATTTTCGTAAAAACCACTGGAGCCTATATCTTGAGACATAGCAAAGGCACATCGGGCTACCAGTCCCTACAATTTTGCCAAGTTTGGTGTAAATCCATTCAGCCGTTCGGGCTAAAAGTGAGGCCAACCGCCCTATGGAAAATTGCATGGGAAAAACATGTTTTGGGACCCCCCTTTTTTCTCGGCCCCCCCTTGACGAAACCCCCCCAAATTTTCAGGGGCTGCTCAGAAACAAAATGTTCCATTTTCCTGAAAATTTCAGCCAATTCTGTCCTCAAACGCCAAAGTTATTCGACATAGAATTTTCAAAAATCCCATAGGAAAAAAATCCTAACTATATATACCTACTGGCTAGCGCCAGTAGGTAATATATATATATATATATATATATATATATATATATATATATATTTTATTCTTTTGTGTAGCTCTATTACACTTATCATCCCCTAGTCTATACTAAATGTTACCTTGTTTCTATAGTTATAGGTACTACATATATAGATACATTTATTATGTACCACTGTTGCTATAAACTCAATAAAGCTTTTTCAAACTCAAAAACAATCATTGACAATCGCAAGCTCGAACCCTTGCAGTCTTCAATACCTCTCAAAAAACGTATACAGAGAGTCTTTACAAGGTCAAAATGGGCCCACTTTGCAAACGTGCCATTTTTTTACCTATAGAATTCATTAATGTGGGCTTCTTTTATTTTTGTGCCATAGCCTATTTTCTATTCCAGTCTGACCCTACTGACTGGATGAGGTAAGCAGCAAAAAGTGGTGCCTGTCCAGTAATCAATTGTAAAATCAGGAGTGCAGAAGGGTGAGCTTACAAATGATAATTCAATAATTGGTTCTATAGCCCCAAACCCCATCAGACTAAAGGAATTGACAGACAAGAAATGGTCAAACAGAATCACAAATCTTGAACACCATGGAAACATGGAAACACGCAGCATCAGGAGGTGATTAACAGAAGGATGGAACTGTGGCTCTAAAATATGTACCAGATGGTGTTTAGAAGGCGTATTCTACTCGCCATGATTATTATTTCATGTGTAAGTGACAAATGATTAGTGTGAGCTCCATTCTAATAACATGATCAATACAAATTAAAAATAAAAGTCTTTAACATAGTACTCCAAGACAAGCACATTAAAACTCAACATAATACCAACTTTCCAAAGCAAGTTTACTATAGGCCAAGACCTGAAATTAGAATAAAAACGGTTTGCATCATGAATGCTAGCAATCTCCAACTGAATGACTGAGAACTGCCTCCAGCTAGACCCAGAAAAGACGGAGATTATGCTGCTTGGAAAAGCCCCGCCATCTGGTTGGACGACTGGGGGCCGCACCAATTGGGTGCATCCTTGTGCACAAACAAACGGTAAGGAATCTGGGGATAAAATTAGATCAAGCATTAATGATGAAAGACCAGATTGTGGCAACTATGAGCGCTTGCTACTACAATCTACGCCTTCTGCACAGAATCTTCCCCTTTCTCCCCATGACGGTCCAGAGAACACTGGTCCAGGCCATGGTGATAAGCAGATTGGACTATGGAAATGCTCTTTTGGCAGAAGCTAGTGAATTACTGCTCTCTAATCTACAGGTGGTCCAGAACACTGCGGCCAGGCTTATTCTGAACCGCCCTTCAGGAACGGTTGCCTCACATACAATGCCTTAAAAAGCAAAGGCCTGCTTTATCTCCAAAATAGGATAACGGCTTACGTCCCTAGCCGTAATCTTAGATCCAGCGACCAAGCCCTACTGTGTTCAAATATGCACTGGGGAAAGACCTTCTCCTATCATGCCCCCGAATACTGGAACAAAGTTCCCCTAAACCTGTGAGCCACCCCCCATATACTGTAAATTTAGGAAACTACTAAAAGCATACTTATTCTGAATCCATCTGGTATGAATTTCCTGTTAGGATCCGCAGCAGCGCCGAGATGCCCCCAGGTGAGTCGCGCGCTGTAGCAAGTAATGTTAACATAACATAACATAACAGGAACTTCCAATTTATTGTCAATTGAGCACTTATTTACAAACTAATAGTCTACTTGCACAGAAAGAATATAGAACATGCTTTTATGTGGTAGAAATAAATTCTAGTTGTGATAGAAAAATAATATATAAATATCTGCCTTCACAGTGTTTCCTGAAAGACACTTGACCTCTATAAAACTACCTAGAGAACAACAAAGAATTCCATGAAATTGTGTACTGCCCTCATAAATAACAATGCTATTATGATACCTTCGGTATTCCTTTAATAAAGGAAAGTACGTTTCATCTCATTTCACCGCTTACTATATATAACCTGCCATTTTTCAGGTGCAGAGTAAACTATGACTAACATGTAGAAGATTGCTACTACAGTTCAGTAGTTCTGATGCTACAACATGTGAATTCTGGAAACACATATCCCTTCCTCACAATTGATACAGAAATTAACATCAATCACTCAATCCTAAATACTCTCAATCCAATCACAACAACACATCCACGTCACAAGTTCATATACTTACACAACAGTCAGTACTACAAGAAAAGCAAAAATATGTTCTGAAGGCAAGTGAAGTCCCATCACATAGTTTCTCAAATGAAAAGAATAGTTAGTATCCATACCTCTATCAACTGTCTCACCAATCTCCAGCTTCTCCTTTCTCAAATATTAAAGCCCATTCTTCAACCACTTCGCTTTCTGAAATCATTCCTTCACTTTTTGGGGGATCTGAGTATAACAATTACCTTTTTCTCACTTTTCTTGGACACATAAACCAAACCCAATCTCCAATCCACATCCTACCCTTCTCACTCCCTACATGCAGTATATTCTGGCTTACTTATATCTTGTGCCTAACCTACCCTGTTCTCAAGACAAAGCAAATTATAGTTTACTCTATTTGCCCACCCTATCCGTCCGTATTAAAGCCTTGAATAGAGTAGCTCCTTCAAACCTATCTCATCTATCGGTGTGGCATGTGTTAGTTTATATTCCCTTACTTCCACATTCAGACTTTCTTTACAATATTTTTCAAATACCACTGATCCAATTGACACTAGTTGTGGTATGACAATAATGTTCTTCATTCAATCCCATTTAATTTTGGATACTCCTGCATTTAACCTTTTCATTAGATGTAATGCCCATGATGCAGGACTCTGCCCTCCTTGAATAATGATCCACCATTAATAAAATTGGTCTTACTATGTTCACACCTATTCTCTTCCATGACAATTATTGCAGCTTTAGAGTCCAAGGATGTTCCGACACATCTTCAACCCTTCTCAGTGTCACAACACTAAACACGCCCCTTGATGTGCCTATCCAAATCTACGTTCATCCCAAGCCAACAATATTTCTTTGCCAACCACTGTTTATCCGTTTTCTTTCCTAAATGATACTCATATGTCATAACCATCACCCCAGTGGACTCTCCCTATCCATTTTACACAACTGATAAATCATCCACATTTCAAATCTATTCATTTAGTCTTTGGCCATTTATCTCCTCTCCTGCATATTCCTTATCCATTTCAGATATCACATCACTGCCTACACCTTCTGCCCACTCCTCACTGCTGCTTCTTCTATTACAAAGTCTTCCTCTTGCTTCATATCTTCCCGGTAACACCCTTCTCCTTCATCTACCAGCAACATTAACAACAAATCTGCTGTGATACTTCTAACTCATCCCAAGTGTAGCATCTCACTTGATTAAATCAGCTAAATTGGTCTTGTATTTGCTTTTCATGTATACCTTCAAACTTACACATGTGTCATACTTCTCAATATTGTTACAAACTCTTCCACTGTATCATCAGAAAGTTGCACCCTCACACCTAAATTGCACCTTTCAAAAATGTGATTAATTTTTATCTAAAAACGTTTGTCCATTTCCTAAGACACACCTTATAATAATTCGGTACTCAGTCTCAAAATCTTCCATTTCCAATTCCAGTAAGTTTTCAGATCCCTCTGTTCAATAGTTTGGATTATACACAGTATACAGGAAACCTCTGGCAGTCACATCCAGCAGTCAATGGCTAAGCACATAATACTCAGGTTTTAACACATTGAGCCTGATTTAGGAGTTGGCAGGCACATCGCCAACCCGCAGCGGTGAGGAAAACTCCGAAAAGCAGGCGGCCTCTTGACTACCAGATTATGATTTCACTGCCGCGCTGGTGGTGGGCCTTTGGCGGTCTTGTAGCAGCAGCATGATTCAGCTCGTCTACAGAGGCAGAAGGCAATGGCACCGCACTGCAGCGCATCCACTGTTGTGCGCACACTATTGCCATACACCTTGCATGCGCGCATGACAGTGGAAGTATAGGGGGCACAACATGTGCCTCCGGTCACTTCTGTCACTAATGAATTGACCTGGCGCCCTGTTTGGGGGCCTTACCTTCCTTCCCGTCAAACTTTTCATAGCAGGGTCCCCGCTATGAAAAGTTCAGCAAGACGGACGATTGTATTCCCCAAGCCTCCATACACGGCTGCTTTGCCCATTGCAGCAGGACCTGGGATTCTGGCAATGGCGGCGGTCTTGCGGCGGTGTTACCTCGTCTCAACGCCTGCACCCTAATTCAGCAGTTGGCCGCCAGGTATACGGACAGTCAGACCGCCAAAAAGAAACGGCGGTCACAAGACTGTGAACCCCTATAACGGGCCCATAGTGTGGAAGTATCACCAAATGTCAAATGCAAACGAGCTTTTACCTTCACTAGAGCCTATTGGCAGATACACTGTTTCTTCATCCGTTTGTTGAATCTATTACTGTCTGCCCTAGCAACAATGCAGTGTTAGGCTCCTTTCCATTTCCTGTAATCGACAAACCTGTGTCTACAAACCAATGCACATTGTTATTTTGTTGCATGCTGAAGATGAAGAATGGCGAATGGTAAGAGGCTGCGAAAAACAGCAGCTTATGCATCACAGACAGAGCTTCCTGACTCAGCAAAGGAGGTGAGCTGCTGAAGTATGTGTATGTGTGTATGCACCATAGGAACATCATTTGACATGCAATGACGCAAGCGACATAGAGCCATGTCCTGAAGTGATCAGTATCAGTGAGTCCAAATGAAATATTTAATTGATTATAGGCTGACAAACACCACAGGGTTTAGTTGCAAATTGTGGAGGACTGGACTGTTAGAGGCGCACAATATCTATCAAAGCTTGCTGTGGAGCAGGTTATGAGCAGATACAGAGTTTTGTTAATAGGAATAAGATCAGCCTAATCACAATGTGGAAGAAAGGTGCTAAACTGTCCTGACAGATTTCATTGTCCTTGTTTAACTTAGAGTCTTATCTTACCACTGCGGGTGGTGCACTCAGTCATTCTCGAGGTCAAGCTCAATATCCTATTGTGCATGTGACAACATTCTATTAACTGTCCGTACCACATAGTAACCATGCGGTAGGACCCCGCTGGCTGGGGCTCTGGAATGCTGGAAGAAGTACTTGCCAACTAATTGCAATAGGTAGGATGTATTTTGTGAGAATTAAATGTGGTTGTTGTGGTTTGATTGAAACTTGCATATTCTCTCACGCATCTTTATTGCAGTGTGTGGTGAATGGAATGTGCAACATAGCAGTCATTTGTGACAGATGCACCTGGGGAGTGTAGGACCAATGTCAACATAAAAACAGGGTCATGACAATTAGAATGTTACAGAAAACAGTCTGAATGGGATCTGATTAAAAGCACGTATATGTGGGATGAGATCAGCATGAGTATCCATGATGGCGACTAGCTATTGTGTGACTGAGAAGGAAATGTATCAGAGTGTTTGTAGAGCCTAAGGCAATAACTTCTTCTGCCAGCTCTAGAGGTATAGCTTTGGGAAGTTTCCATCTTCTGCCCCTACCACAGGAAAAAGGGAGATTTCTGGGTGCTTCTTGAATCACTGATGGTTAATATCCCTTGGGGATAGAATGTCAGGCTACTTTTTATGTTAAGACACAAGGTGTAGGTGATATACAGTCATTGCATTACCTTCGGGACTCACTGTTAGACAGACATAAATTATTCTGTACACAGAGTTCTCCATAGGTCAATATCCCATGTTTAGATACACCACAAATTGGATACAACTTCAAAGTCATTTATTGCGGACCACCAATCAGTACAAGAAAACAAAGATGTTGGAAGATTAAAAGCAGGAATTTTTATTGGAATTGGGACCTCCACGGCACCCACCCAGGGTGCTTCTTAGAAAATATTATTGACACGCTAATAGTTAAACAATTGAGTCTGCCTCACTATGAACACCACAGAAATAGAGAATAAAAAGGTGATTTTTCAAGTGAGAGCCCTGGTCAAAGTCCACTTAAACAAAATGATTCAAAAAGGGGGTGGTGATGGACAGAGTATCTGAGTTAATCAGAACACTCCTACCCAGTCAACAGATCCGGGCTTGATCCATCACCGTTTTTTAGCTCACTGCACCATCCCAGTTCAGAACCTGGCTATATGCAAATTAGTCTGTCCCTGGCCCAGTGCATCATGGGAACAGGGCAGACCAAACTACCAAGCCAATTCTTTACCGGAAAGGAAACAAGCTTCCGGGGACCGGTTTCTGGCATTACAGCCGTCTTCGGCCCGGCTTGCTTGAATCCTGATGGTGCAGTGAGCAAGGGACTCACATCTGAGCATACCCTTCCACGCTTGTGGTGGCCAAAACGATTCAAAAAGGGGGTGGTGATGGACAGAGTATCTGAGTTAATCAGAACACTCCTACCCAGTCAACAGATCAGGGCTTGATCCATCACCGTTTTTTAGCTCACTGCACCATCCCAGTTCAGAACCTGGCTATATGCAAATTAGTCTGTCCCTGGCCCAGTGCATCATGGGTACAGGGCAGACCAAACTACCAAGCCAATTCTTTACCGGAAAGGAAACAAGCTTCCGGGGACCGGTTTCTGGCATTACAGCCGTCTTCGGCCCGGCTTGCTTGAATCCTGATGGTGCAGTGAGCAAGGGACTCACATCTGAGCATACCCTTCCACGCTTGTGGTGGCCAAAACGATTCAAAAAGGGGGTGGTGATGGACAGAGTATCTGAGTTAATCAGAACACTCCTACCCAGTCAACAGATCAGGGCTTGATCCATCACCGTTTTTTAGCTCACTGCACCATCCCAGTTCAGAACCTGGCTATATGCAAATTAGTCTGTCCCTGGCCCAGTGCATCATGGGAACAGGGCAGACCAAACTACCAAACCAATTCTTTACCGGAAAGGAAACAAGCTTCCGGGGACCGGTTTCTGGTATTACAGCCGTCTTCGGCCCGGCTTGCTTGAATCCTGATGGTGCAGTGAGCAAGGGACTCACATCTGAGCATACCCTTCCACGCTTGTGGTGGCCAAAACAATTCAAAAAGGGGGTGGTGATGGACAGAGTATCTGAGTTAATCAGAACACTCCTACCCAGTCAACAGATCAGGGCTTGATCCATCACCGTTTTTTAGCTCACTGCACCATCCCAGTTCAGAACCTGGCTATATGCAAATTAGTCTGTCCCTGGCCCAGTGCATCATGGGAACAGGGCAGACCAAACTACCAAGCCAATTCTTTACCGGAAAGGAAACAAGCTTCCGGGGACCGGTTTCTGGCATTACAGCCGTCTTCGGCCCGGCTTGCTTGAATCCTGATGGTGCAGTGAGCAAGGGACTCACATCTGAGCATACCCTTCCACGCTTGTGGTGGCCAAAACGATTCAAAAAGGGGGTGGTGATGGACAGAGTATCTGAGTTAATCAGAACACTCCTACCCAGTCAACAGATCAGGGCTTGATCCATCACCGTTTTTTAGCTCACTGCACCATCCCAGTTCAGAACCTGGCTATATGCAAATGAGTCTGTCCCTGGCCCAGTGCATCATGGGTACAGGGCAGACCAAACTACCAAGCCAATTCTTTACCGGAAAGGAAACAAGCTTCCGGGGACCGGTTTCTGGCATTACAGCCGTCTTCGGCCCGGCTTGCTTGAATCCTGATGGTGCAGTGAGCAAGGGACTCACATCTGAGCATACCCTTCCACGCTTGTGGTGGCCAAAACGATTCAAAAAGGGGGTGGTGATGGACAGAGTATCTGAGTTAATCAGAACACTCCTACCCAGTCAACAGATCAGGGCTTGATCCATCGCCGTTTTTTAGCTCACTGCACCATCCCAGTTCAGAACCTGGCTATATGCAAATTAGTCTGTCCCTGGCCCAGTGCATCATGGGAACAGGGCAGACCAAACTACCAAGCCAATTCTTTACCGGAAAGGAAACAAGCTTCCGGGGACCGGTTTCTGGCATTACAGCCGTCTTCGGCCCGGCTTGCTTGAATCCTGATGGTGCAGTGAGCAAGGGACTCACATCTGAGCATACCCTTCCACGCTTGTGGTGGCCAAAACGATTCAAAAAGGGGGTGGTGATGGACAGAGTATCCGAGTTAATCAGAACACTCCTACCCAGTCAACAGATCAGGGCTTGATCCCTCACCGTTTTGTAGCTCACTGCACCATCCCAGTTCAGAACCTGGCTATATGCAAATTAGTCTGTCCCTGGCCCAGTGCATCATGGGAACAGGGCAGACCAAACTACCAAGCCAATTCTTTACCGGAAAGGAAACAAGCTTCCGGGGACCGGTTTCTGGCATTACAGCCGTCTTCGGCCCGGCTTGCTTGAATCCTGATGGTGCAGTGAGCAAGGGACTCACATCTGAGCATACCCTTCCACGCTTGTGGTGGCCAAAACGATTCAAAAAGGGGGTGGTGATGGACAGAGTATCTGAGTTAATCAGAACACTCCTACCCAGTCAACAGATCAGGGCTTGATCCATCACCGTTTTTTAGCTCACTGCACCATCCCAGTTCAGAACCTGGCTATATGCAAATTAGTCTGTCCCTGGCCCAGTGCATCATGGGAACAGGGCAGACCAAACTACCAAGCCAATTCTTTACCGGAAAGGAAACAAGCTTCCGGGGACCGGTTTCTGGCATTACAGCCGTCTTCGGCCCGGCTTGCTTGAATCCTGATGGTGCAGTGAGCAAGGGACTCACATCTGAGCAAACCCTTCCACGCTTGTGGTGGCCAAAACGATTCAAAAAGGGGGTAGTGATGGACAGAGTATCTGAGTTAATCAGAACACTCCTACCCAGTCAACAGATCAGGGCTTGATCCATCACCGTTTTTTAGCTCACTGCACCATCCCAGTTCAGAACCTGGCTATATGCAAATTAGTCTGTCCCTGGCCCAGTGCATCATGGGAACAGGGCAGACCAAACTACCAAGCCAATTCTTTACCGGAAAGGAAACAAGCTTCCGGGGACCGGTTTCTGGCATTACAGCCGTCTTCGGCCCGGCTTGCTTGAATCCTGATGGTGCAGTGAGCAAGGGACTCACAACTGAGCATACCCTTCCACGCTTGTGGTGGCCAAAACGATTCAAAAAGGGGGTGGTGATGGACAGAGTATCTGAGTAAATCAGAACACTCCTACTCAGTCAACAGATCAGGGCTTGATCCATCACCGTTTTTTAGCTCACTGCACCATCCCAGTTCAGAACCTGGCTATATGCAAATTAGTCTGTCCCTGGCCCAGTGCATCATGGGAACAGGGCAGCCGGGCCGAAGACGCCTGAAATGGCAGAAACCGGTCCCCGGAAGCTTGTCTCCTTTCTGGTGAAGAATTGGCTTGGTAGTTTGGTCTGCCCTGTTCCCATGATGCACTGGGCCAGGGACAGACTAATTTGCATATAGCCAGGTACTGAGCTGGGATGGGGCAGTGAGCTAAATAACGGTGATGGATCAAGCCCTGATCTTTGGACTCGGTAAGAGTGGTCTGCCTAATTCAGACACTCTGTTCATCACCACCCCCTTTTCTGAATCATTTTGTCCACCATAAGCGTGGAAGGGTATACTCAGACATGAGTCCCTTGCTCACTGCTCCATCAGGATTCAAGCAAGCCGGGCCGAAGACGCCTGAAATGGCAGAAACCGGTCCCCGGAAGCTTGTCTCCTTTCTGGTGAAGAATTGGCTTGGTAGTTTGGTCTGCCCTGTTCCCATGATGCACTGGGCCAGGGACAGACTAATTTGCATATAGCCAGGTTCTGAGCTGGGATGGGGCAGTGAGCTAAATAACGGTGATGGATCAATCCCTGAGCTTTGGACTGGGTAAGAGTGGTCTGCTTAATTCAGACACTCTGTTCATCACCACCCCCTTTTCTGAATCACTTAAACAAAATGGCAGGTACGTTATCAACATCATTTTATATGAACAGGCAAAGTAGTGCTTGTATGATTCTGGCTAATTTAGTTCCTAAAACCCCAGTTTGAAGAGGAAACGCCTGATTGGCTTAACAGAGTGAACAGTACCACCTTATTGGGCCACCCATAAACCAAGGGAGCATATTCTTTGCCCCACGTTAGACCAGCAAAGAAATAATATAGTTTGGCTAATATTTACCAAGACTGCTTTATGATCAACCATTTCAGTCACTGCACTTGGCTATAAAGTAGAGGCATGCTCCCTTATATGTAGTATGGTTAAATGTATGTTACTGATAGCCCAATCTGTTTGGGAGTTTCTACTAAACACTTCGATTTGTTGAAAAAGGCTTGATACTTCTCAAATGCGTACATTTTAACTTTGATGCATTTATTCTTATTTTTTTCCTTATATTTGACAATAAATTATTAAGAATGACAGTGATTTAAAGGAGATACATAAGTCTGCATTATTTTAATGTTTTATCTCTACTTGGTTGCATATTTATGATTAACCTATTATTATATTTTCTTTAAGTCGTAAGGACTAGCGTCAGTAGCTGTAGTTGTGTACTGTTGATTATTTCTGTCAATTATTATTGGAAATTATATTTTATATTTATGAAAACATTACTACCACTACGACTGCTACTACAAATCTTCCTAAATATCTTGATAAAGAAAACACATCGCCACAGCATAAACCTGAAAAATCACTGTTATTTTTTTGTGCACCAAAAATCATGGTCTGGCATTGGTCCATGATATTAAGCCGTAGGTAAGGATCTCAAAGGTCATACTCACTCCAACAGCCCAAAAAACTATTTTTCTCATTTAATTTTAATCAATTGGATTGTATTCAAGTGAGTTTTGAAAAAACATTCCTCTGAATAAAAAGAATATGAGAAGTGGATTCACCCATATCTGTGCATTTCAACCAATCAGATCAGATTCAAGTGAGAACTGAAAAAATATCACAGACTAAAAACTTATAAGGAAGTGGATTCACCCATATCTGTCATGTAACCACTTCGGTAGAAAAGGGGGCTGACCCTTACACTGCCTCCCGCAACACAATATACAAAGCAGAATAGGGTGCAGAGTGTCAGTCTCTGTAAAGGGAGACTAAAGGCCTGGCTACTTATCCCTAGGTTTTCATATCCCTTTTAGGTCCTGAAAAGATTTGGATGAGATTGCCTCACGCACATAATGTGGCATGCTTTATCATAGTCCATCTCATCCCACCCTAGTACGATGATGCTACCAGGGTGGACTCAACCCCAATTGGTTTGGGGGGGTTCTTAAGATGTAGTATTTCTCTAGATAATACTATGATCCAGTGAAAGGGTTGAAATACCTTAAAGTATATCAGAAAGGCATCCTTTAATCAGTGGTAATTTAGATATAATTAAAATCAGATCACTATGGTCCCATTATCATTTGTAAGGTACCAACATGTTTCCGCCCATTCTACATGGCAATTAGTTTGTCAGGGGCATTCTTCAGGACTGTTAATGGATCCCTAGAGTAGATACTGTAACATGTTTAATTGTTTGGTTATTTAAGTAAAGAAAGATATTTCCTTCCTCTCTTTATGTAAGCTTTTTCAACCTAGGGTACAAGCACATAGTTAGACATTCTGATAAACACATACACAAACATGCATGTCATATTGAGGCTATTGTGATCATTTCCAAAACATTCCAACGTGTCTCAACGTACCCTTTTAAGGGTGTGTATTTCCTCATGGTGTGGACGGGTGGGCTGTTCCTGTAGTCACACACTTTGCATATGAGACATTAAAAGTTATTCAGGAGAGCCATAGGGTTACCTTTTTCATATATTAACTTGTAATGTGGCAACATGGCTTCCGAGGCATCCTGTAGCAGTATCTGTAGTAGTTGTAAGCCTTTGTGAGGGTTTTTTGCCATGATAGTGCAAGAAAGCGTGTAACTAAGTTCCAAACCATGAGAGTATAGATGTTAGCTAGTCCAAATCTGAATGGTCGGAATTATCCGTACTCAAATCAGGTAAAACAATTATATCATCAAGGTACACAGCCCGTCAATGTACCCTATTATTTCCTCCCTTCCAGAGGGCTGAGTTCACTTTTAAGGAGCAGTTCATTTGTTTGTGAAGGTCAGCGGATACCATATTGGGGAGGGGACACACATAGCACCTGATATGTCACATGGAACCACATGACAACGCGGATTGTTCCCATTTTATGGTACGATGCAGGGGGCTTGTTACGATCTCTTGTTCCCGGAATATAAGTCATTTAGGATGTAACCCAGGAAATGGAGGTGTATTTCTGATTGTCTTGTTTATTTAAATGTAAAACACGTTTTAGGGGCATATTGGGTTGTTTACAATGTAACATTAATGAAAATAGGGGCATATTTTTATTCAGACGCTAAGAAATTTCAAATGATCATCATTATTTAATTTATGTGTTCTCATATCTTGCTAGGGCCTACACTACAGATATGAGAAGCTGACCGTTAAAATCCAATTATTAGTGGGTCTATAAGACTTCCCAGTTTTGTAGCAAGGGTTGGCCAAGAGATCCCTTT
This sequence comes from Lissotriton helveticus, assembly GCF_964261635.1. Lineage (NCBI taxonomy): Eukaryota > Metazoa > Chordata > Amphibia > Caudata > Salamandridae > Lissotriton > Lissotriton helveticus. The sequence continues at coordinate 1,092,273,368 of NC_136059.1, forward strand.
ATATAGTCGGAATCCCAACAGTTATCACTTCACCAAAGGACACATATTGTATTCTATATAAGGTATGCACAATGGGAAATAAGTGAGCCGGATGGGCTGGTGTGCCATCATAATCTCTATGCTGGTGTGTAATTCAAGGTGCACAGTCAAAATATCGATTCCTAACTATCGTTGGACAGAATATCGACCCTAAGGTAAGTAATATCGATTTTTTTATATCGATGTAAGCAATATCAAAGTTATTAATATCGATATCAATTATATCTATGTTACTAATTTCGATGTTACTAATATCGATATTTGTTTGTTATGTATTTTATTATGTATTTTATATGTATGTGTTATATGTTTTTTTAAGTATGTTATTTGTTTTAAATTATATGTGTACTATTTTTTGTATATTAAAAATGTTATTTTTAATTTAATGTTATGTTTTAGTACTGGAGCGGGTTGTGGGTTTATAGGGGAATAGGGTGGGAAGTAATTTAATTATAGTAAATTATTATACATTTTTAGTAATTGGGTGGGAAGTCATTTAATTGTAATGAAGTAATTATTTATTTTTTATTGGCGTTGATAATTTTTTTATTTCTAATTAATTATTAATTGGTAATTAATTATTTTAATTGCTAATTAATTTTTTTAATTGCTAATTAAGGTTTGTAATTGGTAATTACATTTTGTAATTGCCAATTTGTTTAATTGTAATTAAGGTTTGTAATTGGTAATTACATTTTTTACAATTGGTAATTGATATTTTTAATTGTTAATTACTTTTTATTAATTGGAAATGTATTTTATTAATTGGTAATTAATGTTTCATAAAACATGATTTTTATTTAAAAATACATCTATTGTTTACCATTTTTTATTTGTTAATCAATTTTTAATTATCAATATGTTTTTTGTTTTGAAAAATATGTTAGTCTTCAATATTTATTATTTGGTAATTTATATTTATTAATTAATATTTATTGGTATTTATTGTTAATTTATTGTTAATTAAATATTCAATTGTAATTATGTTTTTTGTAATTATTAATGGGTATTTGCAAATGATGTAGAGTTATTTAAAAATTAAATTTTTAATTATTTTATTTACAACAATTATTTATAAGTATGTTATATTTAACTTCTACGCTATCCAACGCTTTCCCTACTGTTGCACTCTCTGGAGTGGGAATAGTAATTTTTACCCCTACGCTATCCAACACTTTCCCTACTGTTGCACTCTCTGGAGTTGGAATAGTAATTTTTACCCCTACGCTATCCAATGTTTTCCCTACTGTTGCACTCTCTGGAGTGGGAATAGTAATTTTTACCTCTACGCTATCCAACACTTTCCCTACTGTTGCACTCTCTGGAGTGGGAATAGTAATTTTTACCCCTACGCTATCCAACGCTTTCCCTACTGTTGCACTTTTTGGAGTTGGAATAGTAATTTTTACCCCTACGCTATCCAACACTCTACCTACTATTGCACTCTTTGGAGTTGGAATAGTAATTTTTACCCCTACGCTATCCAATGTTTTCCCTACTGTTGCACTCTCTGGAGTTGGAATAGTAATTTTTACCCCTACGCTATACAACGGTTTCCCTACTGTTGCGCTCTCTGGAGTGGGAATGGTAATTTTAAGTTCTATGCTATCCAACATTTTTATTACTGTATTTTTTTACTTATGGATTTTGAATAGTATTTTTATTTATTTAGCTATTTAATTTTTTTTGTATAAATTTAGATAACGTATTATATAATTAATGTAAAAAATATTAAAGGTATATTTAATTTTTTTAATTTATTAAACATAATTCTTTCCTTTTATTTATGTTTTTGTTTTATGTTTGTAAATGTATTTGTAATTTATAATATTTTTTATCTATACTACTATAATAAAGGAAGAACTTTCAGACTTTGAGGCGGGTAAACTCGGGAACCACAGCACCAATCCACACACCCGATACACCGTTGGAATCGTCAGGGTGTGTAGATGGTTATAGGCTATATAAATTGTAAAAAAAACGTGATTTAAAAAATTTAGAGTAAAAAAAAAAAGTAGTCCCTCCGAAGTAGCGCCGGCCGCGACGTGCGTGCTCACGTCAGGAGCGCGGGGAGGAGCGGCGTCCAGGAGCGCGACGAGGAGCGGCGGACATGGCACGGGGGAGGAGCGGTGACGTGAGGAGCAGCGGACAGGCCAGCGGCGGTGCGAGCAGCGGACAGGCGGGAGGAGCGGCGGCTCAGGTAAGGGGACCCATGTCGGGGCAGGCGGGGGTCGGGGCAGGCGGGGGACGGGCCGGGCGGGGTCCCGGGCTGCTGCAAAATGTTGGGGCGGGCGGGGGTCGGGGAAGCCTGTTGCACCCGGACAAGGTCGGGTCGGACTGCTAGTTAATTTATAAATTATTAAAATAAATATTACAACTTATTGTTCAGTATGTATATATTATATATTTTCTGTATGTGTTTATTTAATGTATTATTATTATATATGTATTATTTATTAATTTTAAACATTATTAGATATTTTTAATTATGTTTGTTTTATTTATTAGTGTTATTTACTTTATTTTACAGAAAAAAAACTATATTTTTAACATCGATATTTTTAACATCTATAATTTTTTTCTCGATATTTTTGTACTTACCATGTTGTAGATAGGATGTTGATATTCTTGCCTTCGATATTTCTGCATCAATATTCCTGTAGGTCGATATTTTCTAGGTCGATATTTTGGCAGTGATCCGTAATTCAACGAAGGCTACAGGTGCAAAAACCATTGCCTTTATGTGTATCTGTTTAATTGACCCCTGGGATCTCGGGCCACATGCATTAATCTTAGGGATTGCGATTCCTAAATTGCGATTTTTAAGAAATCGCAAATTTGGAATTGCAATTCCGTATGCATGTAGGAATTGCAAAACAAATTGTGATTCCTACACATTCCTTATTTGCAAATTGCAAATTGCGAATCGCAAATAAGCAATGGCTTCCCATTCTCTTGGCCTATTGTAATCAATGGGAATTGCATGCGCAATTTTCGAGTACCAAATAGGTACTCGCAAAATTGCGCAAGCAATTTCAAGGGCGCAAGGGTCCCAAAAGGACACCCTGATGCACCCCTGAAAATGCTATTTAAAAAACATTTTGCACACACACACATGTCCCAAGAGCATGTTTGTATGCAACATAGAACATTGAAAAGTTCACTTTTGTGCATTTTTCAAAGTTTTTGCAAATTACCATCAACTTTAAGTTGATGGTAATTTGCGTTTCTTAAAAGTGAAATTGCTATTTTTTTTGTTTTGTTGCATTGCGGGAATCGCAATTTGTGATTTCCTAAATGCAATCGAAATTTAAGTAATTGCAAATTTTGCCTTTACTTAAATAGCAATTTTTGCATTTGGGATGATGCATCCCAAATGCAAAAATTGCAGTCGCAAAGGCGAATCTGCCCCTTTTGCGACCGCAAAAAGCAATGATGCATGTGCCCCACTATCATTTAATCCATGTGTGTTTGTTTGCAAAGGATAAATGCATAGTTGTTCATGAATCAGCAGGTGTTTTGGTGTGTCTTCATTGAGTGATTGTAACTTTTCAATGCTATACCATTCAATGTCCTTTTCTGTCTATATCTTTTTTCCAAATAATGTCTAGTCAATTAAGTCCTGTATTTTGTACATCTAAGGGTGCTTCTGTGTTCTCTTATTCTCACTTATACCTTTCTGGTTGTCAACCCTATGTACATTAGTGAACAGGGACACTTCAACACATAGATCACATTTTTTGAATTGCAGTTTGTCAAGGCATTTGAGCACCACGAGTCTGGAGCCCCAGATTTACAGTCTTGAATTTTCACGTGAATTTGCATACACTACAACTACCACACACTGAATGACCCATAGCTGGAGATCTGTTCTACAGAGTCTTGATTCTTTCCTTAGTTGTTTGCTTCTTTTGGTGGGTTTTTACCAGTGAGTCACATAGACTCTTTCCCTTCATGAAGGAAAAAATTGGTTTCTCAATATTAAGACCACCGGAATTTAGTATACTCAATGTTTCATTACACATTTTTTCAATTTGTTCGAGCTTGGACATTAGGTAGTTTTGCGTATTAGTCTAGTAACAGCTGGTCTTTTATAGTTCATTAGAAGTAGCTCCCTATTATTGTTCTTTGCCTGTTCTTCAGCTTAGAATTGCTAGTAATAATTGTTTGTGGGTAATTTTTCTCCATGCATTTGGCTCTCAATCTTTTCGCAAGTTTAATATACGTAGTAATGGCTGTACAATTGCGTCTCAGCTATAGAAACTGACCAACTGGTAATCCCTCTCTTACGGAGCCTGGGTTGAAACTCTCAACCCGCAAAAGGCTGTTCCTATCAGTAGGTTTGTAATACACGTCTGTTTTTAAGATTTCTTCATCTGAGTAGAAATGCCATTTATGTGTTACTCATTCAAATTTCAGGTAAGGATCTCAGTGTTCAACCAGTCAGTGAAGTTGTTTCCTTCTTCCTTTGTGCCTGTTAGTTCAAAATTAGCTAGTTCTGGGGGTAACTGGTGTAGGAGAGGAAATAAAATAGATATATTGTGTATTCTGTTGTGTCCTTTCATTTGTGCTTGCTATTTATGTTTGGTTTTGAAAGGAGCTGCCACATTGAGGAGACGGACACCCAAGAGGTTTTCTCGATTTCAGAAAGTGTCTCCGATCTTCTTACAGATCAAGGCAGTACATGCTTCACGACACCGCGGTCTAACTGTGTACTCACCTTCTTCAGACACAAGCAGAAATTCTTCTGGCAAATTGGGGAAAACAGCCCTCTGGAAAGGTGGCGAGATGGGTGGCACGTTTAAGTCTGCATTAGTGGCTGGTACAGGGAGATCAGCCAATCATAGCACGAGAGGCACATTGGTAACTAGCTCCTAGTTCCTCTTCAGTAGAGATTTAGCTTTGGATATATAAGCTTGTTTTGGGAAGGCGCAATGAATCCTGAATTGAACAATTATAGCTTTTTATTCAGCAATATCAAGAACTCTGTGTTATTTATTCTTGTGAGAAAGGTAAAAACAATTCTTTGTGAAAGTAGAATTAAATGTTTTTGATTAACCTTTTTCCTTCCAGGACTCCTTCCCTGAAGTACCCACCCTAACTTTCCTCACTCCAATTTAGCCACATTGATACTCTGGTGAAATATAAAGCTCAGAGTCGGTGCTGCCAGAAAGTGGCACCTTCCGAGGAACAGAGTCAGTAACCTTACTAGATGCACAGTCATGTTTAGCCTTCATGGTCTTGTATCTGAATGGAGATGCTACTGCTTAGGCTGTACCCTGGTTACATTCTGACATTCCTCTTCCTTGCAACTGGAGAGATTTTAAAATGCATTTTTAGAAAATGTTTGATTGATGTATTGCCACAGGATCGGCCTATAGAGAGTTGTTAGATATAAGAGAAGGATGTAAGGAACTGATGGCATATATTGCACAGTTTAACCACCTGATTGCTAAATCCAACTGCCCGGAAGCCAAAAGATCCGCAATTTTCCATTGCAGACTTAGAGATGAATTAAAAGACATCATAGCTCAGATTGATCCTAAACCTCAGAATTGTAGCAATTTCGTTGACCTTGCGCTACGCTTAGCCCATAGATTATCCATTTGGAAAGGTGAGAGGAGGCAGCCTGAAACTCGAGTCTTTCTTCACTCCTGGGACAGGGTTACTGATTCTTCCAATAACAAACATACAGAACCTATTGAAATAGGGGATGTCTGTGGTCCTCTTACTGTGGAATAAATGTATTTATGACATAAGAATTCCAGTGGTTGTTTTGTGTAACAAAAGGTCACTTTGTTCATGAGGGTTCCCCCAAACCAAAGGCTCGAGAAATCTTGAAGCAGAATGTTGGCATCACTGTGTCTAGAGAGACGGAAAAACTAACCAGCCCGAAGGATAACCAGGAGATCCCTTCGAGCTTGACTGAAACGCCTCTGGATCAGTCAGCAGCTGACACTCTACAGAGTTCAGTACCACATCTAATCTTGAAGGTCATTCTAAAGTTCAAATAAGAAGAAGCCTCTGTAGTGGTCCTAGTAGACTCTAGGGCCTCGGGTAATTTCATAGATACTCAAAAAAATAAATCCCTACCATAAAGAAAAAGAGACACGAAACAGTGAGGGCCGTAGACTGTTCTTTGTTGACTTCTATTCCAATCAACCACCAGACTCCACGGGTTCACATGACCTTCAGACACAAATCTCAATATCATGAGGAAAAACTTAGTGTTGAATTAATTGTTGCACCACAATTTGAATAATTTTAGGAACGCCATGGTTAACGGTTCCTAATCCCAGCATAGACTGGGCTAAAAGCAAAGTGACACTTCCCTCAAATTGGTTTTGTCAATCTTGCCTAAACCGTATCTAAAACCAGTACTTTTGACAATCAGGGTTACAGCGATCAAGGATTTCATCTCAGGATTTAATCCTGGCTACGAAATATGAACACGTTTATGACATCTTCAGCGGAAGTCAGGCAGAAACTTCACCTCCTCATCTGGCATATGATTGCCAAATTGATTTGGTTCACGGTGCAAAAATACTGTGTAGTGGGATATATGCCCTCACAGAGCAGGAGAGCATATACCTACAGTGCTACTTAGATAAGTAATTCCAGAATGGATTTATTAGACAATCAAAATCACCAGCAACCTCACTCTTATTCTTTGTCCTTCAAAGCAGTTGGGAACATCTGTCCTGCATTGATTACAGGGGTCTCAATATCATTACTGTAAAAAAACGATACCCCCTTCCACTTATTCCAGTCCTGTTGGATAAAGCTAAAGACGCTAACTTCCAAACTAACCTTGATCTAAGATGGGCATACCATTTGGTCTGCATTAGGCCTGCAGATGTATGAAATATGGCTTTCTATGTCTGTTTGATTACTATCTGATGCTGGTTGGACTATGTAATGCTCATGAGGCATTCCAATTATTTGTCAATGTCATACTATGCGAATTTCTACATAAATATTTTATCGTATACACTAACAATATTCTTATCTACTCAGTCTCAAAATAAGATCATCCATGTGAAAACTATCCTAACAACTTTAAGACAACATGACCTTTATTGTAAACTCACCATATGTGAGTTTCAGACCACCAAGGTGGAATTCTTATGATTCATCTTTGCTCCTTATGGCATCTCCATGGCTCAACATAAGATTAAGGCTATTACTGATTGGCCACCCCCTCAAAATATTAAAGATGTCCAACGGTTTTGGAGGCTTGTGAATTTTTAGAGGAGGTTCATTGTTCATTTGTCTTCTAAATTCACCTTCATAACTAAATTGATAAAAAATAGGGTATCATTTGCTTGGACACAAGAGGAAGACCAGGCATTTCAGCACTTGAAAAAGGCATTCACTTACGCCCCAATTTTGTATCAACCAGACTTGTCTAAACCATTTATAGTCGAGGCAGATGCCTCTGATGGACATTGGAGAAATTCTTTCTCAGGATTCTGAGAATGGCTAATTACATCCCATTGCTTATCTGTCAAAACAATTTTTAACAGCTGAAACAAACTACACCACGGTTGAAAAAGAATTGCTGACTATTCAAGAGGCTTTCAAGGAATGGAGGCATTATTCGCTTGGGGACAAATTTCTTGTTAGAGTTTTTACCGACTGCTGTAACCTCCAGTTTCTCAAGTGTGCCCTAGCACTGTTACCAAGACAATAAAGGTGGACCTTGTTCTTTGGAAAGCTTGATTTTATTATCACCTTTCACGCTGGACGTGATAACCAAAGGCAGATGCCTTATTCTGTTACTACATTGAGGAGACGGAAACTATTAATCAACCACCACTCATGATTGCCCAAGATCAGAATATTGAAGTAACTAACACAGAGAATGTCCTTGATCCTATCTCTATTAACCTACATTCTTCTAGAGCCGGTCACTCTTGGATCCTCTTCTGCTCAAATTTACTCCTGATACCCTGCCTACTTTCATTTTTCTTACTTCTCACAGGTGATAATTCTCGACTCTAATCGCATCTTTTTCCCTTGTCGGTCCATGAGAGTAAGCTCCTTTCCTACTGTGATCTTGAATATATGCCTTCAAGATGCATTACTTCCAAGCTGCTGATTCTAAAGGCACCTTTCTCTTGTCGGCAACACGGGTAGACAACTTTCATTTATGAATAAACACATGCATTGTCATCAAAAGGATCTACACATGTTATTTAAGGCTAATGCTCAAGATTCCATTGTACTAACTTTCTATCGTTCAACACATAAGGGGTTAATTCTCACAGTCACAAAATGCTATTTCACATAAACAAACATAACTCTGTATCTCAATGATACATGGGGAGCTTTCGACTGCACTTTTAAGTTGACTTTGGACTCCAACAACATCAATATTAGACCGTAGTTTCCACTGCTACTGTATGAGTGGAAATTTGCTTGCCTCACAAACTAAACACTCTCCACAACAGTACTATGCACTTTCTGCGAGTCTTCGTTTCGCATATAGGTTCCTATATGTGTTACATTCAACTACCAGATAACAAATGAAATGTCATATTATGGAAAGTTTTTTTATGGTCACAGTTAACACACTTATGTATATCATATTTATGTCTACTCTTGCAAGTACAACAATTTATTTACATGTATTTATTGTATTTTCGCAGGTACCATATTTACTAAATTAATAAAGCACGATTTTGTTTTGTTTAACCTTGCTTTATGAGCTCACTGTTAATAATTGCTGTTTGTCTGTCATTGTGCTAAATGTGGTGTACCTTTACAAAAAATCAATACTTGCTCCAGAATCAACCATCTAATTTATAATCTTGAAGCAAAACTCTCCAATATTGTTTCATACATGTTCTTAATAGAACTGCTTGCACACTTTAAAAACTCAACATTTCCGAATTTTCCTGTTTAATATTTGTTGAAACTATGATTCTCTTCTATGTGGGAGATCTTTTTCGTTACAACGTCTAGCACCGAGGGGCATATTTACTAATATTTTGTGCCGGGTTTTGATGCAAACTACCACAAAATATTTCTTTGGGATTTACATCTATTGTAAAATACACCTTCTGCTGGAAGGTTGCCTGAAAGTAGTACAAAGCAGCTAGTTATGCTCCTTTTCATTAATTTGCATCAAAGGGACATTTCATAAGTGGCACTTGGGCATTTCCAGGCAACTGCTTCTAGTTTTTTATTCAAATCCCAATCTACCAGCTATGGGAGAAGGGTTTAGCATCAAAAAAAATTATACCTCTTTGAGGCAGGAAAGGAGAAATAATTGTATTTCTCGAAACGTGTGCAACTGTGCATGTGTGCTACGCTGTACAACACACAACCAAAGAGGGAAACATTTAAAAGTTTGTCTAAGCATAGTATTTTGTGCTGAAAAGGCACTTTCCCAATACTAAACCTACGCTACACATTATGCGGACTCCTTTGCACTTTGGTGCAGAAGGGAGCAATTGATGCTAGACAGCCTGATTGTTCGCCAGTGCTAGGGAAGAGACAATGAACATCATATCTCATTAGATTTGGCACTGTCCTGCCCTCTCCCTCTCCCTCTTGTGAAGTGCAGAAGCTTAAGTTACTGCGCTGTGTTGTGTGGCAACTTTGTAAATGCCCCCTGAAATTGCAAAGTGGCCACTTTCCAATTTTTCATTCACATTCTGCTGTGTTTTGAAAAATCATCACTCCAACCCATGCCATATGATCACATAGTAGGTATGTGAATGAAACTTACTTTTGTTCTTATTTTCCACTCCAAGGGGTGTAAAACATATTTTTTTTTATTTTAAAGTATTGATGAATAGATTAATGTTAGACACCAGGGGCCTCATTTATGAGATGTCAGTGTAGTGCAGTGCAGGGAGGTATCCAGCTGCGCTACCCCATGCCAAAGTGAAAAGGCACTAATGCACGGTATTCCTGCAATAAAATGCATTAGTGTCCTTTCTCCCTCTGCTGGCGCCGTTTCAGCAGCCTAATGCCAACATAGGCGCCCTTGCACGAAGGAAGGCGTTTTCCTCAGAATGCAGCCCACATAGAAAGAGGAAAAAACCAGGATAAACAAATATATTTCTACTTGTTACGCCTCAACTCAAGAGTCATAAGGATTTGACGCATCCTCAGGTTTACATGACTTTGTCAATCTGGGGCAACATCAAATTCCATGGGTGCTGCGTGGGAAAACCCAATGCAACTGCCATGGAAAGCCTCCCAGGTGCAGAGTAAGGTCACGCAGCTATTGCGCTGCGTTGCCTTACTCATGATATATGAGGTCACTCAAAGCCACGCATGGCGGCTTTGCGTGGCTGCATCAATCGGATTGAGAGCCTTCTACTTTACGTGGTGCAAAAGAGACGCATCCGCTCTCATAAATAAGGCCCTAGGGGCCTCATTTATGAAAAGTGACGCATCGCTGCGAGAAAACAGCGATGTGTCACTTTTCATTGCACCCTCCTTGCGACCCCAATGATGCGTCATATTTACAATATGACGCATCATTGCGCAAGGAGTTACAGATTACGTCAGTATTTCTGACGTATCTGTAAGCGCAAAAGTGACGCATTGCTGGGGTTTGTCACAAAAGTGACGCAACTCCAGCAATGCGTCCTTTCACATGGGGAAAGCCCCATGTGAAAGGGCCTGCGTCAGTCTCACGCCTGCTGTGAGGCAGGCGCTAGATTTTGACGCAACAGCGTCCTAAAAGTGACGCAGTGAAATCTCATAGATTTCACTGCGTCACTATTACGAGGCTTTTTGAAGGGGAACGCCCCCTCTGCATACATTATACCTGACGCAGGTATAATGTAGCGCAGGGGTTTAAAATGTGACGCTTCTGCTTAGATGCGTCACTTTGTAAATAGTGCGCAACAGGAGGCATGTTTTACGCCGCCGATGCGTCACAAAAAGTGACGCATCGGAAGCGCAAAACTGACGCACAGCCTCATAAATGAGGACCTAGGAGTATTTAGCAAAGATTTCAAACTACGGTTCTCGTGAACTGCGGAGTTAAATGTTTTTCCTGCCATTTGTAACTGTGAAATGTAGTCAGTGAACAAGAAACAACTTTGTTGGGCGAGCTGCTCACCGTGCGCATTTCCTGCGCTGGTGCTGAAAGATGTATGTGTGTTTTTTTCATTAATAGCATACACATGACATTTTAGAATGTAAACAGTGTCCACATCCTGGTTGTTTTCTGGCTCAAGTTTATATGCACATATGGTGATAACATAAGCTTATGTCAGCCTGCACACTCTCCGTAATTTCTAATGCAAATAGTTTTTAAGCCGATGCTATGGCACTGAAAAGTGTTTTATACACTTGAAAATATTTGCATTGCAAAGGAAGGGAAAATCTCCCGAGGCGCATAAAACTGGTATTTAGTATCGGGTATGTTTTGGCCGTCTTTAGCATATTTAATATAAAATACAGGCCGAGTGGAACTCTTGGTAGCTCACAACTACTTATTCAGAAACACTGCATGGTATATTATGTTCCATGTTTTAAATATAATGTAGCGTTCACAAATTCCTTGGATTTCGAGTACAACAGGTTGACGTTCTCAGTGTGGGTGGGTCTTCGTGGGCTTCAGTTTGTGACTTCCATCCTGAGCCTGTGCGTAATTTGAGCCGGTGGTTGCAGGAATGGACCACCAGAACTCATTTTTGGGGACTGGCAGCTACTTTCCTCAACAGACTTTGATCCAGAGCAAGAGAGAGAAAAACAATAAAGAGGAAAGGGAGGGAGAAGAAAAAGGTAGAAAAACAGTGACAAAGAGAGAAAGAAGGGATGAGAAGGAACCTGCAATAATGAAATAAAGAGGCAGGGAGTGTTTGGTGTTGGATTAAAGAGGCCTGAAGTGGAATAAAAACTATGCAGCGTCAGGTTTCAGCACCCCAGCCTTCAATAGCGCTGTTTGTGGGCTTCTGGGCCCTGGAATTGATTTGTTTACAAATTAAGAGCTGTCCTTGCCTTTGTCAGTGTTGTCTTTAGTTGTGGTCTTTCCATGCAAGGGTATTTCCTTGGGCGGTGCCGGGGATCTTCTGATTTTCCACATCGTCCTTCTTCCACTGTGACAAGCTCCTGGAACTTCCTCACCTAGCAACTTGTTCCCATGTTGTGGTGTGAGCCTATTTGTTTAGGTGCTAGGCAATCATTCATTACTGGTAAGTGTGGAGTGTATTGCAGAGGTGTCATCAGAAACACGTGTGATGATGCTTTTCAGTTTTATCCGCAACTTCCTCTGGACACTTGAGTCTACAAGTACGGTGAATCGGGAAATGAAAGCTTATACCAGAAGGTAGTATTTCGTCATCATTTCTACTACAGCACAGCACAATAAATCTCAAACAATCATTTCTATGTCCATTCAGATCACACCTATCTCTTTGAAAATAAATAGGTTTTATTTATCCAAAGCTATAACAGCACAGTAAAATAAGCATGGACACAAAAAGTCAAGAGATCTTAGCACCTCTCAGCCGTGAGAGAAAAATGGAACAACTAGTGGGTTTGAGCCCAAGTGCAGTAAAAAGGGGAATGATGATTCAAAGTTGTCTCAATTTATGTCCCTAATCACAATAGCACCAACGTTTATCATTACCTTTGTCATAAGTTAACCGAGCTGAACAATAATCTTATTATCCATGGGTATTTTACCTGTTTACTCAATTCCAGCTGTGATACAACAAACAAGGTGTACAGATTAAGTAAATGCCATTTTGTCATTGTTATACTCCTCACCTTGTTTGGCCTATTCAATGAAAAATGGGCTATATACTTACATGACCAATTTTGACAATTTATTAGTGAACTGCATGATTACTTAAAATCTTTACAGTATAAAGTAAGAAACTTGATGACCGTCCCGTTCCCCCCCCACATGTCCCATCCGCTCATAAAAGTAAATATCACTTTAAGTTAAAATACTAACATATTAGTATTGTTTAGTTGTCCAAAACAAAGTTCTTTTAAAAGGAGTAGAGTATAGGTTGCACCAATGTTTCCCAACTGATAAGGGGAGGCACATGAAAGTTCAGTAAAGTCAATTCGTACACCAAGGGCGGTTGACGATAGATGGATTCCTCATCGAGCTTTAAACCAGCCCAGGTTAGATGACTAGGGCCGAAGGATTCCAGTTACTTTGCAGACACTGCAGTTAAGTGGGAGTCGAGTGCCATTTTTACCTGGTGTATGAATTTCCCAACTCTGGCTATCAAACAGGTCGTGGAGACTGAGAGGCACCAGTCCGAAGCCTCTCTGCAAGTTCTATAGTCCGTGTTCCGTAAAATCGGAAGCAACAAACGATGGCGGTCATTGGCCAACTTTGTGCAGCAACACAGCAAATGTAGTCAGGATTCTCTTTGGTAGTTGCATAGACGACAGGCTATGGCGCCATCCGTTCGGGCCCATTTGGGGTTAAAGTCCACGATCCAGAGGGCCAAAAAGCGAAAGTACAGAATTTTCTTTCTCGCGTAAGTGGATACTGGGTCTTGCAGGTAAGGTTGGGGTTTACCTGGAATATATGATTTTTCCAGGGCCTGAGTTAGTGGATTTTGCCAAAGAGATGCAAGGTCAAGCCCAAAGGAAATGGTCTGGACTTGGAGCTTAACAGCTTGGGCCCAGGCTGAGAATGGAATTTCGTGCAGGGGCAAACTCCTTCTCTCGATTTTCAATGCTTCAATAGCTTGTTCTACCTTTGAGTGCCAGAGAGAGCCCACCTCGTCAAAGATTGATTTTAGGGATTGCTTTAGGGTATGTTCTGGCGCTTTCAATGTTCTGATATAGAATTTTAACAGGTCCCCCAGTAATGCCAGCTCTGGTCGCTTAAGGCCTATTTCTAGCCTTAATCTGTTGTTCCTTGCATATCTGGGGGCCTGTAACACCATCTTATAGGCTTTCTCCTGGGCCGCGTTGACCACTTTGTCAAATGCACCTGGGTAGGCTATATGCCCATACGAGATGGCAGGGATCAGTTTTGCCCTGAGCACTGTCAACATTGGTTCTGCCGAGGGACTGTCCAAGCGATGACTTAGGCGTCTTAACGACAGAATGGTTTGGTCAGTTTTTGGTTTAAGCTCCTTCAGGGGTTTAACTGCAGTGGCACTCTCAGAGACCCAGGTGCCCAGATAGTTGTAAAATGGGGTAGTGACGATATGGTGCTCCCCCAGGGTCCATGAAGCTTCTTTTTTGTGGGGGTATTTGCCAAAAATGACGATTTTAGTCTTGCACACGTTGATCAGTAAATCATTTGCCTTATTATATGAGGCCAGGCTACTTAAGGCTCTTTGGAGCCCCACCCTAGTGTGGTCCATGATCACCGTATCGTCTGCATACTGGAGCGTTCCCAAGACGAGCTTCCCCAATTTTGGGGGTTTTAGGTTGGCATCTTTCAGAGCTGTCCCCATGTCCGCAGTATACAAGTTAAAAAGCATGGGGGCCAAGACGCACCCCTGCTTAAGGCCAGAGTTGGTGTTAATTCTAGCAGTTGTTATTGTAGGGCTTAGCTTCACCTTGACCCAGGTACCCTTGTAGAGCGCTTTTATGGCTTTTAGCAGAGCCTGTGGTAGCCCCCAGGAATCAAGTTTTGCCCAGAGCCGGCCTCTGTTCACTCGGTCAAAGGCTGTAGAGTAGTCTATAAAACAGCAGAACAGGGGCGGCTTGTTCCTCGTATTGGCCTTCTTCGCTAGGTAGGAAAGGGCTAAGATGTTGTCGAGGGTGGAGCTATGAGCCCTAAAGCCGGTCTGTGTGGGCGGAAGAATGTCGTTCTTGTCCACCCAGTCCTCCAAATCACTGAGAAGAAGGCGGGCATATATCTTTGCTTCTATGTCGAGAAGCGCTATAAGCCTGTAATTGGCCGGGTTCGTGTGGTCCCCCTTTTTATGGATAGGGAATAGGACAGAACCTTTCCAAGAGGATGGCAAAATTGCAGTGGCAAAGGAATGGTTGAATAAAGGGGTGAGTCTAGATGCAAAAAAGGCTGAGGCAATTTTCAGAACCTGGGCCGGAATCCCATTTGGGCCTGGAGCGCCATCAGTTCTAATGGCCTTGATGCACTTTATTACCGCCACCTCTGTGAACGTTCCGGGACAAGTTGAATTTAGGCCTTCTGTCGTGGAACTTTCGGGTTCGGTAATTTCCGCCGCCACCTTGGACCACGCAAGGCTTCCTGCAGTAGGCCGATTTGACTCACAGGTGTACAGCCCCTTGGCATACTGTTCCCACGCTTTCCCTGCAACACTGTTTTCCTTTTGCGCTCCTCTGGGGGTCAGACTATTAATAAAGCGCCAAAGCTTGCTGTTGTCGTTTCCTTTAATTAAGGAGAAGACGGCCAACCAATTCTGTTCGGTCTGCAGTTTTTTGTGGGCCCAGATTTTCTTTTTATAGTCAGTTCGCAAAGCAGCAATGGAGTGTCTCCCTGACAAATGAGTGCTTTTCTTTTGTGCCCTGATTGCCTTATTAAGAGCACGCTTACTCTGTGACAGGCACCACGTTTTTGCACGGCGAGGCCCAGAGTGGAATTGGCAACTTCTTAAATGGTGGTTATTTCCCAGACATTCCAATAAGTCGGAGGTCAGAGTTTCCCAGAGATAGATGATGTTCTTAGTATGGACTGGGTTAGGTTCTTCCTCCCTTCTAGCTACATATAATCTAGCAGGCTATGAATGAGATTGGTTGACCATTTTATTCTTTTAAGCACTTTGTGACGGTCTTCCCCGTGGTAGTTCTAATGTCTACTTGTGATTCTGCTTGTGCCCGCGCCAGATTGAATGTGGCGCGGAGAGGCCTATGATCGCTTTCCTCTCTGCCGTCCACTGTAAAGTTGCAAAGATTGTGGGCAAGCCCTTCGTTGATGAAGATGTAGTCTATAGTAGAGACATTTCTAAAGGTCGAGTTGTTGGTCCATTCAGGGTGGGTCTTTTTTTGTATTCTGTGGGAGGAGTGCAGCTTAAAGTTAGCGAGAAATTCGGTCAGTTGGGCTGACTTCTTGCTTGATGGTGCCTCCGAGATTAAACCCAGGCCTCTTTGATTGAAGTCGCCCGCTATTATTACATCTCGGTCCTCCCAATTTATTAAGAGATCTTCCAATAGTGAAATAAGTGATTCCATGGCCTGGGAGGATTGATACTTCATTGGGTTGAAAAAACAATTAATTAGTAGAAGGGGACGGGATTTTTGACCCGATGACAACCCACTGATTAAGATGGCTTGAAGATCAGGAGACCCTAAATTTTATTCAGTTGTATTAATTTTGCACGCATGACTTACATAGATGGAAAGCCCCCTGACGGGCGACCAAAGATTGTCCTTTTGGTCGCTGGTTTAAAATGTTCGTAAAAGCCACCAATGGCGGTAGTTGCCCTTGCCCAGGTTTCCTGAATACACAATATGTCCCCCTGTGCGAGGTATTCAGGTGTGGTTGTGTCCCTAAAGATGTTGCTCAACCCAGCAATATTCCATGAGATGATGGTTAACTCGCGAACTGGACTCCTGAGTGGGTTTGAACGGTCGTTATTTACATGGCTGTTTATTAGGTTAGGGATACTGTCTCCATGTGGCCTCCGGGTGGTCTGATGTCTGGGGAGGCCGCTGCACACTCCGATGCCCGTTGTTTTGCTGCATTTTGATTTTTAGCAGGGTTTTTGTCCACCCTGATTTCGCCCCTATATCTGGGCGGGTGTGCCTAATGCCTTTGAGAACGGATGTCGGTTTGTGTGTGCCCTGTTGCGGCATCAGGACGTGTGGATATTCCAGTATCCTTGGCGCAACGACTTCAATACCCCATTCAGAGAATAGTGTTGCTTCCTTAAGGACGGCCTGTTGGGCTTGCTCAAAAGTCCAATTATGGTGGAGTTGTCGTGGGTGTCTGTCTCCAGTCTCTTGAATTTCACCCATTCAATATTCTCTGAGGTGATTTGTGCCAGCGAGGCAATGTGGCCAAAGAGGCGGACAATATTAGACCTGTTCAAGATGTCAAATGAGCCTTTGGCTGTGTACCTTGGGGTTAACTGCAGCTCGTAGGTGGTTAGTTTATTTTTTTGTCCGATGGAACAACGACTCACCCCTTCTCCCGGGAGCTTTGACCTCTGGTTACTTGAATTTGAAGGGTTTTTATGAGTGGATTTTGGCTGCTGCCCATTAGGCCCCATGCTTGATTGGCCTTCCACTCGCGGAAATCCTTGCCACTCCCCCTGGCCTGGTGTCAAATTTAGGTAATTTTTGGTTGTGACTCCTGGTTGCTGATTGCCTCGCCCCTCAGTTGGTAGACCTACCGCTCTCGGCAGTTCTGGCTGTGCGCCCTGTTGTAATTTAGGATTTGTTACAGTCTCATGTTGAAAAATCAAACCGGAAGGGCTGGGGGCACTTAATAGTGCGGCGACTGCCACCTGTGAAGGCCTTTGTTGAAGATCCTCGTTGGTTTGACCCTCCGTGAGAGGGATTTGTTGTCTTTGGGCCTCACCACAAACGAGGGGTGCGTCACGGGACTTGCCAATTTTAGATACCTGCTTGGGTATGAAAATGGGAAAGAGTGGTTTGGGGATACATTTAGTTTCAGTGGCGCCCAGGATTGAAATTACCGAAGATATGTTTCTACTTCTAGCTTTGGACTTCTTAAGTTGTTTTTTAAGTCTTTTTATGGCTCTCCTTGATAACGGAGCTTTGGCGCTTGCTAATGCTCCTTTGACCTTCTCCACCTGAGAGGTAGTAACAGGCAGGTTGTCACTTACGGTCTCGAGATCGGAGACCTCGGGGTCACCATTCCCTTGTTCAGCCAAAGTAAAGTTAATGCGGGGCCCTACCAGGGGTTCCTTTGTGGCACTGTTGCCCGCTGTGCTAAGGGATGCTGTTTCGGCATGCTCTGTCGTCAGTGCTGATAACTTTTGTGCGGCTTGTTCTTGCTTGGTTGTCTCGCCCTGACCCTTGGCTAATGCAAGCATCTCTTTTAAGACTTCAGGTAGACTTGCCCATTTATCCATTATGGCGTCACAGGAACTGGTGCTGGCGGCATGAGCTTGTTGAACGTTAAGTTGGGCTTCCAGCTTTGCCAGCTTGTCATCTTGGCACGCCAAATGCTGGGCTATCGACTGCAAAAGATCGATTTGAAGTTCCATCTTTGCGGACTGCCATAGCTGTGCCCTGGACTTCTCTTATTGCAGACATGTTAAGGTCTTTGATAGTGGGTTCTTCAATTGGGTTGGTTAGGTCTTGTTGATGAGGTAAGCTCAGCGGACTCCATCCCTCCGTTTGTACAGTTCTCTGGAGATTAGCTCCTCCTAAATTAATGGGTGTTGTTTCAAGTGTACGTTCAATTGTCTGTTCCAATTTTAATAAGAACGAGGTTGTTGGAACCTCCGTACCCTGGGGGATTGGCCTCTGTGTTTCCCTAGATGCCACAGTTGCATTCAGACCCTTGCCTGTGCTCTTTGGAGAGGAGGATGCGACAGCCTCGCTTGGCCTCCCAGTGTCTAAGTCCGCGTTCACCCCCAGCGTTGGCCTGTCATGAATGTCGGCGGTGATCCTAATCGGGCTCTTTGTCCTGGCACCAGGCTGAAAACAAGCTTCAAGGCTCCCAGGTAACTCGAAGTTTGCAGACTCGCAGGAGTGAGAGTCCCTTAGGGCCAGGTGGATCTTTGGGATCCCCGGTGTGGCAGTGTTCACAGGATCTTGTAATGTTTCTTCCAAAGGTGAGGGGCAGTTTGAGGCCTGAAAGAATTGAGTGATGAGGCCTTGAGGGAGGGAATTGCCAGTGCCAGTGACTAAGTCCTGGGATTTTTGAGTACTTATACTTCTGGTTACCCTTCTTTGTGCTAAACTCTCAGGGTTCACTTCCGCCTCATCCTCCGTGCAGGATTTAATCCTCCTCAGCGTCCTCTCTTTTTGTGCCTTTGGCTGGGGCTGGGCTTGTTTATGCCTGTTCGTGCTGTTCGTGCGGGGGGAGGGGGTACTAGTACTAGTACTAATATAAGCCCTGTATTGAGGGCAAGGAGGGGGAGGGAGGGGGGGGCGAGCAAGCGGGGCACGCGAGGGGTGCCGCAAGCTGGAGACCTAGTCTAACAGCCCCTCAGGCCGCACCCTCAGGCGCTTACTTTGCGGCGGCCTCTAACGGCTGCCGCGCTTGCCTCCACCTCTTACCTCTTGTCTCCCACGTCGACAGCTGCACTTGACACTCTGTAATGCTCCACGCCAGGTGCTCAAGGTGCTCCGGATGCTATTCGGATGCTATTCGATAGGCGATGGAAGACCTCCACTCGGTGAGTGGCTTCGGCTCGGCTGGGCTATGAGCGGGCACAAAGCTCCGAACTTCAGGACGTGGTCATGGGCGTCAGCGTGGTGCTCTGGTGGGGCTCTGACTCTGGCTCTCTATCTTCTGGGCACGGGGAACCAAGCCGTTCCAGCCTTGTGGCTTACAAAGGAGCGGTGTGGGCGCAGGCAGAGACAGTGGCAGCGGGGTGCTGTTGTCACAGCGCTCAGGCCTCAGCCCAGGCAGCTCAAGCAGCGCTCGCACCCACACCCCACTCTCGCCTGCATGCCACGTCGTCGCCGCACCCGCCCCTCACCCTCTCACTGCTGGTGACTGTTTAGCACGTCGAACCCGGTGTGACCCGGTATGATCGAGCTGTCGAGCTGGCCGCCGCGTGCGAAGCTATAGACGGATCACAGGCGGGCCAGCAGACAGGTCTAAGCTGTGAGCACGATAAATTGCCCCGTAATGCTCCCTGCAGCCCCTGGCTCCCGCTGGGCAGGCACGATGGTACAATGATAGAAGTGGGAGCTGGAGCGGGAGCGGGGGCGTCCGCGTCTCGCTTCAAAGGGTAGCGTTCAGGTGATTTCGATTCTGCTCGATGCTGCACGTGAGCTCCCTCCAGTGGACCAAAAAGCTACCAAAAGGGACACTCGTTCGTTCAAAGTAGTATAGAAGGATAATGTGACTCCTGCTAAAATCTCATCTCAGTGCCTGGTAGCAATGGACAACAAAAAAAGCGCAAATGTGGAAAAAAGCACTCTCACCGGTTTACCAGCTCACCGGTTGCAGCTTAGCTTGGCCTGGCTCGTGGCTCGAGGTGCAGTGAATTGGTGGAGGGCGGGGCGGCCGGACCGTGACCCTCACGACCCACCCTTGCTCATGTCGCTTGCTCCTCCAGCAGCTCCCCCGCAGGCAACAGGCACAGGCAACAGGGCCGTCGACCTCCAAGTGCACCGGGTGCCGTATGCTGCGTGTAGTTTTCCGCCGGGTACCGGGTACCGGAGCCGGAGGCGTGTTCTTGAACCCCATATAGCTCTCTCAGGCCTCGGGGCTCGGGACTCAGACTCTCTGCCTTGGCTTCAGCACCAGCCCGGATTCACCTGCCAGCCGGCTCCGTGCACCGCGGCTTCCAGCACCTCATCCGACTCAATGCTCGATGCTATGCTGCTATGCTGTGCTGTGCTGCTCAATAGCGCCCCCCTCAGTGTAAAACAGAGACAAACACTGACATGACCATACATTTATGTTTAAATCAACGCCACGTCATTAATATTTGCCCTTTGATCTCTTCATGTTCGGGATCGATCAAGTACAGTATGTGCAGGTGGAAATGATCTTGTCGCTACATATGACAAAGCCCCAGTGCTGATGCAATTGTCTCCATTGGGGAGAAGATATGTAACTGTCCTTGGGAATTCCAGGGGTGTTATTAGCACAACTATTTAGATGTGCAATGGTGGCTGTATTAGTGGATTTTATATCAATCATTGTTGGGTCTGCCAGTGAAGCAATAGCCTGGCAAAAGCCAGAGGAGTGAAACAACAGTTTGAGGTACTCTGAAATTATATTTCTGTAGACCTGTGGAGTCTTTTGTCCTTCCATTGAATACGCATAAATGGCAGCATGAAACTTGCTTGCATAACTCCTAAGGAAACATTGAGGATGCACATGTTAATGCAGTCCAGCAGGGAGAGAGCCCAAACATGATCACAATTTATGGCACTATATTTACACCAATTGATGGGAAAAAAGGACACAGAATATGGCATTTGAGTTTGGAGATACAATTGGGGTTTCTTAGCAGGCTTAACTTGCTAACAAAGGTTAGCTGGCTCAGTAAGGGATATGAGGGACAAATAAGGGGCAATCTATACAGAAATTGAATTGCATAGTAAGTAAATGTTATGTTAGGTGTAGGGACTCGGCTAGCCCCTTCTGCAGGACTTGTCCAGTGATGGATACCACACAGTGGTTTGAGTTCTGGGCCTGAACACATACCCAGAAGCAATCTCTCACGTAAGGTGTGGATTGAAATCACATGAGATTGAGCAAAGAACCTGCCACATTTTGCTGAACAGAGAATT
This sequence comes from Lissotriton helveticus, assembly GCF_964261635.1. NCBI lineage: Eukaryota > Metazoa > Chordata > Amphibia > Caudata > Salamandridae > Lissotriton > Lissotriton helveticus. Next base: position 1,092,294,734 of record NC_136059.1, read on the forward strand.
GGAACTAGAGGAATATAATAATATGGAAGTTTGATGTTGCATGTCATAAACAAGGTTCAGTGAAAAACTTTAAGGGCAAGTTATGACTTTGGTTGTCATCTTCAGCTCATAACAAATTACCTCATTTGAAAAAATGTCAGATATTCTGTGAAAAATGTGAAGCTAGGATATAAAACAATACACAAAAAATCCTACATTTTGCCATTTAAAGTTAGTTACGAAAATCCATAACTCACACAACACCATGCACATGCTTGTGATATCACTGACGACACCCCAAATGGACACCATCGATGACATCACTGATGACATCTCAGTTATGTCATTCACAACATCACTGATGTGATCACATCTAACATCATCATATTACATCTTTATTAACTTCACTGTGGTGGATATGATGACGCAGTTCATATAAATGTCAATATATATATGAGAAGCAATTTTATGAAGGTTCAGTGTAAGCGCTTTTATTGCCCCCCACCACCACTAGTGCTATTTTATATGGTAACCAGATTGTTGACATACACACTATATGGTCTACTTTATTGACATATATTGTTTTGACCTTCCACAACTCCCATCATTCAAACTGCATAAGTAGCTTAAACAATAAAAACACAGGTGTAAACCAATGCATCCATAATCTCTTTTTGTTTTACACTTCCTGTATATAACTCAGAACAGTGGAACAAATGTACTGGAGAGAGAGAAGAGGCTATGAGAGAGAGAGAGAGAGAGAGAGAGAGAGAGAGAGAGAGAGAGAGAGAGAGAGAGATTCCAGAAGGCTAGGGGTTGGGGATGACACAGCATCATAGTAGCGAGGTACAGAACACATCACCTTAAGGGACACCATATGACCTTTTGATCCAAATCTTCACAGGAAGTGATACCACATGACCTTAATTCTCATGTCATCCCAATAGCCGATATCATTGAAGCTCCATAACAATAGCAGTATTACTTCACAACACTGCAAAAACAAATGTCCACTTGAAACACTACCTCGACTATGGTGCTGGTGTGATATTGCAGGGGAACATTACATGTTTCTCTTTGCATTATATGAAATATTATAAGTGTGCCTGAAGAATATATAGTGCCACAAAACAGCACTGGGAACCAAAATTATTTATACCACAAAATGTTATAATTTAATAGTTTGCTTAGTGTCTACCACAACGAGATATGGATTGACAAATGATAAGAAGTGAACAAATATTTAAAAAATAATTGTAATGTCCACATGATTTAACTGGCATTCATCATACACACTGAATATTAATTATGTTAATGATTTAAATTATTCCTTATTGTTAAAACCTTTTAATTTATGATTCATTTGCAAGGTACTGTCACTCATTGTAAAGCACATAGGTAAAGGTTTTATTCAACAAAATTATTTTGTCATGTGTTCACAATAAAGAAACATTGGAAGAACCTGTTTGGAACATATTTTTATCATGCTTTATCAAATCAAAAGAGTTTGCATTGTACTGCTGAATTTATTTATTTACAAAACCTAAAGTAGAATGTCCACTTTGAAGCTGCAGATAGTAAACAGTGTTCATTGAGATGCTTTTTAGCTGCTGTTCTTTCAGTAATGGCTGATTAGCTTAGAAAGTGGTTGGTCGTAATACTTGCCCTCAGTGTGTTAGGAGAGAGTGAAGCAAACAAGCCCCGCCTCTTCGAGGGTCAAATAGTGCATCTTAAATCACAGCTTTCACATACAGTTGCTAAAAGGCCATTGGCTCTGCATCCTTGTAAAACTCACTTAATAAATATTCAAGTCTTGCACGGTGTGCCAGGCCAATGCAACCTGATGCTCTCCATGAGCTGATCCAGTTGTTTAAAACAAATATGCAATGGGTGTCCCCATATGTCAAAATTATTCTAAATTGTATGAGGACCAGCATTTTGTCATGGATGCCGCCACTAAGCCCAGGGTGCCCCATTTGGCCAAAAATGAAATAAATTTGCTAGTGTCACAATTTTGCCATTTCTGCCATTCATATACCATGGGTGGCCTATATGTCAAAAATTAACTCTGCCAGTGTTAGGGTCAGCATGTTGTCATGATTGCCTCACATGCCATACTTGTCCTCCCTTATGCCAAGAATTAACTTCCATGTGGTAGCACCAGCCAGCATTTTGCAGAATGTCCTCCAGTATGCCAGCATTTTTCCATTGATGCCCCATGCCAAGTACTATATCTCGCTTACCAGTGCGAGTATTTTGCCACAGATGCTTGCTAATGCCTCCAGTATGCCAGTGCCAGCATTTTGCCATTGGTGCCTTTATAAGCCGTGAAATTGTATGCCGGGCCAAAGGCAGACTCACGAGCTTAACACTATATTAACACTATATTTTCACTCCTGGGCACACTCACTTAAACTCATTCTCATACAAGACAACCCTTTCAGACCCCTTGACTCAGATTAGAGTGCTTTAAAATCTGCAGCTTTTACCATACTGCAATAAATCCTCTTCTTGCGAGTGAAGCACAGCCTTGCATCTACAGCTATGGTCTTTATAAGTTTCAGTGTTCTGTGCAGCCAGATTTTCTTTCAATAATGCAGTGAGCATATGTAGGCAGTTCTACAGCTGCATATACATGGGGTGCGGATTACAGTCCACGTGCAGGCTCGAGGGAACATCAAGTGTAGTGTTGGTTCAGAGAGTGCATCCCAGTTTCACACACTCTTTCAGAGTACTGGTATATGAACAACTAGACAAGGAGGTTGACCAGTTCCAACATGGCAACTTTTGACAAGCTCTATATGAGTGTTGTGTCAGGTGCTAGAGGTGTAGTCCCTTTACACAACGCATGCTCAGCAATTTAAAGCTCCTGGCCTCACATGCGTTCTATTTATTACAAGACGGCAGTTTGCAGGCAGAAGAGAATTTTATCGCAATGATGGGGGAAGAAGGATAGTGTTCCTCTGAGTGTCCCAGCCAGAAACTTACAAGCATGTGTGTTTTTCTCTATTTCCATCTTCTTTGTGTTTGAATCCAGATATACAGTTATGTGCCTGATGTCTATTCCTGGTCACTCTGGGCAGGTCACTTAATTTCAATGCACCAGTTAGTTCTCATGTAAAACTTTTCTAAAATCTAAAGTGCTATAATGCCCTTGCGACAATGTTGCGCTATATTAAACTGCAATAACAAATAACTGTGGTTCCATATACCATGTTTGTTCTGTTGCTATATGTGTGTTTTGAAGCTGTTTGTGCGTGTGGGCTAACATTTTTGATTTGTGATGTTCATATAGCATATATGTTATTTGCTGGTTTTCATTTAATGCTTAAAATATAGTTTCACACACTGAAATTTATAAGCTATTTTTTCCTTGATATGTTTTCTAATGGGCCTAATGAAACACACAAAAGGTGGTGGGAAGCTGCTTGCAATTAGTCTAACCATGGCAATCGCTCTGGGTAGCACTCCAATCCATCATTCTTTTACTCACCATGCCACCTCAATTTGGACTCAGCCATATGCAAATTAGTCTTGAAATTCCTCCTGGGAGTAGTCCAACCCGATCTGCTAACCCAGGTCCTCCCTGTACCGGTACCCAAGCAACCCAGGATGGGTTTTGCACTAGTTATGGGTTCATCAGATGGGTACATCTTGGTTCCAGTTACATAGTGAACATGGAACCCACGTCTGGGCATACCAATGCCACTTAGGACGGTACATGAAACACACAAAAGTTGATGGGAGGTTATTTACAGTAAGTCTAAGCATTGGCATTTGCTTGGGATAACACTCCAAAATATAATTATTTTTTTCACCATGCCACCTTGGATCCAGCCATATGCAAATCATTGTTGTCCCTGATCCTCATGGGAACAATCCAGCCCAAACTACCAAGCCAGGCGCTCCCTGAACCAGAACACAAGCAACCCAGGACCAGTTTTGCCCTAGTTATAGGCTTATTAACCAGGTTCAGCTTGTGTACAGTGACACATTGAGCATGGGACCCAAGTCTGGGAATACCCATGCCACTTAGGGCAGCTCATGAAACACACAAAAGGTGATGGGAGGCAGCTTACAATAAGTCTAACCACTGGCATTCACTCGGGATAGCCCTCCAAACCATTGCTTTTTTGCTCACCATGCCACCTTGGTTTGGACACAGCCATATGCAAATCAGTGTTGACCCTGTACCTCATGGGAACAGTTTACCCAAAACTGCATAGTCATGTCCTCCGTGAACCCAAACATAAGCAATCCCATACCAGTTTTGCCCTAGTTATGAACTCATCAGCCGGGTACAGCTTGGGTCCAAAGACACAGTAAGCATGGGACCCATGTCTGGGCATATCCGTGCCACTTAGGGTGGTACATGAAACACACAGGTGACAGGATTCTGCTTGCAATATGTCTAACCACTGGCTACCGCTCGGGGTAGCACTCCAACCCATCTTTCTTTTGCTCACTATGCCACCTTAGTTTGGACCAATCTATATGCAAATCAGTGTTGAGCCTGTTCCTCATGGAAACAGTCCAGTCTGAACTCCCAAGCCAGGTCTTCTTTGAACCGGAACTCAGGCATTCTCTTTTTTTTGTTGTTTCTTCTGCCCCTTCGAAAGTATAGTGAGGATTTGATGTTATGAATCCTTAACAATCTTGACAACCACATCTGAAAAAAGGGCACCGAGGAGTCCTTCCCACCAGCGGCCAGCAATATTCTTAAAACCGCTACGCAAATAAATGCTTCCTCCTCCTTTTTCAACATCAAATTCGAATCTGTTCCCAATATCATCAGGACAGGGGATAGGACGATTTTAGCACCTAGCAGCCCCTCCCAGAATTTTTCAATCTCAGCACAGATCTTATTTAACTTACTACAATTATAAAACAAATGCCCCAAATTTGCAGGCCCCTGGGATCACCTAGGACATTTATCGTCATCCCTTTTTCCCCACTCAAAAAGCTTGGCTGGGGTAAAATATAAATTATGTACTGTTGTATAATGTTGCGCTATAAGATTCGTGGTGCGAAACAAATTACCTGCCAGCTGCAGCGCTTTATCCAGATTCACATCTGGATCCCCTAGTTTCATCATCCAAGAGGCCGCAACCTTATCCATATCATCTTGAATTGTAGAGATCAAAGCCTCATAATTCATATCAATCTTCATATCCCCAGCCAAAACATGCTCAAAAATATGAATTTTACCTCCTGGAATAATCCGAGGCCAAATAATCGCTAGAGTTTGAGAAATTTGTACAAACTTAAAGCCTTGATTCAACGCAATTCCAAATTTCCGCTGCACATCTTTGAAGCTCAACGGGACAGTCCCCTCCCAAAGATCCCCTATTCTTCTAATTCCTTGAGACTCCCAAAATATCCACAGCCTATCGCTACTCAGATTAGGAAAGAGATTTGAGTTCCAGAGTGGTGTGTAATAGTTATACTTCGGTATTCCCAATGATTTCTGAGCCACTTTCCAAACCCTCCAAACACTATGCAATAATTTATACCTTTTTTTGTTATAATATCGTCTATCCGTTTTACGCAATAGGAGCCCCACGGCTTCCCTCCCTAATAATAGTTCAAAGATAGATGGGGGATAGACATTCGCAAATAAGCTGTCCGACATATTGGTGGCACTGTCTAAAAGTATCGCCATCTGACTGAAGAGACATGCCACAAGATAAAATTGATTATTTGGAACCGCTAGTCCTCCTCTCTCTTGCGGTAAAGACAAGAATTTCAAAGATAGTCTTGTTTTCCCATACTGCCATATGAAGTTTATAAACACTGATTCAATAGATTTTAACACGCTCTTCCCCACCATAAGTGGGATCGAACGAAAAAGATATAATACTTTCGGAAGCATGATCATTATTAACACGTTGGCTCTCCCTATTATAGACAAGTGTTTGGAGTCTATCCTTTTTACCTCCGTTGACATTGAGTTAACCAGGGGCCCAAAATGTTCTTTAATTATAGACTCCATTACAGGGCTTATCGTGACCCCAAGATAAATTGCTGAGTCAGCATATCTTCCGTCCAGCTTTATAATATTGTTTTAGCAGATTATCCGGGTCTTGTTCTCATTAAGAAGATACCTGAGCACCGACCAAACTCAGAAGTTATTTCTATTAGGGCAGACATGGCAGTATCCGGTTCAGTAGTTGTAATTGCCAGATCATCAGCATATGCCAACAGCTTAGTTTCGAATCCGTTACACACCACTGGTTTAATGCCCTCACACTCAATATATTCCGTGCTAATGGATCGATATAAAGGGCGTATAAAATTGGTGAGCAGGGGCACCCTTCACGTGTCCCCCGGGAGATATATATTTCATCCGACTCACCACCCATTAGTTGAATTCTGGAACTGGGATCAGCATACATGGCTTTAATAGCCTTTATTATTTTACGGCCAAAGCCCCTCCGTTCCAATATCCCCCATAAATACTTCCAAGTGACGCTATCAAAGGCTTTTTCAGAATCCATAAGGATCATGGCGATCCGGCCCCCCGTGACAGCTTGCACACCAAATAACATGATGGCCCATCTTATATGGCCTGTTGTTCCTCGATCCAGGATATACCCATGCTGCCCCAGAGAAACCATACTACCAATGACCCTTCCCAGCCTATTAGCCAAAACCTTTGCGTAGATTTTAGTGTCCGCACTTATGAGGGCTATTGGACGGTACGACCCGGGATCTTCCTTAGGTTTGCCCTTCTTGTGGAAAACAACAATATTCATCTCTTTCCAGGAGTCTGGAACTTCACCTGAGCAGATTATGCCACTAAATAAATCCAGCAATAAGGGAGCTATCACTGCCTGTAGGCATTTATATACTTCAAGTGCAATATTATCTGGTCCTGTGGCCTTACCTGCTGCTAAATCCTGCAGAGCATCTACCATTTCATTCAGTTCCAAATCATTGTCTAATGCGACTTTTTCCTGGACAGCCAAAATATGACCAAAATCTTCTAATGCTAAACTGGCAAACTCTTCCCTGTCCTCTCTTTGATATAACTTTTGCTAGAAGTTCTTAAAAACCTTTCTAATATCTTCTGGCTCCGTATACTCCTGATTGCCCTCATGAATTTTAACTATTGTATTCCTACTAATACCCTGTCTAATCCTTAACACTAGGAGCTTACCCGCCTGCTCTCCCGTCTCATACATCCTTCCCCTATGTATCTGATAATCGTTAGCACTTCTCTGAGATACAGACTTATAAACTTCCGCCTTGAAAGCCAGTATCTTATGCAAGCTATCATTAGCCTCTTTCCCACCTGAAATGTCCCTCATATGTTGCTCCTCTGCCTGTACTAACTGAGCCATCAGTTTCTCGTGCTCCTTTCGAGCTTCTTCACTCCGGCCAGCAGAGAAGCTCTAACAGTGGACGTCTGCGTAGAACACACCAATAACTCAAAGCCCTTAATATTTAACATATGTTTTTTAGTCCAGGGCAAGTGAGTTTCCTGAATACATATCACATCCAAGTGATTTGAACTCACAAAATGCCCTAATTCTTGCCTTTTAATCCAGTCATTCAACCCCCCCTATATTTAACGAACATATCTTAAGTTTCCTCATCATTCCTTTGACATAGAACTCCTGAACAATCCCTGAGTATAGACCAGATAATTACAAGCAATACATAAATCAGACCAAAAAAGACAATGCACCAGATACAATCTAATTTTCTTCCCCCACCTTTATCCCACCCCACCCCGTGAAGTTCCCACCACCACCCCCCCTCCCACTGCCCTCCCTCCCTTTGTGACACCCCCCACCCGCCTCCAGTTTAGATCTGCCTACCCCCCATCAGGGCGCTCAGACCTTGGTCTGTGCATGTGATGTGCGCAGTACTAGAAAGCAGTGGATCCTATAAACACAACCAAACCTAAATTACAATAAACCCCTAGACCTAGAAAAAAGAAATAATTTCCCAAGGCAAACCCATCTTCTAAAAAAGTGAAAACCTTCCTTTCCCCACTTCCTAACCCAGAGCCCCTTCCACGCTTTCCTTCAAGACAACCAATGATCAACGAGGCCACCCCCTTCGTCTCACCCCCCTCCCCAACAATATCATGAATCAAACAGATTATTTGCTCAGGGAGTCCAAGTACTCCTTTGCCTTTATCACTGACGAGAAATAACGTGTGGTTCCATGGTTAATGATTTTTAGTTGCGCCGGATTCACCAGATACGCCTGGATCTTTTTGTCCTGACAAGGTTTCAGCAGCTGCTTTAACCTCCAACACCTTTCTACCCTTATATGGCAGAAGTCAGGCCTTAAAAAATGGAAATCCCCCGCCTGATCTTCTGGCATCTGGCCTAGCTTTATCCGAAAAAGATTGCCGCAGGAGGAAGTTTCCAAAGAAAACCAATATAGCCTGAGGTCTATCACCCTCTTTCACCGGTGCTCGCAGTTTGAAGGGGATATGATGCGCTCTTTGGATCTGAGATGCCCAGTTCTACTCGGAAAGTTCCGGGAAAGCTGCTTTAAAAAGGTTGACTAATGAGCTCCTAGTGTCGGACCCTTCAAGGCCTTCTTGAAACCCCAGAACTCTTAGATTATTCCTTCTTTGTCTGTTTTCAGACTCTTCTAACTTCCGTTGAATATCTTTGATCTGGGCATCATGGGCCTCCTCCAGAGTTACAGCATTAGCGCATCGGCTTCTGTGACCATCACTCTTTCTTCCAAATTTGCCACTCTTTCGCCCATATTGGAAAATGCTTTAGATAACTTCCTCACTACCCCCTGCATTTTCCTCATCCCAGCCTGAGTTCTCCGGCTATCTTGACGGGTTTCCTCTCTGTGAGCAAGGATAGCCTGGTGTATAATCGATAGCGTAGGGGGAGTATCATCCATTAGCACTGGGTTTGTTTTTGCAGATGTCCCTGAGAGTGGGATGGCAGATAAATAAACCCATGAGAGATCTTTTCTTCCTATATTTTTCATACCATTTTGCCCTTAAGGCTTTTTGGTTGTTAAGAGGTGATCCTCCTCGCTGTCCTCTGGATCTGACTCCAGACTGCTAGCCCCCTGCGAGGTGCTCAAAATATCATCCGACCACTCTGCCCCCTCTGACACAGAAAAAAAGCAGTCGCTAGGCTCCTTCTCAGCTTCCAGCCTATTTTTATCTCCCATAGAATTGTTTTCTATTACAGCAGTTGTACACTGCCTGCCAGTTCTCAGCTTCCCAGTTCTGGTTCTCAGCGTCTTGCACTTCCGAGGGCCTAGTTGAGCCGAGCATTTGCTTGTTAAATGTCCTGTCTCCCTTGCCCCTGCTCCCCTTACAGTCTTTGTTGCCAGAGTCCTCAGCAGGGATAACCATGGGTACATTATTCAGAGCTAAATCAGTTGCAGCACTTGGTTCAACAATGCCATGCCCCCCTTGTTTCGCTCAGCAGCAGAAATCAGACCCAAGCCCGCCGGGCTTACTCCATCCTGAACCACTTGAGCCACTTGAGACACTGCTCCAGAGATTACCAGACTGACCTCCTTATCTACACTCCCTCTACCGGCATTATTTTCACTGTCTTCCCCGACTTCGATCCCAGCGTCTGTAATTCCATTAGCAGCCGGCTCTCTTACTCGCTGCATTAGCTCCACCACAGAAGGTCCCGCTGTACTCTTCTTTACGGCTCCTCTGACAGAAACTCTGCCTTTTCCTCTCCCTGGCGGGTCGAGCAGACGCGGTTGTTGCAGGCGTCCGGGGGAGCTTTCTCCAGGGACAGAGTCCATTGCGAGTGCGGACACAGCCTCGCCCCATGCTTTGCGGGCGGCTGCTGCCGCAGCTGCTTCGGAGGGAGCCCCGCTCGAGGCGACCTTCGGGTCCTTCCGCAATCTTCACCTGCAAGCCGATACACCAGATGCCGCAGCTAATTCTCCACGCACCATCTAACTAGGAAAGAGACCGCTCCGAGGTGTTGAGGCCGGAAGCACTTATGAGAAAGCAGCATTCAATTGGGGGGGGGCAGCATAAACACAACCTAGCGAGGTGGAGCCCTCTCCTAATCGGGTCACATAGATGCAATCGGACCGCTGCCTGCTAGTGCCGCTAACGACCTCATAAGCTGTGGCCATCTTGCCCCCTAACAGAACTCGCAGGAACTCAAGCATTTGTGTGTTTCTAATGGGGCTAGACAGTTCAGAGTATTTGTTTCTAAAATTGGGAAATAGCTTTTTACTAATGCCACGTGTCCCCCCAACCCCTCATACCACAGAGGTCCTCCAGCTGCATCCTTCCCCTTTCCAGGGGTCGATTCTGTCTCCCACCATAATAGGTATTTAAGTTGCCATTAGAGAAGAGGGAGTCTAATGGCTCAGTGGGGAAACTCCAATCACTACCATGCCGATGACAAACAATTACACCAAAAAGTACTGGCCCCTTAGAGCCTCTAAGAGCTGAAGAATATTACGTGGAAATTATAATTAGGCATATGTAATTTGTGAAGACCCAATAAGTAAATTGGCAACATGACAACCTTGGTCGCACATCCCCACCAAATTGGAGCCTAGTCATGAACGTCCAACAATGGTGCTTGAACACTATAACACTCCTGTTGCCATGATGTGTTAATCTGTTCCTTAGAAAAAAGATTTTTTCTGGTTCAGATATTTTACAGAAAGTACAAATTAGTGGAGCACTCCTCACATGTGAGTAACTGATGTCATCATGATCCAAAACAGTTGTCCGTATCCAATAATGTATCATGGTATATTATCCCATGAAACAACCTCAGACATTCAGGTATGTTGTATTTCGCTTTTACTTTCAATTAGTGTCAGTGGCTGAGATCATCCGTTAGTAAACAACAGTAATACTTCCTTAAAAGTTCACTACAACAACTGCAACTGTGAAACAAGAAAAAAGCACAGCAATGCACATATAATCTGTTATCAAACAAGCATATTTGTTACGATGAAGTAACAATACAAAGTATGAAATATGAAGTGATGATATGATGTATAATGCTTCTGTGACACTAAGTGAAAGTATAAATGAAATACAACATACTTGAACGTCTGAAGTTATTTTATGGGATAACATATCTTTACTACCGAAGTAATGCAAATGTTATATATAAAAAATGAGCGGCACAGCCCCATATTTATTATTCACTGTTCCAAGCAAGGAGCATCCCATAATGGCCTGTGAGGGCTTCTTATTTAGAGTTTTTAGATTCTGGTTGGCCGCTAGGAGGGCAAGGGCACCACCAACCATTTTTGTAATGTTGTGGGGTGCTGCAGGAAGTGCAACTGCAACAAATGATGGACGGAATGCTGAGTGATTCAAACATTCTCTCCCAGTCAAGAGATCTGGGTCAAATCCATCGTTTTTTGGCCCACTACTCCACCCCAGTTTGAACCCAGCCATATGCAAATCAGTCAAGACACTCTGCCTGATGGGAACAGTCCAGACCGAACTGCCAAGCCAGGTCCTCCCTGAACCAGAAACAAGCATCCTGGGGCCGGTTTCAGGGTATGTCACCCTTCTTCAGTCAGGCTAGCTTGAATCCAGTGGCACAGTGAGCAAGGGACCCACGTCTGGGCATACCTATCCCACTTAGGGCAAAAAAGTGTAACAGCTTCAAATGATGGATGGAATGCGTAATGATTCAAACATTCTCCCCCAGTCAAGAGATCTGGGTTAAATCCATTTTTCTTTTGCCCACTAGGTCACCCCAGTTTGGACCCAGCCATATGCAAATCAGTATTGACCTTGTGCCTCATGGGAACAGTACAGACAAAACTGCCAAGCCAGGTCCTCCCTGGACCGGAAACAAGCATCCTTGGACCGGCAGTAGCCTCCCAGCAACATTTAAAAAAACGCAAGCCTCCTGGGTCAATAAAACCATATTCCAAGAGTGTACCATATGTTTTGAAGCACTCCTAGCTGGAGCTCAATGCTCTGGAATGCAGGGCCCTCTCATGGTTGCCTTTATCACTGCAAATTTGGGGCTGAAAAATGTTAAAAGTAAGACTCAAAGATATGGTGATGCTTATTTTTAAATAAAAGTTTATTCTTTTTTATGACAATACTTAAACACAGTACTGTGTGAAATAATGAACTATATGATTAATTATAATTACTGGTGATCGTTTTGATACAGACAATATATATGCTTTATATATGTTGATATGCTGACCCCTCCATAAAGCCAATAGGTTTATTTTCTTTAATGTTGGCATTCTGACTCTTTGACATAGTCATTAGGTCTGCCGTACTTAAAATGACTCCTTTTATATTAAGCATCACATAGAGCGCCATGCCGATCCGGAGGTTTGGGTTCCAAGCTCTGCCCCTAATCCCCCACTTTGCACAGCAGTTGGACACAGGGCCTAGCCTGCGTGAGTTTGGATGCCAGGCCATGTGCCCAACCCCCTGCTGTGTATTGGGGTTGGGTGGAGAGCCTGGCCTGTAGGGGGTGCGGTCAATTCCATGCCGTGCACGGCCAAATGCCTTGTACCCAGCGGGTTTGAATGTCTACAGAGGTTTCGATATAGGGTCTGGCTGCAGGAAAGTTGGCATTACGTACGATAATAAAATATTACATTATATTTAAAAACGAACAATTCTTTATAGTTAGGTATGGAATAATATTTTTTTTGCATTGCAGAAAAACAGAAATTCACTGAAAAAACAAAGGGTGAAAGGTCATTATAGTCAGGTGAAAATGTCAGTTAAAACATACCGTTTTAAATTAATAAAACAACTGAAAGTCACCATAGTTACTTGAAGTAACTATAAATTGCGCCCAGAGGAACTATGGGCCAGATGCCTCAAAGGGTTTTGCCCATTCTGTGTCTATGGGAAAATGTGTTCATGCATATGGCCCTATAACTTATGTTCTCACCATGCACTGCTTAAGACCTCACATTCTTCATCTGTCATCACATTCTCTATGACATCATTGATAAGAATCACTGCAATACCTGAAATGACATCATTGATGATAACACTGTGCATGGCAGGGACACAAGTGGCATGTGATAGAGTGATGTAGTTTGGAGTGGCGGTTTGTAGAGTGGAGTGGCATTGAGTGTCAAAGAGTGGAGTGTTGGAGACTGGAGTGACGTGGCATAGAGTGGAGTGGTTTGTCATAGAGTGGAGTGGCGTCTCATAAAGTGGATTGGGGTGTCATACAGTATATTAGAGTGGAGGGGTATAGAGTTGAGTGGCATAGAGTGGAATGGGATGTCGTAAAGTGGAGTGGTGTGTGGTACAGTGGAGTGGCGTGTCATAGAATATAGTGGTGTGACGCATCATAGAGTGCTGTACAGTGGTGTAGACTGGAGGGGTATAGAGTGGAGTAGAGTGTTGTAGAGTGCAATGGTATAAAGTGGAGTGGTGTGCCATACAGCAGAGTGAAGTGTTGTGCCACGGAGTGGAGTGTAGTAGAGTGTGAGAGTGGAGTGATGTAGAGTGGAGTGGCATACAGTGGAGTGTCATATTGTTGAGTGGAATAGAGTGGCATCTCGCAAAGTGGAGTAGTATGTGTAGATATGAAGGTAATGAGGTATAATTATCAACTCTCTGTAATGACTTTGAAGATGAAATACATCTGCATTGCTTTCTGTAGGAAGGTGGAGTATTATGTGGTGCGGGGGTTAAGCCTCACCATGTAATACTATCATGATATCCCAAAGATAGCTCCTGAATTCACAATAATAAACCCATGGCTCGGTCCTTGTAGAACATATGTTAAGCATTTCAGAGCACCAACATGGACGATAAGTAATTGACCCAACTCGATAGAAACCCAACACCAATTTATAAAATAAAGTGTATTTTTATCTTAATTTAGACACCTAAATGAACGGAATAACATACACATAAACTAAAGTTATAGCTTTTAGAAACCGTACATCACAATAATTCAATACTGCAGAACTTTTGCTTTGCCGTCAATGCCTCTCTAGCGTCACTTGCGCTACCTGTCATTGAGTGTATCGGCTGTACTGCATGTACGTGCTGCTCACTGACAGTGCGGCCTCTTTAATCTATCAATTGGTGCCGGTAAAACAGAGCTTTGTCCGTAGTTTAATTTATGTTTTATAGGCCCCTGGTTAGGGTTTCAGTCGAGCCGGACTTTCCTTCCTCATGGTGTCAGAGCTGGCACATAGTGCAAACCGAATAAATAAAATAAGGATCCGGCAATGTCCTCATGTGAACTCATGGGCTGCGCCTAGCTGTTTGTTTTATGGCATGACTTCACTTTAGGTACAAGGGATCCTACAGGCTCTCGGTTCACAACAGTGCTGCTACGGAAAGTTTACAGATGGAATTGGGGGAGATACAGTTTATACACAAAGGTATATGCCTCGGAAGCAGCCCAGCAGGATAATTTTATATAAATCCCAGCTTCCCCACTGTATTAAATTGTTGCAATTCCATGTTAAACATTTATGTGCCTGTGTTGTGGACAATATTTCTAACATTTATTACAGGCAATTCAGCTTGCTTCGTGCATTCCTTAAGAAAGTGTATTAATTTATAGTCATCCAACACTACCTGTCTGAGTCATGGCGCAGATGTAGCATCAGATCTTTTATGCTGCAGAGTTGAACGATGCAAAAACAACAGTTGATGGACAGAATGCAGAACAATGTCATACATTCACCCCAGTACAGAGATCTGGGCCTAAATCCATAGTTTTTTTGCTCACCATGCCATTCCAGTTTGAACCTAGCTATATGCAAATCAGTCTTGACCCTGTGCCCCATGGGAACAGTCCAGCCCGAACTGCCAAGCCAGGTCCTCTCTGGACTGGAAACAAGCATCCAAGGACCGGTTTCGGGCTTTCAGCCCTCATCAGCCTGGATAGCTTGATTCCAGTGGCATGGAGAGCACGGGACTCACGTCTGAGCATACCCGTCCCCCTCGGGGTGACAAATGCAAAAACAACAGTTGATGGACAGAATGCAGAACAATGTCATACATTCACCCCAGTACAGAGATCTGGGCCTAAATCCATTGTTTTTTTGCTCACCATGCCATTCCAGTTTGAACCCAGCTATATGCAAATCAGTCTTGACCCTGTGCCCCATGGGAACAGTCCAGCCCGAACTGCCAAGCCAGGTCCTCTCTGGACTGGAAACAAGCATCCAAGGACCGGTTTCGGGCTTTCAGCCCTCATCAGCCTGTCCATCAACTGTTGTTTTTGCAGAATTGAACAGCAAATAGTTATTTGTTTTGGCACGGATTAGGCAGAGTCAGAGCTGAGAGGACTGGGGCACAGTGTGTACATAGAGATAAATGGGCAGAGGCAGAATGAAACGGTAGAGGTAAGGGAAAGGGGCAGAGAAAGGAAAAAAGAGTGACTGGCAGGGGCAGACTCCTTATGAGTAAAGCATAATGCAGAATGAAAAGTGCAGTGAGGAGGAATGGAAAGGTTAGGGGTTAACAGAAGAGAGCGAGGGAGTAGGACCAACGTGAAATATGAGAGCACAGTAAGGGTATTGCAGGTTATAAGGAGTGTGAGGGGGCAGGAGCAGAGTAAGGACATGAAGAGTGGCTGCTCTACACGTAAGGAGTATATTGATCGATATATATGGAAGGTGAGTGCTAAGTCAGGGACATGGGCATGACACAATAATGGAAGCAACAGGTATGAGCTAGCAGCAGAGTGAAAGGAAGCAGTGAAGTGAAGATGCAAAGCAGGACTGCAGGAAGGACAAATGGACTGGCTTATCAGTATAGTAAACCTTCAGTAGAGCGAAGGTGTACAGACATAATGAGTGGGCAGGGTAGGTGAGTGATGCAGTAGGGCACAACAAGAGGGTAGGCTTAGAGTGGTCTGATGAGCGTACAATGAGAGGTTAGGCCTAGGATGAGGTGTTAGGGCACAATGAAAGTGTAGGCAGTTAGGGGGTGAGGATAGTGAGAGAAATAATGCTGAATAAAATTGACAAGTGTGGCACCAAAAAGATATGACCAGATAGGGGTAGAGTGTGATGGAGGAAGAGCAGGAGCAGCATTAAAAAGTCAAGGTGGGGAGAGAGTGAATGAAGGTTAAGACTTTGGGGCCAGAGTAGGTGCACAATGACAGGCTATGAGCATAGTGAAATAGAAGGGCCAGGAAATTAGTATAAGCAGAGTGGAGAGGGGTGGAATAATGAGGTTGGATGGTCAGACAGAGGAAGCAAAGAGGTGCTGGGAGCATATTGAGATTATAGTAATGGAAAGCGGGGGTAGGGACAATGTGAGAGGCATTTATGAGACAAGGAAAGAACCAAGGGTAGGGGAGAGGTAGGAATGGTATACATTGAGGGCAAAACAATACAGGAATACAGTTGTGACAGAGTGCCAGGCTGAGGGTAGAGGTAGGATGAGGGGGGAAAGTAGAGGCATATGGCAAGAATGAAACAGTCATATGATGGGGTCTGAGTTAGAGCGCAGGGTCATAGTGAATGCATAGGATCACAGTAGACCCTAGGGGCAGTCATTGAGTGTAGGGCTCAGGAGTGGACCCTAGGCGCAGAGTAATTGAGGGTAGGGCTCAGGTAAGATTAGTAGAAGACGTGCTGCCTGATACATGCATTATTATGACATGAAATGCACCTACCTGAGATAATAGTCATTTTAGGGATGACACTACAATACCTCTGCAGCATTGTTGGGCAAGCTCATTGACTACTAGAAGGCAGCGTGAGAAGGCAACAGGTCTTTTGCCCATCGTGCCGGTCATTGTGCCATTATAAATGTGCATTACAACCTGAGTAAATGAATGCATGTATTGTGTGGGCCCATGCATACACATTTATGCATGTACTGTCTAGGCCCATTAAGAATATAGTAGCCTGCTGTCACTGACGCTTGTATTGCCTGGGGTTACATGAATGTGGTAAGTTTCATGAGCTTAGGTGTGCACAGCGGGTGGACAGAGGACAGTAAACCTACCTTAGTCAATGCACTTTGCATTTACGCTTCTGAGTTTTGCTAGATGATCTTGGGGCTTGGTACTGTAAACTGTCAACACGGTCATTAAGGGTTTTTCGGAGCAACTTTAAGAGGCAATGGGGCATGAGTTGTGTCTCCTGAGAGACAAATAAAGGGTGTGTCAAAGTGTCTGCGCAACTGAGGGCCTAAGAGCAGGGAACTGGGTGCTTGTCAAAACAAGGCAAAGATGGAAAACTATGGTCAGAAACACACAGACCCTAGTAAAAAATAAAACTATTGACAGTATTTATTCGGAGTACATACATACATATATCACATTTCGAAATACAGCATTGTCTAGTAATGCTTTGAAAAGGGGGTGATTTTAATTTTTTACCCCAGTAGCCCTGCCCCCAATGACTCCTCCTCTCCCACCAATCCCGCCCCCATTGCTCAGACCCATCTGTGCGGCCCTCTGCCACAAGCCAGACTGCAATTTTGACCCCTGAGAAAAAGTTTGTGAGAACCCATGCTATAGATGCATAGTTGAATGCAGGGGTCGGTTACCGGATTGGTGACCAACAAACCTTGGCAGCGGCAAACAAAGCAGGTGGTTGCTTGGAAGTCTGGTGGTCAGGGGGAACACCGTAGCTGCCTGAAGCTTCATGGAAGGCAAGGCTGCAGTTCCCACAATGCACTATACCATCTGGATGTGGACGATCCCTCGGAGGGTCCAATGGCCAGCGATTCTTCGGATCCATAGTGTTTTTTTACCTGCAGTTTGTAGAGCACTAATGTCACTTGTCCAGGGAAGTCTGAGGGTGCTTCAGGCTCACTCTGTTTGGGTGATTCAAGCTTTAGCCTAGGACGAGTCTTGATCATGCAGTTCCAAGAGCGTTGCCACAGGGGCAAAGTCCTGTTGTTGCAGACACAAGACTCTTCTTTGTCCTCTTTCAAGTAAGCATGAGCGCAAAATCCGCTCCGATCGCGGATTTTGCGAATTTTCTGTAAATTCGCGATCCGCGAACTCTCACGAATTTGCCGAAAATTCGCAATCCGCGAGCGGCGGATTCCGGGGGCAAAAGTTCAACCATTCCTGCTGTTGTAACTAATTTACGATGGCGCCGGCAAGCTGCCAGCGCCATCCTAAGATAGTTACTAAATTAGCTTCAACAGGAAGCTCTAATAGATAAGATAAAGCAGGTCATCGAGCGCCTGCTTTATTTAATCTATTAGAGCTTCCTGTTGAAGCTAATTTTGTAACTATTTTATGATGGCGCTGGCAGCTTGCCGGCGCCATCGTAAATTAGTTACAACAGACCAGGAATGGAATAATACCGTTTTGGAGGCTTGGCAGGTGTGCCTTCTTCCCAAATATACCGTCGAAAATCAGCTGTGACGCTGGACAAAGGCCTTTGCATCTTTGACCTTCACGAGCGCAATCCCCGTGCTGTTATGTGACCAGGAGCTTCTGTTTCTACATCTGCTGCTCTGATCAGTCTCTGACCTTTTATACACACAAGAGCCATGTGCACTCGCTTGGAAGCGCCGTCCGTTTGGCCCCGCCCACACACTCGCGGTGTGCACCGTCTTCCCGCCATTTACCCACTATGATGGGCAGATCACTCAAGGGACCCCTGCGCCCTTCGGCGCGATTGCATAGTAACACACACCTGGTCGCTGTAGACAACTCTCTGGCACTTTAAGCAGCTGTACTGTAGTAAAAGCACTATACATTTACCCAACGAGGTAGCACTTACTGATTATCCAGTAGAAAGTACTCCAGTTGAGTAGAGGTATGGCACAAAACGGTGGCTTCTTCTTGAATAAATATGAAGGGCAGGGTTCATTCTGGCACGATGGTCCTGGCACAAATATTAAACCTCAACAGGAAGCACTTACAGATATCAATACAGCACGTGCCCTAGTTGAAGCTTACATTCAGTGACTCATTCATCAGCCCAAAAACAATCGTGAGCGTTGTGGAGGCTGGGCAGGTGTGCCTTCTTCCCAAATATACCGTCGAAAAGCAGCTGTGACGCTGGACAAAGGCCTTTGCATCTTTGACCTTCACGAGCGCAATCCCCGTGCTGTTATGTGACCCCAGGAGCTTCTGTCTCTACATCTACTGCTCTGATCAGTCTCTGACCTGTTATACACACAAGAGGCATGTGCACTCGCATGGAAGCCCCGTCCGTTTGGCCCCGCCCACACACTCGAGGTGTGCACCGTCTTCCCGCCATTTACCCACTATGATGGGCAGATCACTCAAGGGACCCCTGCGCCCTTCGGCGCGATTGCATAGTAACACACACCTGGTTGCTGTAGACAACTCTCTGGCACTTTAAGCAGCTGTACTGTAGTCAAAGCACTATACATTTACCCAACGAGGTAGCACTTACTGATTATCCAGTAGAAAGTACTCCAGTTGAGTAGAGGTATGGCACAAAACGGTGGCGTCTTCTTGAATAAATACGAAGGGCAGGGTTCAATCTGGCACGATGGTCCTGGCATGGAAGCCCCGCCCCCAAATCCGCCGATCCGCTAAATCCGCGGATTTTGCGGATCCACGATCCGTGAATACGCAAATTCGTGAATCGTGGATCCGCAAAATCCGCCCATGCTTACTTTCAAGCAGGTTGAATCAGAACTGAGGTTCTGGTGTCAGGGGCCCCTTTAATCCTAGATTTAGGGGAGTCTGCCCCTGAGGTGACCACATCCGGGGGTGAGGGTCACCTTTTCTACCCAGAACTCTCTATTTCTACCACTTTTTAAAATGGCAAAAATGTTCCTTAGCTGTAAAGACCAGGCAGCCCACACTAGAAGGGTGGATAGCCTTTTTGGGGGTGTACATGTCCTGCATACCTCATTTCCCACCTGACCAGGTGCAAATGTGGCTGAGGAAGGAGGAGTGCTGTTCCCTCCTGTGGGAGTCAGCCCTGATGCATATCAGAGTTGGTGTAGCCTTTACAGTTCCCATTTTGATGTGCCACTTCATTAGCCTGCCTGGAAAAGAGGAGGTGGGATCTCCTTCCTGCCAGGCCTTTGTTCCTGACTTCTGGGAGTGGCCACACTGCCGGGCATTAGATCATAATCCTGTCTTGGCTACAGCCAGTGCGATTTGCAAACCAGTGCACAGAGATGCTGGAACAACCAGGTGGGCAACCTCTAAGGTAACCACCTGGGTGCATGCTACATCACCCTTGACTTGAAATAAATGTCAGGGGTGAGAAGGCATTTTGTTTGATACCAAACAGAACATATTTAGGCAATACCATAATGGAGCTGCCAACCTCTGGTTTGCCCGGGTGCCACCCATGTTATCCTATGGCTAGTCTAACTTTTATAGTGCCCTTTATTGGTAAATGCCACTATAGGGACATATAAGCTTGCCCTGCCTCCTGGGTTTTAGGAATCCTTCCTTAGGGATGACTAGCATATATTAAAAATATTGCATTTACTTTGGCCCACATGATGAGGGCAACATCAAGTTTGAGCAGTTTGCACTGTTCCTGCAGTCTGCAATAACAGGGCTGCTGTCAGTAGTTTACTTGGGTTAACCCAGGGTACCACAAACAGTGCTGCAATCCCTGGGGACCCCTTTACCACCCCTGCCATTGGTATCACTGGTACCATATACTAGAGACTTGTAAGGGGGGGTAAAGTCTTTGTCAATTGGGGTTGCCAATTTATACATAACTGTTTTAGGGAGAGAGCACTGGCACTGCGGTCTGGGCAGCAGACTCCAGTGTACTATCAGGGTCATAACCATCAGCATTGGAGGAAAAAGGGTGGGGGGTGACCATGTAAAAAGGGCACTTTCCTACACTTTCCAACAGTCAGCACAGTCTGTATGGTTGTTGGTGTTATTTAGTTATATGGGCCTGTATTTATAGTCCAGTTTCCGTTAATAACAAATCACATAATGCTTTACTTCTTAATTTTATTTCTTATCTAGGTTTCTATTTTTTTCATTGTCAAGCTTAATTCTTTTAGGCCAGAGAGCATGCCACAAAAGCAGATTTGGAAAATGAGTTTGGTCTAAAAGGAGCAAAAATAACAATGATTGATGAAGGGGGTTTGAGATGGAATCAGTTACCTCCACTTTCCTCTCTTAGTAAATGTTACCATCCACACTTAATGATTATCCACTGTGGTGGCAATGATATAGGACACTTAACTGGAGTAAGACTGGAATGTAAGACGAAGGAGACATTTTCGTTTTAATGTCTATGTTTCAGAACACACAAAAGTGAAAGTGGTCACACTAAATGTTGCTAAGTTTGAAATGGCTTGATGACATGTCAGCAAGGCAGTATTATCATTACTTCAAGAACATTAAATGTCTTCTATTTTTCCTTTGAATATAAAATATTCAAATACAACACTGTTTCATCTTAATGGTCTACATTTTACAACCTATGGAAACCATCTTTTCCTTTCAAACCTAAAAACTTGACTTGACAAATATATTCAAATATGTTTCATTGAAAAAAAACAAAGTCTCTGTTAAGAGCACCCTATATTATGTCTAATTCTATTTTCTTGTATATAAGGGTTTTTTTTGTATTTCAGTGAATACCGTTGTACTTTTAAGATACTTCTGCAAGAGTACCCCAGTTCAAAATAAACTTTTTAAATAATATATAAATCTATAAAACTACTTTAACCTAGTTCTAGTGTTTGTTAAACTGCCTCATTTCTTCGTCGACATTAAAACAGAATATTAACCTACATTTCACAATGAGAGACACAAAAAAGCCAAAGTGTGGTGTAAATAATATGCCTGCCTTTAAATTTTGCAAGGGTATTTATTAACTGATCATATTGTGTTTCATCATCGCCAAGTACTGTGGTATCCCCCCGAAAGTACCACGGCCCAATATATCACTGAGGTTTTGTCCTTTATTACTTAAAACACACTGAACCAATTTAAATCTTTTAACAGAGAGGTTTAGCTTTGTGCAGACACAAGGGAGCACCCAGTATAAGTCAAAACAATACCCTTGACATATACTGGTTGCTCTCTTGTGCCTGGACAAAGTTAAACCTCTCTGAAGAGTTATAATGATAGTGAAACACGCGTCAGGGGTTGTGTTTGCTCATTCCAGGGTGGCTTGGATTGTTTTTTGCCAATCCAAAGCTGTAATACTGTGCCTGGAGTGGTGAAAGGCTTTTGTCATTTTACAGCTTGGCGTGGATGGCACTCTGCTAACACTATGCTTAAAGACTTTGCTGTATAAATGGCAAAAGACTTTGCCTCTTTCTAGCTCGGGTGGTTGGCACTGTGGTCGTCCTATGCTTAAAACTTTGCTAGAAAAACAGACATTTGAGTCTGCAAATTTGGAGGGTCACTGGTGTTGTAGGATGCTCCATACTCGTGCTATTCTCCACCTAAACTTGGAAACTACCTAGAGGTCTCTCTATTTTTCTGCATGATTTATGCATCACTCTAAGATTGAAAGTGTATTGTTTTGACTTATACTGGGTGCTCCCTTGTGTCTGGACAAAGCTAAACCTCTCTGAAGAGCTATAATGATAGTGAAACATGTTAGATGCTGCTTTTGCTCATTTCAGGTTATTTTACCAATCCAAAGCTGTAATACCGTGCCTGGAGTGGTGAAATGCTTTTGTCGTTTTACAGCTCATCATGGATAGCACTTTGCTAATCCTTTGCTTTTAAAATTTCCTAGAAAAACAGACATTTGAGGTGAGCAAATTTAGAGTGTTGCTGCTGTTGTAGGGTGCGCTATACTGGAACTGCTCTCCTAAACTTCTAAACTTGGGAACTACCCAGAGTTCTCTCTAGTTGTTTGCATAATTTATGCGTCACTCTAGGCCTGAATGGATATTATATAGATATATATATATATATATATATATATATATATATATATATACACTCAGTGAAAAAAGACATATAGTTATGAAAAAAAGTTTACAGGGACGTTATACTTTGGCGGAGATAACACTCATAGAGAACCAGTGAAATTCAGTAGTTATAGTTACCTGAGCTAACTATAACTTACGCCCCTGCAATGCACTGCTTATACCCTCAAACAGTACATCACTGGTGACATGGTAACGGACATCACTGATGACACCTCAATGACTTCACTGATGACATCATCAAGTGGTTGTAAGTGTTTTCAAGAGTTTGTGGGTGTTAAATATATATACTAACCTACTACAATAGTTAAATTAGTATACTAGGTGCACTGCTACTGAGTGATACTACTTCTAACATATATTATGTGAGTGGCTGTGTGACTGTATGTATCCTTGTGTGTATGGGTGTATAAGTGGCAGTATGGGTGTATAAGGTAGGTGTGTGAGTAGCTGCATGGTTGACTGAAATGCTGTGTGAGTGGCCGTATTGGTGACTGAGTGGGTGAGTGGGTATGACAATGACTGTATGAGTAAGTGAGTGGCGGTTTGAGTGGCTCAATGGGTAGGTAAGTGGATGTGTAGTGACTTTGGGTGAGTGAGTGGGTGCCTGAATGGATGTATGAGTAAGTGACTTGGTGTGTAAGCGGCTGTGTGGGTGAGTGAGTGGCTAATTGAGTGGGTGTTTGATTAAGTACGTTGGTTTGTCAGTGGCTGTATTAGAGAGTGCTAGTGAATGACTGTATGAGTGAATGAGCAGACGTGTGAGTGCTTGATGGATGTGTGAATGGGTATGCAAGTGGTTGTATGGGTGTGTGAGTGAGAGTTTGAGGTTGTGCTGTGAGGCTGTATGGGTGAGTGAGTGGGTGTTTAAGTTACTGTACAGGTAAATAAGTGGGTATGTCAGTAGCTTATGGATGAATGTGGGGCTATATGAGTGGATATTCGGGTGAGTGGCTGGTTCTATGAGTGGTTGTTTGGGTGAGTGAATGGTTGTGTGAGTAGCTGTACAACTGAATGAGTGGGTGTGACTGCCTCTATAGAAGAGTGAGTGGGTAAGTGAGTACCTGTATGGGGCTGTGAATGGATATGTGAGTGACTGTGTGGGTGTGTCAGTGGGTGTATGAGACATTCTATGGGGTGTGAGTGGGTATGTGAGTGGTTCTGTGGATGATGTCATGAGTGATGTCATTTGAGACATCATGAGAGATGTCAGCAGTGAAGTCACTGGCCATGTAATGTCAGTAATATGTGAGATCATAAGCAGTACATTGCGAGGTGCATAAGTTATAGTGAGTTCAGGTAACTATAAATGCTGAATTTCACTTATTTTGTACAAGTGAAGTATCAGCCTAACTATAATGTCCCTTTAACTTATGTTTTTTCAGTGAATTTCCAAGATTTTCTAAATTCTATTTCCTAAGCATAACGTCGTTGTAAACTTTGTTTTTTTCAGTGACTTTTTAAGGTTTTTTTTAATTCTATTTCCTAACTATACCATCCCTGTAACCATTGTGGGTTTAAGTGAACTTCTATGGTTTTTTAACTAGTAGTTCCATTTGCAGCGTGGGAAAAAAGGAGCGGTACCTCCGATCAGCTCTCAGGATCCCACTGTAAGGGACTAACTGGAGGTAACAGGAGGGCTTCTTGGCCCCAAGGTCACTCAGCAGCCAAGGGGACTTCATCCCCCAAGCTGTAGTGCGCTAGGAGGCACGTTTGCAGAGTGGTGCAGAAAAGGGTCATGGCCTCCAAAGTCCTTACAGCAGTTGTGCTCTGTGGGGTTTACTAGAGGTAACCGAAGGGGTAGTTGGCACCATGGAACCTCTGGAGCAAAGGGGACTTCATCCCAGTCAGCAGTGTGCTGGGAGATGTGTTTGCAGAGTGATGGAGAAAGGGGGCATGGCCTCCCAAGTCCTCTCAGCAATCAGCCTGTGTTGGATATTCCTGGTGATAACAAGAGGGATTGTTGGCCCCCACAGACCCACAGCATCCAAGGGGACTTCATCCTCCAATCAGCAGTGCGCCATGAGGCGTGTCTGCAGAGTGGTGGAGAAAGGGAATGTGGCCTTCAAAGACTTCTCAGCAATCCCACTGTGTGGGACTTACTGGAGGTAACAGGAGGTCTTGTTGGCCCCTAAGGACCCTCTGGTAGGGCCTCCAGTAACTTGGCAGTCTTTTTATTTCTTTTATGTTTTCTTTATTCGGGGAGGGGGCCATGTGACACCCCTTCCCTGTGCCAATTTTGGCCCTGGGTACCCAATCCCTAGGGGCCCAATCTTTTTAAAAAACATTTCTTATTTCATTAAAGGAATGGGGTCTGACCTGCCCACCCTCCCAGGCCAATTTTGGCCCCGGGAACCCCATCCCCCAGGGCCCGGACAATGCAATTAAAAAAAATATAAATTTCTGCCCTGGGGACCCCATTCCCTGGGACCCGGCCTCTAGGCTGGGTGCCCTGCTCCCACCCATGGCACCCAGACACTTTGTTGGGGATCGCGGGGGAGCCTGAAGGCCTCCAGAGTCCCTGCCAGCTCCCCGTGTCCTGTTGGAGCCAGCATTGCTTTTGGACAGAGGGAGCTACTAAACATGCAGCTCTCTCTGTCCAAAAGCAATTCTGCTCCACATTCAGCAAGTGAGAGCATTTTTTATGTATCACTGTCTGAGAGAGTCTGAGTGAGTCTTTGAATATTTGGGTAGATGTCTAAGTGGGTGTATGAGTGTCTGAGTGGGTTAGTGACTGGGTGCATGAGATTTTGAGCGGATTTGACACTTGAAAAAGTCCTATAAGACGCCAAGTGAAGCTTGCAGTGAAAGACCACAGACAGGGTCTGTACTGGTAGCCATCACCCATGTTTGAAGACCAATTTCTGTACTTGTCTACATATCTCAGAGAGTATAGGAGTACACCTCTACCAGCACCTTGAGATGTTTAAGTAAATGTGCTCTGGTATGTAACTGTGTTAGGCAATACAGAGCTATTTAGGTGTCACTGCAACTACCTTTGAATCTGCTGCATGCATAAATAGTTTCTGGTGAGTAATTAAATGTATAAGTGCTTCTGGAGTAGTCTCTGTAACTGAAAGACAGGTTCTATTTTTTTGTGAACATGTATGTCAACTGTTTTTTGGAATGGCAATCTCTACGTAGTACTTGGCATAGTAGCCTGCAGGTGCACAGGTAACTTATTCAAATCAAAAGGACATGTGTCAATGTCTTAAGCACAAAATAGCATCCTTTGTGGCATACCTACAGCATATCTTAGAAGTGTGCTACGTGCACTAAAACGTAGGTTTGGCAATTCAGAAAGACTTATAACATGCCAACTGAAGCTTGCAGTGAGAATGTGCAGACAGGGTCTGCACTAGTAGCCATCATCCATGATTCACAAACTATTTCTCTGCATGGTTCAGAAGATTGTGGCAGTACTTTCCTACACATGTAAGTGAGTGTAGCAGTCCACCTGTATGAGTGCCATAAGACTTTAAGTAAAAGTTCTGGTACGTGACTGTGTGTTTTAGTAGCTCTATAGCTGTCTAAGTGTGTATGCCCAAATACTTCAGTGCCTCTGTAAGGGAATAGAGAGCTATAAACGTGTGACTGCAACTACCTTTGAGTCTGCTGCAGGCATAAGTAGTTTTTTATAGGTGGCTGAATGTATATGTGTTTCTGTAGCTGTCTATTTAGGTTGTAGGGAGTGTCTATCAGTAGCGGCCTGTGGTGGGAGTGCTGCTGGGCGCTGACGTGGGGCGAGGGAGAGGCAGGGTGGGTGGTGGGAAACTACGGATTACAGCCGATTAGAGGTAAGCAAACATCTAACTAAATAAAACGAATTTTGTTGCAAGCGCTGCATTGCATTTGGCGATGCAGAGCATGCAACCAAATTTGTTTTATTTATTTGTTTGCGTACTTACCTCTGTGCGGCCGTATACCAGAGTTTACTACCACCCACCCTGCCCCACCTTCACCCCACGTCAACACCCGGCAGCACTCCCACCATGGCCGCTACTGCTGGAGTGGAGTCTCCTGTGATGGTTCGTAAATCTTGAAAGTCACATTACTTGTTGTAAAGCTCAGACTATTAAAGTAGTGGCATTGCTCTAATGCATTATAACCTGTGGTCATCTGCAACATATTATTTCAATTTATTTTTATAGCAAGTGGTCTTCTTTGGGTGTGGTGTGGAGATGATCATGAAAGAGGTTACGTTGAACAATTCGCAAAAAATATATTTTAGAATAGAAAAATGGCTAGTTCGTAAGTGTAATGTGCATAGAAATATATGTGCATCACTGAATATGTGCAGCACTTCTTTAGTAAGCAAATGCCCATGTACCATGTTTATAACTCAGAGGCTGCTCTGTGTACTGTGTTTTATTATGCATTGGCTGTTCCAGGCACCACGCCCTTTGCTTCAGTGGCTGCCGGGGTGATGTGTTTCTTAACCCGTTTACCTCTGCGGCAGTTACAACACGGTGCAGACGTTCGATTGCGCAGGAGGGGCCGCGACGGCCAACGAACGTGCGCAGCACTACCGAGGTAGTGCTTGCGACGGCCGTTGGCCGACAAATGCACACAAGGGGTTAAATGCAGGCTTGTTGGTTTCAGCAGAGACCAGAAAAGGAGCACAGAGAAGGGAGTAATGCAGTAATCAGGGTGCCACACAATTACCCCATACCCTGTTATGTTGCAGAAGCTCTAAATTGGTGAAAATATCATACTTTTTATAGGAAGTTTTGTATCAAAACCAATAAAACCAACCACTGGCACTGTACCTAAGAATATCAAGTCTCCATAGATGCAAATAAGTTGCATGCCTTACCGAGAATTACATACCACTAAGGACTGCTTTCAGAAATTGATTGGCGAAGATCTCTCAGTCCATGTTGTCCAGAAAGCAGCATTTACATATTTACGGAGCATAGTGAGAAAAACATGCACTCTCCAACGAGCAGAATTATGAAATAATGTGAGATGTAAACACTTCTAATGAATATGTATTGTTTGCTGCCAGAGGACAGCTAAGTACGTGTTTAGTCTTTTTATGGATGTATGTGCTTTACTAACTTTTATTTGCCTTTGCTGCTCTACCAAGATGCCTGTTGTTTCGTGCTGTATGCTGTGTCTGTATATAACTCACCCAGTTGAGGAAGGAGGTACGCAAGCCCAATTTTAATGTGCAAAATCGCATTCCCCCAGTGCTCGGTGGTGACAATAGCCAACACCAACTATGGGACTGTACGTCAGCCGAGCACCCATATGTCAATGTCACCAGCCCCAGCACCGTACACACATGCATTCTCATTGACAGCGCCTATAGCTCTTGGATTGCCATGACCTATTGGCTTTGCCAATGCTTGTTTGAACTAACCCTGGTATCCAGTGGGCTTTTTGCCCCATGGGGCGGGGCAGGTTGGGAGTAACTACCCCATCCACCCTTCGGGGGGATACAAAGGATGAAATTGTATACTTCCCCTTGGGGGAGCATAAGCCCTTGCCTAAGGGGCCATTCCATCATCCCTGGCACCTAGTGGGTGAATCCCTGCTTGGGGATTGCAATCCCAAAACAGGGATTCACTGGGCAGAGGTACCACTGGAAAAGGGAGGTTCTCCCCTTTCCAACGATACCTCCCACATGAGAATCTGTGCTTGGGGCTGAGATATGGCCCTGAGCATTGATTCAGTTTTACAGCAATGATGTCAGCTCGCCCTGTGCACCGATTTTCATTTCATACTCTGCCTGAGCAGCCCGAACTAAATATAAAATAAAGAAATCCATCTGGTGCAGAGAGGGGCTTTATATACATCCCGAGTGTTAGCCAATGGCCGACAGACGCACTGGGGAGATAGAGCTGGTGTCTGCCATTTGTCGGCACCCACACTAAAAGGGTTAATGCTACCCATAAGCAAAGTGTTGTATTGGGATTTACAATTTACGCTGGATTTGAACCCAAAGTAATGCAAATCTGCACAATGCGCTGCCTTGTGTTACTTTGAACCAAGGGGGGCGAGCGTACCATGGGTGGTGCATGGGGGTACCCATGCAACCACCCATGAGTTTGGATGCTTTTTTAAGTTTATTTTTAATTGTAGATAGGGATTTGCTTGAAAATACCACCCCTTCTCAAGGTAGGTGTAGCAAGGAGAAATATTTTAATGTTTCCTCTTTTTTCCGTCTTTGCATGTGTACTGCTTTGTATAGCATTTACACAAAATGGGAAACTTATTACAGTATAGTTTTTTTAACTGGAAGAGACTCCTTCCAGTACGAAAGATATGCTTCACACAGCGCACACAGTCTTGCAGTGTGGAGCAAGGGTGTCTGCATTGGCTCATGGCAGCCAAAATTGCACCAGGGCAGCGAGACAGCAGAATGGCATAGCACCACATGCAGGGCCAGACTGGGAATGCAAACCAGCCCTGGCAATGGAGTGGGAACGGCTGCTGGGGTAGGGGGGGTTTTGGGGGTCAGAGGCGCGTGAAAACATTGCAGCTGCTTTTGTTACAGGTAGCCGATATTGCAGCTATGATGCAAAACCGGTCCCCGGTAACTAAAAACAGCCCCCAGGGGTCCAAAACCAGCCCCCACCCTGGCAACCCACCGGGGAAACGCCCGGTGACTGCTACTGCCAGTCCGGCCCTGACTAGACTGTTCTGCTCTCTCCCATTCATGCAATGCAACACAGCGCAGCAACTTTACTTGACATACTGCGTTGCTTGAATTGTATGTAAATCTATGTAGTAAATCTGGGGCCTTGCCTTTCTTAGGGATGATTCCCATGCATTGTGGAGAAGGGATTTTTCAAAAGATGGGGACAAATAATTTTTTTTCCCCAAAGAGAATGCCTGAAAGTGCACATCTTCCTGTATGTTCTTAAAATCAATAATTAAGAATAATATTTTTATTTTATTGGGTGATTTTAAAAAAACGTTGCAAATACAAAACTTTTAAAAAGAATTTCCAAATTTCATTTAAAATGTCATGTTCATAAAACCAGTAAGGATAATTAGGTAATGCCAAAGGGGTCAAACACACAAAACACGAAAGTGGATGATGGTGAATCTAGACAAACTGTGTTTCAACCACACCTAGTGACCCACAGTTTAGATAAAACTAGAACTATATAAAGAAAAATACGTATTGCCTTAGAGTCGTATATGAATCAATGAGTCAAGCAAGTACAGAGCCAAAAAGTCATTTGAAAATAGTAAATCATTTCATATGAAAATGTCTGCCACATTTTGTAAATTATGCAATGAAATAACTCCCGTGCACATTTAATGGCTCGAAAAAGCCAGCCGCATAGAAGCTAAGGGGACACTTTGCTAAGGACCCGTACCTTTCTTTCATCTCCAAACACCTCGCTGGATCATTTTTCAATAACACTCCATTAAGAGGAACCCCTGAGCACCTTTTCTCCCTAGCAGAAGGGGGCCATACAGCTGTCGCTGCAGCTGATGCCAGGGGTCCTGTTTGCTGCTCCACTGAGCGGCACTCCCCGCAGGCCACGGGACCGCAGGACCCCAACGGCGGCCCAACACACTAGGTACAGAGCGCAGGGCCCGCACCACCAGAATGGATAATCAGGTCACACCGGGCACTTGTCAATTATTCATTTTTAAGTTTGAAGAGCAAAATGAAGGCATGCTGCCGCCTCAGATGTCTTCCGTTTACAGGGAATAATATTACACAGTGTGAGAAAAATACAAAAGTGCCACGGGTTGCCACGCTCCAAATAATAATAAAAAAAAGTTTGCAGCCGCCATTTTCTCTCCACCTGCTCTGACTGCTTTAGAACCACGGTGGAAGTGCTCGACGGGCAGGCCCTGCAGCAAACTGCCGGCGTTTTGTTATGCGCATCTCCAGGCCACGTCTCTGTGGGGAGCTTGTTAAAAATGCATTATGGTTGCTTTAAAAAATTGTGATGAATAAAACAGAATGAGTGATTTTTCATTTGCATTAGCGTCTTACTAAAGATGATCCTTTAGCGAGTTGGTCCCTAAACGGTTTTAGTGACAGTTAAATACCCACTAATTTAGCATCAGTTAAATTGGCAATAAAAAATGCCCCCAACCGCGTTAAGCCATCATCCCATTTATGTAAAAAAGCTCCAGCTCTCGAAACTAACAGCGCTTAGTAACACCACTGGGATGACAATGATGGTGCCCGTGCATAACTTATTTTTGGTAAATGTACCGTGAGCAGGGATGCGCGGTTTTATTATTATTTATAATAAATATTTGCATATCTGCCTCCTTGGAAACAGGCACTGCAGGCAAGCCTGATCAAACAGGACTTGCTCGATGTCCCAGTGGAAGGACGCTCTCGTTTTTCAGACTTTCCCCTCCGCCTTTATTGGGGTTTTGTTACTTTGCTGTATGATTTATGCACCGCTTCGCATTATGTGCGATGATGTTGTATTAATCGCGCGAAGCTGTGAAATGCTGTTTAGTAGCTTTTTGATGTTAAAAACAAACTGCTGGTTTTGCTTCTGGCAATGCTGGATGGGTGCACACGTTGACGTGATGCTCGCGACATAGTCGCTGGTACTGGCTTTCTGTGCTGTTTTCGTGCCTTTGACTTCCCTTTAGCCTTTCTTCACATGAGCTGTCAGACTGGCATAGAGATGGGTAGAATCGAGGTGCTGAGATCTACTGAGCCTGTTGGCGAGGGATGCCACCAGTGACAGCCCTCGCACTGACGCCACATGCCTGGGACTTGCGCCACGACTGCTTCTGACGATACTGTAAGCGCATCACTGTCATGTGAGAGCAGAACGAGGAAGAGTTTTGGGGGAAAGTTTAGGTACACACAGCAGGCAGGTTTATCGTCTGATGCTCAGAGCCCCTGGCACATCTGAGCCTCCGCGCCTCTTTCTTCTGCCTAAATGATCCCTTTGAAGTCTTGTGTCTCTGTCACAAACCTAGTTAATATGCTCCTAGTTTGTGGCTGGGTTATGGATCAGTATGCCCTCTCACAGACAGCGCCCCTGCAGTACATGGCTGCGTGCTTAGTCCTGTACTGTCTGAGAGGATCCTGGTTCCATCAAGGCACGTCAGTGCAAAAAGACACTCATTACGAGTGCCCCGATTCTAGGTGCCACACCTTGTAAATAACGATAATGCAGAGTGCGTTAGTTATGTGTATGCTATTAACAGTTACAACACTTGTGGGTGATTCTCACTTAGAAGTGAAGGTTAATATCTCATAACGGAAATGTGCGACTGTAGGTCACATTGGAATTACCAATGGTTTCTGACGTCCTGTTATATTTGTCCGTATATACAAATTCTATGTAATTGAAAATAAATGTAACTTGACTCGTCTGACCTGTCGAGGGTGCTTCACTGACAAAGGTGTCTGGCGAATCTTTAAACTGTGAGTTGTGCCCCCAACAATGAAAGCTGCCAGTCGCACTTTTCCGGCTGCTTAAACATTGCAAGACAATACGAGAATTGTGTCCCTCAGGATTTATTGTAGAACGGTACTCCTCAATATTTGAGAGGCATATATGGCTTGGCTCCCTGCAATCAATGTACTTCTGAAAAAAATGTCATACATGACAAATATAACAAATGCAAGAGATGAAAGGTGATGCTGGGCTTTCTGCTGCTTGTATAGCCATGCTCGTCCTCCCACCACCCCTGAAGAGCTACAAGCATCACTCTAGCTCCACTCACAGCCTTTCTGGATATAATTACCCTAAAGTAGCAGAGGGCGGTAAAATAGCCATGAAAGCAAACAATGAGTGGTCAGATCAGAACCTAACAATCCTTAAAAGCATCTGCCACAAACTGAAATATAAAACATATAAACCAAGCTGAGATCTGGGCGAAAAATTGCTAGATCAATATGAGGTACTACTGCTGCCTAGTTGAATATGCAAAACAAATCTTACAATGATAGATCCTCGGAATCTCCACACCAATATTTGGTCTCTGTGTAGTCTTGCGACAAATAAGTAAGTCTCAGATGCCGAAACTCTTTTGTGGCCTCAGACAAACTATACAAATTCTGGAGTTTTCAACTAAAAAATGGAGAAATCTGCAATGAGGAGTCTATGCATATATCATCAGTTGGGTGGTGGATAGTGAATGAAAGGGTGAAGGTATTCCATTCCTAAACGACCTAGAATATTTCAGTACAATATACACTAAGCCTGAATATCTTAAATAAATCCCTCCCATGTGCCAAGTCACTCACTCAAAATGAGGTATAGGGATCTAAGAATGGCCTTGATCTTTGGGTCTGTTAAGTTTGCAGATGTCACTGCTCATCCTATTCAACCAAATTTGCGGGTACCATTTTAATTAGATTTTTTTTGTGTTGACATTTTTTATTGAAATTTCAGATAAAAATACAAATATGATTGCAAAGCAAAAATGATATGATAGTAAATGAATGAGAATATAGGTGACAATGAAACTTACATAGGATATAGCAAATATTAGGAAATAAATAAGAACATATATTCCATAATCCAATATAATGTAGCAATGGAAAGAATAATAGGTAAATCATAATATAGAAATAAAGGTAAACAAAAGAAAAGGAAGAGAAAAGAGATAAGAAAGGAGAAAGAAAGAAAAGAAAAAAGAAGAGTACCAGAGCAACAGTAGCGGATAAGGAATGAATTAGTAAAAGGAGAGGGGGAAGGGTACCTATAGTAAGGGAATATAAAAGGAACCATGGGGGGAATAGGATTAAGTAGAGACAGTATATGAAGGAGAAGAAGGAGTAGATGTAGAGTCATCGTCTACCGTGGTTTCCAAGAAAGGGGACCAAACTTGGAGAAAAATGGAAGCCTGATCTTGTAGATTATAAATTGCGCGTTCGTGTAAAGCCGTTTGCATCATTGCCACCAACCATTCTTCCTGAGAGGGAGTTGAGGGAGATTTCCAGTGACGCAGTATACAAATTTTGGCCGTGGCCAGAGCAGTATGAAGAAGACGAATTTGTGGTTTGGAAAGTTTCGGGAAACCTCGAAAATCGTGTTGAATAATGGTGACGGGTGTAAAAGATAAGGGTAATGACATTGTAGAAGCCAATGTGTTCCTCACAAAAAGCCAGAAGGATCTAGTACGAGGACATTCGCAAATGATATGTGTAATGTCGCAACCAGAAGCAGAACATCTCCAGCAAGAAGTGTGTGACAACAACTTAGCTTGGTGCAACTTAACAGGAGACCAATGCCATTCATGGAGAATTTTGAAGATACAGAATTTAAGACGAGTTTCCCTAACACCTTTATGTAATCTTTCTAAGATTTGATCCCATTGAATATTGGAATATACAACTGATAAACGGAATTGCCATTTCATCTGAAGAGCTTGTGAGAGAGGCTGTGAGAAGAGAGGATGCAGAAACGTTTTATAAAGACCAGAAGTTACTCCTTTAAGAGTTCCCCACAACTGCAAATAAGACAAAATGGGAGATACTGAAAGTAGTTCTGGTGAAGAGCCTAAGTGTTTTATGATACATTGTTGAAGTTGAATATATTTGGAGGATTGTGTAAGTGGTAAATGAAATTCATCACAAAGTTGAGAAAAAGATTTAAAGAGTCCGTCATGAAAAAGTTGATCTATAAAAGAGATGCCAGCTTCTTTCCATAAAGGCCAGGACAAGTTACGGCCACCAATACGAATAGCTGAATTAAGCCATAAGGGAGCTTTAATGTGAATCCGCGAATTAGATTTTAGGATACGAGGACCTCTCTGCCAAGATTTATGCATTGCAGATAAAATAGGGTTTTTAGGATCAGAAGTACTAGTCCCTGTACCGTATAAAATGGACAAACCTAAACCCTGAGCCAAAAGGTGACGTTCAAGTGGAACCCATTGTGTTATATCTTTAGATTTGGGCAGGAAAGATGTGAGTTAAGAGATATTAAGGGCAAGTGAATAATGCTCAATGGAGGGAAGACCTAAACCCCCATGTAGCTGATGGGCCTTCAATTTGGCCAGGGCAAGTCGTGGTTTAACCGTACCCCAAACAAAAAGTTTTATTTTGGAGTCAATGGATCGAAGGGTAGTTAGGGGAATGTGGGGAGGAAGCATACCTAGAACCTAAAGAAAGCGTGGTAAAGTAACCATCTTAACTGCCTGAACTCGTCCCCAAAGAGATAGTCCCAGAGCTTTCCATTTATCAAAGTCTCTTTGCATTTGCGTGAATAAAGGAGTCAAATTATCCGTGACCATATCATCCAAACCTCTATTAA
Source organism: Lissotriton helveticus (assembly GCF_964261635.1). Taxonomy (NCBI): domain Eukaryota; kingdom Metazoa; phylum Chordata; class Amphibia; order Caudata; family Salamandridae; genus Lissotriton; species Lissotriton helveticus. Next base: position 1,092,329,711 of record NC_136059.1, read on the forward strand.
TTAATATTCCTAGGTACTTAAGACGGGATGGTTGCCAATAAAAAAGGAAAGCCAGATATTGCTGCCTTCGTAGTACCAATTGACATGGGTAACGCTTCACTTTTATCCCAGTTAATTTTGTAACCTGAGAAAGAAGAGAAATCGTTGATAATTTGAAGGAGAGCGGGAAGAGAACGGGGAAGGTCGGTAAGAGTAAGAAGAATGTCATCTGCATATAAATAAATTTGAGAATGGCCAATTGGAAGAGGGACGCCTACAACTTCTGTAGATTGTCGTTTTGCCGCAGCCAGAGGCTCCATCGCTAAGAGGAAAAGGATAGGGGAAAGCGGGCAACCTTGACGAGTGCCTCGTCGAATAGGAAAAGGGGTAGAAAAGAAACCACCACAATTAACTTGGGCTAATGGACTATCATAGAGCAGACGTACTTTATCTATTAAATTGATCACCCAGGCCGGACCTTTGCATGACTGTAAAAAGGTATTCCCATTCAATGCGATCAAATGCTTTTTCAGCATCAAGGGAAAGACGTAATGCATCTTCCGTGAGATGTTTAGCTGACCACAAGGCATGAGATAAAGTACGGAGATGGTTCCGAGATGAACGGCCTGGAACGAAACCCACTTTTGAATTATAAATTAAGGAAGGGAAAACTTTACGAAGACGGGATGCAAGAATACTAGCTAGTATTTTAATATCAGAATTCAAGAGAGATATAGGCCGATAACTACCACATAACAAGGGATCTTTACCAGGTTTTGGTAAGACAGGTATAATTGCTTTGTTAGAAAGAGATCCTAAAGAGGATTCCTCAACAGCTTCTTGAAACGCGGCGTGTAAAGTATCGATCATGTTCTGACCAGTCCATTTATAAAATTCAGGAGGGAAACCATCGTCTCCTGGAGCTTTATGGTACGGTAAGGCAGTTACAGCTGAAGAAATCTCATCTTTTGTAATAATACCATCAAGTAAAGCTCTACCGTCATCCGAAAGCCGTGGAAGGTGTATCTTATCTAAAAAATTGGACATATTAAGTTTATCTATATGAGTATTCGGAGAGTAAAGAGACCTATAAAAGGAAGCAAATTCTTCAACAATTTCTTGTGGTCTAGTAAGTACGTCGCCATGACTGGATTTAATAGCTGGAATCGCCATAGTAGCCTCCCTCTGTCGCAATTGTGCAGCTAGTAACCAACCAGCTTTTTCCCCCTGTTCGTAATGTCTCCCTTTCATTTTTTTTAAAGCGTATTCAGCCTTGGAAGTAAAAAGACTATTAAGAGACATTCGTGCCTGTTCCAATAACTTATGATTCTGGAGTGTAGGAGTTGACATATACAAGTGAGACAAATGTTGAATGTCTTGCTCAAATTCTGCTTGTTTGGCGGCATTGTTCTTGTTAATAAGAGCAGCATCGCGCATTAATTGACCTCTAATGGTCGCCTTAGCTGCTGCCCAGACCGTCCTCTTAGAGGAAATTGAATCCTCATTAATAGTGAGATATTCTTGGAGGTGTGAATGTAAAAGAAGTTTACCTGCAGGTGTCTTATATTTGTTTATGCTCATTCTCCATGGTTTGCGTCCAGGTCTAGAAAGACCTAAATCGAGGGACAAAAAAACAGGAGAGTGATCGGATATGGCTGCTTCTAAAATTCTCGACTCTGTAACCAACTGAACTGCCTTTTGTGAGAGAAGGAAATAGTCCAGTCGGGAAAATGTGCCATGGGCAGAAGAAAAGAATGTGTACTCTTTATCTTGTGGATGACTAAGCCTCCAATGGTCAACGAGACCATTGTCGGTGAGAACATCATGGAAAATGGCTCTATCTGAAGCATTGACATTATCAAGGCAGCCTGTTCTGTCGAGGACAGGATCTGGAGCCAAATTCCAATCCTCTCCAATGAGAAATTGAGAGGCATTGATTTCGGAGAGAAGACGATTCATTCTAAAGAAAAAGTGTTTCTTGGCACCAAGTGGAGCGCATACAGATCCGAGACAAATGAAAGAGTGTCCAATTTTCAATTTAACAAAGACATAGCGACCCTCCGGGTCAGACCATGTCTTTGAAATTGTGAAGGGAAGTGACTTCCGAATAAGGATGGCTACACCAGATTTACGAATAGGATTAGGGTTGGTGGGATCAGGTTTGGAAATACTACTACGAATAACCTTTCCAACCCAATCTCTGCTGAGTTTACTAAATTTAATATCATCCAAGTGTGTTTCCTGCAGTAAAGCAATGTCCACATGTTTAGAGTGCAAATATGAGAGAACCTTTTTTCTTTTAATATAATGGGTGAGACCATGAACATTCCAGGAAATCACTGAGAGAGGACGAATTGGAGACATAATAGAAGAATTTGAAGAACAGAATAGAAAAAAAGAAAGGAAATAAGTATACAGAGAAAAAAAGATAAGATGTTACTCTGGAGAACAAAAGACAAAGGGGCATATTACCAACAACTAGCGATAATTATCGCTAGGTTGGCTTAGTGGCAATCATTTTATCGCCGTGTAGCGACAATTTTTATCGCTTAGGAGCCTTGATATTATCAAGGTTTATCTCCTAAGCGATAAAAATCGGCCGAAATGCATGAATATCGCTGAAAAGTCAGCAATATTCATGCATTACCGAGCAAATGCTCTTAGCCATGTTATCCACCTCCCTTTGGATAACATGGCTAAGAACTGCTCAGGGCAGGTGTTAGCTTTTGGAGATATTCGCGCTTAGCGCGAATATCTCCAAAAGTTGGTAATAGGAGATAGCGATGTTAGCGACTGTTTCCAGTCGCTAACATCTTGGGACGCCCACTTTGCATGTCATTAGTGATAAATATCTCTGATATGCAAAGCGGGGCCCAAGATGGTCGTTATCTCCTACTAGCTGTCACTAACTGGTGTTAGCGACAGCTAGGTAATAGGGAGATAATTTTATCTCCACTTTCTTGGCTTTTAAAGCCAAAAAAGCGGAGATAAATCCCTTGATAATATGCCCCACAGTGTGTAAAAGTCTGAGGAACCAAAAAAAAAAAGGAGATAAAAAGGGAAAAGAAGAAAAAGAAAGAGAATAAAAGGATGTGATAGAAGTGGAGAAAAAATAAGATAGGGAGATAAAGAAGAAACCGAGACTGTTAACCGCGGGTCTGGGCCACTAAAGCAACGCCGTGGGACGGGACCCCATCCGGGGAGAGAAGCATGTGGATCAAATGAATAAAGGATAATATGGAATATACGTAAGATTACAAAGAATGTAGAGTAACATTATCATAACCATAATAAACCTTGACACATTACTGCATAGTATAAAGTCATGAAATAAGAATATTGTCATCCACAATATGATATAACTATGATAAAAGATTAAGAAAGTACTGCAATAAATAAAGACAAAAGGTGTTGAGAAGGAATAAAGACATAATATATAACATAAAAAATATGAAAAAGAAAGGTATAGAGGCATAGAAGACAACATACAAGAAGAAAGAATACATGTGAGGATAGAATATATAAGGCAAGAGGGAGAAGGAAAATGAGAAAGAAAGAAAAACATGTAGGATAAGAGATTAAAATATAGAAATGAAGGAGACAGTAAAGCTTACCTACAAACACATAGAACAATTAAGTAATAATAGTATCTATAACCTGTAAACGACAAAGAATCTAATGACAAAAAAATAAACATATTATGTGTGAAGAGAAGGAGGAAGAGGAGATATAATAAGAACATTAGAACATGGAAAACAAGTATATATACATAATAACTACCATCTTTGAGATAACTGAGAAGAATAAAATGCAATGCGAAATAAAACTAATATCTCCAAGGGGATTGCCAATATTGAAGAAAAAGCATGTGAAATGCTAAACACTATGTCGAACCATGCAATTAATATTTGAAGATCGGGAAAACATGTATCTTTTTCTTTAAAAGAAAAGAAAAAATAGTACTGTTTAAAATTAACACAATAACATTAGAGCAGATATTGCAACCTGAAAAAGGAAACAGAGTTGAATACAAGATAGGAGTAAAGAGTTAAGAAAGTACACCATAAGCAGTTGAACATTAAAGAAGAATTCAGTCAGCATCTGAAGGAGTTTTAAGAGGCGATCTAGATTTGTCTCTCTGCGGGATCTTAGTGAGAGTAGAAACAGAGTGCAGGGCTGACATCCTATCATCCTGAGAGCGAGGAAGACGATTTAGATCTCTACCCCTCTGCCTGGAAGTACTAACATTGCGTGGATGTTGCATTGGCATATGTGAGGAGGGAGAAGAAGACGATTGAGGCTGATCACACTGAGAAGAGTGTGTTTCCATGTCTTGAGTTGTGATGTCATCCAAGAATTGTTGCAGAAGAGCAGGATCATAAAATTCCTTGGATTCTCTATTCCTGGTAATACGGAAGCGCGCAGGTTCAAATAAACCATACTTGATGTCGAGCTGACGTAATTGAGGTCGCATTGAGAGGAATGCCTTTCGCCGTTCATTCGTTTCTTTGGAAAAATCCGCAGCTATATGAATAGTATGACCTTGGAAGAGAAAGGGACCTCGTGAGCGGGCTGCTGATAAAATTTGTCTAGTTTGTTCATGCCTAGGAAAACAAGCAATAATTGGCCTCGGACGCGCAGAGGGATGTGGACGTGAAGGGCCAAGCCTGTGGGCGCGTTTAATTTTAAGAGGTGGAGCAAAAGAAGTACCAGTCATTAGTGGAAGAGTATCATAAAGGAACCGTTTCATGTCATTCCTTTCGATGTTCTCCGGAAATCCAAAAAAACTGATATTGTCTCTTCGACTGCGGTCTTCCAAATCAATGATTTTACTGTGGAGAAAGAGAAGATCTTGATCTGAAGTTTGAACTGAATCCAAACGATTCTCCATAGCCAGTATTTTAGAATCAAGAGAGTCAATTCTTGTATGAAAAGTGGTGAGGTCTGCCCTAATCGATTTGGTTTCTTCAGCTAAGGATGTGATTGTGATGTCCAACCCCTCCAATCGACGATTGACCCCAGAAAGCTCTTGCAATATTCATTGCATGGTGTCGGATAATGCCTGGTCACCATGAGGCGGCGGAGCTTGGGCAGCAGGTGGTGGCGAAGACAAGGTCCCTTTCGTCGATACATTAACAGATTGTTTCACAACCTCGGTAAAGAGTGGTTAATTAGGTATTTTACTACCATTCCTGTGGTTAGACATTGTCACGTTCCGCTTTGCAGGTGTTCTACAGAAGCGAATAGATGTGGGAGCTCTGTATGAAGCAATAGTGAGAGCAGCGTCGTAATAAATGACAGAAGGCAGAAAGTGTATCACAATATGAAGCACAGGGACGGAAAGCTGCGTGCATATCACTGAAGAAAGCAAAAGTTAAATGTCATACTGAGGAGGATTATACCCCATCAAATCAGCAAGTATTTCTTTGTGTAGCAAATAGTCATATGTAAACTGCAAGAAGTCAATTAAAGAGAAGACCTGCAATAAAAGAAGGGTTAGTAACAATATCAAATATCACATAACATTAGGCCTGGTGTTCAGAACGTACATATAAATGATACATATCTAAAAAACAACAAGCTTGAAGGAAAAAGCGTTGCAAAAAATGAAAGACTGCAACCCCATATCTGACAAAATGTGTGAACACCTAAGCTGCATTATAGGAAAAAACTGGCATCTTCATAAATACATGCTCGTTATATTAACAGAAAGCATTGTATACTTCAAAGCATCATGAGGCAATGATAACATACATAGCAGAAGTTAATTAAGGCAAGCAAAATCATGCTCCTGACAAATGAGGATATTCGTGGAATTCCTGCATAAAGAAGGAAACGCTGTCAAAGAGAGGCACAATACGAGCATGAGAACATACAAAAAATGAGGGAGCATGCTCTTGTGAAGCAATGAAAACCAAGTATTCCGTGACAGAATATCTCATGAGGGCAATATATATGACAGAACCATTTCCCTATAAGGTTGAGTTGCAAAATATTAAGCTTAAGTTAGTGGAGCTGAAATATATAAAAATTGACAAAGGAAGAGTTGACTCCGAAAAATAGAAGCACTTTGCCAACAATAACGTTAATTGCTCTGCCCAATAAGCATGAAGAGATAGCCCATGGCAGAATGCGTGAGGAAAAAGTGATATGGTGGTTAACAATATTATGTGCCTCTATCAGAAAAAAACATGCAGAGTTAAAGTATGTTGAGAGGCAAGAATCCCAGAAGCTGTAAGGCTCCGTTGTGTTGAGGGGCGCTGTAAAATGGAAAACGACGTTTTTGATATTAGTTCCCTCGTTGTTTTGGTGTTAGAATTCCTTCTCTTTTGTGGGATATTGAGAACACCTTGCCAATAAACAAAAAGAACCCTGTCGGTCGGCAGTATTCAGAAGCACTTCAGGGCAGATACATGCACAGAACTTGTTGAGGCGCGTCCTTGGAAGCGTGAGGAGGCGCGGCCCTGTAGTACCAAGAGGCATGGCCCTGCAGTGCAAGGAGGCGCGGCCTCAGACGACGCGCATATCCAGAGCGCGGCAGCATAACGGGCGGTTACCTCACCGGCCATGAAGGACGATGAAACATCGCCTCACGGACAGGAATGGAACCACCAATACAGTCCGCATGCCTTCCGACGACAGTGAGGCACGTAAATGTAAGTCCGGCAGTCCAAATACAGGAGAGTAACCCGTCAGGGGTCCGTCCCACGACGGAGCTCGATCCTCAGGCGACCATCATCCTGCGTGGCCAAACCACACCCCCCTTAATTAGATTTTGACGTCCCTGAATTATAATATGTCTCCCAAATTACCAGATGATTTAAATGGCTTGAAACATCAGAACACATATCAGCGGCCAGGCCCAAGGAAGATTCTGCATTTGTGAATGTTTCTGGATCTTGTGTAAGAATGGAGGATGGGTTTTCCAGAGTGCCTGGTCCTTTATCAAAATGATCTTCCACCTTTGCCTCTTAGGTGGACTCTGGGACATGAGACTCTCTATTGAGCTACGCTTTTGTTTATGGACAGTGAGCCGAACATGATTACTTCTGAAGATGCCAGTCTCTTGTTTTAAAAGCCAGTGAAGAAGTTCACAGCTCTCCCACCTTGTTTATGGAGAATCATCTTATTAAGGATGGACTACAAAAACTGCAAGACACTGAAGAAATCAGGGCTATATTCGTATAACCCGACTAGCTACAGACTAATCACCAAGGGAAAATTCATGGGCAAGTTAACTGAGAGATCAGGCTTCAAGCAAGTCACTGAATCATCAAAACCAAGGGTGTCCTATTAACAGTCCACACTGGGCTTCACCTCAGATGTAACACATAATTATTGCTGATCTGTATTTGGGATGTTTCAAGGTCATTTTTGTTACTTTCATTGTCTATAAAATGTTACACAAGGGACGGATGGGGAAGAATGTTTTTACATCTGTTCACAGATCAGTGCTCATAGCCTCTTTCTTTAAGTTATCTAGCCTAATTTGGCAGAGTGCATCAGCCTTAGATTTTCCAAGTTGCTATCCTTACAAGGCTGATAGTAAAAAATTAAAACCCTGCTGTGGTCTTTCTTTTTACACTGAGGAGAGAATAAAGTTTGCTATTTCAATGAGAATGTTGTAAAGGAAGTACCCTGGTCAGTTTCTGCAAGCTTCCAGAATGTCTGGACCCTGGTGTTGTTTCTTCCTAAACCCATGATAAACTCTTTTACACAGTCACTCGGAGAAGAGTGTTACTTGAAGATGGATAACAACCACGGAGGTAATAGATCCACTTTTCCTATCCAACATTGCCAAGTGATAATGCAGCTTATTCATAAGTAACTGCATGTTATCACTGCTCTACATATAAACATTTGCTGGGCCTATTGGATATCCAGTTGGAATTTGCTGTGTATTCTCCTATAACACTACTAGTGGCTTGCTTAGAAAAATAACTTGATTCATGTGGCGTGAGCCTTCCCAAATAGGACACGGTCCATGCATGTCTACATGAAAAAAAGCTCCCTCCAAATCTCAATGTGGCATTAATTGGTTGGCTATCAGTGGGGACAGAATAGAATTCATTTTCTCCTGACGGAAATCTTTTGGCTCAGGAACATCCCTGACATTTTTGAAAAAATCTCAAAACCCTCCTCATTCACAGGCTATCACTGACCCCATAAATTTCATCAACCACAAAAGACTGCAATTGTTAGAAAAAGCTGGCGAGAAACATAACATTTTTTGATGCTACGCCATAACCATTCCAATTGTTTATTCTATATTTTACTCCAAGTACATCCATTGCAATCCATTATGTAATGTACTGGTTTAGAATGTCTTCTGGAGTCTGAAGCTCATCCTGAAAAAACCCACCAGATTGGCACATCATCTGACATTGAAGGACCACATCAAGCTAGAGCAGATTTGATGTGGAATGAGAGCCCAATTCAAATCATTATTTATTCTCCAATTCTTAATCTTTAAGAATGGTCTTTACCCTGTACACCCAGAACAGATGACTGCATTATGTCAACAGTAACTAACTGGTGGTGACAAAGTGTGACTCTCTATACATCAGAGAAGGCATCCTGGAGAAAACATTCTGTCCTCTCACAAACTTCTTCTACAAGACCCTTGCCTTGAAGAGAATCACTTGAATACAATCAGATGGAGTGATTCTTTCTGGGAAATAATTATTTTACAAACTATCTGTATTATCTGTTCTGCCAGTTACTAAAACGGCTACTAGTTCAATTGTAAATGGATGATCAGCACTCATCATATATTTAAAAAAACAAATAAACACGAGTTACACACGATTTAAATTACATAGTGCACAGACTCCATCCCAATTTGTTTTTATAAAAAAGTATTTCTTTATTCACAATCGTCTTATTCATTTTTCTATAAAACTTTTCTTCAATGTAATCATCGCATTTCATCTTTTGAAAGACACTTCTTCAAGGCTACAAAATTGAGACAAAACGTACACTTTAAAATCATTTAACAAAATAACAAAATATTTACAAACAACACCACCATTTGCTTGCGTGCAGTAGATATAATTCAAATTGGTGCATCATATAGTTATATATTAACCACTTGGATGCTAAGGGTATTTGCTCTTCTTCATGTAATTTCCATTGAAATCAATGGAAACTCCATGACGAGTTACCCTTGTCATTAGCACTGAAGGGGTTAAACAGTCAGAGGGCTCACAAGTTACTCATGAGGCCTATTCAGAACATACTCAGGCCATCGTGACTGTACTATTCTTTTTTGGTCAATTTATTAGAAGAATTGACGTTCCTAATCCAACAATTGATCTCAATTTACCTTAATTTTACAGAAGTTGAATTACCGATATTTCATTCTTTCTACTAAATAACCATTAAAAAGTATGTGCAACGTTTAATAGAAACTTGTTTTTTCGTAATTTTTCCCTTTTGGAGCTCATATCCTCCATCGGTGTATCATGAATTTAGCTCTCAGTAATTATTGATTCAAGGGATACTCTATTTTCAGCACACTATTAACAATAATTTACACAGAAATAGAACTGAGACATTTGTCGATCACAATACTCCCCTGAATTGTGTTTACTTTCTCTCACATATATGGAATTAGAATTAGGGCCCTATTTTAATACATTTCTTAAACGAAAAACATTTTACTTCTGGACATATCCTTTTATGCATTTCACACATAATTTACATACATCTCAACAACCTTTCTAAATAATGTAAGAAGTGTACCTGTGCGATGTATGGCACCTGTCTCAACTATAGCTGTTGAAAAATTTCCAATATTACAGTGTAATGGCCCACGTTATTCTGGCAGATTTTATGTCCATTCAAAAATGTCAGATCCCTTGTTTGACTGGTATCAAGTATCAGTCTTGTTATAATTCAGAGAGAGAATCAGACCATTGGATTCATCATATTATGCCTAGAGTAGACTGTGCCAATACTTATTAGCACAATTAAGTATTACATCATACCTTATGTGTGTCTATGTCAATCCCACGGTCAAAACGACAAAAGGTCTCATTATGATGTCAGTCGGAAAGGTTCCTAATGGAATTCGGAACATTCTAACCCGTGTTGGAACCCATGATTCTGACCGACTTGGAAACATTTTTGACCGAACGATTATGATAGATGGTAACCGTTCGGTCTTTCCGACTCGGTCCAGACCAGTATTAGGAGACTCTAAGTCAGTCGGAGCCGAATTGTACAGGTCTATGGACCTCGTTTTCGACCGACGTATCACAATGTTAGATTTTGACAGGCTTTTCAAATCGGTCTGTCCGAAACAAAATGGCTGTCGGAAACTGACTCTACGGGCCCCCCTTTACCCGGATGCCTCTGGTTGGGGCCCGCGGGGGTGGCCATTGGACCCCTCTTCACAAGCATGCACAGTGTGATAGGCACCTTGGAGTGCCCGCGACAGGGTGAAAGGTTTTCTGGAACCACCCATTTTTTCAAGGGGAGCCTGTGTCGTCAATCGGAATACAAGCTCACATTGAAGTCAATGGGAGTCTGACCGAACGGTGTTCGGAAACATCGTAATCGGTCGGTCAGACTCCCCAAACCCGAGTCGGTCGGAAACCATTCTGACAAGGAGTCTGTTGGAAGGCTTTCCGACCAACATCGTAATAAGGCCCAAAGCTGTCATTGGCATATCACGTCCAGCGATTTTTCGGCATCAGTACCTGGTACGATTGTAAGAGCGAGAGCATCCTAATATTTCGGGAAACTAACATCCTTATTCTGCTTGTTATACTGTCGGATCCCGATATATTTTCTGACCAAATGATTTCGTATTGTAATGTATAGAATATCCGGTTGTGCATTATAACATTGCTGGGCTGCTTAAGAGTTCTGTGTCCAGCTGTGATATACTCTGCTGAAATACGGCCTGCCCTGTTGAAAGAATTGTTGATGTCAAACTCAGACATTGTCTATTTGAATTACCTTATTATTGATGCTGCATACTATTATGTTATATTCCATATAGGTACTATAATATAGGTCTCAGTAAACTTGTAACCCTTCACCTATATTCTCTCCCTATTTTACACTTGTCACAGTTTACAGGGACTGACCTTTTACCTAGATTTTACACTGTATTCAGAATGCGTGTTTTCCCTAGTTCGAGATCTCATACATTATGTACGAGGCTTCTTGGAAGCACAGCAGGACTACCATCCCCTGTATAAAATATGAGTACAAAGTTCAGGCCCAACGTCATCCTTAGGCCGAAACAGTAACACAGGAAGGTAGGACCTTGGGAGACGTATGGGTAGATATACATCACATCTTGCTAAGATAGCTAGAGGAGACCGAGACTTCCCGGTTGACAGACTGACCAGAGACGCTGAGGTTCCTGCATGCAGGCATTTTAGCTCGCATTGGTCTAACATCCCTTGTGGGGTCTCCAACTCGAGACCAGGACGGGGTGATTTTTCTCTGTGTGCTCACAACCTTAATATATAAAATGTCCTCATCTTACTGCTCATTCCAGGAGGTGGAACAGAAATGGCCCCCACAACACTTCCTATCTGTGGTAGACCAGGCTCTGTCACAAGCTATTTCTAGGGCGCTGGCCACCCCTAGGGATCAAGTGGATAGGTTGGCCAAAAGCAACCTGGCGGTGTTCAACGACCTCATGCAGGTGGAGGCAGGACCTAGTGGCTGCCAGGCAGGGAATAAAAAGGGCCTCAAAGCATGATACAGGAAACTTGGAAGGATTTGACAGGATCAGGGGAACCTTCCAGAAAAGTGCACAAATGCTGAAACATGTACCCTGCCGGGAGGTAGATGAGCCCGCAGAAATAAAACTGCAACACTGTCGTCCAAATGTGGACTCCGATGGTGGTTTTCCCTTTGAAGGGGAGGGTGAGTTGGAGGGAGACTTCTCCGATGAGGAAAAGGACTCGGTTCATCCATGGTGCCTGGGATCCCATGCATCTGGGTCCCTAGAAGGGAAGGGGGATCACTTGAACATGTTCGACCCTACACAGATATATCACCCAAGGTCGGCAGAGTGGAACCCTGGCATTAAAGTGGCGGAATATGTGGCGGGGTAGATTTGCCAGCCCTGAGAAAAATAAGTTAGGGTTAGACTTCGGAGAAATGCCCGAGGCCATCGCTCAAGGAAACAGTGACAAACATGGCAGAGATTGACAAAAATGTATGCACTTTTTCTATAAGTATATGAAATCCCAAAAAGGGAATTGATCGGTTATGTTGACATTGCCAAGACAAACTCCTAGTAATAGTAGGCTCCCTGACCCAGATTATCCAAATGGCAGAACGATCTAAGACTACTGGCTCCCCCATGTCTACGGACAAAGTCACCGGCTGGGCGCGGAGAGCGATATGTCTTCTTGGCAACATGAACTGGTCCTTGGCGGTGGAGAGAAGGTCTCTTCTCATAAAGATCGACCCCAAACTTGGAGACCGACCTACCTCTGAAGCGGGGCCCAAAGTGCAGGGTAAGCTCCTTGGCAAGCCCTTTGTTAAGGACCTTAATAATTTGTCACTACTTTTTCAGCCCTGGATAAGTCTCAGGCCTCCATCAGGAAAGTCTTTCCTGGGTGGGTTTTTGCTGGGGCCGCAAGAGGCAGAGGCCTCTCCTTTGGCTGCACTCATCAGCAAGGTCCCTCCAGAGGCTAGTAATGGTGGAACAGTGGCTGGAATGATGGCTGTCAAGAGACCTTCTACCACAGCTGAGGTTCCAGCAGAGGGACAGGCAACTGAACCAACAAAGGAGGCACCAATGCTCCAGGGTGACCCTCTGGTAAGGCATACCCTTTGTTCCACAAGAGATCTTGGGGAGGCTTCTTCAATTTGTGCACAACTGGGGAAGGATCACATCAGACCCCTGGGTGCTTCAGATGGTAGGGGGCATCCACATAAAGTTCTACGGCACCCCTTTTCATAATTCACGCCCAGACCCTTGGTTTTTTCGACGGAGGAGGAGTGTCTCATAGACGCCGAGGTCTCGAAATTCCTTAAAAAAGGAGCTATTTGCAAGTCACTACTCTACCCAGATGGGTTTCTGAGCAATCTTTTTTTGGTCAAGAAGAAGAACAAAGGCTTCCAACCCATCATCAATCTCAAGGAGTTCAACGAGTGGCTGGTCTATCACCACTTCAAAATGGAGAGAACTCATCTGCTCCAGGACACCTTCCTATCAGGGGATTATATGGTAAAGCTAGACCTGAAAGACGCCTACCTATCGGTTACCATCTTCCCTCCTCATCAGAGATTTCTCCAATTCGCATGGAAGGACCAGATCTTCGAGTTCCAAGCACTTACCTTTGGCCTCTCTTCGGCCCATTAATGCTTCTCGCGAGAGGATAGTGAGAATGATTATATACCTGGATGACATCCTGATTATGGATCAGTCTTTTTTTGCATTTCACCCGCAATTTGAACATGACTTTTGCATTGCTCCAGGACTTGGGGTTCATCATCAACGGAAAGAAGTGGAGACCGGCGCAGAAGATTATCTCTCTGGGATTTCTCATAGATTCATTCTCAGCTACCCTCCGTCTACCAGCTTAGAAGGTGGCCAAGATATAAATGGAACTCAAGCAAGTCCTTCGGAGGGACAGGGTCTCGCTTCGACAGCTGGCCAGGATTGTGGACCTTCTCTACTCATCGATTCAAGTAATTTTTCCAGGCCCACTTAACTACAGGGCCCTCCAGAGACTGAAGGTTCAACATCTAAGGAGGAGTTTAACCTACTCAGAGATCATCTCCCTGACGGAAGAAGCCAAGAAGAAACTCCAGTAGTGGTTCGACCACATGACAGCCTGGAATGGAAGAGCAATCTTCAGATCGATTCCAGACATGGTCATCGAGTCAGACGCCAGCACAATGGGGTGGGGAGCCCGATGCGGGGAGATCTCGATGGGAGGCAGATGGTTGGAGGAGGAGTTACAGTTGCACATCAACTGCCTGGAACTGTTGGCTGGACCCTTTGCTGTAAAACCCTCACCAGAGATAGGGTATCTTGTTGCATCATGCTGAGGATGGACACTATCTTGGTGGTCCAATACATCAACTGCTTGGGCGGCCCGCCGTTGAAGGCCTTATTGAACTTGACATAGGACTTCTGGCATTACTGTCTCCAGAAGCAGATATCAGTAACAGCGGAATACCTTCACGGCCGGCAGAACACGGTAGCGAATTGGAACTCCAGGAATTTCTCAAATTACAGCGACTGGCAAATGGATCGTGCGTTTTCCTGGCTTTGATGGACAGATGGGGCCCCTGCAATTTGGACCTATTTGCCTTATGATTGAACCACCAACTGCCACAATATGCGAGCTAGAGACCAGACCCGGAAGCCACAACAGTGGATGCCTTTCTCCAAGATTGGTTGAAGGAGTGACCTTATTTGTTCCCCTCCTTCATGATGATACCCAGAGTAGCGACTCAAGCTCGGTGGCAAATGGCCTCCTTAGTGGTGATCACGCTGGTTTGGAATGCCAAAGCCTGGTTCCTCACTGCTGGTCGAACTGTCTTGGGGCTGCCCAATTTAACTGACTTCATTCCCTCTGATTCTCAAGGATCCTCAGGTCTGCTCCCATTCTCTTGTCCTCCAGGGTCACTTGTCCCTCACGGCATGGAGGATTTCAGGTGATGATGGAAAGACAAACATCTTTCACCAGTTTCAGCAAACCTCATCCAGCAGGCATGGGCAACAGGTAAAATAAAAAGGCATTGTTCGGCTTGGCGACGATAGCACCATTGGTGTCTGGAGAGACACATGGATCCTAGGGAGACAACGTTTTCCCACATTCTACACTTCCTAGTGGAGCTGGCTGAAGCTGGATTGTCTTACCAAACTGTTAATTCCTTTTGCTGGTCCATCTCAGTGGGACAAAGCAAGATTGATGACAAACCTGCACGGGAGCGTCCCTGGATCTGTAAGTTAATGAAAGGCATCTGCCTGTCTAAACACCCAGAGCCTAGATATTCCGGCCTGTGGGACGTTAATCAAGTACTTAGACTTCTCCCTGGCTGGTAAGATACCCAGTATTTATACCACAAGGAGCTGTCCGCTAAACTGTCTCATTTCCTGCAAACGGGTTTCAGACATGAGAGCATTGGATATCTCAGAGAGAACTTTTACCCCTGAAGGAGTCACCTTTACCATATGCAGGAGGACAAAAACCAATACCAGGTCAGTATCTTATCCTTCCTTTCCGGAAGGTTAGGTGCGGTGTGGTTAGGTGCATTATGGCTGATCAAGAGATTACCTCAGAAATCCGACCCCCCCTGGGAAACGGAATCTCCTTATCGCTATGCTGAAACCTTTCAAAGTGGTATCTTCTCCTTCCATTGCCAGGTGGGTGTGATGGATCATGGCAGAAGCAGTTGTGGATGTGAATAGGCTTGGTGCACACTCTATGAGAGGAGCTATGGTATCAAAGGCCATCGAGGTAGGTGGTAGGCTGGAAGATATTATGAATGCGGCTGATTTGTCTCCTGAGTCTGCTACAGCGCGGTTCCAGAAATCATTTCTAATCCATACTCACCATGTCCCTGAAACCTTAAACTCACAAATCATGCATCAGTGGGGCCCATAGCACTGCGCATTTACCCTGTTCACTTACACTTGGCTTCAAGGCTCTGGTGAACCGCAATGGAGAAGCGCTGTAACATTTGGTGGAGCGTCTAAACCTATTTAACTATTCATTATTTACACCTGCAGATTTAACATTTGACCATGGATTAAATTATTCAGACACACCACCATAGTGGCAATGAATCTACTAGAATGAAAATTAGACGTAGGAAGAATCAAAGACCAGCTTTTACTTCTTAATTTATCTAATTTTTATTCAAAGCAAACTTTATCATGTCTGACATTTATGCATTAGTAAATCTTTATTCAGTAAAATCTCAAACTTTATTTCAAAATGATCATTTTATTTAGAGCTCAAGAAAATCCCTTTATTTTAGAAGACAGTTGAAATTTAGCAAAGAACAGATAGTTCCAAATCATTCTCTCCTAACATCCCTACCTAACACCCTCATCTTATCCTTCAATCCTGCAAAGCAAACAAGAAAAAATCATAAGTATCTTACATCTAGGAATCGGTCAGCAATCGGGCAGCATCTCCGATGTATATGGAAAAAGCGACCCCAACTAGACAAAACCAGGGGTTTTTATAGCCTAAATACCTAACTTAATCTTTCTAAAAAGTATCTAACATCTATTATTCATAATTTCATTGAACAATTTCGGGGTGGGTGAGCATCATCTCACCATTACAGCATCATTTTCACAACATGTCATCAAGAAATAAAGGGTTATTGTTTAAGTAAGTCCATGGCCTAGACATTTCCTTGTATTCAACACATCCTCAAGTTCTCCCAGGCCCTGAGCATTACATCGTCCATGCCTGGCACCCATCCTAGGTTCCGGGCTACAGCAGCCTTGAACCTCCTCGAGCGCAGGCAGTTCAGTCTGACTTGCAGGTTTTGGCGCACCTGCGCTGTCCAACTCTTGCTTACAGTTTATCCAAGCAGCCATCTTTTTGCATAGGCCTCAGAGGCCACTTTTGGAACTATCGAAAAACAAACACAAATTTATGTTAATTATTGAATTTTTAACCCATTCTGTTTACCTCCCACCATACTAATGTTTCCCATTAGTTGTTACCTAGCAAAAAGCCACATAAATGCGTTTTATACTTACAATTTCGATCACCTCTTAACATAGAAACGTGTACAGTAAGTACATTTAAATTGCGTTTGTGTACACTTAAGCTGCACATTAATTCACAACACGATAACAATACATATTAGCTGGGTTTAGTGCAACATGCAAGCAAAGTTAGTTTTTCCCGTGTAAAATAATAAAAGTAATGTGTGCATTTTACTCTATGGTTGGTTATTTTCGAAAAACATGCAATCAGTACTTATTACGTTATGGGACATTAACTTTGCGAGGGGTACACAAAATTTTGTTTTTGCCACCTCGCTCCATCAAATCCCTCATCTGGTGATTCTATCACAAAATAACCCTCAAAATTTTGAAAAATTTAGCAGAACATGTTTCAATTCCCTTTTGATAATATCATCTATACTTTTGTCTCCTTTCTTGAATTTTTGAAAACCTTTTCTTTAATTTCTTCCATTTCTATCTAATTCTTTTCTCTCATTCTTGCCAATCGTTCTTCATTCCTTTTCTTCATCAAGTTTCTGAAATCTCTTCTACCTTATAAAGAAGATCACTATCACTATAACTATTACTGGAATTAGTATCTTACCTATAATTGAACTACCTATTTCTTGAAACCAATGTTTAATTGCTGAGAAACTTTTACCCAGCCTTACAAGGACACCTACAACCTCCAGTGGTTCAATTTCTTTATACAAATCTGTAATATTTATAATATGCCTTTCAATGTTTTGACTTTTATCTGGAATGTAAGTACAACAATGTTGAACTTTCAATATTCCACAGACTCCTCCCTCTTTTGCTAAAATGATATCAAGGGCAAGTCGGTTTTGCATAACCATAGCTCTCATGGCAACCATTTCAGTATCTACCATTAGGAATCCTCCTGCTGTATCTGTCGATAATTTATCAACAATCGTGGACAATTTTCTGATTCTATTTGCATTGAACGAAATTCCCACTGCTGGTATCAGTGCTCCAAATACATCACCTATTATTTCTAACATCGTTTCTCTTCTCTTTATACTTAGAACTTTACCTATCTCATGCTTTCCATTAGTACCTCTATCTACATGAAAAATGTTAGGAAAGACCAAACCCACATAACATGTCCCATACCAATGGTCCTTCAGTCTATAATAAGCTTTATTCCCACATATGAAATAAATTCCAGGGAAAACAGGATCATTTCCTCCTTTAAATCCCCAACCCCCTATAATTCTATAGGTGTCTTCACATTGACTCGCACCCACAAAATAATTGTCATACATTGAATTATCTCTTCTGATACAAAATGTTCCCATCATTGGTGCATCTATATTTATTGCTACATTCACATTCTTGTCTTCAATATTCTCATCATCAAATGTATAATATTTAGATTTTGCATGTTTCATCTTCTCTTTTCTTTTATAAGCAATTCTCCTTTCCTCAACCACGTTTAAGAATGCCTTTTCTTCAACTCTCATTTTACAGGTCAAATTATTATTAAATGCATACTCATGTGTTAACTCATCTACTTCCAGAAAATATTCTCCTATCACCTCTGCATGTTTCCTTTTGTTTAGAGTGGCATCAATCTTCAACTTTGCAAATATCTCATCCACATTAGAATAATGATATTCCAATTTCCCAGTCTTATAAAACAAACTTGAGATTACACTACAATTTACTCCATATGTAAGAGGAAGGTGGTGATAGGTCACCCCTTCTGACACTGATGCTGGCAATTTTACACAAACATAACAGTCATGAACATTCATAGTTTTGATGTACTCAAGCAATAATTTTGAAAAAGTATTTTGGGTGTAATCAATAATAGACCTATCTTGATGCAACTCTGGCTTGTACACATGAACCTCATGCACTTTTTCTTTATCAATTGGCTTACTTGAACTCACATTCGGTTTTAATTTTGTTAAATTAGTTTGGAAAGGAATCCCAATAGCTAAAATTATCCATACTATAGTCAACAACCCCATACATATCGTACAACACCTGCACCATTTTCTAAAAATAGAAAATTTTGTCTTATGGTTGTTCATTGCCATTTTGAGTAATTGTTTGAGCTATCCACAATGGAATTTGTTCCCTTTTTGCAAGCAATTTACCAATGACTGATTGTATAGTCTGTGGTGTGATTTTATTTGTGTTCCCCTGATGAGGGGTTTGTTGTGGAATCCTTATAGGACGTTGGACTGGTAGAGTCAGCATGACATATTGAACCAATTGTCTATGTATTTTGATTGGTTGTTTTAGTTGAACTAATAGTTCCGCACCCATCATTTCTTCAATGGCTGGGTGTGGTGCATAGCTGACTAGTACCGGCCATGTTGCTCCTGGTCTACCTAGTGGACTGAGCCTGGTAATGTGATTTTGATGTTATAGGGCGCCTTTAAACCAGAGCGCATGCTCTTGGTAAGTTAGTGGAATTTCAACATCCTCGAAAGGAGTGTATTCCATTGGAGGTTCCTCTTCTTTGTAGAAGTGAAATACTTGTGATACTGGATTTGCTTCAGGGAAGAAAATCCATGAATAGAATACCTCTGTCTGCCGATATTCATGTACCTCTATGACAAAAATTACCCTACCACCTCTTGGTGATAGGCCATTTGTTATAAGCTTTATAGTGATGGTTTTTTAAAAGTTTTCCGGGATGATTATAGCATCCGGGTTGTCTTGTTGGAAACCTGTAACGTCAAAACCCGGTTGGGCTGCAGCTGCTGCAGCTCCACCGGTTGTGTTGTTGTCACCGTTAAGCGACATTGTTTTATGAAAGTTTGCAGAGCAAGTTTCAAGGAAACAAAGATAAGGTGCACAATATTTTGGAACACTGTATCCTTCAGACCAAAAACTAATACATAGTATTCTCGTCCTACTCAGTTATGGCGGATATTTGATCCTTTTACCCACTCCAGACGTCTATTGGAGTATTTTAGTATCTAGCGTTAAATTAGTGCCTTACCCCACATTGTGCGCCATGTAGTGTAGTTCCTATATTCCCAATAGGCTCTGCCCATTGGAATAATATATCCTATAGACTTGACGTAGGACTTACGTCTACTAGGTCTCTATCGAATACATTAGACTTAATTGTGAGTGCCAGCTAACTCAGACATTCTTGAATAAACAAGAAGGGATTCGTTTCTAACAACCACATAAACATGACAACTTTGTTTCCCCAAGAATAAATGTATCTTCAGAGTCCTGGAAACAATAGATAGATATTTTAATCAATCATGCATGCTTCGTTTCATCAGAGGTGCAGATAAATAGAGAGACAGGCGTTTTCAATAAAAGGGATTTATTGAACAGTCTTCTTTCTCTTGCAAGTAAAGTGAACTACTACAATCGTAATACAGGTTGCAAAGTATAATGCGTACAGCGTGAAGAGTATTATAAAATAATACTGTAAAAGTGTTGTATGGTTTCTAAACCATAGAAAAATACATACATAAATAACAAAGGCTAAAAGTACTCAACTGGTGCTTCTAAAATACGCCTACCCCAATGTACCTAACCTAAGTCTAGTACGAGGGATGAAGTAAGTGTGATGTAGTATAGGTTTAGTTTCTTTGCCAAGAATCTATCCAAGATTTCTCTTTAGGGTCTAATCAGCTCCATACCTTAGTTTAAAATGAAGGAGGTCTGGTATCTCTGTCTCAGGACTCGATATCCCAACACCCCGTGAGGGGAGCTTGGAAACACTGGAGGTGGATTCTCAGCGAGAGAAAGGACAGCTTCTCGATCAGTGCGTCAGCTGGAGGGTCGGCTTCCTTCGTCACTTGCTGTAGCGAGCTGTGTCGGGCAAGTAGATAGTCGAGCTGCTCCGAACCACTGTGTGTTTGCTAGAGCAAGTGAAGGCATATTTATATCTTGAAGGTGCCTAGTTTGATGTAAAATCGGGCATAATAATGTCGTCAAAGAACCCCAAGGGAATGGTAGTTCTTTGAAAACTCCATGAGTTCTTGGATAAATCAATATTCAAGCATGTCCTTGACTGCTTAAGCCGATTTTCCAAGAAATCGTTGTGGCTTTCTGGTACGGGTGGAAGTAGCCATGCCTGTCTTTGGACTGCATGGGCTATGTCTAAATATGGGTATAATTTCTATGCCTATGTTAGGGCAATGTGAATTGTACCTATATAAGGGCATGAATCAGGAAATTTTGCTTGGATCCTAAAACGCCATACAACACAACTACTTGCAGACATACAGAAAACAAGCATTTGCAATGCAATAGGTCTCGCATTAGGAATGTGTGAGCTATTGGTATTGTAAATGACACATTTTTTTAATATGTGTTGGCTTTGAAAATATATAAATTAATAGCATCGTTTTTCACAGAGCCAATAGCTTACACTTTCCTAATGCGAGTCCTATTGGCTATGGCAATGCTTGTTGGTAGCTAGCAAGGACAGTGCTGTGTGGTGCTGAGTGGTGATGTGGTGGTGTCCCCGAGTGATGTGGTGGTGTCCCAGAGTGATGTGGTGGTGTTCCCGAGTGATGTGGTGGTGTCCCCGAGTGATGTGGTGGTGTCCCCGAGTGATGTGATGGTGTCCCTGAGTGAATGGGGGTGGAGTTGGAGGGTGGAGTTGGAGTTGGAGGGTGGAGTTGGAGGGTGGAGTTGGAGGATGGAGTTGGATTTGGAGGGTGGAGTTGGAGGGTGGAGGGTGGAGTTGGAGTTGCAGGGTGGAGTTGGAGGGTGGAGTTGGACGGTGGAGGTGGAGTTGGAGGGTGGAGTTGGAGGGTGGAGTTGGAGGGTGGAGTTGGAGGATGGAGGTGGAGTTGGAGGGTGGAGGTGGAGTTGGAGGGTGAAGGTGGAGTTGGAGGGTGGAGTTGGACGGTGGAGGTGGAGTTGGAGGGTGGAGTTGGAGGGTGGAGTTGGAGGCTGGAGTTGGAGGGTGGAGTTGGAGGATGGAGGTGGAGTTGGAGGGTGGAGGTGGAGTTGGAGGGTGGAGGTGGAGTTGGAGGGTGGAGTTGGAGGGTGGAGTTGGAGGGTGGAGTTGGAGTTGGAGGGTGGAGGGTGGAGTTGGAGGGTGGAGTTGGAGGGTGAAGTTGGAGGTGGAGTTGGAGGGTGGAAGTGGAGTTGGAGGGTGGAGTTGGAGGGTGGAGTTAGAGTTGGAGGGTGGAGTTGGAGGGTGGAGTTGGAGGGTGGAGGGTGGAGTTGGAGGGTGGAGTTGGAGGGTGGAGTTGGAGGTGGTGGTGGAGTTGGAGGGTGGAGGTGGAGTTGGAGGGTGGAGTGGAGGGTGGAGTTGGAGTTGGAAGAGGGAGTTGAAGGGTGGAGGGTGGAGTTGGAGGGTGGAGTTGGAGGGTGGAGTTCGAGGTGGAGTTGGAGGGTGGAGGTGGAGTTGGAGGGTGGCGTTGGAGGGTGGAGTTGGAGTTGGAGGGTGGAGTTGGAGGGTGGAGTTGGAGGGTGGAGTTGGAGGGTGGAGGGTGGAGTTGAAGTTGGACAGTGGAGTTGGAGTTGGAGGGTGGAGTTGAAGGGTGGAGGGTGGAGTTGGAGGGTGGAGTTGGAGGGTGGAGTTGGAGTTGGAGGCTGCTTATGAAGGGTGGAGTTGGAGTTGGAGGGTAGAGTTGGAATGTGGAGTTGGAGGTGGAGTTGGAGGGTGGAGTTGGAGTTGGAGGGTGGAGTTGGAGTTGGAGGGTGGAGTTGGGGTTGGAGGGTGGAGTTGGAGGGTGGAGTTGGAGTTGGAGGGTGGAGTTGGAGGGTGGAGGGTGGAGTTGAAGGGTGGAGGGTGGAGTTGGAGTTGGAGGGTGGAGTTGAAGGGTGGAGGGTGGAGTTGGAGGGTGGAGTTGGAGTTGGAGGTTGGAGTTGGAGTTGGAGGGTGGAGTTGGGGTTGGAGGGTGGATTTGGAGTTGGAGGGTGGAGTTGGAGTTGGAGGGTGGAGGGTGGAGTTGGAGGGTGGAATTGGAGGGTGGAGTTAGAGGGTGGAGTTGTGAGGGCGAGGGTGTGAGGGTTGTGAGGGTGAGGGGGTGAGTGAGGGTGTGTGAGGGTGTGAGGGATGGTGAGAGGGTGAGTGAGAGTGTGTGAGGGTGTGAGGGTGAGTGAGGGTGTGTGAGGGTGTAGAGGGTGAGAGGGTGTGTGAGGGGGTGTGAGGGTTTGTGATGGTGTGTGAGGGTGAGTGAGGGTCAGGGTGTGAGGGTGAGTGATGGTGAGGGTGTGAGGGTTGTGAGGGTTGTGAGGGTGAGGGGGTGAGGGTGTGAGGGTGAGTGAGGGTGTGTGAGGATGAGGGTGTGAGGGTGAGGGGGTGTGAGGGTGTGAAGGTGAGTGAGGGTGTGTGAGGGTGGGTGAGGGTGTGAGGGTGAGGGTGAGGGTGTGAGGGTGAGTGAGGGTGGATGAGGGTGTGAGGGTGAGTGAGGGTGTGAGGGTGAGTGAGGGTGTGCGAGGGTGAGAGGGGGTGAGGGTGTGTGAGGGTGAGGGTGAGTGAGGGTGGGTGAGGGTGTGAGGGTGAGGGGGTGTGAGGGTGTGAGGGTGAGGGGGTGTGAGGGTGAGTGATGGTGTGTGAGGGTGAGGGGGTGAGGGTGTGAGGGTGAGTGAGGGTGTGTGAGGGGTGAAGGTGAGTGAGGGTGTGAGAGTGAGTGAGGGTGTGTGAGGGGGTGAGAGGGTTTGAGGGTGTGTGAGGGTGAGGAGGTGTGAGGGTGTTTGGGGGTGAGGAGGAGTGAGGGTGAGGGTGTTTGAGGGTACGAAGTAAATAGTGGCAGGGCAGACATCATAAGAGAGAGAAACACAAATGTTAAGATAACAGTGCTCGAAGGGGTTGTGAGAAGGTGCATGCTGAAGTCGGACAATGAATCTACATACATATTCTGACGTACTTTATTAAGCAATCTAAACAATACCTACTCTATCATATGGAAGGATGCAGACCGCTGGAATCAACCAATGAAAATATACTATTCTGACATCAATCTTTCACATTCCTTAAGTAGTTTAATGCCCTGCTCAGAAAACCGGCCTTCGTCCTCAAAGCTAACTGATGTATATGGGAAAATACACACTCCTAGTGAACAGTGAAAGTACAGACTTTGGGCCAGATTTCCACAGCTTTTTTGTTTTTAACCCAGAAGTAGGGACTACTTTTTTCCTGGAAATCCTATACAAAGTCGCACTTAGTCACAAAAAAAACTTAAATAATCTGGACCATTAGTTAAGCTCCAACCTGTAAAGAAAGATGTCAGGCTACAGATAAATGTAGCAGTTGTGTATTATTTCATAAAGGCATTGACGCCCCATGCTCTTTTGATAGACGTGTGTACTGTTATTTGCAGCAAGAGGACATGTGATTGGTCTATGTTTGAAGTGGTACAAAATTAGAAAGCACCCAGTTCGCGCCTTATTTTTAAGTGCACCGAGATTCTTTCGTGCTAAAGTAACAGTGTCCTCCCGTTTGAAGCCTAGGGAGATGCCACGACAAATGCGTCGTTGTGTGCTTTCTATCCGGCCCTTGTGTGGGGGATGGTGGGCAGAGGATTGTGTGCTCGCGCTCAGCTGTGGAATTCTTTTCAGACAGACAAGGAATGCGCAATCAGCAAGTGCTGTCCAAACAACCGAGTGCACCAACAATCCCACCACGAGAAACCTCCCAGCAACCAAGGCCAAGGGATAAACCTTTTATGCTCATCTATGGTTCGCCTGTGATAGTACCATAAATGTTGGACATGGTGCTCTTCTGCTCCTGGACTGGACTAAGTTGCGCTAAGTGACCAGCTGATGTGAACAGACAAAATCCTCAAATCGCTTGAAATATTAGTCTCCATTTGGTTAACAGCTACCCTAGGTTGCAGCATCTTATTTCAAGTTTCGTAGTACATCAAATATGTTTGGAAATTGGAGTAATTATTGCAATTGCATTATATAGCCTTAAAATGCAAAAGATCATTTACAAATTCACCACATACTTTCATATTGAGAAAGAAAAACTTAACCCTATCAACAGACGCCATTCAGATCTTTCTTGTGGCGATTTCAGATGATTACAGCACACAAATCATAGTTTTGGCCTGCAGGTGGCGATAGGCGACCACGTCCAGAAATTTGTTTCACATCACAGGAGGGGATCAAAGTTTGCGGTATTTAAAAAACATATTGAATGGCAAGAATTACAAAATTATGGGACAAGAAAATACAAATTATGAAGCATATTGCCACATATACAGTGACGATGTTCTTTTTTATTTTAACACCAAAGCAATCGGCAAATAAAACCAGCATTGCGTCAGAGCGGATGCCCATTACTCTCAGCGAGTGTGCTCAGACGGAGTGACATGCCCCGGAAGGATGGAAGCAATGACGGGCAGAGGTACGAGCAAGGAGGTAACAGCTGGCCAACAACAAGCTCTCGGCATTGCTGTGGGAGGGGGGGTGGGCGGGGGAGCAGCAGCCTTTGATGTGTGAGCGAGTGGGAGGAAACGACCATATGGGGTGTGATTGAGAAGTGAGGCCAAGCGCGCGCTGGGGAAGCGTCGCGCTTGCGTACCTCACATGCATTGGGGAGAATCCTCACTTGTTCAAGAGTTTGTTTCGCCTACTATATACTCGCTATTAATCCCTGCTGGATATAATAGCTCGCCCTAAAAAGAGAGAAACAACCATCTGCTTCTTAAGTGGTAATTTATGAATGTCAGTGAAACTGTCTTGAAAAGTAATTAAGAAAACATATTTAGAAAGGTCACCTCTTTCATTGAAAAGACCACAGCGTTTATTTTTCACAGCTTTTTATTATCCAATTTACAAAGAAAATAACAGCCTCTTCTGTCATATTTACTTATTATTTTGGAAATAGTAACAGGAAGTTACAGTACCATTACTACAAACATTGTGTGCCAAAAAATCCAACAGTTGCTTTGTCTACAAACCTCGGTATAATTATTGAGATTTAAATATAAAAGTTTTAAACATTTCACGACTGGAGGAAAACACTAAGGGGCATATTAACAAGGCGGCACTATAAAATTATCAATGCTTTTGTGGTCGATTTCGGGCGAAAAGCGGCGATAATTTTATCGCCTTATCAGCAAAGCGATACCAAAGGGGATGATGGACGGAGCGTTTGAGCAAATCATACACTCACCCCCCGTCAACTGATCTGGGTTTAATCCATCACCATTCTTTAGCTCACTCCGCCACCCCAGTTCAGACATGGCCATATGCAAATCAGTCTGACCCTGTGCCTCATGGGAACAGTCCAGCCCGAACTGCCAAGCCATGTCTTCCCTGGACCGGAAACAAGCATCCTGGAACCAGTTTCGGGTTCATAACCCTCATCAGCCAGGCTATCTTGAATCCAGTGGCAAAGTGAGCAAGGGACTCACGTCTGAGCATACCCTGCCAACTTAGGGCGAACAAAGCGATACCAAAGGGGATGATGGACGGAGCGTTTAAGCAAATCAAACACTCACCCCCAGTCAACTGATCTGGGTGTAATCCATCACCATTCTTTAGCTCACTCCGCCACCCCAGTTCAGACATGGCCATGTGCAAATCAGTCTAACCCTGTGCCTCATGGGAACAGCCCAGTCCGAACTGCCAAGCCATGTCTTCCCTGGACCTGAAACAAGCATCCTGGGACCGGTTTCGGGTTCATAACCCCCATCAGCCAGGCTATCTTGAATCCAGTGGCAAAGTGAGCAAGGGACTCACGTCTGAGCATACCCTGCCAACTTAGGGTGAAGAAAGCGATACCAAAGGGGATGATGGACGGAGCGTTTGAGCAAATCAAACACTCACCCCCAGTCAACTGATCCGGCTTTAATCCATCACCATTCTTTAGCTCACTCCGCCACCCCAGTTCAGACATGGCCATGTGCAAATCAGTCTAACCCTGTGCCTCATGGGAACAGCCCAGTCCGAACTGCCAAGCCATGTCTTCCCTGGACCTGAAACAAGCATCCTGGGACCGGTTTCGGGTTCATAACCCCCATCAGCCATGCTATCTTGAATCCAGTGGCAAAGTGAGCAAGGGACTCACGTCTGAGGATACCCTGCCAACTTAGGGCGAACAAAGCGATACCAAAGGGGATGATGGACGGAGCGTTTGAGCAAATCAAACACTCACCCCCAGTCAACTGATCTGGGTTTAATCCATCACCATTCTTTAGCTCACTCCGCCACCCCAGTTCAGACATGGCCATATGCAAATCAGTCTGACCCTGTGCCTCATGGGAACAGTCCAGCCCGAACTGCCAAGACATGTCTTGGACCGGAAACAAGCATCCTGGGACCAGTTTCGGGTTCATAACCCTCATCAGCCAGGTTATCTTGAATCCAGTGGCAAAGTGAGCAAGGAACTCACATCTGAGCATACCCTGCCAACTTAGGGCGAGCAAAGCGATACCAAAGGGGATGATGGATGCAGCGTTTGAGCAAATCACACACTCACCCCCAGTCAACTGATCTGGGTTTAATCCATCACCATTCTTTAGCTCACTCTGCCACCCCGGTTCAGACATGGCCATATGCAAATCAGTCTGACCCTGCGCCTCATGGGAACAGTCCAGCCCAAATTGCCAAGCCATGTCTTCCCTGGACCGGAAACAAGCATCCTGGGACCGGTTTCGGGTTCTTAACCCTCATCAGCCAGGCTATCTTGAATCCAGTGGCAAAGTGAGCAAGGGACTCACGTCTGAGCATACCGTGCCAACTTAGGACGAACTAAGCGATACCAAAGGGGCTGATGGACGGAGCGTTTGAGCAAATCAAACACTGACCTCCAGTCAACTGATCTGGGTTTAATCCGTCACCATTCTCTAGCTCACTCTGCCACCCCAGTTTAGACATGGCCATGTGCAAATCAGTCTGACCCTGTGCCTCATGGGAACAGTCCAGCCCGAACTGCCAAGCCATGTCTTCCCTGGACCGGAAACAAGCATCCAGGGACCAGTTTCGGGTTCATAACCCTCATCAGCCAGGCTATCTTGAATCCAGTGGCAAAGTGAGCAAGGGACTCACGTCTGAGCATACCCTGCCAACTTAGGGCGAACAAAGCGATACCAAAGGGGAGGATGGACGGAGCGTTTGAGAAAATCAAACAGTCACCCCCAGTCAACTGATCTGTGTTTAATCCATCACCATTCTTTAGCTCACTCCGCCACCCCAGTTCAGACATGGCCATTTGCAAATCAGTATGACCCTGTGCCTCATGAGAACAGTCCAGCCCGAACTGCCAAGCCATGTCTTCCCAGGAACTGAAACAAGTATCCTGGACCGGTTTCGGGTTCATAACCCTCATCAGCCAATCTATCTTGAATCCAGTGGCAAAGTGAGCAAGGGACTCACGTCTGAGCATACCCTGCCAACTTAGGGCGAACAAAGCGATACCAAAGGGGAGGATGGACGGAGCGTTTGAGAAAATCAAACAGTCACCCCCAGTCAACTGATCTGGGTTTAATCCATCACCATTCTTTAGCTCACTCCGCCACCCCGGTTCAGACATGGCCATATGCAAATCAGTCTGACCCTGCGCCTCATGGGAACAGTCCAGCCCAAACTGCCAAGCCATGTCTTCCCTGGACCGGAAACAAGCATCCTGGGACCGGTTTCGGGTTCTTAACCCTCATCAGCCAGGCTATCTTGAATCCAGTGGCAAAGTGAGCAAGGGACTCACGTCTGAGCATACCGTGCCAACTTAGGACGAACTAAGCGATACCAAACGGGCTGATGGACGGAGCGTTTGAGCAAATCAAACACTGACCTCCAGTCAACTGATCTGGGTTTAATCCGTCACCATTCTCTAGCTCACTCTGCCACCCCAGTTCAGACATGGCCATGTGCAAATCAGTCTGACCCTGTGCCTCATGGGAACAGTCCAGCCCGAACTGCCAAGCCATGTCTTCCCTGGACCGGAAACAAGCATCCTGGGACCGGTTTCGGGTTCATAACCCTCATCAGCCAGGCTATCTTGAATCCAGTGGCAAAGTGAGCAAGGGACTCACGTCTGAGCATACCCTGCCAACTTAGGGCAAACAAAGCGATACCAAAGGGGAGGATGGACGGAGCGTTTGAGAAAATCAAACAGTCACCCCCAGTCAACTGATCTGGGTTTAATCCATCACCATTCTTTAGCTCACTCCGCCACCCCAGTTCAGACAGGGCCATTTGCAAATCAGTATGACCCTGTGCCTCATGAGAACAGTCCAGCCCGAACTGCCAAGCCATGTCTTCCCAGGAACTGAAACAAGTATCCTGGACCGGTTTCGGGTTCATAACCCTCATCAGCCAGGCTATCTTTAATCCAGTGGCAAAGTGAGCAAGGGACTCACGTCTGAGCATACCCTGCCAACTTAGGGCGAACAAAGCGGGCTGGACTGTTCCCATGAGGCACAGGGTTAAGGCTGATTTACATATGGCCATGTCTGAACTGGGGTGGCTTGGTGAGCAAAAAAACGATGGATTTAGGCCCAGATCTCTGTACTGGGGTGAATGTATGACATTGTTCTGCATTCTGTCCATCAACTGTTGTTTTTGCATTTGTCACCCCGAGTGGGACGGGTATTCTCAGACGTGAGTCCCGTGCTCTCCACGCCACTGGAGTCAAGCTATCCTGGCTGAAGATGGCTGATAGCCAGAAACCGGTCCTAGGATGCTTGATTCCGGTCCAGGGAAGACATGGCTTGGCAGTTCGGGCTGGACTGTTCCCATGAGGCACAGGGTCAAGGCTGATTTGCATATGGCCATGTCTGAACTGGGGTGGCTTGGAAAGCAAAAAAACAATGGATTTAAGTCCAGATCTCTGTCCTGGGGTGAATGTATGACATTATTCTGCATTCTTTCCATCAACTGTTGTTTTTGCATTTGTCACCCCGAGTGGGATAGGTATGCTCAGGCATGAGTCTCGTGCTCTCCACGCCACTGGAGTCAAGCTATCCTGGCAGATGACGGCTGATAGCCAGAAAACTGCCCTAGGATGCTTGATTCCGGTCTAGAGAAGACATGGCTTGGCAGTTCGGGCTGGACTGTTCCCATGAGGCACAGGGTCAAGGCTGATTTGCATATGGCCTTGTCTGAACTGGGGTGGCTTGGTGAGCAAAAAAATGATGGATTTAGGCCTAGATCTCTGTACTGGGGTGAATGTGTGACATTGGTCTGCATTCTGTCCATCAACTGTTGTTTTTGCATTTGTCACCCCGAGTGGGACGGGTATGCTCAGACGTGAGTCCTGTGCTCTCCACGCCACTGGAGTGAAGCTATCCTGGCTGATAACGGCTGATAGCCAGAAAACTGGTCCTAGGATGCTTGATTCCGGTCCAGGGAAGACATGGTTTGGCAGGTCGGGCTGGATTGTTCCCATGAGGCACAGGGTCAAGGATGATTTGCATATGGCCATGTCTGAACTAGGGTGGCTTGGTGAGCAAAAAAACGATGAATTTAGGCCCGGATCTCTGTACTGGGGCGAATGTATGACATTGTTCTGCATTCTGTCCATCAACTGTTGTTTTTGCCTTATCAGCAAAGACACGTTATTGCGTGTTTTGCTGACTTAGCACCCTTTTCCAGCACGCCTACCTTTACATCGCTAATGAGATGCAAAGTAGGCGTGGCTGTGAAATCAACCAGGGAAAATATTGCGAAGACAGTTTCGAGATATTAACACGAAGGGGAGCGATTATTTAAATCGCGCTAAGTATGCCTTGACGCAGGAATTTAACGTCTGTTAAATTCCTGACTAAGGCATACGTAACATGGGGGGTGGATTCTGTGGCTAAGATCACAGGCCCTATCATCTAGGATATTGCCGTTTTCCACCATGAAAAACGGCAATATCAACACTATCTCTGCAATTTTTATCGCCTCAGCAATGCGTGTTGTTGATAACACGCTAACCGGGTGATAAATTCCAGAGATAGCCGACGATAAATATGCAAGCCCTATATTTATCGCCTGCCCTTGTTAATATGCCCCTAAGGGGGTTATTTAGAGTTTGGTGGTTTTCGCCCCTGCCGAACGGGCAGTTACCCTGCTCTATTTAGAGTTGAGGGAGCGCTGGGTTTCCATCCATGCAACCTGTGCTGACTGCCCTAGGAAACCTCAGACCTTTTTGCCCGTCTGCCAGAGGGACGTCAGTTCATAGTGACACTCATCCCATCTCATTTAGCATAGGGCGACTGTCCATAGATTTGTATGTGCTGAACCGCAAGATTTAGGATGGTGTGAACAAACAGGTATGGGTAGCGCTAGGCAAAGGCCCCCAAGGGCATGAAGAAAAATCCCTGGGGATCTGGGTCATTGATATTTTGTTTTTTATGATTAAATCCTCTTTTGTTCTTGAAACAACAAAAAACCTTACCAAGTATCAAACATGGTGCCCTGCATGGCAATCTTTCCCTACCACAGGAGGGTCTCCATTTAAGTCAGAGAGATCCCCACTTGCCTGGCAGAGATCTTTAAATATGGGGGGTCTTCTTTTACCAGGAAGGTGGCCTCTATGGCCTCTGTGAACCTGCAGGCCTGGCTGACCCACTCCCTTACTTTAAATGATCGCTAGGACTTAAAAGGCATGGTACATCCATCGGTGGCCTGTCATTAAGCGCGGAGGGGCCCAGACACCTTCTGCAAAGCATGATCAGTGTCTGTCAGGCTTAGCAAAGGATAGCCTGACAGACACTTGTCATGGTCGGGTCAGGTGGCCAGGCGCTGTACATGCACTAAATGTACAGGTACCTGGAAGTCTCAGCCTAGTTTTGCCAGACTGAAAGCTTCACAGCCCCGAGGGCATGACCTCAGCAGCCTGGCAAAATGCTTTGAGGGCCTCCCCCTTATGATGAGGGAGAGCATCACTAATAGCCTCAGACATGGGGACTTCGCTTTGAAACCTTGAAGTGCCCAAGGCTGAGTGTCTATCATGATGCCTCGTCACAGAGTGGTGTGGGGTCACCACCTCTCACTGACCCAATCCCACTGTCTGAACAGGTAGATAGGGTTCCCTTTTCATTAGCTAACCAACCAATGTCAAGGTCAGCCAATGAGAGGAGGTGGCAGGATCATCCTGTTTTCCCTTCCCTCCTTGAAGCATCCAGCTCCTTCTGTGCCTTCTGCTTCCCCTCCCAACATCCACTGTACCTGCCGTTACTCAGTAAGTGTTCTTACATTTTTTTGGGGTGCGTGCATGCATGTATGAATGTATGTATATGTGCCTGTGTGTACTGTGAATGGGTATGTGCTAGTGAATGCTGGGTGTATGTGTGCACACTTGTGAATAGATGGGTGTGAGTGACTGTGCAGGCGATGAGTGTGAATATGTGTGTGCCCATCTCACCACTACGTCACATTACAACCGCCACTGGCCATATCATTTGAACAGTTTTCCCAATTTTAATGCTACTGAGAAATCGGTCCTTTCTCCATTACTTATTATCTGGCTTACCATTAGGTCAAAATATTCCATTGGAAAATGCCATATATTTGCAAAATATATTCCATCAAATTTTTAATTTTACTATAAATGAAAGCTTACTGCTAACTGTTAAAACAAAGTATTTCTTAAACTAATAACTGGACATATCAAGCCCTCATTTATGCTTGGGCGAGCCTATTTCAGATAGAACAGTCTCTTTTTAGTTTCTGGTGTTAATGAAGAACTTTAGATGTTACTGTTATTATATATAATATACTTACTTACAGGGATTTTCAGCCAGCCTCTTCCTCCATTGGTCTGTTATTGTGTCAATCACTTTTTCTCCGGGTGGCTTTAGGATTCAGCATGGGGCAGCGGGACAGTCCGCTTCAGCTGTTGCCTAACTTCACTGTGACCGACAGCATTTTACCCTTTTACAACTAGCACATCTACACACAAAGTAGTTTCCTTCCATACCTGTGACTACCATGGCAATGTCTGCTTTTTTAAAACCAAAAAATATTATTTATTTTACCTATTTTCTCTATATTGGCAAAGGCCTGGCAGCCTTTCAATAATAACATTTCACACAAACAAAAAACATGATAAAGCAAAACAAACATTGATAATTATAAAAGACTGGAAGCCAACGCCAGAACTATTGGATTTGCCAATGCTTGTTCATTTGTACAAAAGCATAGGCTACAATATAAAAGAGCTCACCAAACCAGTGTTGAAGGGATAGCAGTTTGGTCCTTGTACATTACGGTGAGAGTCTTTGAGAGTCTGTCATAGCGGCCAATTGATGTGCATGGCCTGGAATTAGGCTGCACTATGCACACCTTTTCTGAACAAGGCTCTAGTATTTGTTTTTTAATTCATGTGCGCAGTCAGGTTTACATACCATGCAGTGATCTCCACTTTATTGTAAAAATAAATAAGTGCAGGTACACAAAGTCTTTTTTGGGAGCCCACTACATTGCTGGGGTTGCCGAATGAGTTTCTGATTACCAAGGCTGTTAGATTGATTCCACCTCATGCCTCTTTGTTCCACCATCTTACACTCATGAAAGTCAATTCACCAAAAAGCCCGGGGTAGCAGAAGTGACATCACATGCCTTTTGACCTTCACGTCCACTCACACACATGCTTACACATACACACATGCTTACAAATACAAACACTCTCTGACATGAAGACACTTCCACCTGCACACAAGCATACAACATACATTTAACAGCATTTTTGACTTGCCTCTGCTGCCAGGGAGGGTCACATTACAGACAACTGTATTCCATATTATTATTATTCACTATGGGCCAGATGTATCAAGCTAAACTGCAATCGCAAATGCTGAAATTCCCAGAATTTCAGTGTTTGCGATCGCAGTTTAGCTGTGTGCAATGTAGGTAAGCAAAAACCTACTCGCAAAATAAGGAATCGGAAAAATTGCCATTCCCTATTTCTCGTATGCATTTAGAGAATCGCAATTTGTGATTCCCTAAATGCTATGCTAGTAGGCATCGCAAATTGCGATATTGCTTTAAGGAATCGCAAATTACCACCAACTTGAAGTTGGTGGTAATTTGCGATTTCCTAGAAAAAAGCCCCTTTTTGCTATTTTGAAAGTGCCATGTGGCATAAATACATGCCCTTAGGGCATGTATGTGTGCCACATGTGCACACATGCACATTTCATGGGTGCAACAGGGTGTCCTTTTGAAACCCTTGCACCCTTGAAATTGGGTGCGCAATTTGCGAGTACCTATTGGGTACTCGCAATTTGTGCACGCCATTCCCATTCATTCCTATGGGCCTCTCGGCCCATACAAATGAATGGGAAGCTATTAAGGAATGCGTAGGAATCGCCAAAAATTCACATATTCCTACATACATTACATTTTGTGAGTCTATAATAGCAAATCGGTAAAATTCACTATTATAGACTCGCAAAATGTAATGTTGATACATCTGGCCCTATTAGTATAATTAAAAAAAAAATACAAAAAACTTAAGGAGATTGGAGCAACAACCAAAGTCTAGAAGGACGAGCTGCCCCTGTGTTCCTGGTACTATATTGGTACCTCTGAAGCTAGGGGTCGCAAATGCAGGCCCAGGGTTCACAATGGTCATGCCAGGGTTGCAGCTGTAAACCCTGGCGACCCCTAACTGACGTCCATTCGCGCAAGAAATCATTGTCCACATCTCTCTTTTAGGAGCAAAAAAGGCCACTTTATTTTAGGACAGGTGCATCATAATTTTCACGAAACACATTTCATTATTTATTTATTTACCAAAACCAACTCTACAATGATCTTAGAAAACCTGAATCCCAAAACCCAGAACGAAACTCCTATCTACTACCCCTAACCTACCCACACTACCCTTCAGGATGGCCAACCCGCTCCAGGCTGCCCACCCCCACTACCAAAAACCCGCCTATAGGTAGAACAAAGGCACCCATCCTAACCGTGGCAGGCCAAGAAAGGAGCAGCACCTAGGGTACCACAGAAGAAAAACACCCCCCACCCAAATGGAAAAGAAAAAGAGGGAGGGTGGGTGGGGCAAAACAAACCTCCCTACTAGCCTCCCGCTACGCAGTTACGCCACTGCCAACCTAACCCCCTTATATCACTTCCCTAATCAGCCCACACCTGCTTTCCTGCTTCTCGCGCGAACCTACCCAGGGAGAGACCGGCTCGCGCCTGGCTCTCCCTGGGTCCCCCCTTCTACACTTCCCGTCTTTTTATCTCACTCTTGCAATCGCCCACCACGTGCAACCACCACTGCTGATTTCCCATGGACTCTTTATTAGCTGATATTAAAGAGGGGCCGCTCTCTTCCTTGATTCGCTTTCTGGTGCAAACTTCTTAACCAATGACATGGAGGCAACAGATTGTGGCGCGGTGGCCTCAAAGGTCTGGGCAAGTGCTTCTGGTAATCTATTTCACTAGCTTCCTATTGTCCCATTTCCTATGCTTTCACGTGATGTCACCAGCTGCAATCTGGAGGACAAGAGCCCCCTATATGCCTAGTGCTGTTTGCACCTGCCACACATTTTGACCTCGTGCCCGCTTCGCCCAATCACATTAAAATGCATGAGAGGGTAGCCCCACGTAAGCAGAAGTCAGGTTTCTATTCTAACGTGAGTGTGGCGGAGTAAATGATTCTATTAACCTAGTTCAGCGGTATGTTCATTCCTCATTCCCGCAGCTGGCACTTTGCCTGTTATATGATGATTATGCCTTAAGTCTCAGGGTACGAGTTACCGTAAAGGGGCCTGTTACGTACATTCGGTTTTGAGAAATAATTGTACACTTCACAATTATTGCCTTCGCGCTGCCCGTAGAATGATCGAGAACATCTTCTCAGATGCTTCAGTTTGGTTAGAGATATGATAGACTGTACAGGTGCATTTAATTTCGCGCTGCTAAAAAGACACGTTTGGAAAGCGCATTTGATAATTAGGAACAATAGCTCCTAATTAGGAGGGAAGCAAGTCTCATACCAGCAGGCAAACTGCAAATTAACCTCTACTCACGCATCCAAGTCACTTGAACATTTCACAAATGTTTACTTCATAATCAGCCTGCTTAATGTTATTTGTATTGCCCGTGGCCTTCTGAGGATTGACAGATTTTAGAAATCCTTGGTTAGAAAGAAATATGAACTTATCAAGAAAAGGGCCCTGAAACAATGATATATCTCTATCATCGCGTGCGTTCGTACACAATATGCTGTTTATGCTCTCTTCCCTAGTGTGTCCTTGTGCATAGTTAGAAGAAGGCTAAAATAGAGTATTGTTGACGGATTTATACAAGAACCCTGGAATGTTCTCAGCCTAAAATTGGATTTTTCCCAGCGTTCCTTCTTTAGCTTTGTATACATAAAGCTATGCACACTTTACACAGACACTAGTACACGTGCACCGTTGTTACATTAATAATTTCTTTGTGGAATTTGCATGTAAATTGTCTTCTTAACACCCTATCCACTGAGGCCTTCCTATACCATAACCAGTCCTGAACTCTTTTGTTGATGTTTGGGACACGTCCCACTTAAGCCTACATAATGTATTTCCACAAAAGGTATCAAAGGCCAAAAGTGGGTTCTGTGTTTTCTGCCACAGTCAAACACAGGAATTTTAAAGGTACCCATGGTTTGTGGAGTCCCCTGGAGGGAATTAAAAAAATAGACAAAATATAGTAACATTGTAATTTTCGGTTTTTGTAGGAAAAATTGTCAAAGAGCGTTGTGCAAGAAAGTAAGGGGTTTGTTAGTCTGGCCAGCTGGTGTGGTTGTGGTGGTAATTTTGGAGCACTCTTCCCTTTTGCTCTTGTGTTTTTGGACAGTTTCCTTCTTTTTGAAATTTTCTAGTTTCAATTTTCTCTGCTAAGGAAGGAGATGTATGTCTTATTTTTCATGTATTCCTTTTCCTCCTTGCATCTTGCTGCAATTTATGCATAGTCTCAACTTGTCTTATTTTTCATGCATTCCTTTTCCTACTTGCATCTTGCTGCATTTTATGCATAGTCGCAACTTAAGTGCCTTGTGTATTTCACTAAATGCTGTTTACATTTTTCCATTTGCGATATCTTCTTATGCAAGTTTCTTTTTTGTAACTGTACTTTTCTGCCTATATTGTTTTCTAATTGTATTTTGCGACATTTTCTCTTGCAAGATTGCTTTGTATCATTGTGATCTTTCATCTTACATTTGCTATGTTTTTATGTATTATATAAAGGGGGAAGGAGTGTAATATCAAAGGTTTTATATTATGCATTTTCCCTGTTTCTCTGCTGCTCAGCCAATGTGAATGTGTTGGGTAGAATGTTGGTGTGGATGGTGATGTCATTGGAATTTGTGGGTTGCTGTGAGGTGGAGTGTCAGTTGGATTCTGGGCTAAGTAGCAGAGAGGCTGCACCTGGTGGGGCCTTATTTACATCTTTACTGGAAAACCTACTTAACATCTAAGAACAATAAACGTATTCATCTGTAACCTAACCTTGTCTACTGGCACTCTTTACCACGATACAACAGAGGCCTTATACATACTGCGAGCCAATTAGAGCAATAGTTGATGCACTCAACAACAGTTTGTCGCTTTTACCTTGATCATCTGCAGTCTACTTACATGAGATCCATATGAAAACAAGTCTAGGCTAGGCAAAGCTTTGACTACCTCCATATTTATATTGACCAAATACATCAGGAATCCTGACGTATCTGGTGGCGCAGTAATGACGCATTGCTGGAGTGTGTGGGTAAACTGAGGCAACTCCAGCAATGGTGTCATTACACATGGGTGAGTCCCATGTAAAAGACCGTGCAACACACCTCACGCCTGCTTGAAGCAGGCATACAGATTGTGACGCAGTCAAGTCGTAGGAGTGGCACAGTGAAACCTCATAGGTTTCCCTGTGCCACTTCTACAAGGCTTTTTTTATACATGGGAACGCCTATCCTGCATGCAATATACCTGACACAGATATAATGTAGCGCAGGGCTTTACAAAGTGACGCATCTGCCTAGATGCGTCAGTTTGTAAATAGGGCGCAGTGTGGCTCATTGTTTATAAACCGCAGCGTCACAAAAAAGTGACGCAATTGGGGTGAGACAGGGCTGAGAGACCGAGATTGTGGAATAGGGCAGGAGAAAGACAAGTGAGGAAAACCCACTCTGAACACTTCACTGATAAAAATAGAAGAGGAAACCATGATGAGCAGTGCCAACTATAAATAACCGGAATCATTCAAGATCTCTCCTTTCTTATCCTCATTTGATGTCTCGTAATGAGTGAAAAAGGGTCGAAGGTATAAAAGAGCCTTTTGAAAAAGCAATGGGAAGGGTTTCTATATTGCAAGTCCCTGCCTCCTGCATTGAGAATGAAAAAGAGGAGTTAATGAATTCCCCAAAGTTGCAAACAAGTACCTTAAATAAAATCCCTATTTCTTGCAAATTGCCCAGATCATTTCCTTGCTCAGACAATAATTCTAGGATGAAGGAAACACTCCGCTGATCTTATTTGCTATCATATTCTGCACCCACTTGATGTGAACAGCTCTGAGTGACATCATATATTGCTCGACCCATTGGAAGATCTTAACTGTAAAGGCTGACAAACTCTTTGAGTGAGACCTGCCCAGCCCGTTTACATACATGGTTGTCATATTGTCTGTTCTAATCAATACTTCTACATCTCCCACTAGAGTAGTAGCCCCCTCCCACACCCAGGCTCTCGCGATGGTATCCAAATTTTTCCAGTTTGTTGATTGCTTCAAGATCTATTGAGAACAGCATCCCTGTAGCAGTGTGGAACACAGGACTGCTCTCTATTCCGGGCCACTAGCATTTGTCATAATGTTCTGCAGAGAAGGTGATACAAGTTCCTGATTCCAAATGTGTGGCTCCAACCACCAGCTGAACTCCAAGGAACTTTTCAGTGTCATTCAAGAATTCACCAACCCACGCAGCAAAGCCACAGACATCACCCCAACCCAAGACCTCTGCCACAAGCTTGGAACCTACTTCCACCTCAAGATCAAAAGCCTCTACGACAACTTCGTCGACCATCCACCAGGTGCCACAGATGACCCCCCGCCCCTCCCTCCAGAGACACCAGCCAGCCCACCATCTCCAACTGGACACCGATCACGGACGAAGACACAGCCTCAACCATGAAAAGCATCCACTCGGGGGCCCCCACTGACCACTTCCACCCTCACATCTACCACAGAGCCGCGGTCACCATCGCCTTCGTACTACAACGCACCATAAACACCACCTTAAAAAAAGGCGCCTTCCCAGATGACTGGAAGACCGCAGAAGTCAGACCTCTGCTCAAGAAGCCCACAGCTGACCCCACCGACTCCAGATCTATCAGCCCATCTCGCTCCTCCGCTTTGCAGCCAAAGTTGCAGAGAAAACAGCCAACAGGGAACTGACACGATTCATCGAAGAGAACGCCGTCCTCGACCCATCCCAATCCGGAATCGGAAGCAACCACAGCTCAGAGACCTCCCTACTCACCACCACAGATGACATCCGCACCCTCCTGGACCAAGGCCACTCCGCAGCCCTCATCCTACTCGACCTATCAGCAGCCTTCGACACCGTCTTCCACAGCACACTAGTCGCCAGACTACACAACGCAGTGCATACAAGGAACAGCCCTGGACTGGATCCGATCATTCCTTACCGGAAGAAGCCAAAGGATCAGACTGCCACCCTTACTCTCCGACCCCACGAAAATCACTTGCGGAGTCCCACAGGGGTCATCACTGAACCCGACCCTCTTCAACATCTACATGGCCCCCCTCGCAGACATCGTCCGACAACATGGCCTCAACATCGTATCCTACGCTGATGACACCCAGCACATCCTCTCCCTTACTAAAAACACCACTATCGCCAAACTCAACTTCCAGAAAGGAATGCTAGATGTTGAAGTCTGGATGACTAAAAGCTGCCTGAAGCTCAACGCCGAGAAGACAGAAGTCCTCGTCCTCCATACCACCCTCCAACATGGGACAGCACCTGATGGCCGACCGCCCTCGGAAGCTCACCTACCCTCTCAGACCATGCCAAAATCCTCAGCATCGTACTCGACTCTTCACTCACCATGAACCGACAGGTCAACGCCATCACCTCTAGCTGCTTCAACAGCCTCTGCATCCTCGGCAAGACCTTCAAATGGATCCCCCATGAGAAAAGGAAGACAGTCACCCACGCACTCATCACCAGCAGACTGGACTATGGAAACGCACTGTATGCCGGCATCAACAAGTCCCTACTTCGCAAACTCCAGACAATACAGAACACCACCGCCAGACTCATCCTCAGCATCCCCCGGCACGAACACATCAGCCAACACCTACGATTACTCCATTGGTTACCCGTGGAAAAAAGAGTCACTTTCAAAATCCTCATTCACGCCTACAAATGCCTACACAACAACGGACCCAAATACCTCAACGACAGAATCAACTTCCACATATCCAAAAGACACCTCTGATCTTCCAACCTCACACTGACCAAAAGCCCACGCATCCACAGATCCAGAGCAGGCGGAAGATCCTTCTGTTACAATGCAGCCAAGACCTGGAATGAGCTACCAGCAGACATCAGACGTGCCCCCTCCCTGTACACCTTCAAGAATACCCTCAAGACCTGGCTCTTCGGCTAAACAGATCTAAGGACCCCCACCCCCAGTGCCTTGAAACCCTTACGGGTGAGTAGCACGCATACAATTCCCCTGATTGATTGATTGATTGATTGCTAGATAAAATTGGGTGCACTTTTCAAAGTCAATTTGATGCACTTGTCAGTTTATCAAGACTGGATTACATGTCACTCCATAATTCCCAAAGGAAACCTTGAAAAATAAGCCACTTAAATTGTTTAAGCCACACTCCCAAAACTTGCAACTATGATCTTCCAATGAGACATTACATATTCAGAAGAGAAGAGAAATGTGTTTGAATTCTCTCTCTTCTGTTATCCGGTAACATCACCATATTCAAGCCTGTTCTGCTATGGCCTCTATAAGTTTCTTGTCATGCATTTGCTCTATCTTTACTTTGACTTCTCTCTATAAAGAAAGAAAAAATCTTGTGTTTCTGCAAAACATATATCACTTTAAGAACATCCAGAATATCCAGGATGGTTTTCGTTTGACAGTCCCTCTTGTAGTAAACTATTCTATTCCAGGAGTTCACCCTTTCCCAGCTCAGCACCGGATGGAAACCCCATTGGCCTTCTCTACTAGAAAATGAATGGAATACACTCCTTGATCTCACTCTTTGGGTGGTACTGGCACTTTTCAACTCTTCTGAGCTTCCACAAGAAGCTGAAGACTTGGCTCTTCAACTAACCCAGCAGATCTCTCCCAGACAGATGACCTACACACCTGCTCAAGCTCCTGGATCCACTCACGGGTGGCACGAGCACTCAATGAATTGACTTAACATAACAACATAACACAACAAATAACTATTATTAACTTATAAATACACAAATATACAGAAGGCACTTATTTTAGTTATTAGTAGCAGGGCTAACCCTCTATATATGTACCTATCTTTACATAGAAGAAGCAATTTAGACATGGTCAGATATACGCATGTATCCTGTGGTGTGATATATAATTTCCTTAATATAAATGTATCTACTAACAGAAGGCATAGTTCAGTTTACAATGACGTGTATTAGTATGACAACAGCTCTTTTCCTCATCGCAAGGATTAAAGTTTGTCATGACTGAGTACACTGTTGTGGAACATTCTTCAGTTATGACTATAGTTGTCATGTGGGCAGCCGCGACCCGTGGAGGGAGTTACGGTGGGGCAGGGAGGCGGGGACTGGGAGGGGCAGGGTGGAGGGTGCTAAAAACTGGCATATGGATAATTGCAGGTAAGTACACAATTTAATTAGTAAAACGAAATTAGTAGCGCGCACAGCATCGTATTTTGCGATGCAGTGCGCGCTACGAAATTCGTTTTATTAATTAAATTGTGTACTTACCTGCAATTATCCATATGTCAGATTTAGGCACCCTCCACACTGCCCCTCCCCCTCCCCGCCTCCCTGCCCCACCGTAACTCCCTCCACTGGCCGCGGCTGCATGTGGGTAAGAGTCAGCTTTCGACTAATCTTCTGAATTGGTGATGGTTGTGTGTGTTCTTGTGTTTGCAGGTAGGGAATTCCATATTTTACTGCTTGAACCGAGAAAAATGTTTCACCCATAGCTTTTTTCCTTGTATGTAGGAATTATGAGGCACAGACCCATTCTTGACCACAGGTTCCTTTGTGAATGTATTTGTTGATTTTCATCCTACTAAAGAGTGCTCTTTTGCCATGTATTGCTTTGTGTGTGATACAAAGCAGCATGAAGGAGCATATTCTAGCAACTGGTAACCAATTTAGAGCAGGAGAGATGTGTGCTTGTGGTTTTCACATGTAGGAGGGGTAACTACACAAAATATTGAATTCAAAATATAGAATTACCAAAATATCGAAGTCAAAATATAGAATGGACAAAATATCAAATGGACAGAATATAGTGGTGAAAAATATCGAATTTAAGTTAAGTAATTTAATATCAATTGTTTTAAATATAGAAAGTCAATATATCGAAGTATATATTATAGGTATTTTTAATAATATCGATTTTTTAAAGTTTTTGTATGTTAGTATATGTGTGAAGAGTGTATATTTTTTGCAATTTATTTTAAGTAATGAATTTTATGTTATTTAATTTTTGCGTAATCTAATTCTGTAGCGGTTTGTGGGTTTATAGGGGAATAGGGTGGGAAGTAATTTAATTATATTAAATTAAATAATAATTTTTAGAAATTACTACTTATTTTTTATTTAATTTTGCATTTTAGTTCTGTAGAGGGTTGTGGGTTTATAGGGGAATAGGGTGAGAAGTAATTTAATTATAATTAATTAAATATTCTAATTTATTTATTGGTATTCATTTTGAATTAATTGTTAATTAATTTTTAATTGGTAATTAATTAATTTTAATTGGTAATTAATTTTTATAAATTGATTAATTGATAATTATGTTAATTTTATTAATTTATTTTCTGTAGTGGGTTGTGGGTTTATAGGGGAATAGGGTGGGAAGTAATTTATTTGTAATTAAGTAACTAATTTTTATATATTTATTGGTATTGATTTTTAATTTATTGTTAATTGTTAATTAATTTGTATTAATAGGTAATTCATTTTAATAACTAATATGTATTTATATTTTTATTGATTAATTATTACATAATATTACATTGGTAATTAATTTTAAATAATTTTTTATTGGTATTGATATTTATTTTATTTTTATTAACATATTAAATCTTTACTTTCCCTACTGTTGCACTCTCTGGAGTGGGAATAGTAATTTTTACCCCTACGCTATCCAACGCTTTCAATACTGTTGCACTCTTTGGAGTGGGAATAGTAATTTTTACCCTCACGCTATCCAACGCTTTCTCTACTGTTGCACTCTCTGGAGTGGGAATAGTAATTTTCACCCTCCCGCTATCCAACACTTTCCCTACTGTTGCACTCACTGGAGTGGGAATAGTAATTTTTACACTCCCGCTATCCAACGCTTTCCCTACTGTTGCACTCACTGGAGTGGGAATAGTAATTTTTACCCTCCCACTATCCAAAGCTTTCCCTACTGTTGCACTCACTGGAGTGGGAATAGTAATTTTAAGCCCCTACGCTATCCAACACTTTCCCTACTGTTGCACTCACTGGAGTGGGAATAGTAATTTTTACCCATACGCTATCCAACATTTTCCCTACTGTTGCACTCACTGGAGTGGTAATAGTAAATGTAACCCTCCCACTATCCTACGGTAAAAATATTGTATATTTTTTATTAATATTACGTTAATATATATGGGCCAGATGTAGGAGCCCAAATACCGGTCGGTAACGGCCGATTTCTGCCGTTACCGACCGGTATTTAGGATTTGGCATGTAGGGGGCATCTCATTTACAGAATCGGTAAATTTACCGATTCTGTAAATATACAGAATCGGTAAAATACCGAATCGATAAATTTACCGATTCTGTAAATGAGATGTAGGTGGCACTTCACAGAGTGCCACAGGCTCTTAAGAGTCGGTATTTTACCACCCATTCCTATTGGGTGGTAAAATACCGAATACAGGTGTGCATGCACATCTGTGCATGCACACTGTGCAATGTGACACACAGACATGCCCTTAGGGCATGTATGTGTGCCACATGTTACACGTGCCTGTATTTGGGGTGCTAGAGGGTGTCAAAGTGACACCCCCTGCACCCTTGCAGAAATCGGTATTTACCGAATCGGTAAATACCGATTCGGTATTGCCCATTGATTCCTATGGGCTTCAAGGCCCATAGGAATTAATGGGCAATACCGAATCGGTATTTACCGATTCGGTAAATACCGATTTTTACAGATTCGGTAATTAAAAAAATTATTTTTCCTACATCTCCCTCCTTCTAATTTACCGATTCATAAATACCGAATCGGTAAAATTAGGTATTTATGAGTCGGTAAATTGAAGTTACCTACATCTAGCCCTATATGTTTTAAAAAATAAAATTGTATGTTTTTAATAACAAATTAATTATTTAATAATTTTAAGGTTATTTAAGTATTTTTAAGTATGTTTTAGTTAATTATATTTATTATTTCATTAATTTTAAATTATTTTTAAGACATTTAAAAAAATGCGATATTTTGTCTATATTTTTTAAAACTATATTTTTGATTCGATATTTTTGTACTTACTTGTTTGTAGATAGGAATTCGATATTTTTGTATTCTATATTTTTTCCTCGATATTTTGGTAATTCTATATTATTGTATTCGATATTATGTCAGTGATCAGTAGGAGGAGTCTAGCTGCAGACAAAGTTGAGCTGTGATACAGACCATTACCATAGACCAATTTTGATAGGACAAGAGA
Organism: Lissotriton helveticus; assembly: GCF_964261635.1. Lineage (NCBI taxonomy): Eukaryota > Metazoa > Chordata > Amphibia > Caudata > Salamandridae > Lissotriton > Lissotriton helveticus. The sequence continues at coordinate 1,092,374,193 of NC_136059.1, forward strand.
AATGGTAAGTTGAACCTTGTGTGTGAATCCTACCTGTGGGGATGCATCATGGTGTTTTTATTGTGAGAATGCTTGATTTGGCTACCTTATCCATTTATGGATTTATTAGATAGTTTGTGTTCAAGGCAATATCCAGATTTTTAACTTCTGTAGACATTTTTGGAGGTGGTCCTAGATTTTCATGCAAGGCACAGAGAGGGTCATACTCTTCCGGTCACCGCAGACGATTATCTTGGTTTTGGAGGAATTCAATTTATGGTGGCTCCACGTCAGCCACTTGTTGACAGCCAGGCGGCAATCGAAGAGTTTTGATGTTTTAATGCCCTTTTGGCTTCCCAATTTCCGAAGTAGATGTGTGTCATCCATGTAATTATAGCAGGTGATGTCAAAACCATTGATCAGATCTGGTGGTGATGATGTAGATGTTAAAAAGCATGGGTGAGGTGATTCAGCCTTCGGGGATTCCTGCCTTAATCTTGTATGGTTGAGAACACAATGGGGGAAGGTGTATACTATTTGCTCTGTTGCATAGGTAGAATGTGATACAAATGAAAGCTGTGCTCTCTATTCCACCGTTCTCAAGTCTTTGGATGAGTGTAAGACTGTGTCAAAGGCTGCTGACAGGTCCAAGAATAGATGGGCAGCAAACAACCCCGTTCCTGTCTACTGTGTTTTTATATCACCCCAGATAGAGATTAGGGACAATTCAGTGCCTCTTTCGGGACAAAAACCAGATAGGAAAATATTGAATTGTCTTCAGTGAATTGGGATATCTGGGTGGTAGTTGCTTTTTCTATGAGTTTGCCCAGGAATGGTCTGTTCGCTGTGAGTCTGTAGTTGTCAGGTTAGATTGTCCAGGTTAGTTTTTTTTTTAAAAAGAGGGTGTATATATGCCTTTTCTAGGTCTTCTGGGAAGGTTCCTGTCATTAAGGAGTTGCTGATAATAATTTGTGTTCACTGAAGGCTTACCATGCAATGGTTGGAGACCCAATAGCATGTCTTTGAGATCAGTAGGAGAACACAAACTACCCACCCACTGGAGTCCTCTCACCAGGCTGGGAGGCACCAGCAGTGGTGTCAACAAGTGATTATAGAAGAATGAATAGATCCCTTTCATGTCACTTTCTCAAGAAAGAATCATGCAAGCTTCTTCTGGTAAAACGGTCTCCCCCAGGGCTCCTTCACTCCATCCGTGTGAGACATGGATGGAGAGTGAATGTTAACCCTGCATGTGTGAGGTAGAATGAGCATGGAGTGTTTGTTGTGCTTCACACTGGATTCACAAAATGGAGACTGGAGGAAATCAAATGTAGGTTCTTTATTATATGAGAAAGCCGTAGAATATTCCACAGTCTTACCTTTGAGGTTAGTCCTTTCCAGCAGCTGGAGGGTAGGGGGATGATCCAGCCCTACTCTGTGCTAGCTTCATGAATGTGCTACCTCTTTTGTGTCTATGCTTTCTACTACTTATCAGTGGAAACTCAACTCTGCCTCCTCTTCCTGTTGATCATGTCTATCAAATAAAATGAATGGGCAGTAATTAATGTGTAAAGAAATAAGTGATAGGGCTCTAAGTTTTGCTCAGAAGCCTGTGGCCATCTCTATTGAATGTTGGCATACCAAGTACCAAAGCTGCATACTCTTGATTACCTCTATGCCGGTTTAACCCACCATAAATACTCAATGCCCCCTTCTCTCACTCTAGCAGGTTCCTGTTTTTGCCCTTTGTCCTGTTTTTCCATCTTCATCTTTATGTGCCTCCTTCTTTCCCCATGTGTGTGTTTCATTCTCTTGCTCTAGATCAAAGTCTGAAGAGGAAAAATAAGTGTTGGTCCTCAAAAGGAGTGCCAGTGGGCCCCACCTGTAACCACTAGCCGAAATTATGCACTGTTAATGGAACAGACTATGTAACGGTCTAACTCCCCACAAATTAGACATACAAAGAGGGCATCTGAAATTGATAACAGCATCTGCCAGGCAGGGTTTAAATATTTCATTTCAAAAACTTTATTCGACAAATTGATCATAAAAGTATCACAAGCATACATTTTTCATAATACAAAATCACTTTTTAAAAAAAAGTTTATATAAATATTTAAAAAGTTTTAAAAAGTAATTAAACACCAGAAGATTATGTCGAATGTTCTTATAAAAAAAAGGGATGGGCGATATAGCCGATATTTATCTAATTGTCACATAGGCTAGGTTAATTTCGCCAGGGGAAGGCCCCACAACATGATACTACACATCAGCCCTTGCTACTAACAATCTTCTTTCAATCGAATTATCCATGCCCATTTCAAGAATTTTGCCATAGCAATAGCGATCGGGAGGCTAGGATCAGTGCATAGTATTCTCAATGCCTCATCATGTTTCTGTAAGCCCATTTGACGACATATTGGTTTTATCCATTTGTCACGTGCTGCTGCATATAAAGGACAAAAGAACAAGAAGTGACTTATCGTCTCTTTCTTGCCTTTACAGTTAGTGTATTTATCTTCTGCGTTTCCTGTCCACCTTGCGGTGAATGACCTTATGGGAAGGGTTCCTGCCCTGAGTTGAAAGTAGAGCTTACGATCTAATGGTTTTTCAATTGCATCCCAATATGGTTCCAATGCTGGGTAGGCCTTGACAGTTAGGGCATTTATCTTCTGTGTTCCCTGTCCACCTTGCGGTGAATGACCTTATGGGAAGGGTTCCTGCCCTGAGTTGAAAGTAGAGCTTACGATCTAATGGTTTTTTAATTGCATCCCAATATGGTTCCAATGCTGGGTAGGCCTTGAATTCAAGAAAGCGCTCTGTGGGATGAGTTGACGAACTCATGGCACATTTCTCTGTTATAATCATTTCCCAATATCTCCTCTTCATTTCTGCCTTAGAAGGGAAGACAGCGTTTGTTGGGTCATCTCACAACCCATTCTCCCTAAAAGGGATCTAATTACTTTCAACCAGCTGATTTCGTGGAGGCGGTCCTTCTCTATAATTTCCTTGAGACCCCTAGCGTAGTGAAACAATTCCTCAGTTGTCCATATTCTGCGCCAGTATAAAACTGGACGCAGCATGGCTAAGTCTTGCACTGATCTTTTTCCAAGATCCCAAAACAGAGGAACTAATGGGGTACTTTGGGGAACATGGGTAGCTTTCCTCAGGAATTCATTTTCTAATTATGCCAACTGTTTAATATTTGAGAACCCCCACAGCTCAGCGCCATATAGGACAGTGCCCAAAACTTTCATCCCATATATTTCCAGCAATGATCTCATAGGTTTAGTAAAGGAAGACTTATATCTTTTAAGAAGAATGCCCGCTTGTTGCTTGTGCCTTAATACGGTCATGTCTAACTGGGCACTCCAAGACATGTCATTCTGTAGATTGACCCCTAAGTAAGTAAAGGACTCAACCTGTTCTAGCGGGCAATTATTCATAAATACACTTCCCTTAAACCGTTTCATTGACTTAGGGCGTTTAGGTTCGGTGAGGACCATAAATTTAGTTTTAGCTGTGTTTATTTCCAACCCACGCAAGCGGCAAAAATCCGTAAAGCGCTGGAGTGCCCTTTGGAGTCCACTGGGAGTCTTCGAAATGATCAGAGTATCGTCCGCGAACATAAGGATCAGGACGCTCTCTCCAGCCATCATTTGGGGCATCAGTCGGAACCAGGGAAAGGTATTCTGCCACCCCGTTCACGAAGAGCGAGAACAGGGTTGGCGCCATGACGCACCCCTGCCTCACTCCCCGCTCCACCGGGAAGGCATCTGTAACCTCACCCTGTCTGCCCCATCTGACCCTAGCATAAGTGTCCTCGTGTAAGCGGACAATCAACATCAGCAATTCCAGGGGCATGCCTAGCTCCTCCAGTACTTGCCAAAGTTTCCCTCGTGGGACAAGGTCGAATGCCGCCCTTAGGTCTACAAATACTGCATATAATACCCCTTTTTCTAGGACAACTACTCGCCAATATATGACAATAAATCAAAAACCTGGTCTATAGTACTGGTCCTAGGGCGGAACCCGGCTTGCAATGGACTCAGGATCTCCCCCTCATCCATCTAGTCCTGGATCTTTCCCAGGACCAGTCGGCCCATTATTTTCTGTACGGAATCGATCAGGCTAATAGGCCTGTAATTGCCCGCTAGGGACTTGTCCCCTTTTTTATAGACCGGCACAATTTCTGCACTTTTCCATGAGTTGGGAACAGCCATCCCCTGGGCAATAGCATTAGATAAATAGCCAATGTATAATCTCCATCTGTCTTTATCGCTAAGGAATAAGTCTGCAGGTATGCAGTCCATCCCTGGAGCTCGCCCCTCGGTTACTGAGTTCAGGGCTCTATCTACATCCCCTAAGCTAAAAACAATACCTTCATAAAATTTAAAACTAGGAGCCGCAATGCTTAAATGGCCTTCTATGCTAGCATACTGGGGCTTAAAGTATTCAATCCAAGAGTTTTGGGGAACATTATTTTGCGGGCTGTCCGCACACCCACCTCCTTCCCATTTATAGGTATCCCAAAAGAGCTTTTGTTTTTTAGACTGGCATGCTCCCTTGAGATCCTGCCACATCTGGTCATCCCATTCTCTTTTTGCCCTACCAATCATTTTCCGATAGTTGCACCGGGTGGCTCTTATTGTCACTGAATTCCTTGTTTTTAGTGCTAAACTCAGCTCGGCCCGAGCTTCCCTACACGATCTGTTATACCATCTTTCTACTTTTTCCTTGCTTTTACCTCGGCAGTACTTGGTTTACAAAAGTGGGCTTTAAGATTTTCAAACAATTCAATATGAACTTCCTCAAATGGGCTATACTTGGTACCATCATTTCCATCTGCTCCAATTTTACCAAGTACCATATCTAGGCTACTTTTAATGGCATGAAGTGTTTCTGGTTGATTAATCACTTTACACCACTTAAGATGGCGCTCATCATTTGCTAAAAAGGTTTCAGGGGCTGATAGCTCTTCAGGCTTATTTACCACTCCCTCCTGGCCTAACCTAAAAATTGCTGTGAGAGGGTTATGATCACTCTCGGCACAGGACCTCACCTCCATATCCACCAAAGTGTGCCAGAGATTCAAATGGACAAGTGTGTAGTCAATTTTACTTGATCTTGTGCCATTATCATAGGTATTTCCCCCTTCCTATTGGACAAAGTCCGACCATTGGCAGCCCTTAATTGGTTGCCAAGACAAAACCCATTCAGCTGTAGTGCCGCCTCAGTCCATTTAACTGTTGACCTAACCTCCAGTTGGGGAACACCCCATCTAGAGTCTTCCTCTTCCGACAGGTTTACATCCTCCTGCCCTAGGGGTTCAAAGGTTGTATTGAAGTCACCCACAATTAGCAGCAATACCCCATCTGGTAGGGATTCAGTCAGTAGTTCTAATGCATTATCACCTCTGACTTTTTACCATCTGGTACACCTCTAGCATACACATTAAAGATATCAATTTTTGGACCCCCCGGAAAGCTAAACCTAACTGCATAATGTCTCAATGCCTGACTGGTAATAATTGAATATTACAACTTAGATGTTGTTTAATCCAGATCACCATTCCTCTCATTGGGCGTCCCCTTTGCCCTCTCACCGCAGGAACATAGAAGTTCAAGTAACCTGAATTAAATACCGGTTCAACAGACCAGGTCTCTTCGAAAAGACAGATGTCAAATTTGTCAATGAAACTTAGCCAGCATGGTGACATTAATTTGGTCCCCATACCAGCCAAGTTCCATGACACCAATGAAGTCAAGCAAGCTATAGGTCGTGGTCCCCCGTTTATTACTTTCCTTGCCAAAGTGGGGCTGGAATGTGGCATCATTATAGGGGCAGTTACAGAGGGGGGGCTTTTCCTAGATACAGGAAACCAAGGGAGATGATATACACCATTTTGGAGGTTAATATCCATTCTAAAATTTTCCCTAGGACTCATCCCACCCACAGTTAATCCTGCACTTTCATTCTTTGGTTCCTCACTCCCGGCTACATTTACAATACATGAACTTTTAATGACCATACTATCATCCCCTTTCTTTATTTGCTGTCAGTCGCACTCCTCCAGTCCCGACAAGGCTGAGAACCTATTATGTGGTCTTAGGCTCTGTGCAACGGGGTAACTAAATTGCTCATTCCATAGGAGGATTTCCCTGCGTGGATCCTGTGCTGGGGCGTAAAAATAGGTTAGTGGGAGCGATTGGATCCGGGATCTAGGATCTATATGTTGCCAATTACAGATATGTTCTACACATCTCCTGTCCCTAAAATTAATAATAACACAATCCCCCCCAACTGTCTTTACACTCCTGCTGACCCAATTTACCCTTCTAATGGATAAAATCTCTGCCCAAACATGGGTTGGCAAAGGCCGATTAGCATTAAGCCAGAATGTGCACTTATTTTTTAATTCCATGTGTGTCTCCTTCTTACCCTGATCTAATGATGGAACCCCTGTCAATATGACCACATATGGGGCAGATTCAGGGAGAGTTCTACAGTAGGTGCATTAGGTGCCACATAAGCTGAGGGGTTACTAGATGATAGGGGGGCGTGACTTGCTGTTTTACTAATAACCATGATTTTATCCCTAACTAGCTGGGCAGGTTGGCCAACCCCTCCAGCATTAGACAATGGAGAAGTAGCTCTAAGAGCCTCCGGCTTATTTACCACTATACTACTACTACCATTTGACAAACAATTCAAGTTTGCATCCACATCAGCTTGACCTTGCGGGATAGTCTGTTTACAGTTTGTCCCACTACCCCGGTTTCCCATCATCTTCTGGGCTGATGCCAGCGAGAGTTCTAGGCATACCAATCTAGTCTCAATACAGTCCAGCCTCTCATGTATCGGGTGAATTGTCTTCTCCAGGACAGTTTCTAGTTTTTTCCAAACAAGGCACCCGACTCCTTTGGTAATTCACGTTCGGTATTTGACAGAGAGATTGTCTCTTTGCTAGCTGTTCTCAGTGGTTTAGGGCAGTCAGTACTATAGGATAAGAAACTCTCTTTCGGCACTCGTTCTTTTCCTTTCCTCCCTTTTGTGCCCGTAGCTTGTTCTCGTAGTTGCACCTCTGGCCGTTTACTTTCCGCCGTGACTCCCTTTGGTTGTTGACCCGGACTCTTTTTTGCAATACTTGCTGACCTGGTCTTAATATTAGGAGAAGCCGTTTTTTTCTGGGGAATGCTTTGCTTAGACTTCCCTAGAGGAGCTATAAGTTGTTTTTCCGGTGATAGTGCATGTCCGTTTGTGTAAGAAATAGATCTGCTGGCTTCATCCTCCGAGGAGGATAAAATATCATCAGGGTTAGACTCATTAGGAACGGGGGCCCTAGTACCAGCCAAGCTTCCCATAGATGACCGCTTGTCGAAAAGAGGTTCCAAGGATAACCTCTTTTCAGTCAGTTCAATATCTTTAGCCAAAGCTGAAGACACCCGTATAAGAAAATTGTCCAGGGTGCCCATCAAAGACCCACTAGGATTTTTACCACAATTGTCCCCTGTAGTTGTTACTGTTGCCATAGTGGTCACTTTAACCTTATCTTCTACTTTTTAGAAAGCAGATTTTTACAACACAAACTGTGGCTGAACAGGGACACTGACCTTTGCCTCTGGAGTAGACGTTAGAAGGGTTGCCCGTCCTGTCCTTAGCCGGTCTTGAACGGGCTTAAACGGGCCCGCCCTTGGCCCAGGCTTCGTCCGGCTCGTCCCGCGCGCGTCCCGTGGGGCGGGACTGGCAGACCGATTAAGCACACCTTTTGGCTGGGCGTGGCGGGAGGGCGTCTCACTGCCCCGCTGGATTGTGGGTGGCGTAGTCCTCCACCGGATCGTGACCCCCACAGCTGCTGGTGACAGGCTCTGCTGCGAGCGTTTCCCGCGTAGCGGGAAAAGCGAGAAGTAAATTCGGAATCCAAGGATGAGGAGCGTGGTTCACCTCACTCGTAGCCCCCACTGCTGCTGCTGCCAGGGATGAGGAGCGAGGTTCACCTCACTCGTAGTCCCCACTGCTGCTGCTGCTGCTAATCTCCAAGGAAATTGGGGTTTAAATATTAGGATGAAAGCACTAAGGTCAGTGGTCCAATAATATTTCACTGATATGTACCCCTCTGTGAGACTTACGACCTGGCACCCAAGTTGCAAAGTTGTGCACCCTGGCACTAGAGATGCAAACATTGGCAAACGTGCTTGCTCCACAACAAATACTTACACTTTTGTAACTTATGAAAATCATCTACTAATTTTCATGCCCTCAGCTAGCATAGCTTGTTTTCCTGGTGACAACTTAGTCATCTGATCAATAGTAAGAACTGTAAGCTTTATTTATGAGGGCTTGAAACGGTTTTGTGCCGCCGTTGTATCACTTTTTGTGACGCATAAGGGGCATAAAACATGCCCCCTGTGGCGCTCTATTTACAAAGTGATGCATCCAAGCAGATGCATCACTTTGTAAACCCCTGCCTACATTATACCAGTGTCCGGTATAATGTATGCGGGGTGCGTTCCCACGCAAGTAAACCTCGTAGAAGTGAGGCAGTGAAATCTATAAGATTCTGGAACAAATGCATCAAAACCTTATGACTGCCTCTTGGCAGGTGTAAGGGTGACGCAGGGCTATATTTATAGCCCTCCCATTACATTGCTGGAGTGGCATCACGCTTCCGACACAACTCCAGCACTGCGTCACTTTTGCGCCGACAGATACATCACTATAACTGACGTATATCATTCAGTGTGACATGATGCGTCATTCAGTAAATATGACCATCAATCATGTCGCAAGGAGGGCACAATGAAAAGTGACGCATCACTGTTTTTACAGAGCGATGCATCACTTTTCATAAATATGGCCCAATGTGTAGTAAAATATGCCGTTGATTCCTGCATTTCCTGATGTATAGCGGACCCCTTTTCTGTAATCACTGTGATTCACAGACTATTTATTTTTGCAGTAAACACTTTAAAGGCTCAACAAAACGTAAGACAAAGTTTTCGTCAACATCACATTACTTGTTAATCTGTGTTTATTTACATTTTCTATGTAGAATACAGTTGTGTGTAGAAAACACTGCGTTTTTCTTTTGTAGTAAGAGGTCTGGTAAGAGTGGTAGCATTATTGTCTCTGTTCTGACTTTCCAGCCCACACCACCTCTCTGAGTAAATCTTGGGTTACTCTGCCTCGTTAAATTGAAAGTCGTTTGCTTAAAGAGTGATTGCTGCTAATTTTAGGGACAGTGGCTTGTTTACGGGTCCAGCAGTAAGATCGGACCACAGCGGTGTTTGCGTCAGAACATTAATCCCATAAATATAATCTAGTGAATGTACTTTGGTTAGAATATCAATTGCAAAAGTATTGCTATATTGTGTCTCAATGTTTTTATCATTAACTCCAATGGTGTGATATTTTGTAAATTATATGGTAGACACTACATTGAGGTCATGTGATATTCTGGTAACACAACCCAGGGCACAGTGTAAAAGGCTCCAATGGATACAGTTGGAACCCAGTAACACCGATTGCCCTGAGGATCTCAAACCAGTTCCCACACGGTCAATTTGAAACCCTGGAGAGGCGTACAAATAAATCTATGACAAAATATTAGTGACATAATTATTCTGAAATATTACAACATATTGTTCTGTATTTTGTACGTAAGTTGAAATATGACTGATAAGTGTCTATAATTCTTCTGGTTAGGAAATGTATTTATAGCATTTCCAGTGTTTCACCTTGTGGTGCATGGGCTGCTTTACATCAGGACATAATAAAAACCTACAATGGTTCTGTTTGGAAAGAACAATTACTTCACAAAAAAGGAGATAAATCATAAAGTATCATACATATTCAGTATGGTTGGAACACAGAAACACAGACAAGTATGCGCTTCTCAAAACAATGATTTTACTTATTGTTAAGTAGAGCAATCTTAGTATGCATTTAGAAGGCTGTCAATAATTAATACAAAATTGTAGTGAAATACAGTGAAGTGAAAAGAAGTGCTCAGTGATTGTGGTGCCATATACAAGTGTGAGGGTAGATTATGTACATGTTATCAAAATAAATTAAGATGAAAAAGTGGTCAGAACAACGAAAAAAACACGTCTCCAGTGAATAGCACAATTACCTATTATTTTAAGACCAAAAGACTTTATAAAGCTGAGCCATAGCCTATCGTCGACGTTTCGACCCTGACAACAGCGTTTTTAAACAAATGTCAAAGCGGGTCTTCTCCAGTACTAAGGAAAACGATGACAGCTCCTCATGGGGGGAATTCCCTTTGAATGGCCTCGTTGAGTGAAGGCTTCCAGTGATCTGGTGGTTAAAGGAAGACACAAGGAAAATCAATCAATGTAGTTTCAAGAAGACTCAAGAATGATGAATCAACGCAGTTCAAGGAGTCGTGTGAATCTCGACTTTGTAGTCACACGAGCGGCCGTAATTGTATAATCAGACAGTGGGTGAAGCAAAACCAAATTAAGTTCCCCAAATGCGTGCCGGTCAAAAGTCCTGGCAACGTGTCTTCATACGGCCGCAGGCTAGAACACTACCCCTTTTCAGGCTCACCTCTGCCTGCTCCAGTGTCGTCTCGCCTACAATTCTTCTGGGATTCGGGGGAATTTGTCTGTTGGTGTTGACCATTTGACTCCCCAGGCAGTGAAAGAATGGACGTGCCCCAACTTGCAGACCACTGACATTGTCCTCCTCACTGTCAAACTCGTCCGTGGGAGATGTACTGTAAGTGTTCTCTGGTTCAGAATCTGTCTGCTCGTACAGTTTAAAGAACGATAAGTTCCTTGTGATTGTCTCACCATTTTAACAGGCAGTGACCATAGTTCCTTTCACAGCACTCACTCTCCATGGTTCGACCTCAAATGGCAACATAAACCTGCTCCTTGAATATCTGTTCTTGACAAGCACCAAATCAAAAGTTCTGAAATGACGTTGCTCGGCCTGTCTCCTCCTTGATGTCTAGTAATTTTGTGCATGGCGCCGATGAAACGCGTCAGCAACCTTGTTTCTGATAGCAGATGTTTCTCCAAGTGCGGAATAGTGTCTCCCACCATCCGGTTCATGCACAAGGTGCTGGTGAATACGCAGGTGGTAGCATGCGGGGTGAGATGGTACTCACGAAGGAAGTCATGCAAGGTGCACTCCATATTTTGAACATTGGCTACAGCAATTCTCAAGACTTTATTTAAGGGGAACAGTAGGAACACCGCTGCCTGAACCACAAGTGTTCCGACCATGCAAGCGAAACCACACTTGCATACGAGTGGTTAAGGCAGGTTGGGGTAGTTTTCTGGGCTGGGGAGTCTGGGTCGTTTTATGGGCTGGGGTTCAGGACTACTTTTCTAGGATGGCTAGAGGGTTAGGGGTAGTATTTTGGGCTGGGGGTCAGGGGTAGTTTTCTGACCTGTGGGGTCGGGCTAGTTTTCTGGGCTGAGTAGGGGGTCGGGGTAGTTTTCTGGGCTGAAGGGTTGAGGGTAGTGTTCTGGGCTGGGGGTGTAGGGTCGGGCCTTAGGCCCTCATGCTGGAAAGAACCTCTGACACAGACCCTCTGGTAACTGGGTGCAACTCGCCTAGAGCACGTGGGCTCAGCCTCTTTTATTCATGCTGTGTCACCTGACCAGTGATATCAGTGGTGGGTGGGTGTTCAGTGTGAATACAGGCTTCAGCACTAGACTGCTGACTTACGCTGGGTATTACAGGGGGCTGGGTTGCTTTTCTGGGCAGGGTAGGGGGTCGGAGGTAGTTTTCTGGGCTGGGGGGTCGGGGTTTGTTTTCTGCACTTGGGGGTCCGGTTAATTTTCAGGGCTGGGGGGTCGGAGGTAGTTTTCAGGACTGGGGGTCAGGATAGTTTCAGGGCTGGGGGCTCGGGTAGTTCTCAGGGCTGGGGAAAGTCAGAGTAGTTTTCAGGGCTGGACGAGGGTCAGGGTAGTTTTGTTTAATGAGGGGTTAGGGTATTAGGCCTAAGGGCAGTGGAAGGGGTTGGGGTAGTCTTAGGGAAGCGCGGAGCTTGGGAGGGGGTCGGCATAGTGTTTGTTAAGGGACAGGATTTTCGGCTTTTAGTTTTTAGTGCTTAGGGGAGGGTCGGATAGTTTTAGGGCTCAGGGAGGTTAGGGTAAATTTTTTAAAATAGAGGTTTGTGTTTTAGGACTAAGGGTAGTTTAAGGGATTGGGATAGTTGTAGGGACAGCGCAAGGGGGTCGGAGGGGGTCGATCGAGGTAGTGTTTAAGGGTTAGGGACAGCATGAGGGTTGGGAGGGGGTCGGGGTATTTTGTTTACAGGGCAAGGAGCGGGTGGGCAGTTTTAGTTTAGTGTGATGGAGGGGGTCGCAACCTTAGACTGGCATACCCCTTTACCATTCATGCATTTACCACAAAATTCCGTGATAAAGGCATGCTTGGTAAAGGAATGCGTGGTTAAGACGCATTCGTGGTTTAGGCTGCATGGTAGAGGCACACATGGTTTATCCAGTTGTGCCTCAATCATACAACTTTTATTTAAAGTTCTGCCTCACTGTTAGCTTGCAGCCAGTGGGGAGCAACCTTCGAATGAGGAACCCCTCTAAAGGCCATGTACTCACCAAACTCTCGACTAGAAAAGGGGGACCATTGTCGGTCCTTAGTTCATTCAAGAGGCCATGAGGGGCCATGACTTTCTTGAGGTATGGTCTGGGCCAGAGTTATTGATTCTAGAATCGCCACTTTAAAAAACTCATCTATCACTACCAACATATGCCGACCATCAGGAAAGCTCACAAAATCAGGACTTGCTCTGTATCAGGGGACCAAAGGAATGGGTTTTGTAATGAGAGATGCAGGCGGCTTGGCTGTACAGCAGCTTGACACATGGGAACATTGCCTTACTGTGCGTTCGACCTGGTCATTCAAACCAGGCAACCATACTTTGCACCAGAGCCTGAATTTCATTTTTACTACTCCTTGGTGGGCAGAGTGTGCTAGATCCATTGCCTGCTTTTGAAAAGATGCAGGTATTACCAACCGAGGACCCGTCAGTAGACACCCTTTAGGGCACACAGCAAGTTTGTGCCTGACGTTATGTTAGGATGACAATGTCAAAAGAGCTTCATCTGTGCGTTGGAATGCATTGTGAGTGAATATGTGCCAATTCCCTGAGGCTACGGCTGAGATTGCTATCTAAAGACAGTCATCGAACTGGGTCGCTGCTATGATGACATCCAGGGAGGTAGGCAAAGGCTGTGACCATTATGCCCCCAGCAGCGCATACCCTTGCACATCCTCAGCATCTAATGCCTCACAGACTGTGGCTGGTTTTGCATGCCGAGATAAGTAGTCAGCAGGATTTAGAGATCATGGTCTGTACACCACTGAGAAGCGGTATTTTTGTAGCTGAAAGATCCACTTCTCGATTATTTGAGGTGGTATTGAAGTTGATCAATTGATCAGGGGTATTAGTGGTTTGTTGTCTGTGTGAACTGTAAAGAGTTGGCAGTAAAGATGTAAGTGAAAACAGCGACATCCCCAATGGAATGCAATAGCTTCCATTTCAATATTCGAGTATTGCTGCTCTGTATCTCTTAGAGCACAACTAGGATACGCCACTGGAGCCCACTCACTATCATCTTGTTTTTGAGATAGAACTGCCAACAATTCTGATCCCCGGCGAGGATCAAAATAAACCAAGGTAGTATGTGCAGACAGAGTATTTATTGTTGCTTGACACGATTCCTTTTGAGCTGGCTCCCATCCGCACACTGCGTTTATTTTGGTTAGTTCTCGAAGTTGGGCCGTAAGGGTGGTCACATTTTTAATAAATCAGCCATAGTATGTAACCATCCCCTAGAATATGTGGATACCTAGAACGCTGGTGGGTGATTGATTGTCTCATAATTTTGCAGGATCAGGCATGACCCCATTCTCAGAAAATCAATAGCTGAAGAAAGCGATTCCTTCAGAAGAAAATCATATTTCTCATGATGTAGGTTGAGACCACTGTCCTGTAAAAGCATGAACGTCGCCATTAGCCAGTCAAGATGATCTTCAGTAGTTAGGACATGTACTAGGATGTCATCGCTGACATTGATGACCCCCTCCAGTCCAGCCAGCACTCCCCTGATAGTGTCCTCAAAGACTTCTACTGCACTTCACGCCCCAAAACTGAGGCGTTTGTATCTTCTTAAAACTAAATGGGTGGAAAATGTTGTAATGGCTCTTGATTCAGGAGCCAACAGCAGCTGATTGTATCCTGCTCGAAGATCCATCTTAGAAAATCAACTAGATCCACTGACTTCAGCAACAATGTCATCTATGGTGGGCGTAAGATGACATTCACGCCAGATTGCCAAGTTACGTAGACTCATATCAATGCAGTTCCTAACCTCACTGGGCTGTTTAGGCTTGCAAGCGACTACAAAAGGGGACACCCAGGGCACTGGGCTGTCCACTTGCTCAATGATGGCTACCTGCTCCAGTTTTCTCAGTTCGTCCACCACCACCTTGAGGTGCAGATAGAAAGCCACCCGGCAATGTCTCTGTGCCACTGGCTGGATTGATTCTTCGATGTGGAGGTGTATAAGACAGTTTTTCAGACACCCAATGCCTTGAATAGCTGCTAGACCTTGGTCAACAAATGGTCCACACTCCCCAGGCACACACCAAAGGCAAAAGAGAACAGAGGGAGCTTTTCTGCCGTCCGGCAACTCAGCAGCATTCCAGAGCCACTCTTGGTAACACATGCCGTGCCCCATGCTGCTCGTGACTCATGCGAGATCTCTGTCATGAACATCCCCACCAATGGGAGTGGCATTGAAGAGCCTAAGGCGTATACCTGGGTGACTGTGGGATGCAGGACTTGCCATATCTGGAGGGTTTGTAACACTGACTCTGCCAAAATGGTTATGGAAACTCCAGTGTCAATCAGGGCTGGGATCCGGTAGCCCGAGACAAGGATGGTGCACTTCGGGAAGCACCATTGAGGGCACCTTACTGGCTGCATGGTGTGTATGGTGCATACCACCCCTTCCACATCATCATCATCCATGTGATCTTCGTCATCCAGAACCATCAGTGTCTGCATGGATTTTTGGGTCTTTTGAGATGAAGATGAGTGGCAAACTTTGGCAAAATTATTAAATCTTTTGCTGGTGGAGCACCTCTTTCCCTGGCCAGGACATGACCATTGATGAGTGTAGGCTCCCTCACATGTCTAACACACACTGGCACTTGTGGCAGGTTTGGGACAGGTCTTTTTCTTTTCT
The DNA here is from genome assembly GCF_964261635.1 of Lissotriton helveticus. Lineage (NCBI taxonomy): Eukaryota > Metazoa > Chordata > Amphibia > Caudata > Salamandridae > Lissotriton > Lissotriton helveticus. The sequence continues at coordinate 1,092,389,423 of NC_136059.1, forward strand.
GCCCCCACATATGTCATTGCATTAACAGAATCTATCTTCACCTGTCTTTGTACAGCCATTCCATGTGTGCGGCACACACTTTCAAACATTCCTTTCGACTGCCCCATCGTAAGCATGTGAGCCATGGACATCCCCGGTACCTGCAGAATGTTCTTCCTCAACTTGATAGAGAGGTAGCCCTGTATGAACTGTGCCCAAATCTCATCATCAGTGTCAGGCAACGTGGAAGTGCTAGAAAGTTCTTTTAGTCGAGCATAGAAAGTGTCCACTGATTGGTCAGGAAGTTGCCTGGGTTTGCGAGCGAGCTGTTTGAAGTAAGCAGTGAGGGCCTGCTTCAGGGTATTGTGTGTGAAAGGTGGCCTGACATTCACCACAGACTTCCCAACTTGTGAATGGTGATGCCCCCTAAATCTAGCAGCATGGGGAGTTGTGGATCATTATCTAATGCCACCACAGGAAAGTAATTTTCCAGGCTCTCCACACAGTTTTTCCACCGAGCTGCCTTTGCAGATGAGGGCCCTTCATGACAAAAGGCTCAAGAGTGGGAACTGTAGACATGTGGCCGGTGGATGAAGCAGGTGGTCGGTGTGTAGGAAAAAGGACAAGGTGCCTAGTTCACCAGGTGGGCAAATCACAGCAAACACTGGCACCCACTCTGTCTATCACATTTAGGGTGATTAACTGGGCCCGCAAACACATATACCCGCAGCCACCCAAACTCCCTCCAGGCAGCAGGTATCAGAAGAGACTCGCTGTAGTACAGATAGCAAGCAAGCATGAGGATCCTCCCCAGTGCAGGCAATGTATGTAACAGGACAGCTTCAGGGGGCCTCGGCGCCGTCGGCCGGGCCTCAATGAGCTTGCAGTGGGCAGAATAGGCGTAGGCAGCCTCAGTGTGGGTGTGGGGACATGTTATGCATTATACCAGAGCATCCGCTGACTCAGCTGAGCAGCCCGCCATAGTGGCATGAGCAGCCGATCGACTGCAGTTTACAGCATTTTGCTGGGAGCAACAGGCAATGCTCCCGAGCCGTTGACCACCAAGCAAAATGTGACGCAACCTGGGCTGGCAAGATGCACCAACCTGCAGGGGGGCAGCGGAAGAGAAGCGGAGTGCATGGTAGGGGTAAAGTGCACAGGCGGGAACCACCGCGCTCCACCTCATCGCTAATTTGTTGGGTCGTGGACTGCGGTCCTGGGAATATATGTGCAGCGCTTGCAAATAACTGAGCAAACACCAGTTGCTTTCGCTATGTGACCATTAGGTCTGGGTCCCGGGCCTTTTATTGTATCCCCGATACACGTCATGGCTGTTACCATTAGAACCGCACATGACGGGGTCATTCACTTGTCTCCCCTCTCTCATGTTAGAAGATGGGATGTCCCATCCCAACATAACAATACACAGTCAATAAGAATCTGGTAATGATAAATATTGAATACTGTCTGTCCTCAATCCACTTTAAATCATCAATTACGTAGCAAGCAACATAATTTCCTCATAAGAACCAAGTGTTCCGTTTGTACTTATTCGACCGAAAGGAAGACTTGGAAAGGTGGTTAGTTGGACTATGTTTGAGTTGTGTTTTCAGTTAAATGTGGTCTTAGGTGGGACTTTACCGTCGCATATTTCTTTAATCGGTGTATGTTCGGTGTTGTGGAATATGCAACCTACTTTTCACAAACACGTTTGTACTCCTCACTAATACCTTTGTTAATGAGAACGTTCATGTGCACAATACACTTCATTATAACTTCAATTTAAGTAAATCACTTAAAGTTATGAAACAGTCTAAACAATGGATAATTTCCCGGAATACATGCCTCGTTTATTTGCTTGCCAGTTACGCAACCACAAACCGGTTTTCCCCAGGCTACCTACAGACATTTTCTGACTGAATTTAAACTGATTTCAGAAGTGTATTGCGAAGTTAAACAAAGGTTTTTAGTCTTAAAGTGCACTTAGATGTATTAAAGAGATTAGCATGCCGGTAAACAAGACGCACTTTATGTTGGCCTTGGTACGTTTATGATGTCATCTCTGTTGCAAAATGTCCATGAGGTTTAACGTTTTTATCCACAGAATCTGCTTTGTTTATATTATGGAATATTAAAGAATTCACTCTTTTTGCATGTTTACTATTGTTTTTTGACTTGGATCCCTTGAGTTTTGACCATTGCTGTGAGCTGAGACTAGCCAAACCAGCCTCAGTCCCATATGCTCTGTTCAAATGATATGATTTTGTCCTTTCTCTACCAGGGTTGGTAGAATAATAAGGTTAATGCATGTTCTTACTTCGGCAAGAGTGTGAAATTGACATAGTGGTTAATTGGGCTGATGAGATTTTAATATTTGGGCCAGGGGTGCAAATGCTTTTTTGACTCATCTCAGAGATCAAGGAAGGCCTGGACTTCAAAGTTAAAATTCAGCACAGACTGCGAACTTTCCGTAGAAAAGACAAACGCCCCTAAACGTCAGTTAGATCAGCAATCAAATGAGAGAGTCGTGTAATTTCTCGAGGCCTTTGTCCTTGCACAGAGAAATGGCAGAGAAGCTGTGGGGCATTTTTGCTCATCTGTTCCCTGCTAGCAAGGAGAAGATGGGTGTTTCCTCTGTTTAAAAATTGCAGCATTAGACAGCTAGACAGATGTGACACTTTTTAAAGCCATGTGCTACATTATACCTGTGTCAGGTATAATGTATTACACATATTAGAACCTTTTTTGCAACACTCTCTGTGGAGTAAAACAAAGGACCATTTAATCCTAGTTATAATAGCAATGTGAATATAATTGTCCACAATATGCCCAATTCAGAACAGAGATCCCAAGAGGATATTTTCTCTTCTCATAACATAACATAAATAATTCTTAAGAGTCCAGCATGTTCGTTGTTTCCATTGTTGATGTATTATTTGTATAATCCAGTAAGCATCAGCCGACACGTGTTTCGTCTTAATCACAAGACTTTTTCAAGGCGGTTCAACAATCGCATGTCCAGGCATCCCTAGCTTTTAAGTACAGCTACCACGACACGTCAATTTCTCTATCCACAAGTCAATTCGAATTAAAGAGAGGTCCGAGTTGTTTTCCTTAATAGGGTTCTAAATGTAATAGTACGTCCTTCAATGTGCAGTCTCAAATCCATACACCCAATTTTAACAAGGCGCAGAGTCCTTAATACCCTCCGCACAGACAGGAGCTGATTCTACATTTTCAGCAGGTATAATGTATGCAGGGTGGAAATTCCCCTGTAAAAAAGGCTTGTAGAAGTGGTTCAGTAAATTCTATGAGATTTCACTGCGCCACTTCTATGACTTCACTGAGTCCAATCCTAACGCCTGCTTCAAGTAGACGTAAAGACTGACGCAGGGCATTTCACATGGGAATCGCCCATGTGAATTGCGTCTGTTTTCCGACACACTCCAGCAATGCGTCATTACTGCACCAATAGATACATCAGGATTCCTGACGTATCTGTTAAATCCTTGCGACATGGAGCGCCATAGAGTAAATATGGCGCATCCATTGTGTCGCAAGGAGGATGCAATTAAAAGTGCTGCATCTCTGTTTTCAATCAGCGATGCACCACTTTTCATAAATGAGGCCCTGTTGGTGTTCTGCTATCACAAAAGGTTCTGCTTGCCTTTGGCTTAGGTCACAGAGTTCCTTATTTGTTTTGGTCCTGCTATTATGCATTTTTTAGTGACGAATTGCCTACCTGTGCACATATTTGCACTAGCATTGGTGTAACCAGTCAGGACATGTTCAGACGTAGCTCAGAGATTGATACAAGGTAGTCTGAAACTGCCGGTGGTGCTGGGCTGGAGCGGGAAGAAGAGCAGAACAGGAGCCTGAAATGTGAGAATAATTTTGTTGTGATGCTAAGTATGTTATATTATCTCTAACTATGGCAAAACCCAAAACATGAGAAAGGAGCCCAGGGCCAGGTGTTCCACTCCTGGGCAACCTGGAGCTCTGACCTGAGGGCCAGCTAGAACTGCTGACAACAGTAAAGTGGAAGAGACTTCCGGGTGCCCGTGGGACCCTGCATGGGGCACTTTGCAAGGAAGCATGCCGGAAAAGGGAGCCCAGGGCTAGGGGTTTCCACTCGAGAGCAAGTTGGAGCTCTGACCCAGGCCCCAGTCAGACCTTCATATCCTGAGCAAGCAGAGTAGGGCTCCAGAGGCCTGGCCCATGCACTTTGTGACTCAGTGGGCCAGAGACGCAAGCTCAGGACCAGGGCCTTCCACCCCAGGGTCAGCCAGAGCTCTGACCCAGGGTTTGGTCAGAGCTTCTTATCCCAGGCAAGCAGGGAGTAGGGACTGACTCCCAGGCCTGCATGTCTTCATCCAAATGACTCCGCAGGCTACGAACCAGATTCCAGGGCCAGGGGCTTCCACTCCGCAGGCCGATCCGAGCTGTGACCCAGGGCCCGTGAGAGCTTCTTACACCAGGAAAGCAGGGGAGACCAGCCTGGCCTTGTGGGTTTCCCCCTTGCCACTTTGCAACAAGATGCACAGAAACCAGGTCACCAGGGTCCTCACCCATGGCCCGCCATAGCACTGCCTATTCTTGTAATTCATGCACACCGAGTGGCAGGGGGACATTCGAGAGAATGTATATGACCTCCTGTAGCCCAACTGGGCTTGAAGCTTCAAATGAACACTCATCAAGGCTTCAACAGCAGCTCTGAGTTCTAAACGCCGAGTCACATGAAGGACATTATGTGCTTTGTTTACTTTTTTAATGATAAAATGTCACCAGTGATGTTAGCATGGCACATTTTGCACCACCCATGTAGATGTGGTGAATTACCTCTAATTTGAATTAGATCTAGTCCTAGTAATTTTCTGTAAGCCTTGGGGAGCTTAAGTGTGCAACACTTTTCTGGGTATTTTGGAGCCAATCCCCTTCCTCGAGTGGGAAGTACATAGCCATAGATCTGTACCTTTTATTTGCAATTATAGTGAATTTTCTGATTTCATGGTGTAGGGGCTGAACTAAATGCTTATCATTTATGTCAAAGTCATCAATAAATTACACCACATACATGCTTTTACTAATATCTCATTGATGCATGTTGAAAAAAATCCCAGGGCAATTTTTGCACCCTTAAGATAGATGTGTGAACCTGCATTGTGTTCCTCCAAATGTGCAAGCTGCCATGTATTTTAATTCAGATAGTATATTTTGTGCAAACAAATCATTGGCTGAGGCAATCGTAATTTTAAATTTATAATTTAAGCATCAGTAAACTTGCACTATTAACATTTTAAACGTTATTTGTCTTACTGTGTCTGTTCATGTATCTATTCTGCAAAGTTAATCACCTGGACCGTCAGGGTCCAAAAGTGGGCAACTCAGGTTATTAGTTGTGAAATGGCATGCAGTAATAATCCCCTGCAGCCCATCAAGCTGTTTTGTTTAAATCTGTCTTAACCTCTGTCTTCATAGGATAATAGCTAGCTTTTGATTTCCTCCAAACTGTCTAGGACATCCATCACCCACTCTCATCAGAACAACCATAATCTTATGATGCACCTTGTCTCTTTGTAGCAACTATGTTCTTCTTCACTCAGTGAGCAAGCACAGAATATGTTAACATGCATCAATGCCTGTAATACATTTGATGCTATCAAAGGCTAAGAAAAAGAAGACAAAATAATAGAATTTTAAATGCCCTAACATCAGAGAAGTGTGTGTCCAACACATCCCACATTGGCCTGCGTCTCTTCCACACATCACCAAGGAAGAACTTCCTACTCTTCTTAGCAAAGTCAAATTAGGGTCCTCGCTTGAACCCGCACCTCCATGCACACTGTCCCAAGAAGCTCCAGCCACCTTCTCCATTGTATTGGAACTCCTTAATTTGTCCCTGTGAGAAGTTGGCCTGGTATTTGATGTCCTCTAATTAAAGTGGGCACCTTGCACCAGTCCAAACGACCGTTATGATGTATGAGGTCAAAGATAACCTTTAGAAAGCTATCCTAGTGGTAGCTGTGGAGAGCAGCCTTCAGGATTAATCTTGAAGGAATGTAAAGCAGCTTGTTTTACCAGAATATCACCTCCTGAATTAATCAAATAAAAGGAGAACCACACCATAGTTATATAAAAATATGTATTAATCAATATAACAGTCTCTACTAACCTATACACGTGGATAGAACACAAAGTACACAATACGAGATCAATAGAACAGTTGTAACTAGCACAATACACAGTGGGCTCCAGGGGGAGACCAAACCATATACTAAAATAGTGGTAGTAAAATCATGACTGGGATCAAGACAAGGTCTGGAGCACGCAGAATCACTTGGACCCCAAGGAACCACATAAGGTGAGTAGATAGGGACCCCACGGGGGTTGGGTGCAGTGAACTAACACCGCCGCAGGCTCCGTACAATTTTATGGGGAAGTCGCGGCTGCAATTTTAAAGTTTACGGACCCTTCTTGGAGGACTACGAGCAAACCCTTTGGAACTTAAGAGGTTGGAGAGCCACCTCACTAGTGGATACCATAGTACCCGAGTTACCTATCTCAGGGGAGCCGGGTGCATAAGTCTGGAATGGTGTCGGAAACCGCTGTCATTTTCAATGGAGGGCTGCTACCGTGAAGGTGAAAAGGGTCTGGTGGAATTCAAGGCTGGATTCTGGAAGTAAGAAACCTGAAAGCAGAGGGGCAAGAGTCTGGGTAACTTCAGAGTGACCAGGGGCTCGGTAGACGAATGCCCACCGATGTCGGGGCTTCAGGTGCAAAGAAAGGATGCTTGACTCTGCAGCCACGAACACCAGCAGACGTCGATGATGACCAGGAGCCAGATGCGAGCTGTCCCATGGAGCGAGTGCTGAGGGGTTGGAGTCCGGCTGGAGCACCAACAAGCCTTGGCAAAAGCAACCCACGCAGGAAGGTCAAGCAGGTTATGATGTGAACCAGCAGGGTCCAGGGGACTCACCAAGCAATGGGGAATCAGGACACGTCTTGAGCAATCAGGAAAGCTCAACAGAAATCAAGATGACCCTTAGGGGGACCCACAGGCCGAATGACAAGGAGTCGCGAGGGGACCTCGAGCAAGATTGCAAAGTACCAGCCCACGGAGCATTCAGTGCGAGGAGGCTGGAGTTTTTTGCTGCAAATACTGCTCAGGGTCCGGACTATAAGGAGTCCAATGCACAAGCTCAGGAATCGCCAACAAGTATTCAAATGGACGTGGTGTACAGGGGTTCGGGTTATGCAGTCCCCATGAGGGATACTGGCCTCAAACTTGCTGAGAGGGCAGATCAACCTCAGGGACCTTCGTAACCTACCTCCTGTGTTACTGAATACTTCGGAGTCCACAGGAGCTCTGGAGCAGCAAACCGATCAGTTGCGTTGAGGTGCCTGCAAATGTAGGGGAGTGACTCCTTCACCCCAAGGGCACAGACAAAACTTAGTATGGAAAGGGGGACGAAGTTGAGCCCAGTCGAAGTCCAGCGAAGTCCAGAGTGTTCAGACGGTCGAAGGTCAGTGGATTCTTCTTGCAGAATCTTGTCTACGTAAAATCTAAAGTCTTACAGCCACGTAAGCCCTTTTGTACCCACGGGAGCGATTGGACAGATTCAGGGGACCCTCCTAGGATAGGGGCAGGACAGAGGGGAGGTTACTCCCATGTCCTTTGTCCAGTTTCACACCAGAGTAGGAGCCAATGGCTCCCAGAACTGGTTTGAACTGGACTATGCACAGGAACATCAAATGTGCCCCAAGTGCAGACTTTCAGGCACTCTCAGAGTGCACCCATCCAGCCCCAATACAGTATATCCTGTCTGGGAGGTGGTCACACCTCACTGTGACAGGATGCCTATTGTGCTGCCTTCCTCTGCTCGAGCTTGGCCCAACAGCAGGAGGGCAGAAATGGGTCTTTGGTCGGCAGCATCCCGTTTGTGCTGTCCGGGTCAAGAAGTCTGACAACGGATAGACCAGTGACCCATGAAGCTCGCTTCAGAAGGGTAGAAACATACCTCCCACACTGGTTACCGGTGTGGAGGTATGATTTCAAGGTGCTTGATACCAAACACAATATGTTTCTATGCAGCCGTTTTCGAGCTAGCATTTACAGCGAGGTTATAATGCACCTCTATCTATATGTCTGACTGAGTCACAGACAACCCGGGAGAATTGCGGCACCCTCTCACATAAAACCCAGCACCCTCCCCCCAGGACTGATAAGGTCTGCTATAGGGGTGACTAATATGTTTTAAGTGTAGTGACCAATAGATATAGTGAACCTATATCTAAAGTAAGTGACGCAAGCACCAGCTTACACAGGCTGCAGTAGCAGACCTGTAGTTCCATTTTGCATGGCCTTTCACGGGTGGCTTATACATGCTTCAGCCCATGGGAGACCTCTGTGGTATCTATGCCCTGGGTACATGGGTACCATATACTAGGGACTTATAAGGATACCCCAGTGTTAGACCTGGCATCTTTGGGGTGGTTTCCCCTGACTTTTTGCCTTTACCTACTGTATTTTTGACGCTGTGCTGGATTTTGTTTTTGCTGGTTTAGATGCTTTGGGCACCTTGCCACTGCTGATCAGTGTCAAAGTGCAAGTGCTCCCTGAGTAAATTGTTATTGTAATTGGTTATCCATGATTGGCATATTTGTATTACCAAGAAGTCCCTAGTAAAGTGCACTGAGTGTGCCAGGGCTGGTAATTCAAATGCTACTAATGGGCCTGCAGCACTGATTGTGCCACCCACATGAGTAGCCCTAAAATGGTGTCTCAGGCCTGCCACGCAGTGCCAGTGTACAGCCTGTGGACTGCCATGTCAACCTGGCCAGTGGCCCCACTGACCAGGCCTAACCCTTCCCTTTCTGTGCACATTGGACACTCTAAGGTACCCCCTTGGGGAGGGGGCAGTGTATGTGAAAGGTAGAGCATGCACTAGTGTGGGTGACATGCTCTGGTAGTGAATTACAGCCATTTTCGTTTTTCACTATTGTAAGGCTATCTTGCCCATAGGCTATAATGGGGAATGCTGTGTACAGTGGTTATCTGTATTTCTTCCCATAGGAGCAAGATAGGACATAACAGTCTGGTATCCCTGAACTCAGACTTTAATAACACATCTTTTAGGAAAGATAGTTTTTAAATCCTGTGTTTGAAAACAGCACTTTTAGAAGGTGGCTATTTTCTTGACTGACCTTTCTGTGTGCCTTGGCCTGTTTGTGAATTGACTGCCTGGTTTGTGAGCGACAGGGGCTGGGTGGCTCCCAGAGGCTGAGTGGGCCATCCCTGGGCTGAATAACTCTATCTGCATCTAGAGTGGTGGGAGGGGATAGCACTTGGGCCTGAATAGGGCTGTGCCTGCCTTCCACAATGCAGGCTCCACCTTCTGCTGGGCGGCTGATGACTCTGCCCCTCTCTCTGAAAGGAAAGGAGAAGCCAGGAAAAAAAGGGCTCAAGGAACACCCAGAACTGGTTCAGACCGGGCTCAGAGCCCTCCTGCACAAAGGGAACAAAGACTTTTTAGGGTATAAGTACAGGACCCCAGACTACAGAAAATTAGATCACCCTGGAATCAAGAAGGAACCTCTGCCAAGGAGAAAGCTGGAAGACTGAAGAGGAAGGACTGTCCTGCTGTGTGTTTGTGGGCTGACCTGCAGTTGCTTTGCTGCCAAGGAGAGGGTAAGGACTTTGCTTTGTGCTGTGTTCCCTTGCTTGAAGAGATCTCCAAGGGCCTGAGTAGAGCAGGCTCCCTGTTAAGAAGTCCCAGGAACAAAAGGACTTCACCCCCAGCTTCCCCCCTGAACTCTGCTGCATGAGTTCTGTCCTTCCTAGAGTGCTTGGTCCAGTTGTGGTGCCTCTGGAAGTTGGACCTGTTGTTTGGGAAGCTGGACAAGGAGAAACAAAGACAATCTGCAAGTTTTAACGCATTGCTCGCTTGCGGAGCGCATTCTCTAACAGTGCGAGGAAATTCCCCCCAACGAGAAGATCGAGATCATCGCAGCGCCTGTTGCCGCTGCAAGAACCAACGCATCCTTCACTTGCGGAACGCTTCGCTCCGGTGCGGGAAGATTACCATTGCTGCGAGTATCATCGCAGAGCCTGTCGTCGCTGGGTGAGATCGCCGCACCGCTTGCTTGCGGACAACATCACGTCGCTGCGAGTGTCGTCGGAGAGCCATCTCATGGAGGGGCCGTCAGAGGAGAAGATTGACGCTGCGCTGCGCATCGCCACCGCACCTGAGATCGTCGCCGTCCCGAAGATCATCGCATCGTGCCTTTGCGAGACGCTTCCTACGGAACCTGCGCACCGGAATCCATACAAGGTATCTCTTCCCTCCCCATACAGACCGGATTCATCGCAACATGCCTGCTGCATCCAGCGGAGCTGTCGCATAGCCTACCCAGGGTCTTAGGAGTGACTCATAGCATGTTTTGCAGCGCTGCAGCTGTCACTTGGAACTTTTGTCGCATCTAAAGGTAGTTTTGGCTAAACGTGATGCAACTGTGGAATCTTTTAACGCAAACCCTAGAACTCTTTTAAAATCATGATCTTGAACTGTGTATGTTGGATTTTTGTCGTTTTGGCCTTGTGTAGTTTAGATTAAATAACTTTATTTTTCTAAACTGGTGTGGAGTCCATTTGTGGTGTTTTCGCTGAATTACTGTGAGTGTTGGTACAAATACTTTATACATTGCCTTTGATAAGCCTGTCTGCTCATGCCAAGCTACCAAGAGGTTATCTAAAGAGTGTATCCCCCTTACCCTGACTAGAAGCAAGGGTCCCTATTTGGACATTGGTACCTACCTCTGCCAACTAGAGACCCCCAGATCTAACACCCAGTATCCAATCTGGAGTGTACCAAAGTACATGCATGGCAATTTAGAGGAGATAGTAGATAGACTGGGGTCCTGATTAGCAGGATCCCAGTCAGACTACTCAAAAACAGTGCAACATCAAGCAAAAAAGTAGTGGTAACCATAAGAAGCAGATCCTACTTTCCTACAGTCCCTATCTACTGGAATTGTGCCATCTAAGTGGAAACATGAGATGGTCAAACTGTTGCTAAAAAACACAATCTCGACCTGACATGTCCAGGGAACTATAGGCCAATCTCCTTGCTCCCATTCATAGGCAGGGTGCTAAAGAAACATGTTAACCAAATATTGTCTACAATCCTTGAAGAAAATAATTTGCTGCACACTTCCCAGATGGTATTCCGTACACAGCACCGTATGGAAATCATTCTCCTCGCAGTAACATAGGAATTAAAATGCTGCTGGACAGGATGGAACATCCTCCGGGAACTGAGGGTAGCATTCAATACAGTTGACCTTGAGACCCATCGTACAGAATGGGTGAATATGGAATAAAGGGCTACATTCTTAATTGGCTCACTTCCTTTTTGAAAGACAGATCTTTCCAAATTTGAGAGCATTCATGCTACTTTGTTCTTCCCTTGTAGTGTGGGGTCCCTTGGGGTTCTACCCTCAGTCTCACACCTTTTAACCTGTGCATTCCCATTGGTAGATATTTTTCAGGCGTTTGGGCTGTCAATAGTATCATATACAAACTACACACAATTTGTCATCTTCCTCACACCTGGAAAAGGCTCACAGTTCCATCAGCTGTCTCCCTGCTTGGAAACAGTATCCAAGTGGATGGCGAACTGCTGCTTAAATATGAAAGAGACACGTAAGAGATAGATTCTTTACCTTAGAATATCCCCAGACATCAGGCTGGATCCAGAAAGTATTTCTGCTTAGCAGTACCTCTGCGCGCCAGTAGGTGATGTCCTGCGGCTCTGTGCCCGTCACCGGCGTCGTGGGCACCGAGATGACATCACGAGAGTACTTAGGCACCACCCATGCGCGCTGACAGTTCTTTCTTTTTCCGTGCCGAAAGTGCAGATCCGGATTGAACACGTACCTCGGTCACTTTTGACCACTTTTTGAGACTTTTGTCTCCTTTTCATGTCTCCTGGTGCACGTAGGAATACCCGGCTTTAAGTCTTGAGGGTCGTGCCACTGTAATATGTCAGTGGCTGACCCCCATGATCTCTGCCTCTACTGCCTGGAGCATGACCAGGACTCCCGGGATTGTCGGGACTGCCGTGCCATGGCCCCGAAGGCATTATGGGAGCGGCGCCGAAAGTTGCTGGAGGTCCCGCACTCCTCTCAATGCTGCTCTGGGTCTAGGGACCGTTCGTGGGATGGCTCGCGGGACCGGAACCGTCGCTTCTCGGACTCTAAGTCTTCACCTTCAGATTCTGGTAAGCGACGCCATAAAAAGAAGTCGAAGAAGCACGTTCGCTCTCCGATGTCCCCCCGTTGCTCCCCAGAGGTGAACGAGGAGGACAGGGTTTCCTCCCCTGCAGCTCCTCCGGAGCCTGGGAGTCCCTCGGCCTACCCACTATACCTGGGTCTGTCGGGAACTCCCAAACGAATGCAGGAGTTTCTTGCTGCCATGGACCGCCTGTTTAGGCCTCGGGCTCCAGCCGGCATGCCTGTGGGCTCGCGGTCCTGTGTCCCAATCTTGTTGGCCCGGTGGCACCGCCCCTGGTGCCCGCCCCGGAGCCACTGGATTCAGCGCCCTCAGCTCTGACCCCGGTGCCTCAAGGTGTGGCACCGCTGGTTCCGGCACCACCCTTGGCTCTAGCTCCCCAGCAACGCCCCTGGCTCCGCCACAGAAGCCGCACTGGGTGCTGTTTATTCCGCGCCTGCCCCGGTTCACGGACCATTTTGTTCCGGCCTGGAATCCACGTTGGGATGTGGCTCTGGCGCGGCCCCGGCTGGCGCCGCTTCCGGTGCCTTTGACCCCCTCTCCAGCTCCAGCCCTGCCACCGCAGCCGACTCCTTCTATCCCGGAGCCGGCCGAGGACTGGGACGGCTCCGAAGATCCCCTTATGCGGCAGTGTGACTCTGAGCAGGATTGGGTGGATGACCTTCAAGATGCGGGTGAACTTGATGTGTCTGCGGACCCGGGGTTTGCATCCCCTCTGCCTACTATGGAGGACGGCGCTTCCTACACCATGGTATTGCGTAGAGCTGCTGAGGCTCTCCACCTCGACCTCCCTGCCAACCTACGGAATAAACAGCACCCAGTGCGGCTTCTGTGGCGGAGCCAGGGGCGTTGCTGGGGCGCTAGAGCCAAGGGTGGTGCCGGAACCAGCGGTGCCACACCTTGAGGCGCCGGGGTCAGAGCTGAGGGCGCTGAATCCCGTGGCTCCGGGGCGGGCACCAGAGGGGTAATTATTTCTTAAAAGAACCCTCACTCACCCTAGAGGTGACATGCTTCATCATGGGGTTCCCGCAGGAGGGACCGACTATCCCCCCTGCGTGCTGCGACGCCTGCAATTGCAGCGGAGCAGGAAAAATTGTGTAGAATTTTACTTGTGAAACAAAAAGTGTTCCTGGTGAGTGTGCGTGTTTAAAAGGTCACGGCTATGCCCAAAATGAATTTTATTAATGGACCAGCCGATCGTATTAAAAACAGTGGGGACACGCCGTGGTTTGATAATAGAACCACAGTGACCAGATATCAGAAGGTCGACATGTTTCTGCTGTATAATGCTGTTTGCTCAGCTTTCTTCAGGATCATTGTGAAAAAAAGTCCCCGGGGGTCCACACTCTCTAAGGTGTGTCCACTCCGTGGAGACAGATGTGAAAAAAGGGACAAAAAAGCAACAACTGATTTGTGCCTTGTAAAACTCACGGTTTTTCCGTAGTCAGTACTCCTGCCATTTGTCTGGAGACATTACCTATGAAACAATGCACAGAAATGAAAATATTATGCACAGAAACAAGAGGTTGTTGTCCTCAGCCAGTTTGGGGTTGAGATCGGTTGAAACTGCCTGCTTAGTGGGCCGTTACTCCCACGCAGTGTGGGATTCGGTGGCAGAGGTTCTGCCTCAGTACTCTGAGGAGGTCCAGGCTGTCCTTTCCCAAGCGATTGCGGAGGGCAAGGATGCAGCGAAGTTTGCCATCAGGTGCAGTTTCGACACTGCTGATTCGTTGGGCAGGGTAATTTCCATGACAGTTGCGTTGCGGCTCCACACCTGGTTGCGTTCCACTATGTTCTCACCTGATGTCCAGAGCTCGCTCAGGGACATGCCCTTGATGGCTCCCATCTCTTTGTCAACAAGGTGGACAATGTCCTGGAGCACTTTAAAGGCTCGCACGCCACAGCCAAGTCTTTGGGTCTTTCCGCGAAGGCCCCTGCCACGTCTGAGTTTCGTTTCTTTCGTGGCCGGGGTAAGAGCACCTAAGCACACTCCTCCGCTAAGCCTGTGCAGAATCAGCCCCAGCATGGCTGCGATTGGGGCTTCCGCAGGGGCGGGTCTGGTAAACAGCGAGCGGGTCAGTCCACCTCCACCTCCACTGCTTCTTCCTCTAAGGCTTCCTAATCGGAGCTTCAGGGAGCACCCCATGCCCCTGGGTGGCAGGGTACGTCACCACCTCCACCACTGGCGCAAAATGACCTCGGACAAGTGGGTGCTGCAGATAATCTGTCACGGTTACTCGCTCCCCTTTCTGTCCTCCCCTCCGGCCATGCCACCTTGGTAACACCGCATGTAGGGGGATCATTCGACTCTTCTCCATCAGGATGTCACAACCCTCTTGGCCAAGGGGGCTATCAAGCGCGTTCCTGGTCAAGAAGTAGGGAGTGGTCGTTATTCCCACTACTTTCTGGTCCTCAAGAAGGACAAGGGGGCTACGCCCCATTTTGGACCTTCGAGACGTCAATCGATTTCTACGGAAGGAAAAGTTCAAGTGCTAACTCTGGCTCAGGTCCTGGCTGCCCAGGACCCTGGAGACTGGATGGTGGCATTGGACTTGCAGGACACCTATTTCCACATCCCCGTCCTGCCGGCCCACCGGTGCTAGTTGCGGTTCAAGGTAGGCAAGGAGCATTTTGAGTTTACCGTGCTCCCCTTTGGCCTTACCAGTGCCCCTTGGGTGTTCACGAAGGTGATGGTGGTGGTCGCAGCTCATCTGCGCAGGTCAGGGGTGTCAGTCTTCCCCTACCTCGACGACTGGCTGTTGAAGGCGGGCTCGCCCCAGGCAGTTGGCGCCCACCTCCAGACTACAGCCGATCTCCTGCATTTGCTGGGGTTCTCCATCAATGTGCCGAAGTTGCACCTGAGCCCCTCTCAGAAGCTCACCTTCATTCGGGTTTATCCTCCCGAACAGCGAGTCCCGAGATATCCAGGCTATGATTCCAGTCTTTCAGCCTCTATCCCAGGTTTCAGTCAGGATGACGCTCCAGCTTCTGGGCCTGATGGCCTCCTGCATCCTGCTGGTGGCACATGCAAGGTGGCATGTGCGGGCTCTGCAGTGGGACCTGAAGTTCCAGTGGGCACAGTATTGGGGCAACCTGTCCGATCACGTCCAGATCTCGGAGGATGCTGCACGACAGTTGCAGTGGTGGCTCACAAATTGTGATTGGGTCAGTGGCAGAGCCCTGTCCCTTCCCCAACCGGAGTGCACAGTGGTGACGGAGGTGTCCCTTCTGGGATGGGGTGGCCACATGGGAGAGGCGGAGATTAGAGGCCTCTGGTCTTCGGCGGAGTCCCGGCTCCATATCAACCTTCTGGAGCTGCGGGCGACCCGGCTCGTGCTGAAGGCATTCCTTCCCTCTGTCCGGGGAAGTGTAGTGCAGGTGTTCCCGGACAACACAACTGCCATGTGGTATTGCAACAAACAAGGCGGGTGGGGTCCTGGACCTTATGACAGGAGGGTCTGCGCCTCTGGACATGGCTGGCACATCAAGGCATTATCTTGGTGGTTCAACACCTGGCAGGTTCTCTGAACACCAGAGTGGACGAACTCAGCCGCCGGTGCTTGATGGATCACAAATGGCATCTGCACTCGGAACGTGGTGCAAGGTCTCTTTAAGCAGTGGGGAGAGCCTTGGTTAGATCCATTTGCCACCGAAGAAAATGCGCAATGTCATCAGTTCTGCGCGTTGGAATTTCCAAGGCGGCACTCGCTGCGAGACGATTTTTGTCGCGTGTGGAGCTGCGGTATATTGTACGCCTTTCTGCCTATACCTCTTCTGCCCAGAGTGCTGAAGAATATCAGGCGCGACCGGGCCCAAGTTATCCTTGTGGCCCCGGACTGGGCTCAAAGAGTTTGGTATCCTGAGCTACTCAGTATGAGCATCGATCCCCTGATCCGTCTGCCTCTTCGGAAGGATCTTCTGTCTCAGCAGCAGAGGGACGGTCCTCTACCGAACCTGTCCAGCCTCCACCTCCATACATGGAGATTGAGCGGCAACAGTTGACACCTTTTCGATCTTCCTCCCGAAATCTGTGATGTCATTCTGGCAGCCAGGCGTCCCTCCACCAAAACGGTATACGCCTGCAGGTGGAACAGATTTGTGGCATGGTGCACAGCGAATGCTGTGGATCCCCGTTCTGCCCCTCTTTCTGAGGTTCTTCTGTTCCTTCTCTCTTTGGCCCAGCAGGGTTCTGCTCTGGGCACTATCAAAGGTTATCTTTCTGCCATCTCTGCCTTTATACGGCTTCCAGATCAGCCGTTTCCTTAAAGGCATTACGCATACGTTTCCACCGGTGCCCTTCATAATGCCTCAGTGGGACTTGAATCTTATCTTGACTTTTCTGATATGTGCTCCCTTTGAGCCCCTTCATAACTGTCCTTTACGTCTTCTTACTCTCAAGATGGCTTTCCTGGGTGGCTATCACCTGTGCCAGGAGAGTGAGTGAGCTCCAGGCTCTTTCTTCCAAACTTCTTTTCCTTTCTATCCACCCGGACAAGGTGGCTCTGAGGACCCGTCCTTCTTTCTTACCAAAGGTTGTCACGCCCTTCCACATCGGGCAGACCATCACTTTGCCTACCTTCTTTCTGCCTCTGCATCCTTCAAGGGAGGAGGAGAGGCTCCACAGTCTGGACCCAAAATGTGCGCTTGCATTCTATCTGCAGCGTACACAGCAGTTCCGGGTGGATGATCAGTTCTTTGTTGGCTACGGGGGCACCAAAAAAGGTCAGGCTGTGCACAAGCGGACCATCTCCCAGTGGGTCGTTCTGTACATCAAAGCGTGTTACTCCTTGTCCAAGAAGGATCCTCCTGTGGTGCTGCGTGCCCATTCGACCAAGGCAACTGTAGCCACTACTGCCTTGGGACGCGGTGTCCCCTTGCAGGATATTTGTCAGGCAGCTACATGGGCCTCGCTGCACACGTTACCTTGACAGTCAGGTCAGGAGAGATGGCTTCTTTGGTCGTTCTGTGCTCCGTGACTTTCTGGTGTAATACTGTTCACAGACCCTCCACCGGAGTTGGTATTGCTGGGGTATGGTTGCGTACATAACCGATGTCAGCACGCATGGGTGGCGCCTAAGTACTCTCCGTGACATCATCTCGGCACCCATAACGCCAGTGACAGCCGCGGAGCCGCAGGACGCCACCTACTGGTGCGCAGAGGTACTGCTAAACAGAAAAACTTTCCGGATCCAGCCTGACGCCTGGGGATATTCTACGGTAAGGAATCTATCACTAACTAATGTCTCTTAAAGATATATTGTTACACAAGTAAATAACTTGTGCAACTGAATGGGGACAAAACTGATCTGATGATGTTCTGAGGAACAGACCTGACCTCCAACCACCTATAGACTGGCCAGAATGTCTGGACAATCCACCAACCCCCTCCTCCCCTATCCAAAGCCTTGGGATGTGGTTGGATGAGTCCCTTTCCATGGATACAGAGGCCCAAAAATTTGCGTCGACTTTTTTTGGCACCCTCAGAACACTCCGTAAAATCCTAGACATCATCCCAAGTGTGTCCAGAAGTACTCTGGTCCAATCCCTTGTTCTCTCCCAGTTCCACTACGGGAACTCTCGGTACATGGGATCCCTCAAATATGTCATCAAAAGGCTGCAGGTTGTTTAAGATGTGGCAGCAAGAATCCTCAACAAGGTCCCAAAATGTGCCTCAGCAAACAGTGCGCTTTCTTCTCTGCACTGGATCCCCATTGAGGCAAGGATACCATTTAAAACAATGTGCCTGGTACAAAAAGGGCTTAATGCCAAAGGACCACCATAATAAGACTGCTCTTGACCCCTTTCTCCACCAGATGGGCTTTAAGATCCTTTACAGGTGGATTCTTGAAGATGCCTAGAATTCACAATACCAGATAGGGTGGTAGGTCCTTTTCATATCTTATTCCAAAACTTTGGAACACGCTGCCCATGTAATTAAGATGCCTAAACAACAAATCACAGTTCAGGAAAAGGCTAAAAGCATGGCTATAGCCACATTAATAGCCCCTCTGTGTTTCCCCACCTGTCCCAAAGCAACTCTATGTCTTAAGAGCGCTACAAAGCCTACCTGTGGTTATGTACTTTAGTAATCCACCTAACATAGCATAGCATAGTATGGAAGACTGTTCAAGCACCTCTACACAACTAACTAGAAGTGGATGAGAAATTTGACAAGCTGTACCATCATGGGGTCCATTGCAAAACTATGGATAGCTTTAGTTCAACTGGGAGACCATACTAAGAAAATGGCTGTTGACGACTAAGGTGCATCACGTTTTCTAGTCTTGTAAACCCAATTTTACACCTCTCTCAGGGCCATATTATCAAGAAAAGGCGATACATTATCGCCGCTTTTATCGGCAGGAAACTGCCGCTAAAGCGGCGATAATGGGCTTGATAGTATGCCATTGTGAATTCCCATAGAAGCCCAGGTTAACACCAGTACCTGGGCTTCTATGGGAATTCACAAGGGCATATTATCAAGCCCATTATCGCCACTTTAGCGGCAGTTTCCTGCCGATAATAGCTGTGATAATGTATCGCCCTTTCTTGATAATATGGTCCCTAGTTCTTTTTTGTACTAAAGCTCAACTTTGGAAAAAAAAAATGAATCTTGAAAAACGTTTGGTGGTTAAATAGAACTTTTCTACCTTGTTCACTCTTACTGTACTTTCTGACTTTTAAAACACAGCCTCTGCACCCTGACTCCAGAGCCAGCATGAAAAAGGCTTCAATCTAAATTCTGTAAGAAATGAGTTCTGGCACTGGGAGGTTGGATACATGGTATCACAGTCAGCTATATCATTCTCCTTTACTCTTCTATACAAGGCAAGGCTAATGGTCATGTGGAGCATGTTTTAGGTGTATGGTTCATGGAAGAAGGGCTTGGTTAGAGCCCATACTTTTTGTCCATGAGCCAGTGCGTTCAACTGATTGCCTTGCTCACATATTCTGGGGGTACTGGGCTGGAGCACACATCCTAAAACAGTACACTGCACAATGTCAGAAAGCTCTGCACAGCAAGTTCTGGGGGGGGTGATAAGGTTGGTGCATGTTTTGACTTTAATTTCCACCCATGGCCTAAATTGCTCTAAGCCCTAATTAAGGCAATGTACAGCACATTCGGCTTGTATTGGGTTTCGCCAAAGGGTAGGGCCAAGACAACATCCTGAAACCACAGCCGCCTGCTGTGAGGTGGTGTGATGTGTGCTGTCATTGATGATGTTATCTGTGATGTCGACCTCACACTTTGCGGGAAGTCATTAGCAGGATATTGTGAGGTTATGGTTGTATATCTCAACTTTACTGAAAAATGGGAGTGGTTAGTGTCTTTTCAATCAAAAAACAGTCACTGACTTGCCACCAAGATGGGGACTTGGTAGCTGTGCCTCTGAACACTTTGTGCTCTGCTGCCCATCCAAGCCATCCGCAGCACTTCCTGACACCCGCCAGACCACCATGAAGAAGGACCCAATCATGAGCCTGTTACTCTCTTAAGATTGAGAGCTGGGCACGATCCATGTCAAAGTTTGTGAGCCTGTTCCTGCATACACCTCCAGAGCTCAGAGACAAGCTGGGGAATATGAGAGCGGTGCCTATATCTCACAGGTGCACCATCCCCTTTCTGAATTTTCTCCTGCAGACATGGCAATGCGGAGTGCGGCGTATTCACTTGTGACAAGTGCACTGTACCTCCCCACTACGAAACATGAATTTGCAAGGCCAGGGGCTGTGCCCTACTTAACAGACTCTGAGCCTGGGGAGTTGAAAGCATCCATGCAGGAAGGCACGCTTCCAATAAAACAGTTGTGAACTGAGCTACAATTCATTTCACAGCTCTCCAAAAGGAAAGGGGGGGGCTCGGCCACCACGCACGCATGGCTGGGCCTGGCCCCCCCTTCCACTCCTGTTTGGTTTGGGTCCCACCGTTGACCCAGAAGCGTGGTGAGTGCTTCCGGGTCAAGGGGAGGGACCAGGAGGGTAGAAAAGGCTTGGGGGCGCGGGAAGCGGCCTCTTGTACCCGCGTTCCCCAGGCTCGCTCCTCGCCCCGCTGCAGGGGCCGCTAAAGTCATGCTTTCCTCAGGCTGGTAGCCACCCCGCACATACACTATGACGTCATCAAATGGCGCGAGTGTAAGGGCCCTCCTCTTATGGTTAAATGGAGTTCACGGTGCGTACGAGGGTAACCAGGAGAGGTACGTACTCTCCCGGTAACCGGGCCCTCGTTGCGCATGCGCACTCGTACGTGAGTGCGCAGCTGGAAAACGGATCTGACACCGGTTAGCGACCTTGCCGTAAGCCTCAGAATTGTTTAATGCAAAATTGATAAGTAGGATGTTAGATTTGGTTAGGAACACGCTGTATTAGACATTTGTTAAGGTTAGCCTTCATACCTGTCTACCTTGCTGTAAATCTAATGTCAGAATTTTGCATTTAATAATTATGTAAATAACGTTTATTTTACCAATTTTTATTTGTTTTCATATTTTCATAAATACGGCCGGGGAGTCCCTTGCCTGGCTGAATTACTACGGGGATTGTATGTGGTGTTTGCATGATAGGGAGGGGGTGGTCGGTAGTCCCAGACCATGGGAGGCAGAGTGTGCTTTTTTTAATCAGTCATAGATGAGGGGGGCCAACCCCAGGGCAAACGGCAGTAATAAACATGAAATTAAATGAAAAGGCATTTGTATAGCGCATGCATACTCCGAAAACACATGGACATCCACAACGGAAGATCTTTAGGAGTGCTTGATTGAACTTCTATCTGGTTTTGAAATTACTCCCATGGATATTGTGGATGCTGTGAGGGCATTCCGGGAACGAACATTACATAAATCAAGACAGACATGCACTCCCTGAATTAAAGGCTGTATGCAGTTGAATCACAATCGGTAGAAACAGACCAGTTAACAGGCGCGACCGGCACAGGTAAGTGCAGTGGGGCAGGGTGAGGGGGGGAGTCGAAAGACGACAGGATTGATCAAATTTATTTAAAAAGTCAATAAAACGCAAGTCAGCGATTCAGCGAGGGCAAGGTAAGTGATTTTATTCATTTATTTATTTCATTTTACCTATCCTGCCATTTGTTGTCTTCCCTCCCATCCCTTCCAGCTCCCGCCCAAACGCTCTTACCTGTGCCGGCTGTACATGCCAGCTAATACATACAGCCATTGCCTATCTGAAAATGCAAAGGACTGCCTCACTGGAGAAAAACAATAACCTCGAAAACATGTCCTACAGGGACGGTAGCTTATCTACAACTTCAATTAATATGTTGAGGGAGATGACATATATGAGTATCTCACCAAAATCTTCAGGGGCATCCTTGAAGAGGAACACCCCTTTCCCGTTGGTCATAACCATATCACACAGAGGGGTATGCTGCCTGATGGAGGCAGATGCAAACTCAGGGATGCTCTGGCAAAGATGACGGACACAAGTCCCAGAGACAGTGTGGAAAGATAAGAAGAAGGACTCTTTCTTTCAGTGGAGGCCGCTATTTATCAGGGATGACGGGGCAGAGGGGAGGAGGAGGGGTGGGTGTAAATTTAAATAATAAAAAATAATCAGATCGCCACCCAGCTGGCCGCCACCTTTCAGTCCGCTCGCCCAACTGCCTTTTTCTCCTGGGAAGCAGGAACCAGGAACAACCCTGGCTCCAGACTCCCCTAGCCAATCACAACACTACAAAGTGGCGTTGTGATTGGTCTGAGTGCTGGGGTCAGGCGCTCAGATGGAGAATGGGAGCCTGGGGCATGTTTTGCACCCAGGCTGTAATGCAGCCTGGGTGATGAACACGCAAAGGGTGCATGATTGATATGGTTGGCCCGAGAGGGCCGGTTATACAGTTATGCGCACTTTAGAGTGGGGAACCACTCCCCCTTGTCCCTGCCCTGGCAGTTCAGCCCCGCCCACACCAGGAAATGGAAAACTAAAATGATAATAACGCTGGTTATTATCATTTTACTGTTCCTTTAGCTACTGCTCACAGAACAGTGGGGCGACTATCTTACGCCTTAGCGGAGGAGCCGCCCCTGGAAGAAACTGTCAAATCCTCCTCGAAGACCTCTCGTGAGCAGGTCAAATATTGTTGGCTATTTCCTCTGGCCCTTCAATTCACACCGCAATGTCTGATAAGAACTGTCACGAATATAGAAGAAAGAAAAAAAGCAGACTTTCCTTTCCCCTGGCTACACCAACAGAAGAGATGGTAGTGAATAAAACACTGATGCAGAGGGAAAAGCTAAACCACCCAAGAAACAAAGTGATTAGATCTCACAGAGACGCAGTTCGGTAGATCTCTTTGAAACTCTCCTAACTGTATGACACTGGGTGGGGGTGGGTGGAGCGGAGCTTGATTGGATTTCTTCCTGATGAGGCATATGCTGCTCCCACCTCCATGTTGAATTCCTTATCTGCCCAGACAGAATTCTTTGACTGGATCCGTTTGGGGGAGTGCATGATGTGAGTGAAGTTTCCTATTATTATACTAACTGGAGATTTTATTTTTCCTTTTTATGCCATTTTGTATTTCTGACAAGATGTAGGCTGTTTCCTCCTAATATCACCAAATAGGTATTTCTAATGCCGAAATACGATGTAGGCAGTTGGTCCTGTGTTTTGGTTGTGGTTGGTGGATAAAATAGTTCCATCAGACGTAGAGATGTGGGTGTCAGGGTAGAGACCAGCACAACGGGAGACACACTACACAACTAAAACATTTTCCTTCAAGTTATTATTTCTTAAAAAGAACTAATTTCCCCAAGTAAAGGAAAAAATCCAACAAGTTATATTAGGAAACGCATCCCGAATGTCGAAGTCATCTTTCTTCATGAGACCCATCTATTCCAGAGAGACCAACTCGTATGCTCAGCAGTGCCTACACCATCCCACTGATTTGAAAGCAGCAAGAGCTGCAAATCTCTATAACAAAGTATGTGGCCTGGTCCCAAAAGGTCACCAGGACTCTAACACGCACTACAATAAATTCAAATTCTCCAGTTGTACATTTAAATACAGTTTTATCACTTCAAATAAACCATCAAAGATTTTCAAAATGTCTCATTTCTCACATATATATTGAAAGTTATTCACAAAATAAATTTGTAATTTCATTGCTTCATTGTATAATCAAAACATAATTCAAACTAATGTATCAAAAACCCAATGCATTTCGGGGCTAAGGCCCCTTCGTCGGGGGTCTAGTTGGAAGAAAGGAAAGAAAAGAAAAGGAAACTCAGTTACTTTTGGTGCTTATGAGGATTCTAGAATTTTTATAATTTGTAGTCTTAGCGGTTCTCACCACGAATGTAGGATAACTCAACAAATCCTATTTTGAGCAGTTTATTACGTAGCAGCAGTAAATCTAGAGAGGGGAAGATTGTTTAGGCATCTTATTAGTCTGGGAAATTATGAATGAGAAAAATTATAACTTTGTAACTTTATTTAGTTGTTTGAATTGATTTACATGAGCTTTACTTGTATATTTGATATCTGCAAAAGAAATATTGTGTTTGTAATCACCTATGGGGAATACCAAGTCCTTATCAACAATACGGGTCATTTTTTAGGAAATCATTGCTTACCTGTGAGTCTTCTATGGGCACGTTAACAAATTAACCTACAAGAGTCAAAAGAATAAATTCCATGAACACTTGTTACGCACATTTAGGAATCTACGTTCCAAGATACGTAAGACTATCCATAAGAATTTTTTACCTGCAAGCCTCCAGAGTACTTTATCGGTATGCTATCTCGTTATATGCGTTTGACTGCAAATGAAAAATAAACGCATTTAATAACCTGCTCGTAATTTTAAGGCGGTTAAACACACATTTAGTGTTTATTAGAAGCATACCAAGCTTACCGTTTTTGTAAACCATCTGGCTCAATACGGCGTCTCGAGTCGGGTGTGGCGACCGGAGCTGACCCTCTATGTTGTTAGTCCTTTTTTCTTGTTTACCTATTCCTACACAATGCGTAGCGATAGACAAAGGACTTATTACTTGCGTATTTTAAAGCCACCATTAGTAAATGGTGAGAATTAAATGTTAACTCAAGATTTACACTCCTGGCGGTACTCCCTAGTTTAATCCTATTGTGCTGTAAATAATATTTTACAATTCAATATGAATCAGAAGATATTTCAAGTATTTGTGTGACCTCGCATATGTGGACATAAACAAATATGGTGATGCTGGTGAATAGGATTCAAACAATCAAAGCAAAACTGTAAGATAAAATAAAATAAAATAAAAATTGCTTTACATATACGAATTCCTGCCTATTTACAATCTCCTTCAGATGAATCACATCCATTTTAGACCCTTATATCTCTAGTACGCTCTTGTGTGTTAAATGAGTGTGTATTTGTGTGTCATTATGTCATGGGTATGTACATATCACTGTGAATTCGAAACCCTCGAGGATTCTGTGTATATTTTTAGTTTTCCAGAATGGTTTAAATCTTCATAGGAAGCAAATCATTTCCATTTTTTCATTTAACCCGTTAGGGGTCACTGTTTGTAGCTTGCGTATCCAAAAGGCTTCACTCTGGAGTAGGATTTTAGCATTATCCAGTCCTAATCGCTGCGGGATCAGTTCAATAATTTGAAATCTCAGTTGGGCTATTGTGTGGCCTACTTCCATCCAATGTTTGGCTAAAGGTGAAGTATAATTCTTGTTGCGAATACGACTTTTGTGTTCGGAGAGCCGTAGCTTCAGCTTTCTGTCAGTCTTCCCAACGTATAGTAGTCCGCAAGGACATTTAATTGAATAGACCACATGCTCTGAGTCACAGTTAGTGGTATGCCTAAGTTGGATTTTTTCTCCCGTACGTGGATGTAGAAGTATATTGCCAGGTATAATGTTGTTGCAATTCTTGCAATTGTAACATCGTGTTGTGCCTTTGTAAACTCCTTGTTGTTGAGTAGTTTCCACCTGTCTTACTGGCTTATTTAGTCGTTCCTTCAAATTCTGCGCTCTTTTATAAGCGAATAAAGGTTTGTCAATGAACAATGTCCCAAAATCTTTTTCAACTTGCAAAATCTCCCATCTTCTCTGAATTATTCTTTTTATATCTCTCGATGCTGTTGAGTATTTTGATACAAACACCATTCTTTTGTTAATAGTTTCTGATTTTTTCTGCAAAAGTTCTGTTCTTGGTATTGTCTTGATTTTCTCAATCTGTTCCTCTAACAGTTTTCTGGGGCATCCCCTGTGTCTAGATATCTTTGTTTCTGTTCTTCCCCAGAACAGCATCGAGAGATATAAAAATAATAATTTAGAGAAGATGGGAGATTTTGCAAGTTGAAAAAGATTTTGGGACATTGTTAATTGACAAACCTTTATTCGCTTATAAAAGAGCGCAGAATTTGAAGGAACGACTAAATAAGCCAGTAAGACAGGTGGAAACTACTCAACAACAAGGAGTTTACAAAGGCACAACACGATGTTACAATTGCAAGAATTGCAACAACGTTATACTTTGCAATATACTTCTACATCCACGTACGGGAGAAAAAATCCAATTTAGGCATACCACTAACTGTGACTCAGAGCATGTGGTCTATTCAATTAAATGTCCTTGCGTACTACTATACGTTCGGAAGACTGACAGAAAGCTGAAGCCACGGCTCTCCGAACACAAAAGTCGTATTCGCAACAAGAATTATACTTCACCTTTAGCCAAACATTGGATGGAAGTAGCCCACACAATAGCCCAACTGAGATTTCAAATTATTGAACTGATCCCGCAGCGATTAGGACTGGATGATGCTAAAATCCTACTCCAGAGGGAAGCCTTTTGGATACGCAAGCTACAAACAGTGACCCCCAACGGGTTAAATGAAAAAATGGAAATGATTTGCTTCCTATGAAGATTTAAACCATTCTGGAAAACTAAAAATATACACAGAATCCTCGAGGGTTTCGAATTCACAGTGATATGTACATACCCATGACATAATGACACAAGAATACACACTCATTTAACACACGAGAGCGTACTAGAGATATAAGGGTCTAAAATGGATGTGATTCATGTGAAGGAGATTGTAAATAGGCAGGAATTCTAATATGTAATGCAATTTTTATTTTATTTTATTTTATCTTACAGTTTTGCTTTGATTGTTTGAATCCTATTCACCAGCATCACCATATTTGTTTATGTCCACATATGCGAGGTCACACAAATACTTTAAATATCTTCTGATTCATATTGAATTGTAAAATATTATTTACAGCACAATAGGATTAAACTAGGGAGTACCGCCAGGAGTGTAAATCTTGAGTTAACATTTAATTCTCACCATTTACTAATGGTGGCTTTAAAATACGCAAGTAATAAGTCCTTTGTCTATCGCTACGCATCGTGTAGGAATAGGTAAACAAGAAAAAAGGACTCACAACATAGAGGGTCAGCTCCGGTCGCCACACCCGACTCGAGACGCCGTATTGAGCCAGATGGTTTACAAAAACGGTAAGCTTGGTATGCTTCTAATAAACACTAAATGTGTGTTTAACCGCCTTAAAATTACGAGCAGGTTATTAAATGCGTTTATTTTTCATTTGCAGCCAAACGCATATAACGAGATAGCATACCGATAAAGTACTCTGGAGGCTTGCAGGTAAAAAATTCTTATGGATAGTCTTACGTATCTTGGAACGTAGATTCCTAAATGTGCGTAACATGTGTTCATTGGAATTTATTCTTTTGACTCTTGTAGGTTAATTTGTTAACGTGCCCATAGAAGACTCACAGGTGAGCAATGATTTCCTAAAAAATGACCGTATTGTTGATAAGGACTTGGTATTCCCCATAGGTGATTACAAACACAATATTTCTTTTGCAGATATCAAATATACAAGCAAAGCTCAGGTAAATCAATTCAAACAACTAAATAAAGTTACAAAGTTATAATTTCCTCATTCATAATTTCCCAGACTAATAAGATGCCTAAACAATCTTCCCCTCTCTAGATTTACTGCTGCTACGTAATAAACTGCTCAAAATAGGATTTGTTGAGTTATCCTACATTCGTGGTAAGAACCGCTAAGACTACAAATTATAAAAATTCTAGAATCCTCATAAGCACCAAAAGTAACTGAGTTTCCTTTTCTTTTCTTCCCTTTCTTCCAACTAGACCCCCGACGAAGGGGCCTTAGCCCCCAAATGCATTGGGTTTTTGATACATTCGTTTGAATTATGTTTTGATTATACAATGAAGCAATGAAATTACAAATTTATTTTGTGAATAACTTTCAATATATATGTGAGAAATTAGAAAGTTTGAAAATCTTTGATGGTTTATTTGATGTGATAAAACTGTATTTAAATGTACAACTGGAGAATTTGAATTTATTGTAGTGCGCGTTAGAGTCCTGGTGACCTTTTGGGACCAGGTCACATACTTTGTTATATAGTAGTGAGCAGGCACTAATCTAACGCATGCACACACACTGTGCAAACATACAAAAAGGTCAAACTGAGTGCAGGACCCGTATACATTCATTGCAAATCTCTATAAGCCATAAAGTTCAGAGGGACAAGAGGTGTGGAATATTAGAGTCCAACTGTCACTCCACCATAGGCCCATGTTTACTTTAACCTATACACCCGAAACACAGCACAAGACTCTTTCTTACTTGGGGTGGTACAGGGGCTAATGCCAGATGTAGAGGGTGAATTACTGTTGCGGTAAGACTTTAACTTACCATGGGACTCTAGATTGACAGAACTCACAAATCACCCTTCCTAAAGGATGCTATGTCTGAGAGGCTAAAAAGGGTATCTCCATCCTAAAGACAGGGATTACTCCCTTCCGTACCTTCCCATATCTATGCTATATATTAATGTATATATTATATATTCATAGCCTATATTTGTCTCCATTCAACAGTAGACATCTCTGAAATATTGAATTTTGATCACACCCATATATGGATCACCTGCGACGAAAGGGAGGGCCCCTGAGAGAAAACATTTGTGATTGTAACTAGGAACTTTCCATGATCAGGATCACAAGGCCTACATGGAGAGAGAGGCTGTGGATTTCATTAAGGTCACTCCACTCTTATACACATCCCCAGCCACCACTTGGTATACTTTCAAAGCAATAGTGCAAGGGGTGGCCATCAGTGTGTCCGGTGGCATGATGAGACAGACACAGAATGTGGTAAACAACCTCACATCATAACGTAGGGACAGATTTAGAAAGAGTTCGCACAATGTAGCAAAGAAAGAAAAGTTGCTGCACTGCGTTGTGTGAAGGAGGGGGAGCAGAACTGCAACCTGTCTGCTAAGAAGTAACGCAGTTCTGCATATCTCTGCACTGGCGCACTTTTGGCAACCATGTGGCAATGAAGCACAATTGCACCATAGTACAAGTGGGCCTGAGTTGTGACAATCATAGTTTTTCAATCATAGTTTTTCTGCAGGAATATGTCCCTTACTGTACAAAAACTTTGTTTGAAGACATTGCCCTCTTCGTATGTGGATTACAGAATCCAGTACACGCAAGGAGTAAACAAATAAGAGGAAATAAAGAAATAAAAACACTTCTCCTTGACACACCCGCATCAGAGAGGTGCAGAATTTTGGTAGAAACCCCTGTCTACAATTCTTTGTAGATAGGGATTTGCTTAAAAACCCACAGGTGGTTGCATGGGAACGCCCATGCACCACCCATGTAATGCCCCCTTGACACAAAGTAACACAAAGCAGTACATAGTTCTGCGTTGTGTTACTTTGGGTTACAGTCCAACACAAATTACAATTTGAATAACATTGTAAATCCTACCAGTAGAGTTTGCATCTGGTCTGTGTTAAACCCAACACAAAGTCATTGTAAATACAGGCCTAAATGGGCTAGAGACTCTGGATTGAAATAAATCTCTCACAAAGGAGCATGAGTTGTACGGCAACGACCAACTGAGAGTCAACAGAACAAAAAGAGCAGATGCTACCCCCTTGAAGTCGAGTCGATCTTCTATGAGAGGGGAGACAAAATAGTTGCACTACTAGCTAGGAGACTGACCTTTCAGAGAGTAAAAAACACATTACTAGGGTAAAAAAGGTATGATGGCTCAGGGCTTATTCATGAGCAGAATTTACAAGATGCCTGTAGGGGTTCTTTTAAGACATTTGCAATAAGGGCATGAAGCATCTAAGGACCTTCAGGTTTATTTGGAGGGATGCATTTGGTCAACTCTTTTAAATGAAATCAGGGAATCTCTGGAGAAGTCAATAGATACAAATGAAATCCAAGAAGCTCTGAAAACTATGCATCCCCAATAAAACCTTCTGGTCAGAGAGTCTGTCTCCTTCCCAAAAAACAGTCTTCGTTCAGTTGAGTGAACCCCTAGCGCCTCTCTTGAATAATTTCCCTCATTCCTCTGCCTAGTACCCTCTATGTGTGAGACAAATATAACCCTAATACTCAGGCCAAGGAAGAAGCTCAGTGAATGTGCCTCTCATAAGCCTGTAATCTTCGATGGGGGTCCAGTAGCCCTATGAGGACAGAAGAATTAATTATCTGTACAATCCCAGCAGGGAATCAATTTTGTATCAGTTGTGTAAGACAACGGTTTAAGGTATTTGTATTTATTCATTTATTCAAAGTTTTCTATAGTGCGAACATGAACCAAAAACGTGGGTGTCAGAGGGCCGAACTGTTCAACCACCTTTAATTTCAGGTGATATTCCATTCTTTAACACCTACTATAGGGGATAGGTAACTTATAACAGTGGCATCTAAAAGTTACAATAGCACACAATTAGACATCCGTAATACAATTCAAGGTATGGCTATTTCATTTATTGATATTTTAGAGAACATTCTTTGTTAATAAAACAATGATGAATTCGCCATTGTTAGGGTACCTGATTCGATTAGGAAGGACTTTGCAGAAACCGAGTAGTTATATAAATGATTCTATTGTTTTTTCATGCAACACACAATTGATACAAAATATTAAAGTCAATAATACAATTATATACATTTATTGCACCGTCCTAGTAGAGTCTATTACTCGTTAGCAAACAACAGAAAACATATAACTTTGTACTATTATTTTGGACAGGATATGTACATAAAAAAGGGCAAACACATTATCAATTCTTTTCCATTTGTCTCAAGTCTGTTATTTGGCAAGTTTTAAAACAGTCCAATGGTCTCCCCTGCATTTCGGCCCATTTTTATGTTTAAGGGTCTCCTCTGGAGCAGTTCTATCAAGGACCCATATAATGTCAGTACTATTTCCAGTTTGATATGCAAACCAATGGAGGGGTAAACGACGCTGACTAGCCTTCTTTTATTTTAGGTGTAATCTAAGAGCTGAACGTTCTTTAAAAAAACTTTCAGTAAGCAGGTCGCTCTCACTATGATTTATTAACTTGGGGCCTTCTGTGGAGTCCTAAACATAAAAAACAGAGAGGAAATTAAGTTAGGACCATTCTGTCTGTCCTTCCATCTGATGGTAACTAGTAGGCTTATAATATATACAGTACTACTTTGCTTCATCAGTTCAGTCCAAAACTGAGCCAAGATCTGGGAGCCCCAATCGGTGTTGACAGGAGTCCCATGACATCTAAAGATGCTTCCAGAAATATGCATGCCAGTTCTGATGCTATGGGAAACTTCTTGAGGGCTGTGAAATGTCCCAATTTGGAGATGTAATCCTACTTGCCTAGTAATGGAAATCTTGGCCTGGGCACATTATGTGCACATTTCTTTATGGAATAGAAAGGCACTGTTCTCCTAGTCCACAGAATACAAATTGATTCAGTAGAAACCATTTACAACTGGTCAGATGGACTGGCCTCTAAGGGTGTTATGAGACCTCAGCAAAAAAAAGGGTTACGCTGATAAATACTTTTTCAACTCTGCACTCTCAGTGACTTCCCCACTCACTCAGTTGCAATTTTCCTTTACAATATCTAAAAGAAATGTTTACATTCGACTCTCAATAGAATATCCGAAAATGTAACAGATTCCCAAAACTGCAAAAACCTTATTTTTAGACCTTAACGTGACACAAAGTGCACCTAAACCCTTTCGCACGCTAGAATGAAGGTCAGACGCATTACAATATGCCTGGGGGTGTTTTTTCACAGTTTGGTAATGAAGGCCTTGGTAATGGAAAAGAAAATCTCTTAATACTCCCAAACCGCTAATATGCTGAGTACTGAGGCAATTATGACATTTCTGATGGTTTTCATTGGAATGCAACCTGGCAAGGTATGAAAAAAAATAAACACAAAACCCGGAGCCCCCCACCCTTTGAGTCTGCAGCCGGTCATCCCCCGAAGAGATGTAAATCTCGGCATAACAATGCTTAAAGCAGCGTGACATTTACAACACACATAAAGTGGTTTGCTATTTAATTTCAAGAGTTTAATTGCCGAGATATATTAACAACACTTCTGTAACAGCCCACTTAAAGCTTGTTGGGTTTTTGTATGTGTGTGGGTAAATGCTGAAAATAATTCAATAGAAACAATTGTGTTGTAATAGTCCAATCCTCGCTTTTGTTTTTCTTTCAGCATGCTTAAGATGTGTGCATTCTTTGTTGCAGGAACCAGCATAGCAGAAAAAAAGAGTATTTTATGAAAACTTGGCATCCTTTTTTCGCTGTGATTTTGTGAAATGCCATGCTGGTTCTAAAGAAATAGAAAAAGCTGCGTGGCTAACGATTGCTACATTCTCACTGAAACATAGAGAAACGATAAATGCTAGTTTAAGGCCATGATTATGTAGATTGCACTAGTCCCATTGCAATTCTGCACCGATATTTGCCTCACCATTTCGACTGGCTCTTGTGAGTTGGTGCAAATTTCAATATAAAATCGGATTTATGTAATCTGGGTAATCCTTAAATGTTGATGCAAGAACACATTAGTGCTTACTGTGGAAAGCAGAAATGTTTGGCAAAATTACACCAGTAAAATCTATAGAATTAATAGAAACATTAGTCAAAATCGCAACAATATCCATACGTTCGATGACATTAAAATAAACATTGACAGCAAACTCATATTTTGTGATCCCCTCACATCCAACTATCTATAACTTTTTCCTCCTTATTTTAAAGTGTGGTGCAAGAGGTTGATCTATGATTTGGAATTCATTTTTAATTGATTAATGCATTGATTGCTAGATTATTTGAACAGATTTTGCATTAATAATCTCAATTCATTATTTTAAAGCGTAATGTTTCATCTGAGGCATGTTGTTAATTTACAGATATTTCTGTAGCGTAACATCCACCATGTCCATTGTCCCCTGTGCTCTCTTTCATGTTTTTGTCCTGACGTCACGTTGGTCAAATGGGGCTCACAGCCTCCATCCCTGAGTGTGTGTTCATATTCTGACTACAGTTGTGCTATGTCATCCTGAGAACATAGGCCTTCCTCAGTGTAGTGAAAAATTTTGCACATCTTAATGTGAGGCAGGGCGTCCTCTCTTTTTTTCACTGTCTGATCTCAGTCTCCCCGACTGCTAACTTGTATTATCGATTGTCAACAGAGAAAATCTCCAGTGGCGGCGGCGCAAATCTAAAATGGAGGGGTGGTGCGGATGAGGGTTAGGGGAATAATAATCAATAATAAAAAAAAAGTCTTACCTGCTGCAGACTCTGCCAGCCGTCTCTGTTCTCCTCTCCAGCTCTCCTCCCGGCAGTCCATTGGCCACAGCACAGACTTCCTAGCCAATCCAGATACTGCTCTCATGCTATAGTTACTAATAGAGAAGCTCCTAGATTGGCCTGAGCGGGCTGGTCTGATGCTCGCTTAGGCACAGGAAGCCTGTGGCTCTTCTCCAACCTGGCTGTGCAACACAGTGGGTTGGAGAAATATATGTGCGCATGTCTGTTTGGCCGGCCTAAGACAGCCAGCGAAACTGACATGCGCACTTATAAGTCCCCACCACTCCTCCTCCCTGCCATGGCCTGACCCTACCCGAAACTCCATGGCTCAGGCAGTGATAAATAAACTGATAATACATTTATTTACTATAATTTTATTTTTCATCTGTTGGCAGAGGGGCGACACTCCTCCGCTATTACGAAGGAGCCGCGCTTCGGGATCTTCTTGAAGTGGTTTATCCAATATCCACCGAACTGCGTGAGTATACTAATGTGAGGGATGTAACAGGGCTAGTGTCTGGGGCACCATCACATATGTTATGGCGCCTGGTGTCATATTGTTAAGTATAATATTAGGTAGCATGATGTCAGTGAGGTGATCTGATGTACTTTTCATGTTCTCATTTGGCTAAGGGTAGTATGGTTTTATATGTTGTGGTGGAGAGAGGAGTGAGTTGCAGTATATGCAGTATCGTTTTATATGGGGATCTATTTAATGCCATGACAATTGTTGTCATCAATTGGGGAAGCACAGAGTTTGTGCTTCCACAATGTCAAGGAGGGTTCTGTCATTTAAATGGGTACATGGCACCATGCAAATGCAAGAATGCTATTGCTCCTTCACTCATGCCATGTGATGGGCACAGAGACACTGACAAAGAGGCTCTTGTGAGGTACACTTTTAATGAGCCACCTAGTATTTGATGCAACATTAGTGTCCTTCCTGAGGATGTCATTTGGGAACGGGCAGAGGAGCAGGAGAGGTGCCCACAGGAAAGCGGAAGGGAAGGAACAGAAATCATTATGAAGACCTGGAATAAGAAAAAGCCAAATTCATACTGATAATAAACAACCTTTCTGTAGGCATTAAATAATAACATTTACGAGAAGGAAATTTGTACACCAAAAATGACTCGAATATGATAAAACTGCTCATGTATATCGTTTATCAAGCCTCAATTTGAATGGTCAAGAAACACATATCACATTTTAGCCTTTGTTTATATAAATCATTTAGTACAATTAGTCACACAATGCCATACAGATTCAGTAAATAGACATTTTGCTGATCACCTAGGGGATAAGAGAGAGAGAGAGCATAGGGAAAAATCAAGTTCAGCATTTAGGTCATATAAACCAAATGTGTAGAGTTGAAGCATAAGGAGTCACAGGAAAAAGTCCATAACTATCCAGCTGAAGAGTTATACCTGCTCACTTCACCAGCCAGCAAAGTACAGGTTGAGTCAGTTCAGAAAGTTCAGTTCAAATGGGTTTGGCATGGGAACAAGAATAAGATTTCAGTCCGACAGCATTCTAGGCAAGGAAATTGGAAATGATAACCAGCCCGACAACTCCACTATGGGGCGATTATACTTCCAAAAGTTCTCAGTTAACGCCCACAAAGTAACAGTTCCATTGTATGTTATGATTTTCATTGGTTGTCCACAGTGGGCTGCTCATGGTGTGATAAGTACCTCATTAAGAAATCTGGAAGCATTAAGTAATCCTTTTGTCAAATCATTAATTCCAACAACTTTATAATTTCCTTCCTTTCCAAGGAAGTTCATTTGTTCACTGTCTGTCTGTTCTCAGACGCTCTCTCTCGGTTTGCAATTATATTGATACATTTCTGTCAATAGTGTTGCTGAATCAGAAAAGGACCTATTGTTCATAAGCATGAAAAGAAACTCTTGTAAATGTTCTCATAGCGTCTGAAATTAATACTTCAGCTAGATTCTGCTTTTCTAAATGAGTAAAAGAAAAATTTTGAGGCCTACATGAAAACTTGTTAAACCATTACCATGTTATGATTATTATAAAACATACATTAATATGAATAACTCAGTTTTCTTAGTAAATTCACTGATTATTTTGTTCTCCAAAGGTCAAAGGTTACATGTCAATATTAGGTACTACTAAAAAGAACATTTCACACATTTCTATTTCTGAAACGGATTACTATTTGCATCACTTTTGTTATTCACGTTTATTTGCATGTTATTACTATAGTAAAACAGCAAATATTGTACCATCAAGCATCTTTAAACTAAACATTTAAATATTTTTCGAGTGTTTTACCATGTAAGCATTTTTTTCATTTGTCACGTTAGGTAATTAGCAGCACATTTTCTGAGTTAACCATGTTTGATTTCTTAAACGCATGTTTACATTGCATAAATAAATAACTGCTTTTCTCTCTCTTTATTTACATCTTTCAAATTTTCAGGTCTTTCAGAACACTTCTGCATGCTTTTATGATGCAGTAAACGGTCTTGTTTTGTGTCATCATCTATTTTGCACATTTTATTAAAATTAGTATAGTAAATCTCATTTATTAGTGAGAATTGATAGAGGCAATCGTCTTTAAACTTTTACGCTCCATCAGGATTGATTTGCCAAGGGATGATCCAGCGCTCTCACCAAAATATTTCACAAATGACACTATCTACTACCAACAAACTTACAATACAACACTAGGCCCATAACAACAATAGAGCGCCTGAATCATGAGGCGATAAGATCTAAATATAGTTGTTTAAACTATCTACAATAATCAAGACCAGCTTGTCATTTTAGAAAGTTTATTTTAAACACATCTAGAAAAACTTAGGTTTTGGTATTTTATTAAACAAGCATTAGAAAATGTCATAAAGAAAGATTTATTTAGTATTAATAAAAAGAGCATAAATCAAGAATTATTATTCATTAGCAGGAATAAGTAAAATTAAGCATTTTCCAAAATCCTAACTATATCTCTGTCTCTACCCTCATCACCTAGTAATAAAGTAATTAATAAAAACTCCTGTCCTCACGTGTAAAGTCCATCAGCATAACATCGTCCTCCAGAATTCTCGAGCGTAAGCCAACTATGTGTTCTCTGAACCTATTCTTATACTCTAAATTAAGCTGAGCTAACTATTTTTCACATTCCAGCAGACGATTTCTAGTTCTCCATTGGCTGAGCCACCTCGTACCACAGTAAACTGTGACACCTCCTTCTTACATGCCCGGGCAAATTCACTAGTCCATTGTTCATGTAGAAGTCTTGGCAGCTTCTCCTTAGGCTGCTACATTTTGTAGCGACAGCTTCCTTTTAACCTTGAGCCAGTCAGCTCTGAACTCCCGTGGCACGTTAGCAAACGTTAGCACATTTCTCCAAAGAGTCATCTTTTTAGCAGTTCAATCCAAAACCTTTCAAAATAAAAGCTCAGAGGCCTTTTCCATCCTTCTCAGAATTATTTTCACTTGAGCCATTTTCATCATTAGGCCTCTTTTCAAAGAGCGTCAATTTTCTGCGCCACCTCTCCTGCGCCACTTTTAAAAGTGTACTATTTTCCTGCAGCCATCTCTAAGCTTCATTTGTAAAACTATTATATAAACAAACACAAAGAATAATTAATGAAAGAAATACAGTTTGTTCTGTTGCCTCCCATCATTGCTAATAATTAACCCATTAGTCTAAATTACCTAGCAGTAAAGCACAAATAAAGCAGCATTTTATATCTACCAGTCTTCATAAATCCATAAAACCTTATGTGCACCTAGAATAGTAGAAATGACATCACATATACAAGGAAAGCAAAATAAGCACATGCCATTATTTTAAAAACAGCTGCTATTAGTTATGACATGACAATAGACAAGATTAATGTATTATTTTCCACATACATGAGAATGCAACATAATGCACATTTATGAGCACACATATTAGTTTCCCGCGTGTTCTGTGAAAATGCAACTTTAAACTAGGTTGAATTATTATACACAGCACAATTTGTTAGCATTATTAATTTATTTATGGAAGTGTGACTTCACGGGTTTAAACAGATTTCTGTTTTCTATCCCGCTCCATCAACTCCCTCATCTGGTGATTAACAAATCACCACACCACCACCCAAAATTTAGCAAAATTTTTATCTAAGATGAACATGATTCAATTTCACCTGTGTTAGTAGTTCTAAAGACTTATCTCATCAGTTTATCTACAATTCTCTAAGAAACCCCTCTAGTTCTATTTCTTTCTCTTGTGTAACATACAACTAAGCTTCAATAAAAGTGTTGCAAAAACTATAACTAATAAAATGTCAGTACTATACTATGTTTGTCTTGACTAGCTGAAACTTTGCTTGTCCTATTGACCTTAAACTTCTCTTTGTTAATTTCTAAAGGAAAAGTAACCTAAATTAACCAAAGCAGAATTATTATGAACATATATATCAGAGACATCTTACAACATTTTTAAAATTAAGCATCTTGAGCTTGTAGAATGTATTTTCATTAAGCTTTCAAAGAAAAATAAAACAAAAATTTTAAAAATTTTACCTAAATTTCCTAAAAATTTCTAACACCCCCCTTTTTCAATTTTAATTTTTTTTTTTATTTTTTTTTTATACTTAAACCTTCTAACAGTATTTCTTCGACCTAATGTCACAAATTAATTTTTCAGCTAACAGAATTTCTTCGACCTTGTGTCATCTAACAAGATTTCTTCAGCCTTATGCCAAAAACAGAATATCTAAAATTTAACAGGTATGTACTTCAATCATTGTCACTTTTGTTTTCAATCTCTTTTTGACTCTCATCATTTACCTCCACTACAGGTATCACTTCTATTTTCTTTCCTGTCTCACTTTTCTTTACACAATCCTTTTGACTTGATATTTCATCAATCTGTTCTTTTGATCTGTATCTCAATTAGAATTTTAGGCCTACATTTTCTTCTGGCCAGTTTTCACTTTTTCTTGGTAATTTCTTCTTTTGCTTGGTCACTTTACATTCTGTTCTCCAAGTTCCTTTTCTAAATTTTCTTAATTGAGAATCTTCATCACTCTCATCAGTTTCAGTGTCAGAAATTTCCATTCTGGACTCAGGTACTTCTTTACTCGGCAGCTTCACTCCATTAGGAACATCATCTTTGTAGCTGGTACTTGGCAATTCATCTTCTTCTTTTTCTACAATTACCTTTAACTTCCCAGTTTCAGAATTCTTGTTCCTGCTTTCAGAGCTACTTTTCTGCTTTTCAATACTCTCCTGGTCTTGAATCACAATCTGATCACATTCTTCTTCTGCTTCTTTTTCTGGCATATTGCCATCATTTTCTGAGTCTTCAATCACAACTTTCAAGTCTTCTTCAATCAAGGCTTGTTTTCCATTCATGTTCTCCAGATGTCGACCAACTTGTCGATCTTCAAGATCTGGATTCTCTTCAGGCTCTTCTTCAGAATCTGAATCATCAATGATGACACTATCCTCATCAGGATTTTCAGGTGTAGATACACGAAAAGTATGGCCAGTGTCAATCCACCTCTTCAGTCTTTTGCACTTCTCTGCATTTGTTGTGACAAGACTGACTGGCCTCCTTTTCTGCCACCTTGGCACTAGAGAATTTCCTTTTAGACGAACCTTTTTCCTGATCCTTTTACCTGGTAACAATTCAAGTACTTGCTCTTTTTCTCTTGTTTGCACTTCAGTTTCATCTTCATCAAACACAGAAATCATTTCATCTGATAAATTCCTGCAGTTCTCCAAATTGATGCCATCATTGATAGGCATCATTCTTTTCTCTGGTATGAAAGTCTGTCTCATGACCTTGTCCATCATAATCTCACGTGGACTTAAATCTGTCTTTTTATCAGTAGTACTTCTCAGAAACATCAAAACAAGTGGAAGAACATCTGTCCACTTTGTACCTGCAGTTAGGCACATTTTTGCATCTTTGTCTTTTATAGTACCGTTCTCTTGCTCCTCAACATCTGAAATTTCTATTCTATCTGTACAATGGAGCAATCTGTTTTCAATATGTTTTCTGTTATCTGATAACTTTGCAACAGTAATTTCATCATGTCGCATCTGAAATGTTTCAACCCATTTTGTAATCAAATAGTAAATCACAAAAATGTAGCACAGTTTGTCATTCAGTGCCATCTCACAGAAATCCAATTGTAATCTGGTCAATGAACCACTCTCCTGTAATTCTGTTCCCAATCTCACAACTATTTTCTTAATTGTGTTCACTTGCCGACAAGTCAGACACCTCTGGTAAAGAAATTCTGCAATTTTATGGTACATATTGTCCATGTCAGTAATTATGCTATTTGGTAAAACTACTCTGTCATCTCTGTGTAACCAAATCTCATCCTCATCTCGCTGTCTAAAATCTGTTCTCAACCATGTGTTTCTCAACCATGTGTTTTTCTCCTCATGAGTTGCTTCATCTTGTAAGCCTTTGACTACCTGCCATGTTTCAACTACAGATGTTAGTATTAGTGAACTCAAAGCATGTTCATCATTCATTTTGTATGCTGCACATATCACGACAGCAAACCTTTCTGTCAATTGAATATCATTAATCAATCTTTTAATTAAATTTGCATTTCTGAAAAGGGAACCTGCAGAAGTCAATGTTTCAATCTGTTGATCAATTGTATCCTTTATTTTAATGTCTTCACTCAAAAGAACATTATTTTCATTCCAACATTCTGGAAGTGCATTTATTCTTTTTGGGCTGTTTTCTTGTTCTTTATTTAATCCTGTATCTGTATTCTCAGTCTGCTCATTAACAAAAATTTGCAATGGCAGTGAAGCCATGTCATTCTGCTGAACCATTACCTGTCGCTGTATTTGTAGCTCTTTATTTAGCTCATTTATCTCAGTCTCCTTTCCCTTTGAGCATAATTTTGACTCATCAGACTGTGTCAATTTAATCAGATCAATATCAGACTTCTCACTTACCAGAACTGAAGTCATCTCTGTTACTTGCTGAGTTGTAATCCCTACTAGTTCAATCTCAAGTACAATAGAATAAACCTTTTCAGTTAATGGGACCTTTAAAACTGCGGAATTAATTTCATCTTTTCTAAGCACAGGGACTGTCACTGTTTCCATATATTCCATGGACCGTATCAAATCATTTGATGAATTTACATAATCAGGAATATTAATTCCAGAAGTACTCATCATTTCATCATGCTTTTCTGTCACGTTAATTTGAGAAGAAGTTTGAGCTGGCACTTTATCAATCTGACCTGACACTTTTGGCGTTGTATTAACCTGTTCTGGGGGTCTTCTTGAATTTCTGTTCTGATCCATATTTACAACATCAATTGTACACTGATCAACATTTTCTACTCTGATACCTTTATTATTTATTTTCGCTAATTTGGGAATCTTTAATTTGCTCTCGCATTTGGCAACAACCTTTTTCATTTTCTTGTACAAGGAAGACATTTTCTTTAATTAATTTGGTAAATGTACTCTTTAAATTTGCCTTGCAACGTTTGCTGATCAATTAATTAATTAAAAAATACTATCAGGTGTATAAAACCTTATAATTTGGTCAATTTAATATTTCTCCTAATTTACCTGTATCACTAAAATTTTATTAACCTGGAAAGAAAAATTAATTTGCAAAAACAGTAGCAACGCAAAATATTTATTCATAACAATAATACCAACGTATAATCACATGTGTTTTAAATGTACTTATTTTTCACTTACACACCTTCTGCAACGTATACCTGTGAAAAAAGAAAACCTAATCTATTTGCTTTTAATTTAAATAAAAATGTTTTGCTGCAAAAACCTTTAGACTCCTTCTATTAATTTATTTAAACTAATAATTTAATTTGACTTGAAAATCATAATTCACCAAATGTAATACAATGTTGCTGTTGAAGACATTTTAACTGTTATTACTGCTATAAATTTTATTTAATTTACAATTCAAATAGTAACTTTTTATTATTTGCCTTTCTAATCACCTTTGCTGCTATTGTTAATTAATCAGGGTAACTGTTTGCTATAATACCCACTTTTAATGTTATGGCTAAAGTCAGAATCAATCAGTTATTAAAATATATTTCTGGGCATTACTAGCATAGGAAATTAAACACTCAATAGAAAATAAACAATGTGCATCAGCACGAGTGTTTTAGCCAATCAGCGTGTGGCTGCACAGCGCTCAGCTAATCAGAATGCCCACCGAGTCTCGACCAATCCGGTCGCGGCCTCTCTATGACACTGCAGTGTCTCTAACCAATCAGGACACAGCAAGCCTCCTTTTGAGGAATAAACAAAATTAACCTAACCAAGCCAGTTCTCCCCTGAACGAAATTTTAACTCTTCTTGCGTTATTCCACTACGCTCACCAACAATCTCTTGTAAAGGAAAAGAAAGCCTATCTACACGAAGCTTTGACCAATCAGGTCGCGGCTCCTCTCATATGATTGCACACGTCACACCCAGCTCCTCCGTGACACTCGGGACCTGCAACACAATGGGAAACCTCGCCTCGCCTCCTCAACCAATAAGAGCTCTCCCTTCAATGCCTCCTCCAATCAGAGCGCTGTTTACGGAGCCTCGCCCAATCAGAGCGCGGTTCTGCTTATGACGCTCTAGTCACTTTCTACTAATCAGAGCTTAGCGGCTCTAACACACCCTCCCGCTGTAGCTCCAAGCTCTCTCCCCTCGCGCTCTAATCAGTAGCCTCTCTTGTAAACTTAATTCAGCCCTCAAAGTTCGTCACACTAATCAGCTGTTACATACTTTAATTCCAACAACAGGACCACTATAGCGGGGAAAAACTAAATCGAGGTCTTAATTTTATTTTCAAGTATGTTCCTGCTGAGTATCTTAAAATTTAATTATTTCGGCAGGTACTGACACGCATTATTTAATTAAAACGTTATCACTTTTAATACAGAAACGCTGTCAGCGAATCATCTGCTCAGACGCTGCAATACGATATTTCAGCCAACCAGAGAGCGGCTCTGCTCCTTTTCTCTGACACCTTGACCAATGAGAACGTGACAATGAGGTAACATATAGAGCAACAGCCTTTAGCTTTCCCACTCGCTCAGAAATTGTTAAAATACAAACTTTTATTTAATAGCGAGGAAACAGGGACATGTACAACCTTGCATTACAGCGCAGCTCCGCTGTAACACATACTATGGCCCTTCAACCAATCAGGGAGCGGCCCTGCTATGATGCAGCGGCACCTGGACCAATGGGAGCGCAGCTTTGGCTATGACGCGACGGTTTTTTAGTTAATGTCAGCGCGGCGGCTGACGTAGAGAGCCGCTGCAGAATCCTTTTCCCTTCGCGTTCAGCTCCTCCTGAACAAATACACGCAACGCCTGTCATTCATCAACAGTGACAGACAAATTAAAACAATTCGGCAGGAAGGTAAAGGGAACAATTTTTCATAATAAGACCGCTCTAGCCAATTAAAGAGCTACTCTACGATGACGCGCCGGGTGCTTTAACTAATCAGAGCACTGCTTCTTTCACACACACGGCCGCTGCCGTTCTAACTCACTCTCACCCCGCGCTTCAAACAGTCTCTCTCCAAAACACCTTGAGACTGAAATATAATGCGCATATGGAGTGAGCTAGCTCATTTTTAGGTCTTTAATATTTACTAAACTTTGGGCACTTGTAAAGTATCTATATTACGGGCAACCACCTTCAAACATAAAAAACGCTGTCAGCGAATCACAGCGCAGTTCTGCTATGACGCGCCGGCATTTCAACAAATCAGGGCACAGCTTTGCCGAGACGCTTAGGACACATTAACCAATCAGATCGCGGCGGTTCTCACACACCCACAGTCGCTGCGGATCCAGCTCTCTTTCAGCGCTTCCACTCCTTAGATTGCCTTTCCCTTACCAGGTGTGTTTATAATAATATTCACTAAGCGTTTATAAAACGAAGGAAATAACTAGATCGGGCACACCTTTAAAATAAGAATAATTCATTCAGCTATGATACTGGCATTATTTATTTGCATAATTGCTTTCAAATTAGAATTCTAAAAACGGGGACACTTTAATTTACTAACAATTTGGATAATTGTGGTGGTACACGTCAACTAGATACACAACCACCTAAATCAATATAATGCTCACTGCTTTGTTGTGAGGCTTTTGGCTTTCAACCAATCGGAGCCTAGCTTTACTGTGACGCTCCGGACGCCTTACCCAATCAGAGCGCGGCAACTCTGACGCATGCAGTTGCTGCAGCTTCAGTCTCTCCCCACACTTTCACTCTTAAAACAGCCCCTCCCTTACAATTTTCGATCGGGGCACTTTTCAATGGTTTAAAATAGCGCGCAGTGCTTTTAAGTTTATTTAAACAACGTGC
This sequence comes from Lissotriton helveticus, assembly GCF_964261635.1. NCBI lineage: Eukaryota > Metazoa > Chordata > Amphibia > Caudata > Salamandridae > Lissotriton > Lissotriton helveticus. Next base: position 1,092,432,699 of record NC_136059.1, read on the forward strand.
AACACTTTTATAAAGTCTTAGAATGGTACAGACTTTAACTAAACTTTCCTAAGTACCTTAGAATTACTTTTGGTACATTTTAGTGAATACATAAAACGAAACTCATCTGTCTGCTTCTCTAATTAGGATAGTTTACATACATTCAAGTATCCACACTTCGGAATAGTCGGCGCTATTCTCACTAAGTATAATTTTCATTTGCCAGTAGAGCAACTCTTACCCTACCCTTCTAACACGTAAAAATATGAACCCGTTTTCCTCTGAACGCACCGCGAAGTGACAGTTCTAAGAGTTCCACTTGAACATACCTTACAAAACAATCACGCACTTTCACACTGAAAATTCCCTAACTTCAGACACACATGAAATCCGTACAGGACTCTCACCTGTTTATAGAAATCATGCACCGTTAGCAAAATAACACCGTTATCCGTACAGGACTCTCACCTGTTTATAGATATAAAACATGTACCCGTACAGGACTCTAACCTGTTTATAGATAATCATGCACCGACATTACCCTGCCCTTCACTCAAGCTCGAATATAACTAATACTCTTATCACAGTGAGTTTTATGGAAGGCGCTTTGTCCCTATTCTCATGCTGCTCTAATTTCTTAGAAAACCCTCACTATACAAGATTCACACCTAGCCCTAAAACTGTGTTGCACGGCGACAACACTGTATTGCGCGGCGACAATACCTCTGGTACACGGCGATACCAACAGTGATACTCGGCGATATCACAGAAACAGATCAGATATTCTGCATGACTACCTTCTCATCACACAGTGTTTGTACCGGTACACACATAGCACAAAATAAACAAACTCAACATGTGTTAAAACTTAATCCTATGAATTTACCAACATATATGTATCATGCATGTAACATGTATGTCAAAAACAACATATATAAACCGTCCGATGGCTACCATGAAATTGATCCAGCGCTCTCACCAAAATATTTCACAAATGACACTATCTACTACCAACAAACTTACAATACAACACTAGGCCCATAACAACAATAGAGCGCCTGAATCATGAGGCGATAAGATCTAAATATAGTTGTTTAAACTATCTACAATAATCAAGACCAGCTTGTCATTTTAGAAAGTTTATTTTAAACACATCTAGAAAAACTTAGGTTTTGGTATTTTATTAAACAAGCATTAGAAAATGTCATAAAGAAAGATTTATTTAGTATTAATAAAAAGAGCATAAATCAAGAATTATTATTCATTAGCAGGAATAAGTAAAATTAAGCATTTTCCAAAATCCTAACTATATCTCTGTCTCTACCCTCATCACCTAGTAATAAAGTAATTAATAAAAACTCCTGTCCTCACGTGTAAAGTCCATCAGCATAACATCGTCCTCCAGAATTCTCGAGCGTAAGCCAACTATGTGTTCTCTGAACCTATTCTTATACTCTAAATTAAGCTGAGCTAACTATTTTTCACATTCCAGCAGACGATTTCTAGTTCTCCATTGGCTGAGCCACCTCGTACCACAGTAAACTGTGACACCTCCTTCTTACATGCCCGGGCAAATTCACTAGTCCATTGTTCATGTAGAAGTCTTGGCAGCTTCTCCTTAGGCTGCTACATTTTGTAGCGACAGCTTCCTTTTAACCTTGAGCCAGTCAGCTCTGAACTCCCGTGGCACGTTAGCAAACGTTAGCAAATTTCTCCAAAGAGTCATCTTTTTAGCAGTTCAATCCAAAACCTTTCAAAATAAAAGCTCAGAGGCCTTTTCCATCCTTCTCAGAATTATTTTCACTTGAGCCATTTTCATCATTAGTCCTCTTTTCAAAGAGCGTCAATTTTCTGCGCCACCTCTCCTGCGCCACTTTTAAAAGTGTACTATTTTCCTGCAGCCATCTCTAAGCTTCATTTGTAAAACTATTATATAAACAAACACAAAGAATAATTAATGAAAGAAATACAGTTTGTTCTGTTGCCTCCCATCATTGCTAATAATTAACCCATTAGTCTAAATTACCTAGCAGTAAAGCACAAATAAAGCAGCATTTTATATCTACCAGTCTTCATAAATCCATAAAACCTTATGTGCACCTAGAATAGTAGAAATGACATCACATATACAAGGAAAGCAAAATAAGCACATGCCATTATTTTAAAAACAGCTGCTATTAGTTATGACATGACAATAGACAAGATTAATGTATTATTTTCCACATACATGAGAATGCAACATAATGCACATTTATGAGCACACATATTAGTTTCCCGCGTGTTCTGTGAAAATGCAACTTTAAACTAGGTTGAATTATTATACACAGCACAATTTGTTAGCATTATTAATTTATTTATGGAAGTGTGACTTCACGGGTTTAAACAGATTTCTGTTTTCTATCCCGCTCCATCAGGGATGACCCAAAGGAAGAGGAAGAAAGTAGGCCACACAAAGTGGTGATGAGGGAACCCATACTCCAAAAGGGAGAAGACCAGCAAATGGAGGAGGAGCTATGAAGTGCGAAAGTAGGGGACATTGACCAACCAACAAAGTTGCCATACATGGAGATTAGGGATCCACTTAGGGGCTACCTGTTACTAAGCACCAAGGAAAATGTATGGTGAATGAAAACTACTCTACAGGGAAAACAAACAAAAGGAAAGGCCAAAAGCTGAGGCCAGGGAACTGCCCCAAGGAACCATTCCCTATCAACACTTGGGCAACGGCTATTACAACTTATGCCATTATTATTTGTGAGAAGTCACCAGAGTGCACTGTTGTACTATCGAACTATAAGGATGTCATTGGCAAGTATCGGCTTCGTGGGCCTGGCCTGGCTAAAATATAATGCGAAATTTAGATGGAAAATCATTACATTAACTAAATCTTGGGCTGACATAGATAATAAGTTGTGGCTAAAGTATATGACCACAACGAGGCTGATACAGAACATTCACACAGTGAGTTGTGTACCCATGCAGTACACACCTTTTTAAGGGCATCCCATCCCAGAGGTGGGGATGTGGACAGTTAGGTATGCAGGAAGGGCGCCTTCTGGAATATTTACTAGGCAGCATGCCTCAGTACCGCTAAAAATACCAGACCACCCCAGCACGGGGGATATCAGATAGCAGGGGGTGGTGGGGAAAGTTACTAAATTAAACAATGAGGCCATGCGGCTCTGGCAGTTGAGATATGCAGATGGGAGGGCTGCGAGGGTGTTGTGTCACCGTTTTTCACAGGGTTTTCAAATACCAGACACAAGGCCAAGACTAGGAAGATGAGTAGCAAACCTGGGATCTTGTTAGGATGCCTCCAAAGTGGTGGCAGGGAGCCGAACAAAGAAGGGGAGGTGTCAGAATGGCAGGCCCGTTTGAGGCCCCTCTATTGGACAACCTCATTATTTCTCTATTTGGAATTGTTCTGAAAAAAAGTGGCTGACAAATTTTGGCTGATTCACCACCTCTCATGACCAGAAGGGGCATCAATGAATGACTTTATTGATCATACTTATTGCATACTATCCTATGCCAGCATTGACACTGTCACTAAGTTGATGAGAGAGTGCGGCAGGAAAGCGGAGAAGGTAAAAGAAGAAATCAGTGTTGCTGTTACTACTGATTCATCAGGATGACTTTCAACTCCTCATGATTCACCTCCAGGGGTCATACTGTGTAGGCAAAGCCATGCTGATAGGTGTAAATTGGCCTGCAAGCTATTTGAAAAGAACATCGCCTTTGTGGAGTAGGTGGTGATACAGGAAGCAGCAATGATGCATTTGCTGCCTTACTTGAATGATTTGTTGTGGCTCCAAGGTGACCCGCGGACGGTGGAAATATTTTCTAATGCGGCTGGAGTAGGGAGTTTTGGAGATAACTGGGATCATCTCTGTCATGCAGGAGAGTGGCCCCGACCATGGGATGAAAAACGCCACAGTACAGCCTTTGTCAAGTTTTTTTCCACTGGTGCTGGCGTTACTGCTGTGGGGCAATGACCCGAAGAATAGGAAAGTGATGTTTCTGGGTGACAATAAAACAGTGGTGTATGTGGTCAACAGGATAGTCACCAAAGATGAATATGTGTTGAACCTACTGAGATTTATGGTGTTAACATCTTTGAAAGAGAACATGCTGTTCAGGGATAGGCACATTGCAGGATTAGACAAGGGATAGCTGATGTGGTATTACATTTACAGTGGACAAGGTTCCGTGGTTTAGCTCCGGGAATGGATGTGTGAGGCTTGAAGATGCTAGAGCAATTGTGGGGAATCGGAATATGTGAATAATGCAGCTAGTAGAGTAATCTTTGGCAGACTCGAAGAGGCAAACTTACAGGATTGGATTCACAGAGTTCTTAAAATCTTGACTGACAAGGTGGCAGACAGGGGGAATTAGGTTAGAGGACAAGAAGCAGGACATGATACATTTTATTTTGGGGCAAATGGAGATAGGTTTGGTGCCTGTTATGATTTCAGGGAAGGTGGCGGGAATTACCTTTTATGAGAGGTGTGGTGGAGTATTACCCTTGTCTGGGAAAGTTGGAGAACAGGATATTAGAAGGCTAGGCTAGGAAAAGGGTTGGGCAGAAAGAATAATGCAGCCAGGATATTAGAAGGCTAGGCTAGGAAAAGGGCAGTGCAGAAAGAATAATGCAGCCAATGACGATATAGATACTGAGGAAAGAATTGAAGCAGGTGAGAACTGTGTTCACGTCCACCTAGGAGAGCTGGCTGTTTGGGGCAAATTTGACATTGGTATTTTTTGGGGTGCAAAAAATGGCCTAACGGTTTGCTTCTATTCTACAGGTTTAGGCATGTTGAATAGTTCCAAGAAAAAAGTGTGGATTTGTGGCATTCCAGTATAAAAATGAGCTGGGCATGAAGCCAGAAAGCTATTCTTTTGACAAACAGTCGGGGTTTGATCAGGCTAGCGGGTAGTTGTGGTATTAAGGGTTGGGGGGGTTAGATGGGGTTAAGTCATGCCCACATTGGGGGAATCCAGGAGTAATTGGTCTTGGCCAGATTTGGTGTTAGTGCACCTAGAGGAAAATTACTTAGTTTAATCCACTGACCTTGAATTAATAACAATGATGAAATGCGATGTAGAGAGCCTGTAGGGGAGGTGGACTAAGATGGAGTTTGGATGGATGCAGTTGTTGCTACAGAAAGGATGGATAGGGGCACAAAAGCCAGCAGCGAAAAATCAGACCAGGAAAAGGTAAACAGGTAGATGTTGGTTTTCTGCAAGTCAAGGTGATTAGACATTGGGAAATATTAATGAAAATAGTTTATTTTGGGCACAGCTCATAAAACACACCAACTAAACATATAAGTAAAAAAGTCAATTAAACAAATACAAGTAACAATACAATAAAATGCCACCAAATATAAGAAATTAAAGAAGCAGCTTTGAACCATTCTTTGAACCAGGTGATAGGCGAGCTGCATTAATGTCAGAGATTCTCTGTTGCGCTGTAAAGTGTGATTGTAAATGTTGTAGAGGTGTACCCAGGGGCCCATCCTGCCTCTCAGGGATAGACCCAAGATGTTTTAAATATTAACATCCTGTCTTTTAATGTCTAAATCTAAAGTATTCTAAACCCAAATTAGAAGGCCCCCAGACAGGCCCTCTCCTTAGAGGGTATTGCCTCAATACTAAAATTCGAATATCCCAGCCTATATTTCTTATGCCCAAGTTTCTTGTAGTGTAATTATATCATGCTCGTCAATGAATGCCACCCAATCTGGGTCTGCAATTTTCCCCTTTAGTCACACTACATTCCATGAAAGTAGCAAAATAGCAGGTTCAAATCCATTAGGTACTGTTTCCAACACATTATGATATACTAAGGGGAGTGACTGTTCAGTGCTACTGGTGAAGGATGGATGCAATCAGAATGGATAAGGAGACTGGAAGAATGATCAAAGAATCTCTAACCCGGGCAAGGATTTGTTTGTTCACATTTAGCTGGCCTAAAATGTGCCTCATCTTTTCTACTAACCATGCTATTCCCATCATTCACCTGAGTGTGAGTGTCTTGCGGACACCTACCGGGAGCTGACTCAGAGTGGATGCAGTGGCTCCCGGGGCACCAATCTTGACTCTCAACATCAGAGAGATGCTGGAACCTGTTGTAAATAGGCACAGTAAATTGACTCTTTTCAGCAACCAAATCAGGATCACTCTGTCTTCCTACATTCATTTTCAGACGCTGAGGCATTATGTGAATATAAAAAAAAACAATGGGACAGTGCTCACACCAGTTCCAACTTTATCTATATTCAACTTAGTACCAAAGTGAATTAGTCTCTCAGCCAGCCTCGGTTGCCTACAGTTCATTCTGACGCAGTCCCCACTCTTTGTTTTAACTGATGGACCAATCCACCCAGCCCTTCTCACAAAAAAATGTCCCTGTATTCATGTGGCCTAAAATCCATGAATTGGGATAACCAGTGGGAGACCTTGTCATTTCATCTTTGCTGGTATTCAAATGGGGAACATCAGTCAATATGGCCACAAATGGACAACAGTTAGGTGAAAGTTCTAGTTCATGTGTTGATGGGCAGGTTGACTATCACACTGCTGGCACAGATATTTCTCTTAATTGGGCTGTGGCTCTCCCCAGGGCCCGTGGTTCCAGAAATACGACACATTATAGAGTATCGACTAGATGCCGTGATAAGATCAATTGTCTGGAACAATACTCTGCTCTATGCCACATATTGACCATCTTTGTGTGGCATACAACAGAACAACCTGTATTGATTGAAGAATGAGAGTGGAATGTTTGATTTTTAGGTAGGATTAGGTTTTGAAAAACTGAAAGAATGATAGTATGATTGAAGTATGAAAATGTTACTGGGTAGGTTCGAAATAAGTATGTAATTTTGTCACTTTTTATTCGCGTTCAAATTGATTATGTGTATTATATTTATAAAATAATTATGTGTTATGGATGTACATAAATGCTTTCTACACTAAAATAAAAATACTTATATATTTGCTAAAAACTGTCTCTTACAAATAATTGATTTATGTTAATTTTGTAATGTGCAGTACCAACCTCTAGGTTTATCACCCCATGTACACTAGGATCCCAGACTTGGGACCACACTATCCACTGGCGGGGTTTGTTCTTTGGTCTTTGTTCAGTCTTTCTTCCCCCCTCGACCCGCCAACATCCAATAAGAAGCCCATTGGGGAACCCCCTTCTTTTGCCTCTCCCCGGGGTAGCTAGCTGCTGCTTTGCCTTTGAAAGGTCATAGGGGCATATTATCAAGGGGGTTTATCTCCGCTTTTTTGGCTTTAAAAGCCAAGAAAGCAGAGATAAAATTATCTCCCTATTACCTAGCTGTCGCTAACACCAGTTAGCGACAGCTAGTAGGAGATAGCGACCATCTTGGGCCCCACTTTGCATGTCAGTGATATTTATCACTAATGACATGCAAAGTGGGCGTGCCAAGATGTTAGCGACTGGAAACAGTCGCTAACATCGCTATCTCCTATTACCAACTTTTGGAGATATTCGCGCTAAGCGCGAATATCTCCAAAAATTAACACCTGCCCTGAGCAGTTCTTAGCCATGTTATCCAATGGGAGGTGGATAACATGGCTAAGAGCATTAGCTCGGTAATGCATGAATATCGCTGACTTTTCAGCGATATTCATGCATTGCGGCCGTTTTTTATCGCATTTGCGATAAACCTTGATAATAGCAAGGTTTATCTGCGATAATTTCTGACGATGCTTAGCGTTAAAAAACTCGTTGCTAAGCATCGTTAGCGATAAATATCGCTTAACGTTGGTAATATGCCCCTCAGTTCCTTAATCTGGATGACTGTTGAGCTTGTGGGGTACCAGAGCTGGGCTGGGATTGTTCCATCAGTCCTGCACCCAATGACTTTACAGGGTTTGAGGTCACAACTTGTGGTGCGGTAGCTGTCTCTAACAATACTTGGTTTGGGGACCGATGATCACGCAACTTAGCATGGATATCTGAAAGTTTCAGCACGGCAGCTTCCAGTTTACCGAGCTTATCCAGGATCGGAGAGAGGCTTGTTGTCAGAGACTGCAGGTTTTTGGCAAAAACAAAGTCCCTTTCCGGATTGGAGATAATGTTAGCACTAACAGAGCCAGACCCAGCACCAGGCTACTCCTGCCGCGCCCCTGAGTTTAGTTGTGTCTCCGATTTGAAGAAATGCACAATACCTTGTGACATGGGCACCATCACTGCCACGCTTATTAACAAACCACATAATTCCATGGATGTCAGCTGAGTTTAAGGTCCTGAAGTGGGCACACAGGCTGGGAGCTGCAATGCTACCTTATGGTAGAGGCATTTAAAGTACTGAGGAAGACTGGGAGCTTTTAGGACTTCTTTGAAAACTACAAAAAAAGATTTCCATTCTTACTAGTCTCTCAATCTCTGTAAAGAGGGCACCGTTGGACAGCCTGTGAAGAGAGTGCACTAGTTTGCAGCCTCTAAACAGAGCCCATCATTGGCCAGTCTTAACAGACAGCACCCTTTGTGGTGGTCTTTGAAGACAGCACAGCTTTGGCTAGTTTCTGAAGAGAGCTGTCTATCTTGCTAGAGACTACTAGTTTGGACTTTAATAGGCTGAGTGCAGATTATCCCACATGTACTTCCCTACCCCTTAATACCTTGTGTAGTTACTGCAGTTATATAACCACATCTGTCAACTGACAAAAGTATGCAGTATTGACAGCCATGGCCTGTGGAGGGAGTTGCAGTGTGGCAGAAAGGTGGATGGGCAGGGTGGGGGGTGCTAAAAACCGGAATATGGATAATTGAAGGTAAGGAAACAATTTAATTACTAAAACGAATTTGGCTGAGTATTGATCCTATTACGTAACAGTAATCTTCATTACCCTGAGTCATAGTCCTTCTCCTTCCAGTCATAACTTTACAGGGTGGCCTGACAACATGACAGACATCTTTCAAAAGTAACAAAAATTGAACCACGCTTTCTGAGTAGTCTTTGTTTAGTTATGAATATGATATCACTTAAAATCCTATTCCTCCCTCCGATAGCCGATCTGCAAGTAAAAAGTAAATCTGCTGTATTGGACATGCTAACAAGTGACCTTTAAGGACTGAAACAAGAAGGACTAGTGCTCGGTATAGTGAAGATTATTGGTAAGTAATAGGATCTTCACCTGTTATCCTCACCCAATTCTTTACTTTACGAAGATGTACAATAGCTTTTATAATCCAAGCACCCACAATGCAATCAGAAGCAATTATATAATTTATTTTAAATGAACGTATATTAATTATAATAACTTTATTGCTGATTGTACAACAAGAAAAGCAAAATTAACTGAACCAATTTTACATAAATGCGATATATAATGCAAAACAAAAGTATTGACAGTAGAGCATGTGGCTGATCTGCAGATTTCTTATAATAATTAGCCACACGCATCTGTCCACAAAGTCAACAGTGCATTCATTGGGCAGTCTAGCACATTTCCTGACACCTCCTAACCTATTGACAAATATGTCTGTGAGATAGTTTGCCATACCTGCCTACTGAAGTTGTTTTTTTGTTGAGAAAACAAAAGTTCTTTGTAAAAACGAAAACCTTTAGCTTTCTCCAGCTATATTAACAAAGCTCTTTTTACATCTGAGACTGAAGGAACTGGAGTATCTGAATTTTCATCGAAAACCGGTAAAATAATCTCTTCTGAAAAATAAAATTGTGTCTGAACTTTTGGTTTGAACCTTGGATCTGGACAGAACACTATTTGGAAAAAACAATAGTATGACCAAGAAATATGTGATGGCCACTTCTCTAATTTTCCGGATGATGTTATTGCCACCAACAAAGCTACTTTAGCTATGATCCGAGCAATATTAGCTGATCCAAGTTGCTTTAAGGTCTTTTATTGTAGCCCATACAGTCTGGATTTGGAATAGCACGCTTTCTAAGCCTGAAACGTTTAAATTATCTAAAAAGTAATGGAACCTTTTTATACATGTCTCATCGAGCTTCCCTGTAACCCCTGATGGCTGTCCACTGCACCATAAGTGTAGATGGAGGTAAACCTTTTAAAAATCCTTGTCTCAAACATTATAGGATCTGAAAGAGATCAAAGGAGACACCTGTCATGAAACAGTTCTCAGGGGGCCTCATTTATGAGAAATGACGCATCGCTGCGTGAAAGCAGCGATGCGTCATTTCACATTGCGCACTCCTTGCGACATACCTGGTGCGTCATATTTAATGTATGATGCATCATGACGCAAAGAGTTACAGATACGTCAGTATTTCTGACGTATATGTAAGCGCAAAAGTGATGCATTGCTGGAGCGTGTCACAAAAGTGACGCAACTCCAGCAATGCGTCCTGAGGCAGGCGCAAGATTTTGACGCAACAGCGCCCTAGAAGTGACGCAGTGAAATCTCATAGATTTCACTGCGTCACTTATACGAGGCTTTTTGCAGGGGAACACCCCCCCTGCATACATTATACCTGATGCAGGTATAATGTACCGCAGCGGTTTACAAAGTGATGCATCTGCTTAGATGCGTCACTTTGTAAATAGTGCGTACCAGGAGGCATTTTTTACACCGCCGATGCGTAACAAAAAGTGACGCATTGGAAGCGCAAAACTGACGCAAGGCCTCATAAATGAGGCCCCAGGTTCTTCCAGTGCGTGGCAAAGGAAGCTAGTGTTGAAGGCTTTCTGTAAGCCTGATGTCGAGGGCTACAGGTTTGGAGCATCTTAGTTGTTAAAAGGCAAGCCTCTCAACTTCCAGGCCATGAGATGTAAACTGAACACCTGCTTCTGAGACAGCACTGGAAATTTGAGCTGTGGAAGCTCCAATAGTGTTCTATTGCCAGCTGACCAAGCAATGATATTCACAGCCGGTGAGACCGGAACGGGGCAATCAATATCACTGGGACCCTCTCCGCCCGAATCTTCTGCAGCACCATCAGGAGGAATTGCTTGAATGTATATAGAATCATCTCCAGGCAATGAATTGAGAGAGCTTCCATTCCCCAAGCTTGCTGGCACCACTTCTCTGAACAGAATAAGGGCAGTAGAGTACAGGTCCTGGAGTCGAACAAACCCAACCACAGAATGAAAGATTTTCAGACTGGAACAAAATTGAGGATGGAATGTTGCAACTGAGGTCGATTGCATGAATATTCACCCTCCCTGAGATACTTATCACTTTCAGGGAGATTAGATGTGACTTTACACAAAGGGAATGAGCTATTTTTTCTAGATCTTTGTTTTTTTGTGGCCCCCTGTCAGTTCACATACCTTTTCGCCACCTAATTATATTCCGGAATTCCCCTTTCTTCTGCAGACCTCTCTACCAGCTCATTCAGTTGTGAACAAAACCGCTTAGGACCTAATAAACGAAGATGATGAATTAAGGACCTATGGTGTGGATCTAGCTTCTATGACTTAATCCTCAACAATGCTCTTCCTTCCACTGCGGCACTCACTGCCATCACGGAAGATGACAATATAAAATTTGTATTTGGCAAAAGCTGAGCTGAAAGCTCCATATTTCTTAGAAAAGGAGGAGGGTAGGACCTTTCCAGAAAATAATAAAAATAAGTGGCTGAAAATCTTTTAATAAATCTTGTGATGCATATGCTGCTATGCTTCAGTTGTTAAAGAAAATGTAGTTGAAGCATATAACCTCTTCAACAATGCCTTCACCTTCCTATCCACTGTGTCTGGCAGCCCAGCTTCTTTGGAAGCTAGAGAAGAAGGGGAGGTCCTACTAGGCAACATAGATTTCATCATCGGTATCTGGGGAAACTCCTCATCAAACGTCTCCAGTGGATATCTAGATAAATATGTTAGGAAGGAGGTTTTATCAATGTGTTTCCATTCTTAAGAATTATCTTTTCATTACTCATGCAAAGGTAGATCATCAGCATTCTGAGTAGTACATAGGCATTCAATTATTTTTCCTTTTCCTGAGGTGTATCTTGAAACCCTATACATCTTTTATGCGCTTCAATAAATTCTGAAGGTGTTGCCCTTGAACGTAATTTCCTTTTGGACGTCTAACCTGGTATTCTTCTATGTCAGTATTTATCTTTTGCCTCTAACCAGGATGCACACTTGATGCAGTACTCACTGCCTCCTTCATTTTAATCCCCAATTCATTTCTGTTCATGGAGATAACCTATTCTACCTATTTCTCAGAATCGTTTTGGTGGATTTCTCAGAGCACTTCCTGGATTCCATAATGGCTGTTTGAATAAGACCATGATGGAGCTGTTGTTCTTATTTATAGGTCATTGTATGAAATAGGGAATACCTTTATTTTCAAGAGCTGCACACTGTGGGCCTCATTTATGAAAACAGCGATGCGTCACTTTTCATTGCGCCCTCCTTGCGACACCAATGATGCGTCATATTTACAGTATGACGCATCTTGGCGCAAGGAGTTACAGATACGTCCGTTTTTCTGATGTATCTGTATGGCGCAAAAGTGACGCATTGCTGGAGTGTGTCACAAAAGTGACGCAACTCCAGCAATGTGTCCTTTCACATGGGGCAAGCCCCATGTGAAAGGGCCTGCGTCAGTCTTACGCTTGCTGTGAGGCAGGCGTAAGAAATTGACGCATTTGTGTCCTAGAAGTGGCTCAGTAAAATCTTATAGATTTCACTGCGTCACTTCTATGACCCTTTCTTGCGTAAGAACGCCCCCCCTGCATACATTATACCTGGTGTATGTGTAATGTAGCGCAGTGGTGTACAAAGTGACGCATCTATCTAGATGCGTCACTTTGTAAATATGGTGCAACAAGGCACATCTTTTACGCTGCTGGTGCGTCACGAAAAGTGACGCACCGGCGGCGTAAAAGTGACGCGCGGCCTCATAAATGAGGCCCTGTGCATTCGAAAATGCAGATATAGCTCCCAGCCCCATCTCAGCAAATAAGTGGTGTGTGTGTGTCTCAAAATGCTGCACTATACAACCATCCACTCTACAGGCTGATGTGAGTGTAATACACATGAATAAGCAGTCTTACCTATTGAAACAATGTCTCTCTAGGTTTTTGAAAGATCTGCAGGCAGATCATTGAAAGGAAGAGGGGATTCATATTGATATAACTGTAACTTAAGAAAGACTACTCTAAAGAAGTAGTTTCATTTTTAGGTGCTTTTGAGAGATGTCTGCTTGGTGGGGGAGCACGTCGGAAAGTTAGGACTGGGACGAGGAGGACGTATGAATGGGTGGTGCACCTTATTGCATACTGTTCATTTTTAGGAATTCAGTATTATGGAATCAGATTTGTCAGTCAGTCAAAAAGATTGTTTATTCAGACCGTAGGTCCTTAAACATGTACAAACATATAAACATGGCGATCTTCAATTTAAAAACCAACTTGAGTTAAAAATTATATATTCACCGTATATAACACTCTAAGGGCCAGATGTAAGTGGCCATTTACCGATCGGTAATGGCCGATTTCGGCCGTTACCGACCGGTAAATGGGTTTTTGGTATGTAGGGGGCTACATTTACCGATTCGGTAAATTTACCGAATCGGTAAAATACCGAATCGGTAATTTTACCGATTCGGTAATTTCGGGATGTAGGTGGGACTCTTCAGAGTCCCTAAGGGCTTACAGATTCGGTATTTTACCACCCAATTCAATTGGGTGGTAAAATACCGAATCCAGGTGTGCATGCACATGTGTGCATGCACACCTATGGGGCATGTCTGTCTGTCACATGGCACACATGCCAGTATTTGGGGTGCTAGAGGGTGTCAAAGTGACACCCCCTGCACCCTTGCTGGAATCGGTATTTACCGAATCGGTAAATACCGATTCGGTAATGCCCATTGATTCCTATGGGCTTCAATGCCCATAGGAATCAATGGGCATTACTGAATCGGTATTTACCGATTCAGTAAATACCGATTGTTACAGAATCGGTAATTCAATTACCGATGCTTCCTACATCTCCCCCCTTCTATTTTACCGATTCATAAATACCGAATCGGTAAAATTCGGTATTTATGAATCGGTAAAATAGAATTACCTACATCTGGCCCTTAATCCATTAAAAAAAAAAACTTCTAAAAGGAGAATATTCTATGACAATTATTTAAATTCCAAGAATCATTAATAAAGACAGGAGTACATTTCATCAAGTCAATGCTAGTAATAAAACATCCGTCTACACATTATTAAACACTTTTCTAACTTCAAGCATAAATGTCCCTGTTGCACATGCTACATCTAATGAGTACATCTCGGTTAACAAGTCTACTGCCTGTGCATGATTCCTAACCTCATATTTTAGGAAGACTAGTCGTAGCCACAGTTTTCTTGCTTCAAGAACATTTAGACAATCTAATAAAATGTGCACATTTTTGCATTTTTTGCCTAGATTGCAGGTACACTTCCCTTTGTGGTAGATCATGGCCATCTTAATCCTATCATTCTCATAACATGGATTAATCCCAATCCTTATTTTTAATAATTCTCTCCTTAACCAACGAATGGTAAGAGTGTCCATTTATGGGAATTGTTGACGTTTTGCCAAGATTTCATCATAAAACATACAGATCTTTTCCCTTCCAAGTTATGCCTATCCTGGTCCCTTGATATTTTTTTCCCTACTGTCCTAAATTCCTTCTTACTTATAGTTGGATGAAAATTCTGCTGGCATACGTCAGATCTCAATTCCCTACACACCGTAACAATCGTTTCTCTGACCCCCTTTGCCCACTTAATTTCACTGTGTAGGATCTCACATTTGCACCAAAAAGAAACTTTTTTCTCTTCTTCACAGCCCAGGCATTGCCCGAATCCTATTAGTGCCATGCTTGCCATTTTCTCCCATGAAACCATTCCGGTTTCTAATCTTATTGCCTGGATCATGGAGGATATGGGTAGGGACAGTATTTTTTTTTACATATTTCCCTTCTTCACCATCCCACTTCCTCTTACCACTTAAGAATACCAACTCTGCACCATATACGAACTGAGGAGGTACCATAGCTGTGAAAGCTTTCAGAGCTGGTCTATCCATATTTTCACCACAGATGTTATTAAATTTCATTAGGCCACTATCTGAGGATAGGGACAGAATTATTAATGCGTCCAGGTGTACTTTCAACTTCATAGATTTCTCAAACCAGATTCCTAGGTATTTGTAATTCTTAACTATCTCCAATTTTATGGGGCCTGGGACTCAGTTGAAGATCTTCCTCTTTTTGCTGAAGCATAGAATCTTTGATTTTTTCCAAGTTTACTGTTAAGTTCTTACGACTACAGTAGTCACCAAACACTTTGAGCATTCTTTGCAGACCAATCTCTGTTTGGTCCACAATCACCAAGTTGTCTGCATATAGTAAGCATGCAATATGTTTCCCATCTATTTTTGCGCTGGCACCCTGTACCGTTCTCAAAATGGCAGGTAGATCTGCTATGAACAAGGAGAAGAGCAACGGGGCCAAGACACACCCCTGTCTTAACCCATTTTCAATCAAAATCTTCTGAATAACCTGGGCCCAATTCTGACTATGTAACCCTTGTATTATATGCCGAAGGCCATTAGGGATACCCAAATCACCTAGCATTTCCTATAGCCATTCTCGTAACTCAGTATTATGGGATCAGATTTGTCGAATATTGCCCCGCACCACATTAAACTCACCAGGTAATATTATTCTCCCTGTACTGCAAGGCAATAGTTCCAATTTCATGCCTTCCTTTAATGGATACAAATTATTATTTGTGTAGTTAACTTTTAAGAGCCAAATGAATTTGTAGTGTATGCACATATCTGTTAACATGCATCCACCATCATTGGCCTTAACACCGTTTTGTCTTTTTACATCAAGTGCCTGTTTAAATAGAAGACTTACATCTATTGCATTCATTATAAAACAGTGATACAAAACTTTTATATCCTCAACCTACTCAGTTTTTCTGCCTCAAACCCTTTCTAATGTGTCTTGTATAAAAATGCTATGTCAGTGCTGAGTCTTTTCAGGTGTTCTAAAACTTTCCTCCATTTCACTGGGTTGTTCAACCCATTCACATCCGTATGGTATCTGATTCAAAATTATATGTTTTTTATAATGCATTCTATTTTCTCACATCTCCAGATCATTTTTGGTTCAAAAGGAAACAAAAATTGTTCTAGTGAGTCTGAAATCAAATGATCGATAAAAAACAGAAACATGGAACTGGGTGTATTCACTATTCTGCATTTTCTTGTCCACAAACGTCTGTAATATTAGGATTATTTCCCATGTTAAGAGGGTGGTGTCCACAAGCTAACCCAACTCTCAATCGAGTGATGAGGCCCTGGCGTCTGGTTCAATTTCTCATTTTAAGAAGCCTCTGAAAAATCCTTTGACAATCATTTACATCTCTTTATTTTATCTTGAACTGAAGCTTCATGTCTGGCTATTCCCAATTGCCTAAAGGGTTGTGGTCAATAGAGCTCCAGGTATGGAGAGATACCCAGCCCGAACCCTTGGGTGTTGTGGTGGATAACAATGTATTAGGTTAAGGGCCTTTGTTATATTTGTCATAAGGCACAGCTAGCTGCTTGATGTAAGCCAGGAACCTTCTTTACTTTAGTTTTGCTCTTGGTTGGAGTTATAAAACCAGTATATCTTGTTTTTTGTTATTGCTGCTGTCATCTTTGTTCTACTACCACTTGGGATCTTATTGCAAAGGCAGAGAATCTGCACAGACTGGGAAGCCTGGTAGAGCAGCTCACACCAATTACATATTTGTGCTATTTTTTGTCATTATTCATGTAGTTTTCTGTTGCGCGAACGTGGCTCAAGGGCGTAAGAGCACTTTAAAGAGAAACAGAAATAAACTACATGTAACGATAAAATCAATTACCATGTCCAACACAGGGTGAACCCCAACCACAACTAGTGAGCAATGGCAGAACAGCCAAAGTCTGCTGCACTGATGTTCTATTTTAGTCTGTTCATTGTTTTATGTATGTCTGTTATTCAACTTCATAGCGTATGTGTAAAACACAATGTAAAATGTGACAAGAAGACAAAACTGAGCTGCTGTATTTAGGTGTGTGAATAACAGTTTGACAGTTCATTTTGTCTTCCGACTTAAGTGAACAAATTAAAAAGTATCACAGAACCCATTTGCTAAAGTTTTTTTCACTTGAGTTGTGTGATTTTTACATAGTGCACTCAGTCTCCACTACCTTTAACTGTTATACCATTTATATGGGAAAGTGTGTGGTATGTCCTGTAACTTTATGTTATCTGTCTCGTGCTCCTTGCACAAAGCTCAGCAACTAAGGAATATTGGGTTACAGCATTCTTGAGGATGACAGTTGGCCTGAGCAGTGGAGTTGACTGGGGTATCAACATTAAAGCTCTTACCTGAATCACTTTGGCAGACGTCTGAGGCATTATTTTTGAACTTGTTAAACTTGTTACTAGCTGGGTCAAATCCATATGCTAACACCTCAATGACTACTGCTTGCTGAAAGTGGGGCTGACATATATTGCTGGGAGAATCGGTGGAGTTACGTGTTGGCCCGCGGCAACACAAGTGGTGCGGCTGATTTGTGAACATAACTATTGGCTAGTGACTGACATGACGATAGAAACTAACATAGCATAGCCCCATTTCAGCATGTCTTTAGTGCCGCAGTTAGGTCAGATAACATTCCCACAAGCAGGGCCGGACTGACTACCGGGCAGTTTGGAATTCTGCCGAGCTGGGGGCTGATTTCACTGCAGTGGGGGCTGATTTAGTTGATGGAGACCTCGGTGTGCTTCGAATAATTAAAGCAAAATGTATTTCGTTTAGCACACGAAGGTCTCCATGAATGAAATCAGCCCCCACTGCAGTGAAATCAGCCCCCAGCTCGGCAGCATTCCAAACGGCCCGGTAGCCAGTCCGGCCCTGCCCACAGACGCCCCTAACTGAATGTAACTATTTCTCATCGAAACAACTCTCCCCGCAAATCACGTCTGGATGAGGAGCAATAACACAGGCAACCAGGTTCATTCTTTGAAACAAGATCTATAGCCTGTAGAAAATATAACATGTTTATTGATAGCCGTCTTGGAAGAGGTTTACTGCTTTACTTTGAAAACAAGGCCTATTTTTCATGGAAAACAAATGTGCTACACACTGTGCAACCATTTTGAGGATTTGGGTTTAACTTCATTGCTGCATAAAGAAACCATGTAATTCTGGAGCAACTTTGGCTGCTAAAAGTTAATTAAATATCCTGGGTGGATGTTTTACTACACAGTGACAGGCATACCTACACATGTCTACACAACAGTGATAGGTGCATCTACAACAGTTGGTGCTTTTAAAATCTTGCCTGCACAACAGTAACATTATACTACATGGGGACAGGCACATCCATCGCCTGTACAGCTTGATATGTATATACAACGGTGACAGGCACACGCACAATGGTTGGTGTTATTGGGATCTTGCCTAGGCTACTGCCTATTGCCCTTGTCACTTCAGCTGCTGTCTGGAAAGTGTCGGGGTGTTCTGTCAAGCGAGGGCCAAGAAAACACGTTTTCCCCAAGCAATTTTCCATTGGGATTTTAGACATGGCTGCAGCCGGACCGCTGAATGGAATTACAACAAATTTGGCAGAAAAGTAGGTCTTGGTTCAGAAAGAGTGCTTTGTTTTACAATTTGGTGAAGATCCATGTAATAGTTTTGGAGTTATTCAAGAAAAAAGATTTATAGATATCTAGGGATGCAGACACTCTGTGGATCTGACAGATCTCCTGGTGACATCTGAGATGTCACCAGTGGCTGCCACCACTTCAACCAGGTGCCCCAAACGCAACGCAAAATGAAGAGCGACACGGTAGGAACACCCTGAACCCCAAGGCCTGGTTGTGGTGTCCCACAACAATACCGCCAAGCCTAAAAAGCTTATTTTTTCCCCT
Source organism: Lissotriton helveticus (assembly GCF_964261635.1). NCBI lineage: Eukaryota > Metazoa > Chordata > Amphibia > Caudata > Salamandridae > Lissotriton > Lissotriton helveticus. Next base: position 1,092,451,615 of record NC_136059.1, read on the forward strand.
GTAAATTTGTGGAGGATCTGTAGGAAAATGTCACCCTTCAGTGGCAGATTTTGGCCCCAAGGACCCCATCACCTGGGAATCAGCCTTTTGGAATATTGGGAGGATCTGTAGGAAAATTTGTAAAAAACAAGCATGGTTTCCTGTGTTTGTTAATAGTTCTCTGGGTAGGCCTGGTGCCAGGGGGATTCTTTATGATTTGAATTGGGGAGAGGGTCACATGCAGCCTCTCTCCATGTGCCACTTTCGGCCATGGGGACCGTCACCCCAGGAGGCTTGGATAATATGTATAAGGGGAGGGGGGTTGCATAGCCACCCTACACTGGCAGATTTTGGCCCCAAGGACCCCATCACCTGGGATTCAGCCTTTTGGAATATTGAGAGGGGGGCACGAGGCTCACCTCCCAGGCTGATTTTGACTCTGGTGACCAACACCCCCTGGGGCTCAGCCGAAATAGCGAAGGGGAGGGGGCATATGGCCCCACTCCAATGCCAATTTTGGCAAAGGGCTGCCACACCCTGAGGTCTTGCCATGACAAAAATTACAGGAAGGGGGCCATCGTCACCACTGGGGACCCAAACCTGGGGTCCGGCTGTGCAAACAAATGGGAGGGGGCATGGGATGAGCACTGAAGAAGGCAGGAAAACAAATAAAAAAATGGATCCCACCCACAGGCAGCAGCATTTTTAGCTGCGCCCTGCAGGCGGGTACAATATTGGCTCCCACTGGAGGTGGGTATCCGCCTGGGGCCATGGGGGCTCCTCCCACAGCTTCCAACTATGATGTTTTGGGTGCCCTGGGTGGGCTCCAAGACACCCACCTTCTACTGGCTGGCCCCTAGGGCATAGGGACTGGAGAGGGAGACTGCCTGCCCCACTCCCCATTTACAACATGGCCAGTCCTGGGTTGACTGCCTCTGGGGGGGTTGGCCACAGGCCAATACCTGTGCCCAACCCCAACCACACACAGCTGAAGGCCATGCACAACATGGAGTTGGCTGCATGCGTGTGGGTGGCTGCATGCGGGGGGTGGATGTCAGCGCCTGGCGCTGGTCAACGCTCCGCTGCATATGTCCAAAGACCATGTATGGTGCCAGTTGGATTAACGTATGGTAATTAAACATTACTTTATGTTAAAAAACATAGAAATTCACAGAAACACTCTATACAGATATATATAGATATTCACTAAAAAACAAAGCTTACAGAGATGTTATGATTAGGAAATAAAATAAAAAAAAACTGATAAATTCACAGAAAAAAACAAAGTTTATATGGACATTATAGTTAGACTCAGATTATACATGCACAAAATCATCGGAATTCAGCAGTTATAGTTATCTGAGCAAACTATAACTTACCCCCTCGCAGTGCACTGCTCATGACGTCACATATTACATCACTCATTACATGGTCACTGACATCAGTAACGATATCACTGAGAACATCTCAAATTACATCAATGAATTTCAAAGGATTTTCACATTCTATTTTCAAAGTATTATGTCCCTGTAATATTTATTTTTTTGAGTTAATTTCTAAGGTTTATTTTTAGTACTAAGTATACAACAGTTTATTTAGCTTTTTAACACAGCAAAAAAAATGTTTAAACTATAGTTATTTGTTTTTTTAATATATATACTTTAGATACATTTTAAGAGGTAAAAATCAGATATGTACTTAATGTAAAATAAAGAATGCTTTTGTAAATGTAATTGAACATGTTTTTTTTAATAATATTTTTTTTGTACTGTGGGACCTAAGCGAGTCCAGAAACATAGACGGGATTACAAGTACTCTAGAGTTCTCAATTCTGATCATGTGATCGCAATCAATCTGTGAATTGTGATTTGCGGATTCACAGAATTTTTTAAAAATTATTTTCAATATGTACATCCCTCTATTTTCATTAACCCCTTCGGGGCTAATGACGAGCTGGGCACGTCATCGCGCTTACCTGTCCTGCGCGGATGACAAGGCCAGCTCGTCATCAGCCCCACCCTCGGGGGAAGCGCTGGCGCTCCCCCCGAGGCTCTCTGATCCTCGTTGTTTTGCTGGGGGCGGCAGTGGAAGAGCTTCCGCTGCCGCCCCCGCCCCCCCCCCATGGTAATCCCTGATGACGTCAGCGCGCACAGCGCGCGCTGACATCATCAGGGATTCCCAGCGCTCAGGAAGCCATTTGCTTCCTGACCGCGCTGGAAGAAGGTAGGTTTCTCGAGGCTGGCGGGGTTTGGGGGCAGCGAAGAGGCATCAGGGGAGAGGAAAGAGATTTTCCTTTCCCCTGATGTCTCTTTGCAGGGCATTTCTGCCTCACGATCGCGCACAGCGTCGCGATTGTGCGGCGGAAATGCCCCCACTAGACACCAGGGATATACTTTTAGTTTTTAGGAAGTGACCCCTTGGGCAAGGGTCACTTCCAGGCTGGCTGGCAATATGTTTTCGTTTTTCTGCCCCCCCTGGGGGGAAATCGGCCCGTTTTTTCGGCCGTTTTGCCCCCAGGGGGGGCAGAAATTCCCCACTAGCACCAGGGATATTGATTTTTGCCAAGATGGCGGCCATTGATTTTGTTTACATTTTTCTGTCCCCCCTGGGGGCAAATCGGCCCGTTTTTTTTTGCCGTTTTGCCCCCAGGGGGGACAGAAAATGCCCACTAGACACCAGGGATGTAATTTTAGTTTTTAGGAAGCGACCCCTTGGGCAAGGGTCGCTTCCAGGCGGGGTCTGAGTATGTTTTCGTTTTTTTCTGCCCCCCCTGGGGGGAAATCGGCCCGTTTTTCGGCCGTTTTGCCCCCAGGGGGGGCAGAAATTACCCACTAGAACCAGGGATTTTTGTTGGGGCAATGTGTTTGTTTTGGGAAGCGACCCCTTGGGTAAGGGTCGCTTCCAGGTGGACATGATTGTGTTTTTGTTTTTCTGTCCACCCTGGGGGCAAATCGGCCTGTTTTTTTTGCCGTTTTGCCCCCAGGGGGGGCGGAAAATGCCCACTAACACAAAGTTTTTAGGAAGCGACCCCTTGGGCATGTTTGCTGGTGGTGTGTGTGGGGAGTGGTACTTGGCTGGATGGTGTGCGTGGAGCGGTGCTTGGCTGGCGGTGTGTGTGGAGTGGTACTTGGCTGTCGGTGTGCGCTGAGTGGTGTTTGGCTGGCGGTGTGCGTGGAGGGGTACTTGGCTATCTATGCAAGGAGTGGTGCTTGGCTGGCGGTGTGTGTGGAGTGGCGCTTGGCTGGTGGTGTGTGTAGAGTGGTACTTGGCTGTCTGTGCACGGAGTGGTGCTTGGCTGGCGGTGTGTGTGGAGTGGCGCTTGGCTGGTGGTGTGCGTGGAATGCTACTTTGCTGTCTGTGCACGGAGTGCTGCTTGGCTGGTGGTGTGTGTGGAGTGGCGCTTGGCTGGTGGTGTGCGTGGAGTGCCACTTTGCTGTCTGTGCACGGAGTGCTGCTTGGCTGGCGGTGTGTGTGGAGTGGCGCTTGGCTGGTGGTGTGCGTGGAGTGCTACTTTGCTGTCTGTGCACGGAGTGCTGCTTGGCTGGCGGTGTGTGTGGAGTGGCGCTTGGCTGGCGGTGTGTGTGGAGTGGCGCTTGGCTGGATGGTGCTTGGCTGGCGGTGAGTGGTGCTTGGCTGGTGGTGCTTGTGGAGTGGCGCTTGGCAGGTGGTGTGCGTGGAGTGCTACTTTGCTGTCTGTGCACGGAGTGGTGCTTGGCTGGCGGTGTGTGTGGAGTGGCGCTTGGCTGGTGGTGTTCGTGGAGTGGTACTTGGCTGTCTGTGCATGGAGTGGTGTTTGGCTGATGGTGTGTGTGGAGTGGTGCTTGGCTGGCGGTGTGTGTGGAGTGGTGCTTGGCTGGCGGTGTGTGTGGAGTGGTGCTTGGCTGGCGGTGTGTGTGGAGTGGTGCTTGGCTGGCGGTGTGCGCTGAGTGGTGTTTGGCTGGCGGTGTGCGTGGAGGGGTACTTGGCTATCTATGCACGGAGTGGTGCTTGGCTGGCGGTGTGTGTGGAGTGGCGCTTGGCTGGTGGTGTGTGTAGAGTGGTACTTGGCTGTCTGTGCACGGAGTGGTGCTTGGCTGGGGGTGTGTGTGGAGTGGCGCTTGGCTGGTGGTGTGCGTGGAGTGCTACTTTGCTGTCTGTGCACGGAGTGCTGCTTGGCTGGTGGTGTGTGTGGAGTGGCGCTTGGCTGGTGGTGTGCGTGGAGTGCCACTTTGCTGTCTGTGCACGGAGTGCTGCTTGGCTGGCGGTGTGTGTGGAGTGGCGCTTGGCTGGTGGTGTGCGTGGAGTGCTACTTTGCTGTCTGTGCACGGAGTGCTGCTTGGCTGGCGGTGTGTGTGGAGTGGCGCTTGGCTGGTGGTGTGCGTGGAGGGCTACTTTGCTGTCTGTGCACGGAGTGCTGCTTGGCTGGCGGTGTGTGTGGAGTGGCGCTTGGCTGGTGGTGTGCGTGGAGTGCTACTTTGCGGTCTGTGCACGGAGTGCTGCTTGGCTGGCGGTGTGTGTGGAGTGGCGCTTGGCTGGTGGTGTGCGTGGAGTGCTACTTTGCTGTCTGTGAACGGAGTGCTGCTTGGCTGGCGGTGTGTGTGGAGTGGCGCTTGGCTGGTGGTGTGCGTGGAGTGCTACTTTGCTGTCTGTGCACGGAGTGCTGCTTGGCTGGCGGTGTGTGTGGAGTGCTGCTTGGCTGGCGGTGTGTGTGGAGTGGCGCTTGGCTGGTGGTGTGCGTGGAGTGCTACTTTGCTGTCTGTGCACGGAGTGCTGCTTGGCTGGCGGTGTGTGTGGAGTGGCGCTTGGCTGGTGGTGTGCGTGGAGTGCTACTTTGCTGTCTGTGCACGGAGTGCTGCTTGGCTGGCGGTGTGTGTGGAGTGGCGCTTGGCTGGTGGTGTGCGTGGAGTGCTACTTTGCTGTCTGTGCACGGAGTGCTGCTTGGCTGGCGGTGTGTGTGGAGTGGCGCTTGGCTGGTGGTGTGCGTGGAGTGCTACTTTGCTGTCTGTGCACGGAGTGCTGCTTGGCTGGCGGTGTGTGTGGAGTGGCGCTTGGCTGGTGGTGTGCGTGGAGTGCTACTTTGCGGTCTGTGCACGGAGTGCTGCTTGGCTGGCGGTGTGTGTGGAGTGGCGCTTGGCTGGTGGTGTGCGTGGAGTGCTACTTTGCTGTCTGTGCACGGAGTGCTGCTTGGCTGGCGGTGTGTGTGGAGTGGCGCTTGGCTGGTGGTGTGCGTGGAGTGCTACTTTGCTGTCTGTGCACGGAGTGCTGCTTGGCTGGCGGTGTGTGTGGAGTGGTGCTTGGCTGGCGGTGTGCGCTGAGTGGTGTTTGGCTGGCGGTGTGCGTGGAGGGGTACTTGGCTATCTATGCACGGAGTGGTGCTTGGCTGGCGGTGTGTGTGGAGTGGCGCTTGGCTGGTGGTGTGTGTAGAGTGGTACTTGGCTGTCTGTGCACGGAGTGGTGCTTGGCTGGGGGTGTGTGTGGAGTGGCGCTTGGCTGGTGGTGTGCGTGGAGTGCTACTTTGCTGTCTGTGCACGGAGTGCTGCTTGGCTGGTGGTGTGTGTGGAGTGGCGCTTGGCTGGTGGTGTGCGTGGAGTGCCACTTTGCTGTCTGTGCACGGAGTGCTGCTTGGCTGGCGGTGTGTGTGGAGTGGCGCTTGGCTGGTGGTGTGCGTGGAGTGCTACTTTGCTGTCTGTGCACGGAGTGCTGCTTGGCTGGCGGTGTGTGTGGAGTGGCGCTTGGCTGGTGGTGTGCGTGGAGTGCTACTTTGCTGTCTGTGCACGGAGTGCTGCTTGGCTGGCGGTGTGTGTGGAGTGGCGCTTGGCTGGTGGTGTGCGTGGAGTGCTACTTTGCGGTCTGTGCACGGAGTGCTGCTTGGCTGGCGGTGTGTGTGGAGTGGCGCTTGGCTGGTGGTGTGCGTGGAGTGCTACTTTGCTGTCTGTGCACGGAGTGCTGCTTGGCTGGCGGTGTGTGTGGAGTGGCGCTTGGCTGGTGGTGTGCGTGGAGTGCTACTTTGCTGTCTGTGCACGGAGTGCTGCTTGGCTGGCGGTGTGTGTGGAGTGGCGCTTGGCTGGTGGTGTGCGTGGAGTGCTACTTTGCTGTCTGCACGGAGTGCTGCTTGGCTGGCGGTGTGTGTGGAGTGCTGCTTGGCTGGCGGTGTGTGTGGAGTGGCGCTTGGCTGGTGGTGTGCGTGGAGTGCTACTTTGCTGTCTGTGCACGGAGTGCTGCTTGGCTGGCGGTGTGTGTGGAGTGGCGCTTGGCTGGTGGTGTGCGTGGAGTGCTACTTTGCTGTCTGTGCACGGAGTGCTGCTTGGCTGGCGGTGTGTGTGGAGTGGCGCTTGGCTGGTGGTGTGCGTGGAGTGCTACTTTGCTGTCTGTGCACGGAGTGCTGCTTGGCTGGCGGTGTGTGTGGAGTGGCGCTTGGCTGGTGGTGTGCGTGGAGTGCTACTTTGCTGTCTGTGCACGGAGTGCTGCTTGGCTGGCGGTGTGTGTGGAGTGGCGCTTGGCTGGTGGTGTGCGTGGAGTGCTACTTTGCGGTCTGTGCACGGAGTGCTGCTTGGCTGGCGGTGTGTGTGGAGTGGCGCTTGGCTGGTGGTGTGCGTGGAGTGCTACTTTGCTGTCTGTGCACGGAGTGCTGCTTGGCTGGCGGTGTGTGTGGAGTGGCGCTTGGCTGGTGGTGTGCGTGGAGTGCTACTTTGCTGTCTGTGCACGGAGTGCTGCTTGGCTGGCGGTGTGTGTGGAGTGGCGCTTGGCTGGTGGTGTGCGTGGAGTGCTACTTTGCTGTCTGTGCACGGAGTGCTGCTTGGCTGGCGGTGTGTGTGGAGTGGCGCTTGGCTGGTGGTGTGCGTGGAGTGCTACTTTGCTGTCTGTGCACGGAGTGCTGCTTGGCTGGCGGTGTGTGTGGAGTGGCGCTTGGCTGGTGGTGTGCGTGGAGTGCTACTTTGCTGTCTGCACGGAGTGCTGCTTGGCTGGCGGTGTGTGTGGAGTGCTGCTTGGCTGGCGGTGTGTGTGGAGTGGCACTTGGCTGGTGGTGTGCGTGGAGTGCTACTTTGCTGTCTGTGCACGGAGTGCTGCTTGGCTGGCGGTGTGTGTGGAGTGGCGCTTGGCTGGTGGTGTGCGTGGAGTGCTACTTTGCTGTCTGTGCACGGAGTGCTGCTTGGCTGGCGGTGTGTGTGGAGTGGCGCTTGGCTGGTGGTGTGCGTGGAGTGCTACTTTGCTGTCTGTGCACGGAGTGCTGCTTGGCTGGCGGTGTGTGTGGAGTGGCGCTTGGCTGGTGGTGTGCGTGGAGTGCTACTTTGCTGTCTGTGCACGGAGTGCTGCTTGGCTGGCGGTGTGTGTGGAGTGGCGCTTGGCTGGTGGTGTGCGTGGAGTGCTACTTTGCGGTCTGTGCACGGAGTGCTGCTTGGCTGGCGGTGTGTGTGGAGTGGCGCTTGGCTGGTGGTGTGCGTGGAGTGCTACTTTGCTGTCTGTGCACGGAGTGCTGCTTGGCTGGCGGTGTGTGTGGAGTGGCGCTTGGCTGGTGGTGTGCGTGGAGTGCTACTTTGCTGTCTGTGCACGGAGTGCTGCTTGGCTGGCGGTGTGTGTGGAGTGGCGCTTGGCTGGTGGTGTGCGTGGAGTGCTACTTTGCTGTCTGCACGGAGTGCTGCTTGGCTGGCGGTGTGTGTGGAGTGCTGCTTGGCTGGCGGTGTGTGTGGAGTGGCGCTTGGCTGGTGGTGTGCGTGGAGTGCTACTTTGCTGTCTGTGCACGGAGTGCTGCTTGGCTGGCGGTGTGTGTGGAGTGGCGCTTGGCTGGTGGTGTGCGTGGAGTGCTACTTTGCTGTCTGTGCACGGAGTGCTGCTTGGCTGGCGGTGTGTGTGGAGTGGCGCTTGGCTGGTGGTGTGCGTGGAGTGCTACTTTGCTGTCTGTGCACGGAGTGCTGCTTGGCTGGCGGTGTGTGTGGAGTGGCGCTTGGCTGGTGGTGTGCGTGGAGTGCTACTTTGCTGTCTGCACGGAGTGCTGCTTGGCTGGCGGTGTGTGTGGAGTGCTGCTTGGCTGGCGGTGTGTGTGGAGTGGCGCTTGGCTGGTGGTGTGCGTGGAGTGCTACTTTGCTGTCTGTGCACGGAGTGCTGCTTGGCTGGCGGTGTGTGTGGAGTGGCGCTTGGCTGGTGGTGTGCGTGGAGTGCTACTTTGCTGTCTGTGCACGGAGTGCTGCTTGGCTGGAGGTGTGTGTTGAGTGACGCTTGGCTGGTGGTGTGCGTGGAGTGCTACTTTGCTGTCTGTGCACGGAGTGCTGCTTGGCTGGCGGTGTGTGTGGAGTGGCGCTTTGCTGGTGGTGTGCTGGAGTGCTACTTTGCTGTCTGTGCACGGAGTGCTGCTTGGCTGGCGGTGTGTGTGGAGTGGTGTTTGGCTGGCGGTGTGTGGGGAGTGGTGTTTGGCTGGCGGTGTGTGGGGAGTGGTACTTGGCTGGATGGTGTGCGTGGAGTGGTACTTGGCTGTCGGTGTGCGCTGAGTGGGGTTTGGCTGGCGGTGTGCATGGTCTGGTGCTTGGATGGTGGTGTGGGTGGACTGGAACTCTGCTGGCGGTGTGTGAGTAGTTACTTTCTGTTGGTCACTACACACACTGCTAGTTGAGTGACACTCTACGCAGTCCATCATTTTCTGTAGTTGCTATGTCAGATATGTGGGCGTGTGAAAGTGATGGGCGGCTGGCGGTGTGAATGTTTTGTATGTGTCACACGTACAAAAGGTGTATGAATGTCCTTACTGCCCCTGTGTGATATGGGTACTGGTAGTAGCAAAAGACTGACTGGCACCAAAGTGGTCAGGCACTTTAAAAAAAATCAAAAAATTATCCAGTGTCTTGATGTTAAACCTCATCTAATCTCATTTGGTCTAAGCCCTAATTGATGGCCCATCTGGCCGAATTTTAATTTGGGGGGCAAATTTGTGTGTTGTTTTTTTAATTGTTATATTGTTTGTGAAATGTGGTAGTAATTTTTTTTTCTTCTCTATTTTTGTCTTGTTCCAGGCTTTTGCTGTTTGGATTGTTGTAGGTTGCGTGTCTGTTTGCAGCTTGTGTAGTTGCTTGTGCTTGGTAAGTGAATGTATTTTGTACTACTTCTCCTTGATGTTTGTCTTTTTGAAAAAGGTTGTACTTCTAGCAGTTTGTGTGGCTCTGTGTTTTTTTTTTCAGCATTAGTGTTTGATGTGCACTTTGTTTTCTAATGTCATTTCTTTTTTTCTTTCTAGTGGGATTTCATTTCTTTTCGCTGTGTCTCAACAGAGTAGGTGCTGGTGAGTGTAGCTATATTTTGTAAGAGTGAAATTGTTTTGGATTGTATTTATCTTTTAGTGAAAGCCTTACCTTGTTTACTTCTTACTTTGCACAGTGTAGGTTGTTGTTCACTTGTGTGTGCAGTCTTCTTGCTTTGTAAGGATAATGGCTAGTCGCAGGATTACTGCTCAGCAGGTTCTTGGTTTGCTTTTTGAGTCTTCCTCGGACCATGGTTCAGAGTCTGAGTCCGATTCGGACTCCCAGGAAGCGGCAGAAGATTCAGGCAGTGAGTTTTCTCTTCGCATGGAATCATCATCATCGGATGATGACTCTTCTTCTAGTGCTGATGAAGGGCCTATGGTACAGGAGGACATTGTGTTGCCGGTAGTGGGCCAAGAGGCACCTGTGCTGTTGCCTAGGGCCGCAAGGTTTCCTTTCTTTTTACGTCGGCAAGAGGCATGTGGGCTGGAGCCTGCACCCAAAAGGCTTCACATTGCTGTGGTGCGCAAAGGGGCATCTGGTGCTTTTCGTCTTCCTGCTCGTGTAGTGCAGCAAGAGGCATCTGGGGCTGTTAGGCTTCCCATTGGTGTAGAGCGGCAAGAGGCATCTGGGCCTGCTGGGTTTCCCGGTGGTGTAGTGCAGCAAGAAGCATCTCAGGCTGCTGGGCTTCCCGTTGGTGTAGTGCAGGAAGAGCCCTCTGGGGATGCTACGTCTTCTGTTGGTGTTGTGCAGCCAGAAGTATCTGTGGCTGTTAGGCTTCCCGTTGGAGAACAGCAGCAAGATGTTTCGGTGCTGCAGGCTGGGGTGGCTGCTCCCCCCGTTGATAGGGATGGCCTCTGGGTTCCCCCTGGCTTGGTGCAGCCGGCATTGCCAGAGTTCACTGGTGTTCCTGGGTGTAGAGTGAATACAGAGAATTTTCTGCCAATTAATTTTTTTCAGTTGTTTTTTGACGATGTGTTTTTGCAAGAGATTGTTGAGCAAACCAATTTATATGCAGAACAATATTTGAGGGCCAACAGTGCCAGCCTTAAGCCCTATTGTAGAGCAATCCGGTGGACTCCCACCAATGTTGAAGAGATGAAGAAGTTTCTGGGATTAACTTTTTTGATGGGCTTGATAAGGAAGTCATCAATTACTTCATATTGGTCCACTAGTCCCTTGATGGTAACAGCTATATTTCCAGCAGTCATAAGTCGTGATCGGTATACGCTTCTTCTTCGGATGATGCATTTTGCTGATAATAGTTTAGCGTTGTCACGCGATCACCCTGATTGTGACCGTTTGTTTAAAATTCGGCCTGTCCTTGATCACTTTGTTGATCGTTTTTCTGAGATTTTTGTCCCTGGTAAAGAAATTGCAGTGGATGAGTCTTTGGTGTTGTTCAAGGGCCGCTTGGTTTTTAGGCAATACATTCCTAGTAAGAGGTCACGCTATGGAATCAAACTGTATATGCTGTGTGACAGTGAGACTGGATATGTCTACAATTTCAGGGTGTACACTGGTAAGGAGTCCCGCATTAACCCTCCTGGTTGTCCTTCTACTTTTGGAGTAACTGAGAAAATTGTGTGGGAACTAGGTAGAGGATTATTTAACAAAGGCCATCATTTATATGTAGATAACTTCTACACTGGTGTGCAGTTGTTCAAGGAGTTGGCCAAAGTGGGCACTGTTGCTTGTGGCACAATGCGCAGTAACCGTAAAGGTTTCCCAAAGGAACTTGTTTGCAAAAGGCTTGTGCGGGGACAGTCTACGGCATTGCGATGTGGGGAGCTTTTAGCTGTGAAGTATTCAGACAAGAGAGATGTGTACATGCTGACTACTATCCACGATGAAAGTACTGTACCTGTGCCTGTTTGGGGTCAGGGTGCTGAAGTGCGCAAACCTGTGTGCATTCTAGCTTACAATAAGTTCATGGGTGGTGTTGACAGAGTAGATCAGAGGTTGGAACCTTATGATGCTCTTCGAAAGGCTTACGTTTGGTACAAGAAGTTGGCTATCCATCTGTTCCACTTGGCATCATTTAATGCTTTCGTTGTGTACCAGAAGTCTTGTCCTGGGACGAAGATGACTTTTCTTAAGTTTCAGGAGTCTATAATAGGCAGCCTTGTACTTGTGCAGCAGGCAAGTGTTCCTAGATTTGGAGTGGTGGAGGAAGTGGCTAGATTGCAAGATCGCCACTTTCCTGAATCTATTCCTTCCACTACTGCTAGAGACTTTCCGACTAGAAGATGCAGAGTCTGTTGGCGAAGAGGCGTGCGGAAGGAGTCTCGTATATACTGTCCTGACTGTCCTTCTAAGCCTGCATTGTGTATGTCAGCTTGTTTTAAATCGTACCACACGCAAAAGAACTATTGGGAGTTTGATTGAGCTGTAAAGTGAATTGCTTGGTCTGCATTCTGTAAAACATTTTTAGTTTGTTTCAAGGATTGGCATTAGTGCAAAGTTTTTATTTTAAGAATTTGTGTTACCTGATTTGTAGGTATTTCCATTTGTTTAGTGTCATTTTCAAAAAAAGAATTCTAAATGTGTTTGTGGTGTGTGCCGGCTGGTGCTTGGCTGGCGGTGTGTGTGGAGTTGCGCTTGGCTGGCGGTGTGTGTGGAGTGGTGCTTGGCTGGCGGTGTGTGTGGAGTGGTGCTTGGCTGGCGGTGTGTGTGGAGTGGTGCTTGGCTGTCTGTGCACGGAGTGGTGCTTTGCTGGCGGTGTGTGTGGAGTGGCGCTTGGCTGGTGGTGTTCGTGGAGTGGTACTTGGCTGTCTGTGCATGGAGTGGTGTTTGGCTGATGGTGTGTGTGGAGTGGTGCTTGGCTGGCGGTGTGTGTGGAGTGGTGCTTGGCTGGCGGTGTGTGTGGAGTGGTGCTTGGCTGGCGGTGTGTGTGGAGTGGTGCTTGGCTGGCGGTGTGTGTGGAGTGGTGCTTGGCTGGCGGTGTGTGTGGAGTGCTGCTTGGCTGGCGGTGTGTGTGGAGTGGTGCTTGGCTGGCAGTGTGTGTGGAATGGTGCTTGGCTGGCAGTGTGTGTGGAGTGGCGCTTGGCTGGTGGTGTTTGTGGAGTGGTACTTGGCTGGAGGGTGTGCGTGGAGCGGTGTTTAGCTGTCTGTGCACGGAGTGGTGCTTGGCTGGCGGTGTGCGTGGAGAGGCGCTTGGCTGGTGGTGTGCGCTGAGTGTTTGGCTGGCGGTGTGCATGGTCTGGTGCTTGGCTGGTGGTGTGGGTGGACTGGCGCTCGGCTGGCGGTGTGTGAGTAGTTACTTTCTGTTGGTCACTGCACACACTGCTTGTTGAGTGACACTCCACGCAGTCCATCAATTTGTGTAGTTCCAGTGTCAGAAATGTGGGCGTGTGAAAGTGATGGGCCCTTGAATGGCGCTGTTTGCTGGTGTGAGTGTTGAAATGTGATGGGTCCGCGGCTGGCGGTGTGAATGTTTTGAATGTGTCACACGTACGAAAGGTGTATGAATGGCCTGTAAAGAGGTTGGTGCCTTGACGTGGCTTTACAGCTCACGAGCTGTGAGTCAGTGGTTCAGTTTATCATACTTGCAATTATACACAGTGTATTTCATTTTTGTGAAATTACTTGCGTATACAATTGTATGTACTGAATCATCACTCACCCTCGTGCCAAATCCAACCAGTATGTGTGTGTGCTTGCGGATTAGATGGGTGTGCAGTAATAATTGTTTTTTTTCTCTTTCTGCATTAGGGTGTACCTTGTCCCTTATTGTGATTGTTGTAATGTGTTGCTTTTATTCCAGATGGTGTCAGTGGTCTTGTTTGTATCAGGTATGAAAGGTGCGTGAATGGCCTGTAAAACGGTTGGTGCCTTGTCGTGGCTTTACAGCTCACGAGTTGCGAGTCACTGGTTCGGTTTTTATGCATTTATTTATTGACAGAGCATTTCATTTTTTTGAAATATCTTGTTAATAAAATTTTATATACTGAACCATCACTCGCCCTCGTGCCAAATCCAACCTGTATGTGTGTGTCTTTGAGGAATAGATAGCCGTGCTTGAATGTTTGACTTTTGAGTAACTCTGTTAAGGTGAGGTACCCTTTTACTCGGGAGAACAAGGGGAACGCTGGGTGGTAGGACATTTTTGCCGGCACGGCGATCCCACGGCAAAATTTTTGGAAAAGTGCTATTTTTACCTAATTAAGGTTTGCAAGGAGTTCTGGGTAGGAAAACATTGGGGGACCCACGCATGCCATACCTCCCTGGACTCCCCCGGGTGTCTATTTTTCAGAAATGTGTGGGTTTGGTAGGTTTCCCTAGATGGCTGTCTCGCACGGGGCCAGAAACCCAGGTAACCCCTCTTGCAAAAGCTGGAGAATTCATGTCCACCAGCTTTTGCAAGAGGGGTTACCCGGGTTTTTGGCCCCGTGCGAGACAGCCATCTAGGGAAACCTACCAAACCCACACATTTCTGAAAAGTAGACACCCGGGGGCTTCCAAGGAGGTATGGCTTGCGTGGATCCTCCAACGTTCCTTTACCCAGAATCCCTTGCAAACCTCATTTTTTGCTTGGAAAAAATCATTTTTTTTTCACACGTTTTAGTGTGGGAAAGCGTGGCATCACTGGGCTCACACAAATTACCTCCCACCCAGCGTTCCCCAAGGTCTCCCGATAAAAATGGTACCTCACTTGTGTGGGTAGGCATAGCGGCTGCTTTAGGAAAAGGCCCAATTCATACTTTGGAGACGAAAACATTACCTTTAGCCAAATAATCTTATTTTTTGAGGGGGTCACCTGAGCTTTTGGCCCGGGGCTTGGCAGGCATCTTTGGAAACTACCAAACCCAAACAGTTCTGAGAACTAGACACCCGGGGGAGTCCAGGGTGGTATGGCATGTGTGGGTCCCCCAATGTTTTCCTACCCAGAAACCCCTGCAAACCTGAAATTTTGGTCCAAAAACCAACTTTTCCATACTTTTTTGGGTGGGATCTCGCTGCCGGAACAAATGTCCTACCACCCAGCGTTTCCCTTGTTCTCCCGAGTAAAATGATACCTCACTTGTGTGGGTGGGCCAAAGGCAAGTGACTTAGGCTGGGGTGCTTAATTTGTAATACGTAAATATGAGTAAAAACTACCTGTTTCAAAATTCATTTTTGGGGTGTTCTGCTTTGGGGCACCCACACAAGTGAGGTATCCTTTTACTCGGGAGAACAAGGGGAACGCAGGGTGGTATGACTTTTTTGCCGGCACGGCGATCCCACGCCAAAAAGTTTGGAAAAGTGCAATTTTTACCTAATTTTAAGGTTTGCAGAGAGTTCTGGGTAGGAAAACATTGGGGGACCCATGCATGCCATACCTCCCTGGACTCCCCCGGGTGTCTAGTTTTCAGAACTGTTTGGGTTTGCTACTTTGCAAAGAATACCACCGAGCCCCGGGCCACAAATTCAGATCCCCCCCCCCCAAAATCAAGGTAGTTTTGCAATAAGGTAATGTAAATTCACCACCGTACGATTTGAACCGTTTCCTGTTGCAGCCACTATGTCTACCCACGCAAGTGAGGTACCGTTTTTTTCGGGAGACCTGGGGGCACGCTGGGTGGGTGGAAATTTGTTGATCCACGCAGATTCCAGAACTTTTCACCACAGAAATGTGAGGAAAATGTGTTTTTTTGGTCACATTTTTATGTTTTCAAGGAGTTCTGGGTAGGAAAACATTGGGGGACCCACGCATGCCATACCTCCCTGGACTCCCCCGGAAGTCTACTTTTCAGAAATGTGTGGGTTTGGTAGGTTTCCCTAGATGGCTGTCTCGCACGTGGCCAGAAACCCAGGTAGCCCCTCTTGCAAAAGCTGGAGAATTCATGTCCACCAGCTTTTGCAAGAGGGGTTACCCGGGTTTTTGGCCCCGTGCGAGACAGCCATCTAGGGAAACCTACCAAACCCACACATTTCTGAAAAGTAGACACCCGGGGGCTTCCAAGGAGGTATGGCTTGCGTGGATCCTCCAACGTTCCTTTACCCAGAATCCCTTGCAAACCTCATTTTTTGCTTGGAAAAAATCATTTTTTTTCACACGTTTTAGTGTGGGAAAGCGTGGCATCACTGGGCTCACACAAATTACCTCCCACCCAGCGTTCCCCAAGGTCTCCCGATAAAAATGGTACCTCACTTGCGTGGGTAGGCATAGCGGCTGCTTTAGGAAAAGGCCCAATTCATACTGTGGAGACGAAAACATTACCTTTAGCCAAATAATCTTATTTTTTGAGGGGGTCACCTGAGCTTTTGGCCCGGGGCTTGGCAGGCATCTTTGGAAACTACCAAACCCAAACAGTTCTGAGAACTAGACACCCGGGGGAGTCCAGGGTGGTATGGCATGCGTGGGTCCCCCAATGTTTTCCTACCCAGAAACCCCTGCAAACCTGAAATTTTGGTCCAAAAACCAACTTTTCCATACTTTTTTGGGTGGGATCTCGCTGCCGGAACAAATGTCCTACCACCCAGCGTTTCCCTTGTTCTCCCGAGTAAAATGATACCTCACTTGTGTGGGTGGGCCAAAGGCAAGTGACTTAGGCTGGGGTGCTTAATTTGTAAAACGTAAATATGAGTAAAAACTACTTTTTTCAAAATTAATTTTTGGGGTGTTCTGCTTTGGGGCACCCACACAAGTGAGGTATCCTTTTACTCGGGAGAACAAGGGGAACGCAGGGTGGTATGACTTTTTTGCCGGCACGGCGATCCCACGCCAAAAAGTTTGGAAAAGTGCAATTTTTACCTAATTTTAAGGTTTGCAGAGAGTTCTGGGTAGGAAAACATTGGGGGACCCATGCATGCCATACCTCCCTGGACTCCCCCGGGTGTCTAGTTTTCAGAACTGTTTGGGTTTGCTACTTTGCAAAGAATACCACCGAGCCCCGGGCCACAAATTCAGATCCCCCCCCCCAAAATCAAGGTAGTTTTGCAATAAGGTAATGTAAATTCACCACCGTACGATTTGAACCGTTTCCTGTTGCAGCCACTATGTCTACCCACGCAAGTGAGGTACCGTTTTTTTCGGGAGACCTGGGGGCACGCTGGGTGAGTGGAAATTTGTTGATCCACGCAGATTCCAGAACTTTCCACCACAGAAATGTGAGGAAAATGTGTTTTTTTGGTCACATTTTTATGTTTTCAAGGGATTCTGGGTAACAAAACCTGGGGGTAGGCAGACGAGTCACCCCATCCTGAATTCCCCTGGGTGTCTAGTTTTCAAAAATGTATAGGTTTGCTAGGTTTCCCTAGGTGCTGGCAGAGCTACGGCGCAAAAACAAAAGGTAGTCTTTTTGTTCGAATCGTGCTAAATTTCACTGGGAAATTGAGGTGCGACCATGCTGCGTTTTGCGCTGTTTTATGTCGCAGCCACTATGCCTACCCACGCAAGTGAGGTACCGTTTTTTTCAGGAGACCTGGGGGCACGCTGGGTGAGTGGAAATTTGTTGATCCACGCAGATTCCAGAACTTTCCACCACAGAAATGTGAGGAAAATGTGTTTTTTTGGTCACATTTTTATGTTTTCAAGGGATTCTGGGTAACAAAACCTGGGGGTAGGCAGATGAGTCACCCCATCCTGAATTCCCCTGGGTGTCTAGTTTTCAAAAATGTATAGGTTTGCTAGGTTTCCCTAGGTGCTGGCAGAGCTACGGCGCAAAAACAAAAGGTAGTCTTTTTGTCCGAATCGTGCTAAATTTCACTGGGAAATTGAGGTGCGACCATGCTGCGTTTTGCGCTGTTTTATGTCGCAGCCACTATGCCTACCCACGCAAGTGAGGTACCATTTTTTTCGGGAGACCTGGGGGCACGCTGGGTGAGTGGAAATTTGTTGATCCACGCAGATTCCAGAACTTTCCACCACAGAAATGTGAGGAAAATGTGTTTTTTTGGTCAAATATTTATGTTTTCAAGGGATTCTGGGTAACAAAACCTGGGGGCAGGCAGACGAGTCACCCCATCCTGAATTCCCCTGGGTGTCTAGTTTTCAAAAATGTATAGGTTTGCTAGGTTTCCCTAGGTGCTGGCAGAGCTACGGCGCAAAAACAAAAGGTAGTCTTTTTGTCCGAATCGTGCTAAATTTCACTGGGAAATTGAGGTGCGACCATGCTGCGTTTTGCGCTGTTTTATGTCGCAGCCACTATGCCTACCCACGCAAGTGAGGTACCATTTTTTTCGGGAGACCTGGGGGCACGCTGGGTGGGTGGAAATTTGTTGATCCACGCAGATTCCAGAACTTTCCACCACAGAAATGTGAGGAAAATGTGTTTTTTTGGTCAAATTTTTATGTTTGTAAGGGATTCTGGGTAACAAAACCTGGGGGTAGGCAGACGAGTCACCCCATCCTGAATTGCCCTGGGTGTCTAGTTTTCAGAAATGTATAGGTTTGCTAGTTTTCCCTAGGTGCTGGCAGAGCTACGGCGCAAAAACAAAAGGTAGTCTTTTTGTCCGAATCGTGCAAAATTTCACTGGGAAATTGAGGTGCGACCATGCTGCGTTTTGCGCTGTTTCATGTCGCAGCCACTATGCCTACCCACGCAAGTGAGGTACCATTTTTTTCGGGAGACCTGGGGGCACGCTGGGTGGGTAGAAATTTGTTGATCCACGCAGATTCCAGAACTTTCCACCACAGAAATGTGAGGAAAATGTGTTTTTTTGGTCAAATGTGTATGTTTGTAAGGGATTCTGGGTAACAAAACCTGGGGGTAGGCAGACGAGTCACCCCATCCTGAATTGCCCTGGGTGTCTAGTTTTCAGAAATGTATAGGTTTGCTAGTTTTCCCTAGGTGCTGGCAGAGCTACGGCGTAAAAACAAAAGGTAGTCTTTTTGTCCGAATCGTGCTAAATTTCACTGGGAAATTGAGGTGCGACCATGCTGCGTTTTGCGCGGTTTCATGTCGCAGCCACTATGCCTACCCACGCAAGTGAGGTACCATTTTTTTCGGGAGACCTGGGGGCACGCTGGGTGGGTGGAAATTTGTTGATCCACGCAGATTCCAGAACTTTCCACCACAGAAATGTGAGGAAAATGTGTTTTTTTGGTCAAATTTTTATGTTTGTAAGGGATTCTGGGTAACAAAACCTGGGGGTAGGCAGACGAGTCACCCCATCCTGAATTGCCCTGGGTGTCTAGTTTTCAGAAATGTATAGGTTTGCTAGGTTTCCCTAGGTGCTGGCAGAGCTACGGCGCAAAAACAAAAGGTAGTCTTTTTGTCTGAATCGTGCTAAATTTCACTGGGAAATTGAGGTGCGATCATGCTGCGTTTTGCGCTGTTTCATGTCGCAGCCACTATGCCTACCCACGCAAGTGAGGTACCATTTTTTTCGGGAGACCTGGGGGCACACTGGATGGATGGAAATTTGTTGATCCACGCAGATTCCAGAACTTTCCACCACAGAAATGTGAGGAAAATGTGTTTTTTTGGTCAAATTTTTTTGTTTGAAAGGGATTCTGGGTAACAAAACCTGGGGGTAGGCAGACGAGTCACCCCATCCTGAATTGCCCTGGGTGTCTAGTTTTCTGAAATGTATAGGTTTGCTAGGTTTCCCTAGGTGCTGGCAGAGCTACGGCGTAAAAACAAAAGGTAGTCTTTTTGTCCGAATCGTGCTAAATTTCACTGGGAAATTGAGGTGCGACCATGCTGCGTTTTGCGCTGTTTCATGTCGCAGCCACTATGCCTACCCACGCAAGTGAGGTACCATTTTTTTCGGGAGACCTGGGGGCACACTGGGTGCATGGAAATTTGTTGATCCACGCAGATTCCAGAACTTTCCACCACAGAAATGTGAGGAAAATGTGTTTTTTTGGTCAAATTTTTATGTTTGTAAGGGATTCTGGGTAACAAAACCTGGGGGTAGGCAGACGAGTCACCCCATCCTGAATTGCCCTGGGTGTCTAGTTTTCAGAAATGTATAGGTTTGCTAGGTTTCCCTAGGTGCTGGCAGAGCTACGGCGCAAAAACAAAAGGTAGTCTTTTTGTCTGAATCGTGCTAAATTTCACTGGGAAATTGAGGTGCGATCATGCTGCGTTTTGCGCTGTTTCATGTCGCAGCCACTATGCCTACCCACGCAAGTGAGGTACCATTTTTTTCGGGAGACCTGGGGGCACACTGGATGGATGGAAATTTGTTGATCCACGCAGATTCCAGAACTTTCCACCACAGAAATGTGAGGAAAATGTGTTTTTTTGGTCAAATTATTTTGTTTGAAAGGGATTCTGGGTAACAAAACCTGGGGGTAGGCAGACGAGTCACCCCATCCTGAATTGCCCTGGGTGTCTAGTTTTCAGAAATGTATAGGTTTGCTAGGTTTCCCTAGGTGCTGGCAGAGCTACGGCGTAAAAACAAAAGGTAGTCTTTTTGTCCGAATCGTGCTAAATTTCACTGGGAAATTGAGGTGCGACCATGCTGCGTTTTGCGCTGTTTCATGTCGCAGCCACTATGCCTACCCACGCAAGTGAGGTACCATTTTTTTCGGGAGACCTGGGGGCACACTGGGTGCATGGAAATTTGTTGATCCACGCAGATTCCAGAACTTTCCACCACAGAAATGTGAGGAAAATGTGTTTTTTTGGTCAAATTTTTTTGTTTGAAAGGGATTCTGGGTAACAAAACCTGGGGGTAGGCAGACGAGTCACCCCATCCTGAATTGCCCTGGGTGTCTAGTTTTCAGAAATGTATAGGTTTGCTAGGTTTCCCTAGGTGCTGGCAGAGCTACGGCGCAAAAACAAAAGGTAGTCTTTTTGTCCGAATCGTGCTAAATTTCACTGGGAAATTTAGGTGCGACCATGCTGCGTTTTGCGCTGTTTCATGTCGCAGCCACTATGCCTACCCACGCAAGTGAGGTACCATTTTTTTCGGGAGACCTGGGGGCACACTGGATGGATGGAAATTTGTTGATCCACGCAGATTCCAGAACTTTCCACCACAGAAATGTGAGGAAAATGTGTTTTTTTGGTCAAATGTTTTTGTTTGAAAGGGATTCTGGGTAACAAAACCTGGGGGTAGGCAGACGAGTCACCCCATCCTGAATTGCCCTGGTTGTCTAGTTTTCAGAAATGTATAGGGTTGCTAGGTTTCCCTAGGTGCTGGCAGAGCTACGGCGCAAAAACAAAAGGTAGTCTTTTTGTCCGAATCGTGCTAAATTTCACTGGGAAATTGAGATGCGACCATGCTGCGTTTTGCGCGGTTTCATGTCGCAGCCACTATGCCTACCCACGCAAGTGAGGTACCATTTTTTTCGGGAGACCTAGGGGCACGCTGGGTGGGTGGAAATTTGTTGATCCACGCAGATTCCAGAACTTTCCACCACAGAAATGTGAGGAAAATGTGTTTTTTTGGTCAAATATTTATGTTTGCAAGGGATTCTGGGTAACAAAACCTGGGGGTAGGCAGACGAGTCACCCCATCCTGAATTGCCCTGGGTGTCTAGTTTTCAAAAATGTATAGGTTTGCTAGGTTTCCCTAGGTGCTGGTTGAGCTACGGCTCAAAAACAAAAGGTAGTCTCTTTGTCCAAAGAGCTTAAGATTTCACTGGGAAATTGAGGAGCGACCACGTTGCATTTTGTGCCGTTTCCCGTCGTAGGCACAAGGCCGACCCACACAAGTGAGGTACCATTGTTTTCGGGAGACCTGGGGGCACGCTGGGTGGGTAGAAATTTGTTGATCCACGCAGATTCCAGAACTTTCCACCACAGAAATGTGAGGAAAATTTGTTTTTTTTGTCAAAATCTGAGCTTTGCAAGGGATTCTGGGTAACAAAACCTGGTGGTAGGCAGTCGAGTCATCCCATCCTGAATTCCCCTGGGTGTCTACTTTTCAAAAATGTATAGGTTTGCTAGGTTTCCCTAGGTGCCGGAAGAACTAGGGTGCAAAAACTACAGGTAGGCACTTTGCCAAAAAAGGGTCAATTTGTAACTGCAAAATTTAGGTGTGACCACGTTGCATTTTGCGCCGTTTCCTGTCGCAGGCACAAGGCCGACCCACACAAGTGAGGTACCGTTTTTATCGGGACACTTGGGGTAATTCAGATTTGTAAATCAACTGTTATTACCAATTGAGCTTTCTTGCATTTCTCCCTTTGAATGAAAGATATTGTGTAGAAAAAAAAACTTTATGAAAAATGACCAATAATTCTCATGCTAGTATGAGTATTCCCAACTTTGAAAATGTGCAATTATATACTGTTTCTGAACTCTATAATTTGTACCCAATTCATACATACATAGGTGTCTTTCATGCAGATTATTCCATGTGTACATTTTCCAAGACAAAGTGCACTATACCCAGTAAATGAAAAAATACCATTGCAAGTTGCTGCTCAGTTTTTGGATCTGGGTTCGTCGGGTTCTTGGTGAAACTACAAGTCCCATATATCCCCACAACCAGGAAGGTCTAACGGATGTAACGGTATATTGCTTTCCAAGAGCTGTCAAAATTAGAGAAAGTTATAGGTGAAAACGTTGAGACAAAAGGCCGTTGTTTTCAACAAATTTTCAAATATTCCAATATCTAACTGTTAGTTTCTATAACGAAACCTTCATGGATTTAGACAAATGACCCCTTTCTGAATTCAGAATTTTGTCTATTTTTCGGAAATGTAAAGCTTTCCAGGATCCATTATTGCTTTCAAACTCATTTCTACCATTAACTGGAAGGAGGTGGAAAGCTCTAAAAATAGCAAAAATAGGCTATGTCCCAGAAAAATGCCAAAACTGAGTGAAAAATTTCGGTTCTCTGACAAAACACTGTCATTCCCTAAAAGCTGAGAAAATGGAGAATTCAGCCCCACAAACCCTTTTTTGATACCATATTCAGGGAAAAAGCCAGAGGCTTTCATTTGCAGCCCGTTTTTCCCATTTTTCTGAAAAAAACAAAAAAAACACTATATTTTGGTTAATTTCTGGGACCCCTCCAAGGGAATCCACAAACCCTGGGCGCCTTTAGAATCCCCATGATGTTGGAAGAAAAGGACGCAAATTTGGCGCGGATCCCTTATGTGGTCAAAAAGTTACAAGGGCCTAAGCGCGCACTACCCCAAAACACCAAAAAAAGCCTTAGCACAGGAGGGGGAAAAGGCCTAGCAGCGAAGGGGTTAATGACATCAGTATGAACATATTTATAAGTATAAGTATGGCACTCTATATCTGTATTTCAAAAAAGTTATTCGTTTTATGAGTTTCTCGGATTTGTGAATCTATGGACTGGAATCGCGAATTCGCTTAATGAAACACCCAAACCTTGCCTTTTGATTGGGCACATTAGGACCCCACCCAGGTACATGTAATACCACTCCCGAAAACAGTTATTTCTCCAGTGAATTCTGTAGAAAGGAGATTCTGAAGCAGTGGGGTTCTGTTTTAAGTTTACTTTCGTGAATAATTTGATAGAATGTCTGAAGCTTCATCTTCTGTCCAGCATGAACATCATGAACCTGTTGAGGATGAGGAGCAAGATACACCACCTCGAACAAAGCAAAGTGATGTCTGAAAGAATCGTACAAATACCTTCAGGGGAAAAGAAGGTTACATCTAAATATATGCAGTGCAGTATTTGTGGCAAGCCGGTATCCAGGGGCACTGCAAAGAAGTATTCAACTGGGACAAATTCATGAAAGGGTCTACAACCCTGATGGGTGAGAAAGCAGGTGCAGCTGTACATCCACCTCTAAAGCACACTTGGGGAACCGTCATCAGTTACAGTCATTGCTATGCCAGTTGCCTGTGAAGAATTAAGTGAGATGGTTTCTCACTGTGCAAAATTCCACATGCTTCTCACTGTAAAAATGTCTTCTGTGCGTGCATTCTTGGATACATGTTAAGAAGCATTGCTGTTCAGTTTTATTTTTTGCTTCCAGTTGCCACTTAATGGTTTTTGAACACTGAATCCAATTGCTTCTTTGCATTTCCCTTACCATACCGTTTTAGTACACTGCTTACCTTCTATAAAAAAGGTTCTTTATAGGGCCACCATCTGGTCAAACAAAGAGCTAAGTCTGTGTTTTTAACGCGTCAGTGACTGTATTGGTGTGAGACTGGAGGCTTATTTACAAGCCCTGTACACCACCATAACATCACTTTCTCAGATGTTCAGGTGGTGCAGAGTGCAGAGCCATATCTACAAGGCCACAAAAAGCCACCCTGCTTGGCTTTTCATGGCCACGTAGATATGGTGTAAGGCAATGCAGTGCAAGTCGCTGCGTTGCCTCACACTGCATTGGGGAGGCGTGCCATGGGTGTTGCAGTGGATGTTCCCACTCAGCGCCAATGGTATTTGACACATCCCAGATTTGCAATTCAGCGTAAATCTGGGAATGATTCAAAACCGTGCACCTCCCCAGGGCAGGCGTAACAATTGTTTTTGTGTGGGAAAGTGCCCCTTCTTGTACAAAAAAAGTCATACCAACAACACAAACACGTTTGCACCAGGGTGCAATGGTGCTTGTGTTGGAGATAGACAGCCTTTTGTGCACCAGTGAAAGAGGACAGGGATGTGCCCTATCTCATAGGTACGGCACCTTCCTGTCCTTTTCGTTTGATGCAGGGCAGTATAGCATAGTGATGTGCAGTACTGCCCTGCATCAAATTGTTGTAGATGAGGCCTGTATCAGTGTGTGAGTGGGTGTGTTATTGGGTGTATGAGTGTGTGTCTGATTGTGTCCATGGTTGTATTGGTTTGTGCCTGGGTGTTTCAGTGTCTGTAACAATGTGTGCCTGGGTATTTTATTGTCTGTATTAGTGTGTGTATGGGTGTTTGAGAGGCTGTATCAGTGTTTGCTTGAAAGCCTAAGTGGCTTTATTAATAAGTGACTGGGTGTGTCATTGGCTGTATGAGTATGTACCTGGGTGTGTTAGTAGCTGCATCAGTGTGTGTCAGTGGCTGTATTGGTATGTCCCTGGATGTGTCAGAGGCTGCCTCAGTGTGAGCTAGGGTATGTCAGTGGCTGTATCGGTCAGTGCATTGGTGTGTCAGTGGCTGTATTGGTCAGTGCATGGGTGTGTCAATGACTGTATTGGTTTGTGCATTGAATGTCAGTCTCTGTATCAGAGTGTGACTGGGCATGTCACTAGCTGTATCAGTGTGTGCCTGGGTGTGTCAGTGTCTAACAATGGGTGCCTGGGGGTGTCAAACTGTATATTTGTGTGTCTGGGTGTGTCAGTGACTGCATCTGTGTGTAAGTGGCTTTATCTGTGTCTGTACAGGTGTTTGAGAGGCAGTATCAGTGTTTGCCTGTGTGTGTAAGTGAGTGTATCAGTGTTTGGCTGGGTGTGTCAGTAGCTGTATTGGTGTGTAGTTGGGTGAGTCAGTATCTGTGTCAGTGTTTGCCTGTGTGTGTAAGTGGCTCTATCAATCTGTGAGTGGGTGTGTGAATACCTGTGTAGTCTGTGAGTGTGTGCATGACTGCCTGTGCAGGTCTGTAAATGGGTGTGAGTACCTGTGTGGGTTTCTGAGTGGGTCTGAAAGAGCATCATGGGAGTCTGCAGATTCTTGAAGTGGAAAACAACCCAATATAACTTAATTTTGTGCCCAACATAAGACCCTCTCACGCTCCTCTAACACATCCCTGGGGTCAGGTTACCTCTTCCCTGACCCCTTTATTCATTTTTCAGCAAACGTTTAAGTCCCCGGGACCTGATACTTAAAATGGCAGCCACAACCTCGTGGTCAGGTTCTGGTCAGCCATTCACAGCATTGCTGGGGGCTCATGAATTCACGGATTCACCGCAGGGGGTCAGCATCCCGAGATATACAAATGTGTTTTTCCTTTAATAACTCCACAACTACTAAACGGATTTACACCAAATCACAATAAGGCCTCTTTCTGGACCAAGAGCTACCTCTCAGTCAAATTTGGTATTATTCTGTCCAGCAGTTCAGGCTGTAGTCATGTTCAAAATTCCTATCAGAAATTGCATGGTAATAATTTTTTTACCCCCTCCTTTTTCTTAGACCCCGTTTCTCAGATCACCCCAAAACTTACCATGCACAACTAGACAAAGTGGGCCACCTTTTAGGGAAACTTTTGTGAAGATTCGTCAAACTGTGTCAAAGTTATAAGCACATCAAAACGCTTTTCCTATGGAAACTATCTCCTAACCATAACTACTTATTGGCGACCTCCAGTAGGTAGTATGTATATATATATATATTTTTAAATATGTCAACACAGGCAGGCTCCCGGTAACTACCCTTTACTTCAAACTTCCACACAATCTCAGGGCGATACTGAAGGACGGCACAAACAGGTCCTGGCAATATATGGTATATATATATATATATATATATATATATATATATATATATATATATATATATATATATATATATTACCTACTGGCGGTCGCCAGTAGGTATATATAGTTAGGTTTTTTCTCTATGGGTTTTTTGAAAATTCTATGTCTAATAACTTTGGCGTTTGTGGACGGAATTGGCTGAAATTTTCAGGAAAATGGCACATTTTGTTTCTGAGCAGCCCTTGAAAATTTGGGGGGGGTTCGTCCAGTGGGGGCCGAGAAAAAAGGGGGGTCCCAAAACGTGTTTTTAACATTGAGTTTTCCATAGGGCGGTTGGCCTCACTTTTAGCCCGAACGGCTGAATGGATTTGCACGAAACTTGGCAAAATTGTAGGGACTGGTAGCCCGATGTGCCTTTTGTAGGTCTCAATATATGTGCTCCAGTGGATTTTGAGAAATTAACGTTTAAAAAAAGATATATATCTGTAACAGCGGACCGGGCAGCGCTCTGGTTCGCGGACTTTTCGCGCAACGGAGCTTTGTGAAGCGAAGCTGATTGGTTCTCCGGCGTCTGTCAACATTCCAAACAGTCCGTAGCGGCCGCCATCTTGTCTCTCGGTAGGATCGAGAGACAAGAGGAGGCCGAAGCGAAGGGGCAAATGACCATAAGGGGGCATAGTACATTGTCGCTCACCCCCTAGGTTTGATGTGGAGGTTTTAAAAGGGCCCCGCGGGGCAAAAAAAAATAAAAATAATAATAATCGAACAGCTGAATGGATTTGCACGAAACTTGGCAAAATTGTAGGGACTGGTAGCCCGATGTGCCTTTGCTAGATCTCAATATATGTGCTCCAGTGGATTTTGAGAAATTAACGTTCAAAAAAAGGTATATATCTGTAACAGCGCACCGCTTCGCGTACTTTTCGCGTTACGGAGCTTTGCGAAGCGAAGCTGATTGGCTCTCCGGTGTCTGTAAACATTCCAAACAGTCCGTAGCGGCCGCCATCTTGTCTCTCGGTAGGATCGAACAGCTGAATGGATTTGCACGAAACTTGGCAAAATTGTAGGGACTGGTAGCCCGATGTGCCTTTGCTAGGTCTCAATATATGTGCTTCAGTGCATTTTGAGAAATTAACGTTCAGAAACAAGATATATATCTGTAACAGCGCTCCGCTTCGCGGAGATAAAATTATATGTGTATTACCTAGCTGTTGCTAACACCAGTTAGCGACGGCTAGTAGAAGATAGCGACCATCTTGGGCCCCACTTTGCATGTGAGTGATATTTATCACTAATGACATGCAAAGTGGGCATGCCAAGATGTTAGCGACTGGAAACAGTCGCTAACATCGCTATCTCCTATTATCAACTTTTGGAAATATTCGAGATAAGGGCGAATATCTCTAAAAGCTACCACCTGCCCTGAGCAGTTCTTAGTCATGTTATCCAATGGGAGGTGGATAACATGGCTAAGAGCATTAGCTCGGTAATGCATGAATATCGCTGAGTTTTCAGCGATATTAATGCATTGCGGTCGTTTTTTATCGTATTTCCGATAAACCTTGATAATAGCAAGGTTTATCTGCGATAATTTCTGACGGTAAAAAAATCGTTGCTAAGCATCGTTAGGGATAAATATCGCTTAACTTTGGTAATATGCCCCAACGTCTGTTAACGTTCGATTCGAAGGAAATCAGGAAGTGTTGAAAAACATTGTCTGCGCCATCTTGTCTTTTTTCAAATGCCACACTTTTGTCGTGCACGGCAGCCATTTTAGATGCCTTGACCAGACCCACTCTGTGCACGCTGTCGATCCTTAGCATGGCTCCCCACCCTCGCAAACATCTCCCCCAGGCAGTGGTCACCCCCGCTCTCTGTCTTATGCATGGGTAATAAACCTCCCCCATCTGCGCTGCTGTTCCCTGAGAATCACACCCTGTGCCCGCCCGACACCTCCCTTTCGCCCTATTCACTACCGCACCCTCTGACACTCCTTTTCCTCTGTGTCCGATTGTCCAGGCTGGTCCTAGGGTATCAGCTAGCCCTGCAGATGTAGTTTATGGCCACAGCTGTAAAGAATCACCCCTCTTCAAAGGAGTTATAGTAGATCAAGGCCCACACTCGATGAGATTCGTCACAGCAGAAGCGTTGCTATTATCTGAAAACCATCCTGTATTGTGATTGGGGAGGGGACCGAGCCTGAAGCGGAAGATTCCAGGGATGACTGTTTGTACATCAAAGTTTTTACAATTATGTGTCACATTAAAAATATATAGCACTCCGACAAAGTAGTAAGATTATAAAACTTTAATAATTTATAAATATATACAAGAAAACAAAAATAGTAATAACATATAAACATTTTTAGGGAAAAACAACGAAGTAGCGGTCGGCTGTGCGAATAGTCCCAACGCAGCACAACGTCCAGATTTCCGGCGTGGGGCGTCGCGGGGGGTGGGTCATCAGTAGCAAACTGTTGTGCGAATAGTTCCAAGGCAGCAGAACGCGTTGAAATCTAGATGACACGAAAGTGATGTCTAGTAAGTTGCCACCCAGCAAATAACGGCATGGGGCGTCGCGGGGGGTGGGTCATCAGTAGCAAACGGTTGCGCGAATAGTTCCAAGGCAGCAGAACGATGGCACCAAGGTGATGTCCAGTAAGTTGCCGCACTGGTTTTGGTATCCTACAATGCTGCTCCGAATAACGGCGTGGAGCGCCCCGGGGGAGGCGGCGTGAACGGGCCTCTCCAGGTGGAGTGTCATCTGTTGTAGTGGGGCGCCCCTTTACCGTTTCAGTTGCCATTCCGTCCGTTTTTGGTCCACTGTGTCAAAAGCCGCAATTCAGCTGAGTTGCGCCCACTCTTGCGGTGCAGCGATAGGCGGCTGTCACAGGACTCTCAAAATGGCGGCAGGCTGTTTCCTTTTTGGGCCTGGTCCACTGAAATGGCCCTGGGACACCTTGGAAATTGGACGCTTGTCTGCTAGGTCTTGGACCTCATTCTCGAAAGCGTCCCCTCCGCCTTGAGAATTCATCAAAAGTTTTGGGGGCTCCGACTCCTGCAGGCTTCTGGTGGGGAGCGGCTGCCATGATTGCTCGCGGAATGACCACGACTGAGCTACGAGATGGTGGTGCTTTCATGCTGACGCCAGCTTCAGTCTGAAACATCCAGAAACAAGGTGGGGCTTTCATCGTTTGGGGAAATAAAAAAGTTTTCATCCTATGAAAAGTATTGTTTTTAGGTCACATGATCAAGCCTTCCATCATTAGGAAACCAAAAGTAAAATGAACCAATGAAAAGTTTTATAAACAAGTCACATGACCTGTTATGCGGCATAGGGTGTAAAATTAGGAGAAAATACGTTGGCACGTGAGGCGGCGTCAGTAGCGGACCGATGTGCGAATAGGCCGAAGGCAACACAACGCGCCAAGATCTGGATGGCACCGAGGTGGTGTCCAGCAAGTTGCAGCACTGGTGTGGCCATCCTACAATGCTGAAAGTCGGCGTGGGGCGCCCCGTTGGCCTGTGAGTTTGTGTCAGTAGCGGACCGATGTGCGAATAGGCCGAAGGCAGCACAACGCGCCAAGATCCGGATGGCACCGAGGTGGTGTCTAGTAAGTTGTCGCACTGGTGTGGCCATCCAACAATGCTGAAAGTCGGCGTGGGGCGCCCCGTTGGCCTGTGAGTTTGCGTCAGTAGCGGACCGATGTGCGAATAGGCCGAAGGCAGCACAACGCGCCAAGATCCGGATGGCACCGAGGTGGTGTCTAGTAAGTTGCCGCACTGGTGTGGCCATCCTACAATGCTGAAAGTCGGCGTGGGGCGCCCCGTTGGCCTGTGAGTTTGCGTCAGTAGCGGACCGATGTGCGAATAGGTCGAAGGCAGCACAACGCGCCAAGATCCGGATGGCACCGAGGTGGTGTCTAGTAAGTTGTCGCACTTCTGTGGCCATCCTACAATGTTGAAAGTCGGCGTGGGGCGCCCCGTTGGCCTGTGAGATGGCGTCAGTAGCGGACCGATGTGCGAATGGGGCCAAAGGCAGCGCAACAATATTTTCTGATTTGAAGACACCACAAGGCGCTGAGATGCCAAGATCCGGATGGCACCGAGGTGGTGTCTAGCAAGTTGTGGCACTGGTGTGGCCATCGTACAATGGTAAAAGTCGGCGTGGGGCGCCCTGTTGGCCTGTGAGATGGTGTCAGTAGCGGACTGATGTGTGAATGGGGCCAAAGGCAGCGCAACAATATTTTCTACTATATTTTCGGAGTAGAAGACACCACAAGGCGCTGAGATGCCAAGATCCGGATGGCACCGAGGTGATGTGTAAGTTGCGGACGGATGTGCGAATGGGGCCAAAGGCAGCTCAACAATATTTTCTGAAGAGAATACACCACAAGGCGCTGAGATGCCAAGATCCGGATGGCACCGAGGTGATGTCTAAGTTGCGGACCGATGTGCGAATGGGGCCAAAGGTAGCGTAACAAGATTTTCTGTATGGAAGATACCACTAGGCGTTGAGATGCCAAGATTCGGATGGCACTGAGGTGATGTCTAGGAAGTTGTGCCACTGGTGTGGCCATCGTACAATGGTAAAAGTCGGCGTGGGGCGCCCTATTGGCCTGTGAGATGGTGTCAGTAGCGGACTGATGTGCGAATGGGGCCAAAGGCAGCGCAACAATATTTTCTGACTGACACCACAAGGCGCTGAGATGCCAAGATCCGGATGGCATCGAGGTGATGTCTAAGTTGCGGACTGATGTGCGAATGGGGCCAAAGGCAGCGTAACAATATTTTCTGTATGGAAGATACCACTAGGCGTTGAGATGCCAAGATTCGGATGGCACCGAGGTGATGTCTAGCAAGTTGGTGTGGTCATCCTACAATGCTGAAACTCGGCGTGGGTCACCCCATTAGCCTGTGAGATGGCGTCAGTAGCGGACCGATGTGCGAATAGGCCGAAGGCAGCACAACGCGCCAAGATCCGGATGTCACCGTGGTGGTTTCATAGTTGAGAGGCACTTCATCTGCAGTGGGGCGCCGAGATCCAGATGGCACCGAGGTGATGTCTAGCAAGTTGCTGTACTTGTGTGGTCATCCTACAATGCTGAAACTCGGCGTGGGTCACCCCATTAGCCTGTGAGATAGCTGTTCTTTGGATTTGGGCCTGGTCCACTAAAATGGCCCTGGGACACCTAAGAACTCGAACGCTCGATTTTTTTTTCCTTTCCTGTACATGCAAAAAAAGGTAAATGCCCGGTATGTTACACGCTTCATCTGCCACGATGAACTCTCCAGAGGAACCGAAAAAATATATAGTTGTGGTAACTATACCATGCATCGTCATATGGAGAGGTGGCACCAATTAATTATAGTGCTGCATAAAAGAGAGATTTGGAGGAGAACCCCTGACCTGCTAGTACATTCATCAAAGAAGTGGCACTGAGAGCTTCAGAGGCAAGGGAAACGGTCCCAAATATTTAGAAGAACTTTGGAAAGATTAAAATGACATGTTTAGATTGTGGTAAATTAATTTCATGTGGGCAGATGAGTGTTACTCTAATAAATACAGCATATGAACATCATCATAGTCGATGGTTGGTAGAGACATTTTGACTATATCCTGGACCTGCCCGTCCTCGCCCAAAATGGCGCCGGAATAAATGGGACTCGTAACTCCTTGTTGTGTACTGGTTGCAGAACCTTGAAATCACGAGATACGTATGCAGTTTTGAAGCACATGGCGGGCGGGGACGAGAATTGATTGAATATTTCGACATCCCTATTGATATTAAGTTCTGATGTGTTATTGATTACTGTACTGTTGAAAATTCAAATTAACGTCACCCATGGTACTTGCCCGCAAATGTATATCTAGATAATTTTATTGTAACTGGCCCTGTCGTATTTTAATTATAAAATGTACGTCCACCGATTCCGTAACTGTTAGACACCTTAGTTTTTGCAACCTAATGGCCCGCCCGTTACGTTCCTCTACAGTGTAAATGTCTATTCATCATATACGATTACAGTTTGCTCCGTGGCAGGCCCACGTGGTTATAGGCTCGTATTTGTATAATGAAATTTTCACAATAAAGGTTTTTAAAAGAAAACATGGTAGTAGTGTATACATTGGTAAAGTTTTTATTAATAGTCACTGTTTTAGAATCATTAAAAGGCAAGTGAAATAAAGCAGACCAATTACATGAAGGGTAAAAGGTATAATACGAAGGAACGCAGTAAAGATAAATGGTCAAGGGCTGTTGTGTTTTCTATTCCTGCAACATAAAGTGATCGATAAGAATCTCATATTCAGGCGTATCGGCGACTAAGACAGCAGGTCGACCCTCTTTTGCTCAACGGCTCCGTCATGGGACGAAGAAACGCTCTTTTTCTCGAAAAAAGAATATATTTTACTTGCAGGACAGTTGTAAAATTTCCGGGAAAGTACATTAGCCTGGAACATTATAACATATATTTAAGAGAAAATAATGTTCGGAAGTAATTAAAAGCGTAATTTTTAGGTGATATGACCAAGGCTTTCATCATTAGAATAAGAAAAGTAAAATGAACCAATGAAAAGTTTTATTAACAAGTCACATGACTTGTTATGCTTACGTTACGCGCTGCGCGCCCCGGATGACTTCCGGATGCGCTAACGCGGCGCGTCATATGACGCATTACGCGACAACGCAGGTCCAGAATATAGTCAAAATGTCTCCACCAACCAGCGGTCGAAACACAACCCCTTTCAGCAGGCTAAATAGTTCTGTTAAATGACAACAGAAAGGACAGGCAACAAGAACCATCAGTCAAAGAGGGGAGGGCTAGTTCTTCTCTACCGGGTTACATTGGGGCGCTACCGGAACTGATCGAATTGGTAGTCTACAGTGTTTCTGGATGTTTCAGACCGAAGCTGGGGTTAGCATGAGAGCAGCACCATTTCGTAGCTCCGTTGTGGCCATTCCGCAACCAATCATGGCAGCCGCTCTTTATCGTTATTTTGGGCGGGGTGGGTGGCGGAGCCGAGCTGTTTTGCAGCCATCATTGTGTGGAGTTCAGTTCATCTCACTAGTTTTGTATTTGTCATGAGGGGTTGTTCCTAATGTTTCTATTTTAGCGAGGTCAAAAAGAGATCCAATTAGTGGCCTACTGATTTTGCTCGATTCCTTTTCTTTTTTTTTACACGATTTTTCGTTATCTGCAAAGACTAAACAGAGTATTGCGACTCTGTGTTTGTTTGTAAATAGAGAATGAACCAAAGAGAACTAATTCTAAAACAGTAAATACTTGGATAACAATCAATCAAATGGAGAGAGAAGCAGGCACGACGGATTACAACGGGGGCAAAGGCCTGCGTTAACTACCTTTCACTATCTGCAAAGAGAGAGTACTCCTAATAGAAATGAGGGGGGGGGGGCACCATTCAAAGCAGATCAGTGTGCATAAACACGAAAATGTTTTCACTTACCACGTACTTGACATTCGACAGCTTATGATATTTGCTATTAAAAAACCATTGAAATTCACTGAAAAAACCATAGGTTATAGACCATATATAGTTAGGAATTAGCATTTACAAAACCTTGAAAATTCACTGAAAAAACCATAGGTTATACACCATATATAGTTAGGAATTAGCATTTAAAAAACCTTATTTTACTCACACAAAACCATTGAAATTCCATATATAGTTAGTTGCACTAACTATATATCGCGCACCCGCAATCCACTGCTGATCATGTCACATATTACATCATTCATGACATGGTCAGTGACATCACTGATGACATCACTGATGACATCTCAAATGACATCACTGATGAGATCACTGATGACATCTCATTTGACATCAATGACCACATCACTGATGATATCATTCATGTGACAATACAATGCATCTCCTCACGTTTTAATATAACCTCTGTTTCACCCAGTGTTAAATACAGAGTATAATTTTTGAAACCATTGACACACCAATACTAGTTACTACATACGTACTCACTGATTCCTACGTCTACACACACATTCACTCATTCACCCATACAATCATTCATACATACAATCACTCATCTTTACAACACTATCATATGCACTCATACACCTATACAGACACTTACACTCTGCCACTCATCCATGGAGTTACTCACACACCTAGTCAGTCCTGTAAAGAATCAATCACACTTCCATTTTCTTGTCTATACAGTTAAACATAGAGCACCTTACATTTTCAAACATATACTAACACATACTTACTTTCTTATACAATCATTGATACAAGTACACATTGATCTGCACAGAGTCACACACCTCCCAGCCAGCCACACACACACTCAGTCTCCTATACAAATACTTGGACAATCAATCAATAACCCATATAGTTAATCATATAGCTACTGATCAACACATGCAGCAGTTTACAGAACAACAGACATAATGATGCACAAATTAAGACAGTTTACTCACTAACCCATGCACTCAGTGAGACACATTTAATCACTCACTCATACATTCAGTCATGCACCTACTAAATCCTTCGTCCAGACACTTATACATCTACTCATTCTTCAATATGTAAAACATATTTAAACTTTACAGAAACACACAGTCACTGGATGATGTCATCAGTGATCTCATCAGTGATGTCATTTGAGATGTCATCAGTGATGTCATCAGTGATGTCACTGACCATGTCATGAATGATGTAATATGTGACATGATCAGCAGTGGATTGCGGGTGCGCGATATATAGTTAGTGCAACTAACTATATATGGAATTTCAATGGTTTTGTGTGAGTAAAATAAGGTTTTTTAAATGCTAATTCCTAACTATATATGGTGTATAACCTATGGTTTTTTCAGTGAATATATATATACATATATATATATATATATATATATATATATATATATATATATATATATATATATTCACTGAAAAAACCATAGGTTTCACACCAGTTATAGTTAGGAATTAGCATTTAAAAAAACCTATTAAATTCACTGAAAAAACCATAGGTTTGACACCACTTATAGTTAGCTGGAAATTTTACTGACATAAAACCATTGAAATTCCCACGTTATAGTTAGTTGGACTCACTATAACTTGCGCGCCTGCAATGCACTGCTGATAACATCACATATTACATCACTCATGACATGGTCAGTGACATCACTCATGAATGCTAATTCCTAACTATAACTGGTGTGAAACCTATGGTTTTTTCAGTGAATTTCATAGGTTTTTTAAATGCTAATTCCTAACTATATAATGCCTGAAACCTATGTTTTTTTCAGTGAATTTCAAAGTTTTTTTTAATGCTAATTCCTAACTATATAAGACCTGAAAGCCCACCAAGAATCTCCAGTATGCGCCAGGGACTGCATTGCAGAGAGGTGTAATGAAGCCACGCCCCTTTTTACACCTCTCTGCAACGCAGCCCCCGTGCATGTTTGAAGAGGGGGAACTAATTCCCCTTGCATACTGGGGGCCCCTGGGGGCCAACTAGCCCACCGGGAACCTCCAGTATGCGCCAGGGGGCTGCATTGCAGAGGTGTAATGAGGCTATGCCCCTTGTTACACCTCTCGGCAACGCAGCCCCCTGCCGCGTTTGCAGAGGGGGAACTAATTCCCCTTGCATACAGGGGTCCCTGGGGGCCAACTAGCCCACCAGGAGCCTCCAGTATGCGCCAGGGGGCTGCATTGCAGAGAGGTGTAATGAGGCCACACCCTTTTTTACACCTCTCTGCAATGCAGCCCCCGTGCATGTTTGAAGAGGGGGAACTAATTCCCCTTGCATACTAGGGGTCCCTGGGGGCCAACTAGTCCACCTGGAACCTCCAGTATGCGCCAGGGGGCTGCATTGCACAGAGGTGTAATGAGGCTATGCTCCTTTTTACACCTCTCTGCAACGCAGGCATATGCATTTATATATACACACAAATTTGCTCACAGTTGGAAACACCACACCCAACGTTTGATTTAGCCTTTTAATGCCGGACGGCAACAGCAGCACAACTATTACTTCCCAATAAATTTTTTTACACCAATTTTTGCCATACACGTTTCGGGGACATGGCCCCTTGATCACCGGCTTGGTTGTGGGGGAAAGGGACAGCGTTGCATTTGCGTGATTAAGTAGTCCAAGTTCTTAATACCGCCCATCCGGGTGTGGCTTCGCTATGCATCATGGTAGCAGTAGTTCTCGTGAAATCCTTAGTGGAAGCCGCTGTACCTTTACCTCCCAAATTCTTTTTCCATCGGGGTATTGTTCAGTTTTGGCCAGACTGCTGTCTCTCTTGCGCCAAAGCCGGAACATGCATTTATATATATGTATGTGTATGTATATACATACATATATAAACATATATAATCTGTATATCTATATAAATACAAATATAAATGCATGCTTACATATACATATATGCATACAGATGCATGTTATTTACATGAAAGTTTAAAAAACACTAATAAAAGCAAAGCTAAAAAGCCACCTCATTACAAACAGAATGGCTTTAACTTAAATGAGGGCGAGATCTATTGCATTTTCAATGCTTGTTTACTTTGGTTCCATCAAGAAGGCATTCAGATGTGTCTCACATTCACTCTAGTTGCTCATTAGATCACTGTAGTGAAGCTACTGCTCACCAGGGAAGTCTGCTGCTGGTATTCAAAGTGCATGTTTCAGTCTGCATGTCAGAATTTCTTTAATGAAATTGAAGAGGATTTGAGAAGTCACTCAAAATGTGCCCTAATTTTACTTTCTATGGCAAAATACACCCCCTCATTTTGTTCCTTTTTAAATTAAATGTTTTAAGAGTTACCACTTTATTCCAATCAAGATGACTTCAGGTGTGCCATACCTTTGTAATAAGTAAGACTGTTAGCGCTCTAGTTGTTCTTTAGAACACTCTGGGACATTCTGTCACTGGGCTATACTTGGGCTACATCTGGGTGATATTTGGGCTACATTTGGGCTCTTTTGTCTCTGGTGGCCATCTTGGGAGACTGCATGTCAGAATTTTTTAATGAAATAGAAGAGGATTTGAGAAGTCACTCAAAATATGCCCTCATTTTTCTTTTTGCAGCACTAATAATACCCCCTCATTTTGTTCCTTTTTAAATTAAATGTTTTAAGAGTTACCACTTTATTCCCATCACGATGGCTTCAGGTGTGCTATACCTTTGTAATAAGTAGGACTGTTAGCGCTCTAGTTGTTCTTTAGAACACTCTAGGTAGAAGACAAAGGAATCAACTGACAGTCTCTCTCCTTGTTGGATGTACATGTTTTACTGAGAATGTCAGACTTCATTCTCACATGACTGAGAAAGATAATGTGAATTTACAGAATTTACAGAAAATATGCTTTCAGTTTAGCTTATAGATCCCCTTCCAAACCACTGTGGGAAAATAATGAGATATTAGTTTTCTTTCAAACATGATTCATGATATCACAGCAGAAGGCTTTTTCACATGGTAAAATCACCTTAGAACACACCACAATTCCTAAAATGAGTATGGTACCATCAACAAATGATTTATAATGTAACTAAAGTCCTAAAACCCTCTATTAACTACAATGCTTTTTAATGAGGTGCTATCACGTAAATTGGTCCCAAGATGACTGCCAACACTTCTTGGGTGAAGTGCTGACAGCCAATCAGATCAGATGTGTGGTTAGGCTCCGCCCAGATATATATATTTTTTTAACCTAAATTACTCAAAATCCACTGGAGCACATATCTTGAGACATAGCAAAGGCACATCGGGCTAACAGTCCATACAATTTTGCCAGTTTTGTGGAAATCCATTCAGCCGTTCGGGCTAAAAGTGAGTCCAACCGCCTCTTAAATCATGTCAAACAAGTACACATTTCATATGCTGGCATTTTGATCAGTGGTTCAATATATTGATTTCAAGGCTGGTATGTAGTTAAATGTTCATGCACTCTCAACGATCTTTGATATTCCAGAGTTTTTTAACGGGTGCTGAGTCAGGTAGGATGATGACAGCATATGAAATGTGTACTTGTTTGACATGATTTAAAATGTTACGTATATTTTTATGGTTGTATTGGGGAACAGCGATCACGTTAGCAGCGTAGCGATGAAACATTCGAGGGTAGGGCAGGGCAAAGAAGAGTAACTGAAGGGGGTTGGATTATGTCTGACGTAAGTGTGGAGGGACAACTTGAGGCCCGTAAATTATGGGAGTTTCTAAATCCGGTGAGGAAAGTCGAGTAATGGAGATACAAGTGGGCCGGATTAAGGTGTTTAAAACACAAGTCGAAATCAGAGAAGGACAAGAACAGCAATTGGGGGAGAAGATTCAGAATGTTATGTTCGTAGCAGAGCAGTGAAGAAAGGTATATTAATTTACCGCAAACCATCGGCTTAAAATATGTAATCTGCACTTTAAAATGTTAAGCACAGAGCGCATAATCTACGAAACCGCTTCAGTAATTGGTATTTTTTGCTTATAGAGGGAAAACGTTGACTATGGGTGATACAATTAGATACGCAATGGGGCGTTGAAAACAGCTTGACAATGTATATTTGACAGTTGGACACAAGTTTAAAAATGCTAATGGCAATAGATTTGATTTTAACTTACAGATATGAACCCCTGACGAAGGGCCATAATGGCTCGAAATGCATTGGGTTAACATTATCATATACTTTTGGCGCAAGGGATTTTACATGCTGTATTTAAAGGCGATTGTGCATTATACATGCATTTGAAAATTGAAATTACCTTGTCTTGAACATACCAACAAATGAACTATAAACTATTAAAAATATGGAACAGAAAAATGGATTGTGGACTAATTCGTTTACGATTAAGGTTACCAACCGACATGGTGTGATGCATCCTGGGACTGATAGTACTTCGTATATCAGCATCCCGTTTTTGATTTACATGTTTGGCGCTTTTTTGGATGAAGCGTACACCAGGATATCTCCATAAGAGACTCAACCAAGATGAACTTGTTCAAATAGTGGTGTGCGAGGCATTACTTTCCTCATGGTTTGAACTATCATTGGATAATACCCTTTTCAACTAAAACAATAAAAAGAACACACCCATTTATCTATCTTGAACATTCTTTAAGAGGAGTACATAGTGAGCAAAAGACATTGCCATGGGGGACTAATAAAAAATAATTTTGTGGGACAACGTCCATGCTTTACCATCTAAAAACACACCAAAGTAATAGTGTAAAAGCAGCACTAAGTCAACGCAAGGCTGAAGGACCCTGAACTTCAATACCAGTCAGAACAGAGGTCCAATCTCAACTT
This sequence comes from Lissotriton helveticus, assembly GCF_964261635.1. NCBI lineage: Eukaryota > Metazoa > Chordata > Amphibia > Caudata > Salamandridae > Lissotriton > Lissotriton helveticus. The sequence goes on from NC_136059.1 coordinate 1,092,490,316, forward strand.
CCACATATGGGTCCACAGTTTTCCGTGACTGCATTATACCGCATAGATTGTGAATGTGTAGTGAGTGCTGGAGAGAATTCCATAAGAACCGTTCGCAATGCTGCACAGAATCATTAATGTAATTTTTTTTTTAGCCCTTCACAGTTTTTCTACATTAGCAGGACTTTTATTATCTTAGAAAATGGGTATCTAATAGCTATGTGGTATTCATTTTATTATCTTCTAATTTATTGTAACACTAGTTACATATAACTTGCTGCATTACTCTACAAATAAATGCTCAGATAACTTTTGGCAGTTATCATTGTTTACTTTTTTACTTTTTTACTTTTTAAATACAAGTCAACAGTCGGATTTTAAATCTTCTAGTGAGTGTGGCAACAATATATACAAACATACTCTGGTTTTTAGACCACACTAGACCACACTAGACCACACTGTGTGAAAGTTTGTTATCTCTTCTTCAAAACTATCGACTGCAATATCTGTGCCCTGTTCTACAACTCCTCCTCTTAACAACTCTTCATTTTCCCTAGAATCATGCTGAGGACCAAAGAAAGGAAACTGCACATCATTACAAACCTTTTCTAGATCTGCCATAGTACCATACAAAAGTACTCCATTTATTTCTCCTAAACATAAAGCATGAGTTTTGATATAGTACAGCCTCCTAACTAAAGTTTGCATTGTTGAGTGGTGTACAACTAACTTCCTGAAATGATGAAAAGTGATTTGGCACACTTTGTTTGATAAACAAGCTAGTCAGTTTCCCTGCAAATTTGTATGCTTTCTAATATTGCAAGGATCCAATCTTTGTAAAGTATTTATTTTCCGTTTTTAAACTTCACCTTGGAAATATATTTTGAAATTCCCTTAACCACTTGGCTGCTAAGGGGTGTGTGCGAGGTCCATTGACTTTCCATTGAAATCAATGGAAAGTCCATGACGAGTTACCCTTGTCATTAGCGCTGAAGGGGTTAATATAACAAAGAATACTAAAAACACTACTACAGTTCCATTTCTATACAGGCACCTGCCTCTGCCTTCCTTGTACTTGTTCTTCAATAACTTGTTCTACATTTGTAGGTACCATCACCTCTTTCACTATAGGAATGCCATTCTTTATTTAATAATATTGTCCTCTGTAATCAATAGCATGAACTAATCTATTATCCCAGAGACAGCTTTCTTCATTAAAGAAAGATTCTGTACTAGAAGTATGTATGCATTCTCCACTAAAACCTGTACAAAAGTTACTTCTATTCACCTATCTGTTTTTCTGGTTTTGTCTCCTGAAGTACAAAACCATTTTGTCAAGAGTCTTCATTCTATTTTTAATCAAAATAAAAACCTTCAACTTCAAAGCAAACGCCTTATCAACTACCCTCTCAACTTGTTCTTTCTGTTTCACTGCATGTCTCCTTCCTCTATACTTCTTAATATTTCTTAGTAGATTTTTAACTACTCTACTACAAAACATCCTAGCTCTGATTTCCTCAAGCTGCTTCTGTCTCCTGGTTAAGGTGTATACATATTTGTTACATTATTTCCTGTACTTGCTAAATAGATGTTGTCCATTGTTATTCTTTCTCATAGTTTAAATTTTATTTTCATTATTTCATAATCTTTGGAAATGTCCACATATATTTTAAGAAATTAGTTTGTTCTCTTGCCAATAGCTCTTATTTCGTTTACAACTTTTTCCTCATTTTCCCTCTTTTGAGTCTCCGTTCTGCATAGATACTGTACTTGCTTCTGTTCCTTTTCCCTGTGAGCTTTTGCATGCACTCTGTGTGTAATTATGCTGATATCATTCTGGAAAAAAACAAAACTATATTTGAATTTTATTTTTAGCCAATGTACCAGCTACTTTACTACTGGCTTACACATAATACAAAATCGTTTTTATGTTGGGTTGCAGTTTTAAATGTACAAATCAATCTACCTACATAACTACAAACACTTACTTCAATGTACCAAACTCAAAACACAAAACTTAATTTATTACTTATCTTTTAATATTATAGAACCCTCTCCTACGACACAGCTGCACCATACCCCATTTCTCACTTATACACACTAAAAGACTACTTTATCCCTTATGTACTCAAATCTAAAATAAACATCAACCAAAGTGTAAAAGTACATACAGTGTCTCAATACTGTAAAGCAAAAAACACAACGTAAGAGCTATTTCTGTGCCTTTCTACAACTGTGTCACTGGTATGTTTAGTGTTTCAATACTTTTCTACTTAGATGTGTCAGATTTAAATTTTGGGAAACACTCCATATAAAAATCTGCAAATGAATGTGCATCACAGCATACAGTACACACATTTTTATGAGTACATGCGAACAGTGTGTGACAGATTGCATATAGAATTCCGCATGAGGTTCCAAAAGAATACATATTCCTCACTAACACTTATAAATACATGGTTTAGTATAACAATGCTCCCTGAATGATTGGATGAGTGCATAGATAGTGCCTACATAATTACCTCAGAATATAGGCAATGCCTTCATGATTCCCAGAGTATAAAGGAACTACATTAGTGTTTCCATAGCTGCATAGTTAGTGCCTGTGTATTCACATAACTATATTGCTACCATCTGGGTGATTGGATGAACACATGAGTGTTGGCTGCGTAGTTCAATGAGTTCTTTAGGGCCTTTGTGATTGAAAAAGGGTGCATGTCTAGACATCACATTTGATATATAATTTCACACATGGATCTCTAAGAGTATACTTTGCTCTGTTGTTACTCAGTGTCCACAAGAATCAATACATTTCTAAAACTGAAAACAACAATTCTCACCTTTTGAAAACAGAAAACCTTTTCCCAATGGCATACATACATCATTTCTCAAATATTTCTTGTATCTTTAAAACATATATTCAGAATTTCTCAAAGAGTTACATGGCAAGTGAAGCTACCACACAAACTCTGCAAAGGCATTCTTCCCTCGACCCCTCCCCAATTTTAAACAGAGCATGTAGAAAGAAACAAACAACCCTCACTATATACTTAAAACTTTCAACAGCCTTTAAGAACATAGATCACCATGTAAACATATATGGGATTTCATAAAAGACATACACCTTCAGGCCACCTTTCCAAAAATATATAGTTTTCTGCATCTTTACGTAAACTGAATAGTCTCATTGTACATATAACTATCAGCAACCAGAAAAACCATATCTCATCATTTAAACATATGCAAACTGATCATATAAGTTAAAAACCACATTGAAAAACACTTCCTAATACATACCTAACAAGTATTACTACTTTATAATTATATACAGGCACAGCACATTTTCTTAAGTTTTATTCATGACTACAGTACTCCTTTTTTAGGTCTCGCATAGGCAGCGTATGCGCTGCATCTCCAAGGCATCAAGTAATCAGCATTAATGGTGAAACTCCACCCATTGCGTTTCTATTTGTTTTTTCGCTTGCCATTGGTTAAATCTGCCATTGCTCTTCTTACCTCACTCATTGATTGGCTGGTGGTCTGAAAGGTAATTTCCGTTTTGCTTCCGTTTTGCAGGAATCAGCACCGACCAACTACAGTTTAGGTCTGCTGCTGGGCTGTTATCTTTTTATTTAGGGACTACTTCCTTGTTTTGTACTCTCCCTGGCTTTTGATTTCAAGCACATTGCGCGTGGCATATCTCACCTGTATTGGATGAGTGCCTGTACGAGTTACCAGATTGCATGTGCGCCTTTGTGTGGGTTATGCTCTGTGGTCACACAGCTGCTCTCCCTGGCTTTTGATTTCAAGAGCATTGCGCGTGGCATATCTCATCTGTATTTGGATGAGGGCCTGTACGAGTTACCAGATTGCGTGTGCGCCTTTTCGTGGGTTATCTTGTTTCTATATGTGCCTCTAGTTATTTCGTCTGTATTAATCGTATGTGTATCCACACATATAGTGCAGCATATACATTTTGGCTTTGCCAATGTCCTTGTTAGTGTGAGGTCTTGGAAGGCACAGAGAAATATCAAATTTTGCCTGCTTTGAATGTATTTACTAAATCTGAATAAATATGTTTGCATGTTGGTAATGTCTTCCTTTAGGAATGTTTTTAGCGCATGTGCATCTAAAGCTCATTCCACTCACCCTGTTTGCTCCTGGTGGACGGTTATACTATTGTAAGATTTATCTGATGGCCAGAAAGACAAACCGCTTTCGACATTGAGAAGCATGCGCTGAGGGGCACGCGCTAAGGTCAGGGGGCTTCCGGTGCATATTTGATACAACGGTGCAGTGAGCTGTAGATGAGTTATGGCAGCAGAGGAAGACTTGGTCATTGGTTGGACTAGGAAATGTAATTACACATAGTATTGGCTAATTCAGGATAATTAACTTTTTGAGAAGTGGCAGAAAATACACAGCCCCTTTGGCCCTGTGTGGTTGCTTTTCACTTTCGCTGTATGAAGATTATGAACATTTAGGCACATGCATCAAGGTAGGCTTTTGCGATTCCTTAATTGCGATTATTAAGGAATCGCAATTAAGGAATCGCAAAAGCCTATGCATGCAGGAATCGCTATACAAATAGCGATTCCTAAATATTCCTAAATTGTGACTCGCAAATTGCGAGTCGCAATTAAGGAATGCCTTCCCATCAATTCCTATGTGCCTACAGGCCCATAGGAATGAAAGGTTGATTGCATGCGCAAATTGCTCATGCAATTTCAAGGGTTCAAGGGTGTCAAAATAACACCCTGTTGCAACCCTGAAATTGATCTGTGCACAAATAATGCGCACACACATGTCCAAAGGACATGTGTGTGTGTAACCTACGAAAGTGCATTTTTCAAAGTTTTTGCAAATTACCATGAAGTTCGACTTGATGGTAAATTGCGACCCCTAGTAGTGAAATCCCTACTTAAAAGTAGTTCTTGCATTGCATTTAAGGAATGGCAAAATGTGATTCCTTAACTGCAATCGCAATTTGAGAACTCACAATTAATTGCGGATTCTCAAATTGCGCATGCCTTGACCCTGCATGCATCGCAAGGGCCCTTTTTGGGGTGCAAACGGCCGATTTTGGCGAATCGCACCGTTTACGCTCGGAAAAATGGTTGATGTATGTACCTGATTGTCACTTAAAAAACACATGCCCAGTGTAATAACCCGGAATCTAAACTGTAATTATTAATAATGAGGATCAACTAATAGGATGCACGTCCTGTAAGATTTTTGTGCGCCTTTCAACAATAGTGATGTGTCGGCTGAAGATGGGCATCGCTGGCAACTATTTTATGTACATTTCAAATCGCTCTGTCATGATTGTCTCCTGAGGGAAACGCACTTTTCTGTTCCTGCATTGCAGATTGCGAGCGTAGGGAATGATATAGGAGCAGCACCAAGGTTGTTGGCTGACCTTAGAGCCCAGCTTGAGCTACACCTAAACCAATGGCGAGCAGTATCCGCGGAGCAGTACCGGTGAAACAGGAAGGGCATGCATTCAGCAGTTTATCCCCGAAGTACGGGGGCTCCTTTGATGTCAGAAGCTGGACAATTGTTTATTGTTGGCGTCCAAAACACATGCTTTCTTCCTGTTCCTCGGCCTCCCTTTTTATTTAGAGATTATTTTTGCGTGCTGTTGATGGATCACTGTTTTCTCAACGATGAGGGGGTGCACATTATGTCAAATATACAACAGTTCTTGTACTGCCAACACGCACAGGGTTTTAAGTGGGCCGGGCCCAGCACTGACAGTAATTAAAGTCAAGCATTTGCAATTCAGTAGGTCTCGTATTAGTGAGAGTTTAAGCTATAGGCATTGTAAATGACAATGCCTTTTATCTGTTTTAAAAATCAAGACATAAATAAAAGACATTGTGATTTACATGCCCATAGCTCAAACTCTCGCAAATGCGAGACCTATTACATTGCAAATGCTTGTTAATATTGTGACTAAATCTACCACACCTCCCAGAATGCAAATAATATAGATATATCCATTCTGCACATAATGCTTAGACATTTAAAACCGTGTCATTGTTAAAGGCATTGCTTATGGTAATTTTCAACAGTACTAACATCTTAAACACATACCGTCTGCCAGATACAGTTCATCTGATATATTTATTTTCACATCACTGTGATACTCTTTTTAAAAAAAACTCCCATATACATCTTCGTTTATAATGTAGATTTTCTATATATTTAAAAAGGTATATACATACCAGTGAATTTAGCTTGTAGATTATATTGTTGTTTTAGCTCTTTTTAGATAGTTTTGACACTGTTAAGGTTTGTAAAAACTAAGCACAAGAATTGTACACCACACGCATAGAAAGCAACTATAAAATGGCAGCCTCTACAACTTTCCACTCTATGATCATGAGAAAGGCAGCAAATTAAATTGAGTCTCTCATTTTAGACTACTGTATCTCCACTTGTAAATGGTTAGCATCTGTTAAACCTTTCTCTCTCTTTCAAAACAAGGCTCCTGTTGTCACGTTTTCACGATTGTTTCACGACCATCGCAGAGTAATCATGAAAAAACAAATGGGAGTACAACCTATTTCTAGCTTCATTTTTTTTATTTAAATACTACACAACAGTTTGTTACATAGTCCTGAGTTGGAAATTAAAGCTTGCCATTACTTAAATTGTGTCATCACTCAGCAACTTTTAAAAACAAAATTCTGACTCTTTAATACCCTTCCCCAAAACACTTTTAGCTCAGTGTACCTAGCAAACCAGTGAAACAAGTAGGTCAAAAGTTCACTGCACATTCTAGAAGGAACATACTACTTCCAAATGAGACACAAGGGTGTGGTTTACTCCGAAGATTCAAAAGGATAACCATGTCTTTATTACATATCTTTTTTTACAACACCCAATAATAAGACTTCTTCCTAAGGCATACAGCACACATTGCAGCCAAGGTACAACACATTTCTTTGAATGTGCAGTAAAGTGTAAGGGTTGAATTGGAAAAGTTGATAGATTCAGATGTTTTTGAGACAAAAGAGGCTACGGAGTGGTTAGCCTCATAGTAGTAGCTAACAAATCATATTGTGATGTTTGCCTTTGTGTTAATTTAAGAGCACTTAATCGTGAAGTGATTGTTGGCAAATTTCCCCTTCCCAAGATTGATGAGTTGGTTACAACTTTAGAGGGGACAAACTACTTCCCCACACTTGTTATGGCTTCAGCTTACCATCAGGTGGAACTTGATGATTCTTCCTATTAGTTAACTGCCTTTACTATGCTGATGGGCGCATATAAATTCAAAAGGATGCTCTTTGGGTTAGTGGGTTAAGGCAGATATTTCGAAAGGACTGTAGGGCATTGGCTGTTATCAAGATAATCTTTTGATTTTTGGCAGAGATAGAATAGAACATGATGATCAAGTGTGTTTGCTTTTGGGGAAGTTAACTAGAGTTGGTCTGACTTTAAAAGAAAATATGTGCAAATTTGGAGAACTGGAGGTAAACTATCTTGGAAATCATATTTCGGGTTCTGGTGTCAGACTGAAGAGAGAGCTGATTCATACCATTATGAATCTTGAAGAGTCTTGTAACAAAGAGGAATTGGTTTCATTTCTAGGAATGACACAATATTACAAAGACATGCATATAAGACTGTCAATTTGAGAGCTTTTCTAGGTTAAAGCAGAATTTGAGTGAAATACTGACTGTAAAGTGGAATTTGAACAATTAGAAAAGTAATTGTAAAATGGTCCTTGTTTGCAAGTAACTGTTCGAGGTGATGATACTATCATAGTAACGGATGCTAGCTTGAAGGGAATATGGCTCATTACGTCGAGATGTAATACATCGCGTGCTTTTACAACACAGTTGTTACAACAGCCGCATTTTTAGTACGCAATGCATTTACATCGCAAGTCATTACAACGACTTGCACTAGGGGGCGCCCTCGACTTAGGAATAGTATTAATTACTCTTCCCACTCCAGTTTGCACAACAGTAGGGAAGGTGTTGGAATTCATTTCCAATACCTCAGTGCCCCTAGTTCAAGTTGTTGTAATGACTTGCAATGTAAATGCATCGCATACAAACAACGCGGTCATTGTAACGACCACGTTGTAATAGTAGCGCGATGTAATGACCCCGCTTGGAGGGCCTTTGTGGTGTTTTACTCCCAAAAAAGAGATGGTATTAAAGTATGCTTTACGTTGTTTAAAAAGCTTTGGGAAAAATTACTCAGAATTTGAGAGAGAATCATCAGCTATGTATTGGGACTTGAATACATTTCAAAGTTTTGTGTGGGGGACTTCTTTTAAGGTTCGATCAGATCATAAACATTTAAAAGAGGTCTTCATGGAAATAGAACTTGATTTAATTTGATCAAAGATAAGAAGATAGATTATTTATTTTCAAGAATTCAGTTTCTCTGTTGAATATATACCTGGAGTCAAGAATTACTCTGCAGAATGTCTTTCACATTTAGGTGATATCAATAAGGAGGGTTCTTAGGAGAATCAGGTTGATATGACACAGGAAACTGTGAATGTGTGTGAATTTACATCTGCTGCTATATTAGATAGTAAATAGAAAGGTGAGTTAGGAAAGGATAGTATTTTACTTGAGGTTTTAGAAGTAATAAATTGTGGGAAAGCCATTTCACTAACCAAATCCTGGTCTATAATAAGATACGAGTTTGATGTAGACCATGACTTTCTTTTACACAGTACTAGACTAATTCCACCAGAAGGCCGATCAGCAGACTGATTTATTTAGTCCATGAGGATCTTCTCTGTATTGCTAAAACAAATGAGAGACAGGTCAAACTTTTGTGTCTGGAGTTTGACACTGAAGTAGAAAGATGTGCGAGTAATTGCATTGAATGTGATAAGTGATAAGATAATGGTACCTCTGTATGTGCCATTGGTGTGCAGGAAACATTCTGATCATCCTTGGAATGAAGTGGCCATTGACATTGTTGGTCCACTGAGAGGAGAGCATCATACACTTTATTTATTTATTCTTCTTGACCCATACTCTAAGTGGGTTGAGGTTAGTTGTGTTATGGCTTTATCGTCAACTAGTATTATTATATTTTTTAAGTAGTTTTCAAAAGACAAAATCTTCTCAATTCTCTTTTGACAGACAACAGTCCTCAGTTTTGTTCAGAAGAATTTGAAGGTTTCTTGAAAATTTGCTATCAAACATAAGAAATGTTCAGTATATCATCTTGAACCAAAATGAGCCACTGAACGAGTGAATACAATCTTGAAGGAGAGCATTCAGTGTGCCAAAGCAAATAATATAAATTGCAAGAAAACTTTACAAGAATGAATTACAGCTCATCACATTTTTCCCCATTCTTCCACTGGGAAGTTACATTTTGAACTTTTTAAGGTACGATCCCCAAAGACATTGCTGAACCTGAGTTGGATATCGTGGGGTAAAGTAGTTAAATTCACTAGTTTGGGAGACTGGGATGTGAAAGAAAATAAAATAATATGTTGACAGAAACTGGAAAGTAAAGGACAATGTGATACAAACTGGGGGTTTTGAACAAATTAGAGCTCCAGTTAGATGTTCTCAAGGATCACTGACTAAATATCGAGGGACAAAATATAGACTACCCAAAATATAGATTCCAAAATATCGACAGACAAAATATCGAATTCCTATCTACAAACAGGTAAGTACCAAAATATCGAACCCAACATATTGTTTATATATATATACTTTGTAAAAATATCGAATTTCTTAAAAATAATGTAAAATTCAAAAAATAGCTAAAATAAATAGCTAAAATATACTTAAAAATACTTAAATTACCTTAAAATTATTAAATAACTAATGTATCCTATAAAAATAAATATACAATCATATCTGTTAAAACATATATATATATATATATTAACATTATATTAATAAAAAATACACAATATTATTACCGTAGGATAGCGTAGGAGTAAAAATTACTATTCCCACTCCAGAGAGTGCAACAGTAGGGAAAACGGTGGATAGCGTAGGGGTAAAAATTACTATTCCCACTCCAGTGAGTGCAACAGTAGGGAAAGCATTGGATAGCGTAGGGGTAAAAATTACTATTCCCACTCCAGAGGGGGCAACAGTAGGGAAAGCGTTGGATAGCGTAGGGGTAAAAATTACTATACCCACTCCAGAGAGTGCAACAGTAGGGAAAGCGTTGGATAGCGTAGGGGTAAAAATTGCTATTCCCACTCCAGAGAGTGCAACAGTAGGGAAAGCATTAGATAGCGTAGGGGTAAAAATGACTATTCCCACTCCAGAGAGTGCAACAGTAAGGAAAAAGTTGGATAGCGTAGGGGTAAAAATGACTATTCCCACTCCAGTGAGTGCAACAGTAGGGAAAGCATTGGATAGCGTAGGGGTAAAAATTACTATTCCCACTCCAGAGAGTGCAACAGTAGGGAAAGCGTTGGATAGCGTAGGGGTAAAAATTACTATTCCCACTCCAGAGAGTGCAACAGTAGGGAAAGCGTTGGATAGCGTAGGGGTAAAAATTACTATTCCCACTCCAGAGAGTGCTACAGTAGGGAAAGCGTTGGATAGCGTAGGGGTAAAAATTACTATTCCCACTCCAGAGAGTGCAACAGTAGGGAAAGCGTTGGATAGCGTAGGGGTAAAAATTACTATTCCCACTCCAGAGAGTGCAACAGTAGGGAAAGCGTTGGATAGCGTAGGGGTAAAAATTACTATTCCCACTCCAGAGAGTGCTACAGTAGGGAAAGCGTTGGATAGCGTAGGGGTAAAAATTACTATTCCCACACCAGAGAGTGCAACAGTAGGGAAAGCGTTGGATAGCATAGGGGTACATTTTACTATTCCCACTCTAGTGAAAATAAATTAATATAATTCCCATAAATATCAATTAAACAATTAATAAAAATTAATTATCAATTAAGAATTAATTCATTATCAATTAAAAAATTAGTTAACAATGTATTCAAAATAAATACCAATAAATTAATTAACATATTTAATTAATTATAATTAAATTACTTCCCACCCTATTCCCCTTTAAACCCACAACCCGCTACAGAAAATGAATTAATTTAATTCACATAATTATCAATTAATCAATTAATAAAAATTAATTGTCAATTAAGAATTAATTAATTTCCAATTAAAAATGAATTAACAATTTATTCAAAATAAATACCAATTAATTATTTAACATATTTAATTAATTATAATTAAATTAGTTCCCACCCTATTCCCCTATAAACCCACAACCCGCTACAGAACTAAATTACGCAAAAATTAAATAAAATAAAATTATTTACTTAAAATAAATTACAAAAATATATACACTTTTCACACATATACTAACATACAAAACACTTTAAAAAATTCGATATTATTAAAAATTCAATATTTTTAATAAACTATATTATGTACTTCGATATTTTGACTGTCTATATTTTTAAAATCGATATTACATTACTTACCTTCAAAACGATATTTTTGATGTCTATATTTTGTCCATTCGATATTTTGTCCAGTCTATATTTTGGAGTCGATATTTAGGTTAGTCTATATTTTGGAATTGATATTTTGACCATTTACCGCTCTCAATGGTCCAAGTTCACAAAAGTACATAACGTTGTTAAGCTTTTTAAGAACACCATCAAAACTGATTATGGGAGAACATGGAATTTAAACTGAGTGGAATTTACATCAGGTAGTGAGGGTGAATAATGCTCTGGGAAACATAAAATCTGAAGGAGAGGCTCATTTATCAAAACACATAGATAGGTGTCAAGAAAGGTATTTCTTTCATAACACTGAAGGACAGAATAACATTGGTGGTAGCAGGGGGATGTTCAAAATGTAAATAGAGAAGAATTAGTGAGAAAGAAAACAATGTTTTATCAGTTCCAGTGACAATTGGTCCCATAGTTTAATGTGCAAGTACTTACTCGCGTACATGTTTTAACTGTTCCAGGAAAGAGTAATTAATATTATCACACAGATAATAGTGAGATCATCATAGCAAATGAAAATAGTAGTACAAACTTGAGTGTAGTTACAGGACAAGTGGAACAATTGATTGATGTTTCAGAGAAGAATGAGACACCAAAACAAGTTATAAATCTTGACCCTAAAAGATTGATGCAGGTTGAGAGAAAAATTAATACGCAGACACCTAATAGATCAAGAATAGAAACAAGTGAAATTATACAGAGATCATTGGGTCCATCGCCAGAAGAATTAGATGATTGGATTAGAGAAATAGCTCCTGGTTGTAGTGGTCAAAAGAAGAATGCATACATAGATGTGAATAAATTGAAAAGAGATTTAGAAGAGATTATTGCAGGTACAATTAGTCCAGAGGGGTTGAGTAAATATCAGGAAGATGATTTGTTATTCTTATGTAAAAACATTATGAGAAAAGTGAGAAGCTTGCGGGAGACTTTTGTTGAAGTTGCACAGATGTATGGAGTTGACATTAAGAAGTCTAAAGCTTTACCAAAGACATACTGGTTGGATTTCACAGATAAGGGTTTAGAGTATCTGAATGTATCAGGGAGATGAATACAGATTAAAGAGTTGATTTCCACATTAAGACATTGGGGAGAGTTGGACAGATCGAAAGGAAGATGGGCAATAAAGAAGGATGAAGTGAGTGTCTCAGCAAAAGCTGCTTGGCCACTGTACCCTGTAATAGAAGCAGGAAAAGAGTCAGTACCAAAGGATGTGGTTACAGCATACCCAATGAGAGAGGTACCATGAGGGGGAACATCCATTAGAACGCGGTCATTACAACGCACTACCTTTACAACGCAACTGTTACAACGCATCTGCCTTTACATCGCATGCCATTACAATGCATTCCATTAAAATGCATACCATTGCAACGCATGCCTTTACAACACATTATACGGTAAATAATGGAGATATTTTTGTTTTGGGGGGTATGGGTTTTGGGGTACATGGGAATAAGTAATTTTTACCCTTACACTATCCAACACTTTCCCTACTGTTGCACTCAGTGGAGTGGAAATAGTAATTTTTACCCCTACACTATCCAACACTTACCCTACTGTTGCACTCACTGGAGTGGGAATAGTCATTTTTACCCTTACACTATCCAACACACCCTACTGCTACCCTAAAAGTATTATGCGTTGTAATGGTATGCATTGTAATGATATGCGTTGTAATTGAATGCGTTGTAATGGTAGTTAAAAAAACTGCATTGTAATAGCATGCGTTGTAAAATCATGCAATGTAATGGTAGATGCGATGTAAAAACTGCGTTGTAAAAGCATGCGCTGTAATTGTTTGCGTTGTAATGTCATATATATTCACCAGTAGGTGGCTTTGTACACGTTTCTTGGTCAAGACAGGGCATATTATCATTTACGGATGATTTCCCTAGATTGAGAGAAAAGCCTGCTGAGTGGTATAGACAAGTGGAAAGATTTGTGAAGGTTTCAAAAGTTTTGTGGGCTGATTTGAGGGTCTTTTTGATATTGTAGTCCCAGCAGATTTGTGAATTGAGTATAAAATTGCTGTAGACTGTCTGAAAAAATAGTATCCAAGAGCTCCAAAAACAGGAGCACCTTCAGAGAGGTGATGAAAAAATATAATCAGGTCATTACGTATTTGAAAGGGAAGATTTCTCCAAAAAAAGCCGATTGGGTGAAAATAGACAGAACTACTCAAGAATTAAAAGTATAAGAGCATGCATATTACGAGAGGCTTCTTCAAGTATTTAAACAGTACAGTGGGTTAGAGAATATCACAGAGAAAGATATGGGACATTTTGTGTATAGGTTTGTGTATGGATTGAGACCAGAGATAAATGCTATGATCCAGCAGCATTTGATTTGTTTGCAGAGTAAATCAGTTGACAAAATACTTTGTTATGCAACATGTAAATGTGACACAAGAAACTGAAAGAAAAATGTATGTTGGCTCAGATGAAAGCAGCAAAGAAAGGGGGATACTTGAGTGTTGGTTCGCCAGATGATTTTCACAATAATGGTCAGAACACTACAGGAATGAAAGGTGTAGTTTCAAATGGCAATACTGTGATGCAAATGATCCTAATGTGTCAAGGGAGAGGTAGAAGTAATTTCAGAGATAAAGAGGAATTGAAAAAGAAGTTTACTTGTTAGAATTGCAGAAAATCTTGACATTGGTGATGCAAGTGTAAGAGCCTGTTGAATAATACAGGTCAGGAGGAAATGATGACCAAATGCAAATGCAGAATCAGAGTTATCAGGTGCAGGATCAGGATTATAAAGTGACAACTCAGACTAAGATGAATAGAGCGGCAGATGAATCAGATGCATAATCAAAGTCCACAAATGCAGGTAACAATTAGAGGACAGGATACACAAATTCCGCAAACTCCTATGCCAAATCAGCATGTGAATGGTCAAGTGCAAAGCTACAATGTGAATGCGGGTTCTCATAATAATAGTCAAATTAATTCAAATATGCAGGTGGCTTCACAATACTTAATGCAGACAGAAGAGAATGATTCAGATACATCACAATGATGGTGCCTGAGAGGGGAGGAAGAGTGTGTTCTTGGTGCATCTCTAGAGGTAGATCAGTCAGGTCCCTATGTGGATGGCGAGGTTGATGATAATGCCATTACATTCCTTGTAGCTACTGGTGCTACCCGTTCCACTGTGAGAACTTTGGAAATTCCAAACCAGCTCCTCTCAGGAGAAGGTATCCAAGTTGTAGGAGTCTCAAGTGAATTAATTAAAATGCCAGTAACAAGACAGATGAAAGTTCAAATTGGCAATTTTCAAGAATTACACAATTTTGTTGTGTGTGGCACAAGTCCAGTTAATTTGTTAGGAAGGGACTGCAAGTAGAACTCTTCCATGTACTGTACTCTAGATCGAATAGCATTTCATACAATTGATGAGGATGTGAGCTTCAAGACGTCAAGGCAGGGAACAGAAGTGAATGAGTTGTATCCATTGCTTACAGTGAATGATTTGCCTGTTGAGATGAGAAATATGGTGTGGTTTGCTGTGTGGGATTTTACAGGGTAAAATATGGGATTGATGAAAGGAATTGCACTGATTCAAATTACAGTAAAACCAGATGCAGAATTTCCAAGACTACGACAGTACACAATGAGACCAGAGACAATTGCAGGAGTGACACCAGTGATTGATATGTTGTTTGAACAAGGAAAACTAAAAGAAATCCTTGGAAGTCCATGCAATTCACCTATAATGGGAATTTGCAAACCAAATGGGAAATATAGGATTATACAGGACCTGAGTAAGGTAAACCAAATAGTTATACCTTGTTGTCCGATTGTACCTAATCCAGCTGTGATACTATAACAAATCCAATGTGGCCAAGGTCGGAGCTGCCGATGAGTTAGGGGCGGGCTCTCCTCCCTGCGCCCTACCGCTGGAGAGACGCAGCCGTGGAGCTGCGAAAAAGTCGAAGGGCTGCGGCACACAGCATTTCTTCGAGGAAAGTAACCTCGCTGGCAGCAAACACACGGTGCGGTAAGGGGGGTCAGCAGGGAGGGAGCTTGCTGAAGGGAGAAATACAACCTACTTTAAACTCTGGCTCCATAGATAAACAAGATTGTAGCTCTTCGCAAAACCCAGCCCTTACATCGAAATTGTTTAGCTTCAAGGGAAACCTGCAAGTTCCCCTTTATGTAGCTCCCGCCCAGGTAAACAGTGAATTATTGCCTCTGGTAGAGATTTCAGGAACAAAGACAGCTGGAACCCTGGGGAAACGGAAGGTGAGGGGGAAAGGGAAAGGGAGTAACAAATACAAAGAATTAGGAACTTCTGCGGGACTTAGGGATACAGGTCTGGCACAAGAACCCGAAAGAAGCTCAGGGGAACAAACTGTCACAGAGTCAGAGACGGAAGCTGTGTTTGAATCAACACAACCTCTGGCTCAAAGGCCGCCGAGGCGGGGAAAGAGGCAGCAGCTACTATACACTGGCCCGAAGGAACTACCCCATAAGGAGAGTCATAATAAGGGCAACTCCAAAACGAATAAAACCTCCCGGATTACACCCTCATTGAAGTCTTATTTCAAGGTCTTGCCTCTGGCTCTTAACATAAATAAAGCGCCTCAAAGACTGAACAATACGCAAAACGCACTTACCCCAGCTGAAGTTTTTGACTCTACACTTGCACTTAGTAACTTTGGGGAAATTGCAGTGGAGGCAGCAGGGACAGAGGTGCAGGCTGAGGGCGTAAAGATGGGAGATCCAGCAGAACAGGTTACAAACACGATGCCCCCTGTTGACCATCAAGCTGCTAACCTAGTCGAGATAGAAGGGGCGGCCAGGGACCCAGACCTATGTGCTGCGGGGAATGAAGAAACTGATGGCGATGACACCCTCCAACTTATACTCCTTAGTATGAGGAAGGAGATCAGGAATGGTTTTGAGGAGTCAAAATTTTTTTTTGAGGAATCGAGACAAAATCAGTCAGAGATCCGATCAATGTGTGAGAACCTGGAGACCAAAGTAGATGGGCTCTTTTTGAGAACTGGGAGCCTAGAGGATACTGTCGGTGAGCTCAAAGCAAAACTGGAGCATGCTGAAACTAAGATCCAGACTCTACGAAGAGAGGGTGAGGTTGTTAAAGAAAGAGTAGAGTCCCTTGAAAATTTTTCAAGAAGGAACAACCTGAGGCTGCTAAAAATCCCGGAGGGGAAAGAGGGAGGGGAGATAAAGACCTTTGTTGCAACTATACTCAAAGACTCCCTCAATTTGGAAGAATCTGTGTCTGAATTGGAGTCCGATATACAGAGGGTACATCGTGACCCCTTCCGCCTCAACCCAAGCAGAGCCAAACCTAGGAAGATCCTGGTAAACTTCCTAACATATTCATTGAAAGAAAAAATACTGAACTTAGCACTTAAAATCAAGACCCTGAAAACTTCAGACTTCCCTTTTGAAGTAAGATCTGACCTATCAAAGAACACTGTTCTCACAGGCGACGTCAGCGTGCTGCTGCCCCTAAGCGTTTCCTATGTGGAGAAAGTCGGCATTTCCTGTCACTACGATGTGATTCGTTTTTGATAAATTCACGTTTGGAACACCTTGCAACCCTTACAGGCACCCATCTCCGATTATCTTGGGCGAAGTGGATTTGCAGTCTCCTTCCAAGCAGCACTGGAAAAGAATATCAGCAAGACCTACCAGCGGAGGCTCGAGACACAGGAGAGGCGCATTTCAGGCGCAGGAGAGGCGCAATTCAGCCGGACCAACGGCCAGCAACCCGGGAACACAGTCACCGCTCCCTCCAGACGCGCCCGCCGCCCCGGGACTCCACATCCCGGCAGCCTTTTCGGCGGCGCGTTCCCTGACGCGAAACACGCGACAGGAGGGGCTAGATAAGGAGCAAGCCCTCGGGGGAGCGGGGGGACCCGTACCTTATCACAGACCTACCAGCGGAGGCTCGAGACACAAGAGAGGCGCATTTCAGGCGCAGGAGAGGCGCAATTCAGCCGGACCAACGGCCAGCAACCCGGGAACACAGTCACCGCTCCCTCCAGACGCGCCCGCCGCCCCGGGACTCCATATCCCGGCAGCCTTTGCGGCGGCGCGTTCCCTGACGCGGAACACGCGACAGGAGGGGCTAGATAAGGAGCAAGCCCTCGGGGGAGCGGGGGGACCCGTACCTTATCACAGACCTACCAGCGGAGGCTCGAGACACAGGAGAGGCGCATTTCAGGCGCAGGAGAGGCGCAATTCAGCCGGACCAACGGCCAGCAACCCGGGAACACAGTCACCGCTCACTCCAGACGCGCCCGCCGCCCCGGGACTCCATATCCCGGCAGCCTTTGCGGCAGCGCGTTCCCTGACGCGGAACACGCGACAGGAGGGGCTAGATAAGGAGCAAGCCCTCAGCGTCGCGGGACGCGAGCGGGACGCCCGGGGCTAAGCCCGGGCAAAGGGCGGGCCCTCTGTGGCCCTCAGAGGCACGAGAAGGCCAGGCTAGGCCACCCCCCTGACAACAGCTGCGTGAAGACGTTAAGGTATTGTACTCAACGTTCTATACTCTAGCACATGTCAAACGTGCTGATTTGAACCGACCGACAAAGTGTTATCATTGCACACCCCACCGTCCTGCTATTATTAATTGAATCCATCTAAGTCAAACCCTGAAAAACTGTTCAGCCATTTGATAGCCTGCAAAAGTCTGCAGTAAACATGGGGAAGAAACTGGTGCCTGCGGCCACCGAGCCACTTAATACCCTGGATTCCTATTTAGTACAAGTGGTCAGCAAGATAAACAATGAGAGAAGGCAATCTCTAGGCTTAAGCCAATCGCCAATTCTGCCTCCAGAAAGCCCTTCCACAAGTGCTTTAAGTATAGTGACGTCTGACATACCGTTAGAAAATCCATCTATAAATATATCAGACCCTATCTCTCAAGATAATGGTAACGAGGATGAAGACCCAGATCCTCCAGCAGATCTATCAGTTAATGCCGTCTTTGATCCCAACCATCAGATAGTTATAGTGGATGAAGTCCTATCAGCTCTGCTGCCCGCACCACGGGCAGTGAGAACCTGTAGAAAATTTCAGGCAAAGCGGGGGGGGAAACAGCAAGGTAGGAAAAAGGCGACTACACCACCACGAAGATGCGGAGGGAAAAACGTGGATCTCGATGTAGACGTAGAGTCAAGACGTATTATCGACGATGACCTATTTAATAGGATACAAGAGATGATAGACATTAAAATCAGGACAATTATCAAGCCTTTGATCGGGAAACTGGACAAATTAACTTGCGAGGTTAAAAAGTTGAGCTGGGCACATAGCAAGTTGACCGAAGAGGTGGGGAATCTATCTTCCCTTGTTACAAAATTGGCGGTTACAGATGTGGAGGATACCCCAACTGATAATTTATCGCAGTCTGCCGAACTAGGGCAGCCAACTCCATCCCTGTTATTACCTCCACCTAGTCAGGACGTAGTAGGAGATCTCCCCACCATCGCAACTGCTGGCACACCAGAATTGCAACAAGAGGACAACTCAGCCCAATTCATCTTGGAAGCCTTACCAGTTGTACTCGTGCTGGCAAACGTCCCTGCTCTATCACAAGATAAAGTAGAGTCTAACCAGGGTTTAAAGGACAAAGCGCTACATTGGCTCATCAATAATATGCATATGGCACATCAAGGGTCTGACAAATTAGCAGGGGACATCGTCATGACTAGGAGGGTATCATGGATTGGGAATAAGCCTAAAAAGTTTAAGGGGGATTGCGTAATCTTGAACTTTGCTAATGCTGAGGTTCTCCCAAACATTCTGTCCAATATCTTTCCACCCCAACGACGATGCGGTTCTATAATTCCCCTCACCCTTAAATTTTTCTATAGCGAGACCCAGTTTGCAACCTTCCCCAACTTTCCTAGATCTAAGAGATCGACTAACACCACTAGCTGGGGAGGGGGCTCTAGATCTCGATATACTAATGATCGCTTCCAGCCCATGACCAACTTTGAGATAGGAAGATTTAACTACCCGAATGAGCCAAACGTCAGGCCCGTCATGACACATGAGCCCACCATAAATGGACGGGGTCCCGGTTTTCCGGGCTTTGAGCTTAGTGGCTGGGGTAATAGGTCTATGCCCCGGATGAGAAATGACCAGTCCTTGATATATCCAAATATTCCACACCCTATGTGGAATACAAGAGCCAGTGGATGGGGTCAGGTAGCTACCCCCTTTGATTGGGGTTTGGGATTGGGAAACAGGTACGGCCCTCTATCCGACCTAAACAACTGTGATTGACTTAAGGTCGGAATTGATTCAGCAAGTGAAGCACTGAGTATGCCATCATCTAAGAGTGGCCAACTTAGCATAGCCCAAGACCCCAGCAACCCCAACAATCCAACCAACAAGGAGGCATTAGAGAGTCAAGTGATGTTATATTGTGACCATCTTTCGTCACCAAATTGGATGGAGGCCTGCCCATCGCAGAGCCCGATCAGTGGGAATAGACAGAGTCCCTCTGAAGTGGGAATAAACGAGGGCAGACTACCGCCACGAACAGCCGAAGGGGACTTGGGGGGAACCCAAGAACTTAGGAAACCCACTGATTCCTGCAAGATCATAAGCTGGAACGTAGCAGGCCTAAATGCAAAATGTCAGGAAAATGCTTGGTCAAGCTTTGTCTCAAACCACCACATTATTGCCCTGCAAGAAACTTGGGACACATCCGCCAATTTTTGGCTGGATGGTTTCACTAGTTTCACTAAACCTGCTGTCCCTAGTCGTATGGGAAGAGCCAAAGGTGGCCTGGTAATTTTGTTCTCCTTAGATTTAAAAGGAAGTCTCAGGCAGATTAGCATCGACTCACATAACATTTTATTGGTTGAAAGGGTGATTAACAATACTAGCAGGACCATATATGTAAACTTTTATAATTCAGGGAATAGAGATTATAGAGGTTGCAACGTTGCTAATTTGGATAGTATTTTAAATACAGTATGTCAGAATATCAAGTTTGCTTTTGAGTTTATTTTATTAGGCGATTTTAATATTCATTTATGTAACTTAGCCTGTAAGGGAAGTAACGACACTAATGATGGTGACGCGGGTCCACAGGGTCCGCACTTTGAACACACCGCAGAGGGGCAGGAGTTAGAAGAATTACTCGCTAGCTATGACCTGTATGAACCTGACTGGGGCCTGAGGACGCCAACTTTTATTGGTACCCAACATGGAACAGTGATAGACTACATCTTTGTCTCACAAGGCATTCTAAACCGGACCATGGATTATCGTACAGTGGTAATACATTATAGTGATCATAACCCGGTATTACTCGAAGTGGCCTGGGGAGCCCAGATGGGAGCACCCCCAATAACAGTAAAACCTGCTCAGCCCTTGAGGATCACTGACCAAGACAGACGAGTGAAATGGGCCAAAGTGATCCCGGAAAATTTCTACGCAACAAACTTTCCTAAAATCAAAGATAATGTAGAGATCTGCAAAAAACCTCTCGCTCAAAGTAAAGAAATAGTAGAGGCATACGAGGCAATATGTGGCCAGGTGTCAAAGGATCTTTTAGTCAAGCCTAAAAAGGGAAACCCTGGAAACAAGCGTTGGTTTGACTCTGCATGCTCAAATGCCCATAGATCACTGCTGGCAGCCCTAAAAATCCTTCCTGGGGTAAAAGACGATATTTCCAGATTAAGGAAAAACTACAAGGCAGCCATCAAGAATCGTAAGGACACCATCAAACGCGAAACATGGGAGAATCTCCTTTCAGCGGCAGTGCTGAAGGACAGTAGGAGATTTTGGGAGATTATTAAACAGCCTTTATTCTCAGAAGACAAAAATGAACCCTTGGATTGCGTGATTACCGATGAAAAATGGCTATCCCATTTCAAAAATTTCTATGGGGGTGAGGACGAAGGAACCAAAGATGTCCTACTGCCTTCTGCAGTCGCACACCCCATTATCTTTAATCCCCAGGAAGTGGAAAAAGCTCTATTGGCTACTACAAAGCACAAGGCACCTGGGCCTGATGGTGTCCCTGCTGACTTTTTTATGTACTCGCCAAAACTGTGGGCGGAGGTTCTGACAAATGTGTTCAATGCAGCTAATGGTAACCCAGCCCCTGCCTCATGGGCCACATCTACCATTGTCCCTATTTTTAAAAACAAAGGTCAGCGGGATGACCCCGCTTGTTATAGGCCCATATCCCTCTTGGACTCAACCATAAAGATCTTGGGTAGAGTACTTCTATTTAGATTGAGGGAGAATGTAGAGAGTTGTGGTGGGCTGTCTGAACTACAATACGGTTTCAGAGAAAGAAAAGGGACCATTGAACAATGCATCAATCTGCATTTACTCATTTCCAAGTACACTATGGCCAAGGCGGGGTCCGTGTTACTTGCATTCATGGACCTCTCCTCGGCTTTTGATCTGGTCAATAGGTCAAAACTGTGGCTGATATTGTTGGAGATGGGTATCGATGAAGCCTTGGTGGCGTTTATGGCCACTCTGCACCAGGAACTCTTTGCAGCAGTCCGCGTAACAAATAATGGTAGATGTACCCCACTGTTTAAATCTCTAAAGGGGGTACGGCAAGGCTGTATACTAGCCCCCTTGCTCTTCACCATTTACATCAATGGCCTGGGCGCACACCTGCGGGGCCAGGAAGCTGACGTTCCATATGCAGGAGGCGTCCAAATCCCGGCACTTCTGTATGCGGACGACGCTGTGCTGATCGCTCGTACTGGTGTCGGCCTCCAGCATCTTTTGGACGCATTTGGTTCTTTTATGGAAAACCTGGACCTTAAGGTCAACGTCTCTAAGTCACATTCGATGGTAATGGGGCGTGAGTGTAACAAAAAAAGACACAAATCATTTTTCTGTAGGGGGGTCCTTGTCTCTAAGGTATCTACATTTCCCTATTTGGGAGTACTGTTTGACCAGAAAGGTTCTTGGGGCCCACAGATAAGAGCAAAGAGGTTGGCTGTAAGTAGATCATCGTCAGCTCTCTTGGGTTTTGCTGGTAAGCTAGGGGCTAGGCATATGGAAGCCCTCTTAAAAATCTATAAGTGCAAACCTGTGGCCATTGCAACATATGGTTCTGCTTTGTGGGGGTATGTAAACCTTGACCTAATACAGAGAGCAGAGAATAGATTTATCAGATCCCTGCTCTCTGTACCACAGTCAACCCCAACTTATTCTATTCATAAAGAGGTGGGCTTACCCTATCTGTCAGACACACTGAGTCTGTCCCCTCTGATTCTGTGGTTGAAAATGTGGTTGAACGAAGATCTCCCCTTGAACCATAAAATTATGTACGATGTCCTATCTCTGGATAAATATAGCAATATCCCATGGCTGGCCTATCTAGCCAAAACATTCACAGATCTGGGCCGTCCGGAACTTTTCTTATTTCCAGAGAAAATTAAAGCACAGGACATCGACTCTATAAAAAGGTCATTTAGGGAAAGGAAGGAAGCATGCCGAGAGGAATATGAATTGCTGAAACCAGCGGTAAGGGAACACAGCCTCCTGGTTAGCTCAACTTCACTTGCCTCTTATCTTAGTTTTGTTACAATCCCTTATCACAGGTTTTTATTAACTAAGTTTAGATTTAATTTGTTACATTTTCATTTGGGTTCTTTTAAGAGCTGGCAGAAGCCAGATTTGGCCCCTCCCTGTAGTTGCGACCATTTCTCCGTGCAGGATACAATGCATTTTGTCATGTTTTGTAGTTTGTACTTAGAGCAGAGGAAAAAATATCTGTTTCCCATCTTGAAAGATGCTGGTTTCATACAGGTGCGACCGGCTTTGCTCTTTTTACAACTTATGTCTAATCCTCGCATTACCTTCTGCATTGCTAATTTCCTGGTAGCTGCTGCAAGGGTGAAAGCTGCCGGCCAAATTTCGCCTTGAAGCATATGGTTTTACTATGTACATTTACTTTTCGAAATGAAATGAAATACCTTTTTTAACTATGTATAACATTTTAAAAAAACTTTTAAATTGTATATTTAGATCGTTGTTCCTTAGGAAAATGTAGGATAAGCTTTGTATATAATGTTTTATTGTTTTTGTTTCTTTGTATGACTTGGAATAAGTCGAATAAAGATATTCTGACTGACTGACTGACTGACTGACCTATCAAAGCCAACATTGGATAGGCAATGGGAATTAGGCCAGCGGATGGAGAAGTTTAGAGGACTGGGAGCTACCGTACAGATGCGATTTCCCGCCTTCTTAAGGATAATGTACAATAACAAAATGTACAATATCAAGTCTCCCTTCGAAGCGGATGAGCTATTAGTTTCCATCAGTGAATTTGAAAAGCCCCATTGATACTTAGTAGTAGCTAGCAAACAACAAAAGAAAATATATGAGTCAGAACCACGAATAAGCTTAAAAAAAAAAAGGGGAAGAAATAAAACACTAGGGGAAAAAAAATTGGGAAAAAATTAATCGGAGGGAATAAAAAAAATAAAAAAAAAGATAAAATAAATAATAGCTAGGGAAAAAAAAAAGAATGAGGTGAAAAAAAGGGGAGGAAAGGGAAAAAGGGGGGAAAAGGAAAGAAGGGAAGGGGAAAAAAAATATATATATCTCACTATAGATCACCCCCATCCTCAGAACTAATCTTGATAAGAAGTCCCGGGCTAGACTAACTCCTTTTATGATTTACGCCTCATTATACCTTTGAAACTCAAGGGCGATTAGAAGCAACAACATATTTAACACAGTTAATATATAACATATATATATATAAAATATATTAAAACTAAATCCTTGTCATTTATCATCACCTATAAAATATTGAATATATCGACCGATAAAAGAAGAAAACGAGGGCATCAGAACAGGAGCACGTCGGGGGACGACAATCTGGCAAGACATCCTGCCAGAGTAAGTTGGGGGGGGGTTTCCTGGGGTGGGAGGAGGGGAAAGGCACAAAAAAAAAGTTCTCATAAGCTGAATCTTATAATCATAAAAAACATGGATCCAAAGGCGCGATACAATCATTGCTTGCTTGATACAGGAAATGGTAGGCAGAAAACGGGCAAAAAAGCACTAGAGCAGTGGGAAGATAAAATAGATGATAGATATTAAATTCCTATCCTGGAACGTCAATGGTCTGCGAGTAAGGGCGAGAAGACATAAAATTATACAGTATCTTAGAGATTCATCCGCGCAGATCATGGCGATTCAGGAGACACATCTAAACAATCATGAGATTACAGATATACTAAAAAAAACTGAAATGGGTGGATAAATTCGTAAGTACTGACCATAACGCCAATATCCGTGGCACTGCCATTATTTTTAAAAAAGGTGCAAGGGCTCAGATCACAGATTGGAAAACAGACGCGAGCGGTAGATGGCTGATAGCCAATGTCCAACTGTACTCAAGGCCTCTTACTATTGTCAGCTATTATGGCCCTAATCAGGACGATTCGTCTTACCTAAACATTCGACAGAACCATCTCATTACCTGTTCAGACCCCATAATATGGATGGGAGATTTCAATCTAGTGCTAGATCCAAAACTGGATAAATCTCCCAGCTCCAGAGCTGTAGTGCAAAGTAACATGAGGGATACGCTCCGGAGTTGCATGTCAAACCTTGGGTTAAACGATCTTTGGAGACAAAGAGCTGGGAAAACCATGGGAGTCTCCTTTCATAATTATAGGTACAAGCATAAATCACGAATCGACTATGCCCTATTCAGCCTCTCTCTTAAAGATCAGATTAATAATTTAACATACTTGCCTTTGCATCTATCAGACCACTCTGCTATTCTCTTCTCACTAAAACTAGAGCTGGAATCTACTCATGCATCATGGTCTTTTGACCGAACAATACTATTAGAGGAAGAGGAGAGAGATCATCTCATACGCGAAACCGCGTCCTTCTTAGAGTGGAACATAGGCTCTGCCTCGCTGGTAAATGTATGGGAAGCCTGGAAAGCTTATATTAGGGGCTGCATTACTAATAGGGCTTCCTACAGGAAAAAGAAATACAGAGAGGCGATCTTAACAATCGAGCAAGATTTGACTCGTTTGGAATCGGTAGATCAAGCTCCCTCAGATAACCAAGAGGAGAAAAGAGAATTAAAAGGTAAATTAGATGCGTTACTCAAAGAAAGATTGAACAAAAGATGGCAGGCCAGCAAACTCTCGCACTTTGAAAACGGCGAATCCGCTGGGAAATTGCTAGCCTGGGAAATAAAAGCTGACCAGACTAGGAATCATATTAAAGAAGTGAGAGTGGCTGGGGAAATGGTCAATAGGACGACGGATCTTGATATCGGGGAAGCTTTTAACGACTTTTTTCGAAACATCTATACAGATGAGACTAATGCAAATTTTGAGGAAAGTTCTGAACGGTTGGATAAAGTAACTCTCCCAAACCTAAACTGGTCCCAAAGAGAAAACCTCGATAAAGAAATAACAGAAATAGAAGTAGAGAATGTTATCAAACAACTAAAACAGGGGAAGGCCGCGGGACCAGACGGCCTCCCAGGAGAATTATTTCGGGTACTTAACTCTATTCTCACTCCGGTCCTTACGATCCTATTTAATAATATACTAATCAGAGGCGAGACACCACCTAGCTCCTGGGGGGAAGCAAACATAGCTCTAATACTAAAAGCAGGCAAGGACCCAGTTGAGTGCGGATCATATCGTCCAATCTCGCTTCTCAATAACGATTACAAAATCTTTGCGTCAATTTTGGCTGCACGATTGGGAAGCGAGATTGGATCAATCATCCATCATGATCAGAAGGGATTTATCAGAGGCCGACAACTGGCTGACTTAACATATGATTTAGTGGGAGCTGCTGACATTGCCTCAACTTTTTCTTTACCCCTGGCAACTATGACACTTGATGCCACAAAAGCTTTTGACAGGGTAAACTGGTCATATATAAATATAACAATGGATAAATTTCAACTTGGTCCTAAATTCCGCAGAGCCATAGGCCTACTATATAATAACCCCAGAGCCTGTCTGTTAGTTAATGGCACACAAACAAATCCCTTTAAAATCAGCAGAGGGACAAGGCAGGGGTGCCCCCTCTCCCCCTCCTTTTTAATTTGTACGTAGAGCCATTTGCGCAGTCCATTAGAGAGGATATTAATATCCCGCCCTTCTCTTTTTCCGGATGGGAGAAGAAAGTCGGCCTATATGCTGACGATATACTCATTTACACAACGGACCCGGCCCTGGCATTTCCAACGGTTATAAAGAAGGCGGAGGAATTTGGGAAATTCTCCGGATATGAAATAAATGCCGGGAAGACGGAAATAATGACTTGGGATATCACTAATCTCCAACTCCCGGTAACATCCTCAAGGAGATACTTGGGAATAACAATAACCAAAGACTTGGATCACCTGGCTCAAAACAACCTTGACCGGATTTCCCGGGAATCCAAAACCCTGATGAAATCCTGGTCCTTTCTCCCGCTTACCATCTTCGGGAGAACCAGCTTGGGTAAAATGAGGATTCTCCCCAAATACACTTTCATTTTTAATACCATCCCACTAACTTTTGAAACTAAACAACTTGTAAAATGCCAACAAAATATTAATTCATTTATTTGTGGCTATAAGTCCAGCAGATTGGCCTAGAAGAAATTAAGAAGAAAAAGGGAAAAGGGGGGCTTGCCTTGCCAGATTTGGAATGCTACGCTTGGGCTTTCCATCGGACTCACTCCAGGATGCTACTTAAGATCCCCTTGGACAATGCAAATGGCAATATGTTTAAGGCATTGTTATTGGGCTCCGATCTTCCACTGAACGGCTTTCTATTCAAGTTCGGCCACCAGAAATTCTTTAAAAAAGTCAGACTAAAGACACTACTGGGCACTATAAGAGAATGGATTCAGATCAAATCCAAGGCTGGGATAGGGTAACTTTCTAATTACGCACCCATTTGGGAACTACCCGGGCTTTCATCACAACACTCTAATACAGTTAAAACGGCCCTACTGGACGCTGGTATAATACGGTGGGGGGAATTAGTGGTAGAAGGATCCCTTATGAAATGGGAAACATTTAAGCTCAGAGTAACACCACCAATCTCCTGGCTAGTATATATACAACTCGCCAGCTGGCTTCGAACTCAACAGAAGAAAAAAGCAATAATGGGCGAATACAGCCTCTTAGAAAACAACTTAGTGGAGAAACCCGTGGGAAGGAAGGAAGTCGCACTCTACTATTGGAATATCATAGAGGATGGAGAGAGCGACCTCAATCTTCCGATACAACTGTGGGGAGGAGAGGGAGAACCCGAGGTAGAAGACATATGGGAGAAATCTTTTACCCTCCTTTACAAGATCATCAAGCCAGCGTGGCTGAGGCGTAATCATTTCTTCACTCTACACCGGGCCTACTACTCCCCGAAGAGACTCTCAAAATTCCAACCCGGGAAATGTTGTAGTAAATGCTCTCTCCCAGCAGCCTCAGATTTGCACATGTTTTGTGAGTGCCCGAATATCGCTACCTACTGGCAAGAAATTAA
Source organism: Lissotriton helveticus (assembly GCF_964261635.1). Taxonomy (NCBI): domain Eukaryota; kingdom Metazoa; phylum Chordata; class Amphibia; order Caudata; family Salamandridae; genus Lissotriton; species Lissotriton helveticus. The sequence goes on from NC_136059.1 coordinate 1,092,518,299, forward strand.
GATATCACTCGAATCTATCCTCAGAATTCCTATCCCATTGACATGGTCTTTAATCATCTTCGGCCTGAACGAGGACATCAAGGGATTAGAAAGAGAATTCTTATATTATGCTATTCTACTAGCAAGAATAGAAATCTGTAACAACTGGGTCAGCACGAACTCTCCAACACATGCAGAGTGGCTGTCTTCATTACACGCAACGTCGAAAGTAGACCTAACCAGAATATGTAGCCCTCGATCTGTGAAATTTTGGGACTTTCTGATTGAATGGAGAAGGTACAATTAGTCAACCCGGGTTTTTTTTTTTCCCGGGTCCGATGATTAGGCCTAAATCTCCTTGTCCAAAGGGAGGCACCCCAAGCCATTCCGCCGTCGGACTACTTACCAATAAGTGGCCTGAATGGAGATTGTCCGTACAGGGTTCTTCATTGCCTGAGATATCTTGTCTGCCTATCTGGGTACTCGGAGAGCATTCATTGGTCTTCAGGTGTCACAGTGGAGATTGGGTCTCATGGTTGGAGCGCCCCTGGATCGACTATGTGGCTAATGAGGACAAAAAAAACAACCAAAAAAAACAAATCCAATGTGATGCAGAGTGGTTTACAGTAATCGACCCTTACATCCGGATAGCCAATATTTATTTGCGTTCCGGTTAGCAACCGTGATTTGGCATGGTGCTGAGTTCCTCAATGGTATACTGAAAGCCCCTCAATTTTCAATCAGGAAATTGAAGAAATGTTTAGAGTCATTGGTAATGCCTAAAGACTCTGGGGCATATTACCAACCAATAGAGATAATTTTTGTCTCTAACTTATTTAGAGACAAAAATTATCGCCGCAAATCGGCGATTTTTATCGCAGATAAACCTTGCTATTAGCAAGGTTTATCGCAAATGCGATAAAAAACGGCCGCAATGCATGAATATCGCTGAAAAGTCAGCGATATTCATGCATTATCAAGCAAATGCTCTTAGCCATGTTATCCACCTCCCATTGGATAACATGGCTAAGAACTGCTCCTGGGCAAGTGTTAGCTTTTGGAGATATTCGCGCTTAGCGCGAATATCTCCAAAAGTTGGTAATAGGAGATAGCGATGTTAGCGACTGTTTTCAGTCGCTAACATCTTGGCACGCCCACTTTGCATGTCATTAGTGATAAATATCACTGACATGCAAAGCGGGGCACAAGATGGTCACTATCTCCTATTAGCTGTCGCTAACTGGTGTTAGCGACAGCTTGGTAATAGGGAGATAATTTTATCCCCGCTTTCTTGGCTTTTAAAGCCAAAAAAGCGGAGATAAAGCCCCTTGATAATATGCCCCTCTGTGCTCGTTCAATATATCGATGACCTTTTAGTGGCATCAAAAATGAGAGAAGACGGTGTGACAGGTACGATTGCTCTACTGAACCATTTGGCAGTAGGTGGACATAAAGTTCCACCTGTGAAACTGCAATTCTGTTAGAAAGAAGTTCTTTATTTAGGCCATGTCATTGAAAAGGGAATTTGGAAAGTTTCTCAAGATCGGATCAATGCTATTATGCAAATGAATCCGTCAAAAACACAGAAACAAGTTCAAATGTTTTTGAGAATGGTTGGATATTGCAGGCAGTGGATTATGAATTTCTCACTGATTGCCAAATCATTACAGAGATTGATACACAAAGATGTAACAGATCCAATACATATTGATGTGGAAGACATGAAAACATTTCTGGAGTTGCGAGACAGTTTATGTCAAGCACCAACACTAGGAATGCCAGATTTGGACAAAGAGTTTGAATTGTTCTGCAATGAACTTGATGGTCGCGCACTGTCAGTTCTGACACAAACTCATGGAACAGCACCAAGGTCAGTGGAATATTTTTCTGCTACCTTGGATCCAGTGGCTGCAGCATTACCAGGATGTCTAAAAGCAGTTGCTGCTACTTGAGTGAGTCTTGAGCAGAGTGATTCAATTGTAATGGGACATGCTTTGAAAGTGTATGTGCCACATTCAGTTTAGATTTTGTTAACATGAACTCGCACCAAGCATCTTACAAGCAGTTGGAAAACAAAATATGAACAAGTGATATTGAGAATAAGAAAATAGTAAGATGTACAACTTTAAATCCAGCAACATTGTTAAAAACACTAGGCTGTGAAGTGGTTACGGATGAAGTTGGTCATGATTGCTTGGATGTGACTGAGTTGTGTACCAAACCAAGACTTGATATAAAATATTCTCCATTGATTGAGTCAGATGTTGTATTGTTTGTGGACTGATCATGTTTGAGAGATTCTGAATGAAGGTTGCAAGCTGCATATGCAATCTGCACAGTGGCAAATGTGATTGAAGCATCATGGTTGAAAGGAGTGAGTTCTGCACAAGTGGCTGAGTTGGTGCCTCTTACTACAGCATTTTGCTTAGCAAGACTAATGAAAGTAACAATTTACACTGATAGCCAGTTTGGCTTCGGGGTGGTCCATGATTTTGGGCAGTTGTGGTCCCAACGTGGATATTTGACCTCTTTGTGTTCACCAATCAGAAACGGAGAGTTTGTAAAAGATCTACTGAAGTCACTACAATTGCTGGCACAAATTGAGGTGATGAAATGTTCAGCACGGTTGTAAATATGTCACACTGGGCAACAGATATGCTGACGAAATTGCATGATTTTGTGCTTTAAATACATATTTGTTTAATATGGACCAACAAATTGATCAAATTGGCCAAACAGAATGCAGGTTGATGTTCTCATCTGTTGAAACATGGGATGAGGTGAGAGAATTACAGGAAGAAGCAAGTGCTTAAGAGAAAAATGGGTGGCTCAAATCAGGATGTAAACGCAGAGCAAATGATGAAGTCTGGACTCTGGATTTATGCGGACGGAAGACCAGTAATGCCAGATAGTCTGTTATCACAGATGGCAAAGGTCTACCAAGGTCTTATACACAAAGGAACAGATTCAATAATTAGATTGTTTCATCAAGCATGGTTTAATCCAAAATTTAGGGTTATTGCCGAAAGTCTCTGTCAAAGATGTGCAGTATGTCAGTAACAGAATGTAAGCAGAAAAACAGTGCCTAGTGTGGGCCAAATTGAAAAAGCTGCAGGTCCATTTACAAGAATGCAAATCGACTTTATTGAGATGTCTTCTTGCCAAGGACTAAAATATGTTTTTGTGATTGTTTGTCTGTTTTCTCATTTGGTTGAAGAATATCCAACAAGACATAATGACAGTCTAACAGTTGCTAAATTGCCTCTTAGAGAGATAATTCCGAGGTTTGGTTTTCCAGTCTCTTTGGAGTCAGGTAGAGGAACTCATTTTAATAATGAAATAATTCAGAATATTTGTGCATCATTACAAATTGAGCAGAAGTTGCACTGTGCCTGTAGACCTGAGGCATTAGGTATTGTTGAGCAGATGAACAGCACAATAAAATCTAGATTGGCTAAGGTTTGTGCTTCCACAACCATGCAATGGCCTGACGGACGACCATTGGTGTTGATGAGTTTGAGAAGTATTCCTGACAAAAGAACAGGACTGTCCCCACATGAAATTGTGATGGGCAAGGCTATAAGACAGCCGACAGACCCAGCAAATCAACTAATGAACATTACTGATGATTTGGTACTGGATTATTGTAAAGGATTGCATGATGTGGTACGTCCTGTGTCTTACCAGGTTTGAGAAGTTGCAACAACAACAAAAGCAAGAACAAGGACATGATCTGTGTCCTGGGGACTGGGCGCTTGTAAAAAAGCACGTGAGGAAGTCTTGCCTAGAACCTCGATGGCATGGTCCCTACCAAGTGACACTGGTGACAACGACTGCTGTTATGTGTGGAAGCTTGCCGTATTGGATCCACACAAGTCACACCAGTCCCAAGTCCATTTGAAAGTGAAGAACTTGCAGAAGAAGAATGAAGAGAGCAAAGAAACGTTCCAAGGCAAGTTCAGAATCAACTAGAGTGGGTACAGGTTACTGGGAATTAAGAAAATGATGCAGTGGTTGTTACTTTTGATAATGAAGTGATCCCTATAAGCAGCAATAAAGAAAAAAGAAAAAGGGATTTATCAGAAGAAAAGACTAAATCGATTGCAAATGACATTAAAAATAAAAATGGAAAAAGAACAAAGAAAGGAGGCAAGTGGCCAAAAGGAGTAAAAAGAGTAAAATACTCTGTGAATAAAAAGGTTCCAGAAACAGTGATTGAAATATCTAGCCAATCTGAGCAAAGTGAAATAGAAGAAGAGCAAGTGAGAAGAACAAAAAAAATAAAAGTACCAAACAAGAAATAAACAACACCTGAAGGGACATATGTGGTGTCTACTGCATCAAATGATTGGGGAAAAGAATGTCTTTAATTCTGTTCAAAATGCAGTTGCTCATACAAGCCACCCAACATAAACAGTTTTTTTCTGAAAAGGGTGCAGAAAAAGAGAGAGGAGATTTATGAAAATAAATGAATTCTGAAAAGTTCAGAAGCAAGCCTGAAGAAGAAAAGTTAAAGGAGTAGCTGAAGGCTCTAAAAGGTGTGGGGTGCACAACCTAAAACTAGTCTAGCAAAATGAAGTTTATTAGGTTTTGACAAAAGTTTTAGTTTAGAAATTTGTGATTACATTCTTGAGTTTTTAAAATGTCTTGACTAATTTTTGAATTTTTAGAATGGATAGAACTAAATCTGAGACTGGTAAAGGGAATCGATGCATATTAAGGTAGAGATGTCTTAATGATTATCATGCATTTGCTATGTTATCAATGATTGTATGGTTGGAATTAACATTTGCAGTACCATATTTTATGTTTCCTAATGCAGTAAATATTACTAATAATAATAAGCATGTAACAATCAGCGTTAAAAGAGATCTGAAAGAAAATCAAGAGACTATTCTTAAAGAATTAACTGGTAGTGTTTTACATTCAGATATAGCAATGAATGATTTCTCATTAAATGTCTTTACTAAGCTCTTGTATGAGTAAGTAGATACTATGGATGTGAGAGATTGTTACGCGTGCATGCAGTTACCTACTTCTATGTCAGGAGGGGTGACTTACCATCACCTACCCTTAAAATATGGTATTTTGTGTAGCGTTCTAACCAGTTTAGTTTATGGTAAGGAGATGTTTCAATACTTTTACTCAAATTTTGACTTAGTTTTTTCAGAAGTTCATATTAGAAAGAATATGAATATAGTGCATAGTGCCAGGAATGCAGAGTATATGGGTGATTTTTTCCATTCTACCAAGACAATAGACACAGTATATCCACATCGAAATAATCCAACTTGTAAGTTACATAGTGTGGAAATAAAATTCATTAATAGAGTAGAAGATAGACGTAGAAGTTTTAAACGAAGAGCTGCAGTGCAGAAAAGTATAGAACCACCATGGTGATTACAAACAGGCTCAGACTAATTGCTCGCTGTGTATTAGTATTTCATCTTGAAAGTGAATCATTGTTTCACTGATGTTTTCTCTCTCTCTCTCTCATTACTCTATACCTGATTTCTGATGTTTTCATAAATGATGGGTGGTGATTATTGTGAATCTATTCTGTATTTTGTGAACCGAACTATGACATTCTAACTTGTATTTGTGTTTGACCATTCATATTATGAAAACCAAATAGAAAAGAATAGTGTGTGTCTTCATTACTGAGTTACAGAGTTATTTCGATATGTTTCTAATGACCAATGTTTAGCGTGTTTCTTCATTGTAGGTCCACGTGGAGAAATAGCTTTCTGTCTTTCATTATTTGGTCCCTTTAAGTTCTATCAAAGATTCATCTGAGAACCTTTGATATTGCTAACTGAGTGATAATGACTATGGGCTTGTCATTAGTTATGCTTCTGAGTAATGTGTAGTGGTTGGTATGGATAGGTAAACTGACAAAAATCCCCCAACGCTTCCACTGCATCACAGTCCACCACAAGTAATGATGCCACTATTCCTGTTAGATCCAGTAACTCCTCTCAGTAATTTTAACCTGAGCTCAACCCCTAGTAGCTATGGCACATAGCAGACAGGCTGGACTTAAGAAAATGTGTAAAACATTTAGAAGTACCAAAACAGTTAAAAGCACAGAATAGCAAAACTCCCACCCCAGTTTTTCAAATAGAGAATATTTTAATGAACAAAATGACAACAAAATGATGAAAATCCAATAAAGAGAAACAGAGGTATGACTTTTTAAAGTTTTAAATAAAATAGAGCCAAAAAGTGCAATGTGGCATCTGTGGGCAACAGGTCACACTAGACCAGGGCAAGGGTAAGGTATACTGCTGACCACAATGGAGTGTGGGTGAGATAGGAGGACTTGGTTGATCCCAGTCAAAAAGTTACCTTTGACATAGAAAATTTCCACTGCAGTAGAGTCCTCAGTGGGACAAAACTTTTGGCTTGATTCAAAGACGTGCTCGTCCATGACAGGTTGGAGAAGGACGAGGTCTGGGTGAGGCCGTCGATGAATGTTGGAAAACTCAGAGTCGGAAAAGTCTGAAGTACGTGTCCAGGAAGTCATCAAAGTAAATCGAAGTAGCTCTGTAGGCTGTAAATGGAGAAGGTTTGAAGTCTTCGAAGGCAGGTCAGCGTCGGGCCCGCTGAATCGATTTGTTGCTTTGGAGAAGAACGTAGTGGGAGTGTTGAGATGTCAGACCCACCAGTGATGTACCCTCGGCGGGTCAGCTGGCAGGTTGATCTTGGTCCCACAATGGATTTCCAGGCAAAAAGTCCCAGCTTTTAGGATAAGGCAGGAGGAATACACTCTGTCACCAGTCAATGGTTCTAGGACCTCAGGAATAAGCATGGGCGTAAAATTCGTTCCGCTTGCGGATTTTGTGGATTTTCCGCAATTCCGCGATCCGCGAATCGTGCGAAATCGCGGCAAAATCCGCGAATCCGCAAGCGGGACAAATTTTGCTCAGGAAGCACTTACAGGGTTAAAGCAGGTGCCCAAGTTGAAGCTAACTTCTTTGTAATCATTTACAAAATGGATACAAAGAAATTAACTTCATCTTGCGCACCTGGTGTAACCCTGTAAGTACTTCCTGACAGGTGCCTCATTGCCTACTTGCAACTATTCTCTGACCCTGCTCTGACCCTCGAAGAAGGGTCAGAGAATAGTTACAATTAGGCAATGAGGCCCCTGTCACTAAAATTAAACCTCAGCTGGAAGCACTTACAGATAACAGGTGCCCGAGTTGAAGCTCAAATTCAGTAACGCATTATAATCAGCCCAAGAATCTAATGAGCACGGTCGATGCTAGGCAGGTGTGGTTTCTCCCCAGATCTACCGTCTACAATTAGCTTTTTTTCCGTGATGGCGGTCTAGGCATCCACGAGTTTCTCGAACGCAATCCCCCTGTACTTCCAGTGACCAGGAGGCTACTTTCTCCTCATCTGATGCTGATCGGCCTCTGACCTTTATATACAAGAGGCATGTGAACACGCACAGAAGCCCGGCCCCACACACACTAGGCTATGCAACCTCTTCCCGCCCTTTCCCCCACTGTGATGGACAGCTCACTCGAGGGACCTCGGCGCCTATGGGCGCTGTGGCAAAGTTACAGACACACGGGGTCACTGGAGACAACTCTTCTGGGCCTTTACACAGCTGTAGTGCAGGAAAAGCACAATACATTTACCCAACGAGGCGGCACTTACTGCTTTCTCCTCATTTGCTGCTCTGATTGGTCTCTGACCCTTTATAAACAAGAGGCATGTGAACTCGCACAGAAGCCTGGCCCCAGCCCACACACACTAGGCTATGCAACCTCTTCCCGCCCTTTCCCCCACTGTGATGGACAGCTCACTCGAGGGACCTCGGCGCCTATGGGCGCGGTGGCAAAGTTACAGACACATGGGGTCACTGGAGACAACTCTTCTGGGTCTTTACACAGCTGTAGTGCAGGAAAAGCACAATACATTTACCCAACGAGGTAGCACTTACTGCTTTCTCCTCATTTGCTGCTCTGTTCGGTCTCTGAACCCTTATAAACGAGAGCCATGTGAACTCGCACAGAAGCCCGGCCCCACACACACTAGGCTATGCAACCTCTTCCCGCCCTTTCCCCCACCGTGATGGACAGCTCACTCGAGGGACCTCGGCGCCTATGGGCACGGTGGCAAAGTTACAGACATACGGGGTCACTGGAGACAACTCTTTTGGGCCTTTACACAGCTGTAGTGCAGGAAAAGCACAATACATTTACCCAGCGAGGTAGCACTTACTGCTTTCTCCTCATTTGCTGCTCTGATCAGTCTCTGACCCTTTATAAACAAGAGGCATGTGAACTCGCACAGAAGCCCGGCCCCAGCCCACACACACTAGGCTATGCAACCTCTTCCCGCCCTTTCCCCCACTGTGATGGACAGCTCACTCGAGGGACCTCGGCGCCTATGGGCGCGGTGGCAAAGTTACAGACACACGGGGTCACTGGAGACAACTCTTCTGTGCCTTTACACAGCTGTAGTGCAGGAAAAGCACAATACATTTACCCAACGAGTTAGCACTTACTGCTTTCTCCTCATTTGCTTCTCTGATCAGTCTCTGACCCTTTATAAACAAGAGGCATGTGAACTCACACAGAAGCCCGGCCGCAGCCCACACACACTAGGCTATGCAACCTCTTCCCGCCCTTTCCCCCACTGTGATGGACAGCTCACTCGAGGGACCTCCGCGCCTATGGGCGCGGTGGCAAAGTTATCGACACACGGGGTCACTGGAGACAACTATTCTGGGCCTTTACGCAGCTGTAGTGTAGGAAAAGCACAATACATTTACCCAACGAGGTAGCACTTACTGATTAGCCAGTAGAACGTACTCCAGTTAAGTATGGTGCAAATCACAAAAAAATCTGCGATTTTGTGGGAAAATCCGTGAATTCGCGGATTTTTTTGCGATTTCACGTGAATTCGCGGACCGCTGATTCGCAAAATTCGCCCATACTTACTCAGGAACAGCACTTGGGCTTCAAGACTCAATCGAAAAGAAGCCTAGACCAGAATATGGGCTGGTCCTGTTGAAACTGGTCAGCTGGTCTCTTCCAGTAGAGTGGGCTTTTTGCACCTTTTGTGTCCATGTCACATACCAGGAGGTAAGCCAACTGACCCTTGGTAACCTGGTATCCTGGGTACAAGTGGGAGGCAGATCACTTTTCTGTCTTCCACTGGTCAAATAGTGTTCTGAAGAAGGTACCTTTAGGTGCCACATTTATGCTTGGCACATTTATGCCTTGGTGTGGGTGACTCCTGGCCCCTCCCTAACCAATAGGGAAAAGGTTCCCAACGGTAACCTTACCCATATTTGCTGCAGTTCCCGTGTGTCATAATTCAAACAATCCCAGAGTGCCTCTCTGTACCCAAATACAACATGGCAGAACCTTTTTTCCCCTTGTACAGAGCTCATGTGCCCACTCTAGAGGTAATGCCAGTGAAATGAGAATCTCCTCCTCCTCTGTGGTCTCAGAAAATCAGTTCTGGGGAAAACTCCTCTCCCACTGCGATTGGAGCCTAGCTGGTAGTTAGGCAAAAGGGATGGAGGCATAGGTGTGAGCGTCATCTGCCAGTAACAGGGTAGGTACCCTTTGAAGATATGCAATGGCCTGGTCACAGCCCCCCGACCATCTTGTCAGGGTAGGGTGGACTTGTATCTGGTTCCTAACCAGAGATATCTTCATTAACTTTTGTGAGAAAATGGCTTTTGTCAGGTTCACCACCACTTACTGCCCGCTTAATTGCTTTAGGTACTGGTGTAAAGTTTCTGAAAGCGCACTGAGGCTTCCTAACCAGACTCAGTGCCAATGCTCTGGCCCTTAAAAGTGTATGTTTAATTGGCATATCCTCCATTGGCACACGTTTACTTACTTATAAAGCAGTTTGGTTTTCCAAGATGGACACTAGCCTCAGTTAAATGGAACAGCTGCTTTCGGTGTGACCAGATACCAGTAGACCAGTGGCAACAGTTTTTTAGCAGGACTTCACCTGGACTTCGAGGGACATCAACCTCTGTGGCCAAAGTCACCCCACGATGTTTGTGGAGCCAGAGGTGGCCCCAGAAAGACCCCTGCTGGGTAAGCATCCAGAGCATCCTCAGCATTTTGAGTATCATGTATCCTTTGTATCAGTATCACTCCATTGATGTCCATGATGGTTTGCCATACAGCCTGCAACTGTACTGGAGACTGCTTTGACTGCAAGTTAACTGACTTGACATGCCTTACAGGCCCCTGTGACTGGCTCCCTGTGGTGTCGGTCCCCCAAGCATGATGGAGTAACTGAACACAACATTACAAAACATTTCCAAAGATTTCAAAGCAACTGCTAACTGTGGTAGTTGCCAATTTTTCTTTGCGATTGGGGTGAAAAAGTAGTGATTTACGATGTGCCAAATAATCTATATCTATGCTATGCTTCGATGGATTTTGGTTTTTTTGGTGACTGAAGATTCCTAAAAAGAAGGTCTATTTTTAGGAATTGGTGACAAATTTTCTTTGTGTTGTATTTCTTTGTTAGTCAATTGTTTTTGTACTCCTAAATGCTTTGCACTTTCTCCTGACTGCTCAGAACCACAGCTATCCAGCGCTGAGCTAAGGTGTTACAAGTGAGCTTGACGGACCCAAGATAGATTTCTGAGTTTATTACACAGTGAGGTTGTGCAGCATTTAAGAAACAGAATATCCTCACAACTAAAGTATCCCCATCCTTTCGTATGGGACAGCTACCTCTGCTGCTGTAAAAATATTTTTTTAAGGAATTTTCACAGTAAGGCATGTTTAACACTAAGCTTTTTCATATCTTTCTTTAAATACCCCTGCCCTATGGACATTTATGGCCTTCTTTGGGGTGAGCTATTCATATTTAAAGGGAAGGTTTGGGCCTTTCAAAAGGGGTTATTTTGACAGGTTGAATTTGTAGTTAAAACCTGCACAACCAGGTTACTGGAGGATGGCCTTCAGTCATGTTTTGCACTGTCACTTTAGTGGTGGCATAATTTGTGTCAATAATTACATTACAGGCCAAGGCTGCACTTTGTACCATATGGCTTGTACAGTACATCTCCTCATTCTGGGGCCACCTCCTGCATATGGATCCGTCAATGTCGAACAGCTGGCCCCGTCCACATTGAAGAGAACAGTGACACTTTTCCTATGTTGCATGAGCCCTTCGCCATGCATGTGGGTTCACCCACAAGATGGCACTCCTTTCACCCTTGTACTGAAATGGAGATAGGACTGATAACATGAAATTCTATTGAAAGTAAAGAAGGGCTCAATGCTTCAGTTTGGTCCCCCCTTGCATCCAATGGAGCAGCCATTTTGTAATTGCTGGAGTTTGATCCCCTTTATAACTTAAACATCTTTCTTTCGCCTTTACTTTACTCATAAATATTACAGGCTGGAACTACATTTTCCTCGCCCCCATTACCCATTACACCTACAGTTTGCAAACATATGTTTACAATTCCCATTTTCCTTGACACCAGTGCTAATTGGGATAGTCTCTCAGTAGGACCATTGTTAACCCTTAGTCTAGACGCTTGTGGTAAACAAGATTGTTCTTCAATAGGACCATTGTGAACCCCTTAACCAGGTGGTCTCATCTTCGTCTCATGGAAAGCAAAAGAGGCCGATATCTGCAATAATAAGTCTGGGCCAACTAATCCCTTCCGTTTTGTTGGCTTTTAATCTGTTCCCTTAGACATGGAGACTAACCCCCCAAGAGCACTCAGCAATATATTGGAGCAGTTAGGCTGCAATTCCTTTAACATTATATATCCTCCTATTCTAACTAAAAATACTTCAAAGAGCTTAAAACAGAGATTTCTGAAACCTCACCCAGAAACTCTAATTTCTGACCCTTATTTCTGCTCAAAAAAGGAGCTATAATTAGTGACCTTTTATTCTACACTAAAAGAAGAGCACAATTGAGGTTAGCCCTGCTGTCGAAGCTCTGGATCTCTACATCCAGGAAAATCCCACATAGACTCAGACTCTTGGTAGGTTCTGCACTTGCTTGTAGAGCAGGCGCAACCATTTCCCCAGATAATAATGGGACTATGCTCATCCAATCTTCAGACCGCAACTTAGAACTTTTTGATGAAACCTTTGCTTCATAAAAAACTTAGGGCCCGATGTAGGTAAATGTCATTTACCGATTCTTAAATACCGAATTTTACCGATTCGGTATTTATGAATCGGTAAATGAGATGTAGGGAAAAATTCAGTATTAATTACCGAATCGGTAAAAATCGGTATCGGACTTTCGGAATTTACCGATTCGGTATTTACCGAATTGGTATTTTCCATTCATTCCTATGGGCCAAAAGGCCCATAGGAATGAATGGGAAATACCGATTCGGTAAATACCGATTTGGTAAATACCAAATCGGTAAATTCCGAATCGGAAAGCAAGCAAAAGTGAAACTTAAGACAACAGCCAATCAGGTGCTACCACCCTCCCCCTCCCTACCAGGAAGTGGCTACACAGGCAGCTGGCTGCAACTAATTAGAAGGTTCTGGAGAGGCAGTTGGAGCAGAGAGACTTTGAGCAGCAGCAGAAAGAGTTTGTGCAGTTTAAAACCTGAAACATGGCAACCAGCAAAGACACAGAGCAGACAGAGAGAAAGAGAAAGCTGAAATTCAGCAGCATGGAGCTACAGGTCCTTGTGGAGGAGGTGGTAAAGATGCACCACAAACTATTTGGAAGGCAGTCCCTCTCTGTGGCTGAATCTGCCAAAAGGAAGATTTGGCTTGATATACTAGACAAAGTCAATGCTGTGGGAGTGACCACCAGAGTCACAGAAGATTTAAAAAAGAGGTTCTATGACCTGAGGAGCCTCACAAAAATAAAATGAGCAGACCACCACAAACAGGCATCGCAAACAGGTGGAGGAAAGAACACAGCACCCCCCCTCACTGACCTGGAGGAGATGGTGGCCACAACCTTAGAGCCTGAAAGCGTCTGCGGACTGGAAGAAGTGGACAGCTCTGCCAAAGCTGCAAGTAGAAAAGGTAAGATGCATGCACAGCAATCCCCCTCACACCCTCATCCTTCCCTCGCCCCTTGAAGCTAAGTTACCCCAGTCCCAGTGTGCCAGCGCCAAACAGTAGCAATGCATCATGGCACATGTAGTCAGTTAATGAAATACCATGTCATACAGCATAGTAACCACCAAGTTAGGCAAATGATTGCAGACATAATGAAGGGCAGGCAACATGTAAATTGTGCAATTTCCAATGTTTAATTGAAGTGGCTGTGAGGCATTTGCGCCTAGCTGATATACGCTCATATGTCCACAGGTCACACATCCAGAAGGCCGTCACAGGAGACTGAAGGCACGGCACCCGAGAGGGATGAAAGTCAGGAGCCAGGTCCCAGTGCATCACAGGACACAGGTGTACCGAGTGGCCAGCCACCTTCCCAAGACCCTGAAATCCCTCAAGAATTGCAGGCATCCCCACGACGTTCACAGTCCCCTCTGTTAATGTCTTCTCCAGAGATGACAGCTTCACTGGATGTTGAAACACCTGCAGTACAACCTAGCAGGAGGCATGTCATTCCCCCACTGATCGAAATGGAGACAGCTGCCGGTGAAATGGTGGTTGAAGACCCACACACCATGCCTGGAGATGATATCTCTGCCACACTGCAGTCCAGCGCAGAGCCTGTCCCTAGTAGCACAAGACGCCGCACAGTCCAAGGAAGGAGTGTAGGTGCATGTGGGGAGGGGTCCAGTGTGTTCCAAGGCCTGGAGGGATCCATGGTCAAGATTCAGAGGATGCAGGGAAAGGGCATTATGTCCTGTCAACGACAAATGCGCAACCTCAATATCAATATGAAAGAAATTGGAAAGGGCATCAGGGAACTGGTGGAAGTAAACAAGAACATGGCTACAGGGATACATGACATGACACAATCCATGCAGCTACTGTGCACAGAACTGGACACAGAAATAGCATCAAGGCACAGGGAGAAGCAGCGTGCACAGAGAACTGACAAAGCAATTCACCGCCTGGCCACAGCCACATCCCTGCTATGCAGGCGAAACATGAACAGTAAGGAGGTCTTGACGCAAAACAGCAATCATCTGACAAGGGGCATAGCCGGAATGACCGGTGCTCTTGAGGCGCTAATAAATGCTCAAACAGCACAAACTGCTGCTATTGATGTGCCAGAAAGTTAAGGGAGCACAAGTAGGAGCAGCATAGCAAGCCCCCTTTTTGTAGAGACAAGGAGGAGCAGCAGGCAACAAGGTGAGGCTACAGGCCAAACGCCCAGCGAACACAGTGAGCCACATACATCTGGCAGTGCTAAGCGTGGACGCAAATGAACAGTTCATAGTATGGGCTAGTGACCCTGGACATACAATTCTGAAAGTTAAAAGTTTGTGTTGCACATTTGTGCCTTGGATACCTGCGTAGTGACAATATTAAACTACGGTGGGTGCTTACAACACTTGTCTGTGTGTGTTTACTCACTGTGAGCATTGCAGTGAAATGCTTTCTGGTGCACTTTTGTTATTTAAAATACCGAGATCATTACAAAATAAAACTAGTTTTCTTGCATCCTACATATGTCTTTGTCTCATTACTTACTCAGAAATAGTTGTGTGTGATATCCTCACGTCTGTATCTGCCATCACTTGGTGTTGACACTCCAGCAGGTTGTGTTTCAGGCACAGTACCTCGTCGTCATGATCCTCAAAGTCTGACAACTCCACCTCTGTGCCCTTCTTCACAGCAAGGTTGTGCAACATGGCACAGGCAGCAATGATTTTACAGCAGGTGATGGGGGCAACTGCCGGGCACCTCCACTCTTATGCAGGCACCTGAACCTGCTCTTCCATATACCAAAGGTACACTCCACAATATTTCTTGCGCTCTTGTGGGCCCTGTTATATCTCCTTTGGCTGGGTGTTGAGGGGTTGAGGTAAGGGGTGAGTATGAAGGAGCGGAGGGCATATGCACTGTCTCCTAAAAGGAAATGGGAGTACATTACTCACATGCATACATGTACTTCTTTCTACAATAGGTGTTAATGGGGTCGCACACTGTGTCTTACCTAGCAGGTATCCTTCACCAAATTCCCCTGCTGTCAGCCGTGCATAGATACCGCTGTTTTGAAATATGTAGGTGTCGTGGGTACTCCCAGGATATTTTGCCACAAGGTCAGTGATGGCGCACTTGGCATTGCAAATCACCTGCACATGGATGGTGTGGGTGGACTTTCTATTCCTGTATATGTATTCTGTGGCAGCAGGGGGACAAATGGGAATGTGGGTGCCATCAATGCAGCCAATGATATTGGGGAAACGCGCCATCAGATAAAAGTCAGATTTTGTTTAGAGCAGTTCAGCATGGGTTGCAGGGAATGATATATAATGGTCCATCGGTCCATCCTCTGTAACATGGCATCAATGAATTTGTGGAAAAAGCGTGACAGGCTGCTCTGAGTCACCCCACCTACCGCAGCAACCACACTCTGTGAGCTCCCAGACGCAACCAGGTGTAGGCTGCACAGCACCTGCACGTGGGGTGGAATAGCGTGTGCCCTTGGGGTAGTGTGCTCCAACAGTGGTTGGAGGTCCCTGATGAGGTCCAAGATGGTGTCTGGGTCCAACCTGTACCTCTGGAGTATCTCTGCCTCTGTGAGCATGAACAAGGTGATCCTCTGTCTGTAGACCTGCTCCCATTGTGAAAAAAGTATTGCATTTTGGGTCCTTTTTTATAGGCTGTACCTGGTTACCACCTGATTTCAATCCATGGTAAATACCGACTCTTAAATACCGAATTTCAAGCAAATTCGGTATTTAAGAGCTTACCTACATCTCAATATTCAATTTTACCACTTCTTATTTACCGATTCGGTATTTTACCGAATCGGTACATTTACCGATTCGGTAAATTTACCGAATCGCAAACCGTTGCGATTTGGTAAATTTACCGATTCGAAAAAATTTCCGATTCGGAAAGTTTACCGATTCGGTAACTTTACCGAATCGGTAAATGTACCGATTCTGACGATTTTCTGTCTCCTACACCCCAAATGCTCAATACCGGTCGGAAACGGCCGAAAATCTGTATTTTCGGCCGTTACCGACCTGTATTGGGCTACCTACATTAGTAACTAGTAATGAATATGCCACCTCCCAAAGATGACTCTTCAGGTGTCTCATAAGAGCTCCTAGTAGTGTTCTCTCATACCCTAGCTGCATTAAACGCTCCACCCCTTCCCCCAATTTGCTCCCCCGTGGGCTCCAACACACACAACACCAACTCTCCACTACCACATGTGGAATTTGAGTCCCTGTCCATGAATCACCAAATCCAGAGCGGCAGTCACAGAGATACACCGCCACAGAAATAACCATATCATTTCAACTATCCCCTTGACTGCTGCAATACTTTGATTGTGCGCAGGGCATTCTCTGTGGCCCAAAGAATGTCACCCATGATGCTTTATAACCCAAATCCGAACAGTAACATACACCATAAGACCCCTGCGCTCCTACCTCACCAGCTAATAAGATTTCCATCTCCCCTACTCATGCCCCATTCTATCTATAACTGACCTCCACCTGCTGGTTCTTCCAGGCCAGCACACTCTAACACCACAGTCTTGAACACCCCCACCACCTCAAGTTATTGCC
This sequence comes from Lissotriton helveticus, assembly GCF_964261635.1. Taxonomy (NCBI): domain Eukaryota; kingdom Metazoa; phylum Chordata; class Amphibia; order Caudata; family Salamandridae; genus Lissotriton; species Lissotriton helveticus. The sequence continues at coordinate 1,092,534,932 of NC_136059.1, forward strand.
CTAAGCCTCAACCACTTGTTCTCACACATCATCAGAATCCAGACTTGGCGAGATTACACATAACCTACAACTACTTAAGGCAGATCTACAAAGCCGAATAAGCATGAAATTAAATAAGTATTTATATAGCTCTACATGTACCCGAAGGTGTCTAGGCGCTGCTAATGAATTTAAATATTACAATGGGCTCACCTTTAAAAAAAGCCAGGTTTTCAGTCCTTTCCTAAATATAAGAAGATTGGTTTCTCTTTTCAGTCTTATAGGGAAGGAATTCCAGAGTTTGCTGGTGGTATGGGTAAAGCTTTTTCCTCCCCATTTTATTTTCCACACCCTAGGAACATTCAAATTTCCGCAATCCGAGGACCTGAGTGGTCTAGTCGGGATGTAAGGTTTAAAATGTTGTGACAACTGCCACGTACCAACACCATGCAGAGCTTTAAAGGCTAAACTGAATACGATTGGCAATTGGCAACCAGTGCAATTGTATGAGAGTCTTAGAGACCGAATCATAGCATGTAAGCCCAAACAGGAGTCTTGCTGCTGGATTCTGTGCAGTCTGGAGTGTATGACTGCTGTGCTTACCCGCACTGGTGGATAGGGCATTGCAGTAGTCAAGCCTAGATGCAATAAGTGCAGTCACCACTGTTTTCCTCAATTCAAAAGGGATAAAAGGAAGCAAGTTCTTCAGTACTTTAAGAATGAAAATTCAAGCAGACGTGGTGTCGTTAATCTGAGTTTCGAGTGACAGATTGATATTGAAGAAAACGCCAAGATTTTTCACTTTGTTTGAGGTTGCTTGGAAAGGACCCATGTGTCGGGCCACCAACTGTCTGACCGTTCTGAGAATCAATTCCCAAATAGAATGAGTTCAGTTTTTGAAAAATTTAATTTTAGACAGTTGTATGCATCCAGTTTCATATATGGCCCATAAAGTCTTGAGATCGGGCTGCAGTTTCAGCAGGTGCACTGTTGATTGACACGATAATCTGCGTGTCATCAGCATATGACACGAGAGTGAAGCCATAGCTTTTAACTAATTTGGCCAGAGGAATGACATACAAGTTAAACAAGGTTGGGTTCAAAGAAGAGCCCTGGGGGACTCCACAGGGAAGGGAAAAGGAAGGGGAAACAAAGTCTCCAAGTGCCACCACTTGAGACTGGTCTGACAAAAAAGAATTTAGGAGGGAGAGCGCTTTGTCCCTGATCCCCAGCCATGAAAGACGGCCAACCAATACATCGTGGTTGACCGAGTCAAAAGCCACTGACAGGTGTAGTAGGATCAGGGCTGCGCTCCCTCTGCCATCTAGGGTTCCTCTAAGCTCTTCCGTTAGCGTGATTAAGGCCAATTAAGTGCTGTGAAGGGCCCGAAATCCATATCGTGATGGATCAAGAATGCCACTTTCAGTGATGAAGGGGGATTGTTCTTGATTCATAATCATTTCTATTATTGTTGCATGGAACGGCAGCTGTAAAATGAGTCTGTAGTTCAAGGGGTTATTGGTATCTAAGTTAGATTTCTTTAGAAGTGGTAAGATAGATACTTTCTTCCAATCAATGGGGAAAAGCCCTGAAGTAATCATAAGATTAAAGATAGGCAAGAGAGAAGTTGCAACGATCTCTAGAACTAAGTGAAGAATTCTCGGCGGACACGGGTCCATGGGGGAACCTGATTTTACTATTGAGATTGTTTTAATAATCTAATCCAGAGTTAAAGTAGAGAAGGATGAAAGGGTTGGTGTTGTAGGACTTTCGGGAATGGATTGAGAACTGTGTCTAGAATGAGGAGAAGACTTGACGGAGTGATCATCCTCAGGCAGAAAGGCATCATAGATCAATTTAACCTTTTGCTGAAAAGAGACAGCTAAAGCATCGCAGAATTGTTGACTCATTTCGTGATTTTGAGGAGCTGGAAGCTTTGAAAGTTTTTTGATAGTGGAGAATAATATTTTTGAACAGCCATTTGCTGCTTAAATTTTTTCTTTGAAGTAAGATGTGTGTTCTTTCAAGATTACATTTTTTTTATACTTGCATCGCTGATCTGTAGTCTATTTTTGTATGGGGGTTGTCATCTAATCTCGATTTTCTCTCCACTCTATGGCAGACTTGTTTTTGAGCTCTTAATGAGCTATTAAACTAAGATTTTGACGGCTATTGCCTAGAGTGGTGGCGATTGGCCGATGGGGCCAGCTGCTGAACTGCGGATTCTCTCCACAAATGGTAATTTGTCACTGCAATATCTAAGTCAGAAGGAGTATTTTGTAAAGAAGGAGTGAGCACATTGTTAAGTTTCTCAGCCTCTATCTTGTTCCAGGGTCGAGAAGTAGTGACTAAGCATGGGCGGATTTTGCGGATCCACGATTCACGGATTTGCATATTCACGGATCGTGGATCCGCAAAATCCGCGTATTTGCGGATTAGCGGATATGCGGATTTGGGGCGGGGCTTCCATGCGAGTGCACATGCCTCTTGTGTGTATAAAAGGTCAGAGACCGATCAGAGCAGCGGATGAAGAAGATACAGAAGCTCCTGGCCACAGAAACAGCACGAGGATTGCGCTCGTGAAAGTCAAGGATGCAAAGGCCTCTGTCCAGCATCACAGCCGATTTTCGATGGTATATTTGGGAAGAGGGCACAGCTGCCCAGCCTTGACAATGCTCACGATTGTTTTTTGGGCCGATGAATGAGTCACTGAATTTAAGCTTCAACTAGGGCACATGCTTAAATGATATCTGTAAGTGCTTCCGGTTGAGGTTTAATTTTTGTGCCAGGACCATCGTGCCAGAATGAACCCTGCCCTTCATATTTATTCAAGAAGACGCCACAGTTTTGTGCCATACCTCGTTGGCTAAATGTATAGTGCTTTCACTACACTACACTACAGCTGCCTAAAGTGTCAGAGAGTTGTCTACAGCGACCAGGTGTGTGTTACTATGCAATAGCGCCGAAGGGAGCAGGGGTCACTTGAGTGAGCTATAAAAGCTCCTGTCCCCAGGAACAGCACGAGGATTGAGCTCGTGACAGTCAAGGATGCAAAGGCCTCTGTCCAGCATCACAGCCGATTTTCGATGGTATATTTGGGAAGAGGGCACAGCTGCCCAGCCTTGACAACGCTCACGATTGCTTTTTGGGCCGATGAATGAGTCACTGAATTTAAGCTTCAACTAGGGCACATGCTTAAATGATATCTGTAAGTGCTTCCAGTTGAGGTTTAATTTTTGTGCCAGGACCATCGTGCCAGAATGAACCCTGCCCTTCATATTTATTCAAGAAGACGCCACCGTTTTGTGCCATACCTCGTTGGCTAAATGTATAGTGCTTTCACTACACTACACTACAGCTGCCTAAAGTGCCAGAGAGTTGTCTACAGCGACCAGGTGTGTGTTACTATGCAATAGCGCCGAAGGGCGCAGGGGTCCCTTGAGTGAGCTATAAAAGCTCCTGTCCCCAGGAACAGCACGAGGATTGCGCTCGTGACAGTCAAGGATGCAAAGGCCTCTGTCCAGCATCACAGCCGATTTTCGATGGTATATTTGGGAAGAGGGCACAGCTGCCTGGCCTGTTAACTATTTTACGATGGCACCGGCAAGCTGCCAGCGCCATCCTAAAATAGCTGCCAGCGCCATCCTAAAATAGTTACTAAATTAGCTTCAACAGGAAGCTCGAATAGATAAAATAAAGCAGATGCATGAGCGCCTGCTTGATTTTATCTATTAGTGCTTCCTGTTGAAGCTAATTTAGTAACTATTTTACGATGGCGCTGGCAGCTTGCCGGCGCCATCGTAAATTAGTTACAACAGGCCAGGAAGGCTTGAACTTTTGGCCTCGGAATCCGCCGCTCGCGGATTGCGAATTTTCGGTAAATTCGCGAGAGTTCGCAGATTTACCGAAAATTCGCAAAATCCGCGAGCGTAGCGGATTTTGCGCTCATGCTTAGTAGTGACCTTATTTGAGGGTTATACAGGCAATGTACGTGGCAAAAAGATTTCAAACAAAATCGCACTGTGATCAGACCAGATTAAGGGAAGCAATCTGGTCCATTATAAATTGGGATGATCTGAAGATATCCCATCTTGACAGTGCCCAGCGTCATCTCAGAGTTGCTGAAAGATAGGTGGAGCAACAAAACTCCTTTGAAGAACAGACACAACCATACTCTAGATAATAATTACCGCACTAGACCACCATCACACCCCACAGCCAACGTGAACTCAACAATCTCAACATCTCCCCATCTGAGATGGAGAACGATACCCTACCCCAAAGCGTAGACTTGGCACATCAGACTGAAGGATCTTCTTTCCGAAAGTGACATTCACTCCCTCCTCCTCTCATATAATTCTACATTATCCGGCAACAGAGTTGATTTGGACCAAATCCAAACAATTCTTATAAACCCACACAGAGAACCAAGGCCCAACCATAGAGCCATAAACAAGTCTAACCTTAAGCAAGTACCCATCGGTCAGTCTACGTCTGCCGACACCAAACCACACATAAAATTCATGCTACTCAATTGCAGATTGGCAGTGAAACATGTGGTGGGCACCACAGACCTCATCCTTGCACACGAACTGGACCTCCCATCCTGACAGAAACATGGCTGAAGATGCCTCCACACCTACCCTTGCCTTACTAGTTCCACCTAACCATGACATCATAAGGTTAAATAGACACAACACACCAGGAGGAGGTATTGCTTTCATACACCGAATTAATCTCTCAGTGAAACAGTCACATACCATTGCCTAATCCTCATGCGAATACTTATGGATTGATATTTTGAGTAGCAACAGTCCATTGTGCAAACTGCACAAGAATTACTACCCACCAGAAGATAACATCACATGAATAGAACAAATCATAGAGCTCCCGGTCAACAAGAGAGGCTCCCAGTCAACAAGAGAATCACCTTCCGTCTCTTCACCCACGCACACAAAGCCCTACACAACCAAGGACCAGAATACCTCAACAGCCGCCTCAACTTCTACGCTCCCACACGCCAGCTTCGATCGACCGGACACGCCCTCGCCGCCGTCCCCCGCTTCCGAAGAGCCACCAGAGGGGGAAGGTCCTTCTCCTACCTGGCCGCCAAGACCTGGAACTCCCTCCCGACCCACCTCCGCCTGACCCAGGACCACCTCGCCTTTAGGAAGCAGCTCAAGACCTGGCTGTTCGAGCAGTAGCGGACCCCCCTCCCCTCCCCTAGCGCCTTGAGACCCTCCGGGTGAGTAGTGCGCTTTATAAATGCTTTGATTGATTGATTGATTGATTGATCTCAACCAACGCAGGAAAACACTGCCAGATCTTCCAGATCTCCCTCGGAGATTTCAACCTCCACAGGAATGACCATAATGACCCAGCAGTTAACAGCCTTAAAACCTTCCTAGCTAACCTCAACCCAAGTCAATTCTGTGACAGTCCTACCCACAGCATGGGTGTGACCTTAGACCTTCTCATTGTCAAGAGTAATACCATCCAACTGGAATCCATCATCCCTTGTAACTGGACTGATCACTACCGCATCACAGAATCTGTGAGGACAAAAAGGCTCAAGTAAAAAAAACTAAACACTTGAAAAGGAGCATGCGAAGCATAAAAATGAATGATCTGACAACCCTCAGCAATAAAATCTTGCCACCTGTTTGGATATGGCAGATTTTCACAACCTCACAGGCCACTACAACAACTCCATGCTGAACATTCTAGACTCAATAGCACCCTTAAAGCTAAAATGAAAGTACACCAAAGAATCCAAACCATGGTTCAATGGGAGCCTAAGGCAGAAAGACAAAAGCTTAGACTAGCTGAATGATCATGGAGACTCACACCATCCCTCAAACACCTTAAACACCTAAGATCATTGAGGAGCACTTACAATAAATGTATCAGAAACTCAATAGCTAATTTCTTAAGAAACCAATTAGATAACACTAGAAAGCGCCAAATAAACTGTTGAAACTTGTCAAGCTACAATCCAATAAGCAACGCAACTCTTCCCCTACAGGCTCTAATCCACAGCCAAACTGTTAGGATTTTGCCTCCTTCTTCGCAGAAAGGACAAGAAAGATAGAAAGTGATTTGCGGACAGCTAGGGAGCCCCTTCCTTTAACACCTCACATTAGCACCCCCCACCCTGGATCGCTGAGCCACCTCAGCTCTCACCCCCACGAAAAATTCTCCATGTAGCATATTCAAAACCTTTGAAGAAAGTGCCATTCTCAAAATGTTAACAGCACTTACACCCTTAAACCACTTTAGCGACCCTCTACCGTCAAAAATCTCAAGTGGGATCAAAATGTCCTTACTTCCTCTCTGGACCAAGATAGTTAAAATACCAGTATTTGTAAAGCGCACAGCTACCTCCAAAGTGGTGTTCCGGCGCTGGGGGCACTCAGGAAGATTAAGTGAGCTATTGCCCAGAGTCAAATGGTGCTGAGCTAACCTGCCACGGGTGACGGGGATCAAACCGTAAACCTCGTAGTCCGGAGTCAGGCACCCTGGCCGCTGCGCCACACCTCTTCCACTTAATGCCTCATTACTTCAGGGATCGATCCCTGACTGCCTTAAAGCTGGGCATGTTGCCCCTATTCTCATAAAACCTATGGTGAAGCATGTAGACCTAAACAACTTTCACCCAATCTCTAATATTCTAACCCTAGCAAAGCTCCTTGAGAAATGTGTCCATGTACAAATCAACCATATAGAACAATTCAGTCTTGTAGAGCAATTCCAATCCAGCATCTGTCAGGGCCACAGCATTGAATCGGTGCTCACACACATAGTTGATAATGCGCTAAAAATGTTGGATCAGAACAAATCCTGCCTTCTTATCCTCTTCGACCTCTCATCAGCCTTCGATACGGTCAAACAGGACAGCCTCCTAGACCTACTCAAACATAGGATGGGGCTATGGGGGTCCATCCTTAACAGGTTAGTTTCTTTTCTCCACAACAGAACTCAAAGAATCAAGTTCAATAGGTCCCTATCCAACCCTACACAAGCCACATTAGGAGTTCCACAGGGTTACACCTTCTCAACAGCTCTCTTCAACCTGTTCATGGAGCCTTTAACCGAATTGTTGAATTAATCTAACATCCACTATCACATGTATGCAGATGATACCCAACTGTACTTGAAAATCTCTTTCCATGAAGATGTTACATCTCTCTACACAACCTTACAAAAAAACTGGCTGACCTGTAACTAAATGCTCTCAAACCAGAATTCCTCTTAATTGCTCCACCCAAACACTCACCGGACATCACAGATTGGATGAAACAACTAACAGCTCTTAACTGCTTTCCATACATTATAGATTCAATGAGATCTCTGGGAATAATGCTTCATGAGAATCTGAACATGCTGGAGAGCATCAGCTCTGCCACCAAAGATGTTAACTTCCACATGAACATCTTAAAAATAATAAGACCCTTCCTACTCCTCGATAACTTCAAGTCAGCTGTTCAAGCCCTAGTGATTCCCAGGTTGGACTAGGGAAGTGCAGCCCTCTGTGGCTAACCCATACATAAGCTGGCGCCTCCAACAGTCTCTCTTAACTCTGCTGCTAGGCTCATAACAAGATCTAAAAGAAACAATCAAAGCACTCCTGATCTGAAATCTCTAAACTGGGTCTCATATGAGGCAAGGATTCAGTTACAAATTGCCTGCATGACCCATAAAGATACCTTGCCCAAAAACTGGAGCTATGAGGTGGATGTAGAGCATATTGAGGCACTAGCACCCTACTACCGAAACCACTGAAATTCTATAAAAAGAAAACACATAACCGAGCCTTCTCAGGTATTGCCCAGAGAATCTGGAACATGCTACCTACTGAAACCAGACTGAACACCTCAACTGATTCTTCAAGAAAAAAGTTTAAGTGATACTGATGAACACATTTCTGCTCTAGAACTCACAAACTCTATTCCCAGACACAATTTGTACCATAGTATGCCTTCATGCTTATTTCTTGCATGTTATGTTCTTATTTTTGGTTTTTGTCTGTTTTGGACTTTGAGGTGGTCTCTTTGGTGAGTCTGTCATAACTGATTCCAACCTTGAAGATGTTGGTATTTATTCTACCTGTCTCCTTGAACATTTGTAAACACTCTGATACCCGCAAGGGTCATGTTTGCCCTGTATACATTTTAGGAATAAATACATAAATGTAAGTTAAGAACACCAATTTAGTAGTACAGCCAATTTCAATAAGTTTTAGGGGTAGAGCACATAGACTGAGGCCTGGTTAGCAGAATCCCAGTGCACAGTCATAATCCTAGCAACATCGGTCCACAAAAATGGGAATGATCATGCAAAAAGAGGCTTTTTCTTACACCTTTTGAGTCCACTTCTCTCCCTGTGTGCAAGAGGGAGTAGGTCCACTCCCTAGGGGCTCCTATCAGGTCACACAATGCAGGTCCTGCCTTCTTCTAACCTTCTGCAGGTGCAGGAAGTATTCTGATGTGGGTGCCTGGTGGTGTCACATTTTTGTCTGGAACTAGCTAATGGGTGGGAATGACTCCTGGACACACCCTTACTAATTGGGTAACAGTTCCTAGGGGTAACCTTACACACTTTTGCAGTTGTTCTTGTTTTTCTTACTGCAAACATGCCAAAAAGCCCATGTCTCCATGCTTTGTTAAGATGGCAAATGATTCGGCCACACTTAACTTAGGCGCTGGGGTATGTGTGAGGAGTGGACTATGGTAATCCTAAAGCTATCCCACCAATATTTAAATGGGAGGTTTTGACCTGTAACAATGGTTTATTTTGACAGGTTGCAGTGCATGTTGTTCACTGCTCTAGTCAGGCTATAATGATAGGCCTGATGCCATGTTTGCAATATCAGTACAGTGGATTGCAAAATAGCTACAAAAATCCACTTGTGGCATTTAATTTCAGACCCTTGGGTACATTTTGCACCATATACAAGGGACCTATAAGCAAGTTAAATATGCCAATTAGAAGTAGTCCAATTTAAGCTTGTTTAAAGGAGGGGCACATTCACTTTAGTAGCGGTTAGCAGGGGTAAAGTTCTAAAGCCAGCAGAAAATAGGGTCCAGCTAAAGGCGAAAAAAACAGGGGTGGCAACGCAGAAAAGGCAGATTTTCTGCAGTGCCCGGAACTAAAATGAGCCATTTAGAGAATAATTTTCAAACACCGGGCAATCCTTCTGAATGAAATTGTTGCACTAAAATTATTTCTATAGGAAGCTTTAAGCACTTCCTAATATGTTGGCATCTTGAGCATATTAATGACATACAACTTCACATGTAGGAGCACAGTGATGCATGTCAGGCGGCAAGACTGAGAATGAGAGGTATACTGCCAAGAGCTATACAAAGCAAGAAATCTATTTATGTAGGGGAAGAAATTTGCATTTAATGCTGAAAATTAACTACTGCAGACCATGTGACTATCCTGCTACAGTATTCATTTAACCGTGTTAATAATCTCGCCTGAAAACAATTGTAAAAGCTTTAAAAGTCCCAATGATGGTAATGTGAAAAGCAAATACGGAAAATCTTGTGAACTACAGGTAGTAATCGAATTATTTGGGAACATTTCGAATATTTTGGGAGGAAATCCTTTTCAACTTCGCACCAGCAATAGAAAATCTGATTGAAAAATAGAAATGATACTCACCATGTCACTTTGACTCACTAGTGATATCCCTTCAAAAACATTAAAAAAAATATTAAGTGAAACTAACTTTCTTAAATTAAAAAAAAATCTGATAGCAGAGGTTCCCAAGAAGTTGAGTTAAACTAACTAAATAAAAGCTGTATTGTTCCACAGGTGGTGCAACCTATTTTGCCGGAACCTGATGTTCTGTACCGTGTGTAAAATGATGCACTGCGGTAAGCCAGTAAAAGAATTGTGCTTGTGGAGGTTGTGCTTACGTAACACTCGAGGAGACAGAGCCATTCACAGTTGCTCTTTGTCTGGCCGCCGGTCCTCTTTAGATTAAAAATTCCTCACCCCAGTTGGCTAGACAGATATTGTCACGGCCTTCATTCCTTTTTTGTTCTACTGGGTTACGTGAAAAAAAACTTCTTTGTGCTCAATTGCAACTGCTGTAGCAAGCCAGGGTGAGGTGTTTCATGGGTGGCGTTAATTAGTTTCCCTTTCATGGTAGAATATCTGAACCCCTATCCGTCTGGAATGAGGTTGTTTTAGCGCCAGCCATTATTTGCATAAAAACAGCTTCCGCGCGCTTTCCAATATATTGCGCAGGTTACCATGGATGAATAGCCTTCTTAGCCAGGACATCAACAGGAGTGTACACACCTCAACAAAATAAAAATTCTAAATACACGGATGGATTCACCTATGCTGTTTGGGACACTTGTAAATGAGGCACACTTGGCTCCTAGTGCTGTGGCAAAAGCACTGTAGGCCCCAACGCTAGCCAGGAAACTGGGTCTGCCTTACCCGTGTTGAATATTGAGGCCCCCTGATGCCCCTGGGCCCGGTGGCACTGCACCTGCACCCTGCTGCACAATTGATAACTACGCCCCTGGGGCCATATTATACAAACGGCGCATTTTCCTTGATTTCACCAGGCGCACCTTTTACAAGGTGCGTGCTGTGCAATCAAGTAAATAGGCCAAATTATGGTGGATGCGCTGCCCCCAGGGCATCCGAGAACTCGCAGTGCTCTGGGGGTAGTACATTCGTGTGAAAAACGGAGCAGCTGAAAGTCACTCCGTGTTTTCACACCTGTCTGCACTTTTAAAGGGGATTAGAGATCCTAAGTGGGTGCAGTGAGTGACCATGCCTGCCCTGCAAGGGGATGTCTGGAGGGGTCCAAAGGACCCCCTTTTCCTCCACCAGAGGACTGCAATCAGGAAGCACACTGACATGCACTGTCAGTGTGCCTCCTGAGAGCTTCTTTGCCTCTGCAACCGTGTGTCTAATACGGCGTGGGCGCAGAAGCATAGGGATTCTCTCACTTGCATGGGACCACGCCCCCATACAAATGAGGGAACGCCTTCTTGAGGAAGCACTCGCCCGTGATGTGCGCTAGCACTTTCAGTAATACAGAAGAGGCCACACAAGAGTCTGCAGCCTCTTTTGTAATACCAAAGTGCCCTGGGGCACACATAGCAGGCACAAACACGCGTTTTGCCCCAGGGCACTTCTGTAATATGGCCCTGGTGTCTCTACTCAGTTTAAAATTGAATGAGTGCCCGTGATTGTTTTGTATTATTACTTGCACAGAAATGTTACTTACAAGAAACTACTCGAGTCTTCTTTCCTGTATTATCAACTGACATCTTATCTTTAGAATGCATATAATACAATCTGCTGATGCAAAATATCCACACCTTTCATTTTATGCATCCCTGATGTTGACTACCATCGGGTTCTATATGGACAGTTCCCTGGAAAAAAGAGAAGCACCCAGGGGAGAGATGCAGTGAGAGATTTATCCACACATGCAAATATAAAATGAATGCAGTGGTTCTGTGATCTTAAGACCCCTTGAAGCCTACTCAGGGAGGTCCATGACTGCCTAGGAAATTAAAATAATGTTAACAAATTAATAAATGTTATAAAAAGAAAAAAGACTAAACTGTTCTGTAAATGTGAAGGTATTTTCAACTGAAGGCTAAAAATGAAGTTAGTATCCTCAGATTGCTTCGTGGGAGAACTGCAAGTCCATCAAACAGATTATAGCATGGATGATTAGTGGCCTAAATTGAATTTAGAAAAGCTCCAATTATCCCATTAAATTAACATTTTTGAGTTAAATAAAATATTTAATAATTTGTGTATTTGTTTGATGAATGCTTATTTCTGTGTGTTTTGTGTATTGTTTTGCAGTTTGAATAATTGAAAATGCTTAGGCGGGTGTCTCCAGCTTCCAGTAATGACTCAGTGGGGAACCTCGGGTACCAATTATGATTGACTGGGGATCCACACAAGTTAAAAGATTAAGAACCACTAAACTAATGCATTCATAGAGATTGGTTAGAGTAACAATAGTTTCAAAGTTCTGACAATCCCAAGCTTTCTTGAGGCAAAATAATTAGCGCATTTGAGTTACTCTGCATAAACTGAGCGCTTTTGAAGGTACCTACCACTGGAACCACTACCACTTACATAATACATTGATTACCACTTGTTTAAGAACATTGCAAACTGCCTTGGTCTCTCGGCCTTAAACTCCTGCTTACATCAGTCTTACATTAACTTTTCCTTTCCAAGAGAAACCATTTATTCGCTCATATTGATTCTCATACTGAGCCTGTTGCTGCAGACATTTTTCATCTCAGAAGAGAAGATTCAATCCTTCTAATGTTCTGAGTAGAGTTTGAATCACCAGGTGACTATAGAGGGAATGACAGGTGGATGTAAGGTCTGTTCGAGCTGATGTATACTGAAATTATTTTTCGGTTAGCTGTTTGGTGGTTAACTCCATGCGTGCGGCGCATTTTCCCGCTGTGCGCTGACTTTTTTAAAAACCCGCAGTTCATGACGAGCTCAGCTCGTCATGAGCGTACGAGAGGCGTACCTCATGACGAGCTAAGCTCGTCATGAGCGTCGAAGGGGTTAAAATCGAGAAACAACCCATCACAAATGTAATGGAATTCCTCAAAGAGAGCCTGTGCGTCGTCTTCCTTGGGACACCTGGCTCTATTTTTGAGGCTCCAGATTAACTATTACCATAGTCTCATCCGAATTCTATAATGACATCTACATCTGGGGCCTGTTAATGGTACAGGTGCAGCATCTGCCCTATTACTCATTCCTGAATACTTTTGCAGTCTGAGGATCCATTCGCACTTCAGTCAGCATAGTGATAATTCTTTAATTGCCATCAGTAGAAATTCTCTAACTATTATGGAACTAAAATATGTGAGAAACCAGATCTCTTTTCAGGATCAAGCATGATTGTAAAGGTGACATTGTTCTATCCATGTCTTATCTTTTTTCAGAGTCTCAAATTATTTTTCATTTGACATCAGTATTACAGCATTGGTTAATAGTGGGGCCGCTGCCTCTCAGGCAGGTACATATAGAAGTGGTCGGAGTCTAATATTTTCAGAGTAACAAATATCTCAAAAAATCACAATTCTTTGGGAGGTAACTTCACTTGTATATAATCCATGAATGTCACTCAAAATAAAGATGGTTCATACATCCAGTGCATATTTTTATTTTTAGCACTTCTTGAAAGGATTCAATATAAATATAAATTGATCAAATTCAAATTCAAAACATTAGAATTGAAAACATTGCAATTACTTCATTGGCAAAAGAATTCAATTGAAGAAAGCACATTAGAATAAAGTAAATACATTCAAGTATGTCAACGCGCTCACGGTGCACAGAAAGGAAAGTATTTAGACGGGATGGGTGTGTTGGGGTAGAAGTGGGGACCGGGTAAAGGTGGTGTGACTATGTTATAATCACAGTGAGAGTCAAAATGCAGCCTTTACAGTCTATATATAGATCAATAGGTTCCAAAAGGCTCTTAAGCACAAGATCTGTAATCATCCATTATTTAATCCTATGCTTAGAGAAGTACAGAATGTTGGTTGTCAACGTTTCGACCCCTGAAGAGATGGGTTGTTCATAACCTCAGGCTGGGGTCTTCATCAGGACACGTAGAAAAGCTGGAGCGCTTTGTGTGGGGCCCGGTGTGGGCCTTGAGGTTGGGACCTTCCAGGGTTCCTATGTTGTATATTGTGGCTGGGAGGTTAGCATTTTCCCATTAGGTATAATTCGAGTCTGTGGCCAGCTGGAGGGGCCGGTCCATGGAGAAATCCGTTATTTTCTGTTCATTTGCAGGACATGCCTGTATCACCTAACTCGCTGACAGCCGGAGGAGTTAGGTGATACAGGCATGTCCTGCAAATGAACAGAAAATAACGGATTTCTCCATGGACCGGCCCCTCCAGCTGGCCACAGACTCGAATTATACCTAATCGGAAAATGCTAACCTCCCAGCCACAATATACAACATAGGAACCCTGGAAGGTCCCAACCTCAAGGCCCACACCGGACCCCACACAAAGCGCTCCAGCTTTTCTACGTGTCCTGATGAAGACCCCAGCCTGAGGTTATGAACAACCCATCTCTTCAGGGGTCGAAACGTTGACAACCAACATTCTGTACTTCTCTAAGCATAAGATTAAATAATGGATGATTACAGATCTTGTGCTTAAGAGCCTTTTGGAACCTATTGATCTATATATAGACTGTAAAGGCTGCATTTTGACTCTCACTGTGATTATAACATAGTCACACCACCTTTACCCGGTCCCCACTTCTACCCCAACACACCCATCCCGTCTAAATACTTTCCTTTCTGTGCACCGTGAGCGCGTTGACATACTTGAATGTATTTACTTTATTCTAATGTGCTTTCTTCAATTGAATTCTTTTGCCAATGAAGTAATTGCAATGTTTTCAATTCTAATGTTTTAAATTTGAATTTGATCAATTTATATTTATATTGAATCCTTTCAAGAAGTGCTAAAAATAAAAATATGCACTGGATGTATGAACCATCTTTATTTTGAGTGACATTCATGGATTATATACAAGTGAAGTTACCTCCCAAAGAATTGTGATTTTTTGAGATATTTGTTACTCTGAAAATATTAGACTCCGACCACTTCTATATGTACCTGATTGACTGACCCAGGTCAGAGAGTTCTTAGGGTCCACCCCGTTGTAACTCACTGCTGCCTCTCAGGCAGCATGGACCTGACTCCAGCTATGGTCTGCGGATCACAGTGGTATCCCAGCCCTTGGCACAGGGCAGGAGCAGACACCTGTGTTTGTCTCAGCATGCACGCACCACTCTATCTATATGTTAGTCTTGACAGTCTCTTGTACATTCTTCTGCCAACGGGTGATAAATATCGCATTAACTGTTCCTTTACATATAAATAGGCTATCTGGTTTTAGGTTTAAACCTATATTAACTTATAAAACCCCACCAAAAGGAAAATAGCCATCACCAGTGTAAACATATAAACACTGAAAAAACACCTTCACAACCACAAACTAAGTACCATTCAAACAAAGGAAAAGCTGAGTGAGTCATTTTTATTTCTTACTGAAGGGGCCAATACAATGTAATTTTGTTATACAAGGCAGCAGCAAGAAAGACTGGGCTAACCTTCTGCTTGAGTTTTGTTGTTTAGGGATGTCACGAAATTATTCTTTCTTCGTCCTTCTGCTTTTTTGTGGTGTTTGGTCTAAAGATGCAGTGTTTAGAAGCATGTTTTAGGTCTTATTTAGTTATTTTATAAACTGTGGAGAATCAGGAAATATCAAAATCATATTTGATATTTTGGCTACATTTGATTTCACTGATCGGTAAAATGGCTGGTTTCATAAGCATCTTTCCCAATATGTAGCATCACATTTACCAGGGACCTAGCATAGGTGAAATCCTTGGATACATCTGCCCCCTTTTCTAGCGAGTCAGTATTGATGGTAGGTGAATTGCCAAACATCCCAGGCTTTAAACATCCAAGGAAAGGTGTAGTGACAGGTATATGTGAAAAGAGTGTTGTCACCAAGCATCAGAGATAGTGGTGAAAACATGACAATTAGATGTTTGGTAAACATGGAACGCAGTGTCACTTGGAATGCTGCTGCAAAAAGTTCCTACCAAGTTCAATAAAGATTGAAGAGATATTGTTTGTATTTGCAGTAAATCAGCTACTTATATGAAAAAGTTGTTTGATGACCTGTCAGAATCGATACCTGAGCTGATGTGCTTCCCTGTAAAAGATCCTTGTCACTTGCTAGATGATATGCTGAAAGCATCTTTATAATCTTCATAGTTAATGAGGAATGCTATTGAGTTTGTAGTACAATCTGGTGCCCTGTTTTGCAATGCCCAGAAACTAAAATGCAAATATTTCCCATTTTGTGCTTTGTGTTTCATCAAAGAGAGAGTCATCCTAACTGTGTCCTTTAGCCAGTGGTTCTCAGTCCTAGAGGTTGTGAATGCTATATTATCTATATGGCGACGTTTACAGAATGTTTGCTTAGGGATGATGCCAAAGGTAAGAAATGTGATGATCTTAGGTCACATATTGATAGTGATGTGAAAAAGTACAGTCTACTGTATGCTTAGGTTTTTATAGGAAAACATGACTGCTGTAGTGGACATAATCAAAATACTATAGTCTGAAAAACCCTTGTCTACCAAGTGTTCAGTCTAATTGGTGTAGATATGAAACATCTCCTTGAAAGTAGGCTGGGTGAACCCCTTAGTGACTTTGGCACTGCAGCATGCTAGAATTCCGGCCACTTGGTAAGCAAAGAAATGTTGAGAAGCAATTCAGAAAATTTTATTTTACAAACTATAGGAAATGGCTTTGAATGATGTATAGGAATGTCCCGTCAACAACCATGGCATTTGAAGTTAATAAAGATTATGAATCCGAAACAGGTCCCAGGATGCTTGTTTCTGGTCCAGGGAAGACATGGCTTGGCAATTCGGGCTGTACTGTTCCCATGTGGTACAGGGTCAGACTGATTTGCATATGGTCATGTCTGAAATGGGGTGGTGGAGTGGGCTAAAGAATGATGATGGATTAAGCCCAGATCAGTTGACTGGGGGTGAGTGTTTGATTTGCTCAAACACTCTGTCCATCATCCCCTTTGGTATCGCTTTGTTCCCCTGAGTTGGCAGGGTATGCCCAGAAGTGGGTCCCTTGCTCATTCTACCACTGGATTCAAGATAGCCTGGCTGATGAGGATTATGAATCCGAAACCGGTCCCAGGACGCCTCTTTCCGGTCCAGGGAAGACATGGCTTGGCAGTTCGGGCTGGACTGTTCCCATGAGGCACAGGGTCAGACTGATGTGCATATGGCCATGTCTGAACTGGGGTGGTGGAGTGGGCTAAAGAATGATGATGTATTAAACCCAGATCAGTTTACTGGGGGTGAGTGTTTGATTTGCTCAAACACTCCGTCCATCATCCCCTTTGGCATCACTTTGTTCGCCCGGAGTTGGCAGGGTATGCCCAGACGTGGGTCCCTTGCTCACTCTACCACTGGATTCAAGATAGCCTGGCTGATGAGGATTATGAATCCGAAACCGGTCCCAGGATGCTTGTTTGCAGTCCAGGGAAGACGTGGCTTGGCAGTTCGTGCGGGACTGTTGCCATGAGGCACAGGGTCAGACTGATTTGCATATGGCCATGTCTGAACTGGGGTGATGAAGTGGGCTAAAGAATGACGATGGATTAAACCCAGATCAGTTGACTGGGGGTGAGTGTCTGATTTGCTCAAACGCTCCGTCCATCAGTCCCTTTGGTATCGCTTTGTTCGCCCTGAGTTGACAGGGTATGCCCAGACATTGGTCCCTTGCTCACTCTACCACTGGGTTCAAGATAGCCTGGATGATGAGGATTATAAATCCGAAACCGGTCCCAGGATGCTTGTTTCTGGTCCAGGCAAGGCATGGCTTGGCAGTTCGGGCTGGACTGTTCCCATGAGGCACAGGGTCAGATTGATTTGCATATGGCCATGTCTGAACTGGGGTGATGAAGTGGGCTAAAGAATGATGATGGATTAAACCCAGATCAGTTGACTGGGGGTGAGTGTTTGATTTGCTCAAACACTCCGTCCATCATCCCCTTTGGTATAATTTTTGACTGCTTCAATAACTGAGGGCAAATGCACACAATTCAATGCATATGTTGCAGAACATGTCCTAGAGAATAACAATCTTCAGGTGCACCAGTATTGGCATGGAAAGTTATGTCATTATGTACTGGCTGTTTTGGCATTGCCCGTTTCAAGTGCCAATGTTGAGAGGGCCTTTTCACAGACAAACGTTCACATAGTAAGGACAGAGCAAGCGTGCATGACCAAAGACTCACTAAATAAGTATTGTATGGTGTACTACAATACGTTCGATTTGTAAAAATATATTTGGACCTCATTTACCCTGTACACATGCTGTCTATACAAATGCACTCTCAGAGCAGAAAGCAAGCCATAATTAAAAGCGAAACATTCCACCTGAAAAACACTGTTTCTGTTGATTTTAAAGGCTCGAAAGTGTGTAACCACTGATAACCACTGTTTTTTAAGGTATTGAAAACACTGAGAAAAAAACACCAGAATTGACCAAAAATAGAAACTTAAAACAGAAAAGCCTACCTATAATCAATTTTTCGACCCTTTCTCTGAATTTCCTTTTCAGCCGATGTCTATAGATTCTTTCTTCATAAGATGGCTCTTATTCAAACTTTCCAAGAGGAAACAGAAAATGATGTGGTTGAGTCATCCCGAACCATCACCTTCACAGTATATAATGTTGTGACATCTCAACCTATCATGGCAGGACCACTTCCTGCTTCCTCTTTCACCTACATCCTCTTTTACCCTATAAAAGGAGCATGAGCTATCAGTACCATGCTTCACAATAGCACCAGTAATGTTGGTGGTAAATTTCCATTAACATTACTTGCTCCTAGTTTCCTGAAAACAGTGACTGATAGAAGATAGAAAAAAACCAGACTAAAGGCCATATCAAGAGAAAAGACAAGTTTTTTAAACTATCCTGAAAGGACGCTGCTGACAAACAGTGCACAAATTCAAAGGCAGTGAATTCCAGGCTTTAGCTACTATTACCAACCTGCTTTCGACGTCCGACCCAGGAGTGTTGAACCCTAGAGATGATTAGGAAATGTGCTGCAAAGACCTCACCCCTCCATGGTGTGGTAATGATGGAACTTTTAAAGTGTCAGCTACAATAGGTAGACAACTTATTGGATACACTAACTTTTGAGCTGCTCTCAGGCATTACGTTGCATCTACACGTAACATGTAATTACGTACCACTGCAAACATTTATTAAAATGTATTTTGCATTAGTGTGTTGTATAGTAGGCAATGGAAAACTCAGCACGATACTTATGACGTATAATTCTCACCACGACAAAAACTGGAACACAATGATTCTTTACCAATTGCTGTGGTTAGGTTGTAATAAATGAAGAAAATGCATTTATACCACTGCACAGATGTCAAAGATGGGGCTAGGTTTGAGGAGCGGTATTATTGTACCTGGTAAATAGTATCTTATCAGACAGTGTGTAGGAATGCAAAAAGTAGTTCTATTAACATCAAAGGGTGTCATCAATAACAAGGAGGTCATAAATAAATGTGCTACACTACTGAGGAGACCATCATCAGAATCATCATTCACAACACAATGGATGCAGAAGATGCACACTTCATCGACAGGAACGCAACAACCCTGTTGCTTTCAAGACAGCAGGACCAGAAGGACCACCACAAGTGTTATGCAAAGATAAAGAAGACAATAAACATCAACAGACATACAAACAAACTAATTTGTCGCCAATGAGCATGAGGCCCTCATGAGGACCCATTTTTAGGTCTCGCCTGAGCCAGCGCATGTGCTGCCCTGGCGAGACATTTAGTAATAGGGGTTTTGAAAGGGCTACCACATGCTTTCGCCAGCTTTCACCGTCCGAGGCGCCATCTGGCCCGCGATCAGTTTCACTTTCGCGTTCCACTTCCGCGCGCGCACTCCCACTCGCAGCCGCACGTCTTGTTTTGTAAGTACAGGAGTTGTGGCAAACAGGTAAAGCTTTCTCTTTTCAGATCAGAATTAGAGAGCCAACTTTGAGGAGGTGGGGAGAGGGAAGATTTGAGGTCACGTCTTTTCCTTTGCGTCAATAATCAGCTTTACATTAGAGATGCAATATTCACACTCTAATATCTGTCCTCAGTTAGCATAGTTTTAGGGGATGACTTGCAGTGTTTTATTGAATTGAACTGAAAGTGCCAAGCTGCAAAATTAAGGATGGATCTTAAGAAAAGAAAAAGCTGAAATAAAAAAACAGCTCAAGAATGTTGGGTTGGGATAGTTTCTGAATTTATAAATGCAGGTTCCAGGACGTAAATCCAGAAATGTTTCTCCTACTTTTTTTTAATGCTATTTCCTTAGCAAAGTTAATTTCCTTGTATCGCCTAGCACTCATTTGCGGCTTCACTTCATGTAAGGTGGTGCGATAGACCACAACATCTTTTTGAGTTGGATTTGAATGAAGCTTGCGATGCAGCTCCCACATGCTGACAGAGGACTGTGGAGCGTGTACTGCAGTTTTCTTGCCCAGATCTCTTTGTAACTGCACAGCTTCTCAATGCCAAAGGAGCTGAAATGTAGTGTTGGTCTGCAGGAACTCTGCCCGATGGATGTTTGGAGTGGAATATTTTAGTAATTTCAAGGTGCTGCCTTCCAAAGAAAACATGTGCATGGGCCAAATCTCGATCTCAGTCTGTTTATGAGGAAAGGGAAATTCGGAAATTAGAAGACAGATTTTGTTCATTGTAAGTAGGGTAGTCTGCTGTGAATCTGACAGCACGAACAACATTTTAGCCATGTTCATCTTAGCTCCTCAGATCTGTGTTACCACTTGCTAACAATATTTGCTGTATTTTATCCTCCTGTTCTTTAACCAAGGACAGTAATGATTCTTGCTGGGATCCTAACCAGGCCATTGCTTTCACTGTGAAAACATCTGACCTTGACCACCAGGTACCAACAAGCCAGCCTCAGGGACGAGCAAAGCACAAGCACCAATCAGTTGAAACAAAGCATTTACCAAACTGCTCTTTTCTTATGATGTCACACTAAGACATGAATCTTTACTGGACATTAAATTCTGTCATGCATCTTGTGTTTAACAAAAGTTATATGCATCCAATGTGCAGAACTCTCACAAAAGAACCTTTCCCTTACGTTATCTCATATTTATGTGTCTGGATATAGTGCAGCGTTTACCACTGGCAACAGCCCTTTGGCACTATTTGCAGCTTGAAGCCTAGAGATGAGTTGTACCAAAATGGACCTTGAGCTCCATACCTAGCTGCGTTTTACGACACTAATTTAATTGTGCTAAATAATCCTGAGATTGTATGTCTCTGTGCCTTGTACACTCCTATGCAGTCATGCATTTTTAATTTGTTCACTATGTGCCTTCTTAACTTTATGCCATTGTACAGAAAACAAGCATTTTCAGACTCTCTTCCAAAGGAGGCCTTTGCTATTCTCTGCTAATTCCAAAACAAGCATTGGCATAGCCAATAGGTCTCACCTTTGGGACCTTATAAGTATTTAGTTATGCAGCACAATATCCTTGGTGCAACAACATTAACTGTTGCATGGTTACAAAATTAGAAGGTCCCAAAGGCAAGGCCTATTGGCTATGCCAATGCTTGTTTTAAATGGCTTCCGCTAATTATATTCTGCTTCTCATAGCAGTCAACATAACACCTAGAAACCAGAAGAGGGCAGCAATACTAGAGTTGCTGTTACCTCAATCTGCCCTCCACTTTTGTACACGTAGGTCAACCTGATGTAATAATTCATGAAGTAGTTTCCTGTGGCGCTTGGCTGCTTCAGCAACATTTCTAATTCAGTGTACCTCCTACGATTTCTGACCCCTCATTACCAATGATTGCGTTTTAAATGTAATTTTTACTGCATCTGAAGTAGTGCAATCCATTAAATTTTCAATTTTGGATATTATTTTTTCAATTTTTTAGCTGAAGTCAATTTGCAATCATTACTGTTTGAGCGGCAGATAATGCATTACCAGTTCTAAGTCTTGTCGCACCCCAATGTAACACTCTCCTTGCGGTGCAGTTGTTATACTTTAAAATCTTGGTACATTGTAAGTCATACTTGAATGGTGCCTTAATGATTGCACATCATTACCAATTACCCATATTTTCTGAACATCTAACCAACTGTGATTTTTTTTTTTAAATGTGGTCTATATAGAAGAACTACATATCTGTAACTACCATAAATGTATATTGTTTAAAGCATAACACACCATAACAGGTGTCTTTGTAAAGCGAACGATAAAAGATACAGTAATTCTTTGAACATCTGAATTATGGCCCAGAAAAAGAGGAAACTGCTAAATCCTCATTGAGATGCACAAGTTGAAAAGTATGTGTTGTAACCTGTTTTGTTGCAATGCATCCTCTCCACAATATCCCAGTTCCCTGCTTCTCAGCCAGTGTGTGTGTGATGTAATGGAATGTGATGGGTGCCTGGTTTGTGAGAATGTCAGTCGGAGAGAGTGGTCTGAGCAGTGAGGATGCTGCTCCTGGTGGAGCTACTTATACATAACCTGTAACTGAGAGATACCATCTTCAATAAATCTACATCTTATAATCTACGTGACAGGCTACCTGAATACCTGTTTAGTAAGGAGGCATCTTGTAATATAACAGGATCCTCTGCATGGAAAAATTAATACACCAGAAAAAGGGGAATGTGTGCGTATGAAAGTGTGGGGTCCTCATACTGCTGATCACTCCACCAATATCCTAAAGGTATTCAAAGGTGATGGTGAGGATTCTGTGCATAACACGTTAGAGCTTCGACTCTCTATAAGAACTGAAAAGTTCCTCTACATGCTGAGAAAAACTGAGAGAGCACAAATCTGAAAAATGTATAAGTGCACCATATTTACAAGCACGTAGTTAGTTTAAATATACTTTGCACAAGAGTGTCTTATACCCAGTAGTGAAATGTATAGAGTGTTCAAGTAGGGTAACAATAATCATAGCAATGTGAAGACTAATGTAGAAATGCTGTAATGAATATGAAAACCTCACGTTCTCATGTTAAAGTGATCATGTAAGAGCAAAATAGAACCTTGCAAACCAGTTGAAATGTGTAGGCCTTATGGCAACTCACAGTAAATCTAAATGTGCTGCTAAAATAATGTGAGGTGGGGTTGACATGGTTCATCTAAAGGTATTATTGAATTTAGTACTGAAATATATGTTTTATAGATGTGAGGCATTATAGAAACGTGTGTTAGTTAAGAATACTGTTTAAATCAAGTTAAATGTTTTCAGAGTGCAGGGACCCGCTTCATGTAAATCAAGTAGGCCCGAACAGATAATGTTGTTCCTTTGATCTGCAATGTGCTCGTTAGAGAAGAAGTCGAGAGGTGCCAAGTACTGTGCTTTACATATGTTTTACGACCTATAGATATGGTGGAGCCTGGAATTTGAGGCCCACTGTAGGATGGCCTGTATGCAGGTGCGAGGGGTCTTAATCAGTTGAAATGAATGGGGCTTTGTTCAGTGGCGCTTGGCGCAGGCCTGTAGGAGTCTTCAGGAATTTCAGGGGGTACCGGCGCGCTGGAGAAGAAGCCTGGGAACCAAGGTCAACTTTAACGAGGGTCTTGAAGAGTACCATCATGGAGTCTACCGCCAAATTTGATACCACGTGAGGGGCGTCCCGAGGGGCGTTCCTATTGGAGATGTGATTTTGTATTAGGGAAAGCGACCCGGGAGGAGTGTAGAGCAGATGATATTGGAAGCCTAAGAGAGCGGTTGGGTAGGCAGATAGGCTGATCACAAGAGACCGATTTACAGAAGAGACAAGGAGAAGTGAGTGATCTTCTTAGGAAGTCACCACAGCTGACACCTTTTGGGGTAAAGATCTTGTTAAGTAGGGATGTCACTTAGTCTAGTGCAGGGACAGACTAACCTGAATTTTCTTTTCTGTAATGACTCTTAAGTTGCAACTTGTATCCATTTTGGCAACTTTAATGATTTTCGAACTTGTACTTATTATTCTGTTTTGTAGACTTAGATTATTCAAAGAATTTATGTTTATAGTGATACCAGTATACCTTTTAAACCTTATCTTGAGAAGTTTGTATCTTCAATTATCTTTGGCTTTATATTAAATCTTTAAAATTTATCACTGGTCAGTGGTTATTCAGAGTGGTGTAAGTTCTTAATTGACTAACCTAGTAGTAGATTATCTTTTACTCAATGACAGGTACCAACGATTCAGTCGACATGATTTGGGATCTGGTAAGTTAAATAGAGACCAGAAACCCCGCGTTAACAGTTGGTAGCAGAGGATGGTTATCTTCTTGAGGAAGGTAATCTAGAGAGGTTAGTTTACCCCAAGGCCCCTAGACATCGAGAGACGAGCAGCGGAAGAATCGTGCGCCGAAGGTGCAGACGGGGCGAGAAAAGCAGCAGTATCGGAGGAGAGTGAGTATAACAAGGGTCATGCGTGAACAGATTGCGGTGTTTTGTGTTGTAATTGTAGTGTAATGTCTTGCGGAGTTGAATGCCTGTAGCGTGATTGTGAGAAGGTTGTGAGCGCGCGCAACCTGGTGAACTGGTTACCTGGTAAACGGGTGAACTGGCGAATCTTAAGTTCAGGCCAGAGCTTAAGTGGTTTTGGGTGTATCGAACATCCAGAGTAGTTGTCGACCATAGTACGGAAGTCATGAGGTACCATTGACCGCCGTGGGACCGAGATAGGGGGAGTGTAAGAGTGAGCGTATGAGTAACGGACGCTGGTCGGAAGTTACTGTGTGTGAGTAACCTATCAGAGAAGGTGATTGTCTGGAAGTAAACGGAAAGACATTTCGTCAAGTTAAGGGGACAACTACAGAAAGACTGTGGGCGTACAGTCAAGAAAGGTGATCGCTTGGACAGAAGTAATCATTTTTCAGAGTATGAATGGGATGCACGCATGACCGAGGAGACGAGCTGAAAAAGGAGGGGAACTGCTGCGAAGGGGGACGAGTGACGTCAGAAAGAGCCGCGCTGAGATAGGGTGGCGAGTGAAGAGCTGCGACGCGATAGGACAGTTGGTGTGACGTCGGCAAGAGCCGCGACGCGATTGGGCGGCTGGTGCGACGTCAGTGAGAAGTCGCGATCGGATAGGCCAGTTGGCGAGAACAGCGCAGTGATTGGTAGATTGTCATCAGGAAGTAAACAAACGCGGAGAAAAGAGAAATCATGAAGTGCTTTAAGTGTTTGAAAGGGATTTTTAAAAGAAAAAGAAGTGAACATTATTACGGGGAAGAGGCACCACCGGAGGGCACACCAGCTCATTATATGGCAGCGAATGTGGGGCTGCATACGATATTATGGATTGGGGCTTGGAATAAGCTTACGGAAGGAAATGAGGAAATGCAGTTCCCGAAGTACGGGACGTTTAAGTTAGAGGTGTTACATCGGCTAAAAGCAACCATGTCCTCATTGAAACCCTCACCTAGACCAACCCAGTTTGAGGCCCTTAACGCATGGATTAGGGCGGCACACGATAGAAATTTGAACAGGCGTCAACAAAGATTGACTCGATCAGTAAGAGCAGTGCGAGATTCTAAATGGGATGAGGAAGCAAAGAGATGGAGGGTACAGGCTATTGAGGTAGAGAAGTTGTATCCAATGAGGGAGGTGGTAGGTGGGAAGAACCTCATGGAAGAGGATGAGGAGAGCGAGTCGGAGGACAATGTGATAAACAGATTGTTGATAGACAGACCTCCTCCGAGAGTTGGGGAAATTGAAGATAGAGGGCTCGCAAGGGAAGATGGGACTGCCATAGAGGGGTTTACACCACTCCCTATATCGGAATGGACACCTATTAAAGGCGAGGAGACACCTCAAAATAACACAGTACAGAGTGTAGTGGGAAGGTTTGTGGTACAAAAGACGCCAAACACCGAAAAGGTTGAGTCTTTTGGATTACCGGATGCTCTTCAAGTACCTGTTACCATAGGACCTATAGTGTCGATTTACAATCCAGATCATGGGAAAGGAGAAGAGCAGGCACGGTTAGATAGAGAAAGGATAGAGATGGAAAGGAGGAATAACACGACAAATGCATGGAAGCAATTGCCAGGATCGGTAACGTGGAACACCCCATTCGATACGACTGTGGGTCCCAACACAGGACAGGGAGGTCAGAGAGGACCGATGGACCTGAGGGGACCACGGCCGAAACCCTATACGGAATTAATGGCTGACTTGAGAGAATGGGATGGGTCCACAGTAACCCCGAGTAATAGGTTAAGAACAGAACCCGAGTGGGAAAGCCAAGGTAACGGGACTGTATCTCATTGCGGGGCTAGCGAAAGCAGTCAGGGCCGAGAAGGTCAAAGTCAGGAGAATAGAGGAGTTACATGTCCTATGAATGAGAGGGAACAACAGGAGCAGAATGGTAGGAGTATGGAGTGTGAGGAGATGTCTCGTCTCATGCAAACCGCGGGAGACCGAAGAACACAAGAGTACAGGGATAGGTTTAGGTGCACTCATCACGCACCTGGGGAAAGTGTACAGCACTGGCAAAGAGGGAACAGTGAAAGGTCACGTCATACATCGAGTGATCTGAGGTCACAGATGCATGAGGAAGAAGGAGGGAATAACGGAATATCTTACCATGTATCCCGTGAAACTAGACAGGATGGGGAACGCGGGGCTATGAGGCGCGAAGGAGTGTTTCACCATCCACCCCGAGAAGATGGAAAGGCATGGGACCTAGAGAGATGGGAGCATGGGAGGACTCCCCATAACTCACCAGTGCTTAGGCGCAGGACTAGGAGCTGGGATGGGAGAGATGCGGAAGGAGCACCTGGAGCCAAAGTACTAAAAGCTGCAATAAAGGTTAAAAGGCTTGATGTCTCCAGTCTAAAATCCGATCTAGACGAGATTATAGAAGGGACGGTGCCTTTAGAAAGGATTGATTTGTACGAACAAGATGAGCTGCTGTTCATAGCGAAGGATACTACTAGGAAGGCTAGAGCGATTCATGAGAAACTGACTAATTTGGCAGACAGGTATGCCGTAGATTTATCTAGGACAAGGGCATTGCAGAGTAACCACAGATTGCAGTACTCAGACCAAGACCTAGATGAGAAGAGAACTACTGGATTAAAAACACACATAAGAGAGTTGGTATCAGGAATAAGAGTGTGGAGAGAACTGGACAAATGGGAGGAAAGGTGGTCGAAAAAGGGCACAGTTAGACGAAGTACAAATGTGATGACCCCCGAGGGAAGGGTAATGCAGATGGAGGCATTCCCTTTGCGAGAGATATCAAATGGGAACTATGTACATGTACCATGGAGTAGGGGAGATTTGGCTGCATTTACCAACTCGTTTCTGAAACTGAGGGAAAACCCAGTAGAGTGGTATAAGCAGGTAGAAAGGTTTGTAAAGATCTCCAAAGTATTGTGGATTGATTTGAACACCTTGTTCGACATTGTGGTTCCAGGGGATTTGTGGGTAACGTGCAAGATTAGTGTCCAGTGGCCAAATGCAGAGCCTGAGAGGAATGCTAGAACTAATGGACCATCGGACAGTGTCATGGAGAAGTACGAAAGGGTAATAGCCTGGTTAAAGGATAAAGTGCCTCCACAAGATATAGATTGGGTAAAAATAGACCGAACAAGGCAAGAACCCAAACAGACAGTTCACGAGTTTTATGAGAGATTACTGAAAATATTCAAACAGTATAGTGGACTCGATGTAATGGATCCCAAAGACATAGGGCAGTTTGTGTCAAAGTTCGTTTTGGGGCTGAGACCAGTTATTTGTTTGATGATTCAACAACATTTAATCTGTTGGCAAAACAAACCACTAGATGAGATCCTGCGATATGCGAGATACTGCAGTGACGAAATAGATTCTAAAGCAAAGAATCTAAAGGAGAAGTTGATGGTAGTGCAGATGCAGTCAGCAGGGAAGGGTGGACAACAGAAGCAGGGGATGGGACGAAAGCCAAATGGTCAGAACAAGGATAATGAAGAAGGCCAGAGACCTAGGGTAGACTTTGCCACTTTAAAGAAAACGACAAAGTGCCATTTGTGTCACCAGGTGGGACATTGGCGACGCGAGTGTCCCTTTAACCCTGAAAATGGAGAGCTGGAATTAGAGGAGCAAGTTCAAGAGGTTCCAGCTCAAAAGGCAACAGTCCCAGGAAGTAAGGGGGTCAAAGGGGGGACTTCGGCTCCGAGAGCTCAGTTCCCACAGGCCCCGAAAATAGCGTCAGGGGGAAAGGTCTTTAAACAAATGCCTCTCTTTATCGAGGAAGAAAAGTGTTATTATGTTGACCCATTGACAGGACAGCGTGTGAGTAGGGAAGAGGACTGTACCCTCGGGGCAGTCCTAGAGGTGGATCAAAGGGGGCCATTTGTTGAGGCTGAAGTGGCAGGATGTCCTACAACGTTCTTGGTGGATACTGGAGCTACTCGATCAACGTTGAGATCAGTGGCGGTTCCAGATTTACCGATGTCAGGGGAAACAATTCAAGTGGTAGGAGTTGCAAACAAAAGGATGACTAGTCCTCTGACTGAACCAGTGTCTGTGAAAATAGGAAACCATATGAATGAACATCAGTTTGTGGTATGTGATTCGAGTCCGGTATGTCTGTTAGGAAGGGATCTGTTGTGCCAATTGAACTGCACAATATACTGCACCCCGCAAGGGGTGGAGGTACAGACTACAGATGATGACGCTACCTTTAAGGTAGCCAATTCCAAATCTTGCATAGAACTATATCCTACTCTGACTGTGGAAGATCTTCCCCAGGACCTGCGAGATGCAGTGGCGTCAGAAGTATGGGATTTCACGGGTGAGGAAATAGGATTGATTAAAGGGGTAGAACCAGTAAAAATCATGGTAAAGCCAAGTGCCGAGTTTCCCAGAACACCGCAATACAAATTGTCCCAGGAAACGATTGCAGGAATAAAGCCTGTGATCGAGTCAATGATTCAGCAGGGAATACTAAAAGAAATCATGGGAAGTCCTTGTAACTCCCCGATTATGGGTTTGCAGAAACCTAGTGGGAAATTTAGAATAGTTCAGGACCTCCGGAAAATTAACAATATAGTTGTTTCATGTTGTCCAGTGGTACCGAATCCATCAGTGATACTGTTTCAGATTCCATGCCAAGCAGAATGGTTCACAGTGATAGATCTTTGCCAGGCCTTCTTTTCAATCCCATTGGATGAAGAGAGCAGGTACCTTTTCGCTTTTAAAATGGAAGATCGCGTCTTAACATGGTGTCGAATCCCACAAGGATTCACAGACAGTCCATCAATCTTCAACCAGTTGTTGAAGAAGAATCTCGAAAATCTAGTACTGCCGCAGAATTCGGTTCTGGTTCAGTACATAGATGACCTACTTGTTGCGTCAGAAACTGAGGAAGCTTGTAAAATAGATTCCATTGCCTTATTGAACCACTTAGCTGAAAATGGACATAAGGTATCTCCGAGCAAGTTGCAGTACTGTCTGACCGAAGTGCAGTATTTGGGACACCGGTTAGAAAAGGGAAAACGTAAGGTGTCTCCAGACAGGATTGAGGCGATAATGAAAATGAATGCGCCTACGACTCAGAGAGAAGTTAGGATGTTTCTAGGAATGGTTGGTTATTGTCGACAGTGGATAGTTAACTTTTCACTGAAAGCAAAACCCTTACAGAAACTGACGCACAAGGAGGTGAGTGATCCGGTACCATGGGACGATGAATGCCTAGTGGCATTCCTACAGCTGAGAGACGATTTGTGTCATGCTCCGGCTCTGGGGATGCCCGATTACGAGAAGTCTTTTTCACTTTACTGCTGTGAGAGAGAGGGATGTGCTTTGTCAGTTTTGGCACAGACCTATGGAAATGCCCGTAGACCAGTTGCCTACTTTTCGGCTACATTAGATCCGGTAGCCGCAGCGTTGCCCGGATGTCTCAAATCCGTTGCTGCAACGGGTGTCAGCATTGAGAGGTGTGAGAGTATTGTGATGGGACACCAGTTAGTGGTGTATGTACCACATTCTGTAAAATTGTTAATGACCAGGACCAAGACGCAGCATCTGACCAATAGCAGGCTCACGCGCTACGAGCAAGTTATCCTTGCTGCGGAGAACGTGACCCTTAAGAGATGCTCTGTTTTGAATCCTGCTACATTGATGCCACTACCTACTGTGATAGAAGGCGAAGAATGTGAAGACCACGATTGCCTTGATGTGACTGAACTATGCACGGAGCCCAGACCACATATTGTGGATGAGCCGTTGTCTGACCCTGATGAGATTTACTTTGTCGATGGCTCATGTTTAAGAGATGATACTGGTCGGTTGAGAGCAGCTTATGCTGTTTGCACCATTACTGGAGTTGTGGAAGCCGCTTGCCTGGAAGGAGTACATTCCGCACAGGTAGCAGAAATCATTGCCCTAACTCGTGCCTGTATAGCAGGAAACGGAAAGAGAGTCACCATATACACTGACAGCCAATATGGTTTCGGTGTGGTTCACGATTTCGGGCAATTGTGGTCTCAGAGAGGTTACATGACCTCTTCTGGTTCGCCCATTCGAAATGGAGAATTTGTGCGACTGTTGTTGGAAGCATTACAAGGTCCAGCTGCCATTGCGATTGTAAAGTGTGTAGCTCATACTAAGAATACAGATTTCGTGTCACAAGGTAACCGATATGCTGATGAAGTCGCCCGCTATTGTGCGGAGCAGGACTATTCCTTCTCAAAGGTAGAAATAGATGGGGCGGAAGAGAAGACAGAATTGAGTATGATGTTGGAAACTGTAGACACTTGGGAGGATTTAAGAGTGATGCAGGAGAACGCACCTGAAGCAGAGAAAAAGGCATGGGAGATAGCAGGTTGCGTGACAAGCGAGATGGATTTTTGGATTTCAGCAGATGGGAGGGCTGTGTTACCTGAGGAACTAGCGAATCCCATGGCAAGGCAAATACATGGTCCAGTACACCTAGGAAGAGACGCTATGCTGAGAGTGTTTAGGCAGACTTGGTATTGCCCTAAATTTAGGATAGCAGCAGAATCAGTGTGTAAGCGATGTGTTACCTGCCAACAATTAAACATAGGGAAAAGAACACCAGTTACACTGAGTCACATTGGGAGGTCTGGGGGGCCTTTCAATAGAATGCAATTGGACTTTATTGAAATGCCAAAAATCAACCGCCTTCGGTATGTTTTGGTGGTTGTATGCATATTTTCCAGGTGGGTTGAAGCATACCCTACACGCAGGTGCGATACACTCACAGTAGCCAAACTGTTGCTCAGGGAGTTGATACCACGCTTCGGGGTGCCTGCCTCTCTGGAATCGGACAGAGGAAAACATTTTAACAGCGAAATTGTGAAGATGTTATGCTCTGCATTAAAGATCGATCAAAAACTGCATTGTAGTTATCGACCAGAAGCCTCAGGGATTGTGGAACAAGTAAATGGCACTCTGAAGAGTCGAATAGCTAAAGTCTGTTCATCCACATCTTTGAGTTGGCCAGATGCTCTTCCTTTAGTGCTCATGAGTATGCGCAGCACACCTGACAGGAGGACAGGTCTCTCTCCACATGAGATTCTGATGGGGAGGGCCATGAGACTTCCTACAGTTCCAACTGCTGCCCTATTGAATATCACAGATGATCTGATCTTGGATTATTGTAAGGGACTGTCTGACACCATCCATTCTGTGTCCCTTCAGGTGCAGGCGGCTGAAGTTCCATCATCAAGGAATCTGTGTCATGATCTGAGCCCAGGGGATTGGGTGCTGGTCAAGAAGCACGTCCGGAAGAACTGCCTAGATGTACGTTGGCGTGGGCCCTTTCAGGTAATCCTGATCACGAATACCGCGGTGAAGTGCGGAGGGCTGCCCAATTGGATCCATGCATCCCATACTCGAAGAGTTCCAGCACCTCTAGAAGAAACAGCTCCTCTCCCAGACGAAAGTCCAGCAGTGGAAGAAGAATCCCAAGGGGGGACCAGTCAAGCTGTGGGGGTGTCGGAAGAAGTTGGGAACGCATCTGATCCAGAAGAGGAAGGAAGGCAGGACGGCAGTGAGACCGAAGATGCAACTGAAGGGGAGAGCTGCAGTGAATACGACTCAGACACAGATCAGTACCAGAGCGAACAAGAATCGAGTGAGAGGACGAGAAATAGGAGAGCAAGGCGTGGAGCAGCCACCTGGCCAGAAAGAAAGAGGAGGTTGAGCTTGAGGTCTGCTCGAGAAGAAACGCTTGCTCCTATATCCGAAAACTCAGATCCGGAAGAAGATACTCAGGACCAAGCCCAGGAGGGTCTCCGGAGATCAAGGAGGGTGCGAGTGCCTAGCAGAAGGTACTCTACTCCTGATTGGACCTACCTCGTTGCAGATGTCCGTGGGACACAGAACCGGGAGGGTCAGGGAAGTGAACCTGATCAGAACTGATCCGATCATCACAGTGCAAATAAGGTTCCTGCTACCAGGAGCGGAGACCGAAAGGTTGCTGACACTCAACATCGTCTATCCTCCTCTTCTGAGCGGAATAAGAAAATTGATTTTAGATACAGTTGATTTTCCGGTTTGCTGTTCACGATATCCAGTATTGGAGGGAACTCTTCTTCGACTGGAAATGCTTGAGCGAGTAGTGGAACTTCTTGGAACACTCATAGTTTTAGATTGATAGAAGACTTTTGAAAAGAACTTTGTAAATATTGCTACCAGATAACCTAGCGCCGAGTGAAGGAAGAAAAATGGTAGGGGCTTCCTTTTAGAGGATGGAGAAGGGCTAGGGTTGTCTATTTTTACAGGACTCTAGAACTGTTTTGCGCAGTAAATTGTCAACTTCCAGGTGTTCAAAAGAGAGACATTTTTCGGAGAAAAGGAGACGTTGGAGATAGAAGAACACCAAAACTACACTGTTTGAGATCATGGAGGCTGGCAACCCGAACCGCAGGGCAAAATGTATAGTTGGCACACTTTTAGGGGTGGTGATTTCACTTATAGTTTTAGTAGTTACTGTCTCATACATAGTGGGACATGAGAGAGATGCAACTGCAGTCAAGGAAGTCAAGGGAGGGTCAACACAGAGAACAATCACTGTTAATCATAAGGGAAACATCAATGATAAAGACAAAGTTTTGTTAGATGCGGAAATTAAAAGGTTACATACAGATGAATCACAGGGGAACTTCAGGTCAAATGCTTATGCCAAATTGCTTTACGAATACATTGTTGTCATGGAGGCGAAGAATTGCTACGTTTGTATGCAATTACCAGCTTCGGTGGAGGAGGGTATCAGATACCATCATCTTCCATTGACATATGGAATCGCATGTAGCTTGTTGTTAAGCATATTCTATGGACGAGATGGGTTCGAGTATTATTTCTCGAATTTTGACTCGACATTGCCAGAGGTCCCAAATTACAAGCATCTGAACAAGTGGGACTATTACAAGAGCGAAGACAGATTACAGAAATGGTTCATTCCATGGAAGACGTTAGATACTTCACATGCCCGAAGAAATAATCTGACTTGTCAAGTGTCAGAAATTGAGAAAAAGTTTATAGGGCAGGTGGATACTAGATACAGGAGGCAGAAGATTCTAAAGGCTTCAGGACAATGGGAAACAGATTGGACCAAGGAAGAAAGGATACATCAAAGAAAGGGTAGCTTTGGTCCAATTGCTTTAGACAAAGAGAAATGGGGGAAACTGTGCATTCACAGGAGTTACTCCTATTATGAGAATCTGTATGTAGGTCAAGTCAGTTGTGAACATGCTTTCCAATTGGAGTACTACTCAAAAGATTTTCTGAAAGAGATGCAAGCTATTCCAAATGTATATTTTGTATGTGGAAGAAATGCATATGTGAAGCTACCAGATAATTGGTACGGATCATGCTATCTAGCGATTGTCTTCCCCAAAATATATCATGTTGAGAATTTAGAAACAACAAAGAGAGGAATACCAACAAGAGGGAAGAGAGGGTTAGGTACTGAAGAAGTAATTGGGGATGTATTTGGTGCTGCATTCCCTATCTTGGGAGTGATACTGAATGACATCAAAATTAGAAGATTGGCTACAGTCGTAGATAGGTTATCTGCCAGTACTGCTAGATCATTAATGCTGGTGGAGGGTGAGATGCAATCGATAAGGGCAATGGTTCTTCAGAACCGACTTGCTCTAGACGTTCTGTTAGCTAAAGAGGGAGGAGTTTGCAAGGCTTTGAAGGTCCAGGAATGCTGCACTTACATTCCAGACAATTCAAAACCTTTAGAAAAGTATATACGAAACATCACTGCAATTCACCACGAAATTGAGGATCTGACAAAAGTAAACGTGTGGGAAAAAGTAGGTCATGGAATGGGTAAAGTTGGAGGTTGGTTTGCCAACCTAGGAAAGGGTATCGTTTGGTACATACTGAAACCCATCATCATAATTGTGATTTGTGTAATCACTTTGTGGGGATTGGTGCGTTTGTATCAATGGTATAAAGCAAACAGGTTGCAGAGATCTATGAGAGAACAGGAGAAAAGGTTGACAGCGATGCAAGATACGCAATATAAGAGTCTGAAGGCATTGGAGACGATGAAAAGAAGTGGTACTGCCATGACTTCCCTTTGAAGGGTCCTACATTTTAGAGATGGTGTCTTGATGGTGATGACTCCTGAAAGTCATCAAAGGGGGGACTGAGAGAGCACAAATCTGAAAAATGTATAAGTGCACCATATTTACAAGCACGTAGTTAGTTTAAATATACTTTGCACAAGAGTGTCTTATACCCAGTAGTGAAATGTATAGAGTGTTCAAGTAGGGTAACAATAATCATAGCAATGTGAAGACTAATGTAGAAATGCTGTAATGAATATGAAAACCTCACGTTCTCATGTTAAAGTGATCATGTAAGAGGAAAATAGAACCTTGCAAACCAGTTGAAATGTGTAGGCCTTATGGCAACTCACAGTAAATCTAAACGTGCTGCTAAAATAATGTGAGGTGGGGTTGACATGGTTCATCTAAAGGTATTATTGAATTTAGTACTGAAATATATGTTTTATAGATGTGAGGCATTATAGAAACGTGTGTTAGTTAAGAATACTGTTTAAATCAAGTTAAATGTTTTCAGAGTGCAGGGACCCGCTTCATGTAAATCAAGTAGGCCCGAACAGATAATGTCGTTCCTTTGATCTGCAATGTGCTCGTTAGAGAAGAAGTCGAGAGGTGCCAAGTACTGTGCTTTACATATGTTTTATGACCTATAGATATGGTGGAGCCTGGAATTTGAGGCCCACTGTAGGATGGCCTGTATGCAGGTGCGAGGGGTCTTAATCAGTTGAAATGAATGGGGCTTTGTTCAGTGGCGCTTGGCGCAGGCCTGTAGGAGTCTTCAGGAATTTCAAGGGGTACCGGCGCGCTGGAGAAGAAGCCTGGGAACCAAGGTCAACTTTAACGAGGGTCTTGAAGAGTACCATCATGGAGTCTACCGCCAAATTTGATACCACGTGAGGGGCGTCCCGAGGGGCGTTCCTATTGGAAATGTGATTTTGTATTAGGGAAAGCGACCCGGGAGGAGTGTAGAGCAGATGATATTGGAAGCCTAAGAGAGCGGTTGGGAAGGCAGATAGGCTGATCACAAGAGACCGATTTACAGAAGAGACAAGGAGAAGTGAGTGATCTTCTTAGGAAGTCACCACAGCTGACACCTTTTGGGGTAAAGATCTTGTTAAGTAGGGATGTCACTTAGTCTAGTGCAGGGACAGACTAACCTGAATTTTCTTTTCTGTAATGACTCTTAAGTTGCAACTTGTATCCATTTTGGCAACTTTAATGATTTTCGAACTTGTACTTATTATTCTGTTTTGTAGACTTAGATTATTCAAAGAATTTATGTTTATAGTGATACCAGTATACCTTTTAAACCTTATCTTGAGAAGTTTGTATCTTCAATTATCTTTGGCTTTATATTAAATCTTTAAACTTTATCACTGGTCAGTGGTTATTCAGAGTGGTGTAAGTTCTTAATTGACTAACCTAGTAGTAGATTATCTTTTACTCAATGACAGGTACCAACGATTCAGTCGACATGATTTGGGATCTGGTAAGTTAAATGGAGACCAGAAACCCCGCGTTAACAAAACCAACAACCAATTCTAGGTCCGTTGGCTCATGTCATGGCGCCTTTTCTTCACACCAAGGTCTCATTGCTTGAGGTGGTGGGACTGAGCAGCCATGTCTGTGTCTTCAATCTGAAGGTGATCCTAAGCTCTGTGTTCTGAACAGCCTGGTTCCCCAGCTCAGTCACATATTGTGTTGCACCTCCTGTAACACAGTGCACAGATGGTGCACACACTTGTTCCCACCGCCCAGCAATTATAGAAAAGTTATACCTGTTGAACCCCCTTACATGTTGCTTCCACACTCCAAATGTGCCTGTGCAGGCTTTTGAGACAATGTCATAGCACCTATGGTAGCACTGCATTTTGTGTTTTTGTATCATGTGCACAAAAAACTGTAAATCAAATTGCCCTGTTCTCAGTACTATGCTAGTGCACGTTTTTCTTTTACCATACATTGCTCTGCTTTCTTCTGCTCTGATTTATGTCCACTTTTTACATTATTTGTCCAAAACCTAGATATGCCTGTCACTGCAGACAGTTAAAGACAGGGATTCTGTTAGCGAACACTTTATTCTTATGAAAGGAACATACCAATAAGACTGCATACCCACTGGCATAGACTGGAGCGGTTCATAGGAACGGGTAGAATGCCTGTCTTGCTGCCAACCATGTAGAACAGAGCAACATTCAGTCTGACGACGTCATTCTGCCGACCTCAGAGTAACAGCCAATTAGGAAGTAAATGCAAGCGAAGGGCATTCAGATGTGTTTTTATAAGTAGGTGTTAGGATCTAAAGTAGTGAAGTTTAATCAAATAAAGGCCACATATGGGCAATTTGTTTTTGACTGAACGGCCATGGAATTGGATTTGAGATGATTACTGAGTTTGAACTGCTCTTTGTTCTGTGCCTTTAGCTTATATTCACAGAATAAAAACATTAAAACAAAGTTTGATACTTTGGCCAAATCTACGTGAAAGTAGAAGACTACTTTTGGTGTTCTTGGGCCTCCAGAAGGATTGGCCCTCAAAACCAGTGGTTCATCAATTCATTTACAGCAGTCCTGTCAAAGCTTTTATGGGGCTTTGTGCCAAAACGTTTGTTGGGCCCTTACTGGTTTCCTATCCAAGTTTCAGCCCACAATATAGCCTTATAGTCCCCTGCCAAGGACTGTATGAGTAATTAAAGGCCCTCAATTCAAGTAATAGGCCGAACCGCACGCAAGGGCTATAATAGCCTTTAACAACCGGTATGGCCAGAGGCAGAAGGGCTATAAGGCTATTAGGACATACCAACCACTGAGGTTAGAATGTTCTAAATTTAAAAGGAAGAAACACAAAGACACACATTGGAATGTTGGAGCAGAAGACTTTTACCAGCCAATATAAGCCAGGGCTACTCTAATGCCTTCAGTGGAGGGAAAGGTTTGGCCAGCTGGTGAAGTTGCTGCATTAGCTGCCACAGGATGGCACAGTTCGGATCTACTTTTTATGCAAATAGATGTTGCAGCAGGAACCTGATACCCCAATAAGTGCCAAGTCTCAGGAAAAGACTCCTGGCTGTTCTCCACTTCCAATCGCCCTGAAAGACGGCCTTGCTTATACTGTTCGATTCATTGCAATGACACTGCGCATGTCACTGAGCAATTTGAAGTTTTATGTTTAATTTTTATTTAAAACGTTGATAGGTGTGCTATTCATCCGCTCCTAGTTACTAGCTGTAGATACGAGAACAGTTCAGGCATTTAAAAGAGCAATCAATAACAAGCTACTATAAGGAAAAACAAACCACAATACAAGTAACTGATAGTCTGTTTTATGCCAGCAGTGAAGCATGTGACATTGACTCAGAATACCACAGAAGAGGGAATTGGCTCAGGACACCACAGAATGAGGAACTCTAGTCGAAAGTAAACTATATCACGAGGACACAAAATATCTGACCTACAGCCAACTCACGCAGATGACATGACTTGAGATTATTTTTGGGAGCCGGGGCGCTGGCATGTGCTGTGGCCCTGGCTAGTTACAGGGCTGCTGACTTTGGATCAGAGCCTCCTTCAGAAAAATCCGAAGTGAGGCCAGCTCAGTATTGCTATTTTAAGGGCATGCCAACGATGTCTGGAACACAGCAAGTAAACATTGGTCAAATTAAGGCGAATTTACATTTTTAAAGAAGTCGTATATCCCATGTCTGACATCCAGGTGCACATCTACTCGAAAAAGCCTAAAGGTAAACGTCGAGAACCTCCCATGATTTTTGCATCAGCCAAAAATCTATCTGCCCTTTTCCCCAAAAACTCAAGAGTGAAAAGTGGGATGAGAAAATAGGGGTTCTGTGTACCATTTCTAGAGCATTTTTCTCTACAGATTATGAAAATAATAAAGATAAAGCAACGGGAACACCATTCCTCCTTTTACTCATTGCACAGTAAGAGGAACCAGGGGGCACATGCATCATTGAGACATTTTGCACTTCTTAATTTGCGAAAAATACCGAATTGCAAATTAAGAATTGCAAAATGCTATGCATCATTTTTTTCGGTATTTATTTGTGATTCGGTAAAAATCGCAATTTTTACCGAATCCCAAATAAATACCGAATTCTTAAGTGCATTTTCGCAATTCCCATTGATTCCTATGGGCCAAAAGGCCCATAGGAGTCAATGGGAAGGCATTTACAGATTCGCAATTTGTTGATGCATTCCAAGGGTGCAGGGGGGGTCCAAAGGACCCCCCCTTGCACCCCTGAAATGCATTTGAAAGTGCATGTTTCACATACACATGTCCTAAGGACATGTGTGTCTGTAACATGACAGTTTAAAAAATGCATTTTTTTGCTTTTTGACAGATTTTCGCAAATTACCACGAGGTTCAACCTCCAATTTCAATTTCCAATTTCAAAATTCACATTTTTTTTAAAATGATGCATTGCATTTAAGGAATCGCACAAATGTGATTCCTTAAATGCATTTGCATTTTTAAGAAATGCAAAAAAATGCGAATATTGGAAAAGAGTTTGATGCATCCCAAAAACGTATTTAGGAAG
Source organism: Lissotriton helveticus (assembly GCF_964261635.1). Classification (NCBI taxonomy): domain Eukaryota; kingdom Metazoa; phylum Chordata; class Amphibia; order Caudata; family Salamandridae; genus Lissotriton; species Lissotriton helveticus. The sequence continues at coordinate 1,092,573,678 of NC_136059.1, forward strand.
TGCAAACGGCCGAATTTACCGATTCGCACCGTTTGCACTTCCTAAATAGGTTGATGCATGTGCCCACAGATGTACATTGAGCTACATGCATAGTTATGGTAGCTCTCGCTTGGTACTGACAAGATGGTTCTTCTATTAGTTGCCATGGATACGTTGCTGAGGTCACCCATGAGGCCCCTCACTTCTTTTGCACCCATTCTCAACACTGAACTGGTTCTTCCAGCTCTCTTCTATGACCCACGCAGTTAAAGACTGTCTTTGTTCCATGTCAGCACTCACACGGTTGCACATTGTTGTGTCTCTGTATCCTACAGACTTGAGATAGCGACCACATAAACACATGACAAAGTTGGAGATGTTAACTCTATAGTTCTAGTGCAGTTGAGACTTTCATAGTAAATGAGCTTTTTCACCAATAACTTCAGCACTGATGAACAGTGACATTTCCAATTTTAAGTCCCTTAGTCAGTGGGCATGTGCTGTCAATTGGCGACCTATTGTGTTTAAAAAAAACTCTCAAAAGGGGCATTTACCCTGAGCATTACCTGCCATTCATTTGCATCATTATCACTTTGTTATACTGCTTCCTAAATTGGCAGCGTGTTCGACGAATCACTTCCTGCATCTTCCTTTTCTTTTTGTGGAGCATGGAGCGAGTACAGATTGATTTCTCTTAATTAGTGTCCATCCGTTGCTCACACTGTGATTGATGTACTATTTCTTCTCTACCCGACCCGAACATATTGGAAGGGATTTTAGCAGCACTGGTTACATTACACAAGTTTACAATAATTCTTTTAGGCACAGGCCCCCACATGCATCAAGCATTTTTGTAGTCGCAAACGGTGCGATTCCTTAAAATCGGCCGTTTGCGAATGCAAAAGTGCTTTTTGGGATGCATGAAGCAATTTTAGAATTTGTAACATTTTTGCGAGTTCTAAAATTGCGGGTGCTTTTAAGAAGTCGCAGATGTGCGATTTCTTAAAAGCAATGCATCATTACTTTTAAAAGTGTAAATTCGCAATTAGGGTGCCAAATTTACCGAGTGGTTGAACCACTCGGTGAATTTGGAAAAAATGTTTAAAATGCTGAAAATGTTTTTTTTTCAACATTCATGTTTCACACACACGTCCTTAGGACATGTGTGTGTGAAACATGATGCGAAAAATACATTTCAGGGGTGCATGGGGGGTCGTTTGGACCCCCCCTGCACCCATGAAATTTTCAAAGTGCCACTCGCAATTTGCTAATGCCTTCCCATTGATTCCTATGGGCCTTTTGGCCCATAGGAATCAATGGGAATTGCGAAAATTAACTTAAGAATTCGGTATTCATTTGGGATTCGGTAAAAATTGCGATTTTTACCGAATCACAAATGAATACCGAAAATAATGATGCATAGCATTTTGCACTTCTTAATTTGCGATTCCTTATTTTTCGCAAATTAGGAAGTGCAAAATGTCACAATGATGCATGTGGGGGAGGGAGATTAAGTCATTTGCCTTGAATCACAGGATGTTGAGCCAATGCTATCCCTGCTTGTACGTGTTAAATAAAACATTAGCAAAGCCAATAGATTTTGCATAGGCGAGACCTATTGGCATTGCCAAGGCTTGTTGCTCTTTCCTATGTAGTAAAAACTGTTAACCAGCATAAAAGCAAACTTTTAAAGAAGATAGAACTTCGTTCAGACTAGACACTGATTTTGATTTTGTGTAAATCCATAAAGTAGGCTTTTAGATATTTGCTTTACAAAACGTTTGATAATAGGTCTTCAAATGGTTCTTCTGTCAAGTATTTTGACAGGTGAAATCGAGAACGGTTCTGGAAATGTTCTGATCAAGATCCATGATTGAATTGGAAAACAAATCCCATTTGCAGAGCGAAGTGATTCTCTTGTCATGCATTCGTAGATAACCAGGTGAGATAAATGTATTGCTCAAATAATTAAAATCATTGTTCTGTATTACTTTCACAAATTCAAAATAAACACTTCAGACCAACCATGGTTCAGAAATTAATAGATATTAGTACTGGAGGTGCTTTAGCCTTTAAAAAATTTTTTTAAAGTTTCAGGGTAAAAATAATATAAAATATAAAAAATGCAATAAGAGGCATAGTGACAACAGCAGTAACAATACAAATATTGACTCCTGTTACACACTTGAGCATAGAATCCGTAAGATTCACCACTCATTGGGCCACATGCATCAAACATTTTTTGCTTTTGTGAACTGACCTATTCTCAGCCCGTTTGCGAACGCAAAAAATGCTTTTCACATGTAATAAACCCTATTTTACGATTCGGTAACCTGTTCCTAAATGGGTTTGCGATTCGGTATTTGGAAGGGATGTGTTTAAGGCGTCCCTTCCAAAAATCGTAATTATATGTATGAATGTTTTGTGACCAGTTATGCGGTGGTCTGCTGTTAAAAAATTAATAAATAAAAATAGCCATGTCTGAACTGGAGTGGCAGAGTGGGTTAAAGAACGGTGATGGATCAAGCCCAGATCTTTTGACTGGGTGTGAGTGTTTGATTGGTTCAGATGCTTCGTCCATCACCACCCCCTTTTGTACCGCTTTGGCCGCCGTAAGTGTGGCAGGGTATGCTCAGACGTGAGTCCCTTGCTCACTTTGCCACTGGATTCAAGCAAGCCGGGCTGTAATGCCAGAAACCGGTCCTCGGAAGCTTGTTTCCGGTCCAGGGAAGGCATGGCTTGGCAGTTCGGGCTGGACTGTTCCCATGAGGCACAGGGTCAGACTGATTTGTATATAGCCATGTTTGAACTGGGGTGGCAGAGTGGGCTAAAGAACGATGATGGATCAAACCCAGATCTTTTGACTGGGTGTGAGTGTTTGATTGGTTCAGATGCTCCGTCCATCACCACCCCCTTTTGTACCGCTTTGGCCGCCATAAGTGTGGCAGGGTATGTTCAGACGTGAGTCCCTTGCTCACTTTGCCACTGGATTCAAGCAAGCCGGGCTGAAGACGGCTGTAATGCCAGAAACCAGTCCTCTGAAGCTTGTTTCCAGTCCAGGGAAGGCATGGCTTGGCAGTTCAGGCTGGACTGTTCCCATGAGGCACAGGGTCAGACTGATTTGCATATAGCCATGTCTGAACTGGGGTGGCAGAGTGGGCTAAAGAACGGTGATGGATCAAACACAGATCTTTTGACTGGGTGTGAGTGTTTGTTTGGTTCAGATGCTCCGTCCATCACCACCCCCTTTTGTACCGCTTTGGCCGCCATAAGTGTGGCAGGGTATGCTGAGACGTGAGTCCCTTGCTCACTTTGCCACTGGATTCAAGCAAGCCGGGCTGAAGATGGCTGTAATGCCAGAAACCGGTCCTCGGAAGCTTGTTTCCAGTCCAGGGAAGGCATGGCTTGGCAGTTCGGGCTGGACTGTTTCCATGAGGCAAAGGGTCAGACTGATTTGCATATAGCCATGTTTGAACTGGGGTGGCAGAGTGGGCTAAAGAACGGTGATGGATCAAACCCAGATCTTTTGACTGGGTGTGAGTCTTTGATTGGTTCAGATGCTCCGTCCATCACCACCCCCTTTAGTACCGCTTTGGCCACCATAAGTGCGGCAGGGTATGCTCAGACGTGAGTCCCTTGCTCACTTTGCCACTGGATTCAAGCAAGCTGGGCTGAAGACGGCTGTAATGCCAGAAACCGGTCCTCGGAAGCTTGTTTCCGGTCCAGGGAAGGAATGGCTTGGCAGTTCGGGCTGGACTGTTCCCATGAGGCACAGGCTCAGACTGATTTGCATATAGCCATGTCTGAACTGGGGTGGCAGAGTGGGCTAAAGAACGGTGATGGATCAAACACAGATCTTTTGACTGGGTGTGAGTGTTTGTTTGGTTCAGATGCTCCGTCCATCACCACCCCCTTTTGTACCGCTTTGGCCGCCATAAGTGTGGCAGGGTATGCTGAGACGTGAGTCCCTTGCTCACTTTGCCACTGGATTCAAGCAAGCCGGGCTGAAGATGGCTGTAATGCCAGAAACCGGTCCTCAGAAGCTTGTTTCCGGTCCAGGGAAGGCATGGATTGGCAGTTTGGGCTGGACTGTTCCCATGAGGCACAGGGTCAGACTGATTTGCATATAGCCATGTCTGAACTGGGGTGGCAGAGTGGGCTAAAGAACGGTGATGGATCAAACCCAGATCTTTTGAGTAGGTGTGAGTATTTGATTGGTTCAGATGCTCTGTCCATCACCACCCACTTTTGTACCCCCCTTTTGTACCCCCTTTTGTACCGCTTTGGCCACCATAAGTGTGGCAGGGTATGCTCAGACGTGAGTCCCTTGCTCACTTTGCCACTGGATTCAAGCAAGCTGGGCTGAAGATGGCTGTAATGCCAGAAACCGGTCCTCGGAAGCTTGTTTCCGGTCCAGGGAAGGCATGGCTTGGCAGTTCGGGCTGGACTGTTCCCATGAGGCACAGGGTGAGACTGATTTGCATATAGCCATGTCTGAACTGGGGTGGCAGAGTGGGCTAAAGAACGCTGATGGATCAAACACAGATCTTTTGACTGGGTGTGATTGTTTGATTGGTTCAGATACTCCGTCCATCACCACCTCCTTTTGTACCGCTTTGGCCGCCATAAGTGTGGCAGGGTATGCTCAGACGTGAGTCCCTTGCTCACTTTGCCACTGGATTCAAGCAAGCCGGGCTGAAGACGGCTGTAATGCCAGAAACCGGTCCTCGGAAGCTTGTTTCCGGTCCAGGGAAGGCATGGCTTGGCAGTTCGGGCTGGACTGTTCCCATGAGGCACAGGGTCAGACTGATTTGCATATAGCCATGTCTGATCTGGGGTGGAGGAGTGGGCTAAAGAACGGTGATGGATCAAACCCAGATCTTTTGACTGGGTGTGAGTAATTGATTGGTTCAGATGATCCGTCCATCACCACCCCCTTTTGTACCGCTTTGGCCACCATAAGTGTGGCAGGGTATGTTCAGACGTGAATCCCTTGCTCACTTTGCCACTGGATTCAAGCAAGCCGGGCTGAAGACGGCTGTAATGCCTGAAACCGGTCCTCGGAAGCTTGTTTCCGGTCCAGGGAAGGCATGGCTTGGCAGTTCGGGCTGGACTGTTCCCATGAGGCACAGGGTCAGACTGATTTGCATATAGCCATGTCTGGACTGGGGTGGCAGAGTGGGCTAAAGAACGGTGATGGATCAAACACAGATATTTTTACTGGGTGTGAGTGTTTGATTGGTTCAGATGCTCCGTCCATCACCACCCGCTTTTGTACCGCTTTGGCCGCCATAAGTGTGGCAGGTTATGCTCAGACGTGAGTCCCTTGCTCACTTTGCCACTGAATTCAAGCAAGCCGGGCTGAAGACGGCTGAAATGTCAGAAACCGGTCCTTGGAAGCTTGTTTCCGGTCCAGGGAAGGCGTGGCTTGGCAGTTCGGGCTGGACTGTTCCCATGAGGGAAAGGGTCAGACTGATTTGCATATAGCCATGTCTGAACTGGGGTGGCTGAGTGGGCTAAAGAACGGTGATGGATCAAACCCAGATCTTTTGACTGGGTGTGAGTGTTTGATTGGTTCAGATGCTCCGTCCATCACCACCCCCTTTTGTACCGCTTTGGCCGCCATAAGTGTGGCAGGGTATGCACAGACGTGAGTCCCTTGCTCACTTTGCCACTGGATTCAAGCAAGCCGGGCTGAAGACGGCTGTAATGCCAGAAACTGGTCCTCGGATGCTTGTTTCCGGTCCAGGGAAGGAATGGCTTGGCAGTTCGGGCTGGACTGTTCCCATGAGGCACAGGCTCAGACTGATTTGCATATAGCCATGTCTGAACTGGGGTGGCAGAGTGGGCTAAAGAACGGTGATGGATCAAACACAGATCTTTTGACTGGGTGTGAGTGTTTGTTTGGTTCAGATGCTCCGTCCATCACCACCCCCTTTTGTACCGCTTTGGCCGCCATAAGTGTGGCAGGGTATGCTGAGACGTGAGTCCCTTGCTCACTTTGCCACTGGATTCAAGCAAGCCGGGCTGAAGATGGCTGTAATGCCAGAAACCGGTCCTCGGAAGCTTGTTTCCGGTCCAGGGAAGGCATGGCTTGGCAGTTCGGGCTGGACTGTTTCCATGAGGCAAAGGGTCAGACTGATTTGCATATAGCCATGTCTGAACTGGGGTGGCAGAGTGGGCTAAAGAACGGTGATGGATCAAACCCAGATCTTTTGAGTAGGTGTGAGTATTTGATTGGTTCAGATGCTCTGTCCATCACCACCCACTTTTGTACCCCCCTTTTGAACCGCTTTGGCCACCATAAGTGTGGCAGGGTATGCTCAGACGTGAGTCCCTTGCTCACTTTGCCACTGGATTCAAGCAAGCCGGCCTGAAGATGGCTGTAATGCCAGAAACCGGTCCTCGGAAGCTTGTTTCCGGTCCAGGGAAGGCATGGCTTGGCAGTTCGGGCTGGACTGTTCCCATGAGGCACAGGGTGAGACTGATTTGCATATAGCCATGTCTGAACTGGGGTGGCAGAGTGGGCTAAAGAACGCTGATGGATCAAACACAGATCTTTTGACTGGGTGTGATTGTTTGATTGGTTCAGATACTCCGTCCATCACCACCCCCTTTTGTACCGCTTTGGCGGCCATAAGTGTGGCAGGGTATGCTCAGACGTGAGTCCCTTGCTCACTTTGCCACTGGATTCAAGCAAGCCGGGCTGAAGACGGCTGTAATGCCAGAAACCGGTCCTCGGAAGCTTGTTTCCGGTCCAGGGAAGGCATGGCTTGGCAGTTCGGGCTGGACTGTTCCCATGAGGCACAGGGTCAGACTGATTTGCATATAGCCATGTCTGATCTGGGGTGGAGGAGTGGGCTAAAGAACGGTGATGGATCAAACCCAGATCTTTTGACTGGGTGTGAGTAATTGATTGGTTCAGATGATCCGTCCATCACCACCCCCTTTTGTACCGCTTTGGCCACCATAAGTGTGGCAGGGTATGTTCAGACGTGAATCCCTTGCTCACTTTGCCACTGGATTCAAGCAAGCCGGGCTGAAGATGACTGTAATGCCAGAAACCGGTCCTTGGAAGCTTGTTTCCATTCCAGGGAAGGCATGGCTTGGCAGTTCGGGCTGGACTGTTCCCATGAGGCACAGGGTCAGACTGATTTGCATATAGCCATGTCTGAACTGGGGTGGTAGAGTGTGCTAAAGAACGGTGATGGATCAAACCCAGATTTTTTGACTGGGTGTGAGTGTTTGATTGGTGCAGATGCTCCGTCCATCACCACCCCCTTTTGTACCGCTTTGGCCGCCATAAGTGTGGCAGGGTATGCTCAGACGTGAGTCCCTTGCTCACTTTGCCACTGGATTCAAGCAAGCCGGGCTGAAGACGGCTGTAATGCCTGAAACCGGTCCTCGGAAGCTTTTTTCTTGTCCAGGGAAGGCATGGCTTGGCAGTTCGGGCTGGACTGTTCCCATGAGGCACAGGGTCAGACTGATTTGCATATAGCCATGTCTGGACTGGGGTGGCAGAGTGGGCTAAAGAACGGTGATGGATCAAACACAGATCTTTTTACTGGGTGTGAGTGTTTGATTGGTTCAGATGCTCCGTCCATCACCACCCGCTTTTGTACCGCTTTGGCCGCCATAAGTGTGGCAGGTTATGCTCAGACGTGAGTCCCTTGCTCACTTTGCCACTGAATTCAAGCAAGCCGGGCTGAAGACGGCTGAAATGTCAGAAACCGGTCCTTGGAAGCTTGTTTCCGGTCCAGGGAAGGTGTGGCTTGGCAGTTCGGGCTGGACTGTTCCCATGAGGGAAAGGGTCAGACTGATTTGCATATAGCCATGTCTGAACTGGGGTGGCTGAGTGGGCTAAAGAACGGTGATGGATCAAACCCAGATCTTTTGACTGGGTGTGAGTGTTTGATTGGTTCAGATGCTCCGTCCATCACCACCCCCTTTTGTACCGCTTTGGCCGCCATAAGTGTGGCAGGGTATGCACAGACGTGAGTCCCTTGCTCACTTTGCCACTGGATTCAAGCAAGCCGGGCTGAAGACGGCTGTAATGCCAGAAACCGGTCCTCGGAAGCTTGTTTCCGGTCCAGGGAAGGAATGGCTTGGCAGTTCGGGCTGGACTGTTCCCATGAGGCACAGGCTCAGACTGATTTGCATATAGCCATGTCTGAACTGGGGTGGTAGAGTGGGCTAAAGAACGGTGATGGATCAAACACAGATCTTTTGACTGGGTGTGAGTGTTTGTTTGGTTCAGATGCTCCGTCCATCACCACCCCCTTTTGTACCGCTTTGGCCGCCATAAGTGTGGCAGGGTATGCTGAGACGTGAGTCCCTTGCTCACTTTGCCACTGGATTCAAGCAAGCCGGGCTGAAGATGGCTGTAATGCCAGAAACCGGTCCTCGGAAGCTTGTTTCCGGTCCAGGGAAGGCATGGCTTGGCAGTTCGGGCTGGACTGTTTCCATGAGGCAAAGGGTCAGACTGATTTGCATATAGCCATGTTTGAACTGGGGTGGCAGAGTGGGCTAAAGAACGGTGATGGATCAAACCCAGATCTTTTGAGTAGGTGTCAGTGTTTGATTGGTTCAGATGCTCTGTCCATCACCACCCCCTTTTGTACCCCTCTTTTGTACCCCCCTTTTGTACCGCTTTGGCCACCATAAGTGTCGCAGGGTATGCTCAGACGTGAGTCCCTTGCTCACTTTGCCACTGGATTCAAGCAAGCCGGGCTGAAGATGGCTGTAATGCCAGAAACCGGTCCTCGGAAGCTTGTTTCCGGTCCAGGGAAGGCATGGCTTGGCAGTTCGGGCTGGACTGTTCCCATGAGGCACAGGGTGAGACTGATTTGCATATAGCCATGTCTGAACTGGGGTGGCAGAGTGGGCTAAAGAACGCTGATGGATCAAACACAGATCTTTTCACTGGGTGTGATTGTTTGATTGGTTCAGATACTCCGTCCATCACCACCCCCTTTTGTACCGCTTTGGCGGCCATAAGTGTGGCAGGGTATGCTCAGACGTGAGTCTCTTGCTCACTTTGCCACTGGATTCAAGCAAGCCGGGCTGAAGACGGCTGTAATGCCAGAAACCGGTCCTCGGAAGCTTGTTTCTGGTCCAGGGAAGGCATGGCTTGGCAGTTCGGGCTGGACTGTTCCCATGAGGCACTGGGTCAGACTGATTTGCATATAGCCATGTCTGAACTGGGGTGTAGGAGTGGGCTAAAGAACGGTGATGGATCAAACCCACATCTTTTGACTGGGTGTGAGTAATTGATTGGTTCAGATGATCCGTCCATCACCACCCCCTTTTGTACCGCTTTGGCCGCCATAAGTGTGGCAGGGTATGTTCAGACGTGAGTCCCTTGCCCACTTTGCCACTGGATTCAAGCAAGCCGGGCTGAAGACGACTGTAATGCCAGAAACCGGTCCTTGGAAGCTTGTTTCCATTCCAGGGAAAGCATGGCTTAGCAGTTCGGGCTGGACTGTTCCCATGAGGCACAGGGTCAGACTGATTTGCATATAGCCATGTCTGAACTGGGGTGGTAGAGTGTGCTAAAGAACGGTGATGGATCAAACCCAGATTTTTTGACTGGGTGTGAGTGTTTGATTGGTGCAGATGCTCCGTCCATCACCACCCCCTTTTGTACCGCTTTGGCCGCCATAAGTGTGGCAGGGTATGCTCAGACGTGAGTCCCTTGCTCACTTTGCCACTGGATTCAAGCAAGCCGGGCTGAAGACAACTGTAATGCCTGAAACCGGTCCTTGGAAGCTTGTTTCCATTCCAGGGAAGGCATGGCTTGGCAGTTCGGGCTGGACTGTTCCCATGAGGCACAGGGTCAGACTGATTTGCATATAGCCATGTCTGAACTGGGGTGGTAGAGTGTGCTAAAGAACGGTGATGGATCAAACCCAGATTTTTTGACTGGGTGTGAGTGTTTGATTGGTGCAGATGCTCCGTCCATCACCACCCCCTTTTGTACCGCTTTGGCCGCCATAAGTGTGGCAGGGTATGCTCAGACGTGAGTCCCTTGCTCACTTTGCCACTGGATTCAAGCAAGCCGGGCTGAAGACGGCTGTAATGCCTGAAACCGGTCCTCGGAAGCTTTTTTCTTGTCCAGGGAAGGCATGGCTTGGCAGTTCGGGCTGGACTGTTCCCATGAGGCACAGGGTCAGACTGATTTGCATATAGCCATGTCTGGACTGGGGTGGCAGAGTGGGCTAAAGAACGGTGATGGATCAAACACAGATCTTTTTACTGGGTGTGAGTGTTTGATTGGTTCAGATGCTCCGTCCATCACCACCCGCTTTTGTACCGCTTTGGCCGCCATAAGTGTGGCAGGTTATGCTCAGACGTGAGTCCCTTGCTCACTTTGCCACTGAATTCAAGCAAGCCGGGCTGAAGACGGCTGTAATGCCAGAAACCGGTCCTCGGAAGCTTGTTTCCGGTCCAGGGAAGGAATGGCTTGGCAGTTCGGGCTGGACTGTTCCCATGAGGCACAGGCTCAGACTGATTTGCATATAGCCATGTCTGAACTGGGGTGGTAGAGTGGGCTAAAGAACGGTGATGGATCAAACACAGATCTTTTGACTGGGTGTGAGTGTTTGTTTGGTTCAGATGCTCCGTCCATCACCACCCCCTTTTGTACCGCTTTGGCCGCCATAAGTGTGGCAGGGTATGCTGAGACGTGAGTACCTTGCTCACTTTGCCACTGGATTCAAGCAAGCCGGGCTGAAGATGGCTGTAATGCCAGAAACCGGTCCTCGGAAGCTTGTTTCCGGTCCAGGGAAGGCATGGCTTGGCAGTTCGGGCTGGACTGTTTCCATGAGGCAAAGGGTCAGACTGATTTGCATATAGCCATGTTTGAACTGGGGTGGCAGAGTGGGCTAAAGAACGGTGATGGATCAAACCCAGATCTTTTGAGTAGGTGTCAGTGTTTGATTGGTTCAGATGCTCTGTCCATCACCACCCCCTTTTGTACCCCTCTTTTGTACCCCCCTTTTGTACCGCTTTGGCCACCATAAGTGTCGCAGGGTATGCTCAGACGTGAGTCCCTTGCTCACTTTGCCACTGGATTCAAGCAAGCCGGGCTGAAGATGGCTGTAATGCCAGAAACCGGTCCTCGGAAGCTTGTTTCCGGTCCAGGGAAGGCATGGCTTGGCAGTTCGGGCTGGACTGTTCCCATGAGGCACAGGGTGAGACTGATTTGCATATAGCCATGTCTGAACTGGGGTGGCAGAGTGGGCTAAAGAACGCTGATGGATCAAACACAGATCTTTTGACTGGGTGTGATTGTTTGATTGGTTCAGATACTCCGTCCATCACCACCCCCTTTTGTACCGCTTTGGCGGCCATAAGTGTGGCAGGGTATGCTCAGACGTGAGTCCCTTGCTCACTTTGCCACTGGATTCAAGCAAGCCGGGCTGAAGACGGCTGTAATGCCAGAAACCGGTCCTCGGAAGCTTGTTTCTGGTCCAGGGAAGGCATGGCTTGGCAGTTCGGGCTGGACTGTTCCCATGAGGCACTGGGTCAGACTGATTTGCATATAGCCATGTCTGAACTGGGGTGTAGGAGTGGGCTAAAGAACGGTGATGGATCAAACCCAGATCTTTTGACTGGGTGTGAGTAATTGATTGGTTCAGATGATCCGTCCATCACCACCCCCTTTTGTACCGCTTTGGCCGCCATAAGTGTGGCAGGGTATGTTCAGACGTGAGTCCCTTGCCCACTTTGCCACTGGATTCAAGCAAGCCGGGCTGAAGACGACTGTAATGCCAGAAACCGGTCCTTGGAAGCTTGTTTCCATTCCAGGGAAAGCATGGCTTAGCAGTTCGGGCTGGACTGTTCCCATGAGGCACAGGGTCAGACTGATTTGCATATAGCCATGTCTGAACTGGGGTGGTAGAGTGTGCTAAAGAACGGTGATGGATCAAACCCAGATTTTTTGACTGGGTGTGAGTGTTTGATTGGTGCAGATGCTCCGTCCATCACCACCCCCTTTTGTACCGCTTTGGCCGCCATAAGTGTGGCAGGGTATGCTCAGACGTGAGTCCCTTGCTCACTTTGCCACTGGATTCAAGCAAGCCGGGCTGAAGACAACTGTAATGCCTGAAACCGGTCCTCGGAAGCTTGTTTCCGGTCCAGGGAAGGCATGGCTTGGCAGTTCGGGCTGGACTGTTCCCATGAGGGAAAGGGTCAGACTGATTTGCATATAGCCATGTCTGAACTGGGGTGGCTGAGTGGGCTAAAGAACGGTGATGGATCAAACCCAGATCTTTTGACTGGGTGTGAGTGTTTGATTGGTTCAGATGTTCCGTCCATCACCACCCCCTTTTGTACCGCTTTGGCCGCCATAAGTGTGGCAGGGTATGCGCAGACGTGAGTCCCTTGCTCACTTTGCCACTGGATTCAAGCAAGCCGGGCTGAAGACGGCTGTAATGCCAGAAACCGGTCCTCGGAAGCTTGTTTCCGGTCCAGGGAAGGCATGGCTTGGCAGTTCGGGCTGGACTGTTCCCATGAGGCACAGGGTCAGACTGATTTGCATATAGCCATGTCTGAACTGGGGTGGCAGAGTGGGCTAAAGAACGGTGATGGATCAAACACAGATCTTTTGACTGGGTGTGAGTGTTTGTTTGGTTCAGATGCTCCGTCCATCACCACCCCCTTTTGTACTGCTTTGGCCGCCATAAGTGTGGCAGGGTATGCTGAGACGTGAGTCCCTTGCTCACTTTGCCACTGGATTCAAGCAAGCTGGGCTGAAGATGGCTGTAATGCCAGAAACCGGTCCTCGGAAGCTTGTTTCCGGTCCAGGGAAGGCATGGCTTGGCAGTTTGGGCTGGACTGTTCCCATGAGGCACAGGGTCAGACTGATTTGCATATAGCCATGTCTGAACTGGGGTGGCAGAGTGGGCTAAAGAACGGTGATGGATCAAACCCAGATCTTTTGAGTAGGTGTGAGTGTTTGATTGGTTCAGATGCTCGGTCCATCACCACCCCCTTTTGTACCCCCCTTTTGTACCCCCCTTTTGTACCGCTTTGGCCACCATAAGTGTGGCAGGGTATGCTCAGACGTGAGTCCCTTGCTCACTTTGCCACTGGATTCAAGCAAGCCGGGCTGAAGATGGCTGTAGTGCCAGAAACCGGTCCTCGGAAGCTTGTTTCCGGTCCAGGGAAGGCATGGCTTGGCAGTTCGGGCTGGACTGTTCCCATGAGGCACAGGGTGAGACTGATTTGCATATAGCCATGTCTGAACTGGGGTGGCAGAGTGGGCTAAAGAACACTGATGGATCAAACACAGATCTTTTGACTGGGTGTGATTGTTTGATTGGTTCAGATACTCCGTCCATCACCACCCCCTTTTGTACCGCTTTGGCGGCCATAAGTGTGGCAGGGTATGCTCCGACGTGAGTCCCTTGCTCACTTTGCCACTGGATTCAAGCAAGCCGGGCTGAAGACGGCTGTAATGCCAGAAACCGGTCCTCGGAAGCTTGTTTCCGGTCCAGGGAAGGCATGACTTGGCAGTTCGGGCTGGACTGTTCCCATGAGGCACAGGGTCAGACTGATTTGCATATAGCCATGTCTGAACTGGGGTGGAGGAGTGGGCTAAAGAACGGTGATGGATCAAACCCAGATCTTTTGACTGGGTGTGAGTAATTGATTGGTTCAGATGATCCGTCCATCACCACCCCCTTTTGTACCGCTTTGGCCGCCATAAGTGTTGCAGGGTATGCTCAGACGTGAGTCCCTTGCTCACTTTGCCACTGGATTCACGCAAGCCGGGCTGAAGACGGCTGTAATGTCAGAAACCGGTCCTCGGAAGCTTGTTTCCGGTCCAGGGAAGGCATGGCTTGGCAGTTCGGGCTGGACTGTTCCCATGAGGGAAAGGGTCAGACTGATTTGCATATAGCCATGTCTGAACTGGGGTGGCTGAGTGGGCTAAAGAACGGTGATGGATCAAACCCAGATCTTTTGACTGGGTGTGAGTGTTTGATTGGTTCAGATGCTCCGTCCATCACCACCCCCTTTTGTACCTCTTTGGCCGCCATAAGTGTGGCAGGGTATGCGCAGACGTGAGTCCCTTGCTCACTTTGCCACTGGATTCAAGCAAGCCGGGCTGAAGACGTCTGTAATGCCAGAAACCGGTCCTCGGAAGCTTGTTTCCGGTCCAGGGAAGGCATGGCTTGGCAGTTCGGGCTGGACTGTTCCCATGAGGCACAGGGTCAGACTGATTTGCATATAGCCATGTCTGAACTGGGGTGGCAGAGTGGGCTAAAGAACGGTGATGGATCAAACACAGATCTTTTGACTGGGTGTGAGTGTTTGTTTGGTTCAGATGCTCCGTCCATCACCACCCCCTTTTGTACTGCTTTGGCCGCCATAAGTGTGGCAGGGTATGCTGAGACGTGAGTCCCTTGCTCACTTTGCCACTGGATTCAAGCAAGCCGGGCTGAAGATGGCTGTAATGCCAGAAACCGGTCCTCGGAAGCTTGTTTCCGGTCCAGCGAAGGCATGGCTTGGCAGTTTGGGCTGGACTGGTTCCATGAGGCACAGGGTCAGACTGATTTGCATATAGCCATGTCTGAACTGGGGTGGCAGAGTGGGCTAAAGAACGGTGATGGATCAAACCCAGATCTTTTGAGTAGGTGTGAGTGTTTGATTGGTTCAGATGCTCTGTCCATCACCACCCCCTTTTGTACCCCCCTTTTGTACCCCCCTTTTGTACCGCTTTGGCCACCATAAGTGTGGCAGGGTATGCTCAGACGTGAGTCCCTTGCTCACTTTGCCACTGGATTCAAGCAAGCCGGGCTGAAGAAGGCTGTAATGCCAGAAACCGGTCCTCGGAAGCTTGTTTCCGGTCCAGGGAAGGCATGGCTTGGCAGTTCGGGCTGGACTGTTCCCATGAGGCACAGGGTGAGACTGATTTGCATATAGCCATGTCTGAACTGGGGTGGCAGAGTGGGCTAAAGAACGCTGATGGATCAAACACAGATCTTTTGACTGGGTGTGATTGTTTGATTGGTTCAGATACTCCGTCCATCACCACCCCCTTTTGTACCGCTTTGGCGGCCATAAGTGTGGCAGGGTATGCTCAGACGTGAGTCCCTTGCTCACTTTGCCACTGGATTCAAGCAAGCTGGGCTGAAGGCGGCTGTAATGCCAGAAACCGGTCCTCTGAAGCTTGTTTCCGGTCCAGGGAAGGCATGGCTTGGCAGTTCGGGCTGGACTGTTCCCATGAGGCACAGGGTCAGACTGATTTGCATATAGCCATGTCTGAACTGGGGTGGAGGAGTGGGCTAAAGAACGGTGATGGATCAAACCCAGATCTTTTGACTGGGTGTGAGTAATTGATTGGTTCAGATGATCCGTCCATCACCACCCCCTTTTGTACCGCTTTGGCCGCCATAAGTGTGGCAGGGTATGTTCAGACGTGAGTCCCTTGCCCACTTTGCCACTGGATTCAAGCAAGCCGGGCTGAAGACGACTGTAATGCCAGAAACCGGTCCTTGGAAGCTTGTTTCCATTCCAGGGAAGGCATGGCTTGGCAGTTCGGGCTGGACTGTTCCCATGAGGCACAGGGTCAGACTGATTTGCATATAGCCATGTCTGAACTGGGGTGGTAGAGTGTGCTAAAGAACGGTGATGGATCAAACCCAGATTTTTTGACTGGGTGTGAGTGTTTGATTGGTGCAGATGCTCCGTCCATCACCACCCCCTTTTGTACCGCTTTGGCCGCCATAAGTGTGGCAGGGTATGCTCAGACGTGAGTCCCTTGCTCACTTTGCCACTGGATTCAAGCAAGCCGGGCTGAAGACGGCTGTAATGCCTGAAACCGGTCCTCGGAAGCTTGTTTCAGGTCAAAGGAAGGCATGGCTTGGCAGTTCGGGCTGGACTGTTCCCATGAGGCACAGGGTCAGACTGATTTGCATATAGCCATGTCTGGACTGGGGTGGCAGAGTGGGCTAAAGAACGGTGATGGATCAAACACAGATCTTTTTACTGGGTGTGAGTGTTTGATTGGTTCAGATGCTCCGTCCATCACCACCCCCTTTTGTACCGCTTTGGCCACCATAAGTGTGGCAGGGTATGCTCAGAAGTGAGTCCCTTGCTCACTTTGCCACTGGATTCAAGCAAGCCGGGCTGAAGACGGCTGTAATGTCAGAAACCGGTCCTCGGAAGCTTGTTTCCGGTCCAGGGAAGGCATGGCTTGGCAGTTCGGGCTGGACTGTTCCCATGAGGGAAAGGGTCAGACTGATTTGCATATAGCCATGTCTGAACTGGGGTGGCTGAGTGGGCTAAAGAACGGTGATGGATCAAAACCAGATCTTTTGACTGGGTGTGAGTGTTTGATTGGTTCAGATGTTCCGTCCATCACCAGCCCCTTTTGTACCGCTTTGGCCGCCATAAGTGTGGCAGGGTATGCGCAGACGTGAGTCTCTTGCTCACTTTGCCACTGGATTCAAGCAAGCTGGGCTGAAGACGGCTGTAATGCCAGAAACCGGTCCTCGGAAGCTTGTTTCCGGTCCAGGGAAGGCATGGCTTGGCAGTTCGGGCTGGACTGTTCCCATGAGGCACAGGGTCAGACTGATGTGCATATAGCCATGTCTCAACTGGGGTGGCAGAGTGGGCTAAAGAACGGTGATGGATCAAACACAGATCTTTTGACTGGGTGTGAGTGTTTGTTTGGTTCAGATGCTCCGTCCATCACCACCCCCTTTTGTACCGCTTTGGCCGCCATATGTGTGGCAGGGTATGCTGAGACGTGAGTCCCTTGCTCACTTTGCCACTGGATTCAAGCAAGCTGGGCTGAAGATGGCTGTAATGCCAGAAACCGGTCCTCGGAAGCTTGTTTCCGGTCCAGGGAAGGCATGGCTTGGCAGTTTGGGCTGGACTGTTCCCATGAGGCACAGGGTCAGACTGATTTGCATATAGCCATGTCTGAACTGGGGTGGCAGAGTGGGCTAAAGAACGGTGATGGATCAAACCCATATCTTTTGAGTAGGTTTGAGTGTTTGATTGGTTCAGATGCTCGGTCCATCACCACCCCCTTTTGTACCCCCCTTTTGTACCGCTTTGGCCACCATAAGTGTGGCAGGGTATGCTCAGACGTGAGTCCCTTGCTCACTTTGCCACTGGATTCAAGCAAGCTGGGCTGAAGATGGCTGTAGTGCCAGAAACCAGTCCTCGGAAGCTTGTTTCCGGTCCAGGGAAGGCATGGCTTGGCAGTTCGGGCTGGACTGTTCCCATGAGGCACAGGGTGAGACTGATTTGCATATAGCCATGTCTGAACTGGGGTGGCAGAGTGGGCTAAAGAACGCTGATGGATCAAACACAGATCTTTTGACTGGGTGTGATTGTTTGATTGGTTCAGATACTCCGTCCATCACCACCCCCTTTTGTACCGCTTTGCCGGCCATAAGTGTGGCAGGGTATGCTCCGACGTGAGTCCCTTGCTCACTTTGCCACTGGATTCAAGCAAGCCGGGCTGAAGACGGCTGTAATGCCAGAAACCGGTCCTCGGAAGCTTGTTTCCGGTCCAGGGAAGGCATGACTTGGCAGTTCGGGCTGGACTGTTCCCATGAGGCACAGGGTCAGACTGATTTGCATATAGCCATGTCTGAACTGGGGTGGAGGAGTGGGCTAAAGAACGGTGATGGATCAAACCCAGATCTTTTGACTGGGTGTGAGTAATTGATTGGTTCAGATGATCCGTCCATCACCACCCCCTTTTGTACCGCTTTGGCCGCCATAAGTGTGGCAGGGTATGCTCAGACGTGAGTCCCTTGCTCACTTTGCCACTGGATTCAAGCAAGCCGGGCTGAAGACGGCTGTAATGTCAGAAACCGGTCCTCGGAAGCTTGTTTCCGGTCCAGGGAAGGCGTGGCTTGGCAGTTCGGGCTGGACTGTTCACATGAGGGAAAGGGTCAGACTGATTTGCATGTCGCCATGTCTGAACTGGGGTGGCTGAGTGGGCTAAAGAACGGTGATGGATCAAACCCAGATCTTTTGACTGGGTGTGAGTGTTTGATTGGTTCAGATGCTCCGTCCATCACCACCCCCTTTTGTACCGCTTTGGCCGCCATAAGTGTGGCAGGGTATGCGCAGACGTGAGTCCCTTGCTCACTTTGCCACTGGATTCAAGCAAGCCGGGCTGAAGACGGCTGTAATGTCAGAAACCGGTCCTCGGAAGCTTGTTTCCGGTCCAGGGAAGGCGTGGCTTGGCAGTTCGGGCTGGACTGTTCCCATGAGGGAAAGGGTCAGACTGATTTGCATATAGCCATGTCTGAACTGGGGTGGCTGAGTGGGCTAAAGAACGGTGATGGATCAAACCCAGATCTTCTGACTGGGTGTGAGTGTTTGATTGGTTCAGATGTTCCGTCCATCACCACCCCCTTTTGTACCGCTTTGGCCGCCATAAGTGTGGCAGGGTATGCGCAGACGTGAGTCCCTTGCTCACTTTGCCACTGGATTCAAGCAAGCCGGGCTGAAGACGGCTATAATGCCAGAAACCGGTCCTCGGAAGCTTGTTTCCGGTCCAGGGAAGGCATGGCTTGGCAGTTCGGGCTGGACTGTTCCCATGAGGCACAGGGTCAGACTGATTTGCATATAGCCATGTCTGACCTGGGGTGGCAGAGTGGGCTAAAGAACGGTGATGGATCAAACACAGATCTTTTGACTGGGTGTGAGTGTTTGTTTGGTTCAGATGCTCCGTCCATCACCACCCCCTTTTGTACCGCTTTGGCCGCCATAAGTGTGGCAGGGTATGCTCAGACGTGAGTCCCTTGCTCACTTTGCCACTGGATTCAAGCAAGCCGGGCTGAAGACAGCTGTAATGCCAGAAACCGGTCCTCGGAAGCTTGTTTCCGGTCCAGGGAAGGCATGGCTTGGCAGTTTGGGCTGGACTGTTCCCATGAGGCACAGGGTCAGACTGATTTGCATATAACCATGTCTGAACTGGGGTGGCAGAGTGGGCTAAAGAACGGTGATGGATCAAACCCATATCTTTTGAGTAGGTGTGAGTGTTTGATTGGTTCAGATGCTCGGTCCATCACCACCCCCTTTTGTACCCCCCTTTTGTACCCCCCTTTTGTACCGCTTTGGCCACCATAAGTGTGGCAGGGTATGCTCAGACGTGAGTCCCTTGCTCACTTTGCCACTGGATTCAAGCAAGCCGGGCTGAAGATGGCTGTAGTGCCAGAAACCGGTCCTCGGAAGCTTGTTTCCGGTCCAGGGAAGGCATGGCTTGGCAGTTCAGGCTGGACTGTTCCCATGAGGCACAGGGTGAGACTGATTTGCATATAGCCATGTCTGAACTGGGGTGGCAGAGTGGGCTAAAGAACGCTGATGGATCAAACACAGATCTTTTGACTGGGTGTGATTGTTTGATTGGTTCAGATACTCCGTCCATCACCACCCCCTTTTGTACCGCTTTGGCGGCCATAAGTGTGGCAGGGTATGCTCCGACGTGAGTCCCTTGCTCACTTTGCCACTGGATTCAAGCAAGCCGGGCTGAAGACGGCTGTAATGCCTGAAACCGGTCCTCGGAAGCTTGTTTCCGGTCCAGGGAAGGCATGGCTTGGCAGTTCGGGCTGGACTGTTCCCATGAGGGAAAGGGTCAGACTGATTTGCATATAGCCATGTCTGAACTGAGGTGGCAGAGTGGGCTAAAGAACGGTGATGGATCAAACCCAGATCTTTTGACTGGGTGTGAGTGTTTGATTGGTTCAGATGTTCCGTCCATCACCACCCCCTTTTGTACCGCTTTGGCCGCCATAAGTGTGGCAGGGTATGCGCAGACGTGAGTCCCTTGCTCACTTTGCCACTGGATTCAAGCAAGCCGGGCTGAAGACGGCTGTAATGCCAGAAACCGGTCCTCGGAAGCTTGTTTCCGGTCCAGGGAAGGCATGGCTTGGCAGTTCGGGCTGGACTGTTCCCATGAGGCACAGGGTCAGACTGATTTGCATATAGCCATGTCTGAACTGGGGTGGCAGAGTGGGCTAAAGAACGGTGATGGATCAAACACAGATCTTTTGACTGGGTGTGAGTGTTTGTTTGGTTCAGATGCTCCGTCCATCACCACCCCCTTTTGTACCGCTTTGGCCGCCATAAGTGTGGCAGGGTATGCTGAGACGTGAGTCCCTTGCTCACTTTGCCACTGGATTCAAGCAAGCCGGGCTGAAGATGGCTGTAATGCCAGAAACCGGTCCTCGGAAGCTTGTTTCCGGTCCAGGGAAGGCATGGCTTGGCAGTTTGGGCTGGACTGTTCCCATGAGGCACAGGGTCAGACTGATTTGCATATAGCCATGTCTGAACTGGGGTGGCAGAGTGGGCTAAAGAACGGTGATGGATCAAACCCAGATCTTTTGAGTAGGTGTGAGTGTTTGATTGGTTCAGATGCTCGGTCCATCACCACCCCCTTTTGTACCCCCCTTTTGTACCCCCCTTTTGTACCGCTTTGGCCACCATAAGTGTGGCAGGGTATGCTCAGACGTGAGTCCCTTGCTCACTTTGCCACTGGATTCAAGCAAGCCGGGCTGAAGATGGCTGTAGTGCCAGAAACCGGTCCTCGGAAGCTTGTTTCCGGTCCAGGGAAGGCATGGCTTGGCAGTTCGGGCTGGACTGTTCCCATGAGGCACAGGGTGAGACTGATTTGCATATAGCCATGTCTGAACTGTGGTGGCAGAGTGGGCTAAAGAACGCTGATGGATCAAACACAGATCTTTTGACTGGGTGTGATTGTTTGATTGGTTCAGATACTCCGTCCATCACCACCCCCTTTTGTACCGCTTTGGCGGCCATAAGTGTGGCAGGGTATGCTCCGACGTGAGTCCCTTGCTCACTTTGCCACTGGATTCAAGCAAGCCGGGCTGAAGACGACTGTAATGCCAGAAACCGGTCCTTGGAAGCTTGTTTCCATTCCAGGGAAGGCATGGCTTGGCAGTTCGGGCTGGACTGTTCCCATGAGGCACAGGGTCAGACTGATTTGCATATAGCCATGTCTGAACTGGGGTGGTAGAGTGTGCTAAAGAACGGTGATGGATCAAACCCATATTTTTTGACTGGGTGTGAGTGTTTGATTGGTGCAGATGCTCCGTCCCTCACCACCCCCTTTTGTACCGCTTTGGCCGCCATAAGTGTGGCAGGGTATGCTCAGACGTGAGTCCCTTGCTCACTTTGCCACTGGATTCAAGCAAGCCGGGCTGAAGACGGCTGTAATGCCTGAAACCGGTCTTCGGAAGCTTGTTTCCGGTCCAGGGAAGGCATGGCTTGGCAGTTCGGGCTGGACTGTTCCCATGAGGCACAGGGTCAGACTGATTTGCATATAGCCATGTCTGGACTGGGGTGGCAGAGTGGGCTAAAGAACGGTGATGGATCAAACACAGATCTTTTTACTGGGTGTGAGTGTTTGATTGGTTCAGATGCTCCGTCCATCACCACCCCCTTTTGTACCGCTTTGGCCACCATAAGTGTGGCAGGGTATGCTCAGAAGTGAGTCCCTTGCTCACTTTGCCACTGGATTCAAGCAAGCCGGGCTGAAGACGGCTGTAATGTCAGAAACCGGTCCTCGGAAGCTTGTTTCCGGTCCAGGGAAGGCATGGCTTGGCAGTTCGGGCTGGACTGTTCCCATGAGGGAAAGGGTCAGACTGATTTGCATATAGCCATGTCTGAACTGGGGTGGCTGAGTGGGCTAAAGAATGGTGATGGATCAAAACCAGATCTTTTGACTGGGTGTGAGTGTTTGATTGGTTCAGATGTTCCGTCCATCACCAGCCCCTTTTGTACCGCTTTGGCCGCCATAAGTGTGGCAGGGTATGCGCAGACGTGAGTCTCTTGCTCACTTTGCCACTGGATTCAAGCAAGCTGGGCTGAAGACGGCTGTAATGCCAGAAACCGGTCCTCGGAAGCTTGGTTCCGGTCCAGGGAAGGCATGGCTTGGCAGTTCGGGCTGGACTGTTCCCATGAGGCACAGGGTCAGACTGATGTGCATATAGCCATGTCTCAACTGGGGTGGCAGAGTGGGCTAAAGAACGGTGATGGATCAAACACAGATCTTTTGACTGGGTGTGAGTGTTTGTTTGGTTCAGATGCTCCGTCCATCACCACCCCCTTTTGTACCGCTTTGGCCGCCATATGTGTGGCAGGGTATGCTGAGACGTGAGTCCCTTGCTCACTTTGCCACTGGATTCAAGCAAGCTGGGCTGAAGATGGCTGTAATGCCAGAAACCGGTCCTCGGAAGCTTGTTTCCGGTCCAGGGAAGGCATGGCTTGGCAGTTTGGTCTGGACTGTTCCCATGAGGCACAGGGTCAGACTGATTTGCATATAGCCATGTCTGAACTGGGGTGGCAGAGTGGGCTAAAGAACGGTGATGGATCAAACCCATATCTTTTGAGTAGGTGTGAGTGTTTGATTGGTTCAGATGCTCAGTCCATCACCACCCCCTTTTGTACCCCCCTTTTGTACCGCTTTGGCCACCATAAGTGTGGCAGGGTATGCTCAGACGTGAGTCCCTTGCTCACTTTGCCACTGGATTCAAGCAAGCTGGGCTGAAGATGGCTGTAGTGCCAGAAACCGGTCCTCGGAAGCTTGTTTCCGGTCCAGGGAAGGCATGGCTTGGCAGTTCGGGCTGGACTGTTCCCATGAGGCACAGGGTGAGACTGATTTGCATATAGCCATGTCTGAACTGGGGTGGCAGAGTGGGCTAAAGAACGCTGATGGATCAAACACAGATCTTTTGACTGGGTGTGATTGTTTGATTGGTTCAGATACTCCGTCCATCACCACCCCCTTTTGTACCGCTTTGGCGGCCATAAGTGTGGCAGGGTATGCTCCGACGTGAGTCCCTTGCTCACTTTGCCACTGGATTCAAGCAAGCCGGGCTGAAGACGGCTGTAATGCCAGAAACCGGTCCTCGGAAGCTTGTTTCCGGTCCAGGGAAGGCATGACTTGGCAGTTCGGGCTGGACTGTTCCCATGAGGCACAGGGTCAGACTGATTTGCATATAGCCATGTCTGAACTGGGGTGGAGGAGTGGGCTAAAGAACGGTGATGGATCAAACCCAGATCTTTTGACTGGGTGTGAGTAATTGATTGGTTCAGATGATCCGTCCATCACCACCCCCTTTTGTACCGCTTTGGCCGCCATAAGTGTGGCAGGGTATGCTCAGACGTGAGTCCCTTGCTCACTTTGCCACTGGATTCAAGCAAGCCGGGCTGAAGACGGCTGTAATGTCAGAAACCGGTCCTCGGAAGCTTGTTTCCGGTCCAGGGAAGGCGTGGCTTGGCAGTTCGGGCTGGACTGTTCCCATGAGGGAAAGGGTCAGACTGATTTGCATGTCGCCATGTCTGAACTGGGGTGGCTGAGTGGGCTAAAGAACGGTGATGGATCAAACCCAGATCTTTTGACTGGGTGTGAGTGTTTGATTGGTTCAGATGCTCCGTCCATCACCACCCCCTTTTGTACCGCTTTGGCCGCCATAAGTGTGGCAGGGTATGCGCAGACGTGAGTCCCTTGCTCACTTTGCCACTGGATTCAAGCAAGCCGGGCTGAAGACGGCTGTAATGTCAGAAACCGGTCCTCGGAAGCTTGTTTCCGGTCCAGGGAAGGCGTGGCTTGGCAGTTCGGGCTGGACTGTTCCCATGAGGGAAAGGGTCAGACTGATTTGCATATAGCCATGTCTGAACTGGGGTGGCTGAGTGGGCTAAAGAACGGTGATGGATCAAACCCAGATCTTTTGACTGGGTGTGAGTGTTGATTGGTTCAGATGTTCCGTCCATCACCACCCCCTTTTGTACCGCTTTGGCCGCCATAAGTGTGGCAGGGTATGCGCAGACGTGAGTCCCTTGCTCACTTTGCCACTGGATTCAAGCAAGCCGGGCTGAAGACGGCTGTAATGCCAGAAACCGGTCCTCGGAAGCTTGTTTCCGGTCCAGGGAAGGCATGGCTTGGCAGTTCGGGCTGGACTGTTCCCATGAGGCACAGGGTCAGACTGATTTGCATATAGCCATGTCTGAACTGGGGTGGCAGAGTGGGCTAAAGAACGGTGATGGATCAAACACAGATCTTTTGACTGGGTGTGAGTGTTTGTTTGGTTCAGATGCTCCGTCCATCACCACCCCCTTTTGTACCGCTTTGGCCGCCATAAGTGTGGCAGGGTATGCTGAGACGTGAGTCCCTTGCTCACTTTGCCACTGGATTCAAGCAAGCCGGGCTGAAGATGGCTGTAATGCCAGAAACCGGTCCTCGGAAGCTTGTTTCCGGTCCAGGGAAGGCATGGCTTGGCAGTTTGGGCTGGACTGTTCCCATGAGGCACAGGGTCAGACTGATTTGCATATAGCCATGTCTGAACTGGGGTGGCAGAGTGGGCTAAAGAACGGTGATGGATCAAACCCAGATCTTTTGAGTAGGTGTGAGTATTTGATTGGTTCAGATGCTCGGTCCATCACCACCCCCTTTTGTACCCCCCTTTTGTACCCCCCTTTTGTACCGCTTTGGCCACCATAAGTGTGGCAGGGTATGCTCAGACGTGAGTCCCTTGCTCACTTTGCCACTGGATTCAAGCAAGCCGGGCTGAAGATGGCTGTAGTGCCAGAAACCGGTCCTCGGAAGCTTGTTTCCGGTCCAGGGAAGGCATGGCTTGGCAGTTCGGGCTGGACTGTTCCCATGAGGCACAGGGTGAGACTGATTTGCATATAGCCATGTCTGAACTGTGGTGGCAGAGTGGGCTAAAGAACGCTGATGGATCAAACACAGATCTTTTGACTGGGTGTGATTGTTTGATTGGTTCAGATACTCCGTCCATCACCACCCCCTTTTGTACCGCTTTGGCGGCCATAAGTGTGGCAGGGTATGCTCCGACGTGAGTCCCTTGCTCACTTTGCCACTGGATTCAAGCAAGCCGGGCTGAAGACGACTGTAATGCCAGAAACCGGTCCTTGGAAGCTTGTTTCCATTCCAGGGAAGGCATGGCTTGGCAGTTCGGGCTGGACTGTTCCCATGAGGCACAGGGTCAGACTGATTTGCATATAGCCATGTCTGAACTGGGGTGGTAGAGTGTGCTAAAGAACGGTGATGGATCAAACCCATATTTTTTGACTGGGTGTGAGTGTTTGATTGGTGCAGATGCTCCGTCCCTCACCACCCCCTTTTGTACCGCTTTGGCCGCCATAAGTGTGGCAGGGTATGCTCAGACGTGAGTCCCTTGCTCACTTTGCCACTGGATTCAAGCAAGCCGGGCTGAAGACGGCTGTAATGCCTGAAACCGGTCCTCGGAAGCTTGTTTCCGGTCCAGGGAAGGCATGGCTTGGCAGTTCGGGCTGGACTGTTCCCATGAGGCACAGGGTCAGACTGATTTGCATATAGCCATGTCTGGACTGGGGTGGCAGAGTGGGCTAAAGAACGGTGATGGATCAAACACAGATCTTTTTACTGGGTGTGAGTGTTTGATTGGTTCAGATGCTCCGTCCATCACCACCCCCTTTTGTACCGCTTTGGCCACCATAAGTGTGGCAGGGTATGCTCAGAAGTGAGTCCCTTGCTCACTTTGCCACTGGATTCAAGCAAGCCGGGCTGAAGACGGCTGTAATGTCAGAAACCGGTCCTCGGAAGCTTGTTTCCGGTCCAGGGAAGGCATGGCTTGGCAGTTCGGGCTGGACTGTTCCCATGAGGGAAAGGGTCAGACTGATTTGCATATAGCCATGTCTGAACTGGGGTGGCTGAGTGGGCTAAAGAATGGTGATGGATCAAAACCAGATCTTTTGACTGGGTGTGAGTGTTTGATTGGTTCAGATGTTCCGTCCATCACCAGCCCCTTTTGTACCGCTTTGGCCGCCATAAGTGTGGCAGGGTATGCGCAGACGTGAGTCTCTTGCTCACTTTGCCACTGGATTCAAGCAAGCTGGGCTGAAGACGGCTGTAATGCCAGAAACCGGTCCTCGGAAGCTTGGTTCCGGTCCAGGGAAGGCATGGCTTGGCAGTTCGGGCTGGACTGTTCCCATGAGGCACAGGGTCAGACTGATGTGCATATAGCCATGTCTCAACTGGGGTGGCAGAGTGGGCTAAAGAACGGTGATGGATCAAACACAGATCTTTTGACTGGGTGTGAGTGTTTGTTTGGTTCAGATGCTCCGTCCATCACCACCCCCTTTTGTACCGCTTTGGCCGCCATATGTGTGGCAGGGTATGCTGAGACGTGAGTCCCTTGCTCACTTTGCCACTGGATTCAAGCAAGCTGGGCTGAAGATGGCTGTAATGCCAGAAACCGGTCCTCGGAAGCTTGTTTCCGGTCCAGGGAAGGCATGGCTTGGCAGTTTGGGCTGGACTGTTCCCATGAGGCACAGGGTCAGACTGATTTGCATATAGCCATGTCTGAACTGGGGTGGCAGAGTGGGCTAAAGAACGGTGATGGATCAAACCCATATCTTTTGAGTAGGTGTGAGTGTTTGATTGGTTCAGATGCTCAGTCCATCACCACCCCCTTTTGTACCCCCCTTTTGTACCGCTTTGGCCACCATAAGTGTGGCAGGGTATGCTCAGACGTGAGTCCCTTGCTCACTTTGCCACTGGATTCAAGCAAGCTGGGCTGAAGATGGCTGTAGTGCCAGAAACCGGTCCTCGGAAGCTTGTTTCCGGTCCAGGGAAGGCATGGCTTGGCAGTTCGGGCTGGACTGTTCCCATGAGGCACAGGGTGAGACTGATTTGCATATAGCCATGTCTGAACTGGGGTGGCAGAGTGGGCTAAAGAACGCTGATGGATCAAACACAGATCTTTTGACTGGGTGTGATTGTTTGATTGGTTCAGATACTCCGTCCATCACCACCCCCTTTTGTACCGCTTTGGCGGCCATAAGTGTGGCAGGGTATGCTCCGACGTGAGTCCCTTGCTCACTTTGCCACTGGATTCAAGCAAGCCGGGCTGAAGACGGCTGTAATGCCAGAAACCGGTCCTCGGAAGCTTGTTTCCGGTCCAGGGAAGGCATGACTTGGCAGTTCGGGCTGGACTGTTCCCATGAGGCACAGGGTCAGACTGATTTGCATATAGCCATGTCTGAACTGGGGTGGAGGAGTGGGCTAAAGAACGGTGATGGATCAAACCCAGATCTTTTGACTGGGTGTGAGTAATTGATTGGTTCAGATGATCCGTCCATCACCACCCCCTTTTGTACCGCTTTGGCCGCCATAAGTGTGGCAGGGTATGCTCAGACGTGAGTCCCTTGCTCACTTTGCCACTGGATTCAAGCAAGCCGGGCTGAAGACGGCTGTAATGTCAGAAACCGGTCCTCGGAAGCTTGTTTCCGGTCCAGGGAAGGCGTGGCTTGGCAGTTCGGGCTGGACTGTTCCCATGAGGGAAAGGGTCAGACTGATTTGCATGTCGCCATGTCTGAACTGGGGTGGCTGAGTGGGCTAAAGAACGGTGATGGATCAAACCCAGATCTTTTGACTGGGTGTGAGTGTTTGATTGGTTCAGATGCTCCGTCCATCACCACCCCCTTTTGTACCGCTTTGGCCGCCATAAGTGTGGCAGGGTATGCGCAGACGTGAGTCCCTTGCTCACTTTGCCACTGGATTCAAGCAAGCCGGGCTGAAGACGGCTGTAATGTCAGAAACCGGTCCTCGGAAGCTTGTTTCCGGTCCAGGGAAGGCGTGGCTTGGCAGTTCGGGCTGGACTGTTCCCATGAGGGAAAGGGTCAGACTGATTTGCATATAGCCATGTCTGAACTGGGGTGGCTGAGTGGGCTAAAGAACGGTGATGGATCAAACCCAGATCTTTTGACTGGGTGTGAGTGTTGATTGGTTCAGATGTTCCGTCCATCACCACCCCCTTTTGTACCGCTTTGGCCGCCATAAGTGTGGCAGGGTATGCGCAGACGTGAGTCCCTTGCTCACTTTGCCACTGGATTCAATCAAGCCGGGCTGAAGACGGCTGTAATGCCAGAAACCGGTCCTCGGAAGCTTGTTTCCGGTCCAGGGAAGGCATGGCTTGGCAGTTCGGGCTGGACTGTTCCCATGAGGCACAGGGTCAGACTGATTTGCATATAGCCATGTCTGACCTGGGGTGGCAGAGTGGGCTAAAGAACGGTGATGGATCAAACACAGATCTTTTGACTGGGTGTGAGTGTTTGTTTGGTTCAGATGCTCCGTCCATCACCACCCCCTTTTGTACCGCTTTGGCCGCCATAAGTGTGGCAGGGTATGCTCAGACGTGAGTCCCTTGCTCACTTTGCCACTGGATTCAAGCAAGCCGGGCTGAAGACGGCTGTAATGCCAGAAACCGGTCCTCGGAAGCTTGTTTCCGGTCCAGGGAAGGCATGGCTTGGCAGTTTGGGCTGGACTGTTCCCATGAGGCACAGGGTCAGACTGATTTGCATATAGCCATGTCTGAACTGGGGTGGCAGAGTGGGCTAAAGAACGGTGATGGATCAAACCCATATCTTTTGAGTAGGTGTGAGTGTTTGATTGGTTCGGATGCTCGGTCCATCACCACCCCCTTTTGTACCCCCCTTTTGTACCCCCCTTTTGTACCGCTTTGGCCACCATAAGTGTGGCAGGGTATGCTCAGACGTGAGTCCCTTGCTCACTTTGCCACTGGATTCAAGCAAGCCGGGCTGAAGATGGCTGTAGTGCCAGAAACCGGTCCTCGGAAGCTTGTTTCCGGTCCAGGGAAGGCATGGCTTGGCAGTTCGGGCTGGACTGTTCCCATGAGGCACAGGGTGAGACTGATTTGCATATAGCCATGTCTGAACTGGGGTGGCAGAGTGGGCTAAAGAACGCTGATGGATCAAACACAGATCTTTTGACTGGGTGTGATTGTTTGATTGGTTCAGATACTCCGTCCATCACCACCCCCTTTTGTACCGCTTTGGCGGCCATAAGTGTGGCAGGTTATGCTCCGACGTGAGTCTCTTGCTCACTTTGCCACTGGATTCAAGCAAGCCGGGCTGAAGACGGCTGTAATGCCTGAAATCGGTCCTCGGAAGCTTGTTTCCGGTCCAGGGAAGGCATGGCTTGGCAGTTCGGGCTGGACTGTTCCCATGAGGGAAAGGGTCAGACTGATTTGCATATAGCCATGTCTGAACTGGGGTGGCAGAGTGGGCTAAAGAACGGTGATGGATCAAACCCAGATCTTTTGACTGGGTGTGAGTGTTTGATTGGTTCAGATGTTCCGTCCATCACCACCCCCTTTTGTACCGCTTTGGCCGCCATAAGTGTGGCAGGGTATGCGCAGAGGTGAGTCCCTTGCTCACTTTGCCACTGGATTCAAGCAAGCCGGGCTGAAGACGGCTGTAATGCCAGAAACCGGTCCTCGGAAGCTTGTTTCCGGTCCAGGGAAGGCATGGCTTGGCAGTTCGGGCTGGACTGTTCCCATGAGGCACAGGGTCAGACTGATTTGCATATAGCCATGTCTGAACTGGGGTGGCAGAGTGGGCTAAAGAACGGTGATGGATCAAACACAGATCTTTTGACTGGGTGTGAGTGTTTGTTTGGTTCAGATGCTCCGTCCATCACCACCCCCTTTTGTACCGCTTTGGCCGCCATAAGTGTGGCAGGGTATGCTGAGACGTGAGTCCCTTGCTCACTTTGCCACTGGATTCAAGCAAGCCGGGCTGAAGATGGCTGTAATGCCAGAAACCGGTCCTCGGAAGCTTGTTTCCGGTCCAGGGAAGGCATGGCTTGGCAGTTTGGGCTGGACTGTTCCCATGAGGCACAGGGTCAGACTGATTTGCATATAGCCATGTCTGAACTGGGGTGGCAGAGTGGGCTAAAGAACGGTGATGGATCAAACCCAGATCTTTTGAGTAGGTGTGAGTGTTTGATTGGTTCAGATGCTCGGTCCATCACCACCCCCTTTTGTACCCCCCTTTTGTACCCCCCTTTTGTACCGCTTTGGCCACCATAAGTGTGGCAGGGTATGCTCAGACGTGAGTCCCTTGCTCACTTTGCCACTGGATTCAAGCAAGCCGGGCTGAAGATGGCTGTAGTGCCAGAAACCGGTCCTCGGAAGCTTGTTTCCGGTCCAGGGAAGGCATGGCTTGGCAGTTCGGGCTGGACTGTTCCCATGAGGCACAGGGTGAGACTGATTTGCATATAGCCATGTCTGAACTGGGGTGGCAGAGTGGGCTAAAGAACGCTGATGGATCAAACACAGATCTTTTGACTGGGTGTGATTGTTTGATTGGTTCAGATACTCCGTCCATCACCACCCCCTTTTGTACCGCTTTGGCGGCCATAAGTGTGGCAGGGTATGCTCCGACGTGAGTCCCTTGCTCACTTTGCCACTGGATTCAAGCAAGCCGGGCTGAAGACGGCTGTAATGCCAGAAACCGGTCCTCGGAAGCTTGTTTCCGGTCCAGGGAAGGCATGACTTGGCAGTTCGGGCTGGACTGTTCCCATGAGGCACAGGGTCAGACTGATTTGCATATAGCCATGTCTGAACTGGGGTGGAGGAGTGGGCTAAAGAACGGTGATGGATCAAACCCAGATCTTTTGACTGGGTGTGAGTAATTGATTGGTTCAGATGATCCGTCCATCACCACCCCCTTTTGTACCGCTTTGGCCGCCATAAGTGTGGCAGGGTATGCTCAGACGTGAGTCCCTTGCTCACTTTGCCACTGGATTCAAGCAAGCCGGGCTGAAGACGGCTGTAATGTCAGAAACCGGTCCTCGGAAGCTTGTTTCCGGTCCAGGGAAGGCATGGCTTGGCAGTTCGGGCTGGACTGTTCCCATGAGGGAAAGGGTCAGACTGATTTGCATATAGCCATGTCTGAACTGGGGTGGCTGAGTGGGCTAAAGAACGGTGATGGATCAAACCCAGATCTTTTGACTGGGTGTGAGTGTTTGATTGGTTCAGATGCTCCGTCCATCACCACCCCCTTTTGTACCGCTTTGGCCGCCATAAGTGTGGCAGGGTATGCGCAGACGTGAGTCCCTTGCTCACTTTGCCACTGGATTCAAGCAAGCCGGGCTGAAGACGGCTGTAATGCCAGAAACCGGTCCTCGGAAGCTTGTTTCCGGTCCAGGGAAGGCATGGCTTGGCAGTTCGGGCTGGACTGTTCCCATGAGGCACAGGGTCAGACTGATTTGCATATAGCCATGTCTGAACTGGGGTAGCAGAGTGGGCTAAAGAACGGTGATGTATCAAACACAGATCTTTTGACTGGGTGTGAGTGTTTGTTTGGTTCAGATGCTCCGTCCATCACCACCCCCTTTTGTACCGCTTTGGCCGCCATAAGTGTGGCAGGGTATGCTGAGACGTGAGTCCCTTGCTCACTTTGCCACTGGATTCAAGCAAGCCGGGCTGAAGATGGCTGTAATGCCAGAAACCGGTCCTCGGAAGCTTGTTTCCGGTCCAGCGAAGGCATGGCTTGGCAGTTTGGGCTGGACTGGTTCCATGAGGCACAGGGTCAGACTGATTTGCATATAGCCATGTCTGAACTGGGGTGGCAGAGTGGGCTAAAGAACGGTGATGGATCAAACCCAGATCTTTTGAGTAGGTGTGAGTGTTTGATTGGTTCAGATGCTCTGTCCATCACCACCCCCTTTTGTACCCCCCTTTTGTACCCTCCTTTTGTACCGCTTTGGCCACCATAAGTGTGGCAGGGTATGCTCAGACGTGAGTCCCTTGCTCACTTTGCCACTGGATTCAAGCAAGCCGGGCTGAAGATGGCTGTAATGCCAGAAACCGGTCCTCGGAAGCTTGTTTCCGGTCCAGGGAAGGCATGGCTTGGCAGTTCGGGCTGGACTGTTCCCATGAGGCACAGGGTGAGACTGATTTGCATATAGCCATGTCTGAACTGGGGTGGCAGAGTGGGCTAAAGAACGCTGATGGATCAAACACAGATCTTTTGACTGGGTGTGATTGTTTGATTGGTTCAGATACTCCGTCCATCACCACCCCCTTTTGTACCGCTTTGGCGGCCATAAGTGTGGCAGGGTATGCTCAGACGTGAGTCCCTTGCTCACTTTGCCACTGGATTCAAGCAAGCCGGGCTGAAGGCGGCTGTAATGCCAGAAACCGGTCCTCTGAAGCTTGTTTCCGGTCCAGGGAAGGCATGGCTTGGCAGTTCGGGCTGGACTGTTCCCATGAGGCACAGGGTCAGACTGATTTGCATATAGCCATGTCTGAACTGGGGTGGAGGAGTGGGCTAAAGAACGGTGATGGATCAAACCCAGATCTTTTGACTGGGTGTGAGTAATTGATTGGTTTAGATCATCCGTCCATCACCACCCCCTTTTGTACCGCTTTGGCCGCCATAAGTGTGGCAGGGTATGTTCAGACGTGAGTCCCTTGCCCACTTTGCCACTGGATTCAAGCAAGCCGGGCTGAAGACGACTGTAATGCCAGAAACCGGTCCTTGGAAGCTTGTTTCCATTCCAGGGAAGGCATGGCTTGGCAGTTCGGGCTGGACTGTTCCCATGAGGCACAGGGTCAGACTGATTTGCATATAGCCATGTCTGAACTGGGGTGGTAGAGTGTGCTAAAGAACGGTGATGGATCAAACCCAGATTTTTTGACTGGGTGTGTTTGATTGGTGCAGATGCTCCGTCCATCACCACCCCCTTTTGTACCGCTTTGGCCGCCATAAGTGTGGCAGGGTATGCTCAGACGTGAGTCCCTTGCTCACTTTGCCACTGGATTCAAGCAAGCCGGGCTGAAGACGGCTGTAATGCCTGAAACCGGTACTCGGAAGCTTGTTTCCGGTCCAGGGAAGGCATGGCTTGGCAGTTCGGGCTGGACTGTTCCCATGAGGCACAGGGTCAGACTGATTTGCATATAGCCATGTCTGGACTGGGGTGGCAGAGTGGGCTAAAGAACGGTGATGGATCAAACACAGATCTTTTTACTGGGTGTGAGTGTTTGATTGGTTCAGATGCTCCGTCCATCACCACCCCCTTTTGTACCGCTTTGGCCACCATAAGTGTGGCAGGGTATGCTCAGAAGTGAGTCCCTTGCTCACTTTGCCACTGGATTCAAGCAAGCCGGGCTGAAGACGACTGTAATGTCAGAAACCGGTCCTCGGAAGCTTGTTTCCGGTCCAGGGAAGGCATGGCTTGGCAGTTCGGGCTGGACTGTTCCCATGAGGGAAAGGGTCAGACTGATTTGCATATAGCCATGTCTGATTTGGGGTGGCTGAGTGGGCTAAAGAACGGTGATGGATCAAAACCAGATCTTTTGACTGGGTGTGAGTGTTTGATTGGTTCAGATGTTCCGTCCATCACCAGGCCCCTTTTGTACCGCTTTGGCCGCCATAAGTGTGGCAGGGTATGCACAGACGTGAGTCTCTTGCTCACTTTGCCACTGGATTCAAGCAAGCTGGGCTGAAGACGGCTGTAATGCCAGAAACTGGTCCTCGGAAGCTTGTTTCCGGTCCAGGGAAGGCATGGCTTGGCAGTTCGGGCTGGACTGTTCCCATGAGGCACAGGGTCAGACTGATGTGCATATAGCCATGTCTCAACTGGGGTGGCAGAGTGGGCTAAAGAACGGTGATGGATCAAACACAGATCTTTTGACTGGGTGTGAGTGTTTGTTTGGTTCAGATGCTCCGTCCATCACCACCCCCTTTTGTACCGCTTTGGCCGCCATAAGTGTGGCAGGGTATGCTGAGACGTGAGTCCCTTGCTCACTTTGCCACTGGATTCAAGCAAGCCGGGCTGAAGATGGCTGTAATGCCAGAAACCGGTCCTCGGAAGCTTGTTTCCGGTCCAGGGAAGGCATGGCTTGGCAGTTTGGGCTGGACTGTTCCCATGAGGCACAGGGTCAGACTGATTTGCATATAGCCATGTCTGAACTGGGGTGGCAGAGTGGGCTAAAGAACGGTGATGGATCAAACCCAGATCTTTTGAGTAGGTGTGAGTGTTTGATTGGTTCAGATGCTCGGTCCATCACCACCCCCTTTTGTACCCCCCTTTTGTACCCCCCTTTTGTACCGCTTTGGCCACCATAAGTGTGGCAGGGTATGCTCAGACGTGAGTCCCTTGCTCACTTTGCCACTGGATTCAAGCAAGCCGGGCTGAAGATGGCTGTAGTGCCAGAAACCGGTCCTCGGAAGCTTGTTTCCGGTCCAGGGAAGGCATGGCTTGGCAGTTCGGGCTGGACTGTTCCCATGAGGCACAGGGTGAGACTGATTTGCATATAGCCATGTCTGAACTGGGGTGGCAGAGTGGGCTAAAGAACGCTGATGGATCAAACACAGATCTTTTGACTGGGTGTGATTGTTTGATTGGTTCAGATACTCCGTCCATCACCACCCCCTTTTGTACCGCTTTGGCGGCCATAAGTGTGGCAGGGTATGCTCCGACGTGAGTCCCTTGCTCACTTTGCCACTGGATTCAAGCAAGCCGGGCTGAAGACGGCTGTAATGCCAGAAACCGGTCCTCGGAAGCTTGTTTCCGGTCCAGGGAAGGCATGACTTGGCAGTTCGGGCTGGACTGTTCCCATGAGGCACAGGGTCAGACTGATTTGCATATAGCCATGTCTGAACTGGGGTGGAGGAGTGGGCTAAAGAACGGTGATGGATCAAACCCAGATCTTTTGACTGGGTGTGAGTAATTGATTGGTTCAGATGATCCGTCCATCACCACCCCCTTTTGTACCGCTTTGGCCGCCATAAGTGTGGCAGGGTATGCTCAGACGTGAGTCCCTTGCTCACTTTGCCACTGGATTCAAGCAAGCCGGGCTGAAGACGGCTGTAATGTCAGAAACCGGTCCTCGGAAGCTTGTTTCCGGTCCAGGGAAGGCATGGCTTGGCAGTTCGGGCTGGACTGTTCCCATGAGGGAAAGGGTCAGACTGATTTGCATATAGCCATGTCTGAACTGGGGTGGCTGAGTGGGCTAAAGAACGGTGATGGATCAAACCCAGATCTTTTGACTGGGTGTGAGTGTTTGATTGGTTCAGATGCTCCGTCCATCACCACCCCCTTTTGTACCGCTTTGGCCGCCATAAGTGTGGCAGGGTATGCGCAGACGTGAGTCCCTTGCTCACTTTGCCACTGGATTCAAGCAAGCCGGGCTGAAGACGGCTGTAATGCCAGAAACCGGTCCTCGGAAGCTTGTTTCCGGTCCAGGGAAGGCATGGCTTGGCAGTTCGGGCTGGACTGTTCCCATGAGGCACAGGGTCAGACTGATTTGCATATAGCCATGTCTGAACTGGGGTGGCAGAGTGGGCTAAAGAACGGTGATGTATCAAACACAGATCTTTTGACTGGGTGTGAGTGTTTGTTTGGTTCAGATGCTCCGTCCATCACCACCCCCTTTTGTACCGCTTTGGCCGCCATAAGTGTGGCAGGGTATGCTGAGACGTGAGTCCCTTGCTCACTTTGCCACTGGATTCAAGCAAGCCGGGCTGAAGATGGCTGTAATGCCAGAAACCGGTCCTCGGAAGCTTGTTTCCGGTCCAGCGAAGGCATGGCTTGGCAGTTTGGGCTGGACTGGTTCCATGAGGCACAGGGTCAGACTGATTTGCATATAGCCATGTCTGAACTGGGGTGGCAGAGTGGGCTAAAGAACGGTGATGGATCAAACCCAGATCTTTTGAGTAGGTGTGAGTGTTTGATTGGTTCAGATGCTCTGTCCATCACCACCCCCTTTTGTACCCCCCTTTTGTACCCTCCTTTTGTACCGCTTTGGCCACCATAAGTGTGGCAGGGTATGCTCAGACGTGAGTCCCTTGCTCACTTTGCCACTGGATTCAAGCAAGCCGGGCTGAAGATGGCTGTAATGCCAGAAACCGGTCCTCGGAAGCTTGTTTCCGGTCCAGGGAAGGCATGGCTTGGCAGTTCGGGCTGGACTGTTCCCATGAGGCACAGGGTGAGACTGATTTGCATATAGCCATGTCTGAACTGGGGTGGCAGAGTGCGCTAAAGAACGCTGATGGATCAAACACAGATCTTTTGACTGGGTGTGATTGTTTGATTGGTTCAGATACTCCGTCCATCACCACCCCCTTTTGTACCGCTTTGGCGGCCATAAGTGTGGCAGGGTATGCTCAGACGTGAGTCCCTTGCTCACTTTGCCACTGGATTCAAGCAAGCCGGGCTGAAGGCGGCTGTAATGCCAGAAACCGGTCCTCTGAAGCTTGTTTCCGGTCCAGGGAAGGCATGGCTTGGCAGTTCGGGCTGGACTGTTCCCATGAGGCACAGGGTCAGACTGATTTGCATATAGCCATGTCTGAACTGGGGTGGAGGAGTGGGCTAAAGAACGGTGATGGATCAAACCCAGATCTTTTGACTGGGTGTGAGTAATTGATTGGTTCAGATGATCCGTCCATCACCACCCCCTTTTGTACCGCTTTGGCCGCCATAAGTGTGGCAGGGTATGTTCAGACGTGAGTCCCTTGCCCACTTTGCCACTGGATTCAAGCAAGCCGGGCTGAAGACGACTGTAATGCCAGAAACCGGTCCTTGGAAGCTTGTTTCCATTCCAGGGAAGGCATGGCTTGGCAGTTCGGGCTGGACTGTTCCCATGAGGCACAGGGTCAGACTGATTTGCATATAGCCATGTCTGAACTGGGGTGGTAGAGTGTGCTAAAGAACGGTGATGGATCAAACCCAGATTTTTTGACTGGGTGTGTTTGATTGGTGCAGATGCTCCGTCCATCACCACCCCCTTTTGTACCGCTTTGGCCGCCATAAGTGTGGCAGGGTATGCTCAGACGTGAGTCCCTTGCTCACTTTGCCACTGGATTCAAGCAAGCCGGGCTGAAGACGGCTGTAATGCCTGAAATCGGTCCTCGGAAGCTTGTTTCCGGTCCAGGGAAGGCATGGCTTGGCAGTTCGGGCTGGACTGTTCCCATGAGGCACAGGGTCAGACTGATTTGCATATAGCCATGTCTGGACTGGGGTGGCAGAGTGGGCTAAAGAACGGTGATGGATCAAACACAGATCTTTTTACTGGGTGTGAGTGTTTGATTGGTTCAGATGCTCCGTCCATCACCACCCCCTTTTGTACCGCTTTGGCCACCATAAGTGTGGCAGGGTATGCTCAGAAGTGAGTCCCTTGCTCACTTTGCCACTGGATTCAAGCAAGCCGGGCTGAAGACGACTGTAATGTCAGAAACCGGTCCTCGGAAGCTTGTTTCCGGTCCAGGGAAGGCATGGCTTGGCAGTTCGGGCTGGACTGTTCCCATGAGGGAAAGGGTCAGACTGATTTGCATATAGCCATGTCTGATTTGGGGTGGCTGAGTGGGCTAAAGAACGGTGATGGATCAAAACCAGATCTTTTGACTGGGTGTGAGTGTTTGTTTGGTTCAGATGCTCCGTCCATCACCACCCCCTTTTGTACCGCTTTGGCCGCCATAAGTGTGGCAGGGTATGCTGAGACGTGAGTCCCTTGCTCACTTTGCCACTGGATTCAAGCAAGCCGGGCTGAAGATGGCTGTAATGCCAGAAACCGGTCCTCGGAAGCTTGTTTCCGGTCCAGGGAAGGCATGGCTTGGCAGTTTGGGCTGGACTGTTCCCATGAGGCACAGGGTCAGACTGATTTGCATATAGCCATGTCTGAACTGGGGTGGCAGAGTGGGCTAAAGAACGGTGATGGATCAAACCCAGATCTTTTGAGTAGGTGTGAGTGTTTGATTGGTTCAGATGCTCGGTCCATCACCACCCCCTTTTGTACCCCCCTTTTGTACCCCCCTTTTGTACCGCTTTGGCCACCATAAGTGTGGCAGGGTATGCTCAGACGTGAGTCCCTTGCTCACTTTGCCACTGGATTCAAGCAAGCCGGGCTGAAGATGGCTGTAGTGCCAGAAACCGGTCCTCGGAAGCTTGTTTCCGGTCCAGGGAAGGCATGGCTTGGCAGTTCGGGCTGGACTGTTCCCATGAGGCACAGGGTGAGACTGATTTGCATATAGCCATGTCTGAACTGGGGTGGCAGAGTGGGCTAAAGAACGCTGATGGATCAAACACAGATCTTTTGACTGGGTGTGATTGTTTGATTGGTTCAGATACTCCGTCCATCACCACCCCCTTTTGTACCGCTTTGGCGGCCATAAGTGTGGCAGGGTATGCTCCGACGTGAGTCCCTTGCTCACTTTGCCACTGGATTCAAGCAAGCCGGGCTGAAGACGGCTGTAATGCCAGAAACCGGTCCTCGGAAGCTTGTTTCCGGTCCAGGGAAGGCATGACTTGGCAGTTCGGGCTGGACTGTTCCCATGAGGCACAGGGTCAGACTGATTTGCATATAGCCATGTCTGAACTGGGGTGGAGGAGTGGGCTAAAGAACGGTGATGGATCAAACCCAGATCTTTTGACTGGGTGTGAGTAATTGATTGGTTCAGATGATCCGTCCATCACCACCCCCTTTTGTACCGCTTTGGCCGCCATAAGTGTGGCAGGGTATGCTCAGACGTGAGTCCCTTGCTCACTTTGCCACTGGATTCAAGCAAGCCGGGCTGAAGACGGCTGTAATGTCAGAAACCGGTCCTCGGAAGCTTGTTTCCGGTCCAGGGAAGGCATGGCTTGGCAGTTCGGGCTGGACTGTTCCCATGAGGGAAAGGGTCAGACTGATTTGCATATAGCCATGTCTGAACTGGGGTGGCTGAGTGGGCTAAAGAACGGTGATGGATCAAACCCAGATCTTTTGACTGGGTGTGAGTGTTTGATTGGTTCAGATGCTCCGTCCATCACCACCCCCTTTTGTACCGCTTTGGCCGCCATAAGTGTGGCAGGGTATGCGCAGACGTGAGTCCCTTGCTCACTTTGCCACTGGATTCAAGCAAGCCGGGCTGAAGACGGCTGTAATGCCAGAAACCGGTCCTCGGAAGCTTGTTTCCGGTCCAGGGAAGGCATGGCTTGGCAGTTCGGGCTGGACTGTTCCCATGAGGCACAGGGTCAGACTGATTTGCATATAGCCATGTCTGAACTGGGGTGGCAGAGTGGGCTAAAGAACGGTGATGTATCAAACACAGATCTTTTGACTGGGTGTGAGTGTTTGTTTGGTTCAGATGCTCCGTCCATCACCACCCCCTTTTGTACCGCTTTGGCCGCCATAAGTGTGGCAGGGTATGCTGAGACGTGAGTCCCTTGCTCACTTTGCCACTGGATTCAAGCAAGCCGGGCCGAAGATGGCTGTAATGCCAGAAACCGGTCCTCGGAAGCTTGTTTCCGGTCCAGCGAAGGCATGGCTTGGCAGTTTGGGCTGGACTGGTTCCATGAGGCACAGGGTCAGACTGATTTGCATATAGCCATGTCTGAACTGGGGTGGCAGAGTGGGCTAAAGAACGGTGATGGATCAAACCCAGATCTTTTGAGTAGGTGTGAGTGTTTGATTGGTTCAGATGCTCTGTCCATCACCACCCCCTTTTGTACCCCCCTTTTGTACCCTCCTTTTGTACCGCTTTGGCCACCATAAGTGTGGCAGGGTATGCTCAGACGTGAGTCCCTTGCTCACTTTGCCACTGGATTCAAGCAAGCCGGGCTGAAGATGGCTGTAATGCCAGAAACCGGTCCTCGGAAGCTTGTTTCCGGTCCAGGGAAGGCATGGCTTGGCAGTTCGGGCTGGACTGTTCCCATGAGGCACAGGGTGAGACTGATTTGCATATAGCCATGTCTGAACTGGGGTGGCAGAGTGCGCTAAAGAACGCTGATGGATCAAACACAGATCTTTTGACTGGGTGTGATTGTTTGATTGGTTCAGATACTCCGTCCATCACCACCCCCTTTTGTACCGCTTTGGCGGCCATAAGTGTGGCAGGGTATGCTCAGACGTGAGTCCCTTGCTCACTTTGCCACTGGATTCAAGCAAGCCGGGCTGAAGGCGGCTGTAATGCCAGAAACCGGTCCTCTGAAGCTTGTTTCCGGTCCAGGGAAGGCATGGCTTGGCAGTTCGGGCTGGACTGTTCCCATGAGGCACAGGGTCAGACTGATTTGCATATAGCCATGTCTGAACTGGGGTGGAGGAGTGGGCTAAAGAACGGTGATGGATCAAACCCAGATCTTTTGACTGGGTGTGAGTAATTGATTGGTTCAGATGATCCGTCCATCACCACCCCCTTTTGTACCGCTTTGGCCGCCATAAGTGTGGCAGGGTATGTTCAGACGTGAGTCCCTTGCCCACTTTGCCACTGGATTCAAGCAAGCCGGGCTGAAGACGACTGTAATGCCAGAAACCGGTCCTTGGAAGCTTGTTTCCATTCCAGGGAAGGCATGGCTTGGCAGTTCGGGCTGGACTGTTCCCATGAGGCACAGGGTCAGACTGATTTGCATATAGCCATGTCTGATCTGGGGTGGTAGAGTGTGCTAAAGAACGGTGATGGATCAAACCCAGATTTTTTGACTGGGTGTGTTTGATTGGTGCAGATGCT
This sequence comes from Lissotriton helveticus, assembly GCF_964261635.1. NCBI lineage: Eukaryota > Metazoa > Chordata > Amphibia > Caudata > Salamandridae > Lissotriton > Lissotriton helveticus. The sequence continues at coordinate 1,092,613,944 of NC_136059.1, forward strand.
CCGTCCATCACCACCCCCTTTTGTACCGCTTTGGCCGCCATAAGTGTGGCAGGGTATGCTCAGACGTGAGTCCCTTGCTCACTTTGCCACTGGATTCAAGCAAGCCGGGCTGAAGACGGCTGTAATGCCTGAAATCGGTCCTCGGAAGCTTGTTTCCGGTCCAGGGAAGGCATGGCTTGGCAGTTCGGGCTGGACTGTTCCCATGAGGCACAGGGTCAGACTGATTTGCATATAGCCATGTCTGGACTGGGGTGGCAGAGTGGGCTAAAGAACGGTGATGGATCAAACACAGATCTTTTTACTGGGTGTGAGTGTTTGATTGGTTCAGATGCTCCGTCCATCACCACCCCCTTTTGTACCGCTTTGGCCACCATAAGTGTGGCAGGGTATGCTCAGAAGTGAGTCCCTTGCTCACTTTGCCACTGGATTCAAGCAAGCCGGGCTGAAGACGACTGTAATGTCAGAAACCGGTCCTCGGAAGCTTGTTTCCGGTCCAGGGAAGGCATGGCTTGGCAGTTCGGGCTGGACTGTTCCCATGAGGGAAAGGGTCAGACTGATTTGCATATAGCCATGTCTGATTTGGGGTGGCTGAGTGGGCTAAAGAACGGTGATGGATCAAAACCAGATCTTTTGACTGGGTGTGAGTGTTTGATTGGTTCAGATGTTCCGTCCATCACCAGGCCCCTTTTGTACCGCTTTGGCCGCCATAAGTGTGGCAGGGTATGCACAGACGTGAGTCTCTTGCTCACTTTGCCACTGGATTCAAGCAAGCTGGGCTGAAGACGGCTGTAATGCCAGAAACTGGTCCTCGGAAGCTTGTTTCCGGTCCAGGGAAGGCATGGCTTGGCAGTTCGGGCTGGACTGTTCCCATGAGGCACAGGGTCAGACTGATGTGCATATAGCCATGTCTCAACTGGGGTGGCAGAGTGGGCTAAAGAACGGTGATGGATCAAACACAGATCTTTTGACTGGGTGTGAGTGTTTGTTTGGTTCAGATGCTCCGTCCATCACCACCCCCTTTTGTACCGCTTTGGCCGCCATATGTGTGGCAGGGTATGCTGAGACGTGAGTCCCTTGCTCACTTTGCCACTGGATTCAAGCAAGCTGGGCTGAAGATGGCTGTAATGCCAGAAACCGGTCCTCGGAAGCTTGTTTCCGGTCCAGGGAAGGCATGGCTTGGCAGTTTGGGCTGGACTGTTCCCATGAGGCACAGGGTCAGACTGATTTGCATATAGCCATGTCTGAACTGGGGTGGCAGAGTGGGCTAAAGAACGGTGATGGATCAAACCCATATCTTTTGAGTAGGTGTGAGTGTTTGATTGGTTCAGATGCTCGGTCCATCACCACCCCCTTTTGTACCCCCCTTTTGTACCGCTTTGGCCACCATAAGTGTGGCAGGGTATGCTCAGACGTGAGTCCCTTGCTCACTTTGCCACTGGATTCAAGCAAGCTGGGCTGAAGATGGCTGTAGTGCCAGAAACCGGTCCTCGGAAGCTTGTTTCCGGTCCAGGGAAGGCATGGCTTGGCAGTTCGGGCTGGACTGTTCCCATGAGGCACAGGGTGAGACTGATTTGCATATAGCCATGTCTGAACTGGGGTGGCAGAGTGGGCTAAAGAACGCTGATGGATCAAACACAGATCTTTTGACTGGGTGTGATTGTTTGATTGGTTCAGATACTCCGTCCATCACCACCCCCTTTTGTACCGCTTTGGCGGCCATAAGTGTGGCAGGGTATGCTCCGACGTGAGTCCCTTGCTCACTTTGCCACTGGATTCAAGCAAGCCGGGCTGAAGACGGCTGTAATGCCAGAAACCGGTCCTCGGAAGCTTGTTTCCGGTCCAGGGAAGGCATGACTTGGCAGTTCGGGCTGGACTGTTCCCATGAGGCACAGGGTCAGACTGATTTGCATATAGCCATGTCTGAACTGGGGTGGAGGAGTGGGCTAAAGAACGGTGATGGATCAAACCCAGATCTTCTGACTGGGTGTGAGTAATTGATTGGTTCAGATGATCCGTCCATCACCACCCCCTTTTGTACCGCTTTGGCCGCCATAAGTGTGGCAGGGTATGCTCAGACGTGAGTCCCTTGCTCACTTTGCCACTGGATTCAAGCAAGCCGGGCTGAAGACGGCTGTAATGTCAGAAACCGGTCCTCGGAAGCTTGTTTCCGGTCCAGGGAAGGCGTGGCTTGGCAGTTCGGGCTGGACTGTTCCCATGAGGGAAAGGGTCAGACTGATTTGCATGTCGCCATGTCTGAACTGGGGTGGCTGAGTGGGCTAAAGAACGGTGATGGATCAAACCCAGATCTTTTGACTGGGTGTGAGTGTTTGATTGGTTCAGATGCTCCGTCCATCACCACCCCCTTTTGTACCGCTTTGGCCGCCATAAGTGTGGCAGGGTATGCGCAGACGTGAGTCCCTTGCTCACTTTGCCACTGGATTCAAGCAAGCCGGGCTGAAGACGGCTGTAATGTCAGAAACCGGTCCTCGGAAGCTTGTTTCCGGTCCAGGGAAGGCGTGGCTTGGCAGTTCGGGCTGGACTGTTCCCATGAGGGAAAGGGTCAGACTGATTTGCATATAGCCATGTCTGAACTGGGGTGGCTGAGTGGGCTAAAGAACGGTGATGGATCAAACCCAGATCTTTTGACTGGGTGTGAGTGTTTGATTGGTTCAGATGTTCCGTCCATCACCACCCCCTTTTGTACCGCTTTGGCCGCCATAAGTGTGGCAGGGTATGCGCAGACGTGAGTCCCTTGCTCACTTTGCCACTGGATTCAAGCAAGCCGGGCTGAAGACGGCTGTAATGCCAGAAACCGGTCCTCGGAAGCTTGTTTCCGGTCCAGGGAAGGCATGGCTTGGCAGTTTGGGCTGGACTGTTCCCATGAGGCACAGGGTCAGACTGATTTGCATATAGCCATGTCTGAACTGGGGTGGCAGAGTGGGCTAAAGAACGGTGATGGATCAAACACAGATCTTTTGACTGGGTGTGAGTGTTTGTTTGGTTCAGATGCTCCGTCCATCACCACCCCCTTTTGTACCGCTTTGGCCGCCATAAGTGTGGCAGGGTATGCTCAGACGTGAGTCCCTTGCTCACTTTGCCACTGGATTCAAGCAAGCCGGGCTGAAGACGGCTGTAATGCCAGAAACCGGTCCTCGGAAGCTTGTTTCCGATCCAGGGAAGGCATGGCTTGGCAGTTTGGGCTGGACTGTTCCCATGAGGCACAGGGTCAGACTGATTTGCATATAGCCATGTCTGAACTGGGGTGGCAGAGTGGGCTAAAGAACGGTGATGGATCAAACCCATATCTTTTGAGTAGGTGTGAGTGTTTGATTGGTTCAGATGCTCGGTCCATCACCACCCCCTTTTGTACCCCCCTTTTGTACCCCCCTTTTGTACCGCTTTGGCCACCATAAGTGTGGCAGGGTATGCTCAGACGTGAGTCCCTTGCTCACTTTGCCACTGGATTCAAGCAAGCCGGGCTGAAGATGGCTGTAGTGCCAGAAACCGGTCCTCGGAAGCTTGTTTCCGGTCCAGGGAAGGCATGGCTTGGCAGTTCGGGCTGGACTGTTCCCATGAGGCACAGGGTGAGACTGATTTGCATATAGCCATGTCTGAACTGGGGTGGCAGAGTGGGCTAAAGAACGCTGATGGATCAAACACAGATCTTTTGACTGGGTGTGATTGTTTGATTGGTTCAGATACTCCGTCCATCACCACCCCCTTTTGTACCGCTTTGGCGGCCATAAGTGTGGCAGGGTATGCTCCGACGTGAGTCCCTTGCTCACTTTGCCACTGGATTCAAGCAAGCCGGACTGAAGACGGCTGTAATGCCAGAAACCGGTCCTCGGAAGCTTGTTTCCGGTCCAGGGAAGGCATGACTTGGCAGTTCGGGCTGGACTGTTCCCATGAGGCACAGGGTCAGACTGATTTGCATATAGCCATGTCTGAACTGGGGTGGAGGAGTGGGCTAAAGAACGGTGATGGATCAAACCCAGATCTTTTGACTGGGTGTGAGTAATTGATTGGTTCAGATGATCCGTCCATCACCACCCCCTTTTGTACCGCTTTGGCCGCCATAAGTGTGGCAGGGTATGCTCAGACGTGAGTCCCTTGCTCACTTTGCCACTGGATTCAAGCAACCCGGGCTGAAGACGGCTGTAATGTCAGAAACCGGTCCTCGGAAGCTTGTTTCCGGTCCAGGGAAGGCGTGGCTTGGCAGTTCGGGCTGGACTGTTCCCATGAGGGAAAGGGTCAGACTGATTTGCATATAGCCATGTCTGAACTGGGGTGACTGAGTGGGCGTGGGCGTGGAGTAGTGTGGCTCACTGGTTAGAGGCGGCAGGCCTGAGAGCAGAAGTCAGCCTGGGACCAGGGTTCAATTCCCGACGCGGCAGGGTCCTGGACCTTGGTCAGCGGACTCGATAATTCTCGCTTCGGTGCTTACTCTAATCAGGGGTTCCACTCGGCAACTTCGGGCATTAGCTTGCCTAATCTCCACAAAGGCCCCACCAATTCTGGGGATGCCTGGCTCCACCTTGGGGACTCCCAGCAAGGGACCATCCCACAGGGAAAGCCAGGACGGGTTCCCCAGAGTTATACAGCGCCGGGACGCCCCGTTGCTGGGGCAGCTGTGCGCTTTACAAGTAAACTACATATACATTTACATTTAAAGAACGGTGATGGATCAAACCCAGATCTTTTGACTGGGTGTGAGTGTTTGATTGTGTGGTAAATAAATAAATAATACCCTATTTTTGAATGCATAAATGAATAACAGATAGCTCAATAAATAAGAGTCAAGATTCGAGGTAGTAGGAGTTTGCAGGTTTATTACAGCATAAAGGACAGGAACAGGACCACCTGCACAGAAATAGGATGGCAAGGCCCAGCAGCGCTGCCGGGGTCAGGATCGGGACAAGGGGAACAACTTTTTAATAACAGTGCATGAGCATATATACATAACGCAAACACATAGCATTACATTGCAATAGGCGTAGCAGTGGGTGGAGCAAAAGGCGTGACGCGTAGCAGTCGCGAAAGATAAGGGTGAAAAGAGGTGTAACAGGGCGTATACATAGACATGTGATGCAAACGTAACAGAATATGTCATGAATGGGGCGGAAACCATGGAGGGGGCTACCTGAGGAGCCGGGACCTCTACCCTGATGGTGCGCGCAAACTAGCAATGACGTGTTACTAAGAGAAGCTGGGGGCTATGAACTCTGTGCTAGGAGCAGAGACTGAAGTCTGGAGAGTCAGGGCGACATGTACCTAAACAGTATCTAGTATCCGATGTTTAGAGAACATGTTGATATAAACTAGAAGTCAGGAGGGGAAAGGCTAACTTGATTCTAAGACTGGACCTACATGTAGTGCGTGATGAAGAATATTAAATGACCATTAAATGCAGTGTTTCTCTAACGTGGAGACGTGAAGGCTAGACAATGACGGAAACTATCGATGCGATTCAGTAGCTTTAGGAATGCAGAGAAGGAGGACTGAACTGATAACTGGAATCATAACATATTCTTGGCAGACTCAGAGGCAGAGCCAGGGTGAGCCGGGCACTGCGAGGCAGGAAGTAAGTGAAGGGTCGAGGATACAGGTGGGGGCTGTATCGCTCCTCAGCGAGGTTTCAGGAGACAGGAGCTGAATCTGGTGTCCAGGCCCTTTTGAGGCCTAGAAACGGGGACTTTTCAATAGAATAACGTGCACACTGAGAAACGTGGCAACGTAGCTTTACATAGGCCTGATATTCGTAGTATTCACGAGAACTGGAAACTGGCATACTAGAGGTGGACACAACTGTAATTGCGTCATTAATCGAACATAGGGAATGCATATGCATATTTAATCATGCACACATAACATATGATGGATGACACGTAGGGACACAGAACATGGCAAAATTTACTTTTCCACAATTGGTTCAGATGCTCCGTCCGTCACCACCCCCTTTTGTACCGCTTTGGCCGCCATAAGTGTGGAAGGGTATGCGCAGACGTGAGTCCCTTGCTCACTTTGCCACTGGATTCAAGCAAGCCGGGCTGAAGACGGCTGTAATGTCAGAAACCGGTCCTCGGAAGCTTGTTTCCGGTCCAGGGAAGGCGTGGCTTGGCAGTTCGGGCTGGACTGTTCCCATGAGGGAAAGGGTCAGACTGATTTGCATATAGCCATGTCTGAACTGGGGTGGCTGAGTGGGCTAAAGAACGGTGATGGATCAAACCCAGATCTTTTGACTGGGTGTGAGTGTTTGATTGGTTCAGATGTTCCGTCCATCACCACCCCCTTTTGTACCGCTTTGGCCGCCATAAGTGTGGCAGGGTATGCGCAGACGTAAGTCCCTTGCTCACTTTGTCACTGGATTCAAGCAAGCCGGGCTGAAGACGGCTGTAATGCCAGAAACCGGTCCTCGGAAGCTTGTTTCCGGTCCAGGGAAGGCATGGCTTGGCAGTTCGGGCTGGACTGTTCCCATGAGGCACAGGGTCAGACTGATTTGCATATAGCCATGTCTGAACTGGGGTGGCAGAGTGGGCTAAAGAACGGTGATGGATCAAACACAGATCTTTTGACTGGGTGTGAGTGTTTGTTTGGTTTAGATGCTCCGTCCATCACCACCCCCTTTTGTACCGCTTTGGCCGCCATAAGTGTGGCAGGGTATGCTCAGACGTGAGTCCCTTGCTCACTTTGCCACTGGATTCAAGCAAGCCGGGCTGAAGACGGCTGTAATGCCAGAAACCGGTCCTCGGAAGCTTGTTTCCGGTCCAGGGAAGGCATGGCTTGGCAGTTCGGGCTGGACTGTTCCCATGAGGCACAGGGTCAGACTGATTTGCATATAGCCATGTCTGAACTGGGGTGGCTGAGTGGGCTAAAGAACGGTGATGGATCAAACCCAGATCTTTTGACTGGGTGTGAGTGTTTGATTGGTTCAGATGTTCCGTCCATCACCACCCCCTTTTGTACCGCTTTGGCCGCCATAAGTGTGGCAGGGTATGCTCAGACGTGAGTCCCTTGCTCACTTTGCCACTGGATTCAAGCAAGCCGGGCTGAAGACGGCTGTAATGTCAGAAACCGGTCCTCGGAAGCTTGTTTCCGGTCCAGGGAAGGCGTGGCTTGGCAGTTCGGGCTGGACTGTTCCCATGAGGGAAAGGGTCAGACTGATTTGCATATAGCCATGTCTGAACTGGGGTGGCTGAGTGGGCTAAAGAACGGTGATGGATCAAACCCAGATCTTTTGACTGGGTGTGAGTGTTTGATTGGTTCAGATGTTCCGTCCATCACCACCCCCTTTTGTACCGCTTTGGCCGCCATAAGTGTGGCAGGGTATGCGCAGACGTAAGTCCCTTGCTCACTTTGTCACTGGATTCAAGCAAGCCGGGCTGAAGACGGCTGTAATGCCAGAAACCGGTCCTCGGAAGCTTGTTTCCGGTCCAGGGAAGGCATGGCTTGGCAGTTCGGGCTGGACTGTTCCCATGAGGCACAGGGTCAGACTGATTTGCATATAGCCATGTCTGAACTGGGGTGGCAGAGTGGGCTAAAGAACGGTGATGGATCAAACACAGATCTTTTGACTGGGTGTGAGTGTTTGTTTGGTTTAGATGCTCCGTCCATCACCACCCCCTTTTGTACCGCTTTGGCCGCCATAAGTGTGGCAGGGTATGCTCAGACGTGAGTCCCTTGCTCACTTTGCCACTGGATTCAAGCAAGCCGGGCTGAAGACGGCTGTAATGCCAGAAACCGGTCCTCGGAAGCTTGTTTCCGGTCCAGGGAAGGCATGGCTTGGCAGTTCGGGCTGGACTGTTCCCATGAGGCACAGGGTCAGACTGATTTGCATATAGCCATGTCTGGACTGGGGTGGCAGAGTGGGCTAAAGAACGGTGATGGATCAAACACAGATCTTTTTACTGGGTGTGAGTGTTTGATTGGTTCAGATGCTCCGTCCATCACCACCCCCTTTTGTACCGCTTTGGCCACCATAAGTGTGGCAGGGTATGCTCAGAAGTGAGTCCCTTGCTCACTTTGCCACTGGATTCAAGCAAGCCGGGCTGAAGACGGCTGTAATGTCAGAAACCGGTCCTCGGAAGCTTGTTTCCGGTCCAGGGAAGGCATGGCTTGGCAGTTCGGGCTGGACTGTTCCCATGAGGGAAAGGGTCAGACTGATTTGCATATAGCCATGTCTGAACTGGGGTGGCTGAGTCGGCTAAAGAACGGTGATGGATCAAAACCAGATCTTTTGACTGGGTGTGAGTGTTTGATTGGTTCAGATGTTCCGTCCATCACCAGCCCCTTTTGTACCGCTTTGGCCGCCATAAGTGTGGCAGGGTATGCGCAGACGTGAGTCTCTTGCTCACTTTGCCACTGGATTCAAGCAAGCCGGGCTGAAGACGGCTGTAATGCCAGAAACCGGTCCTCGGAAGCTTGTTTCCGGTCCAGGGAAGGCATGGCTTGGCAGTTCGGGCTGGACTGTTCCCATGAGGCACAGGGTCAGACTGATGTGCATATAGCCATGTCTCAACTGGGGTGGCAGAGTGGGCTAAAGAACGGTGATGGATCAAACACAGATCTTTTGACTGGGTGTGAGTGTTTGTTTGGTTCAGATGCTCCGTCCATCACCACCCCCTTTTGTACCGCTTTGGCCGCCATATGTGTGGCAGGGTATGCTGAGACGTGAGTCCCTTGCTCATTTTGTCACTGGATTCAAGCAAGCTGGGCTGAAGATGGCTGTAATGCCAGAAACCGGTCCTCGGAAGCTTGTTTCCGGTCCAGGGAAGGCATGGCTTGGCAGTTTGGGCTGGACTGTTCCCATGAGGCACAGGGTCAGACTGATTTGCATATAGCCATGTCTGAACTGGGGTGGCAGAGTGGGCTAAAGAACGGTGATGGATCAAACCCATATCTTTTGAGTAGGTGTGAGTGTTTGATTGGTTCAGATGCTCGGTCCATCACCACCCCCTTTTGTACCCCCCTTTTGTACCGCTTTGGCCACCATAAGTGTGGCAGGGTATGCTCAGACGTGAGTCCCTTGCTCACTTTGCCACTGGATTCAAGCAAGCTGGGCTGAAGATGGCTGTAGTGCCAGAAACCGGTCCTCGGAAGCTTGTTTCCGGTCCAGGGAAGGCATGGCTTGGCAGTTCGGGCTGGACTGTTCCCATGAGGCACAGGGTGAGACTGATTTGCATATAGCCATGTCTGAACTGGGGTGGCAGAGTGGGCTAAAGAACGCTGATGGATCAAACACAGATCTTTTGACTGGGTGTGATTGTTTGATTGGTTCAGATACTCCGTCCATCACCACCCCCTTTTGTACCGCTTTGGCGGCCATAAGTGTGGCAGGGTATGCTCCGACGTGAGTCCCTTGCTCACTTTGCCACTGGATTCAAGCAAGCCGGGCTGAAGACGGCTGTAATGCCAGAAACCGGTCCTCGGAAGCTTGTTTCCGGTCCAGGGAAGGCATGACTTGGCAGTTCGGGCTGGACTGTTCCCATGAGGCACAGGGTCAGACTGATTTGCATATAGCCATGTCTGAACTGGGGTGGAGGAGTGGGCTAAAGAACGGTGATGGATCAAACCCAGATCTTTTGACTGGGTGTGAGTAATTGATTGGTTCAGATGATCCGTCCATCACCACCCCCTTTTGTACCGCTTTGGCCGCCATAAGTGTGGCAGGGTATGCTCAGACGTGAGTCCCTTGCTCACTTTGCCACTGGATTCAAGCAAGCCGGGCTGAAGACGGCTGTAATGTCAGAAACCGGTCCTCGGAAGCTTGTTTCCGGTCCAGGGAAGGCGTGGCTTGGCAGTTCGGGCTGGACTGTTCCCATGAGGGAAAGGGTCAGACTGATTTGCATGTAGCCATGTCTGAACTGGGGTGGCTGAGTGGGCTAAAGAACGGTGATGGATCAAACCCAGATCTTTTGACTGGGTGTGAGTGTTTGATTGGTTCAGATGCTCCGTCCATCACCACCCCCTTTTGTACCGCTTTGGCCGCCATAAGTGTGGCAGGGTATGCGCAGACGTGAGTCCCTTGCTCACTTTGCCACTGGATTCAAGCAAGCCGGGCTGAAGACGGCTGTAATGTCAGAAACCGGTCCTCGGAAGCTTGTTTCCGGTCCAGGGAAGGCGTGGCTTGGCAGTTCGGGCTGGACTGTTCCCATGAGGGAAAGGGTCAGACTGATTTGCATATAGCCATGTCTGAACTGGGGTGGCTGAGTGGGCTAAAGAACGGTGATGGATCAAACCCAGATCTTTTGACTGGGTGTGAGTGTTTGATTGGTTCAGATGTTCCGTCCATCACCACCCCCTTTTGTACCGCTTTGGCCGCCATAAGTGTGGCAGGGTATGCGCAGACGTGAGTCCCTTGCTCACTTTGCCACTGGATTCAAGCAAGCCGGGCTGAAGACGGCTGTAATGCCAGAAACCGGTCCTCGGAAGCTTGTTTCCGGTCCAGGGAAGGCATGGCTTGGCAGTTCGGGCTGGACTGTTCCCATGAGGCACAGGGTCAGACTGATTTGCATATAGCCATGTCTGAACTGGGGTGGCAGAGTGGGCTAAAGAACGGTGATGGATCAAACCCAGATCTTTTGAGTAGGTGTGAGTGTTTGATTGGTTCAGATGCTCGGTCCATCACCACCCCCTTTTGTACCCCCCTTTTGTACCCCCCTTTTGTACCGCTTTGGCCACCATAAGTGTGGCAGGGTATGCTCAGACGTGAGTCCCTTGCTCACTTTGCCACTGGATTCAAGCAAGCCGGACTGAAGACGGCTGTAATGCCAGAAACCGGTCCTCGGAAGCTTGTTTCCGGTCCAGGGAAGGCATGACTTGGCAGTTCGGGCTGGACTGTTCCCATGAGGCACAGGGTCAGACTGATTTGCATATAGCCATGTCTGAACTGGGGTGGAGGAGTGGGCTAAAGAACGGTGATGGATCAAACCCAGATCTTTTGACTGGGTGTGAGTAATTGATTGGTTCAGGTGATCCGTCCATCACCACCCCCTTTTGTACCGCTTTGGCCGCCATAAGTGTGGCAGGGTATGCTCAGACGTGAGTCCCTTGCTCACTTTGCCACTGGATTCAAGCAAGCCGGGCTGAAGACGGCTGTAATGTCAGAAACCGGTCCTCGGAAGCTTGTTTCCGGTCCAGGGAAGGCGTGGCTTGGCAGTTCGGGCTGGACTGTTCCCATGAGGGAAAGGGTCAGACTGATTTGCATATAGCCATGTCTGAACTGGGGTGACTGAGTGGGCGTGGGCGTGGAGTAGTGTGGCTCACTGGTTAGAGGCGGCAGGCCTGAGAGCAGAAGTCAGCCTGGGACCAGGGTTCAATTCCCGACGCGGCAGGGTCCTGGACCTTGGTCAGCGGACTCGATAATTCTCGCTTCGGTGCTTACTCTAATCAGGGGTTCCACTCGGCAACTTCGGGCATTAGCTTGCCTAACCTCCACAACGGCCCCACCAATTCTGGGGATGCCTGGCTCCACCTTGGGGACTCCCAGCAAGGGACCATCCCACAGGGAAAGCCAGGACGGGTTCCCCAGAGTTATACAGCGCCGGAACGCCCCGTTGCTGGGGCAGCTGTGCGCTTTACAAGTAAACTACATATACATTTACATTTAAAGAACGGTGATGGATCAAACCCAGATCTTTTGACTGGGTGTGAGTGTTTGATTGGTTCAGATGCTCCGTCCATCACCACCCCCTTTTGTACCGCTTTGGCCGCCATAAGTGTGGCAGGGTATGCGCAGACGTGAGTCCCTTGCTCACTTTGCCACTGGATTCAAGCAAGCCGGGCTGAAGACAGCTGTAATGTCAGAAACCGGTCCTCGGAAGCTTGTTTCCGGTCCAGGGAAGGCGTGGCTTGGCAGTTCGGGCTGGACTGTTCCCATGAGGGAAAGGGTCAGACTGATTTGCATATAGCCATGTCTGAACTGGGGTGGCTGAGTGGGCTAAAGAACGGTGATGGATCAAACCCAGATCTTTTGACTGGGTGTGAGTGTTTGATTGGTTCAGATGTTCCGTCCATCACCACCCCCTTTTGTACCGCTTTGGCCGCCATAAGTGTGGCAGGGTATGCGCAGACGTGAGTCCCTTGCTCACTTTGCCACTGGATTCAAGCAAGCCGGGCTGAAGACGGCTGTAATGCCAGAAACCGGTCCTCGGAATCTTGTTTCCGGTTCAGGGAAGGCATGGCTTGGCAGTTCGGGCTGGACTGTTCCCATGAGGCACAGGGTCAGACTGATTTGCATATAGCCATGTCTGAACTGGGGTGGCAGAGTGGGCTAAAGAACGGTGATGGATCAAACACAGATCTTTTGACTGGGTGTGAGTGTTTGTTTGGTTCAGATGCTCCGTTCATCACCACCCCCTTTTGTACCGCTTTGGCTGCCATAAGTGTGGCAGGGTATGCTCAGACGTGAGTCCCTTGCTCACTTTGCCACTGGATTCAAGCAAGCCGGGCTGAAGACGGCTGTAATGCCAGAAACCGGTCCTCGGAAGCTTGTTTCCGGTCCAGGGAAGGCATGGCTTGGCAGTTCGGGCTGGACTGTTCCCATGAGGCACAGGGTCAGACTGATTTGCATATAGCCATGTCTGAACTGGGGTGGCAGAGTGGGCTAAAGAACGGTGATGGATCAAACACAGATCTTTTGACTGGGTGTGAGTGTTTGTTTGGTTCAGATGCTCCGTCCATCACCACCCCCTTTTGTACCGCTTTGGCCGCCATAAGTGTGGCAGGGTATGCTGAGACGTGAGTCCCTTGCTCACTTTGCCACTGGATTCAAGCAAGCCGGGCTGAAGACGGCTGTAATGCCAGAAACCGGTCCTCGGAAGCTTGTTTCCGGTCCAGGGAAGGCATGGCTTGGCAGTTCGGGCTGGACTGTTCCCATGAGGCACATGGTCAGACTGATTTGCATATAGCCATGTCTGAACTGGGGTGGCAGAGTGGGCTAAAGAACCGTGATGGATCAAACACAGATCTTTTGACTGGGTGTGAGTGTTTGTTTGGTTCAGATGCTCCGTCCATCACCACCCCCTTTTGCACCGCTTTGGCCGCCATAAGTGTGGCAGGGTATGCTGAGACGTGAGTCCCTTGCTCACTTTGCCACTGGATTCAAGCAAGCCGGGCTGAAGATGGCTGTAATGCCAGAAACCGGTCCTCGGAAGCTTGTTTCCGGTCCAGGGAAGGCATGGCTTGGCAGTTCGGGCTGGACTGTTTCCATGAGGCAAAGGGTCAGACTGATTTGCATATAGCCATGTTTGAACTGGGGTGGCAGAGTGGGCTAAAGAATGGTGATGGATCAAACACAGATCTTTTGACTGGGTGTGAGTGTTTGATTGTTCAGATGCTCCGTCCATCACCACCCCCTTTTGTACCGCTTTGGCCGCCATAAGTGTGGCAGGGTATGCTTAGATGTGAGTCCCTTGCTCACTTTGCCACTGGATTCAAGCAAGCCGGGCTGAAGACATCTGTAATGCCAGAAACCGGTCCTCAGAAGCTTGTTTCCGGTCCAGGGAAGGCATGGCTTGGCAGTTTGGGCTGGACTGTTCCCATGAGGCACAGGGTCAGACTGATTTGCATATAGCCATGTCTGAACTGGGGTGGCAGAGTGGGCTAAAGAACGGTGATGGATCAAACCCAGATCTTTTGAGTAGGTGTGAGTGTTTGATTAGTTCAGATGCTCTGTCCATCACCACCCCCTTTTGTACCCCCCTTTTGTACCCCCCTTTTGTACCGCTTTGGCCACCATAAGTGTGGCAGGGTATGCTCAGACGTGAGTCCCTTGCTCACTTTGCCACTGGATTCAAGCAAGCCGGGCTGAAGATGGCTGTAATGCCAGAAACCGGTCCTCGGAAGCTTGTTTCCGGTCCAGGGAAGGCATGGCTTGGCAGTTCGGGCTGGACTGTTCCCATGAGGCACAGGGTGAGACTGATTTGCATATAGCCATGTCTGAACTGCGGTGGCAGAGTGGGCTAAAGAACGCTGATGGATCAAACACAGATCTTTTGACTGGGTGTGATTTTTTGATTGGTTCAGATACTCCGTCCATCACCACCCCCTTTTGTACCGCTTTGGCGGCCATAAGTGTGGCAGGGTATGCTCAGACGTGAGTCCCTTGCTCACTTTGCCACTGGATTCAAGCAAGCCGGGCTGAAGACAGCTGTAATGCCAGAAACCGGTCCTCGGAAGCTTGTTTCCGGTCCAGGGAAGGCATGGCTTGGCAGTTCGGGCTGGACTGTTCCCATGAGGCACAGGGTCAGACTGATTTGCATATAGCCATGTCTGAACTGGGGTGGAGGAGTGGGCTAAAGAACGGTGATGGATCAAACCCAGATCTTTTGACTGGGTGTGAGTAATTGATTGGTTCAGATGATCCGTCCATCACCACCCCCTTTTGTACCGCTTTGGCCGCCATAAATGTGGCAGGATATGTTCAGACGTGAGTCCCTTGCTCACTTTGCCACTGGATTCAAGCAAGCCGGGCTGAAGACGACTGTAATGCCAGAAACCGGTCCTTGGAAGCTTGTTTCCGTTCCAGGAAAGGCATGGCTTGGCAGTTCGGGCTGGACTGTTCCCATGAGGCACAGGGTCAGACTGATTTGCATATAGACATGTCTGAACTGGGGTGGCAGAGTGGGCTAAAGAACGGTGATGGATCAAACACAGATCTTTTGACTGGGTGTGAGTGTTTGCTTGGTTCAGATGCTCCGTCCATCACCACCCCCTTTTGTACCGCTTTGGCCGCCATAAGTGTGGCAGGGTATGCTTAGACGTGAGTCCCTTGCTCACTTTGCCACTGGATTCAAGCAAGCCGGGCTGAAGACATCTGTAATGCCAGAAACCGGTCCTCAGAAGCTTGTTTCCGGTCCAGGGAAGGCATGGCTTGGCAGTTTGGGCTGGACTGTTCCCATGAGGCACAGGGTCAGACTGATTTGCATATAGCCATGTCTGAACTGGGGTGGCAGAGTGGGCTAAAGAATGGTGATGGATCAAACCCAGATCTTTTGAGTAGGTGTGAGTGTTTGATTGGTTCAGATGCTCTGTCCATCACCACCCCCTTTTGTACCGCTTTGGCCGCCATAAGTGTGGCAGGATATGTTCAGACGTGAGTCCCTTGCTCACTTTGCCACTGGATTCAAGCAAGCCGGGCTGAAGACGACTGTAATGCCAGAAACCGGTCCTCGGAAGCTTGTTTCCGGTCCAGGGAAGGCATGGCTTGGCAGTTCGGGCTGGACTGTTCCCATGAGGCACAGGGTCAGACTGATTTGCATATAGCCATGTCTGAACTGGGGTGGAGGAGTGGGCTAAAGAACGGTGATGGATCAAACCCAGATCTTTTGACTGGGTGTGAGTAATTGATTGGTTCAGATGATCCGTCCATCACCACCCCCTTTTGTACCGCTTTGGCCGCCATAAGTGTGGCAGGATATGTTCAGACGTGAGTCCCTTGCTCACTTTGCCACTGGATTCAAGCAAGCCGGGCTGAAGACGACTGTAATGCCAGAAACCGGTCCTTGGAAGCTTGTTTCCGTTCCAGGAAAGGCATGGCTTGGCAGTTCGGGCTGGACTGTTCCCATGAGGCACAGGGTCAGACTGATTTGCATATAGACATGTCTGAACTGGGGTGGCAGAGTGGGCTAAAGAACGGTGATGGATCAAACACAGATCTTTTGACTGGGTGTGAGTGTTTGTTTGGTTCAGATGCTCCGTCCATCACCACCCCCTTTTGTACCGCTTTGGCCGCCATAAGTGTGGCAGGGTATGCTTAGACGTGAGTCCCTTGCTCACTTTGCCACTGGATTCAAGCAAGCCGGGCTGAAGACATCTGTAATGCCAGAAACCGGTCCTCAGAAGCTTGTTTCCGGTCCAGGGAAGGCATGGCTTGGCAGTTTGGGCTGGACTGTTCCCATGAGGCACAGGGTCAGACTGATTTGCATATAGCCATGTCTGAACTGGGGTGGCAGAGTGGGCTAAAGAATGGTGATGGATCAAACCCAGATCTTTTGAGTAGGTGTGAGTGTTTGATTGGTTCAGATGCTCTGTCCATCACCACCCCCTTTTGTACCGCTTTGGCCGCCATAAGTGTGGCAGGATATGTTCAGACGTGAGTCCCTTGCTCACTTTGCCACTGGATTCAAGCAAGCCGGGCTGAAGACGACTGTAATGCCAGAAACCGGTCCTTGGAAGCTTGTTTCCGTTCCATGAAAGGCATGGCTTGGCAGTTCGGGCTGGACTGTTCCCATGAGGCA
Source organism: Lissotriton helveticus (assembly GCF_964261635.1). NCBI lineage: Eukaryota > Metazoa > Chordata > Amphibia > Caudata > Salamandridae > Lissotriton > Lissotriton helveticus. The sequence continues at coordinate 1,092,630,179 of NC_136059.1, forward strand.
CAGGGTCAGACTGATTTGCATATAGACATGTCTGAACTGGGGTGGCAGAGTGGGCTAAAGAACGGTGATGGATCAAACACAGATCTTTTGACTGGGTGTGAGTGTTTGTTTGGTTCAGATGCTCCGTCCATCACCACCCCCTTTTGTACCGCTTTGGCCGCCATAAGTGTGGCAGGGTATGCTTAGACGTGAGTCCCTTGCTCACTTTGCCACTGGATTCAAGCAAGTCGGGCTGAAGACATCTGTAATGCCAGAAACCGGTCCTCAGAAGCTTGTTTCCGGTCCAGGGAAGGCATGGCTTGGCAGTTTGGGCTGGACTGTTCCCATGAGGCACAGGGTCAGACTGATTTGCATATAGCCATGTCTCAACTGGGGTGGCAGAGTGGGCTAAAGAATGGTGATGGATCAAACCCAGATCTTTTGAGTAGGTGTGAGTGTTTGATTGGTTCAGATGCTCTGTCCATCACCACCCCCTTTTGTACCCCCCTTTTGTACCCCCCTTTTGTACCGCTTTGGCCACCATAAGTGTGGCAGGGTATGCTCAGACGTGAGTCCCTTGCTCACTTTGCCAAAGGATTCAAGCAAGCCGGGCTGAAGACGGCTGTAATGCCTGAAACCTGTCCTCGGAAGCTTGTTTCCGGTCCAGGGAAGGCATGGCTTGGCAGTTCGGGCTGGACTGTTCCCATGAGGCACAGGGTCAGACTGATTTGCATATAGCCATGTCTGGACTGGGGTGGCAGAGTGGGCTAAAGAACGGTGATGGATCAAACACAGATCTTTTTACTGGGTGTGAGTGTTTGATTGGTTCAGATGCTCCGTCCATCACCACCCCCTTTTGTACCGCTTTGGCCGCCATAAGTGTGGCAGGGTATGCTCAGAAGTGAATCCCTTGCTCACTTTGCCACTGGATTCAAGCAAGCCGGGCTGAAGACGGCTGTAATGTCAGAAACCGGTCCTCGGAAGCTTGTTTCCGGTCCAGGGAAGGCGTGGCTTGGCAGTTCGGCCTAAACTGTTTCCATGAGGGAAAGGGTCAGACTGATTTGCATATAGCCATGTCTGAACTGGGGTGGCTGAGTGGGCTAAAGAACGGTGATGGATCAAACCCAGATCTTTTGACTGGGTGTGAGTGTTTGATTGGTTCAGATGTTCCGTCCATCACCACCCCCTTTTGTACCGCTTTGGCCGCCATAAGTGTGGCAGGGTATGCGCAGACGTGAGTCCCTTGCTCACTTTGCCACTGGATTCAAGCAAGCCGGGCTGAAGACGGCTGTAATGCCAGAAACCGGTCCTCTGAAGCTTGTTTCCGGTCCAGGGAAGGCATGGCTTGGCAGTTCGGGCTGGACTGTTCCCATGAGGCACAGGGTCGGACTGATTTGCATATAGCCATGTCTCAACTGGGGTGGCAGAGTGGGCTAAAGAACGGTGATGGATCAAACACAGATCTTTTGACTGGGTGTGAGTGTTTGTTTGGTTCAGATGCTCCGTCCATCACCACCCCCTTTTGTACCACTTTGGCCGCCATAAGTTTGGCAGGGTATGCTGAGACGTGAGTCCCTTGCTCACTTTGCCACTGGATTCAAGCAAGCCGGGCTGAAGATGGCTGTAATGCCAGAAACCGGTCCTCGGAAGCTTGTTTCCGGTCCAGGGAAGGCATGGCTTGGCAGTTTGGGCTGGACTGTACCCATGAGGCACAGGGTCAGACTGATTTGCATATAGCCATGTCTGAACTGGGGTGGCAGAGTGGGCTAAAGAACGGTGATGGATCAAACCCATATCTTTTGAGTAGGTGTGAGGGTTTGATTGGTTCAGATGCTCGGTCCATCACCACCCCCTTTTGTACCCCCCTTTTGTACCCCCCTTTTGTACCGCTTTGGCCACCATAAGTGTGGCAGGGTATGCTCAGACGTGAGTCCCTTGCTCACTTTGCCACTGGATTCAAGCAAGCCGGGCTGAAGATGGCTGTAGTGCCAGAAACCGGTCCTCGGAAGCTTGTTTCCGGTCCAGGGAAGGCATGGCTTGGCAGTTCGGGCTGGACTGTTCCCATGAGGCACAGGGTGAGACTGATTTGCATATAGCCATGTCTGAACTGGGGTGGCAGAGTGGGCTAAAGAACGCTGATGGATCAAACACAGATCTTTTGACTGGGTGTGATTGTTTGATTGGTTCAGATACTCCGTCCATCACCACCCCCTTTTGTACCGCTTTGGCCGCCATAAGTGTGGCAGGCTATGCTCCGACGTGAGTCCCTTGCTCACTTTGCCACTGGATTCAAGCAAGCCGGGCTGAAGACGGCTGTAATGCCAGAAACCGGTCCTCGGAAGCTTGTTTCCGGTCCAGGGAAGGCATGACTTGGCAGTTCGGGCTGGACTGTTCCCATGAGGCACAGGGTCAGACTGATTTGCATATAGCCATGTCTGAACTGGGGTGGAGGAGTGGGCTAAAGAACGGTGATGGATCAAACCCAGATCTTTTGACTGGGTGTGAGTAATTGATTGGTTCAGATGATCCGTCCATCACCACCCCCTTTTGTACCGCTTTGGCCGCCATAAGTGTGGCAGGGTATGCTCAGACGTGAGTTCCTTGCTCACTTTGCCACTGGATTCAAGCAAGCCGGGCTGAAGACGGCTGTAATGTCAGAAACCGGTCCTCGGAAGCTTGTTTCCGGTCCAGGGAAGGCGTGGCTTGGCAGTTCGGGCTGGACTGTTCCCATGAGGGAAAGGGTCAGACTGATTTGCATATAGCCATGTCTGAACTGGGGTGGCTGAGTGGGCTAAAGAACGGTGATGGATCAAACCCAGATCTTTTGACTGGGTGTGAGTGTTTGATTGGTTCAGTTGCTCCGTCCATCACCACCCCCTTTTGTACCGCGTTGGCCGCCATAAGTGTGGCAGGGTATGCGCAGACGTGAGTCCCTTTCTCACTTTGCCACTGGATTCAAGCAAGCCGGGCTGAAGACGGCTGTAATGCCAGAAACCGGTCCTCGGAAGCTTGTTTCCGGTCCAGGGAAGGCATGGCTTGGCAGTTCGGGCTGGACTGTTCCCATGAGGCACTGGGTCAGACTGATTTGCATATAGCCATGTCTGAACTGGGGTGGCAGAGTGGGCTAAAGAACGGTGATGGATCAAACACAGATCTTTTGACTGGTTGTGAGTGTTTGTTTGGTTCAGATGCTCCGTCCATCACCACCCCCTTTTGTACCGCTTTGGCCGCCATAAGTGTGGCAGGGTATGCTCAGACGTGAGTCCCTTGCTCACTTTGCCACTGGATTCAAGCAAGCCGGGCTGAAGACGGCTGTAATGCCAGAAACCGGTCCTCGGAAGCTTGTTTCCGGTCCAGGGAAGGCATGGCTTGGCAGTTCGGGCTGGACTGTTCCCATGAGGCACAGGGTCAGACTGATTTGCATATAGCCATGTCTGAACTGGGGTGGCAGAGTGGGCTAAAGAACGGTGATGGATCAAACACAGATCTTTTGACTGGGTGTGAGTGTTTGTTTGGTTCAGATGCTCCGTCCATCACCACCCCCTTTTGTACGGCTTTGGCCGCCATAAGTGTGGCAGGGTATGCTGAGACGTGAGTCCCTTGCTCACTTTGCCACTGGATTCAAGCAAGCCGGGCTGAAGATGGCAGTAATGCCAGAAACCGGTCCTCGGAAGCTTGTTTCCGGTCCAGGGAAGGCATGGCTTGGCAGTTCGGGCTGGACTGTTTCCATGAGGCAAAGGGTCAGACTGATTTGCATATAGCCATGTTTGAACTGGGGTGGCAGAGTGGGCTAAAGAATGGTGATGGATCAAACACAGATCTTTTGACTGGGTGTGAGTGTTTGATTGTTCAGATGCTCCGTCCATCATCACCCCCTTTTGTACCGCTTTGGCCGCCATAAGTGTGGCAGGGTATGCTTAGACGTGAGTCCCTTGCTCACTTTGCCACTGGATTCAAGCAAGCCGGGCTGAAGACATCTGTAATGCCAGAAACCGGTCCTCAGAAGCTTGTTTCCGGTCCAGGGAAGGCATGGCTTGGCAGTTTGGGCTGGACTGTTCCCATGAGGCACAGGGTCAGACTGATTTGCATATAGCCATGTCTGAACTGGGGTGGCAGAGTGGGCTAAAGAATGGTGATGGATCAAACCCAGATCTTTTGAGTAGGTGTGAGTGTTTGATTGGTTCAGATGCTCTGTCCATCACCACCCCCTTTTGTACCGCTTTGGCCGCCATAAGTGTGGCAGGATATGTTCAGACGTGAGTCCCTTGCTCACTTTGCCACTGGATTCAAGCAAGCCGGGCTGAAGACGACTGTAATGCCAGAAACCGGTCCTTGGAAGCTTGTTTCCGTTCCAGGAAAGGCATGGCTTGGCAGTTCGGGCTGGACTGTTCCCATGAGGCACAGGGTCAGACTGATTTGCATATAGACATGTCTGAACTGGGGTGGCAGAGTGGGCTAAAGAACGGTGATGGATCAAACACAGATCTTTTGACTGGGTGTGAGTGTTTGTTTGGTTCAGATGCTCCGTCCATCACCACCCCCTTTTGTACCGCTTTGGCCGCCATAAGTGTGGCAGGGTATGCTTAGACGTGAGTCCCTTGCTCACTTTGCCACTGGATTCAAGCAAGCCGGGCTGAAGACATCTGTAATGCCAGAAACCGGTCCTCAGAAGCTTGTTTCCGGTCCAGGGAAGGCATGGCTTGGCAGTTTGGGCTGGACTGTTCCCATGAGGCACAGGGTCAGACTGATTTGCATATAGCCATGTCTCAACTGGAGTGGCAGAGTGGGCTAAAGAATGGTGATGGATCAAACCCAGATCTTTTGAGTAGGTGTGAGTGTTTGATTGGTTCAGATGCTCTGTCCATCACCACCCCCTTTTGTACCCCCCTTTTGTACCCCCCTTTTGTACCGCTTTGGCCACCATAAGTGTGGCAGGGTATGCTCAGACGTGAGTCCCTTGCTCACTTTGCCAAAGGATTCAAGCAAGCCGGGCTGAAGACGGCTGTAATGCCTGAAACCTGTCCTCGGAAGCTTGTTTCCGGTCCAGGGAAGGCATGGCTTGGCAGTTCGGGCTGGACTGTTCCCATGAGGCACAGGGTCAGACTGATTTGCATATAGCCATGTCTGGACTGGGGTGGCAGAGTGGGCTAAAGAACGGTGATGGATCAAACACAGATCTTTTTACTGGGTGTGAGTGTTTGATTGGTTCAGATGCTCCGTCCATCACCACCCCCTTTTGTACCGCTTTGGCCGCCATAAGTGTGGCAGGGTATGCTCAGAAGTGAATCCCTTGCTCACTTTGCCACTGGATTCAAGCAAGCCGGGCTGAAGACGGCTGTAATGTCAGAAACCGGTCCTCGGAAGCTTGTTTCCGGTCCAGGGAAGGCGTGGCTTGGCAGTTCGGCCTAAACTGTTTCCATGAGGGAAAGGGTCAGACTGATTTGCATATAGCCATGTCTGAACTGGGGTGGCTGAGTGGGCTAAAGAACGGTGATGGATCAAACCCAGATCTTTTGACTGGGTGTGAGTGTTTGATTGGTTCAGATGTTCCGTCCATCACCACCCCCTTTTGTACCGCTTTGGCCGCCATAAGTGTGGCAGGGTATGCGCAGACGTGAGTCCCTTGCTCACTTTGCCACTGGATTCAAGCAAGCCGGGCTGAAGACGGCTGTAATGCCAGAAACCGGTCCTCTGAAGCTTGTTTCCGGTCCAGGGAAGGCATGGCTTGGCAGTTCGGGCTGGACTGTTCCCATGAGGCACAGGGTCGGACTGATTTGCATATAGCCATGTCTCAACTGGGGTGGCAGAGTGGGCTAAAGAACGGTGATGGATCAAACACAGATCTTTTGACTGGGTGTGAGTGTTTGTTTGGTTCAGATGCTCCGTCCATCACCACCCCCTTTTGTACCACTTTGGCCGCCATAAGTTTGGCAGGGTATGCTGAGACGTGAGTCCCTTGCTCACTTTGCCACTGGATTCAAGCAAGCCGGGCTGAAGATGGCTGTAATGCCAGAAACCGGTCCTCGGAAGCTTGTTTCCGGTCCAGGGAAGGCATGGCTTGGCAGTTTGGGCTGGACTGTACCCATGAGGCACAGGGTCAGACTGATTTGCATATAGCCATGTCTGAACTGGGGTGGCAGAGTGGGCTAAAGAACGGTGATGGATCAAACCCATATCTTTTGAGTAGGTGTGAGTGTTTGATTGGTTCAGATGCTCGGTCCATCACCACCCCCTTTTGTACCCCCCTTTTGTACCCCCCTTTTGTACCGCTTTGGCCACCATAAGTGTGGCAGGGTATGCTCAGACGTGAGTCCCTTGCTCACTTTGCCACTGGATTCAAGCAAGCCGGGCTGAAGATGGCTGTAGTGCCAGAAACCGGTCCTCGGAAGCTTGTTTCCGGTCCAGGGAAGGCATGGCTTGGCAGTTCGGGCTGGACTGTTCCCATGAGGCACAGGGTGAGACTGATTTGCATATAGCCATGTCTGAACTGGGGTGGCAGAGTGGGCTAAAGAACGCTGATGGATCAAACACAGATCTTTTGACTGGGTGTGATTGTTTGATTGGTTCAGATACTCCGTCCATCACCACCCCCTTTTGTACCGCTTTGGCCGCCATAAGTGTGGCAGGGTATGCTCCGACGTGAGTCCCTTGCTCACTTTGCCACTGGATTCAAGCAAGCCGGGCTGAAGACGGCTGTAATGCCAGAAACCGGTCCTCGGAAGCTTGTTTCCGGTCCAGGGAAGGCATGACTTGGCAGTTCGGGCTGGACTGTTCCCATGAGGCACAGGGTCAGACTGATTTGCATATAGCCATGTCTGAACTGGGGTGGAGGAGTGGGCTAAAGAACGGTGATGGATCAAACCCAGATCTTTTGACTGGGTGTGAGTAATTGATTGGTTCAGATGATCCGTCCATCACCACCCCCTTTTGTACCGCTTTGGCCGCCATAAGTGTGGCAGGGTATGCTCAGACGTGAGTTCCTTGCTCACTTTGCCACTGGATTCAAGCAAGCCGGGCTGAAGACGGCTGTAATGTCAGAAACCGGTCCTCGGAAGCTTGTTTCCGGTCCAGGGAAGGCGTGGCTTGGCAGTTCGGGCTGGACTGTTCCCATGAGGGAAAGGGTCAGACTGATTTGCATATAGCCATGTCTGAACTGGGGTGGCTGAGTGGGCTAAAGAACGGTGATGGATCAAACCCAGATCTTTTGACTGGGTGTGAGTGTTTGATTGGTTCAGTTGCTCCGTCCATCACCACCCCCTTTTGTACCGCGTTGGCCGCCATAAGTGTGGCAGGGTATGCGCAGACGTGAGTCCCTTTCTCACTTTGCCACTGGATTCAAGCAAGCCGGGCTGAAGACGGCTGTAATGCCAGAAACCGGTCCTCGGAAGCTTGTTTCCGGTCCAGGGAAGGCATGGCTTGGCAGTTCGGGCTGGACTGTTCCCATGAGGCACTGGGTCAGACTGATTTGCATATAGCCATGTCTGAACTGGGGTGGCAGAGTGGGCTAAAGAACGGTGATGGATCAAACACAGATCTTTTGACTGGTTGTGAGTGTTTGTTTGGTTCAGATGCTCCGTCCATCACCACCCCCTTTTGTACCGCTTTGGCCGCCATAAGTGTGGCAGGGTATGCTCAGACGTGAGTCCCTTGCTCACTTTGCCACTGGATTCAAGCAAGCCGGGCTGAAGACGGCTGTAATGCCAGAAACCGGTCCTCGGAAGCTTGTTTCCGGTCCAGGGAAGGCATGGCTTGGCAGTTCGGGCTGGACTGTTCCCATGAGGCACAGGGTCAGACTGATTTGCATATAGCCATGTCTGAACTGGGGTGGCAGAGTGGGCTAAAGAACGGTGATGGATCAAACACAGATCTTTTGACTGGGTGTGAGTGTTTGTTTGGTTCAGATGCTCCGTCCATCACCACCCCCTTTTGTACGGCTTTGGCCGCCATAAGTGTGGCAGGGTATGCTGAGACGTGAGTCCCTTGCTCACTTTGCCACTGGATTCAAGCAAGCCGGGCTGAAGATGGCAGTAATGCCAGAAACCGGTCCTCGGAAGCTTGTTTCCGGTCCAGGGAAGGCATGGCTTGGCAGTTCGGGCTGGACTGTTTCCATGAGGCAAAGGGTCAGACTGATTTGCATATAGCCATGTTTGAACTGGGGTGGCAGAGTGGGCTAAAGAATGGTGATGGATCAAACACAGATCTTTTGACTGGGTGTGAGTGTTTGATTGTTCAGATGCTCCGTCCATCATCACCCCCTTTTGTACCGCTTTGGCCGCCATAAGTGTGGCAGGGTATGCTTAGACGTGAGTCCCTTGCTCACTTTGCCACTGGATTCAAGCAAGCCGGGCTGAAGACATCTGTAATGCCAGAAACCGGTCCTCAGAAGCTTGTTTCCGGTCCAGGGAAGGCATGGCTTGGCAGTTTGGGCTGGACTGTTCCCATGAGGCACAGGGTCAGACTGATTTGCATATAGCCATGTCTGAACTGGGGTGGCAGAGTGGGCTAAAGAATGGTGATGGATCAAACCCAGATCTTTTGAGTAGGTGTGAGTGTTTGATTGGTTCAGATGCTCTGTCCATCACCACCCCCTTTTGTACCGCTTTGGCCGCCATAAGTGTGGCAGGATATGTTCAGACGTGAGTCCCTTGCTCACTTTGCCACTGGATTCAAGCAAGCCGGGCTGAAGACGACTGTAATGCCAGAAACCGGTCCTTGGAAGCTTGTTTCCGTTCCAGGAAAGGCATGGCTTGGCAGTTCGGGCTGGACTGTTCCCATGAGGCACAGGGTCAGACTGATTTGCATATAGACATGTCTGAACTGGGGTGGCAGAGTGGGCTAAAGAACGGTGATGGATCAAACACAGATCTTTTGACTGGGTGTGAGTGTTTGTTTGGTTCAGATGCTCCGTCCATCACCACCCCCTTTTGTACCGCTTTGGCCGCCATAAGTGTGGCAGGGTATGCTTAGACGTGAGTCCCTTGCTCACTTTGCCACTGGATTCAAGCAAGCCGGGCTGAAGACATCTGTAATGCCAGAAACCGGTCCTCAGAAGCTTGTTTCCGGTCCAGGGAAGGCATGGCTTGGCAGTTTGGGCTGGACTGTTCCCATGAGGCACAGGGTCAGACTGATTTGCATATAGCCATGTCTCAACTGGAGTGGCAGAGTGGGCTAAAGAATGGTGATGGATCAAACCCAGATCTTTTGAGTAGGTGTGAGTGTTTGATTGGTTCAGATGCTCTGTCCATCACCACCCCCTTTTGTACCCCCCTTTTGTACCCCCCTTTTGTACCGCTTTGGCCACCATAAGTGTGGCAGGGTATGCTCAGACGTGAGTCCCTTGCTCACTTTGCCAAAGGATTCAAGCAAGCCGGGCTGAAGACGGCTGTAATGCCTGAAACCGGTCCTCGGAAGCTTGTTTCCGGTCCAGGGAAGGCATGGCTTGGCAGTTCGGGCTGGACTGTTCCCATGAGGCACAGGGTCAGACTGATTTGCATATAGCCATGTCTGGACTGGGGTGGCAGAGTGGGCTAAAGAACGGTGATGGATCAAACACAGATCTTTTTACTGGGTGTGAGTGTTTGATTGGTTCAGATGCTCCGTCCATCACCACCCCCTTTTGTACCGCTTTGGCCGCCATAAGTGTGGCAGGGTATGCTCAGAAGTGAATCCCTTGCTCACTTTGCCACTGGATTCAAGCAAGCCGGGCTGAAGACGGCTGTAATGTCAGAAACCGGTCCTCGGAAGCTTGTTTCCGGTCCAGGGAAGGCGTGGCTTGGCAGTTCGGCCTAAACTGTTTCCATGAGGGAAAGGGTCAGACTGATTTGCATATAGCCATGTCTGAACTGGGGTGGCTGAGTGGGCTAAAGAACGGTGATGGATCAAACCCAGATCTTTTGACTGGGTGTGAGTGTTTGATTGGTTCAGATGTTCCGTCCATCACCACCCCCTTTTGTACCGCTTTGGCCGCCATAAGTGTGGCAGGGTATGCGCAGACGTGAGTCCCTTGCTCACTTTGCCACTGGATTCAAGCAAGCCGGGCTGAAGACGGCTGTAATGCCAGAAACCGGTCCTCTGAAGCTTGTTTCCGGTCCAGGGAAGGCATGGCTTGGCAGTTCGGGCTGGACTGTTCCCATGAGGCACAGGGTCGGACTGATTTGCATATAGCCATGTCTCAACTGGGGTGGCAGAGTGGGCTAAAGAACGGTGATGGATCAAACACAGATCTTTTGACTGGGTGTGAGTGTTTGTTTGGTTCAGATGCTCCGTCCATCACCACCCCCTTTTGTACCACTTTGGCCGCCATAAGTTTGGCAGGGTATGCTGAGACGTGAGTCCCTTGCTCACTTTGCCACTGGATTCAAGCAAGCCGGGCTGAAGATGGCTGTAATGCCAGAAACCGGTCCTCGGAAGCTTGTTTCCGGTCCAGGGAAGGCATGGCTTGGCAGTTTGGGCTGGACTGTACCCATGAGGCACAGGGTCAGACTGATTTGCATATAGCCATGTCTGAACTGGGGTGGCAGAGTGGGCTAAAGAACGGTGATGGATCAAACCCATATCTTTTGAGTAGGTGTGAGTGTTTGATTGGTTCAGATGCTCGGTCCATCACCACCCCCTTTTGTACCCCCCTTTTGTACCCCCCTTTTGTACCGCTTTGGCCACCATAAGTGTGGCAGGGTATGCTCAGACGTGAGTCCCTTGCTCACTTTGCCACTGGATTCAAGCAAGCCGGGCTGAAGATGGCTGTAGTGCCAGAAACCGGTCCTCGGAAGCTTGTTTCCGGTCCAGGGAAGGCATGGCTTGGCAGTTCGGGCTGGACTGTTCCCATGAGGCACAGGGTGAGACTGATTTGCATATAGCCATGTCTGAACTGGGGTGGCAGAGTGGGCTAAAGAACGCTGATGGATCAAACACAGATCTTTTGACTGGGTGTGATTGTTTGATTGGTTCAGATACTCCGTCCATCACCACACCCTTTTGTACCGCTTTGGCCGCCATAAGTGTGGCAGGGTATGCTCCGACGTGAGTCCCTTGCTCACTTTGCCACTGGATTCAAGCAAGCCGGGCTGAAGACGGCTGTAATGCCAGAAACCGGTCCTCGGAAGCTTGTTTCCGGTCCAGGGAAGGCATGACTTGGCAGTTCGGGCTGGACTGTTCCCATGAGGCACAGGGTCAGACTGATTTGCATATAGCCATGTCTGAACTGGGGTGGAGGAGTGGGCTAAAGAACGGTGATGGATCAAACCCAGATCTTTTGACTGGGTGTGAGTAATTGATTGGTTCAGATGATCCGTCCATCACCACCCCCTTTTGTACCGCTTTGGCCGCCATAAGTGTGGCAGGGTATGCTCAGACGTGAGTTCCTTGCTCACTTTGCCACTGGATTCAAGCAAGCCGGGCTGAAGACGGCTGTAATGTCAGAAACCGGTCCTCGGAAGCTTGTTTCCGGTCCAGGGAAGGCGTGGCTTGGCAGTTCGGGCTGGACTGTTCCCATGAGGGAAAGGGTCAGACTGATTTGCATATAGCCATGTCTGAACTGGGGTGGCTGAGTGGGCTAAAGAACGGTGATGGATCAAACCCAGATCTTTTGACTGGGTGTGAGTGTTTGATTGGTTCAGTTGCTCCGTCCATCACCACCCCCTTTTGTACCGCGTTGGCCGCCATAAGTGTGGCAGGGTATGCGCAGACGTGAGTCCCTTTCTCACTTTGCCACTGGATTCAAGCAAGCCGGGCTGAAGACGGCTGTAATGCCAGAAACCGGTCCTCGGAAGCTTGTTTCCGGTCCAGGGAAGGCATGGCTTGGCAGTTCGGGCTGGACTGTTCCCATGAGGCACTGGGTCAGACTGATTTGCATATAGCCATGTCTGAACTGGGGTGGCAGAGTGGGCTAAAGAACGGTGATGGATCAAACACAGATCTTTTGACTGGTTGTGAGTGTTTGTTTGGTTCAGATGCTCCGTCCATCACCACCCCCTTTTGTACCGCTTTGGCCGCCATAAGTGTGGCAGGGTATGCTCAGACGTGAGTCCCTTGCTCACTTTGCCACTGGATTCAAGCAAGCCGGGCTGAAGACGGCTGTAATGCCAGAAACCGGTCCTCGGAAGCTTGTTTCCGGTCCAGGGAAGGCATGGCTTGGCAGTTCGGGCTGGACTGTTCCCATGAGGCACAGGGTCAGACTGATTTGCATATAGCCATGTCTGAACTGGGGTGGCAGAGTGGGCTAAAGAACGGTGATGGATCAAACACAGATCTTTTGACTGGGTGTGAGTGTTTGTTTGGTTCAGATGCTCCGTCCATCACCACCCCCTTTTGTACGGCTTTGGCCGCCATAAGTGTGGCAGGGTATGCTGAGACGTGAGTCCCTTGCTCACTTTGCCACTGGATTCAAGCAAGCCGGGCTGAAGATGGCAGTAATGCCAGAAACCGGTCCTCGGAAGCTTGTTTCCGGTCCAGGGAAGGCATGGCTTGGCAGTTCGGGCTGGACTGTTTCCATGAGGCAAAGGGTCAGACTGATTTGCATATAGCCATGTTTGAACTGGGGTGGCAGAGTGGGCTAAAGAATGGTGATGGATCAAACACAGATCTTTTGACTGGGTGTGAGTGTTTGATTGTTCAGATGCTCCGTCCATCATCACCCCCTTTTGTACCGCTTTGGCCGCCATAAGTGTGGCAGGGTATGCTTAGACGTGAGTCCCTTGCTCACTTTGCCACTGGATTCAAGCAAGCCGGGCTGAAGACATCTGTAATGCCAGAAACCGGTCCTCAGAAGCTTGTTTCCGGTCCAGGGAAGGCATGGCTTGGCAGTTTGGGCTGGACTGTTCCCATGAGGCACAGGGTCAGACTGATTTGCATATAGCCATGTCTGAACTGGGGTGGCAGAGTGGGCTAAAGAATGGTGATGGATCAAACCCAGATCTTTTGAGTAGGTGTGAGTGTTTGATTGGTTCAGATGCTCTGTCCATCACCACCCCCTTTTGTACCGCTTTGGCCGCCATAAGTGTGGCAGGATATGTTCAGACGTGAGTCCCTTGCTCACTTTGCCACTGGATTCAAGCAAGCCGGGCTGAAGACGACTGTAATGCCAGAAACCGGTCCTTGGAAGCTTGTTTCCGTTCCAGGAAAGGCATGGCTTGGCAGTTCGGGCTGGACTGTTCCCATGAGGCACAGGGTCAGACTGATTTGCATATAGACATGTCTGAACTGGGGTGGCAGAGTGGGCTAAAGAACGGTGATGGATCAAACACAGATCTTTTGACTGGGTGTGAGTGTTTGTTTGGTTCAGATGCTCCGTCCATCACCACCCCCTTTTGTACCGCTTTGGCCGCCATAAGTGTGGCAGGGTATGCTTAGACGTGAGTCCCTTGCTCACTTTGCCACTGGATTCAAGCAAGCCGGGCTGAAGACATCTGTAATGCCAGAAACCGGTCCTCAGAAGCTTGTTTCCGGTCCAGGGAAGGCATGGCTTGGCAGTTTGGGCTGGACTGTTCCCATGAGGCACAGGGTCAGACTGATTTGCATATAGCCATGTCTCAACTGGAGTGGCAGAGTGGGCTAAAGAATGGTGATGGATCAAACCCAGATCTTTTGAGTAGGTGTGAGTGTTTGATTGGTTCAGATGCTCTGTCCATCACCACCCCCTTTTGTACCCCCCTTTTGTACCCCCCTTTTGTACCGCTTTGGCCACCATAAGTGTGGCAGGGTATGCTCAGACGTGAGTCCCTTGCTCACTTTGCCAAAGGATTCAAGCAAGCCGGGCTGAAGACGGCTGTAATGCCTGAAACCGGTCCTCGGAAGCTTGTTTCCGGTCCAGGGAAGGCATGGCTTGGCAGTTCGGGCTGGACTGTTCCCATGAGGCACAGGGTCAGACTGATTTGCATATAGCCATGTCTGGACTGGGGTGGCAGAGTGGGCTAAAGAACGGTGATGGATCAAACACAGATCTTTTTACTGGGTGTGAGTGTTTGATTGGTTCAGATGCTCCGTCCATCACCACCCCCTTTTGTACCGCTTTGGCCGCCATAAGTGTGGCAGGGTATGCTCAGAAGTGAATCCCTTGCTCACTTTTCCACTGGATTCAAGCAAGCCGGGCTGAAGACGGCTGTAATGTCAGAAACCGGTCCTCGGAAGCTTGTTTCCGGTCCAGGGAAGGCGTGGCTTGGCAGTTCGGCCTAAACTGTTTCCATGAGGGAAAGGGTCAGACTGATTTGCATATAGCCATGTCTGAACTGGGGTGGCTGAGTGGGCTAAAGAACGGTGATGGATCAAACCCAGATCTTTTGACTGGGTGTGAGTGTTTGATTGGTTCAGATGTTCCGTCCATCACCACCCCCTTTTGTACCGCTTTGGCCGCCATAAGTGTGGCAGGGTATGCGCAGACGTGAGTCCCTTGCTCACTTTGCCACTGGATTCAAGCAAGCCGGGCTGAAGACGGCTGTAATGCCAGAAACCGGTCCTCTGAAGCTTGTTTCCGGTCCAGGGAAGGCATGGCTTGGCAGTTCGGGCTGGACTGTTCCCATGAGGCACAGGGTCAGACTGATTTGCATATAGCCATGTCTCAACTGGGGTGGCAGAGTGGGCTAAAGAACGGTGATGGATCAAACACAGATCTTTTGACTGGGTGTGAGTGTTTGTTTGGTTCAGATGCTCCGTCCATCACCACCCCGTTTTGTACCACTTTGGCCGCCATAAGTGTGGCAGGGTATGCTGAGACGTGAGTCCCTTGCTCACTTTGCCACTGGATTCAAGCAAGCCGGGCTGAAGATGGCTGTAATGCCAGAAACCGGTCCTCGGAAGCTTGTTTCCGGTCCAGGGAAGGCATGGCTTGGCAGTTTGGGCTGGACTGTACCCATGAGGCACAGGGTCAGACTGATTTGCATATAGCCATGTCTGAACTGGGGTGGCAGAGTGGGCTAAAGAACGGTGATGGATCAAACCCATATCTTTTGAGTAGGTGTGAGGGTTTGATTGGTTCAGATGCTCGGTCCATCACCACCCCCTTTTGTACCCCCCTTTTGTACCCCCCTTTTGTACCGCTTTGGCCACCATAAGTGTGGCAGGGTATGCTCAGACGTGAGTCCCTTGCTCACTTTGCCACTGGATTCAAGCAAGCCGGGCTGAAGATGGCTGTAGTGCCAGAAACCGGTCCTCGGAAGCTTGTTTCCGGTCCAGGGAAGGCATGGCTTGGCAGTTCGGGCTGGACTGTTCCCATGAGGCACAGGGTGAGACTGATTTGCATATAGCCATGTCTGAACTGGGGTGGCAGAGTGGGCTAAAGAACGCTGATGGATCAAACACAGATCTTTTGACTGGGTGTGATTGTTTGATTGGTTCAGATACTCCATCCATCACCACCCCCTTTTGTACCGCTTTGGCGGCCATAAGTGTGGCAGGGTATGCTCCGACGTGAGTCCCTTGCTCACTTTGCCACTGGATTCAAGCAAGCCGGGCTGAAGACGGCTGTAATGCCAGAAACCGGTCCTCGGAAGCTTGTTTCCGGTCCAGGGAAGGCATGACTTGGCAGTTCGGGCTGGACTGTTCCCATGAGGCACAGGGTCAGACTGATTTGCATATAGCCATGTCTGAACTGGGGTGGAGGAGTGGGCTAAAGAACGGTGATGGATCAAACCCAGATCTTTTGACTGGGTGTGAGTAATTGATTGGTTCAGATGATCCGTCCATCACCACCCCCTTTTGTACCGCTTTGGCCGCCATAAGTGTGGCAGGGTATGCTCAGACGTGAGTTCCTTGCTCACTTTGCCACTGGATTCAAGCAAGCCGGGCTGAAGACGGCTGTAATGTCAGAAACCGGTCCTCGGAAGCTTGTTTCCGGTCCAGGGAAGGCGTGGCTTGGCAGTTCGGGCCGGACTGTTCCCATGAGGGAAAGGGTCAGACTGATTTGCATATAGCCATGTCTGAACTGGTGTGGCTGAGTGGGCTAAAGAACGGTGATGGATCAAACCCAGATCTTTTGACTGGTTGTGAGTGTTTGTTTGGTTCAGATGCTCCGTCCATCACCACCCCCTTTTGTACCGCTTTGGCCGCCATAAGTGTGGCAGGGTATGCTCAGACGTGAGTCCCTTGCTCACTGTGCCACTGGATTCAAGCAAGCCGGGCTGAAGACGGCTGTAATGCCAGAAACCGGTCCTCGGAAGCTTGTTTCCGGTCCAGGGAAGGCGTGGCTTGGCAGTTCGGGCTGGACTGTTCCCATGAGGCACAGGGTCAGACTGATTTGCATATAGCCATGTCTGAACTGGGGTGGCAGAGTGGGCTAAAGAACGGTGATGGATCAAACCCAGATCTTTTGAGTAGGTGTGAGTGTTTGATTGGTTCAGATGCTCTGTCCATCACCACCCCCTTTTGTACCCCCCTTTTGTACCCCCCTTTTGTACCGCTTTGGCCACCATAAGTGTGGCAGGGTATGCTCAGACGTGAGTCCCTTCCTCACTTTGCCACTGGATTCAAGCAAGCCGGGCTGAAGATGGCTGTAATGCCAGAAACCGGTCCTCGGAAGCTTGTTTCCGGTCCAGGGAAGGCATGGCTTGGCAGTTCGGGTTGGACTGTTCCCATGAGGCACAGGGTGAGAATGATTTGCATATAGCCATGTCTGAACTGCGGTGGCAGAGTGGGCTAAAGAACGCTGATGGATCAAACACAGATCTTTTGACTGGGTGTGATTGTTTGATTGGTTCAGATACTCCGTCCATCACCACCCCCTTTTGTACCGCTTTGGCGGCCATAAGTGAGGCAGGGTATGCTCAGACGTGAGTCCCTTGCTCACTTTGCCACTGGATTCAAGCAAGCCGGGCTGAAGACGGCTGTAATGCCAGAAACCGGTCCTCGGAAGCTTGTTTCCGGTCCAGGGAAGGCATGGCTTGGCAGTTCGGGCTGGACTGTTCCCATGAGGCACAGGGTCAGACTGATTTGCATATAGCCATGTCTGAACTGGGGTGGAGGAGTGGGCTAAAGAACGGTGATGGATCAAACCCAGATCTTTTGACTGGGTGTGAGTAATTGATTGTTTCAGATGATCCGTCCATCACCACCCCCTTTTGTACCGCTTTGGCCGCCATAAGTGTGGCAGGATATGTTCAGACGTGAGTCCCTTGCTCACTTTGCCACTGGATTCAAGCAAGCCGGGCTGAAGATGGCTGTAATGCCAGAAACCGGTCCTCGGAAGCTTGTTTCCGGTCCAGGGAAGGCATGGCTTGGCAGTTCGGGCTGGACTGTTTCCATGAGGCAAAGGGTCAGACTGATTTGCATATAGCCATGTTTGAACTGGGGTGGCAGAGTGGACTAAAGAATGGTGATGGATCAAACCCAGATCTTTTGACTGGGTGTGAGTGTTTGATTGGTTCAGATGCTCCGTCCATCACCACCCCCTTTTGTACCGCTTTGGCCGCCATAAGTGTGGCAGGGTATGCTTAGACGTGAGTCCCTTGCTCACTTTGCCACTGGATTCAAGCAAGCCGGGCTGAAGACATCTGTAATGCCAGAAACCGGTCCTCAGAAGCTTGTTTCCGGTCCAGGGAAGGCATGGCTTGGCAGTTTGGGCTGGACTGTTCCCATGAGGCACAGGGTCAGACTGATTTGCATATAGCCATGTCTGAACTGGGGTGGCAGAGTGGGCTAAAGAATGGTGATGGATCAAACCCAGATCTTTTGAGTAGGTGTGAGTGTTTGATTGGTTCAGATGCTCTGTCCATCACCACCCCCTTTTGTACCCCCCTTTTGTACCCCCCTTTTGTACCGCTTTGGCCACCATAAGTGTGGCAGGGTATGCTCAGACGTGAGTCCCTTGCTCACTTTGCCACTGGATTCAAGCAAGCCGGGCTGAAGATGGCTGTAATGCCAGAAACAGGTCCTTGGAAGCTTGTTTCCGGTCCAGGGAAGGCATGGCTTGGCAGTTCGGGCTGGACTGTTCCCATGAGGCATAGGGTGAGACTGATTTGCATATAGCCATGTCTGAACTGGGGTGGCAGAGTGGGCTAAAGAACGCTGATGGATCAAACACAGATCTTTTGACTGGGTGTGATTGTTTGATTGGTTCAGATACTCCGTCCATCACCACCCCCTTTTGTACCGCTTTGGCAGCCATAAGTGTGGCAGGGTATGCTCAGACATGAGTCCCTTGCTCACTTTGCCACTGGATTCAAGCAAGCCAGGCTGAAGACGGCTGTAATGCCAGAAACCGGTCCTCGGAAGCTTGTTTCCGGTCCAGGGAAGGCATGGCTTGGCAGTTCGGGCTGGACTGTTCCCATGAGGCACAGGGTCAGACTGATTTGCATATAGCCATGTCTTAACTTGGGTGGAGGAGTGGGTTAAAGAACGGTGCTGGATCAAACCCAGATCTTTTGACTGGGTGTGAGTAATTGATTGGTTCAGATGATCCGTCCATCACCACCCCCTTTTGTACCGATTTGGCCGCCATAAGTGTGGCAGGGTATGTTCAGACGTGAGTCCCTTGCTCACTTTGCCACTGGATTCAAGCAAGCCGGGCTGAAGACGACTGTAATGCCAGAAACCAGTCCTTGGAAGCTTGTTTCCGTTCCAGGGAAGGCATGGCTTGGCAGTTCGGGCTGGACTGTTCCCATGAGGCACAGGGTCAGACTGATTTGCATATAGCCATGTCTGAACTGGGGTGGTAGAGTGGGCTACAGAACGGTGATGGATTAAACCCAGATTTTTTGACTGGGTGTGAGTGTTTGATTGGTGCAGATGCTCCGTCCATCACCACCCCCTTTTGTACCGCTTTGGCCGCCATAAGTGTGGTAGGGTATGCTCAGACGTGAGTCCCTTGCTCACTTTGCCACTGGATTCAAGCAAGCCGGGCTGAAGACGGCTGTAATGCCTGAAACCGGTCCTCGGAAGCTTGTTTCCAGTCCAGGGAAGGCATGGCTTGGCAGTTCGGGCTGAACTGTTCGCATGAGGCACAGGGTCAGACTGATTTGCATATAGCCATGTCTGGACTGGGGTGGCAGAGTGGGCTAAAGAACGGTGATGGATCAAACACAGATCTTTTTACTGGGTGTGAGTGTTTGATTGGTTCAGATGCTCCGTCCATCACCATCCCCTTTTGTACCGCTTTGGCCGCCATAAGTGTGGCAGTGTATGCTCAGACGTGAGTCCCTTGCTCACTTTGCCACTGGATTCAAGCAAGCCGGGCTGAAGACGGCTGTAATGCCAGAAACCGGTCCTCGGAAGCTTGTTTCCGGTCCAGGGAAGGCATGGCTTGGCAGTTCGGGCTGGACTGTTCCCATGAGGGAAAGGGTCAGACTGATTTGCATATAGCCATGTCTGAACTGGGGTGGCAGAGTGGGCTAAAGAACGGTGATGGATAAAACCCAGATCTTTTGACTGGGTGTGAGTGTTTGATTGGTTCAGATGCTGCGTCCATCACCACCCCCTTTTGTACCGCTTTGGCCACCATAAGTGTGGCAGGGTATGCGCAGACGTGAGTCCCTTGCTCACTTTGCCACTGGATTCAAGCAAGCCGGGCTGAAGACGGCTGTAATGCCAGAAACCGGTCCTCGGAAGCTTGTTTCCGGTCCAGGGAAGGCATGGCTTGGCAGTTCGGGCTGGACTGTTCCCATGAGGCACAGGATCAGACTGATTTGCATATAGCCATGTCTGAACTGGGGTGGCAGAGTGGGCTAAAGAACGGTGATGGATCAAACACCGATCTTTTGACTGGGTGTGAGTGTTTGTTTGGTTCAGATGCTCCGTCCATCACCACCCCCTTTTGTACCACTTTGGCCGCCATAAGTGTGGCAGGGTATGCTGAGACGTGAGTCCCTTGCTCACTTTGCCACTGGATTCAAGCAAGCCGGGCTGAAGATGGCTGTAATGCCAGAAACCGGTCCTCGGAAGCTTGTTTCCGGTCCAGGGAAGGCATGGCTTGGCAGTTTGGGCTGGACTGTTCCCATGAGGCACAGGGTCAGACTGATTTGCATATAGCCATGTCTGAACTGGGGTGGCAGAGTGGGCTAAAGAACGGTGATGGATCAAACCCATATCTTTTGAGTAGGTGTGAGTGTTTGATTGGTTCAGATGCTCGGTCCATCACCACCCCCTTTTGTACCCCCCTTTTGTACCCCCCTTTTGTACCGCTTTGGCCACCATAAGTGTGGCAGGGTATGCTCAGACGTGAGTCCCTTGCTCACTTTGCCACTGGATTCAAGCAAGCCGGGCTGAAGATGGCTGTAGTGCCAGAAACCGGTCCTCGGAAGCTTGTTTCCGGTCCAGGGAAGGCATGGCTTGGCAGTTCGGGCTGGACTGTTCCCATGAGGCACAGGGTGAGACTGATTTGCATATAGCCATGTCTGAACTGGGGTGGCAGAGTGGGCTAAAGAACGCTGATGGATCAAACACAGATCTTTTGACTGGGTGTGATTGTTTGATTGGTTCAGATACTCCGTCTATCACCACCCCCTTTTGTACCGCTTTGGCGGCCATAAGTGTGGCAGGGTATGCTCCGACGTGAGTCCCTTGCTCACTTTGCCACTGGATTCAAGCAAGCCGGGCTGAAGACGGCTGTAATGCCAGAAACCGGTCCTCGGAAGCTTGTTTCCGGTCCAGGGAAGGCATGACTTGGCAGTTCGGGCTGGACTGTTCCCATGAGGCACAGGGTCAGACTGATTTGCATATAGCCATGTCTGAACTGGGGTGGAGGAGTGGGCCAAAGAACGGTGATGGATCAAACCCAGATCTTTTGACTGGGTGTGAGTAATTGATTGGTTCAGATGATCCGTCCATCACCACCCCCTTTTGTACCGCTTTGGCCGCCATAAGTGTGGCAGGGTATGCTCAGACGTGAGTTCCTTGCTCACTTTGCCACTGGATTCAAGCAAGCCGGGCTGAAGACGGCTGTAATGTCAGAAACCGGTCCTCGGAAGCTTGTTTCCGGTCCAGGGAAGGCGTGGCTTGGCAGTTCGGGCTGGACTGTTCCCATGAGGGAAAGGGTCAGACTGATTTGCATATAGCCATGTCTGAACTGGGGTGGCTGAGTGGGCTAAAGAACGGTGATGGATCAAACCCAGATCTTTTGACTGGGTGTGAGTGTTTGATTGGTTCAGTTGCTCCGTCCATCACCACCCCCTTTTGTACCGCTTTGGCCGCCATAAGTGTGGCAGGGTATGCGCAGACGTGAGTCCCTTTCTCACTTTGCCACTGGATTCAAGCAAGCCGGGCTGAAGACGGCTGTAATGCCAGAAACCGGTCCTTGGAAGCTTGTTTCCGGTCCAGGGAAGGCATGGCTTGGCAGTTCGGGCTGGACTGTTCCCATGAGGCACTGGGTCAGACTGATTTGCATATAGCCATGTCTGAACTGGGGTGGCAGAGTGGGCTAAAGAACGGTGATGGATCAAACACAGATCTTTTGACTGGTTGTGAGTGTTTGTTTGGTTCAGATGCTCCGTCCATCACCACCCCCTTTTGTACCGCTTTGGCCGCCATAAGTGTGGCAGGGTATGCTCAGACGTGAGTCCCTTGCTCACTTTGCCACTGGATTCAAGCAAGCCGGGCTGAAGACGGCTGTAATGCCAGAAACCGGTCCTCGGAAGCTTGTTTCCGGTCCAGGGAAGGCATGGCTTGGCAGTTCGGGCTGGACTGTTCCCATGAGGCACAGGGTCAGACTGATTTGCATATAGCCATGTCTGAACTGGGGTGGCAGAGTGGGCTAAAGAACGGTGATGGATCAAACACAGATCTTTTGACTGGGTGTGAGTGTTTGTTTGGTTCAGATGCTCCGTCCATCACCACCCCCTTTTGTACCGCTTTGGCCGCCATAAGTGTGGCAGGGTATGCTGAGACGTGAGTCCCTTGCTCACTTTGCCACTGGATTCAAGCAAGCCGGGCTGAAGACGGCTGTAATGCCAGAAACTGGTCCTCGGAAGCTTGTTTCCGGTCCAGGGAAGGCATGGCTTGGCAGTTCGGGCTGGACTGTTCCCATGAGGCACATGGTCAGACTGATTTGCATATAGCCATGTTTGAACTGGGGTGGCAGAGTGGGCTAAAGAATGGTGATGGATCAAACACAGATCTTTTGACTGGGTGTGAGTGTTTGATTGTTCAGATGCTCCGTCCATCACCACCCCCTTTTGTACCGCTTTGGCCGCCATAAGTGTGGCAGGGTATGCTTAGACGTGAGTCCCTTGCTCACTTTGCCACTGGATTCAAGCAAGCCGGGCTGAAGACATCTGTAATGCCAGAAACCGGTCCTCAGAAGCTTGTTTCCGGTCCAGGGAAGGCATGGCTTGGCAGTTCGGGTTGGACTGTTCCCATGAGGCACAGGGTGAGAATGATTTGCATATAGCCATGTCTGAACTGCGGTGGCAGAGTGGGCTAAAGAACGCTGATGGATCAAACACAGATCTTTTGACTGGGTGTGATTGTTTGATTGGTTCAGATACTCCGTCCATCACCACCCCCTTTTGTACCGCTTTGGCGGCCATAAGTGAGGCAGGGTATGCTCAGACGTGAGTCCCTTGCTCACTTTGCCACTGGATTCAAGCAAGCCGGGCTGAAGACGGCTGTAATGCCAGAAACCGGTCCTCGGAAGCTTGTTTCCGGTCCAGGGAAGGCATGGCTTGGCAGTTCGGGCTGGACTGTTCCCATGAGGCACAGGGTCAGACTGATTTGCATATAGCCATGTCTGAACTGGGGTGGAGGAGTGGGCTAAAGAACGGTGATGGATCAAACCCAGATCTTTTGACTGGGTGTGAGTAATTGATTGTTTCAGATGATCCGTCCATCACCACCCCCTTTTGTACCGCTTTGGCCGCCATAAGTGTGGCAGGATATGTTCAGACGTGAGTCCCTTGCTCACTTTGCCACTGGATTCAAGCAAGCCGGGCTGAAGATGGCTGTAATGCCAGAAACCGGTCCTCGGAAGCTTGTTTCCGGTCCAGGGAAGGCATGGCTTGGCAATTCGGGCTGGACTGTTTCCATGAGGCAAAGGGTCAGACTGATTTGCATATAGCCATGTTTGAACTGGGGTGGCAGAGTGGACTAAAGAATGGTGATGGATCAAACCCAGATCTTTTGACTGGGTGTGAGTGTTTGATTGGTTCAGATGCTCCGTCCATCACCACCCCCTTTTGTACCGCTTTGGCCGCCATAAGTGTGGCAGGGTATGCTTAGACGTGAGTCCCTTGCTCACTTTGCCACTGGATTCAAGCAAGCCGGGCTGAAGACATCTGTAATGCCAGAAACCGGTCCTCAGAAGCTTGTTTCCGGTCCAGGAAAGGCATGGCTTGGCAGTTTGGGCTGGACTGTTCCCATGAGGCACAGGGTCAGACTGATTTGCATATAGCCATGTCTGAACTGGGGTGGCAGAGTGGGCTAAAGAATGGTGATGGATCAAACCCAGATCTTTTGAGTAGGTGTGAGTGTTTGATTGGTTCAGATGCTCTGTCCATCACCACCCCCTTTTGTACCCCCCTTTTGTACCCCCCTTTTGTACCGCTTTGGCCACCATAAGTGTGGCAGGGTATGCTCAGACGTGAGTCCCTTGCTCACTTTGCCACTGGATTCAAGCAAGCCGGGCTGAAGATGGCTGTAATGCCAGAAACAGGTCCTTGGAAGCTTGTTTCCGGTCCAGGGAAGGCATGGCTTGGCAGTTCGGGCTGGACTGTTCCCATGAGGCATAGGGTGAGACTGATTTGCATATAGCCATGTCTGAACTGGGGTGGCAGAGTGGGCTAAAGAACGCTGATGGATCAAACACAGATCTTTTGACTGGGTGTGATTGTTTGATTGGTTCAGATACTCCGTCCATCACCACCCCCTTTTGTACCGCTTTGGCGGCCATAAGTGTGGCAGGGTATGCTCAGACATGAGTCCCTTGCTCACTTTGCCACTGGATTCAAGCAAGCCAGGCTGAAGACGGCTGTAATGCCAGAAACCGGTCCTCGGAAGCTTGTTTCCGGTCCAGGGAAGGCATGGCTTGGCAGTTCGGGCTGGACTGTTCCCATGAGGCACAGGGTCAGACTGATTTGCATATAGCCATGTCTTAACTTGGGTGGAGGAGTGGGTTAAAGAACGGTGCTGGATCAAACCCAGATCTTTTGACTGGGTGTGAGTAATTGATTGGTTCAGATGATCCGTCCATCACCACCCCCTTTTGTACCGATTTGGCCGCCATAAGTGTGGCAGGGTATGTTCAGACGTGAGTCCCTTGCTCACTTTGCCACTGGATTCAAGCAAGCCGGGCTGAAGACGACTGTAATGCCAGAAACCAGTCCTTGGAAGCTTGTTTCCGTTCCAGGGAAGGCATGGCTTGGCAGTTCGGGCTGGACTGTTCCCATGAGGCACAGGGTCAGACTGATTTGCATATAGCCATGTCTGAACTGGGGTGGTAGAGTGGGCTACAGAACGGTGATGGATTAAACCCAGATTTTTTGACTGGGTGTGAGTGTTTGATTGGTGCAGATGCTCCGTCCATCACCACCCCCTTTTGTACCGCTTTGGCCGCCATAAGTGTGGTAGGGTATGCTCAGACGTGAGTCCCTTGCTCACTTTGCCACTGGATTCAAGCAAGCCGGGCTGAAGACGGCTGTAATGCCTGAAACCGGTCCTCGGAAGCTTGTTTCTAGTCCAGGGAAGGCATGGCTTGGCAGTTCGGGCTGAACTGTTCGCATGAGGCACAGGGTCAGACTGATTTGCATATAGCCATGTCTGGACTGGGGTGGCAGAGTGGGCTAAAGAACGGTGATGGATCAAACACAGATCTTTTTACTGGGTGTGAGTGTTTGATTGGTTCAGATGCTCCGTCCATCACCATCCCCTTTTGTACCGCTTTGGCCGCCATAAGTGTGGCAGTGTATGCTCAGACGTGAGTCCCTTGCTCACTTTGCCACTGGATTCAAGCAAGCCGGGCTGAAGATGGCTGTAATGCCAGAAACCGGTCCTCGGAAGCTTGTTTCCGGTCCAGGGAAGGCATGGCTTGGCAGTTCGGGCTGGACTGTTCCCATGAGGGAAAGGGTCAGACTGATTTGCATATAGCCATGTCTGAACTGGGGTGGCAGAGTGGGCTAAAGAACGGTGATGGATAAAACCCAGATCTTTTGACTGGGTGTGAGTGTTTGATTGGTTCAGATGCTCCGTCCATCACCACCCCCTTTTGTACCGCTTTGGCCACCATAAGTGTGGCAGGGTATGCGCAGACGTGAGTCCCTTGCTCACTTTGCCACTGGATTCAAGCAAGCCGGGCTGAAGACGGCTGTAATGCCAGAAACCGGTCCTCGGAAGCTTGTTTCCGGTCCAGGGAAGGCATGGCTTGGCAGTTCGGGCTGGACTGTTCCCATGAGGCACAGGATCAGACTGATTTGCATATAGCCATGTCTGAACTGGGGTGGCAGAGTGGGCTAAAGAACGGTGATGGATCAAACACAGATCTTTTGACTGGGTGTGAGTGTTTGTTTGGTTCAGATGCTCCGTCCATCACCACCC
This sequence comes from Lissotriton helveticus, assembly GCF_964261635.1. NCBI lineage: Eukaryota > Metazoa > Chordata > Amphibia > Caudata > Salamandridae > Lissotriton > Lissotriton helveticus. The sequence continues at coordinate 1,092,655,601 of NC_136059.1, forward strand.
CCTTTTGTACCACTTTGGCCGCCATAAGTGTGGCAGGGTATGCTGAGACGTGAGTCCCTTGCTCACTTTGCCACTGGATTCAAGCAAGCCGGGCTGAAGATGGCTGTAATGCCAGAAACCGGTCCTCGGAAGCTTGTTTCCGGTCCAGGGAAGGCATGGCTTGGCAGTTTGGGCTGGACTGTTCCCATGAGGCACAGGGTCAGACTGATTTGCATATAGCCATGTCTGAACTGGGGTGGCAGAGTGGGCTAAAGAACGGTGATGGATCAAACACAGATCTTTTGACTGGGTGTGAGTGTTTGTTTGGTTCAGATGCTCCGTCCATCACCACCCCCTTTTGTACCACTTTGGCCGCCATAAGTGTGGCAGGGTATGCTGAGACGTGAGTCCCTTGCTCACTTTGCCACTGGATTCAAGCAAGCCGGGCTGAAGATGGCTGTAATGCCAGAAACCGGTCCTCGGAAGCTTGTTTCCGGTCCAGGGAAGGCATGGCTTGGCAGTTTGGGCTGGACTGTTCCCATGAGGCACAGGGTCAGACTGATTTGCATATAGCCATGTCTGAACTGGGGTGGCAGAGTGGGCTAAAGAACGGTGATGGATCAAACCCATATCTTTTGAGTAGGTGTGAGTGTTTGATTGGTTCAGATGCTCGGTCCATCACCACCCCCTTTTGTACCCCCCTTTTGTACCCCCCTTTTGTACCGCTTTGGCCACCATAAGTGTGGCAGGGTATGCTCAGACGTGAGTCCCTTGCTCACTTTGCCACTGGATTCAAGCAAGCCGGGCTGAAGATGGCTGTAGTGCCAGAAACCGGTCCTCGGAAGCTTGTTTCCGGTCCAGGGAAGGCATGGCTTGGCAGTTCGGGCTGGACTGTTCCCATGAGGCACAGGGTGAGACTGATTTGCATATAGCCATGTCTGAACTGGGGTGGCAGAGTGGGCTAAAGAACGCTGATGGATCAAACACAGATCTTTTGACTGGGTGTGATTGTTTGATTGGTTCAGATACTCCGTCCATCACCACCCCCTTTTGTACCGCTTTGGCGGCCATAAGTGTGGCAGGGTATGCTCCGACGTGAGTCCCTTGCTCACTTTGCCACTGGATTCAAGCAAGCCGGGCTGAAGACGGCTGTAATGCCAGAAACCGGTCCTCGGAAGCTTGTTTCCGGTCCAGGGAAGGCATGACTTGGCAGTTCGGGCTGGACTGTTCCCATGAGGCACAGGGTCAGACTGATTTGCATATAGCCATGTCTGAACTGGGGTGGAGGAGTGGGCTAAAGAACGGTGATGGATCAAACCCAGATCTTTTGACTGGGTGTGAGTAATTGATTGGTTCAGATGATCCGTCCATCACCACCCCCTTTTGTACCGCTTTGGCCGCCATAAGTGTGGCAGGGTATGCTCAGACGTGAGTTCCTTGCTCACTTTGCCACTGGATTCAAGCAAGCCGGGCTGAAGACGGCTGTAATGTCAGAAACCGGTCCTCGGAAGCTTGTTTCCGGTCCAGGGAAGGCGTGGCTTGGCAGTTCGGGCTGGACTGTTCCCATGAGGGAAAGGGTCAGACTGATTTGCATATAGCCATGTCTGAACTGGGGTGGCTGAGTGGGCTAAAGAACGGTGATGGATCAAACCCAGATCTTTTGACTGGGTGTGAGTGTTTGATTGGTTCAGTTGCTCCGTCCATCACCACCCCCTTTTGTACCGCTTTGGCCGCCATAAGTGTGGCAGGGTATGCTTAGACGTGAGTCCCTTGCTCACTTTGCCACTGGATTCAAGCAAGCCGGGCTGAAGACATCTGTAATGCCAGAAACCGGTCCTCGGAAGCTTGTTTCCGGTCCAGGGAAGGCATGGCTTGGCAGTTCGGGCTGGACTGTTCCCATGAGGCACAGGATCAGACTGATTTGCATATAGCCATGTCTGAACTGGGGTGGCAGAGTGGGCTAAAGAACGGTGATGGATCAAACACAGATCTTTTGACTGGGTGTGAGTGTTTGTTTGGTTCAGATGCTCCGTCCATCACCACCCCCTTTTGTACCACTTTGGCCGCCATAAGTGTGGTAGGGTATGCTGAGACGTGAGTCCCTTGCTCACTTTGCCACTGGATTCAAGCAAGCCGGGCTGAAGATGGCTGTAATGCCAGAAACCGGTCCTCGGAAGCTTGTTTCCGGTCCAGGGAAGGCATGGCTTGGCAGTTTGGGCTGGACTGTTCCCATGAGGCACAGGGTCAGACTGATTTGCATATAGCCATGTCTGAACTGGGGTGGCAGAGTGGGCTAAAGAACGGTGATGGATCAAACACAGATCTTTTGACTGGGTGTGAGTGTTTGTTTGGTTCAGATGCTCCGTCCATCACCACCCCCTTTTGTACCACTTTGGCCGCCATAAGTGTGGCAGGGTATGCTGAGACGTGAGTCCCTTGCTCACTTTGCCACTGGATTCAAGCAAGCCGGGCTGAAGATGGCTGTAATGCCAGAAACCGGTCCTCGGAAGCTTGTTTCCGGTCCAGGGAAGGCATGGCTTGGCAGTTTGGGCTGGACTGTTCCCATGAGGCACAGGGTCAGACTGATTTGCATATAGCCATGTCTGAACTGGGGTGGCAGAGTGGGCTAAAGAACGGTGATGGATCAAACCCATATCTTTTGAGTAGGTGTGAGTGTTTGATTGGTTCAGATGCTCGGTCCATCACCACCCCCTTTTGTACCCCCCTTTTGTACCCCCCTTTTGTACCGCTTTGGCCACCATAAGTGTGGCAGGGTATGCTCAGACGTGAGTCCCTTGCTCACTTTGCCACTGGATTCAAGCAAGCCGGGCTGAAGATGGCTGTAGTGCCAGAAACCGGTCCTCGGAAGCTTGTTTCCGGTCCAGGGAAGGCATGGCTTGGCAGTTCGGGCTGGACTGTTCCCATGAGGCACAGGGTGAGACTGATTTGCATATAGCCATGTCTGAACTGGGGTGGCAGAGTGGGCTAAAGAACGCTGATGGATCAAACACAGATCTTTTGACTGGGTGTGATTGTTTGATTGGTTCAGATACTCCGTCCATCACCACCCCCTTTTGTACCGCTTTGGCGGCCATAAGTGTGGCAGGGTATGCTCCGACGTGAGTCCCTTGCTCACTTTGCCACTGGATTCAAGCAAGCCGGGCTGAAGACGGCTGTAATGCCAGAAACCGGTCCTCGGAAGCTTGTTTCCGGTCCAGGGAAGGCATGACTTGGCAGTTCGGGCTGGACTGTTCCCATGAGGCACAGGGTCAGACTGATTTGCATATAGCCATGTCTGAACTGGGGTGGAGGAGTGGGCTAAAGAACGGTGATGGATCAAACCCAGATCTTTTGACTGGGTGTGAGTAATTGATTGGTTCAGATGATCCGTCCATCACCACCCCCTTTTGTACCGCTTTGGCCGCCATAAGTGTGGCAGGGTATGCTCAGACGTGAGTTCCTTGCTCACTTTGCCACTGGATTCAAGCAAGCCGGGCTGAAGACGGCTGTAATGTCAGAAACCGGTCCTCGGAAGCTTGTTTCCGGTCCAGGGAAGGCGTGGCTTGGCAGTTCGGGCTGGACTGTTCCCATGAGGGAAAGGGTCAGACTGATTTGCATATAGCCATGTCTGAACTGGGGTGGCTGAGTGGGCTAAAGAACGGTGATGGATCAAACCCAGATCTTTTGACTGGGTGTGAGTGTTTGATTGGTTCAGTTGCTCCGTCCATCACCACCCCCTTTTGTACCGCTTTGGCCGCCATAAGTGTGGCAGGGTATGCGCAGACGTTAGTCCCTTTCTCACTTTGCCACTGGATTCAAGCAAGCCGGGCTGAAGACGGCTGTAATGCCAGAAACCGGTCCTCGGAAGCTTGTTTCCGGTCCAGGGAAGGCATGGCTTGGCAGTTCGGGCTGGACTGTTCCCATGAGGCACTGGGTCAGACTGATTTGCATATAGCCATGTCTGAACTGGGGTGGCAGAGTGGGCTAAAGAACGGTGATGGATCAAACACAGATCTTTTGACTGGTTGTGAGTGTTTGTTTGGTTCAGATGCTCCGTCCATCACCACCCCCTTTTGTACCGCTTTGGCCGCCATAAGTGTGGCAGGGTATGCTCAGACGTGAGTCCCTTGCTCACTTTGCCACTGGATTCAAGCAAGCCGGGCTGAAGACGGCTGTAATGCCAGAAACCGGTCCTCGGAAGCTTGTTTCCGGTCCAGGGAAGGCATGGCTTGGCAGTTCGGGCTGGACTGTTCCCATGAGGCACAGGGTCAGACTGATTTGCATATAGCCATGTCTGAACTGGGGTGGCAGAGTGGGCTAAAGAACGGTGATGGATCAAACACAGATCTTTTGACTGGGTGTGAGTGTTTGTTTGGTTCAGATGCTCCGTCCATCACCACCCCCTTTTGTACCGCTTTGGCCGCCATAAGTGTGGCAGGGTATGCTGAGACGTGAGTCCCTTTTATTTATTTATTTATTTATATTCTTGTAGCGCGCCTGAATCAGCCCCGAAGGGGTATCTCCGCGCGTAGCTTCTGAATGAGTCGAATGCTTATTGAAAGGGCAGGCAAAGTGAGGGGCAAAGTGAGTTAATCTTGGGTAAATAGGAATGTTTTTAATTTTTTCCTAAAAGAGAGTAAATTGGAGATGTATCTCAGTTGTGGTGGGAGGGAGTTCCATAGTAGGGGGCCTTTGAAAGATGGTGCTCGGCCACCATGTCTCGCTCTGGTGACTTTGGGTACATGCATCAACATGGTGTTACTGGAGCGCAAAGCACGTCCAGGAGAGTAGAGAGCAAAAATGTCTTTTAAGTATTTAGGACCGGACCCATAGATGCATTTATGCATTATGCAGCAAAGTTTGAAATTGACCCGTTTTTGCACTGGAAGCCAGTGAAGGTACGAAAGGAGGGGGCGTGACGGGGTACGGGGGGGAGCATTCAAGATGAGTCTAGCAGCGGTGTCTGTACCACCTGCAGTTTACAAAGTTGTTCTTGATTAGCGGAGATGAGTAGACCATTGCAATAGTCTATCCGCCCGAGTACTAGTGCCTGTACCAGCGTTTTCCTGTGGATGTCTGGCAGGAAGGGGAAAATGCGCCGTAAGAGACCAATTATTCGGAAACATGTTCCCGTGACTTGACTGACATGGTCTTTTAAAATCAGTGTTTGGTCCAGGCGTACTCCCAAGTTTTTGATGGTCTGTTTGGGCACAGGAACAGGTCCTAGCTCAAGTGGCCACCAATCCGGAGACCAGAGCAGGGTGGCCCCTCCAAACAACATGACTTCGGTTTTAGTTACGTTGCATTGGAGGAAGTTCTGGGCCATCCAACCTGCCACGGCTCTCATGCCATTTTGAAAAGATTGCATGACTGCAGGTGTAATAGTTTGGAAGGGAAATAACAGCTGAGTATCGTCAGCGTAGGAGATTGGGGAGAACCCGTAAGATCTTATGATTTCCGCTAAGGGGGCCACATATACGTTGAATAACGTGGGGCTCAGGCATGAGCCCTGTGGCACTCCCTTAGTGAGCTGCCTACAGATAGATTTGTGGGAGCCTAATTTGACACCCTGTTGTCTATCTGTAAGAAAGCTATCAAGCCATGCAAGGGCGGTCCCTTTTACCCCCACTCCTTTCAAGCGGTCGAGAAGAATTTTGTGCGACACCGTGTCGAAGGCAGCGGACAAATCCAATAGCACCAGAATCACTGAGCTCCCCCTGTCAAGTGACATTCTGATGTTATCTGTCACTGACAGGAGGGCTGATTCGGTGCTATGGTTGGGCCTAAAACCAGATTGTGAATGGTCTAGGCCGCCCGCTGCCTCGATGTAGTTGGAAAGGTGTGCGTTGACATGTTTCTCGGCCAGCTTGCTGATGTACGGTAGGAGGGAGATGGGCCGGAGGTTGGAAAGCTCCGTCCAGGGGAGGGCCGCATTCTTGCGGATGGGGTTCACCACCGCTCTTTTCCATTCAGTTGGAACATATCCCTTCTTCAGAGACTGATTAATTACATCTTGGATGTATGGACCTAGCAAGGTGCTGAGGGAAGTTAGGGTTTTAACAGGGATGAGGTCGTCCGGAGACCCAGATTTTACATGGGTCATTAGTGTGGATAGCTCTTCAATATTGATAGGAGGGAATGTGGTCAACGTGAGGTTAGTGCTGTCGGTGGAGGGGACAACAGTCAGAGTATCATTGCCTATTTGGGAAGCTAACATTTTGTCATAAATGGAATCTATTTTATTTTCGAAGTATAGAGAGACTTCTTCGCACAGACTTTGTGAGAAGTCATCTGGACTTACGCAGGCTGTAGGCTTGACAAAAGTTTCAAGGATTCTATAGAGTTCTTTGGCGGAATTGCCGGCTTCCGCGAGCTGTTGGGCAATGTTATTTTTGCGGGCAGCTTTGATATGTTTGTAATAATTGGTTTGGGCTGCACGATGTGCCTTCTTGTTGTCCTCTGAGTGTGACTTTCTCCATCTCTTCTCTATCCGCCTACATTCTTGCTTCTCTTTTCTGAGAGCCTCAGTGTACCATTTTTCTTGCTTGGCCACAGGAAATTGTTTAAAAGTTTTCAAAGGAGCAATTTTATCAATGGCTACCGTAAGGGATTGCTGAAACATAGTTAGACTATGTTCTACTTCCTCAGTGTCCTTAATATTGGGGTTTTCCCATACCTTTTGTAATGCCTCCAGTGTAAGTTTGTGCCACTGTCTGCGCATAGTAGGGGGTAGGGATTTTTTGTGAGGGCCTTTATTGACTTTAAAAATGGTGAATTGTAATAAAAAATGATCAGACCAATCTAACTGGGTAGGTTCAAGACAAGATATATTCTCAAAGTTGGTGTATATCAGGTCAATACAGTGCCCACCTTCATGTGTGGGGCCCTGGTTCATTTGTGTGAGGCCAATAGTTACCAGATCATCAGACAGACTCTTGGCCCCCGTGGATTCAGGTTGGTCGGTGTGTATATTAAAATCTCCAAGGAGAAGGAAGTCCTCATTAGCTCGCATGAGAGGGCCTAAAATCTCTAAAAGAGAAATAGAAAATCTGGGGCATGTGAGTGGAGGTCTGTATAGAAGTGCTCCCTTACTAGTCTTTCTGTTAGGAAAAGTAATTCTAAAGACCATTATTTCCAGATCTTTGCAACACTGTTTATCTAGGATATCCAATTTGAGGTAATCTCTATAGATAATAGCGATGCCGCCACCTATTTTATCAGGGCGGTCTGAATGGTGGAGTTTATATCCTATTGGCACTCCTAGGGAAATGGCGGATATCGTATGGGGCTTTAACCAGGTTTCAATGATAAAGCAAATATCTGGAGTCAGGGAGTGTACCAGATCCCAGATCTCTATTTGGTGTTTGGGCATAGAACGCACGTTAATGAGGATACAATGCAGATCATCAGGTATCATACTCGGTTTGTGTAAGTTAGTGAATTTCATGGAAGAGTAGTGGCATTTTCGACATGAGAAGGGTCCGTCAAAACAAGGCCTCTTGTCATCCGTGTAACAAGGGGATGTGGACTGTCTCAAATGTAGTATAATGTAGTGTAATTGCTCACTTTGCCACTGGATTCAAGCAAGCCGGGCTGAAGACGGCTGTAATGCCAGAAACTGGTCCTCGGAAGCTTGTTTCCGGTCCAGGGAAGGCATGGCTTGGCAGTTCGGGCTGGACTGTTCCCATGAGGCACATGGTCAGACTGATTTGCATATAGCCATGTCTGAACTGGAGTGGCAGAGTGGGCTAAAGAACGGTGATGGATCAAACACAGATCTTTTGACTGGGTGTGAGTGTTTGTTTGGTTCAGATGCTCCGTCCATCACCACCCCCTTTTGCACCGCTTTGGCCGCCATAAGTGTGGCAGGGTATGCTGAGACGTGAGTCCCTTGCTCACTTTGCCACTGGATTCAAGCAAGCCGGGCTGAAGATGGCTGTAATGCCAGAAACCGGTCCTCGGAAGCTTGTTTCCGGTCCAGGGAAGGCATGGCTTGGCAGTTCGGGCTGGACTGTTTCCATGAGGCAAAGGGTCAGACTGATTTGCATTTAGCCATGTTTGAACTGGGGTGGCAGAGTGGGCTAAAGAATGGTGATGGATCAAACACAGATCTTTTGACTGGGTGTGAGTGTTTGATTGTTCAGATGCTCCGTCCATCACCACCCCCTTTTGTACCGCTTTGGCCGCCATAAGTGTGGCAGGGTATGCTTAGACGTGAGTCCCTTGCTCACTTTGCCACTGGATTCAAGCAAGCCGGGCTGAAGACATCTGTAATGCCAGAAACCGGTCCTCAAAAGCTTGTTTCCGGTCCAGGGAAGGCATGGCTTGGCAGTTTGGGCTGGACTGTTCCCATGAGGCACAGGGTCAGACTGATTTGCATATAGCCATGTCTGAACTGGGGTGGCAGAGTGGGCTAAAGAACGGTGATGGATCAAACCCAGATCTTTTGAGTAGGTGTGAGTGTTTGATTGGTTCAGATGCTCTGTCCATCACCACCCCCTTTTGTACCCCCCTTTTGTACCCCCCTTTTGTACCGCTTTGGCCACCATAAGTGTGGCAGGGTATGCTCAGACGTGAGTCCCTTCCTCACTTTGCCACTGGATTCAAGCAAGCCGGGCTGTAGATGGCTGTAATGCCAGAAACCGGTCCTCGGAAGCTTGTTTCCGGTCCAGGGAAGGCATGGCTTGGCAGTTCGGGTTGGACTGTTCCCATGAGGCACAGGGTGAGAATGATGTGCATATAGCCATGTCTGAACTGCGGTGGCAGAGTGGGCTAAAGAACGCTGATGGATCAAACACAGATCTTTTGACTGGGTGTGATTGTTTGATTGGTTCAGATACTCCGTCCATCACCACCCCCTTTTGTACCGCTTTGGCGGCCATAAGTGAGGCAGGGTATGCTCAGACGTGAGTCCCTTGCTCACTTTGCCACTGGATTCAAGCAAGCCGGGCTGAAGACGGCTGTAATGCCAGAAACCGGTCCTCGGAAGCTTGTTTCCGGTCCAGGGAAGGCATGGCTTGGCAGTTCGGGCTGGACTGTTCCCATGAGGCACAGGGTCAGACTGATTTGCATATAGCCATGTCTGAACTGGGGTGGAGGAGTGGGCTAAAGAACGGTGATGGATCAAACCCAGATCTTTTGACTGGGTGTGAGTAATTGATTGTTTCAGATGATCCGTCCATCACCACCCCCTTTTGTACCGCTTTGGCCGCCATAAGTGTGGCAGGATATGTTCAGACGTGAGTCCCTTGCTCACTTTGCCACTGGATTCAAGCAAGCCGGGCTGAAGATGGCTGTAATGCCAGAAACCGGTCCTCGGAAGCTTGTTTCCGGTCCAGGGAAGGCATGGCTTGGCAGTTCGGGCTGGACTGTTTCCATGAGGCAAAGGGTCAGACTGATTTGCATATAGCCATGTTTGAACTGGGGTGGCAGAGTGGACTAAAGAATGGTGATGGATCAAACCCAGATCTTTTGACTGGGTGTGAGTGTTTGATTGGTTCAGATGCTCCGTCCATCACCACCCCCTTTTGTACCGCTTTGGCCGCCATAAGTGTGGCAGGGTATGCTTAGACGTGAGTCCCTTGCTCACTTTGCCACTGGATTCAAGCAAGCCGGGCTGAAGACATCTGTAATGCCAGAAACCGGTCCTCAGAAGCTTGTTTCCGGTCCAGGGAAGGCATGGCTTGGCAGTTTGGGCTGGACTGTTCCCATGAGGCACAGGGTCAGACTGATTTGCATATAGCCATGTCTGAACTGGGGTGGCAGAGTGGGCTAAAGAATGGTGATGGATCAAACCCAGATCTTTTGAGTAGGTGTGAGTGTTTGATTGGTTCAGATGCTCTGTCCATCACCACCCCCTTTTGTACCCCCCTTTTGTACCCCCCTTTTGTACCGCTTTGGCCACCATAAGTGTGGCAGGGTATGCTCAGATGTGAGTCCCTTGCTCACTTTGCCACTGGATTCAAGCAAGCCGGGCTGAAGATGGCTGTAATGCCAGAAACAGGTCCTTGGAAGCTTGTTTCCGGTCCAGGGAAGGCATGGCTTGGCAGTTCGGGCTGGACTGTTCCCATGAGGCATAGGGTGAGACTGATTTGCATATAGCCATGTCTGAACTGGGGTGGCAGAGTGGGCTAAAGAACGCTGATGGATCAAACACAGATCTTTTGACTGGGTGTGATTGTTTGATTGGTTCAGATACTCCGTCCATCACCACCCCCTTTTGTACCGCTTTGGCGGCCATAAGTGTGGCAGGGTATGCTCAGACATGAGTCCCTTGCTCACTTTGCCACTGGATTCAAGCAAGCCAGGCTGAAGACGGCTGTAATGCCAGAAACCGGTCCTCGGAAGCTTGTTTCCGGTCCAGGGAAGGCATGGCTTGGCAGTTCGGGCTGGACTGTTCCCATGAGGCACAGGGTCAGACTGATTTGCATATAGCCATGTCTTAAATTGGGTGGAGGAGTGGGTTAAAGAACGGTGCTGGATCAAACCCAGATCTTTTGACTGGGTGTGAGTAATTGATTGGTTCAGATGATCCGTCCATCACCACCCCCTTTTGTACCGATTTGGCCGCCATAAGTGTGGCAGGGTATGTTCAGACGTGAGTCCCTTGCTCACTTTGCCACTGGATTCAAGCAAGCCGGGCTGAAGACGACTGTAATGCCAGAAACCAGTCCTTGGAAGCTTGTTTCCGTTCCAGGGAAGGCATGGCTTGGCAGTTCGGGCTGGACTGTTCCCATGAGGCACAGGGTCAGACTGATTTGCATATAGCCATGTCTGAACTGGGGTGGTAGAGTGGGCTACAGAACGGTGATGGATTAAACCCAGATTTTTTGACTGGGTGTGAGTGTTTGATTGGTGCAGATGCTCCGTCCATCACCACCCCCTTTTGTACCGCTTTGGCCGCCATAAGTGTGGTAGGGTATGCTCAGACGTGAGTCCCTTGCTCACTTTGCCACTGGATTCAAGCAAGCCGGGCTGAAGACGGCTGTAATGCCTGAAACCGGTCCTCGGAAGCTTGTTTCCAGTCCAGGGAAGGCATGGCTTGGCAGTTCGGGCTGAACTGTTCGCATGAGGCACAGGGTCAGACTGATTTGCATATAGCCATGTCTGGACTGGGGTGGCAGAGTGGGCTAAAGAACGGTGATGGATCAAACACAGATCTTTTTACTGGGTGTGAGTGTTTGATTGGTTCAGATGCTCCGTCCATCACCATCCCCTTTTGTACCGCTTTGGCCGCCATAAGTGTGGCAGTGTATGCTCAGACGTGAGTCCCTTGCTCACTTTGCCACTGGATTCAAGCAAGCCGGGCTGAAGACGGCTGTAATGCCAGAAACCGGTCCTCGGAAGCTTGTTTCCGGTCCAGGGAAGGCATGGCTTGGCAGTTCGGGCTGGACTGTTCCCATGAGGGAAAGGGTCAGACTGATTTGCATATAGCCATGTCTGAACTGGGGTGGCAGAGTGGGCTAAAGAACGGTGATGGATAAAACCCAGATCTTTTGACTGGGTGTGAGTGTTTGATTGGTTCAGATGCTCCGTCCATCACCACCCCCTTTTGTACCGCTTTGGCCACCATAAGTGTGGCAGGGTATGCGCAGACGTGAGTCCCTTGCTCACTTTGCCACTGGATTCAAGCAAGCCGGGCTGAAGACGGCTGTAATGCCAGAAACCGGTCCTCGGAAGCTTGTTTCCGGTCCAGGGAAGGCATGGCTTGGCAGTTCGGGCTGGACTGTTCCCATGAGGCACAGGATCAGACTGATTTGCATATAGCCATGTCTGAACTGGGGTGGCAGAGTGGGCTAAAGAACGGTGATTGATCAAACCCAGATCTTTTGATTGGTTGTGAGTGTTTGATTGGTTCAGATGCTCCGTCCATCACCACCCCCTTTTTCACCCCCCTTTTGTACCCCCCTTTTGTACCGCTTTGGCCACCATAAGTGTGGCAGGGTATGCTCAGACGTGAGTCCCTTGCTCACTTTGCCACTGGATTCAAGCAAGCCGGGCTGAAGACGGCTGTAATGCCAGAAACCGGTCCTCGGAAGCTTGTTTCTGTTGCAGGGAAGGCATGGCTTGGCAGGTCGAGCTGTACTGTTCCCATGAGGCACAGGGTCAGACTGATTTGCATATAGCCATGTCTGAACTGGGGTGGCAGAGTGGGCTAAAGAACGGTGATGGATCAATCCCAGATTTTTTGACTGGGTGTGAGTGTCTGATTGGTTCAGATGCTCCGTCCATCACCACCCCCTTTTGTACCGCTTTGGCCGCCATAAGTGTGGTAGGGTATGCTCAGACGTGAGTCCCTTGCTCACTTTGCCACTGGATTCAAGCAAGCCGGGCTGAAGACGGCTGTAATGCCAGAAACCGGTCCTCTGAAGCTTGTTTCCGGTCCAGGGAAGGCATGGCTTGGCAGTTCGGACTGGATGTTCCCATGAGGCACAGGGTCAGACTGATTTGCATATAGCCATGTCTGAACTGGGGTGGCAGAGTGGGCTAAAGAACGGTGATGGATCAAACCCAGATCTTTTGACTGGTTGTAAGTGTTTGATTGATTCAGATGCTCTGTCCATCACCACCCCCTTTTTACCGCTTTTGGCCGCCATAAGTGTGGCAGGGTATGCTCAGACGTGAGTCCCTTGCTCACTTTGCCACTGGATTCAAGCAAGCCGGGCTGAAGACGGCTGGAATGCCAGAAACCGGTCCTCGGGAGCTTGTTTCCGGTCCAGGGAAGACATGGCTTGGCAGTTCGTGCTGGACTGTTCCCATGAGGCACAGGGTCAGACTGATTTGCATATAGCCATGTCAGAACTGGGGTGGCAGAGTGGGCTAAAGAACGGTGATGGATCAAACCCAGATCTTTTGACTGGGTGTGAGTGTTTGATTGGTTTAGATGCTCCGTCCATCACCACCCCCTTTTGTACCGCTTTGGCCGCCATAAGTGTGGCAGGGTATGCGCAGACGTGAGTCCCTTGCTCACTTTGCCACTGGATTCAAGCAAGCCGGGCTGAAGACGGCTGTAATGCCAGAAACCGGTCCTCGGAAGCTTGTTTCCGGTCCAGGGAAGGCATGGCTTGGCAGTTCGGGCTGGACTGTTCCCATGAGGCACAGGATCAGACTGATTTGCATATAGCCGTGTCTGAACTGGGGTGGCAGAGTGGGCTAAAGAACGGTGATGGATCAAACCCAGATCTTTTGATTGGTTGTGAGTGTTTGATTGGTTCAGATGCTCCGTCCATCACCACCCCCTTTTTCACCCCCCTTTTGTACCCCCCTTTTGTACCGCTTTGGCCACCATAAGTGTGGCAGGGTATGCTCAGACGTGAGTCCCTTGCTCACTTTGCCACTGGACTCAAGCAAGCCGGGCTGAAGACGGCTGTAATGCCAGAAACCGGTTCTCGGAAGCTTGTTTCTGTTCCAGGGAAGGCATGGCTTGGCAGTTCGAGCTGTACTGTTCCCATGAGGCACTGGGTCAGACTGATTTGCATATAGCCATGTCTGAACTGGGGTGGCAGAGTGGGCTAAAGAACGGTGATGGATCAATCCCAGATTTTTTGACTGGGTGTGAGTGTCTGATTGGTTCAGATGCTCCGTCCATCACCACCCCCTTTTGTACCGCTTTGGCCGCCATAAGTGTGGTAGGGTATGCTCAGACGTGAGTCCCTTGCTCACTTTGCCACTGGATTCAAGCAAGCCGGGCTGAAGACGGCTGTAATGCCAGAAACCGGTCCTCTGAAGCTTGTTTCCGGTCCAGGGAAGGCATGGCTTGGCAGTTCGGACTGGACTGTTCCCATGAGGCACAGGGTCAGACTGATTTGCATATAGCCATGTCTGAACTGGGGTGCCAGAGTGGGCTAAAGAACGGTGATGGATCAAACCCAGATCTTTTGACTGGGTGTAAGTGTTTGATTGATTCAGATGCTCTGTCCATCACCACCCCCTTTTGTACCGCTTTTGGCCGCCATAAGTGTGGCAGGGTATGCTCAGACGTGAGTCCCTTGCTCACTTTGCCACTGGATTCAAGCAAGCCGGGCTGAAGACGGCTGGAATGTCAGAAACCCGTCCTCGGAAGTTTGTTTCCGGTCCAGGGAAGACATGGCTTGGCAGTTCGGGCTGGACTGTTCCCATGAGGCACATGGTCAGACTGATTTGCATATAGCCATGTCAGAACTGGGGTGGCAGAGTGGGCTAAAGAACGGTGACCCAGATCTGTTGACTGGGTGTGAGCGTTTGATTGGTTCAGATGCTCCGTCCATCACCACCCCCTTTTGTACCTCTTCTGTACTACAGCATCAACATTGGTTTGATTTAATTCCAGTATTCCGTTCATTAGTAATCTGAGGTGGAATTGTGGTAAAAAAGCAATGGACTGGAATGTGGCCCAGTGTAATTACCAGTGGCTGGGCCACTCTCTTTTATTTGCCCTTTTTTCACTTGGGCTTCGGCTAAATTCAACTTAAGCCAACCTCTAGGTACCAGGATGACTTTTACGGGGGCTTTCCAAGCCGGACAAGTAATTTTCCAATGTTCTTTGACTCTAAGACTTTGTCAGATCAATACATTCTTGTCTGGGTCTTTGGGTACTGCTGGGGATCACAAGCTTTTCAACTGAGATTAGTTGGTTGCCGAAACAGGACCCAAATTCCTAAATATTTTATGTCCTTTTGATAAAAAAAAAAAACGATTGGAGAGTACTATCATGGTTAAGCGTAAAGCAACCCCTGCCCCCGTGAAATCTGAAGATAGGGGTATATCTAGAAAGAAACTCCTCTTCTATTGTGTCATTCTTGACATCGGTGGTGGGGGCACTCACCAATGACATCAGTACTGTCAAGGAGGAACTTCGACTTGGCACGCTCACATCAGAGCAGAACCAGGAGACTACTGTTGACAGATCTCTCCCAATGAGCATTCAACATGGTATTCCCTGGACTTTCATTACAAGCAGGGGACTCAGCACTACTGCTTGTTGTGGATGTTCATCAAGTTCCAGGAGAGATGTCTACTGATATAGACCCACTCTCTAAACTGAAAAAAAGGAACCCACCTAAGTCCCAAACCAGGCGGAATGATGACGTAATGTCTACTGAAAGAACGCTTTGTGAAGTAGAAAGTTACATGGAGGGATTTGGGCCTGCAAATCTAAATAGTGGCTTTGCTGCCAGGAGTGGTATACTGCTCCTGGATCAGTTGCTTTCTTGTCTTGCCAACAAACTAGAGCTGCGTGTTAACTTGTCTGCTAGACTTTACTACGCATAGTGCAAAATCAAGCAAAATATCTTGAAAATCCATGGTGTCTATGATTTTGTTTCTCCCTCTGACAATCCTTTCCCATGAATATATGCCATTGAGCTTTATAATTATCAAATATCTTACACATAGTCCACAGGACCCGCAGTTCCTTATTGCATAATTGATACCCTGGTTCTTTGTGAGTGGGGTTACCCTAGTCCTTTTTACACACGCTTGTTAACTCAAAGTCAAAGTCAAAAAGTAGCTTTATTCGATTTCTACTCAGAAAATCATTAAAGTACATAATATCACATAAGTATAACACACAAGATGGCACAGTAAAAAGCATAAAATACATAGACAACATTAATGAGATCGAAAAGTACTCAGGCGTTCAAAAATCACTAGTTTAGATCCTCTTTACATAATTACATTTTGGACCATCAGACAATCACATTATAATAGATTTGCTACATTTCACTATACTTTTTTAAATACATTGATAAAAACCATACTATATAGTCGTGTTCTAAAAACTGTAATGCTAAAAAGGCGGGACGAAATTGTCTAAAACAAAGTTTTTTAAGAGGGGTAAAATCCACTTTGTCCTTTGCATTTGATAAAATTTACATAATAGAACCACATGGAGTGTTGTTTGCTCTGAGTGATCGTCACAAGGACATAGTTGCATAACTTTCGACCAATCATTGATATTCGGAAACTCATTAGTCTATGCAGTATCCATAGTCTAAATTTTGTCAGAAGAAGTCTATCATACGTGCCACAGACTAATGGGAGAAATGTTTGAATGCTATGCGTAGTTAAGGTCATCTGGTTATGCAGTTCTGTAGGCTTTGGAGTTTCTACTGTTAGTCTATGAGATTCAAGAAGAGTTAAACTTTACACTTTTAGCTCTTTTCTTGTCAAAGCGTCCATTGTGCACGGTTTAGTATAAACTCTAGGTGGCTTCGATCATGCATGAAATCCTGCACATATTTTAGCCATGAAATTCTTAAAACACCATCCAGTTTAAAAATAGAATTTAAAATATCCTTGTTAAGGTTGGTTTCTACAGAAGTCCATATTCTGTGCAATAACAGTATTGGTTCCACTTTTATTAGGTCTGTAATATAGGGGATGCCCAATTCAGAATGACAAACATATGAAGAGGTACTGCCTGGGACTGCCAGTCTGAATCGTGAAAACATTTTTTCAACAGTTTGGAGGGCCTCAACATCAGAATATCCCCAAATCCAAACGCCATACATGGCTGTCGACATGATCTTGGCCCTGTATATCTGTAGTAGCTCACGTGGAGGTCTACTGCCAAGCTTTTTAGCGAAGTTGACTAGGGCGCCAGTGGTTTTCATAAAGCCAGTTTTCTGGTTTGCACCGCGTGGGTCCAGGCACCATTTTGATCGAAGAGAATTCCCAAGTAACTAAATCTATTTCTAAAATCTATCTTCTGCTCATCTATAAATATATCTCTACAGTGCAGCACCTTATGACAAAGGTTTTTAATGTGTTTACCCTTCGCCCCAGATCATGCATAGAAGCCGAAAAACTATTCAGTATTCTTTGTAGTCCCACTTGAGTGCGATCCATCAAAACTGTGTCATCCGCATACAGTAATGCGGGTATTGGCCGTACTTCCAATTGGGGGAGGTCTTGGCATTTGTTCACTTGTGTTGACCTAGCTCATTTATATAAAGATAAAAAAGAAAGGGAACCAACACACAGCCTTGTCTTACTCCCTTCTTTATTTGTAAATGATTTGTGCATTCTCTGTTGGCTCGGTAACACACCCTCGCCTTGGCATTGCTATATAGTTGTCTCAATAAAAGGATTATCGTGGGCTCCACACCTAAATACAAAAGGATACACCAGAGCTTTTCAAGCCTAAAGCAGTTGAACGCTGCTGTGAGGTCGACAAACTAGGAACAGCCTGCCCTTCTTTGCAAGGGTGTATTTCCCTATAAGAATGTTCAGGTTTAAACCTTGTTCAATAGTTCCTAAGCCCTTTTGAAACCCAAACTGCAGTTCATAAATAATCTTGTTTTCCTCTGCCCAATCCTGTAGTCTTTCGAGCATGATGTGCCCGACTACTTTTACCAAAGAATCTAAAAGTGATATCTGTCAATAGCTAGCTGGATCTTGGCGATTCCCTTTTTTAAAAATTGGGACTAAAATTGATTCCGACCATGTGTCCATAAAATTAAAGGCACAGCTAGCTGTAATTACCTGTTTTAAAAGTGAGCCCCATAGCGCTGTGTTATATTTGAATAAATCTACAGGGATCCCACCAGGCACGGGGCCTTTCCACACAAACTTGCCATGATTGCACGATTGACTTCATTCAGGTTTACTTGGAGATCAATAGGAGTTGAAGTTGGTGCCATTTTGTTATCGCCTAATAATTGGGTTTCTGAATTGTTTGCACGCAAATTGCTGTTAAATGTTTGGTGAAGGGCTCAACCCAAAGCACTTCTGTTATTGCTATTTCAATTGTTGGAGCCTCCTAGAATCCAGAAAAAGGGCTTTTACAGCCCTCCAAAAGGCTGCACCATCTTTGGATAGCAAACCCTCCTGCAGCGCCGTCCAAACCTCAGATCTCAAAGTCGCCTTGTCCCCTCAAAGTGCATCTTTATAGACCCTTCTGGCCTGTTTTAACTCCTGTATACTTCTAGGGTTTTTGTGTGTTTCATAATTTAATTTAGCATAAGCCTGTGTACACTTTGCATCAAACCACCCTTTTGTATTGCTATTTAGATTTCTATTTTGAACAGATAAAGCCTCTTTTATTGCTCTTGTAATCGACTGAAACGAGGTCAAAATTATTTTGTGGGTGGTACTTGCATCCAGACAAGCAAAAAGATCAGGTTTACACTTGGTTACAACAGTCCATGTAATTTCAAGAGGTCCACCATCGGCCAACATAGGGAATAATCGTTCATCTGTTTATTGTTAAGTTTTGAGGAACATGTGAGGGTTTCGCTCCATTTTTTTTCAGTTGCTCTAGCTGAGTTAGGGAGACGCTCTGTGGAAAGTGATCACCCAAGATTATCTGGTGGGTAGTGAATGATTTAACTATGTTTGAGTATCTGTTTGACATCAATATATAGTCTATTGTCATAGAGCACCCTCTGCCATTAAAAGTACATGTGAAGGGGACAGGTGTAACACACAAGTCATTAGCAAAACCTAAATCATGCCCACACATTATTTCGTCCAAGGATTCCCCATTTTGTGTGTGCGGTAAGTGAGTTTCATTATTCCCATCCTCATCCATGATGCCGCATATTTCCCTCCCATTGTTTGGACATAGGACAGAGTTAAAATCCCCTCCCCAAATAATGAGCATATCCCTTACCCTATCATTGTGGTTGCATTTCAAGTAATTACCTAATTTTTTTCAGAATCAGCCTGACCTGATCAACCGTGGCATTGTTATGGAAGTTTATCAAAGCAATACAATACTTATTATCAATGTACAGTACAATCACTTGGTAATATATGTCAACCGATTTCTGCTCTATTTTGTTCACATTTATCATGTTGGATATATATGTGGACAAACCCCTTTTTGTCCTCCCATGTCCTCCAGCTATTGATGCAGTGTGGAAAGTTTGAAAACCATTAATGTGTACCGCGTCCTTTGCCCATGTTTCTTGAAAACACATGATAGGAAACATTGATATAAATTTGCCCCACATCGGGTTTACCAGCTTAGATCGAATGCCTGCAATATTCCAAAACACCTTGGTCAGTTCACTATCAATGCTACCTGCTGTCGTCTTAGGGGTGCTATCTACAGTATTTACAGTAGGGACAGTGGCTGGTGTCTGATACCTACTTCTATCTTGAATAAATGTAGTTTCCTCTACCAGTTGACTAATATCTGTCAACGTATCTCCCTGATTCAGTTGACTTACAGACTGAACCTTCTTCAGTGATTTTACCTATGTGTGGTTCTGGGCAGACTGATTTTTATTATACCTATGTCTGCTTAATCTAGTAGACTTAATTCTATCTGAGTCCTTCTTATTTTTGAGGTGTTGTTCCACATCTTTCTTTAGTCAGTCAATATCTTCTAAGGTGTTAAGGCTATCAAAGCGATTACTTACTTCTACACTATACCTATAATAAGGTTCAACCGGATAGTTCCTTTTCACATTTCCAAAACTCTGAACCTTTGGAGGTGGATAGAAGTATCCTAGTGGCAGGATGGTTCCTTCCTGAAGCATAATAACATTACTCCCTGCTCTTTCAAGAATGGTCCGAGCCAGATGCGGGGATCTAAATGTTAAACCTGCACAATCCCCCGCTAGGGCCTTTTGTGTGTTTTGCCTATCCAGGCTATTCTTCTGGCCATTTTTAATTCTGAGGAGAGGACCTCAGTTAATCCTACTCTAGTGCTCCACCAGTGTAAATATTTATTCCTCAAAGCACTCCAGGATTCATCTTCATGTACAGAGTACTGAGGGACACTTGCCAAAACTATTATGTAAGGAGTAGCCTCCAGTGGAAGATCTAATGACTGAGAAGTGGGTTGAGGATGAAACCTTGGAGTTTGTATGGGATCAAGGCAGGTTGGTCCAATAGGGACAGCATGGCATTTAAATCCTTGTCCTGGAATATGCTATATGTATCTCTCCTAACATAACTAAGGAGGTGCCTTGCTACACCTGCGGGCGGTTTCACCCCTTGTGTTTCTGACTGATTCCCCTGGTTCACCAGGTTTGACTCTACCATTTACAATCAAACATTGTATGTGTAATTGGTGGTTCCTGTATTGGTACGTGGTATGCTTTATTGATCCTGTTATATGGGGGGGGATCCGCACGTTTGCTTGGGTAGTTATCTCTTCTGAGGGTTGTATTTCATAAGCATTTTTCTAAGGAGGTTGTAATAAATTGTAGTCTCCTTGCCATCTTGCCTAGGGCATCTTTAAAGATACTCTCCAACCCCTCTAACTGCTCAGAAAGCCTTCTTATATCATATCGTCCATTGAGCAGTGAGGCTCCGTGGGTGTTTTGCAATTTCAGACTATGGCCCGTATGTAATGCTGTTAGTGATTTACCCTGCTTTGTTTCCTTTTTCTGCGTCTTTTTGCTCAGACTTCTTGGGCCCACATAACCCTCTTATTCTACCCTCTTGAGCACCCTCTGGTTTCTGGGGCGCATTGATGGTGTTTGGATATCACTGTCCTGGTTACTGACCCATATTTGATCGGAGATGTTTTTCACACAGCCGTTTGTGGGCAGTTGGCTTTCCGTCACTGTAAGTTTTGGAGGTGCTTCACATAGGGTTGTCTCCACAGTCTGGGTTTCTCCCCTGTTTTCCGCATTTAGGTCTCTTTAACTGAGGATATTTGTTTTCAATTTCCCCCATTGCCCCCGTGCGGCAGTTCTATAATAATGAACGTGATCCCTTTACCGATTTAGGTGCGCTCTTTGTGGGGGTAAACTTATTTGCTTCAGCTTTCATTTTCCCCATGATTAAAATTTGTTAACTCAAGATTTGATACTATCAGGGCCGGACTGGCAGTAGCGGGCACTGGGCATTTCCCCGTTGGGCTGGGAGGGTGGGGGCTGGTTTGTACTGGTGGGGGCTGGTTTTGCAGCCCCTTGTCCTGCTAGCCCCACCCTGACCCAACCTCCCCCCCGGAGGCCGGTAGGACATTATTGCCAGGGCTGGTTTGCAGTCCGGCCCTGGATACTCTAATGACTACGCTCGCTGTCATAGAATCTGCTATTTTAAACCATGACAAGAAGGTAGTCTGTGCCCTCCCTAAGTCCTTGTCCTTATTGCCAATATGATCCCACCAGCTCTTTCTCAATTTAGGGAGCACTGTGTTGTTAGTCAGGTTGGCAACAAGATACATCCATCTACATCAGTGCTGCTGGGGAAGAAGGGGGTAACTACTTCCTTAGCCACAAATGTCCTCTGGTTGTACATGGGCTAATGGGGGTCAATTTACAGTGCCAACCACCAATAGGTTTACAGTTTTAAACTCTCTCAAGGGGTGGACTGAATCATACAATTTTTTTGTGAACATAAATGTATTGGCATTTATAGTAAGTTTAACAATAATTTAAACAAAACACATCACAATAATTAACCAACTATCCCCCACCCCTAAAAGTCCAGTCCCCATCACATCATGTATCATGTGCTTATCCACCCCTTCCATTTCAGAAGTTATGTGTACTGTTTTTACACACTTGCACATCAGCACTGTGTTTAGCAATTCAACATACTTTAAGCAAAACATATGAACGCTCCCAAGCCATTCTTACAGTTTTAGGAGGCCTTAAGTTCTAAAAATTGTTATATTTATGGGAATGTGATGGTTAGCAGGTAGTGTTGGTACTAGAATTTGACAGCATTGGCATGGACAGTGTATGGTGCAAGCTGCAATGGACACTTGAGAAAGATCTTGGCCCCAGGCATTTTTCTTTTACAAATTCAGCACTGACTCTGCACCCAGGAACCATTTCGAGCTGTATCAGGTTTTCTCACCCTCTTTTGCTTCAACCCATCTCACTTTCAATGTCTCTCATTTAGCTTGACTGTCCTTTCAGCTGCATCAGCCATTTTGTTTTTGTCAGCATTGATTCCAATTGTATTCAAAGAGCCATGCCTCACACCTTTCATCACTTTTTACTATTTAGAATCGTGTTGTAACCTTCGCTTTGTTACACCAATAAAACCCGCCACCCCTCAAAAATGTTGACCCAACCCCGCTTTCGTTCCTTTTCTTTGCCTGCTCCCAAACATTGGAATGCACTCGCCTTTTCTGTTTCCCAACCACCAACTCTGCATTAGTTTCCTTTATAAGGTACAGCTTATGTGCCCTATTTCTCATTCTAGATTGACTGTGGTATTACCTTATCACATCTCGTACTACAATGTTGTACTATATACATACTGTTCATTTAAAAAACTGTATGTACAAATACTGAGACAGATTTACAAGCCCCTTGCACCACTTTCTCGTCATTTTTAACATGGGAAAAGTGACACAAGGGTGGCACGATGGGCTTGTAAATAAACCTCACTGTGTACAAAAATGGCCCCTGACCCAAAACTAGTGTGTGGCTTGTTTTTAAAGGATATTTAGGACACGATATTCCTGTCAGATGACATTCTGAGTATGATACTCAGGGCCGGACTGGCCATAGCGGGCACTGGGCGTTTCCCCGGTAGGCCGCTAGGGTGGGGCCCGGTTTTGGGCCCCATGGGGGGCCGTTTTTGTTACCGGGGATCGGCAATATTGGCCCCCAGTAAAAAGAAATCGCCCAAAACCGGCCCTCGCAAACTGCTCGGCTGCACTCCCCCTCATCTCAGGGGGGGCAGCTGAGCAGTTTGCCAGGGCCGTTTTCTGTTCCCAGTCCGGCCCTGATGATACTTTGACACCGTATCCCTAATACGCTTAACACCTTTATTGCGACGGGTCCAACATCAGCACCCATTGCGCTGGATTTCATTGCTGCTACTGCAGCATTTTATAAAATAACCTTCTGAGAATATAAAGAGAAATACGTTTTTACGAAACAGATTTGCAGAAAATGTACTCACGTGTTGGTAGTAGTGTCAACCAAGTAAAAAGGGTTTCATGGATTAATTGTACCATGATACCTCCCCCACATATTAAAATACTGTTCCGATTACTTAAGCCTGAAAGCTTTAAAATGATTTCCTTGCAGGTGAAACTTTTTTTGAAGTTTAGTTCTCTGTTTGATTTGCCCCAGGACGTTCAGGTGTTGCACGAGCGAGTTAAGAACAGAAAGTACCTTAATTTTTGGGTCCCAGCCATTGGATAACAGCCATGGCATTATGAAAGCGGTAAAGCATGCTGAATCTCAACCACACAATTACACTTTCCTTTACTGCTCAGACTAATCTTTAACCACAGTTTTCAAAGCTTGAGTAGTCTGTTATTTTCAATGCACCTTATTTTCCCAAACTAGCGTGCATTTTGCTTTATAATCACCCTTCCCCACAGGGGAGAAGGTGACGCGAATTAAATGTGATATGAAGTAGGTAAGGCAAAGAATTCGAGCTCATTTGTTCTCATATGAATTAATAAACTATGGAAGTTTTTTGAGAATTCTATGCCCTTGCTCTGCACTAGAGACAATGCAGATAAACTAATGTAAAAAATAAAACAGGTAAATAGAGAATAGAAATTGTCTTCCACTCTGGGTTTTTTTTTCTGCAGGAAAAATTATTTTTAAAGCTTGTTTGAATACCTTTTTATGAAACTTAGGGGCATATGTACAAGGACTTAACACCACCCGAACATCACTTTTTAAGATGTTCGGGTGGTATTAAATCTGTGGCCTTATTTACAAGGCGGCGTTAAGTCACTTAATGTGGCTTAACGCCGCCTTGTAAATAAGGCCCCCTTTCATGCTACACTTACGGCCACATGCATCATTGTAGGATTTAGCATTTCCTAAATTGCGAAAATTAAGGAATCGCAATTTAGGAATTGCAAAATCCTATGCATCAAGAAATCTTAAAGGTTTTTAGGATTTCTTAATTTTTGGTATTTGCAATTCCTTAATTGCGAATCGCAATTAAGGAATGGCATTACATTGATTCCTATGGGCCTAGAGGCCCATAGGAAGCAATGGAAAGGCATTAGCTTTTTGCGAATTAGATTTTGCGAATGACAATTTGTTGATGCATTGCAAGGGTGCTGAGGGGGGTCCAAAGGACCCCCCCCTGCACCCTTGAAATGTTTTTTTTAGTGCAAGTTTCACACACACATGTCCAAAGGACATGTGTGTGTAACATGTCACTTTCAAAAAAGCATTTTTGAGCTTTTTTGCAAAATTTCGCAAATTAACACGAGGGTCAACCTCGTGTTAATTTGCACTTCCTATTTCCAAATTCGCATTTTTTTTTTAATTCCTGCATTGCATTTAAGGAATCGCACAAATGCGATTCCTTAAATGTAATCGCATTTTTAAGAATTGCAAAAAATAGCGAGTTTTCTACAATTATTTCATGCATCCCAAAAAGTGATTTTGGAATCGCAAACGGCCGATTTTTCCGATTCGCACCGTTTGCGACTCCAAAACCACTTGATGCATGTGGGTGTTAGCCTGAAAGAGGCGGGCATTGGGTGTTGCAGCGGGTGTTCCTCCGCAACACCCATTGATTTTGACGCTGCCTCCTATTTACAAAGATGGCGTAAATATGGAGCAGCGCCAAAATTAAGACCAAACAACCCTTGTCTTAAAAAGACGGAACGAGGAAAAAAAGTCAAATTTCTCCTCGTTTTGCTGTTTCTATGTGTGCTGCATTATGCAAATCGTCATGAATGATTGTTTATGTGCAGAAAGGTGTGCCTTCCTGCATATAAACAATTTTTAAAAATAATTATGCTTAGCAACTTCTATGTGTGCTGTACAATGCAGCACACATAGGATTTACAAATCGCCATTCTGGATTGTTTTCTGTGCAGGAAGCCAAACCTTCCTGCACATAAACAATAATTCCCCCCAACTTAATTTAGCGCCAGTGCTAGGGGAAATGCAGGGGTGCGCCACATCATTGCAAATATGGCACGTTCCTGCATTTTTTAACTGAGGGAGCGCAGCATTAACAATTTTGGAGGTAACCCTCGCTCCACTAGTTCGTTGTACATTTGCCCCTTGGTGTATAAGCGTTACTCTTTTCTACTAATGGTATTAACAACTATTACATTACCACACCACAAGTAAATGTTAAAGATCAGGATGAACAATTATGGAAAAGGACTATTAACAGACATTAATGCCCGGCGACATACAGGCAATAATTCTGTCAGTACCTTTCATCTCAATATCAACAGGCTCACACACACAATCACAAATGTCCACTGCCCCAATCTATCCTTGGTATCTGCACTTCTCTTCAAGTTCAAGCAACTGTAGTTAATGCTCACTTTGTATTTGTTTGATTGAGCCAAATTCCTCTTTGCTAGTTGTGATGATATATCTCACTATCAAGTTTCATTAATACGAGTGCGAACCGCCACTATGTATATAAAAAGGTTCTGCGATGGAACCACGAATGCTTTTACCATGTTTGCCGGTTCCATGCATTCTCAACAACCAAGTCTTAACCATGAATATGCCTTTACCACGCATATCTTTACAACAAATGATGTTATGTATGGCAAATACATATCCAAGGTTAAAACTTGACAGGTAAGTCTTAACCCACCTTCCCCTGCCCTGACTCCTAAAACTACCCCCTCCCTCCTGAAAACCAACCACCTCCTGCCGAGCCCTAAAAATGTCCCTGCCCCCAGTCCTAAAAACTACCGGCCCTCCCCAAAGCCATAAAAACGAGCCTGAGCCCTAAAAACTACCCAGAGCCCTAAAAAGTATCCTGTCCTCCCCTAAGTCCTAAAAACTACTCTGACCCCCCAAGCCCTAAAAACTACTCTGTCCCCCTAAGCCTTAAAAAGTATTATGATTCCTGCCCTCCACCATGAACTCTAAAATAGCCCCCAAGCCCACTACCTGACATCTAAAACTACCGCCTCCCCCAGCCCTGTAAACTACCTCCAGCTCTAAAAACTACCCCAAACCCCAGCCCTGAAAATTACTCCGAGCCCCCTAAAACCAAATTAACTAACTGATGTAATCCAAAGAGTAGACATCAGACAGTCCTTAGTAAAGGTGTTTATTTGGGTACAACGAAAGACAGCTTACACAACCACTCAGCTCCAGTATCTTCACATCACTGTCTCCCAACCGCCCATCCATAGAACCCCAAAACAGAATACAGAATACAGAATACAACATGAGCACAAACACATTATAATCAAGCTAGAATGAGCCCTCAATGACTACAACACACCTCCCCCCTTCAAAAACAAACAAAAACAACAACAAAAACAATAACATAGCATAACAATAGATCTTCAAAATCTTACAAAATCTTTCATTTTTATCGGAACATTCTTAACACGACAACTTCTTCTAGGGTCACCCACAAGTTTGTCAACAATTTGAGAAGTTCCTTCAGCAACTCCCATTTTTTCAACCGTACCATTCTGTTCCACATGCTCAAGACCATTCCCAATATGACCATCTGAGATGGACTCAGGAACATGACCATTCCCAATATGACCATCTGAAATGGGCTCAGGAACACTGAAACTATCAAAAAAGTTCTGAAAATCTTCATGAACTACATTCTTAGAATGTTTTACGGATAACTGAGGTTTCCCATCAAAAGACCTATTTGTGTACATAGACAAACGTCTGAAATTCCAAACCTTACCATCCTTAACCCTTAACAGCTTTAGTAAACACTTTAATCACCTCAATAGGATCAGACCATCTAGACCACTTCCTATTATTAATCCCTCCAAGTTTCACACGAACTAAATCACCAACCTGAATTCTCTGATCTTGCAATTGATGCACAAACTTATATTTATTCATTTTTCCTTGATAATTCTTAACACGTTCTCTTGCTTGAGCAAAATCCAACCCAACATCCTGTGAATTGTTCCCTTTCAACCACCAAGGTAAAAGTTTCGATCCAGGCTTCCGACCTCTCAACATTTCAAAAGGAGAATAACCAGTCACAGCACTCGGAGAGGTACGATAAGTAAGTAAAGTGGCTCGCAAAGCTTTCCGCCAATCAATACTACTCTTCACAGCTAGCTGAATGGATTCTTTGATAACCCTGTTAAAGCGCTCAACTTGACCGTGTGCCTGTGGGGGGAAACATCCTTTACAACGCAACTTTTACCACGCAGTGCCTTTACGACGCAACGATTACAACGCATGTCATTACAACGCATTGAGATGGGGGGCGCTCTAGGATAGGGAATAGATTTAATCTACTATCCAACACCTTCCCTACTATCCACGGGGATTGGAGTTGGAATAGTAAATTAAACTATTCACTATCCAGCACCCCAAAGCGCTATGCGTTGTAATAGCATGCATTGTAAAAACTGCGTCGTAAAAGCATGCGTGGTAAAAGCATGCGTTGTAATGTCATACATCCGCCTGTGGGTTGTAGTTAGAAACCCTTTCGTGCACCATCCCATAAGTCTTCAAAAACAATTCCATCTCCTTGCTGGTAAACTGCTTACCATTATCAGAAACCAATTCAGAAGGTAAACCCTAATGAGAAAAAAACATTATCAAGGAACTCTATAACTTGCAAAGAAGTAATTCTCTCTACTACCTTAACCTCCGGCCATTTAGAAAAATAGTCTATTAAGACCAATGCAAAAACTTACTTGGATGAGGGCAAACACAAAGGACCAATGATGTCGATTCCCAACTATTTCCAAGGCCCATCAACATACTCAATAGGAGTTATAGAAGTAGACAAGGGTTTGACCGATTTGTCACTCTTAGAGCAAGGGTCACATTCCCTAACCTATTTGTCCACTATACCATCAATACTAGGCCACCAATAAAATTCTCTTGATCGCCTCTTAGTAAAGGACATAACCATATGTCCCTGATGTGCAATAGTCACTAATTTCTCTCTAACACCATACGGAGGAACAATTTTGTCACCTCTGGTAACAATATCTTGTGAACACATAAGTTCATCCTTGACCTTAAAAAACGAACTCAACTCACCATTCAATTACCTTTCTTCAGGCCAACCAACACGTAAATATTCAACCACTTCACACAAAACATCATCCTCAACCATAGCTTTTTTCTAATCTTCCTCTGAAATAACTCCAGACATAGCAATTCCACCAACATCTTCTAAAGTATATGCTACATCTACACATTCTTCCCCAGAATCATTAGAATCCGCAACATGTGGTAGAGGCAATCGAGACATGCAATGAGCATGCACATTCATACGACCAGGAATGCACTCAACGCTATATTGAAATTCCTGCAATTTGGCAGCTAACCTGGCCAAACGTGCTGTTACGGTTCTTCCACCGCCTGCAGCTAACATATTAATCAACGGCTTGTGGTCGGTTCTTAAACAGAATTTTGTTCCCCACAAGAATTGTCTGGAATGCTGTGCAGCCCAAGTACATGCTAATAATTCCCGCTCAATAGTAGAATAGCTGCATTCAGCCCCACGCAACAATCTAGAGGCATAAGAAACAATATGTGCAATTCCATTAGTTTTCTGCATCACAACTGCACTCAAGCCTGTACAACTAGCATCAACAGCTACTACACATTCCTATCCAACCGTAAATGGTTTCAAAAATGGTGCAGAGCAAATTTCCTTCTTAAGCATCTCAAAAACAAGTTGTTGGTTCTTACCCCAATCAAATTTTGCATTTTTCTTCAACAACAACCTAAGATCAAATACCTTTGAAGCATAATTTTGGATACATTTACTATAAAACTCAGTAAGTCCCAAAAATGAATACAACTGTTCTTTGTTAGCTGGAGCAGGTGCCTCTGCAATGCTTCTAACATGGTTAAACTTAGGTTTGATGCCTTGATTAGATATTTCATGCCCTAGATATTCAATTTTTCCTTGTCTAAATTTGCATTTAGAATATTTTAGAGTTAGACCTTTATTCTGTATACTCTGCAAAACCCCCATCAAATTTTTGTCATGTTCCTCAGAATCTTTCCCATAAATTAATATGTCGTCCTGAAAGGATATTGCTCCTGCACAACCCTCTAAAACCTCCTTCATAATTCTTTGGAACACAGATGCTGCGCTAGCTAAGCCAAAAGGCATCCTTAAAAATTGGTACATACCCTCCGGTGTTATGAATGCCGTTAGACATTTGGAGTCTTCATGCAACATGACTTGGTGATAGGCACTAGCCAAATCTAATGTTGAAAAAATACAAGCCCCAGATAGCGTAGAAATTAGTTTGTGTATATTGGGTAAAAGATGTCTGTCAGTCCAAATCTCTTTATTCAGACTGCGGAGATCAACGCACAAACGAAGATCCCCGTTACCTTTAAGTGAAAGAACAACCGGAGAAACCCACGGTGAGGATTCAATGGGTTCAATAACCTTACTTTGTACTAATCCTGACAACATTTCTTTTAATTTGCTATGATAAGCCAGAGGTACATTACGAACTCTATGTCTTACCGGAATGGCTGTGCTCTTGAGTATAATTTTATGCCTAAAAATCAAATATATTCACAAAGTTTCTCATCAAAAACTCTCGAATACATTCCCTTAATGCTAGCAACAAACCGTTCATTACAATCAGACACAACGTACACAGACGGTGAGGCATTAGGATCAAGCTTCATCCCCATCTCCTTCTGATGAGGCCATCCCAAAATTGACACGCCCTTTGTTGCTACATACACTTTGCCTCTAGTTCTTCTCCCTTTAAAATTTAAATCTGCCCAAAAGAAACCTTCCAATTCAATGTTATGTCCAGAATAGCTACCCGGTTTAATATCAGGGGACAATAATTCTTTGTTACCCCTTAATTTAATTAAAACATCTTTGCCAATTATAGTGTACCAAGCACAAGAGTCAACCATCATTTGAATTTCTTCCCCATTAACAGATATGATACAAGACGGAAAACTTTTGTTGTTATCACATCCAACACAAGAAATGCAGTTGAATTCACTAAATTGTTCAAACGCCCCCTCTTCACCTGATGTTACGTAATTCACCTTTTGAGTAGATCTACACATTTTCCCAAAATGGCCTACTCTCTTGCATTTTATCCAAATTTTGTTCAATGCTGGACAACTTTTAAAATTTCCAACATGGTTAAAACTGCCACACCTGTAACAAATTATAAAATTGCGTCTACCGCCAAATTTATTTTCGGCAGGAGTAAATTCTTTTTCCCCCCATTTATTCTCTTTATTCTCAAATTCCTTCTTAACAGGAACTACGGCTTACTTTAAATAGGACTGGTTCTTAACTAGGGACACCTCAGGTGCGGAATCTTGAATTTTCACAGAAATACTTTGAGATTGACCTCTAATCTCATTAACAAACTTTTCTGATTGTTCAATGCCTTTAGCTATGTTCACCACAGCATTCAAAGAAGACTCAGTACCCAACCATAGCCTCTCCTGTATCTTCTTGCTTTTAGTTTTCATCATGATTTGGTCTCTTAATACTTGCTCGTAGTTGATGGTATCAAAAGCACATGAACCAGCTAAAGCACGTAGGGCTGAAACATAGTTTTCAATAGTTTTGTCTTCTTTTTGAGCCCGTGAATAAAACTTGAACCTTTCCATTACAGTATTTATTTTCTTGCCAATGCGTGTACTCAATTGTTTTACAGCAATTTTAAATACATCAGTCTCCTCCGATCCTTCAATTGAGGGTAAATTTGTAAACTCTTTTATTCCCTGTCCGCCTAAACAATGTCTCAAAAGATCCAGTTTCCTTTTTGCGCAGCAACCATCCACATACGCCAAAAACATAGGGTATCATAACTCCCATTCGATTTTTGGTTCCCCAGCGAGAGGTAAAAAATGTGGAGGTGCTATAATTGAGGACATCTTAAACTAAACTAAATAAGTGTAAATAAAAGAAAGTTATATAAACAACCTATAATGTATTAATAGGTTAAAATGGAATGGAAGAATAGTTACTGCTAAAAAACAAACGAGTGTGCGAATCACTGTAGTTCGCAAAAGAGGTACGACTTTATTTCCAGATGAAGTCTCAAGTGTGCAAATCACTGAATTCGCAATTTAAGTAATCGATTTCAAAGTGTGCGAATCACTGAAATACACGAGCCGCACAATAAAGTTAATTGAATGCAAAAAATAAAACAAATATGGCCGCTCTACGTGCGTAGTGACGTAGATTACCCAAAATGCCTCGCGCGGCTGAGCTTCCAAGGAGCCTACGCAATAGGAACAATCCAGAGCTCGAGGCCACAGTTCAAAGAAATTCAACGCTGGAGCTTTGATTAGGCAGTTGATAAAAGGTAAGGGATGTTTCCAAAAACGTATGAAATAAGGCAACAAACAGTCAATTTGCTTCGATGAGAGAAACGACTTCCAAACCAAATCGATTCTGGCAAAGAGTTAACAACTCGTATACACCAAAATCAAATCACTGGAAACGGTACAGTTCCCATAAAGAAATTGAAAAGAAAAAAAATAAATAATAATATTCCTTACAGACTTCAAACAGCCGCTGGTGCAATCAAGGGCACAATAAATTACTCAGTCGCTGGTGCTTTCATACACACTATTGAGTTAAGAAAAACGATACCTTGAAGTCCAAGCGAACGCTGTCCTCGCTGTCTTACATCCGTTCTTCGTCGTGAAATTTAGGATGTAATCCAAAGAGTAGACATCAGACAGTCCTTAGTAAAGGTGTTTATTTGGGTGCAACGAAAGACAGCTTACACAACCACTCTGCTCAAGTATCTTCACATCACTGTCTCCCAACCGCCCATCCATAGAACCCCAAAACAGAATACAAAATAGAGAATACAACATGAGCACAAACACATTCTAATCAAGCTAGAATGAGCCCTCAATGAATACAACACTAACCCCCTCCAAAACACAGCCCTAGCCCCAATTACCTCACTGCGTTGTGTCCTCTCCCGATCCTTCCTGCTTCCGCCAGCTAGCAACTAGAAACACTGCCTTAACCATGCATTTGCGTGGTTAAGGCATATGAGGGGTTAAAGCAAGCATAGTAGCGCTTGCAAAGTTGGAAAATGCGTGGCTGATGCTGCGGTTTCCAACTGTTTCCCATATAAAATGACCACTGCGAGGCCAGAACTCAACATATTTGCCGGCTTATCAGAGCACAACACCCAGTCTGTTTTCCTCAGGTGTCTGCCCGTGACACTGCTTTCTTTAGTGAAGCTTGATTTTCTGTACATTATTTATCTCCTGTCCTTTTTGGCATAAAAAAAGGAGCACCGCTTGGTTTAGGTAACAGTGAAAAGATGAATCTTCATACATCTTTTCTTGACTCTTGAAAAGAAGGAAAAGCTATTAACCAAATGAACTGCTTCGTGCTAGGCTTCCAAGACTGTCAAGAGAAAAATGAAAAAGCCATGGCCTTGAATGCACTGCGACTCTAAAAGGCTGCATTACGCAGATATTTAGCTTATCATAGACAAGCGCTAAGGGAAACAAGTAATAGTTTGAAAACATTCTTTTGGAGTGTCAGTGTTTCTGCTCGGATTTAGAATTAAGATTTGTGCCTGTAGTGAGTAAAGCTCATTGTAGTAATCAATGATTATAATAATTCAAGGTAAATATAAAATCTAACATCCTTTTAAAATACATGAGTACAAGTCAACAATTTAGATAGAAGATAAAATCGGCACACATTAAGTAAACAAAATTAATTTAACTATAACATCTTTGCAGCTTTTTAGGATGATAACATGCTTGGTCAAGAAATTTCATAGGTTTGCTAATAAAATAATACAATTGTGTGTTAAGAAAAGCTTCATAGTTCTAGTGAACTTGATTATAAAACATGTCGTCCACTGTAGGCTCAGGGGGGCTGGGATCCATGACGGAGTTTTAGGATAAACACTATGGGGCTCATCTACAAGAAAATGACGCAGCGCGGCGCCGCCAGCCATTTAGCTGAGATGTGCTGCATCATTTTCCAAGCCCAGGGATGTGTCATACTAACAACAATACGACGCATCTGTGTGCTTTCCCCTGTGCTGGCGCACAATTGGCTGCCATGTGCCAGCACAGGCACACATGTGTCATTTTGCAAGGGTGTCTGCGCTGCGGAGATTGGGTCAAGTTCCATGGATGTCGCCTGTGAACACTGACAGCAGCACCGGGCTTGCCTCGAAGACAGGGGGAAGATGAGCTCAGCTCATGGACTGAAGGACTTCATGCTACCCGATACTTAAAGGCTCATTTGAAAAACAGCCTATTTTTAGGTCTCGCCTGTCGATGCGCATGCGCATCGAGCAAGCGAGACTATAGGGGCTCATCCAGACTTTATCTAACTTGCAAGGAATCGTGGCGATTCCTTGCAGTGCCCGTGACTTTTAAGCTCAATGCGCATGTGCATTGAGCTTAAAAGCGCGTGCACAGCCGCCCGCATTCCTCCGACACCTTTGAAGTGAAGCTTAGCTTCACTTCAAAGGCCCGGTTCTTCACACCCACATGCCGCTCTGCCCTGCTCCGCCCCCTCCCCTGAGTCATCCTGCCTGCCCAGACTTCTCCTCCCCCTCGCTCCTTCACCCCACTCTCTTTGCTGTCCCTCCCCCCTCCGTTCCAAACATTCCGGAGACTCCCAAAGCTTCTGATCTCTGCACCTATTTGCTCTAATCACGCTAGAGCTTTTGTTCTGACAAACGTCTTTAATACTTTTGTTTTTTTTACTAAACATAACCACGTGGCAACGTTTGTGTCGTGATGAGTTGTTAGCTATGCATTTTCGTGTCACATGCAATTTAAGTTGTCAAGGAAAATCGTATGGCGAGTGTTACAGGTAGACAAACATTTATACCCCCTCCACCATTCCCAGTGAAATCGGGGATGGTGTAATATCACAGTGCCTCGTATTTATCATGCTGTGTGCAAGTGTTCCATGTCGAAGGTATGTGTGCGACAGTTCTGGCTGTCCATTCTGCACCCTCATGGGTTGGATGAGTGAGGTCAAATTCCTCTAAAAAATGCAGGCTTTCGCTTCATAGCTGCTCATGTTATATGCCCTCCAACAGTGCACGGGCTAGAACATGCGCAGCAGCGCTGCTTACTGCCTGCTAACTTGTAAAGCATAAACGTACCTATTTCTTGCAGCAGCCAGAGTATATCGTTGATCTTCGCTATATTGTGCAAGGGGAGGGGCACGGGAGACTGCAGATGGTTTAATACTTCTCCCCTGACTAGGACTAGAAAGATTGTGGAAATGGTTGACTCCAAGTCTTCGACTGTATGTGCTGTGTAAGCTCCTACAGCGTCGTTCATTGTTTCACGTAGCGCTATCACATCACGTCAGAGCGCTAAATTAAAGGCTTTAGAAGGCCGACTCGCAAGCATCCGCTGCTAATATTATTGCTATTACCGATGATGCACGCGTACAGGCCACAAAATTTACTTTCTCACATAGGTGACCCCGCTCCATCATCGAGGCATGCTTCATAAGAAGTATGCCTAATAATGTTTGCATTTTTTTTAATACAGTGCTGCTAGGCCATTGATGCCAGATTATATTTCTATTTGTGTGTGGGGGAACTGAGCAGTAAATGTGGTAACACATTAAATCGTGTCATAGTTTGTATGTGGTCAAGAGCTGAATTAGCTTTTGTTTTTCATAGTCGCGCAGTAGTTTTTTGCTTGTTTTTTTGTTTTGTTGTTTTCTTTTCTTTCCTCTCCAGACATCCGCTGCCTGCTCCTGCTGTTTTCCTGCTACCCCCTCCTCACTCATCCCTCGCACCCCCTCCTCGCTCATCAGGTCTGCAAAGCTACACAGTGTGTTATTCATGTAGCAGTACCCTATGGGGAGTATACCAACGTCCATTTGACCAGCTGCTGAGCTGTAAAGTATCCTGAGCGCCGCATTGAAGACGACGCTCGCGGCCGACCGAGTGTATTTATTTATTTATTTATTTATCTTTGGCTTCTTTTCTTTCCTCCCCAGACTTCCGCTGCCTGCCTCAGTTTCCCTCCCAGCCCCTCCTCGCTCACCCCTCGCACACCCTCCCTGCTCATCAGGTCTGCAAAGCTACGGCCAGCTGCTGGGCAGTAAGGTTTCCTCCCCCCCCAACCATGGGAAGTCCCTCCAGTGAAAGCGCCAAGGCATATAGGGGGTCAGCCCCTGATTTTCAACACTGTTCTCTATCAAAACGCCAATACTTATTGTGGGTTTTATTAACCTGCCAGCAAAATATTTGTTTTGGTAAAAGTTTCCATAACAATTATGCTGAGATTTAGTTTGTTATGCAAACGCCAGATATGAATTTCTGCCCTGTTTTCTGTGCCACAGTTTTTCTATTTTGCCACAATTTTATCTACTTCGGGCCACTGTTGTCGTGTTTCTCTTTTACCTCTTTGTCCTTGTTCACTTTGCCCATATTTCTTTATCTGGCTTGTTTTTAATGTGTTTTACCGACTTGAGCCAGCTGAGCTGGCGAACAGGTTTATTTGTAAATCCTTTGAAGTGGATTTCGTATATTCTGTGAAGTTGTGATATTCTCTAAAAGCAAGCAGTTTGTTATGCAGAGCGATTTTTTACTTGTGTGCTTTTGGTATCCATTTTCACGTAGCTGTCAGGGCAACCGATGTGTTGGGTGTGGAGGATCCTGTGACTTCATGTCAGTGGCTACTTTTGTTTTCTGTGTGTCGGACAGACTTCAAAGAAAAAAGTTTTAGTTCCTGGATGAACACTTACCCCTAGAGATTGCAGGTTGCGAATGTTCTATAAGTCCGTTGATATCAATGATACCCTGTCTATTCCCTAACCCATATAATTTATGTAAATTCTATAATGTTCATGGAGACATGGATATTCGTGATTATTGGGTGTACCCCACTGAATTTAACTGCATTGCGATCTGCTTGATAATCACAATAGGAACAGTCACAGATATTTCTGATGTGAAGGAAGGATGTGAAGGTAACACTCAGCACCACTCAGCACCACCACAGCATCACTCAGCACCACCTCAGCACCACCACAGCACCACTCAGCGCAACCCCAGCATCACTCAGCACCACCACAGCAGCCTCACTCACCCTCACCCACCCTCACCCTCACTCACCCTCACCCACCCTCACCCTCACTCACCCTCAACCCCTCACCCTCACTCACCCTCAACCCCTCACCCTCACTCACCCTCAACCCCTCACCCTCACTCACCCTCAACCCCTCACCCTCACTCACCCTCACCCTCACTCACCCTCACCCTCACTCACCCTCACTCACCCTCACCCTCACTCACCCTCAACCCCTCACCCACCCTCATTCACCCTCAACCCCTCACCCTCACTCACCCTCACCCACCCTCAACGCCTCACCCTCACTCACCCTCAACCCCTCACCCTCACTCACCCTCACTCACCCTCAACCCCTCACCCTCACTCACCCTCACCCACCCTCAACCCCTCACCCTCACTCACCCTCAACCCCTCACCCTCACTCACCCTCACCCTCACTCACCCTCACCCTCACTCACCCTCAACCCCTCACCCTCACTAACACTGAAACCCTCAATCACCCTCACTCTTACTCTCACTCACACTCTACACCTCAGCCTCACCCTCACTCACTCACCCTCAACACCTCACCCTCACCCCCTCAACCCCTCACCCCCTCACCCTCACTCGCCCTCACCCTCAACCCCTCACCCTCAACCCCTCACCCTCAACCCCTCACCCCCTCACCCTCAACTCCTCACCCTCAACACCTCACCCTCACTCACTCTCAACCCCTCAACCTCACTCACTCACCCTCAACACCTCACCCTCACTCACTCACACTCACTCACCCTCAACCCCTCACCCTCAACACCTCACCCTCAACACCTCACCCTCAACACCTCACGCTCAACACCTCACCCTCAACCCCTCACCCTCAACCCCTCACCCTCACTCACTCTCACTCACCCTCACTCACCCTCACTCTCACTCACCCTCACTCACCCTCACTCACCCTCACTCACCCTCACTCACCCTCACTCACCCTCACTCACCCTCACTCACCCTCAACCCCTCACTCACCCTCACTCATCATCACTCACCCTCAACCCCTCACCCTCACCCTCACCCACCCTCAACACCTCACCCTAACTCACAATCACCCTCACTCACCCTCACCCTCACTCACTCTCACTCTCACTCACCCTCAACCCCTCACTCACCCTCAACCCCTCACTCACCCTCACCCTCACTCACCCTCAACACCTCACCCTCACACAGTGCAATAGGTCTCAGAGGATTTTTAGTTAAAGCTTTTACAATTGTTTATGGCTTTTTTGATTTGTAATTCTTTAGCATTGGCTACAAGAAATAAAAATGCTAAAGATTTACAACAAAAAACCCATA
Source organism: Lissotriton helveticus (assembly GCF_964261635.1). Lineage (NCBI taxonomy): Eukaryota > Metazoa > Chordata > Amphibia > Caudata > Salamandridae > Lissotriton > Lissotriton helveticus. The sequence continues at coordinate 1,092,692,755 of NC_136059.1, forward strand.
AACAATTCTAAAAGCACTAACTCTAATGCTGCGAGACCTATTGCATTTCCAATGCTTGTTCTCCTAATTACCTTCCAGTAGTATCTTAAAGCCCCTGTCCTTGGCTTTCATTCCTGGCTCGGTTTATTCTTACGTTGTCTTCATGGAGCATAATAACTGGAAGGCTCGGTGACTGATAGCGCGTGAACATTATTGTTTTAGGAACAGGGCCCAAGCCGGGGCGGCAATTAAGTTCGGAACTTGAAAGTAATGTTCTATTGACATATCTATGACTTCAGCAAATGCAAGACCTCGGCTCCTCGGCTGGGAGCCGGAGCTCGTGTGCTTTTGCATTGCTTAACGAGGGGAAAGAATGAGCGCGTGCTCGAAGACGGGCAAACAATGCGAGTCAGAGGAGCCGCTCGTGAGCAACGAACCAGCGCCGCGAGGGGCTCCTCCCATGCACTCTAGAGGCGCTAAAGTAAGGATGTGACATTTACTTATGACTCATTGGCGAGGACAGTGTTGCCCATCAGAAGAGTCTCTCTACCGAAAATAGGTCGGAGCACGTGCTCCACTAACACAACGATGTTAATGCGTGTGATTACTAAACGAGCATAATCTTGGCTAATTTGGAACTTTTTTCTACACAGTTCCCTTAACCCAGCCCTGGTTCTTAACCCTTTGACTTCCGTGCATCCCTACTGAATTACTACTGGAAGCCAGGGACCACCCTATAAACAATTACTACAACGTGAATCTAGAAAAAAGACACATCACAGAAACAGGAATATAGATATAAAAAATACACAAATTATGCCGGTGTCCGACCCACGGGTGCCGCTTGGCAACTCCGTGGAGCTTCGTGTCATCATGCGAAAATTGATGGATGGATTTAGTCAGGCTCCACCTCCCCTGGGTTCCTCTGCCTCTTGTTTCTCCCCTGCACACTTTAGGAAAATGGTTGGTCTTACTGCAGCTCGAGCATGTACTCCCCTGCGCCCTGATCCCCTTGGAATGATCATCCGGCATACACGTGCTGGCTAGCTCGTGAAGCCGGGCACAAAAAATGTCAATGGATTCACCCTCATGCTGGTGGGCCTGTCGGAGCTTGAAACGCTCAAAATCTGGATTCAGCTGCAGGACAAAATGAGCTTTCAGGGCCCTCACTGTGTTATAGTAATCTGTTACTCCAGTGTTCCGGAAAGGCTTACATAGTTTATAGATTTCCTCCCCCACACAGTGAAGTAGTAGGGAGTCCTTGACTGTTCCATCTTTCTCACTGGTGGCTATGAAGTAGTTATTCAGCGTTTCCCACCTGGGCGGAGCTGTGGCAGGATCAGCAAGCTTGCTGAATGGTGGAAGGACAGACTCCTATCAGTTTGTTATTCTGGGGGAGAGGTGTGGAGATGGCCCCTGTCTCTGCGCTGTATTGACATCATCTGCCATGGTCTTTGCAGGACGGACGAGACCATCACCAACAGAGAGCCCAGGCACTGTCCCTTACAATCTGTTGACTGAATGTCACACTTATTTATTTGTTATCTTCTTAGCTCTGCTAAGTGAGCAGTGGCCCATCTGTGGGCTTGAAAAAGACAGAACATTAGTGCACCATCAGTGGTTGGATTTGCCGGGACCACAAGTTCCATGATGCCGTGGGACACTTGACCCGCCCATCCTGGGCGTTAAATAGGCATGGTGGGACAGGAACCGGAGCACACCTGCAACCGCGATTGCCTCTGAGGAAGAGGGACACACCCTCGAAACGCGTCAGGCTAGGTCGCGTTTGTGGCTGTCAGATCGAAACTGCCTGCAGCGTGCCACTTGTACTCTGAAATAAAGACTTGCCACCTTTGTCCTGTGTACGGGTGCTGCTCAATCTTTGGTGTCAGGCAAAGGAGCGTGTATTGTTTGGCGGCAGCCCAGCCGTCGAGCGGCACCACCCTGTCTAAAGAGCTGGGGCCACATGGCAGGATATATGCCTATGCTGTCCTTGTGGAGCATAGACCGGGGCTTAAAGTGGACGCTGTGAGCAGTGGCCCATCTGTGGGCTTGAAAAGGACAGAACATTAGTGCACCATCAGTGGTTGGATTTGCCGGGACCACAAGTTCCATGATGCCGTGGGACACTTGACCCGCTCATCCTGGGCGTTAAATAGGCATGGTGGGACAGGAACCGGAGCACACCTGCAACCGCGATTGCCTCTGAGGAAGAGGGACACACCATCGAAACGCGTCAGGCTAGGTCGCGTTTGTGGCTGTCAGATCGAAACTGCCTGCAGCGTGCCACTTGTACTCCGAAATAAAGACTTGCCACCTTGGTCCTGTGTTCGGGTGCTGCTCAATCTTTGGTGTCAGGCAAAGGAGCGTGTATTTTTTGGCGGCAGCCCAGCCGTCGAGCAGCACCACCCTGTCTAAAGAGCGGGGGCCACACAGCAGGATATATGCCTATGCCGTCCTTGTGGAGCACAGACCGGGGCTTAAAGTGGACGCTGTGAGCAGTGGCCCATCTGTGGGCTTGAAAAGGACAGAACATTAGTGCACCATCAGTGGTTGGATTTGCCGGGACCATAAGTTCCATGATGCCGTGGGACACTTGACCCGCCCATCCTGGGCGTTAAATAGGCATGGTGGGACAGGAACCGGAGCACACCTGCAACCGCGATTGCCTCTGAGGAAGAGGGACACACCCTCGAAACTCGTCAGGCTAGGTCGCGTTTGTGGCTGTCAGATCGAAACTGCCTGCAGCGTGCCACTTGTACTCCGAAATAAAGACTTGCCACCTTCGTCCTGTGTTCGGGTGCTGCTCAATCTTTGGTGCCAGGCAAAGGAGCGTGTATATATATATATATATATATATCCCGACCTTCCACCTGTGAGCAAGGCCAGTGGGGCCGAAACGTTAGGAGATTGGAAGGTTTTACTGCGTTGTAAGATGGTGCTTGGAAGAAGTATTCCTGAGCAGTACTGGGCCTCTCATCTCTCTGTTATATATATATATATATATATATATATATATATATATATATATATATATATATATATATATATATATATATATATATATATATATATATATATATATATATATATATATATATATATATATATATTCACGCTCCAAGGTTGTCCACCATGTGAGTAGCACGCGAGCAGCAGCTTTATTTATGTGTAGGTGAGGACGTTAACGTGGGGGTCACGGCAGTGAAGTAGCAGCCGTACATGGGATCGAGGACGGGCCCACTCGTGGAGTCCATACAGGACTTGATTGTGTGCTTTCCGCACTACACTTCCCAGAAGCCTCATTGGAGCCTCCCATTGGCGGGTGAATTATATGAAATTGGAGAAGTGTAACGGGTGCGCACACCGCTTCCGTTAAAGCCCCTGAAGAGAAGCAGATGGAGCTTCGAAACGCGTCGGGCAGATCCATTACGGAGCGGCGTCTACGAGCGGATCCCCGTCCTCACCTACACATAAATAAAGCTGCTGCTCGCGTGCTACTCATAAGGTGGACAACCTTGGAGCGTGAATCTATATGCGGCAGTCCAGCCGCAGAGTATGCACCACCCCGTTAACGTGGGGGTCACGGCAGTGAAGTAGCAGCCGTACATGGGATCGAGGACGGGCCCACTCGTGGAGTCCATACAGGACTTGATTGTGTGCTTTCCGCACTACACTTCCCAGAAGCCTCATTGGAGCCTCCCATTGGCGGGTGAATTATATGAAATTGGAGAAGTGTAACGGGTGCGCACACCGCTTCCGTTAAAGCCCCTGAAGAGAAGCAGATGGAGCTTCGAAACGCGTCGGGCAGATCCATTACGGAGCGGCGTCTACGAGCGGATCCCCGTCCTCACCTACACATAAATAAAGCTGCTGCTCGCGTGCTACTCATAAGGTGGACAACCTTGGAGCGTGAATCTATATGCGGCAGTCCAGCCGCAGAGTATGCACCACCCCGTTAACGTGGGGGTCACGGCAGTGAAGTAGCAGCCGTACATGGGATCGAGGACGGGCCCACTCGTGGAGTCCATACAGGACTTGATTGTGTGCTTTCCGCACTACACTTCCCAGAAGCCTCATTGGAGCCTCCCATTGGCGGGTGAATTATATGAAATTGGAGAAGTGTAACGGGTGCGCACACCGCTTCCGTTAAAGCCCCTGAAGAGAAGCAGATGGAGCTTCGAAACGCGTCAGGCAGATCCATTACGGAGCGGCGTCTACGAGCGGATCCCCGTCCTCACCTACACATAAATAAAGCTGCTGCTCGCGTGCTACTCATAAGGTGGACAACCTTGGAGCGTGAATCTATATGCGGCAGTCCAGCCGCAGAGTATGCACCACCCCGTTAACGTGGGGGTCACGGCAGTGAAGTAGCAGCCGTACATGGGATCGAGGACGGGCCCACTCGTGGAGTCCATACAGGACTTGATTGTGTGCTTTCCGCACTACACTTCCCAGAAGCCTCATTGGAGCCTCCCATTGGCGGGTGAATTATATGAAATTGGAGAAGTGTAACGGGTGCGCACACCGCTTCCGTTAAAGCCCCTGAAGAGAAGCAGATGGAGCTTCGAAACGCGTCGGGCAGATCCATTACGGAGCGGCGTCTACGAGCGGATCCCCGTCCTCACCTACACATAAATAAAGCTGCTGCTCGCGTGCTACTCATAAGGTGGACAACCTTGGAGCGTGAATCTATATGCGGCAGTCCAGCCGCAGAGTATGCACCACCCCGTTAACGTGGGGGTCACGGCAGTGAAGTAGCAGCCGTACATGGGATCGAGGACGGGCCCACTCGTGGAGTCCATACAGGACTTGATTGTGTGCTTTCCGCACTACACTTCCCAGAAGCCTCATTGGAGCCTCCCATTGGCGGGTGAATTATATGAAATTGGAGAAGTGTAACGGGTGCGCACACCGCTTCCGTTAAAGCCCCTGAAGAGAAGCAGATGGAGCTTCGAAACGCGTCGGGCAGATCCATTACGGAGCGGCGTCTACGAGCGGATCCCCGTCCTCACCTACACATAAATAAAGCTGCTGCTCGCGTGCTACTCATAAGGTGGACAACCTTGGAGCGTGAATCTATATGCGGCAGTCCAGCCGCAGAGTATGCACCACCCCGTTAACGTGGGGGTCACGGCAGTGAAGTAGCAGCCGTACATGGGATCGAGGACGGGCCCACTCGTGGAGTCCATACAGGACTTGATTGTGTGCTTTCCGCACTACACTTCCCAGAAGCCTCATTGGAGCCTCCCATTGGCGGGTGAATTATATGAAATTGGAGAAGTGTAACGGGTGCGCACACCGCTTCCGTTAAAGCCCCTGAAGAGAAGCAGATGGAGCTTCGAAACGCGTCGGGCAGATCCATTACGGAGCGGCGTCTACGAGCGGATCCCTGTCCTCACCTACACATAAATAAAGCTGCTGCTCGCGTGCTACTCATAAGGTGGACAACCTTGGAGCGTGAATCTATATGCGGCAGTCCAGCCGCAGAGTATGCACCACCCCGTTAACGTGGGGGTCACGGCAGTGAAGTAGCAGCCGTACATGGGATCGAGGACGGGCCCACTCGTGGAGTCCATACAGGACTTGATTGTGTGCTTTCCGCACTACACTTCCCAGAAGCCTCATTGGAGCCTCCCATTGGCGGGTGAATTATATGAAATTGGAGAAGTGTAACGGGTGCGCACACCGCTTCCGTTAAAGCCCCTGAAGAGAAGCAGATGGAGCTTCGAAACGCGTCGGGCAGATCCATTACGGAGCGGCGTCTACGAGCGGATCCCCGTCCTCACCTACACATAAATAAAGCTGCTGCTCGCGTGCTACTCATAAGGTGGACAACCTTGGAGCGTGAATATATATATATATATATATATATCTCCTGTCAAATACCTTAAAGTTGAAAACCCTGTGACACCCCTGATATATTTTATTCCTAAGGTGCACAAGGATTTGGAGAAACCCCCTGACAGACCTATCATCTCAGCCAGGGGGGGTTTGCTGGAAAGTACATCTGTTTATATAGACTTTTTTTTCCAAAGCTATGTACGTAACCTTGCATCTTTTGTACAGGATACAGGAGACTTTTTGCTTGTATTGGATGATGGCGCTCGATGTGACTGCGCTTTATGGTAGTATTGTACATACAGATGGTTTAGCTGCAGTCAAACATTATCTGTCACAACGATCTGATAATTTTTTGGAACACAACACTATGCTTCTACAGATGCTTGAGTATTGTCTGAAAAATAATGTATTTATGTACAATAACCTTCTATATCAACAGCTACAAGGAGGGGCAATGGGGCCAGTTTCTCTCCAAGTGTCGCCTGTCTTCACATGGGGGCTTGGGAGGAACTGGTCCTCAAAACCAAACACCAAGAGGCCTTTGAAAGCAATGTGATAGCATGGTTTTATTTTATTGACGATTTATTTGTGGTATGGAGAGGCAGCAAAGAGCAGGCGAGTGAGTTCATTACAGACATCAACAATAATGAATATAACTTGACTTTTACAGTAACCATGAGTCAAACTTCTGTTACTTTCTTAGAAACTGAGGTGTATAATAAGGATAACAAAATGGAAACCAGATTGTACCGCAACAGCACCGCAGGGAACACCATTTTGCATGCTGGAAGTGCGCACCCTGCCCACTTAATTGCCAGCAGTCCCTACGGCGAAATGTTGCACATCAGGAGGGTCTGCAGTAACACCCAAGATCTGGAGACAGCTCAGTTTGCCAGCAGGTGCAGGTTTCTAGAGAGAGGGTACTCGGGACAGGCAGTAGAAAGTGCCCGTATGAGGCACAACAGACAAGATCTGCTGGACAGATACGAAAAGGATATTCGATCAGAAAGTATATCTGTCACGACCAGTCCTACCCAAATTACAGCAACCAGTAGTACCTTTAGGATCATAACTGGGTATAGCAGGCAACATAAAGCAATCTATAAGATTATCATTCGCAATTGGCCCACCATTCTTAATGATCCTGTTATTGGTTCAACCCTGCCTCTTATATCCTCTCTTACTTTTAGTAAGACCCCTTCGTTGAAAGACCGGTTGGTGGACACCAGTCCCGAAATAATTAAAAAAACATCGTGGCTGCAGACCAACAGCGGCTTCTTTAGGTGCAAGACTTGCAAGTCATGTGTAGATGGGATTAATGAGAAATCATACAGGATGGGTTCAGTAACATCCAACATCGCATCACCAAAGTACTGACTTGCAAGACAGAGTTAGCTATTTACATATTGCAATGTCCATGCATGTTGAGGTATGTAGGAAGCACAAAATTAGCGGTCCCCAAACGCATACTTCAACATTTGAGAGCGATAGCCAACCAGGATAACACCTATGCGTGGCTAGGCATTTTAGAGACTTGCACCAAGGTGATAACAGGAGCCTAAAATACTATGTAATCGACGCTGTCAGTGCCAGTAGACGAGGAGGCGACAGGGAAGCCAAGCTTCGCAAGCTTGAGACGAGATATATATTACATCTTGACACTAAGCACCCAGGGGGGCTTAACGTGACTGAAGATATGTACACGTGTTTACCTTAGATTACATTATCACAGAAGATAAGATAGGCATATAATGGATTTTATCTTAGTAAAGTAGCCGGCTGGCATTTCCTTAGTGACAATAATTCATGGTTATAGGTATTTATTCTTGGATCTATTAATGAGTCACCTTTATAGCGTTAGCCCCGGCTGGGGTTACCATCTTTGAGATTGGATCTGTGGTACTTCTTCAGTCACTAGTGGAATATGTGTTTCATGTAACATAGAAAATGTCTGAAATTCCTTAATAATTATACATTGTGATTGTTCTTTTAAAAATGAATGAAGTACTGATGTTGATATATGTTCAGAATTAACTTTCTTAACATATTAGTAGTTTTTGTATATATGGTCTATTCACTTTATCAACTTTACACTTGTTAGGACACTCAAATTAAGAGTTAAGGACACCATTAATTCACTTTTACAGACCCTGAAGCACTTTATATATGGCAGTGATTATAGCCTATGTATATTATGTTTACAGTGCGCTCTTGCCCTGGAATAAAGCCTGTACATTTATTCCACTGGGTCTGAGTGCAACAAGAATGCAGTTAGGTACCTAGACATTTTATATTTATATCATGTTTACATTGCCAATTTGCGGATGTATGACATTACAACGCATGCTTTTACATCGCATGCCTTTACATCGCGGTATTTACAACGAATACCTTTACAACGCATAATGCTTTTGGGCGCTGGATAGTGAATAGTTTAATTTACTATTCCAACTCCAGTCCCCGTGGATAGTAGGGAAGGTGTTGGATAGTACATTAAACCTATTCCCTATCCTAGAGCGCCCCCCAGCGCAATGCGTTGTAATGGTTTGCGTTTTAAAAGTTGCGTCGTAAAGGCACTGCGTGGTAAAAGTTGCGTTGTAAAGGTTGTTCACCCCAATTTGCACTATAAGCACGTTTGCACTTTACACCATACCAGGGTACAGCTCAGCACAAACAATAGCAGTCAACCAATAGAGGCATTTAAGCCGTGATTGTATCTATCAGCAATTTACTAAGAGGGATGCATTATTACCATATGTTGTCAGATATCAATATGGCAAAGTTATTTCTTGTAATTTCATGTGAAATAAGAGGCTGCGATCTGTGGTGACATGATTTGCTCAATGATATATAACTAGCACAAGATGTTATTTTAGCACAAGTGTATTAGGTGTGTACAGTTCAATTATTATCATACTCGTTCATTATTAAGATGAGCATTGATTTACTTACAAAGTTTGCACAGTGTGTATATTTATCATGTATATACTCAATAAGTCGAGAGTATTAGATAGCCTGGCAACTGAGTTTACAAATCTTTCTTCCATGTCTATGATGTAGCAAGTCACGGGGTCTCAACCAATTATACACTCTCACTTTAAATATGAGCACTGTGATTTTACTCGTTGTGATGTGAACAAGGCTCCACGGAGCTGAAACGTTATACGACTTAATCTGCAAGGAACACAATAAATTGCACTTATCTGAAGGTCCGTGTCCGATGTTTCTGTCACAGCAAGGCGGGAATCGTTAGTTGCTGAAGCAAGCTCGGTTAAATGGATATATATATATATATCTCCTGTCAAAGGTGCCCTAGATCTTGGAAACGCGACTCCACTATATATATATTACCTACTGGCAGTCGCTAGTAGGTAGCTATAGTTAGGACCTAGTTTCCATAGGAAAAGCTTTTTTTGTTTTCTCAATATCTTTGGAGTCGGTTGACAAATCTTTGCGAAATTTTCTAAACTAGTGGCCCGCTCTGGTCAGCTGCTGTCTTGAAAGTTTCGGGGTGATTCCACAAGCGGGGGCTGAGAAAAAAGGGTTGTCCCAAAACATGTAATTTTCCATAGGAAACTTTAGACACAGCTGCTGCCCGAACTGCAGAACGGAATTACACCAAATTTGGCAAAAAGGTAGGTCTTGTTTCAGAAAGAGCCCTTTTTAGGTCTCGCCTATGCGCGCTACTTAGGAGGAGACCTTTAGAAATCGATTCACCTTTTCTGCCAAAAACATGCATGCATTGCCTTGCTTTCAATGGCAACGCGTGCACGTTTGGCGTTTCTGTTGCGGGAGCGAGCTTTGAAACCATCTGTTTGTAATTAACAGATGGTTCCTGCTTGCTCCTGCAAGGGAAACAGGCACCGACCCCCTTCTCTCTCCCCTCTCCCTGCTGCCTCCTCCTCAAACTTGTTTTTTTAAAACTTTTAATTTGAGGCGCGCACGCTTGTTTGTCACACCAAATAGGACACTGGGTAAAACGCAGACTCAGCCTGATGTCTTTCTTGGACAGATAATGTGAGTTTAATTATAGTGTATGGTAGTACTGTGGACTATTTACAGCGCCTTTAAATTATACAGAGCTGTAAGAATACATGAAAACAACCATTGTTTTAAGATTTGCTGTTAGGTTAGACGTAAACTGTCGAGGTATGGGACACAACACAGCACCTACACTTTCAATCTGTGGTCATTGGTACTTTATTTCACGGAGCTCAAATTCGCCACACAAAGGAAAGCAATTTTGTGGAGCAAGTTACATGTTTTGTTGGAGCACTGAGGCCACGGGCGGTGTGTTGACCACCCTCTGTAGTTAAGAATGCCTCACAAAGTAGATCTCATGAGACCCGCAAACCACCACAGACTCATGTTAGCTTGGTGGTTCAATGGGTTAACTTAATGCACGCACTGTAGAAATCTCTTACCGCAAGGTCGCAGGGTTTGATCACTGCCGGTCTAGTTAACTCCTTACACTTTAAACGTTGATAAATTCCCCCAAATGGCTTAAGTAAAGAAAACACTAAATGGCAGTGCAGCTTTTACGTGTTTCACGCAGCATACACGTTTTTAGATGTCTTTCTGTCCGCCTCGATGTTTGTGTTTTTTTTCCACAAGAGCACTGCGCATGTTGATTAGACTAGTCATTTACTTTTTGCGTTGTAAGTTTGGACCTACAAGTCCCAGCATACACTGTGCTATTGGCTGATAATCCACGACTGGCTGAAACCAGTCTTGTGATACAAATCCAGTTGACAGCTTTGGGCAGTCAGTTATCAACTGCTGAATTTGCCAGCGAACCGCCCTCATGGCACAGGCCTGGTGACTCCTGTGCTAATATTACCAGTCAATAATTCAAGCTGGGGCCCCTGCCTCGTGCCTAGGGGCCAGTTTCCTGCTGTGGTATTTTTAGCAGTCAATAATCTACGGAGTGGCCGCTGCCTAGGGGTCTGTTTCCAGCGGTGGTATTATTAACAGTAAATAATCTGCACCGTAGCCCGTCCTAATTGCACGGAGCTAGTTGACAGTTATTTCATCCTTAACAGTCAATAATCCACACTGAGGCCATTGTGGTGTTTTAGCAGTCAGTATTCCATGCAGTGGTAATTGCATAAAGGGTGAGGCTATGGTATTATTGTCAGTCAGTGAACCATATAATGGCCTCTGCATAGGGGCCACTTACCAGCTGTGGTGTTGTAAGCAGTCAATAATGCACCCAGTGGCCACTAGTCATGAAAATGCCAATTGCCAGCTATATAATTACCAGTCAATAACCCATGCATTGTCGCTGCCCAGGGGCCAGTTGCCAGCTGTGGTATTATTGCCAGATAGAGAACACAGCACTAGCTACTACCACACCAGTCCTAGCACTGCAGGTAATTATTTAACTTATTTTAGAGCCATCAATAAATAGTTTAAATCCTACTTTAAAGCTGTTATCAGTGGTGTGACTTATACCTTTCCTTTTGTGACAATACTCAGAGTTCCGTTGCTCCAGAACACTACACAGATGTCCCAAATTACCAAAAACAATGCAACACAGTAGGATTCACAAAACCTCCCATCGAAGCAGTACGATGAAAACCACAAGGTCTTACAACATATTGTGAATTAAAACCTGAACATCAAGCGTCTGAAGGTACAATAGCTCACAGTCATTCAGCACAATATCTTTGGTGCAACAACATAAACTGTTGCCTGGCTAAACACTTATAAGGTCCCAAAGGAGAGACCTGTTGGCTATGCCAATGCTTGTTGTTAAATGGTGTAAATCTGATTAGTAGTTCCTGTGAAATTTGAAAAAGAAAACATTTCGATATCTAGGTACGCAATGGAGTCGCAAACCCTCCCGAGCACGAACTTCAATGTGATTGGCTGCCAACACTCCAAACCAGGAAGTGTTGGCAGCCATTTTGTGACTCAGTAGAACCGACTAGGCATGGCTAGGTTTGGACATCCACCCCCGGGGCTTGTATAATTTGTGGGGTGTGCCTCCAAGGCCCCCCCAAGCCCCGGGGACCGCCACCCCCGGGACATTTCTGAAATATTCGCAGGGGCACACAGCCCACCCGCAGCCTTGTGGACTGCCACACCCTAGCGCTTCTATTTAAAAAAAATATTAAACCTGTGTGGGGGGGGGGTTGAGTCCCCCCGCATGACCCGGGGACCACCACCTCCCCGGGCTATTTTCTCGAAGGGAGGAGGGCAGCGTGGCCCCCCTCCAGGAGCCCTTGATGGCCCTGGGAAACGCTACCCCCCAGTGCCGGCTCCTGCAGTGTCCTGGGGTGCCCACCCCCAGGACACTGCTGTTTGCTATGGCAGAGGGGGAGCCGTGCGGCTCCCACCCTGTCATAGCAAACTGGCTATGGATTTTGGAAGCGAGAGAAGGGAAACCTGCTCTCTCTCCCAAAATCCAAAGCAATCCAATGTCAGCTGCTCCTCTTGTGGAAAATCAGTTCTGGTTCCCGCAGGAGGCGGGGACCCGGCAGGGACCGTAGGGGCATTGGGGCTCCCCCCCCCCACGGTCTCCAACAGAAAGGGCCGGCCGGGAGGATGGGCTCCCTGGGGCTAGAAGTGGCCCTAGAGGGGGGCACGCAGCTCCCTCCTTAAAAAACATAAATATATGTGGCATGCCCTGGGGGATGTGGCCACGCCCCTTTTCACACCACTGTGCAAACGCGGCACTGGGCACTGCTGGTGGGGCGATGAGGAACTCTTGTGTCCTGTGGACATCAAGACACAAGTGGACTTCATCCTCTGAGCAGCAGTGCACCAGAAGTCGCATTTGCAGAGTGGTGTAAAAAGGGGCGTGGCCTCAGAGCACCTCTCTGAAACACAAGTCTGTTGCGCTTACTTGATGTACCTGGTGGGCTACTGGCCACCAGGGACCTTCAAAATTCAAGGGGACTTAATAGGGATGTCATAGTTATTAATTAGCATTTAAAAAACTATTGAAATTCACTGAAACAACCATAGGTTTCAGGTACGTTATAGTTAGAAATTAGCATTTAAAAACCTTAGAAATTCACTGAAAAAAACCATAGGTTTTAGGGACGTTATAGTTAGCTGGACCTTTCACTCTTACAAAACCATAAAAATTCAGCTGGTATAGTTAGTACAAAAAACTATAACTCGCGCACCCGCAATGCATTGCTCATGACGTCACATATTATATCAATCATGACATGGTCAGTGACAATACTGATGACATCACTGATGACATCTCAAATGCCCCTAAGTTGATAGGGTATTCCCAGACGCGGGTCCCTTGCTTACTTTGCCACTGGATTTAAGCTAGCCTGGCTAATGACGGCTGATTAGCCAGAAACCGGTCCCAGGATGCGTGTTTCCAGTACAGGGAAAACATGGCTTGACATTTCGGGCTGGACTGTTCCCATGAGCACAGGGTCAGACTGATTTGCATATGGCCATGTCTGAAATGGGGTGGCGGAGTGAGCTAAAGAATGATGATGGATTAAACCCAGATCAGTTGACTGGGGGTGAGTGCTTGCAATATTCAACACTCCCTCCATCATCCTCTTTGGTTTTGCTTTGCTCACCCTAAGTTGGCAGGGTATGCCCAGACGTGGGTCCCTTGCTCACTTTGCCACTGGATTCAAGCTAGCCTGGCTGATTAGCCAGAAACCGGTCCCAGGATGCTTGATTCCGGTCCAGTGAAGACATGGCTTGACAGTTCGGGCTGGACTGCTCCCATGAGGCACAGGGTCAGACTGATTTGCATATGGCCATGTCTGAACTGGGGTGGCGGAGTGAGCTAAGGAATGATGATGAATTAAACCCAGATCAGTTGACTGGGGGTGAGTGCTTGCAATGTTCAACACTCTGTCCATAATCCTCTTTGGTTTTGCTAAGACTCCACTGAACCTGCACAGGTGAACTATAGAAACAGGACATGAGTTTTAGGAGCCTCAGTCAATATAAAATTGTAGAAGAGTGGCTTTTAATCACGGAGCTTTTCTCCTTGATATCCCAAGTGACAACACAGAGAACTTGAGCTTAGCCCTTGTTATCTAAGACACCACCTGGAATCACGCAATGGAAAACACCCTATTTATTATCAGTAATGCATTTATAATTCTATTAGTTTTTATTTTATTGTTTCATAAAGTCATACAGGTTAACCTGAAAGCAAAAGACAGCGCTACATATTGGAGAGAGAGCATTAGAAATTGCAGCTAAAATCCTAAAGCCAATAGGAGGGTGGGAGTGGGGTGTTTTTTTACACAAATCAGCTGCATGTTATTGACGGTGACGTTATTTCGGAGAGACTGTAGCAAGTAATGCCCAATGTTTCTCTGTAGAAAATGAAAGCTGTGACTACCACAGTCACCAAAAGGGGACAATCACAAATGAATGCTAATTATAAATTCCAAGCATGGCCTAGGACTGGGGGTCTAGCTTCCATTGGTGCTGCAGGTGCAATAGCACCGGGGTCCAGAAGCGTGGGGGGCCCCCTGCACACTGACTATTGCTGTATTTATAATCCAAATGGCAGTCGGTGGCCCATTTCCTTCCTTGCATCAGGGTCCATGACATTCTGGCTATGCGACTGCCCAGGGCAGCTTCCTGCAGAGCTGTCCATTCTCGCCCATGCCTCTCTTACATTCATCATACAGTCATGTTTCCTTCTACAAGTTTGACAAAAAAGGTATTATTCACAGTGAGTGAACTGCAGGGAAGTTAGTCCTTTAGGGGTACTATTGTGGTGCTGGCACAGACACATCTCAAAGCATTCACTGTTCCCAAAAGTATGTTACACATAATGGGAAAGGAATGCAGAAGTCCTCACCTGCTATAATTGTACAATGGAACCGCTTACAATGAACCCTTTGTCATGCTTTGAGAATAGGCCACGTGTAAATGGTAGTTATTAAATGAGTGACTCAGGTGAGCAGAGACGTCTATAATTTCCCATTCTGCCCACATCTCAAGGTATGGCACTCTTTGTTTTACCAGCATCCGTTCCCTTCTTCAGTGGACAGGGCGACCAACATCTTGCAATTACTGAGTCCCAGCAAGCTGGGATACTGGAGGACTGTGCCAGTTTCGGATTCTAAATAATGTGCTTCTCTGCATGTACATGTTGCTTGCCACAATCTTACTCATGTTGTCATCGACTTAAGAATGAACATATAAAGGTCAAAATGCATTTGCGGTTCATTTAGACAATGTTTGTTTCTTGCTTGGGTACATAACATGTAGATTTGTCACTTGTCTCTCAGTTGCAATGCTCTGCATAGCTCCGAGTGACAGAAACAATGGTGTTCAAGGCTGCTAGCCTACTGCACATCGACGCCATTCCAAAATTCCCCTGCCAGAAAGTCACAAATTCACATGAGTGGTGGTACTGCTGAATATCAAGAACAAGAATGTGATACATGGGATTCTGCAATCCCTGTATAAACACCCATATTTCATACCTAGTCGCCTTTTTATAAAGTAAAGACACCAGAACTCAACTGAAATACGTTATTCAGTGCTTAATTTGAGCCAGTGGTTTCCCGTGCTCAACACTAGCGCTTTTCATGAGCAGCAGTTGGAGACACATTCATTTACGAGAGATTAAGTGATTTGCCCAGAATCACAGGATGTTGAGCTGACACTCTAACCAAGTTCCCTAGTTCCAAAGTCAGAATTTCTGGCCATTACACCACATCCTCTCCCCACTTTCATGGTTAGTAGTTGCTTCTGTGTTCGGCGGCGCTAACAGGAGAAATGGACTGGTGCAAGTTGCCTCCTTACGAGAGCCCCAGCACTTATTTTTTACAAATTAACCACTGACGTTATCACACTTGCATTCTAATATCACAGTACCTATTTCCAGAGCAACCAGCCAAGGGGAAAGGCAAGTCAGCTCAAGGATCAATTGCTTAAAGCAACAGAAAGGATCTGTTTTTAATATATTTTTGCAACGAATATCTAACACGTTTTTGATGTGCTTAATTTTGCATTAGAGGATCTATTTTTTTTCTTCATGTTTGTAAACATGCTATCTCTGTCATAGGAAAGACCTACGCACCGTGGTTTTAAGTGGTTTGTGGGAAAGGTGATAGTGTGTCCATGTATATGGGATGAGGTACCCCAGCTATACAGGATAAGGATATTGCAAGTGACCTCGGAATTCCATAAACTTATAACGAAACTTGGTCTTCGGTCTTGTTCCTCTATATGGTCATGGAACTCCTCGGTGACCTGCAATGTCCTTATAATCCATGCCAGGAGGTACTTTATCACTTATATCGTGATGCCTTAATATCATGGGCAAAATATGAAGGACCAAAATATCAAAAGGTTAGTGCATATTGTGGAAGTAAAGATTTACTATATAGATATATATATACATTGATGTAGAGTTATCAATAGTAAATCTATACTTCCACGAAATGCACTAGCCTTTTGATATTTTGCTCCTTTTTATATATATATTCACTGAAAAAGCCAAAGGTTACAGGGATGGTATAGTTAGGAATTAGCATTTAAAAAAAACTTAGAAATTCACTGAAAGAAAATATAGGTTAGAGGGGCGTTATAGTTAGACTCAGCTTTCACTCGTACAAAACCAATCAATTTTAGCATTTATAGTTAGCTGATATAACTATAACTTGTGCCCCTGCACTGCACTGTTTATGACCTCACATATTATAATACTCATGACATGGTTAGTGACGTCACTGATGACATCTCAAATGACATAACTGGTGGCTTCACTGAAGACATCCTCCACAAAAATGACTAACACACACACTCACAGCCACATAGAACCTTTAATACACTCACTCTCACACAAACATTCACAAATCCATTCACAGACCCATACCAGCACTTACATACCCACTCGCTGATTAATAGATCTACACACACATCCACTCACTTACTCAATCAACCACTCATACACCCACTCACTCACTAATACAGCAATTGGCATATCCACTCATACACCCATACAGCCACACACACCCTGAGGCAGTCACCAATAGAACTACTCACACAGCTACTTACTCACACATACAGTTACACACCCACCCATTTACTTACTCACACAGATGTTAACATGTACTCACTCACCTCCACATTCAATGACACAAGCACACACTCACCCATACAGCCACTCTCACATTCACTCACTCTCCCAGGCAGTCACTTTTATACCCCTTCACTCAACTATGCTGCTTTTCACAAACCCAGTTACTAACTCATGAAGCCACAGACGCATCCACTCCCCCTCACAGCCATGCACACACACACTCACTTACCTATACAGCCCCTCACACACACACTCATAACGCATACAGCCACTGAATCCCCCATTGACTCATACATACAGGCAGTCACAGACCCCCTCACCCACCCACACATACTCTCAGACACCCATAGAGATACTCAGACAACCAATCACTCACCCATAGAGAAACTTACATACCAACTCACAAAACCTTACAACCACTTAGACACCAACTGAGAGACAGACACAGACATTCAGGCAACCAGTCACTCACGCATACATTCACTGAAACACCTAATCACTCAATTTTACAGTCAGTTACACACCCACTGAATCATCAAAACAAGCACTCATACACTCACTGATTCACCAATACACCTTGGTGTATATATATTTAACACAGATATATTTTTTTAAAACACTCACAGTCAATGGATGATGTCATCAGTTATATCATCAGTGATGTCATTAATGATGCCATCAGTAATGTCACTGACCATGTCATGAGTGTTGTAATATGTGAGATCATAAGCAGTGCATTGCAGGGGCGCATGTTATAGGAAGGACCACTCCAGCGAGTCGAATACCTTCTTGGCGTTAATAAGGCCACTATCGCAGGGATTGCTGGAGAGATCCTGTTCAAGACTGCAAATGTAGTCCGCAAGTTAAGGAAAGTAGACCTATGTGGGACGAAGTTGGGTTGGATGGGGAGATAATCTGCTCCATCAGCAAGGTGAGTCGCGTGGCAAAGACTTTAGCTAAAGTTTTGCTGTCTTGGTTTAGGAGGGAGAACTGGCGATAGGAGGAGCAAAGGTGGAAGTCTTTGCTAGGTTTTAAGAGGAGTGTAAGCACAGCTTTGCAGAATATGGGTGGTAAAGCGTCTGTTTCCAGGGATTCAGTGTACATAGCAAGGAAATGTGGGGCTAGTTTATGTTTGTAATCTTTGTAGAATGCTCCAGTAAGGCTGTCCAGACCCAGGACTTTGGAGCTGTATGCCTGTATGATTTCTTCACACGATACAGGTTCACTCAGAAATCAGCATTGGCTGTCAGTCATCCACATGATCGTAACCTCTACAAGGTAGGTGGAGATCTTGGGCTTGGTGTCTGATGAACGGGAGGTATACAAGTGCTCTTAATAGCTCCTGAATTCAAACAGTATGACCTCAGTGTCCGAGACACTGGTCCCAGTAGTGGGGTGGAGTTCTGTGAAAAGCCCACTTAGATAGTTAGGGCGACGTAACCATGCAAGTGTGCAGCCAGGGCATTACCGAACCTCATAACGTCTGACAGCGGCATGCTTCCACATATATGCCAACTCCCTGTCAGCCAGGTCTAGTTACTTGTCATCAGGACCAAGCATCTATGTAACTGGGGGGTGCAGCCTGGTCAGAAGTCAGTGCAGCTGATGTCTCGCAGGTCAGCCTCCATCCGGGCCAGCTAGGAGTGTATGTTTCAGATGATACCTGCATGTTCAGATATGCAGATGCCACAGATGTAGGCCTTGAAGGCCTCCCAGAGAGTTGCCTGAGTCAATACCGTGCCCATATTTAAAGCAAAATATTCAACAACTGAGTCATTCGGTTCAGCGAGGGAGGCCTGTTCATGCAGGGCCTCACCAACATATCTCCAAGAGTGTTTCCTGCCACCACCATAAGGTACGTGCAACCACAAGTCAGTGATCAGACAGAGGGCAAGGCAAATGCCTCACATCCGTGTTCCAGATTCAAGGCTTTGGCAGATAGAAGCATATAGTCAAACTGCATCCCCGCATTTTGGGGAGTGGAATAGAAGGTATAGTCTACAGAGGAAGGGTGTCACAAGCACCTGACATCATTGAGGGTATAAGTGTCTGCTATATGGCGAAGGACCCTCAGGCATGTGGTTTACTACTCAGTGTTGTGCTGATGTAGTTCATCGAGGGGTACCATGTTGAAGTCTCCACCCATTACAATCTGATCCGCCTCCACCATGCCCATATGTGTACATATGTCTTAGAAAAACTCAGGTGCATCAACATTTGGGGCATATACATTTATCAGGAAGGTGCATTTGATCACCAAGATGCAAGTCAGTATGATATATTGTCTCTCTGACTCTGCACAGCTAGTGAGGAGGGAGAAGGGGACATATTTATGTATGAGGATAGAAACTCCTCTGAAATAGGAACTATAGCAAGAAAAAAATGGCTTGTACCCAAGTGGACACAAAAGTCTGAGAATCTCCAGGTGGGAGATGAGTTTACTGAAGGAAGACTATTTTGGCCCCATGTTGGGATAAGTACGAGCTAACCTGTTTATCCTTACGCAGATTGTTAATGCCGCTGATATTCCAAGAGAAGAAGGGGATGTTTACCACCCTCTCCTGGCCATCATGTGTTGACATTCAGACTGAAGGTGTATAACAATAAGTGCCATGAAATTGATCGCTGAATGAAGTACCCAGTGAGCAATGAAAAGCAGACAGAAGTAAAACAATCTGAAACAGAGTTCCCACCCACACCAGCTTGTAAAACATACAGCAAATCCCAAGAGTGAGTAACAAAAAATAAAACAACCCTGTCTACAACAGGTCGATATACACCACTGGGGGCAGACCATGCATCGGATGGTGGGGACCACACGGTGAATGGTACCTGGAAGTGAAAAACAAGATCACAAGCATAGTGTTACCTGTGAAAGTTATCAAAGACAGTAATGTAATGCCAGCCAAGGATCGGTACAATTTCAGCGTCTAGGCATGGCGCCCATTAAAGGGCTGGCTATCAATAAGGGAGAGCGGCTGAGGAAGCCAGTTTCAAACAAGGGGGGATTGGGTTGCAGAGGTTGGGGAGTCTGTATGTTCCAAAATGTTCCAACTGGAGGTGGTGCATTTCCAGCATGTTGTTTGCAGACGTCCATGCCTTCTGCGGGAGTGTCGAAAAGGATAGGTTTCCCATTGACCTCCATGTACAGCGAGCCATTTAGAGCATGGCGTGCTTAAAGTCTAGCATGCGTAGAGAGTTTTCAACATTGGTGTAGTTGCACAATGCCTCTTGAACAGTGATGGTGAAATTGGGAAAGAAGGAGATAGAGGAACCTTGCTATTGTAGCAGGCCTTTTTTGCAGGCTGGCCGAAGTGCAGTGTCTCTATCCCTATAGTTTAGGAGACATGCTATGATCGGTCACGGCGCAGCCCCCACCGGTGATCCATCCAGGGGAACAGTGTGCTTGCTGTACTGCAAATGTTTATGTGAAATTGCCATGATCAAACATGTTTGTAAGCAATTGTTCAACAAATGCGCCTGGGCGTCCCACAATCATTGCTTCCACAATTCCCACAATGTGAATATTGGTTCTGTGGGTCCGTGCCTCCAGGTCTTTGTTTTTTATGGCTACCTTCTTCAGGATACAACCCAATTTTTCCAATCATCTCTCCGCGGTTGCGGAGCTGTCTTCCAGCCCAGAGATGCTCTCCGTCTAATCTGGTGTTTTGCCAAATCAAGGCAATCACCCACACAATCAATGCAGCTGGCGAGCACATCAAAACGTGTATCTAGGGAGCGGAACCCAGTCCTGAGTTCTGCCATTATGGCAGCCATTCCACTAGCAGAGTTGTAGCTCCCCTCTCTGTCTGGCCTCTTGTCTATGCCGGAATGAGACCCCTCACAGCACATCGGCTTGGATTGCTCGTAGGTGTTTTGGGTTGCCACGAGCCATCATGAGGAACAAGAAGTGAGGCAAGTAGAGATACAGCAAGTAGTGCAGCAAAGACATCACCTCTGCGACCACAAATGGCAGGCATGACAGTAAAGTCCCCCTGGTCAGGCGCAGGCTCCACCAGTCTCAGGAATGTGCAGTTGAGGTGAATACTAGGAGTGCCCTGGATGTCTACAGCTAGATGTTAGGGGTAGCCAGTGATCCAGCGGGCCACCAACCTGCGGACATCTATCACTAAATACTCATTTGGCCCCATAAACACAGTCACACAATACAGGGCAGTGAGCACCACTGGGTATCAATTTTGCAGGGCTAATTTCGTACATCCTTTGCTTATCTGGCTAAAAATCTTTATTTTAATAACCACTCCCTTTCTTTACACATGGATCTATTTTAGTTGATTAAATTTGATGATCAATGACTTAGTCTCATTTACTAGATTTCTTATTAAATAACCACAGACTCACGAAAAGTGTTAAATGTTTATCTAAATTAATCATAAAGAGCAAAATATATTACAGTGTTAACTCCATCTTTCAGAGGAAGTAGAATCTGTCTTTCCATTTAATTGAAAATTTCACAATAACAAGTGCCTCCGGAAAGAGAGGACAGAGAAAGAAAGCAGATGGACACAATACACAGATTTATATTTACCTAGGATGGTGCGAAAATCAGACCCCACTAACCAAGAGTAAGGGCCCCTTAAAGAAATCCAGGTGATATGTTCTTCAGGCGAGGATAGGACAGGACAGATTACCTCTACTGGATTCAACGCCTGTTTCTCACCCTTCTCTAATAATAACTTCCTCCTCGGTTCTTCTCGACCTTCTTCTAAACTTATTACCTCCTCGATTCTTCCGCAAACTTCTTCTAATTCTATTACCGCCTTAATGCTTCCGCAATCTTCTTCTAATCAAATTATTGTTAGAATTTCTAAGTCTGCTTCATCAGGTATTCGATCAGCATTTGGACAGCATGTCTGTCTTCCAGCATTCTGGCAGCTACTGACCTTCTAAACTAACTAACTACCCCAATTATACTTTCTTAATGGCATGTTCCACCCCCAAATGTTTCAACCTCATGAAATTCTAAATTCTGATCGGATAAAGTTGAGTGGATGATCATCATACCATGCTAAGTTTTATACTTTTTTCCTAAGAGCATTGTCTTATGTTCCCGCCCATAAATTTGTTTCTCCCAAGCTTTATTTCCACCCACGTTCATAATGTATCAACAACAATGTATATCATTTTGACAGTTGTCCACTGAGTCTTCAGGATGTTCAGCTGGTTCCCAGGACATGTAGAAAGTGTGTCCTTGGCCTAGTCCCAAGACTTGAGCTCATTGCTCCGAGTTGTCTCTACAGCGCATGCTCCCATCTCATGTGATTTTCAGACCCTTGCAATTCACAGAGGCCCAAATACAAACTAACAGAGAGGTAAAAAAAACTAAATATTAGATTCAAATAAAATGATTTCACTGTATACCCCCTATCTCTATTCTAATCCCATTTACTTATAAAGACTATTTATGCATTATCATTTAGAATGCTTAGCACGTGAGTTCTAAAGCGGCCATTTTAAATGCTATTGCGCAGAAGCAAAGTTTTACCTCCAAGCGTTAAGACGTCATGCAGCTGAAGCATGCGCAGTTTATTTTCCAGCGTTAGCAGCCATCTTTAGTTGCACTCGGGTTTCTTGTTAGTAAAACACATAGGCAAGCCTCACTCTTTTCTCTAAAAATGTGAAATGTCCTGTAAGATTAGTATTACAAACATTATTAATACTTTATTAAGAGATTATATGAGAGGATCTCATCCGAGCAAGTCTCTTATTCACGAGTCCTTGCTCCATCACCAGTCAGTGTGAATGCAGACGTAAGCAGTTGGTTATGTAAGGGTGCAACTCTAGATCCCAGAAAGGTTGCCCGTCATCCACGAAGAGGCAGCCAGAGGGCAGCAGAAGAGGAGCTTGACACTGGGAGTGGCTGCATGTGGAGGTTAAGGCCAAGCGGCCGCAGAGTGCTGTTAGAGAAGGGCCTCCACCGGACTGAGAGGCGGCACACTCACCAGGCATCACAGTCACACTGCCAAGGCCTCCAATGATTGAGAGGTTGCGCCTGCGAAGAGGACGGGTGGCAGATGAGGGATGTCATGGCCAGCCGCTAGTCAGGCAGAGCAGAAGCCAGGGTATGTCAGTGGCATGCCAGAATGTCTGTCCAATCCATGACATGGAGAGCCTGCGGTCCCAGCGGGACTCAGTTGTCCCAGCCTCAGGCTCGCCTGTGCGTCCTGTCACTGTAAGGCCTCCAGGTCGGTCTTGGTCAGCGAGGACCCCCCACTAAAATGCTATGCATTCGGGGATGGATGGCAGCGGGAAAGGCAGCAAATGACACCACCATCAGTAGCTAACTCCCATGGTGCGGATGTGATTAGATGCAACATATGAGGGGATCCCTGCTGAGTCATGGGCCACAATCACCAGAGCTTCACAGGCAGTTGGCCATCTTGATCGCCGCCATGGCCACACCCCCTGTGGTGCTATTTTTTCTGACAACTGTTTACTAGCACTTTGTCAGTTCCCAACTTCAGCCCTAATCACAATATCAGTGGATGATGTGCTGCCTTCTACTGCACTACCGTGTGTATCGCACACTTTGAATGGTAGTGTTGTAGTGGGCCCACTGATGTCCTTTGGCCAGGTTTGAGGTGCTTGCAGGCCAGCATAGACTTCAGCTGTCTCACCACTAAAAAATGCATTTTTCATCCAGTCTTTTACATTGCAGGGCAGACATTACACCCAGGAGCACACTACACTACGTTTTAGTCACAAATCAGCACAGCAATCAGACGCTGTATCACCTTAGGCAAGGACTTGACACTGCCCAAAAACAATAACTGTGGAGTGCATTCAACGTGCATGTCTACTATCCCTCCTATAACTTCCCCTTTTGGTCCTGACAGGGGGACACTCACATGCCAAGTGAGAACACCCAGCTAGGTCGCTCAAGCATCTCACATAAAGAAAGGGTGCAGTGGGCTCGATTCTGTGCCGAAAACCAGGGAAGAAGTATGAAAAAAAATGAGGCAGTTTGAGTCTGCAGTTTATAGATTCAGATTTGGTCTGTGCACAGCAGTATTTCTCATCGGTTCGCGCACTACCAAGGTCTCCCTCCCATTTCTTTCTACCTTTATCGTCTGCTGCAGTGGAGCTATCAATGTAAAGTCTAGATAATTCAGCAACCCACCCTCTTTCTAGGAGGCTGAATCATGTGTATCAATGGGAGAAACTCAACAAGTTCATCAGGGAAGGATGGCCACCTTGCTGACACGGCGTGGCCCACTTTGAGGTAAGCAAATATGCCCAATGCACTTTTGCTTCTAGTTCCCTTCAATTGCCCTAGGGCCATAACCTTGTCGTACAAGTATAGCAGGCCTATGTTTGAAAGACCAAACTTCTATAAACCGGTGGTAACCCTTGTTTCCAGTGGCAGACTAACGCAGAGTATTACAAACTTGCAAAGCCGGTGAGTAAATCTGAGACATTCCTGACGCTTTAGCCACAGTCCATATTGGCCAGCTGGTACAGCAAACAGGTTATATTAGTTTGACTGGTTTAGGCAACCTGACAGCAAGGCACACCCCAGTTCTCTCTCACTGATCTGGTCCCTCTCAATCAGGAGGTGTAGTGCGCGACAATGAAAGTCAAGTCTATACACAGCACATATGGGACTGCTCCATATGCTAATACTCTCCAGGTCTGGAACTGCAAATCTCCCCTTTTCTTACGCTAATATAAGGTTTTTCCATTTTAATCTAGGGCTGCAGCCTCCTCATACCAATTTAATAATTAAAGATTCTAATCCAAGGAAAGGAGGGGTAAGTTATTGAAGAAATAGAGGAATGTAGACAGTATTATCATATTCACCAGAGCTACTCTGCCTGCTTCGCACAGCGGTAATGTTATCCATCCCTCCACCTGACTGCTGAGGGTCTCCATTGCTGGGCCATAGTTATCACTCAGCTCCAATTGCACCACCTCAATTGGTATTCAGTGGGTAGCCTGCTCATCCCCTCCGTGAGTGGGAACACCTACCATTACCCAAATTAATGTGCACACTCGATAACTGTCCAAATCTTGTATTCCTCTAATTATGATTATAATCGCTAGCTTTTTAACAAAAAAGCATAGTATGTAGCTGAGAAAGGTGAGTAGAGTTCATTTGGTTGGGAGATGAAGAGACGTGAGAAAGAGGGTGTTAAGAATCTTTCTTTAAAAGTGCTTCAAGGCATGTACACATATGCCAATTTCTGATCCAGTCTGCAAAGGATGGAAGTATTTCAATAATCATGCAGGAGGATTTAAAGTGCTTCTCAGACTTAAAAAAAAAAATGAACTGGCTAACAATATAGTCAGCAAAGTGTTCTTCCTCAAGATCTTGCTTCATGTTTCTTCTCTAACACTACCACACATGAATCTCTCCTGTTTCTTCCACGTCTATCACTGCTCTTTTACCCAACAGTCAGATCTAGACAGTGCTATATAAATGCAGTTAGAATACAATACAGTACAACCAGGGGCGTAGTAAAGGCCCCCAAAGACCTCGCGGTGCGGGGGCCCCCAGGCTTCCCTACACTTGAAGGGCCCCCTTTACCCCACACTGAAGAAAGTGTTGAAGCATAGGGCCAACAGGTCCGAGCAATGCACATCTGTTCCCTTTTAGCTTCAGCCTTTCTTTGGGCAGGTAGCAGTATTGTGAAGATCTCGGGCACAAAAAAAGAGGTTCACTGAAAAAATATCGAGGTAAAAAATATAGAAGTAAAAAATATCGACTCCCTATACTTAAACAGGTAAGTACAAAAATATCAAAAAAATATTGATGTAAAAAATATAGTTGTACAAAATATCGAATTTTATATATATTATTATCCTTACCAATGTTATAAAGACAGAGGCCAATCCTTTGAGGCGGGTAATCTCAGTAACCACAGCACCAATCACAACACCCAATACAGCGTTGGAAAGGGCAGTTGCAGCAGAAGGACACTATGCAGATGGCCACCATATATATATTATTTTTTTTGCAGAGTTTTATATAGCGCGAACTTGACCCAAACTGAATCAGGTATCAGCGCGCTTTACATAGCACCAGTTACGTTACATGAGGACACACATTCATTTTTGTTAGGCACGGGGAGATTAAGTGATTTGCCCAGAATCATAGGATGTTTGGCGTCGTTACCAAGACTCGAACCCAGATCCTCAGGTCCGAGGTCGAGCGCCTTAGCCGTTAGGCCAACTCTTCTATACATTTAAAAGGTAAAAGAACCGTGCCAGCAAAGTAGTCCCTTGTGGGCGTGTCTGTGTTGTGCTGTGGGCGTGGGCTGGAGGCGTGACAAACGCTGGGGGCATGTGCCCACCCTTCATGCCATGTGAGTCGTACATGCAAGCGCCAATTACGTTGCTGCGCAGCATCAAGGGGCACGTTGGGGGCGTGACACTCTGGGGGCGTGAGAAACGCTGGGGGCGTGTGTCCGTTCTTCATGCCATGTGAACGCAATTGCACCGCATCCAGGGGCACACTGGGGGCGTGAGAAACGCTGGGGGCGTGTGCTACGTTCCGCCCTTCATGCCATGTGGGTCGTACATTAATCAGAAGATCGTCTGCTGTGGCAGTGTGCTGGGGGCGTGACAAACGCGTTCACCTGGAGGCCTGGTAAGTAACGTTACTGCAGCCTCTCCTGCGTGCTGTTACTGAACTCTCTCATTCAATGAAATTACACACGCCTGCTACCATCAACCAAGGCTCTAGCCAGGCTCAGGCGGTGGATCAGTACACTAATTACAGGTGCCTGATAACATCAACCAGGGCTGCAGCTGGGCCTCAAGAGGGGGAACAAGCAAATGAGCGTGTCAGCGGGGACAATTACTGCAGCCTCTCCTACTCGCTGTCACTCAACTCTCTCATTAAACAGATTTACCCGCGGCTGATAACTCTCTCATTCAACGACATTACACTTGCCTGCTAACATCAACCAGGGCTGTAGCGGGGCTCAGGCGGCGGATCACTACACCAATTACACGCGCCTGCTAACATCAACCAGGGCTGCAGCTGGGCCTTCTCCGTCCCAATTCTAATGAAACAAAAAATGTTGTCTACCGCTGTCAGAAGCAGTACCTGAATTATCCTGATTTCCGTGGGAGCGAGGAACAAAGGCTTCTATGATGAATATTTCCCAATTCCCAATCACCCCTGCACCCGGATTTCTCCAAGCCCAGAAATGGAGGGGAAAGGGGAAGTGGATAACAAACAACAAAGAGAGACTTCCACACTGGTGTCTTCATCATTACTCCTTGAATTCGAGTAGCAGGGAACACCTGAAACAGTTAACAAATCATTACTAACATTCAAACAACATTTGGGATTTCTACTCTCTCTCTATTCTCCTCTCTATACCTGTTACTGTGTGGAATGAGCCTCTCTCTATAGAGTCCGGAACCAAGGTTCTGCAGTTGTAGAATAGATGGACTCTTGTTGATGTTAGTGTTAAATTGCTGAGATGTAGAGATGGTAGACAACAGTATTACCATATGCATATAATGAATACTATCATCTACTTGTTGAAGTTGCAGATGCTGGTCTTAGTTGAATTACTACACGAGAATCTCCAAGGCTCTCTGTACTCTAGAAAGTTCTGCATCACTGGAGAGTCTTTACTTGTTTCTCCTGTACGAAATGTCTTTAATCTATTTGCTCAAACTTGTCATAGCCGGCAGTGTCCGAATATCTGAACTTACTCTCCCAGACAATAATGTCACTGCCTCAGGAAATATTCACGAATAGCGCTGGACTGAATAAGCGCAACTAGCAGTCTAAAATGAGGAAAGAAAATTCTTACCGCTAACGTGTGGAGATGAAGCGGAAGAATTACTTGCCAACCAGAATGTCCGCTGATAAATGCTGCTCTCGGGGATTCCAACCAACTCCACAGGACCTTTGAAGAAGCGGAGCTGAGGCTGGATACAAAATTTCAGAAAACGGATAGGACCTGAGAAGAAACTTGTTCTCGAAGCCCACAAATGAAGTCTTAAGGTTTCTGACTGAAAACGGACAGAAAACTCGGAATTTCTAAGTGACTTGACGGGAGCCAAAATCGGAACGTCGAACTGCCAGAATGAAACAGTTGAAGTGCGCCACATAGAACGCACGGAATAAGGAAATGGCGGCTGAACTGGAAAGACTAGAACGCTAACCCTACACCTCTGTGGCACAATAAGGAAGCGTTAAACAACCCTCCCTCTGGCTTCGGACATGAACTAGTTTCTGGATGGAGCCCCAGATTGGAAACTGCTGCAATGCGTTAACTCTTCCTTTGACAATGGGGACTAATGGGGGCCTCATGAAGGAACCTGGCATGGACCTGACAACCGCGAGACTTTAAAATAAATTGCCCTTGCCAAATACACACATTCTATTTCATGCCTGGACAACGTTGGGACGGGCTGCTAGTATAAAATAAAACAATACATATTACATATAATAAATAATAAAATTAATATTAAAAATAAAGTATATTTAACCCGTTTGTAGCGGCCGCGATTTTGCGGCAGTGCGGCACTTCTGCAAAATGGGCGGGGCCGCGTCAGACGTTGGATGTGCGCAGCACTACAAAGGTAGTGCTTGCGACGTCCAACGGCTGACTGCAGCACTTAAGGGGTTAATATAAATGTAAAAAATAATAATACATTAACTTAATTAAAAAAGTTAAACAAACATACATAATAATCCACATATATTTACTTTAAAACAATTAATAAACTATTAATTTTAATGTATTTTATAATTTTCAAATTATATAAAAATTTGCAAATGTATATATATTCGGCAACTTAGCAGCCTTCCCGCAACCGAAAAAACGGAGGGCACACTCAGATTATTTCCTTGCTGGTGTGCATACCCCCCCTCCCCCTTCTGACAAAACGCATTTCACCTTTCGGCTTCCCCAATGTCAGTTTCTCACATCTTCATGCATGTATTTAAAATCGTCATACATCACGTGATTGTTTCTTAAACATAAAAACAGGACTTATGCTGCATTTCTTTTTAAGAAATTCATGGCAGCCATTTTAAAACAGATTCTTTACGTAAAGTGCTTTAAATCAAAGTGCTCAGTGCTATACATAAAAACATTTTTTGTAGCAAAATAGACACACACAGTTTACTATTTACACTTACTGATCTGAGTTTGACGTTTCTACAGTTCAAAGTAGTCGTATTGAACCCCCTCGAGCCTATGGTTACATCCATGTGCAAAATTGGCAATATAGTTCATATTTATAAATTAATAATTTAACATACAAATAGATAAATTGATGTCATTTCCTAAAATCTTTGATGTATTTCATGATTCAAGAATAATATTCTAAAAACCAATTGAGTAAACTAATTGCAACGCCCAAATTCATCTGTGTCTTATGTTGCTAACCACAATTGTGCCCTGTATGGGCTTTCATGAGATGTCAAGTCTTACTGAGGGTAGGAGGTGTGTGGCTTTATCTAGAGTTAAAGTATAAGATGACAACTGCTTACTGTCTCTTTCTATATTCTTGTATTACTCTAGATGCACCCGTAGTTCCTCGTCGTTGTTTATACCTATCGGTGCCTTGGTCTGAAGATCTATAATATATGTAGGCTCCAAGGCCCGAAGTTGGTGCACCCTATCTCCTCCTCTTTCTTGTTTTTCCATTTGGTCTATACAATAGAATTGGAGGAGATCTCTGTTGCTCTGGTAGAAATTTCTCAAAATGACGTGCAACAGTGTAAGTCGCATCCTTGTTTGTAATTGCACGCATGTGCTCTAGGATGCGCTTTTTTGTCGGATATATGATGCTGCCAATATAGTGTTTTTGACATGGGCATATCAAGCAGTACACAGTATATTCTGAATTGCAATTCTAAAATCTCTTTATCGTGCAGACAGGCCTAGGATCCCCTGGTCTGCCCTGGTAGGTGGTGACTTTACTGCTTAATTTGCAGGCATTACAGCATTTAGACTGGAAAAAATCCAGCAATATTCAAACGGTTTTGAGCTTTTGGGGTTCTGTAAAATGGCTGTGGATGAGATGGTCCCCCAGTGAGGGACATATCTTATAAGTTATTAGCGGGTGTTCTGGAAGTTTTGTTCTCAAGGTGTTATCGGTTTGCAGAATGTGCCAATTTGTTCTGAAAATCTGTACAATGTTGCTAGATCTTTCATTGTAGCTTGTTATCATTCTTAATGGGCCATTATCAATTGATTTCTTTGGGGCTTTTGCTACCAGTAGGTCTAACCTATTGATTTTCTGCACCTTGGCTTCAGCCTGTACCAGATCTCCCTAGGTGTAACCCCTCTTTTTAAATCTTTGCAGGGCTTCCTCTTTAGCTTTCTTGTAGCTTTGCAATGTAGTGCAGTTGCGCTCAAACGCTATAGCTCTCCAAAGGGTATGTTTTTTGTTAGGCTCACCGGGTCATGGCTACCTGCATGTAAGACCTCATTTCACGCTGTTGGCTTTCTGTACAGTTGGGTCAATATGGTGTTATTTTCTATGTATGCTTCCAGATCTAGGTAGGTCACAGATCTATCGCTGATATCATAAGTAAATTTGAGGTTCAACTCATTGTTGTTTAGCGAGACAGCATACTCCACGGCAGAGGAGCAGCTGCCCTGCCAAACAACAAAGAGATCGTCAATGTACCTAGCCCACAACGTTATTTTATCCATCCACAGGTCATTAGCCACCCCCCAGGCCAGGTGCTTCTCCCACCAGCCCATGAACAAATTCCCGTAGCTGGGGGCGAAGCGCGTGCCCATAACAGTTCCACGTTGTTGCTGATAGAGCTGGCCTGCAAAGGTGAAGATGTTATTATTCAAACAAAAAATAATCATGTTGATGAGCATTTCATTGTGTTTACGAAATTTCAATTCTCTTTTCTTGAGAAACCACTCCACAGCCTTGACACCATCCCCATGTCATATACACGTGTATAAGCTTGTTATGTCCAAAGTTATGAGGAGCATATCTTTGTCCCACGTGATGCCTTCAATTTGTCTCAAGAAGTCCATCGTACCCCGGACGTAGGAAGCCAGATTTTTGACTAGAGGTGCTAGAAAGGTATCAATGTATATCGCTGTGTTTTCTAGAAGACTTCCAATTGAGGCCACTATAGGTCTACCTGGTGGCTGTTTTGAGTCTTTGTGCACTTTGGGCAGATGGTAAAATGTAGGTAGAATAGGATTTTCACAATCTAGAAACAGATATTCATCTTGTCCCAACATGCCCTCATCTCGCCAGTCTTTCAATTGTCGGTGATATTCATTAATATATTTAGCATAATCTTTTCTCTGTGTTGGAATATAGCATTCTTTATCTTCCAATTGTCTCATAGCCTCTTTTTGATAATCTTCATTGTTGAAGAGAACCATGTTGCCCCACTTATCTGAAGGTTTGATTTCTATGCTGGTGTCTTCCTTCAGAGATTTCATGGCTTCCCAATCTTTTCTTGAGAGGTTGAAATTTCGGCTTTGAGTAGAGTTTAATTTAGCTAGATTTTTCAAATCCTTGATGACTGCTTCATTAAAAACAGCTATTGCATCAAAGGGCGTTTGTGGAATTGTTCTGGATTTTCTTTTAAATTTACTTTGTACACTAGTTTGTCCTATTCCAGCCCCTTCTAATTAATCATCCAAATTGATTTCAGCTTCCTCTGTGGATGTGTCTAAGTTCTGTAGTGAAAGCAAGGCTTAAAGATCATGACCTACTAGAAGAATGGTTTCTACATCCTCATTATTCAAATCTTCATTTTCATTTCTCAAAGATTGTCGTCCAGGATGTAACAAAAAGACTTTCTGTAGTTTGAGTTTCCTCATATATTTAAAAAGGTCAATTTGAGTGTTCGTATAGTTAAAGCCAGATACTGGACAAAAAGTGGGTCCAAGTTGTAATACTCGTATCTGATATATATATATATTCACTGAAAAAACCATAGGTTATAGACCATATATAGTTAGGAATTAGCATTTAGAAAACCTTATTTTACTCACACAAAACCATTGAAATTCCATATATAGTTAGTTGCACTAACTATATATCGCGCACCCGCAATCCACTGCTGATGATGTCACATATTACATCATTCATGACATGGTCAGTGACATCACTGATGACATCACTGATGACATCTCAAATGACATCACTGATGACATCACTGATGACATCTCATTTGACATTACTGATCACATCACTGATGACATCATTCATGTGATGATACAATGAACCTCTTCAGACTCTAATATAACCTTAGATACACTCAGTGTAAACAGACACTCACAGACTGTCACTCATCCATGGAGTTACTCACACACCTAGTCAGTCTTGCAAAGAATCAATCACACCTCGATTTCCTCAACTATATAGTTATACACACCTTACTTATTGGAACATATAATAACACATATTTACTCTGTTATACAATCCCTGATACAAGTTCACAATAATCCATACAGCCACTCACACATTCACTGGCTCTTATGCACAGTTATTTATATATGTCAACTATCACATGTACTGTGTTTTACATATGTACTTACTTTGACATGTAGCACTGAGATATCCATTCACTCACCAATACACTCATGCACACAGTCAACCGCCCATACAGATGTTTCCACATGCACTTTTGAACCCATACATCTAGTGAATCAACTGCTCACACATCTATGCACAGAGTCATACACCTCCCAGACACCCACACACACACTCAGTCTCCCATACAAATACTTGGGCAACTAATCAATAACCCATATAGTTAGTCATATAGCTAATGATCAACACATGCATCAGATTACAAAACAACAGACACAATGATGCACAATTTAAAACAGTTTAGTCACTAACCCATGCACTCAGTGAGACACATTTAATCACTCACTTATACAGTCAGTCATGCACCTACTAAATCCTTCATCCAGACACTTATACATCCACTCATTCTTCAATATGTAAGACATATTTTAACTTTACAGAAGCATACAGTCACTGGATGTTGTCATCAGTGATGTCATCAGTGATGTCATTTGAGATGTCATCAGTGATGTCATCAGTGATGTCACTGACCATGTCATGAATGATGTAATATGTGACATCATCAGCAGTGGATTGCGGGTGCGCGATATATAGTTAGTGCAACTAACTATATATGGAATTTCAATGGTTTTGTGTGAGTAAAATAAGGTTTTCTAAATGCTAATTCCTAACTATATATGGTCTATAACCTATGGTTTTTTCAGTGAATTTTCAAGGTTTTGTAAATGCTAATTCCTAACTATATATGGTCTATAACCTATGGTTTTTTCTGTGAATTTCATTGGTTTTTTAACAGCTAATATCTGTAGCTGTAAAATGTATTCTTCTTTAAATCCAAAAATATATTTTATATGTTTATGAATAATTTTTTTTTAAAATATTTTTTTTTCTTCGTTCCCGCTTCGCGAATCGGGAAGCTTCCCGTTAGCTGACCTTGATGCCGCGAAATAGACCGCGAGCCGGTAAACGTTTCTTTACCGCAAGTGCCGCGTTAGAAAACAACATCGTGACGCCTCCCGTCCGCATGACGTTCCACGTTGTCGCGTGATACGTCATATGACGTGCTACGTTAGCGAACTGGTACGCGAAGCGAGTGCCAAAGCGCAGGTTTCTGGAAGCAAACCGGGAGGCCCTGCAAAGCGCTTAACGTAAACACAGCAAGTCATGTGACTTGGTAATAACACTTTTCATTGGTTCATTTCACTTTTGGTTTCCTAATGATGTAAGACTAGGTCATATAATCTAAAATGAACACTTTTGATTGGTTGAGAACTCTTGTTTTTCCCAAATGATGAAAATCCCTCCTTCTTTCCTCACTCTGACTTTCATCATTGTGAGAGAAAGACCCTTTGTGATCACTGAGCAATGGCTTCTTTAGTAGCTTCAGCTGGTGCTTCCCCACCACCTCCACCACATCCAAGGAAGAGTGGACCACCTGCTCAAGTTGTAATTCAACAAGAAGAAGAAGAAGAGGAACAGGAGGACGAGCACGAAGAGAGGCAGTTTTTGCCTGAGCAGCCCAAGACGTCTCACCGGAAAGAAAACTTCATTTGGCAATTTTTTAAAATTCCCAAAGGTCAGAAAAAAGTAAATGCAAGATACGTAACTTGCCTTATATGTCAAGATAGACTGTCCAGAGGGACCGACAAAAAATACAGTTTCGGAAACTACACAATGCATCGCCATATGACTAGGTGGCATCCTAACAACTACAGTGCTGCACAGTTTCGGAACGACCTAGATAATCTCCCTATTATGGCCAGAAGATCTGTTGTACCGGAAGTAACGGGACCAGAGGGCAGGGAGATGGTGCCAAATATACAAATGAGATTTGGTGAAGTAAAACACACCTGCGTATTTTGCGATGGATTCATTTCCTACGGAGAAAGAAGCATCACTCTGATCAACAGAGCTATTGACTATCATATGCAAGTTTGTCCGAAACGCCCAAAATAATAAATACTTCTTTTTTTTGTTTTGTTGCTCCTGTTGAGCCCTTTACAATGAATCGTTTTCATTGCCCCCTCCAAGAAAAACCCAAAAAAATATAAAACTGTTCCGAAAAATTCAAAAACAGTAAAAAAATGTTCAGAAAAATAAAAAAAAAAGTTCTTTTCAGAACTACCTCCCCGTTATTAAAAAATTGGTACAATATTTGGAACTGTGCCAACCTCTATTTCTCTTAGTTCGCTTCCTAGTTCGCTCGCTGGTACGCGAACTGGAAGCGAACCAAAAACAGTAAGTATAAGGGAAGGAAACACACACTTATGTTAAAAGAAAGACAGCTATAGGGGAGTAAACTAGAGATACTATTACCCATAATCCACTACTGAGGATGTCACATATTACATCATTCATGACATGCTCAGTGACATCATCAGCAGAGGATTGCGGGTTTTTTGGCAACATGCCTTATCCACGGTTTAATAACGCTGCCTTTTGCTTTATATAAGTTTTCAAATTGTATGAAATATATACCAATAGGTCTTTATGAACCTTTAGGTAGTGCTTTTGTTCATGAGGTCTGGTCGCTTCCATACACATACAGATGCTTCAAAGATGATCAAGAAGTTTATCTGAATGGAGAGGAATGCACTGAGACGCCAGATCATTCACTAATGTGTAGGCACATACAGTTACACGATTCATGCAACAAACACCGACCAAATATGGCTTGTGTGTTGCAAGGCACGCCAGTTCCTGCTATCATCCCCACGTTCAAGTTGTTGGAAAATGGTAGTTATTTGATGCTCAATAATGAAGATTGTTCTGAGTTAATTAAAAGTATTCCTTTTATCGTAACAGTAAGTGAACGGGTTATTTGCTGCAGAAATGTTCTATTTCCTCCCACACATGAACATAGGGAGTTTTCAATCTGGCCACAAATACCAACCTTGGGACACGTTTCAACGGCATGACAAGAATAAGAGCTCTTTTGTCTCAGAGAGAGGTGGCCTTGAGTTCGGCCCGTGAAACTTTCGTACTTCACATAGCGAACACCCGTACACAGGTTTGCCTTTCAATTTCAGCAACATGTTTCCGACTATCTTTAACGCATCCTCCACAAAATCCCTGGCACACTTTTTTAAAGTTGTTACCAGTGGTCTCGTGACTTCATTTGAGAAAATCTTTGGAGTCATCCCTGCTCCCTTTCATTGTATTTTCTGCACTCTGGTTCGTGGATTGGCATTTTTACTTGCATTACCAGCGGACGCTCTTGTGCTTTTTTACATTTTTAAATATGGATGTCCCTCCTATGCAACCTCCGACCCTGCAGCTGCTGACACTGTTCCGCAATCGCATGCTAGAATATTATGGCACAATGCTGTTGGCGATATTAAGCACGGCATATGGATTATCTTTTCGGTTCTCCTACTTCACCTGTGTCCAGCCTGTATTTCACTGCCTGACCTGTGATTTCGATTGGGCCATTGATTTGTGTCTCTGCGGACCGGTTTCTCCTGACGTCGACTTTAATCAGCTGATGACTCCTATCATTACTCACGAGTTGATTTGTCCTGGCGAAAGGATTATGGCTGTGGCATTGATGCATGGACTACTTGGTCCCTGGAATTTACTGGCGGCAGCACAGTCTTTCTTGGAACACAGCTTTCTTGAAAACCCACCGAGCTGTCCTCTGATGGTGATAGAGGATCCGGTGCTGGGAGAGCACGTATGTTCTTTTCCGCTTTTAAATTGGATGGCTGAACTGTTTTCGGATGAAGACGGTGACTTCCTATTGGAGGCTGTTGCAGCTTATTTTGCATACACAGTTATGTCATAGACCTTTTTCATGTTTGATATGCTGAGTACTAGCATTTCATTGACAATTCATTGACTTATTTGTCAAGTTTTTATTATTTACCTTGCCTATTGGCTTAAGACTCGATAAAGTACTTGGCTGTTTTATTTTTCTTTAGCATTGAATTTTCCTAGTTTTTAATGCTTTACCTTGCGGACCGTCCACATATAAACTTGCAATCTGCTCTCATGAGATGGCACTTCTATTATCTTATTCAGTTCGTTTCCGGATCATGAGGAGGTGTCATCTAGGTCCTGGATATCTTTACACCGTGTTAAGTTAGCATGGGCTCATTACCGGTTTAAACGCCATTTTTCCTTTTTTGCAACTTCTGCACACGACACTTAGTTGTTGCTTTAGCTTTCCACCTAGTAGTTCATCGTGGTTTACATGAGAATAATATGTTATTGGTCTACTATCTGCTTTACTTGTTAAACTATATCTGTACAGCGAGTGCTAAAGTTTCAAGAACAACACGATACAGAATTTTTATGAGGTCTGATCTCCACGACTTCATACTCATAACATAAGTGCAACTTCTGCCAATTCTGGGCATGAGGCGGGTTTTATATTGCTTTGCCGAACACACATACACAACAGTTGATGCGGTTCACATGAAGAGAGAGCTGGTGTATGCTGATGTGATTTCTTCAAATCTAAGACACTAAAGTATGGACACGCCCTAAACCAACACAAAGAGACCTTCTTAGCAAATAATATAATATGTGTATTAGGGAGGGTGAGATATAAGCAGCCGCGGGCCGTGGAGGGAGTTACGATGGGGCAGGGAGGCGGGGAGGGGGAGAAGCAGGGTGGAGCCCTCTCTACCTTGCCCCTCCCCCTCCCCGCCTCCCTGCCCCACCGTAACTCCCTCCACGGCCCGCGGCTGCTTATAAGTGTTGCTAACTCTTATTCATTTACAGCATGTTAACATACTATCACCATTCACTTTTTATGTACTAGTAACTATGCTGGTAATTTTGCTACTGATAATATGTGTACTTTTATTATCTAAGGTACTACGCCTGAGAAGACGGCATTAGTAAATAAACATTTCAAATACACATCTGTTCTTCTTAACTCCATGTTCTGGTTTCTAAGAAATCTATAACGACCGACTGTTCATGAGTTCCACGTATCCTGAGGTACTATAAGTTCATATTCTGGATTGTCTAAACATTGAGAGTTTGTTATATCCAATGTGACACTGTACCTAGCTTGCTAAATAGTTTTTGATTACTAACGTGAGTTTTGGGACACCCTAATTCGCCGAGGTTCCAATCCTCTGTCCACAGTTCTGTGTGAGAACAGAAACCCTGCGACAGGGGCACCCCCGACCCTTGCTGGAGCTTCATCACACTTGCGATACAACTCCAGCAATGCGCCACCTTTACGGCACAGATACATCACGCATCTGTGCTGTTTTTGCCCCATGATGCGCCGCATTGTAAATGCAGCACACCATAGGTGACGGAACAGCGGCACAGAATGACTAACACATCCCTGGTGATGCGCCAGTCATCATAAATCTATCCCTATGCTTCTTATCTTGTTAGAGATGAACCGCCATATGTATCATCAAAGTTATTTGCATTTCCTAAATAGCGAACTTTAAGGAATAAATAGCGATTCTTTACCATTCCTAGTTTGCGATGAGCTATTTGCTAATTAGCCGAATGTAGCCCAATGAAGCCCAATGTAGCCCAATGTAGCCCAAAGATGGCCGCCAGACACACAAAAAAACAAATGTAGCCCAAATATCAGCCAGATGTAGCCCAACTATAGCCCAGTGACAGAATGACCAATCAGCTTCGCAAACCTCCGTTACGCGAAGCGGAGCGCTGTTACAGATATATATCTTTTTTTGAACGTTAATTTCTCAAAATCCACTGGAGCACATATATTGAGACCTAGCAAAGGCACATCGGGCTACCAGTCCCTAATATTTTGCCAAGTTTCGTGCAAATCCATTCAGCCGTTCAATTATTATTTTTATTATTTTTTTTTGCCCCGCGGGGCCCTTTTAAAACCTCCACATCAAACCTAGGGGGTCAGCGAGGATCTACTATGCCCCCTTATAGTTATTTCCCCCTTTGTTTTGACCTCCTCTTGTCTCTCGATCCTACCGAGAGACAAGATGGCGGCCGCTACGGACTGTTTGGAATGTTGACAGACGCCGGAGAACCAATCAGCTTCGCTTCACAAAGCTCCGTTGCGCGAAAAGTCCGCGAACCAGAGCGCTAACCGGTCCGCTGTTACAGATATATATCTTTTTTTAAACGTTAATTTCTCAAAATCCACTGGAGCACATATATTGAGACCTACAAAAGGCACATCGGGCTACCAGTCCCTACAATTTTGCCAAGTTTCGTGCAAATCCATTCAGCCGTTCGGGCTAAAAGTGAGGCCAACCGCCCTATGGAAAACTCAATGTTAAAAACACGTTTTGGGACCCCCCTTTTTTCTCGGCCCCCACTGGACGAACCCCCCCCAAATTTTCAAGGGCTGCTCAGAAACAAAATGTGCCATTTTCCTGAAAATTTCAGCCAATTCCGTCCACAAACGCCAAAGTTATTAGACATAGAATTTTCAAAAAACCCATAGAGAAAAAATCCTAACTATATATACCTACTGGCGACCGCCAGTAGGTAATATATATATTCACTTGCACGCGCAAGTTATAGTGAGTCCAAATAACTATAACGTGGGAATTTCAATGGTTTTATGCGAGTAAAATTTCCACCTAACTATAACCGGTGTGAAACCTATGGCTTTTTCAGTGGATTTAATAGGTTTTTTAAATGCTAATTCCTAACTATAACTGGTGTGAAACCTATGGTTTTTTCAGTGAATATATATATATATATATTTCTATGGCCAAATGAAACCCCTCATTTTGTTCCTTTTCAAATTAAATGTATTAAGTGTTACCACTTTATTCCAATCAAGATGACTTCAGGTGTGCCATACTTTTGTCATAAGTAAGACTGTTAGCGTTCTAGTTGTTCTTTAGAACACTCTGGGACATTCTGTCATTGGGCTATAGTTGGGCTACATCTGGCTGATATTTGGGCTACATTTGGGCTCTTTTGTCTCTGGTGGCCATCTTGGGAGACTGCATATCAGAATTTTTTTAATGAAATATAAGAGGATTTGAGAAGTCACTCAAAATGTGCCCTAATTTTTCTTTCTTCAGCACTAATCATAATTTCTATGGCAAAATGAACCCCCTCATTTTGTTCCTTTGCAAATTAAATGTTTTAAGTGTTAACACTTTATTCCAATCAAGATGACTTCAGGTGTGCCATACTTTTGTCATAAGTAAGACTGTTAGCGCTGTAGTTGTTCTTTAGAACACTCTGGGACATTCTGTCATTGGGCTATAGTTGGGCTACATCTGGCTGATATTTGGGCTACATTTGTTTTTTTTGTCTCTGGTGGCCATCTTTGGGCTACATTGGGCTACATTGGGCTACATTGGGCTACATTTGGGCTCTAACATATATATAGCCCAATGTAGCCCAATATATATTTTTCAAAGTTTATTTTCGTAAAAAACACTGGAGCATATATCTTGAGACATAGCAAAGGCACATCGGGGTACCAGTCCCTACAATTTTGCCAAGTTTGGTGGAAATCCATTCAGCCGTTCGGGCTAAAAGTGAGTCCAACCGCCCTATGGAAATTAACATGGGGAAAACACGTTTTGGGACCCCCTTTTATCTCGGCCCCCGCTTGACGGATCCCCCGGAAACTTTCAGGGAAGGAGCGAAGCGCAGCGAGGCAAAGTTAAGGAAAATTACAGGCAGATCCCTCATTCGGCGCCAAAGTTATTCCCAATAGAATGTTGCGGATTTCCTATGGAAAACGATCCTAACTATAACTACCTACTGGCGACCGCCAGTAGGTAATATATATACATATATATATATATTCACTGAAAAAACCATAGGTTATAGACCATATATAGTTAGGAAATAGCATTTAGAAAACCTTATTTTACTCACACAAAACCATTGAAATTCCATATATAGTTAGTTGCACTAACTATATATCGCGCACCTGCAATCCACTGCTGATGATGTCACATATTACATCATTCATGACATGGTCAGTGACATCACTGATGACATCACTGATGACATCTCAAATGACATCACTGATGACATCACTGATGACATCTCATTTGACATTACTGATCACATCACTGATGACATCATTCATGTGATGATACAATGAACCTCTTCAGACTCTAATATAACCTTAGATACACTCAGTGTAAACAGACACTCACAGACTGTCACTCATCCATGGAGTTACTCACACACCTAGTCAGTCTTGCAAAGAATCAATCACACCTCGATTTCCTCAACTATATAGTTATACACACCTTACTTATTGGAACATATAATAACACATATTTACTCTGTTATACAATCCCTGATACAAGTTCACAATAATCCATACAGCCACTCACACATTCACTGGCTCTTATGCACAGTTATTTATATATGTCAACTATCACATGTACTGTGTTTTACATATGTACTTACTTTGACATGTAGCACTGAGATATCCATTCACTCACCAATACACTCATGCACACAGTCAACCGCCCATACAGATGTTTCCACATGCACTTTTGAACCCATACATCTAGTGAATCAACTGCTCACACATCTATGCACAGAGTCATACACCTCCCAGACACCCACACACACACTCAGTCTCCCATACAAATACTTGGGCAACTAATCAATAACCCATATAGTTAGTCATATAGCTAATGATCAACACATGCATCAGATTACAAAACAACAGACACAATGATGCACAATTTAAAACAGTTTAGTCACTAACCCATGCACTCAGTGAGACACATTTAATCACTCACTTATACAGTCAGTCATGCACCTACTAAATCCTTCATCCAGACACTTATACATCCACTCATTCTTCAATATGTAAGACATATTTTAACTTTACAGAAGCATACAGTCACTGGATGTTGTCATCAGTGATGTCATCAGTGATGTCATTTGAGATGTCATCAGTGATGTCATCAGTGATGTCACTGACCATGTCATGAATGATGTAATATGTGACATCATCAGCAGTGGATTGCAGGTGCGCGATATATAGTTAGTGCAACTAACTATATATGGAATTTCAATGGTTTTGTGTGAGTAAAATAAGGTTTTCTAAATGCTATTTCCTAACTATATATGGTCTATAACCTATGGTTTTTTCAGTGAATTTTCAAGGTTTTGTAAATGCTAATTCCTAACTATATATGGTCTATAACCTATGGTTTTTTCTGTGAATTTCATTGGTTTTTTAACAGCTAATATCTGTAGCTGTAAAATGTATTCTTCTTTAAATCCAAAAATATATTTTATATGTTTATGAATAATTTTTTTTTTAAATATTTTTTTTTCTTCGTTCCCGCTTCGCGAATCGGGAAGCTTCCCGTTAGCTGACCTTGATGCCGCGAAATAGACCGCGAGCCGGTAAACGTTTCTTTACCGCAAGTGCCGCGTTAGAAAACAACATCGTGACGCCTCCCGTCCGCATGACGTTCCACGTTGTCGCGTGATACGTCATATGACGTGCTACGTTAGCGAACTGGTACGCGAAGCGAGTGCCAAAGCGCAGGTTTCTGGAAGCAAACCGGGAGGCCCTGCAAAGCGCTTAACGTAAACACAGCAAGTCATGTGACTTGGTAATAACACTTTTCATTGGTTCATTTCACTTTTGGTTTCCTAATGATGTAAGACTAGGTCATATAATCTAAAATGAACACTTTTGATTGGTTGAGAACTCTTGTTTTTCCCAAATGATGAAAATCCCTCCTTC
Source organism: Lissotriton helveticus (assembly GCF_964261635.1). Lineage (NCBI taxonomy): Eukaryota > Metazoa > Chordata > Amphibia > Caudata > Salamandridae > Lissotriton > Lissotriton helveticus. Next base: position 1,092,734,793 of record NC_136059.1, read on the forward strand.
TTTCCTCACTCTGACTTTCATCATTGTGAGAGAAAGACCCTTTGTGATCACTGAGCAATGGCTTCTTTAGTAGCTTCAGCTGGTGCTTCCCCACCACCTCCACCACATCCAAGGAAGAGTGGACCACCTGCTCAAGTTGTAATTCAACAAGAAGAAGAAGAAGAGGAACAGGAGGACGAGCACGAAGAGAGGCAGTTTTTGCCTGAGCAGCCCAAGACGTCTCACCGGAAAGAAAACTTCATTTGGCAATTTTTTAAAATTCCCAAAGGTCAGAAAAAAGTAAATGCAAGATACGTAACTTGCCTTATATGTCAAGATAGACTGTCCAGAGGGACCGACAAAAAATACAGTTTCGGAAACTACACAATGCATCGCCATATGACTAGGTGGCATCCTAACAACTACAGTGCTGCACAGTTTCGGAACGACCTAGATAATCTCCCTATTATGGCCAGAAGATCTGTTGTACCGGAAGTAACGGGACCAGAGGGCAGGGAGATGGTGCCAAATATACAAATGAGATTTGGTGAAGTAAAACACACCTGCGTATTTTGCGATGGATTCATTTCCTACGGAGAAAGAAGCATCACTCTGATCAACAGAGCTATTGACTATCATATGCAAGTTTGTCCGAAACGCCCAAAATAATAAATACTTCTTTTTTTTGTTTTGTTGCTCCTGTTGAGCCCTTTACAATGAATCGTTTTCATTGCCCCCTCCAAGAAAAACCCAAAAAAATATAAAACTGTTCCGAAAAATTCAAAAACAGTAAAAAAATGTTCAGAAAAATAAAAAAAAAAGTTCTTTTCAGAACTACCTCCCCGTTATTAAAAAATTGGTACAATATTTGGAACTGTGCCAACCTCTATTTCTCTTAGTTCGCTTCCTAGTTCGCTCGCTGGTACGCGAACTGGAAGCGAACCAAAAACAGTAAGTATAAGGGAAGGAAACACACACTTATGTTAAAAGAAAGACAGCTATAGGGGAGTAAACTAGAGATACTATTACCCATAATCCACTACTGATGATGTCACATATTACATCATTCATGACATGCTCAGTGACATCATCAGCAGAGGATTGCGGGTTTTTTGGCAACATGCCTTATCCACGGTTTAATAACGCTGCCTTTTGCTTTATATAAGTTTTCAAATTGTATGAAATATATACCAATAGGTCTTTATGAACCTTTAGGTAGTGCTTTTGTTCATGAGGTCTGGTCGCTTCCATACACATACAGATGTTTCAAAGATGATCAAGAAGTTTATCTGAATGGAGAGGAATGCACTGAGACGCCAGATCATTCACTAATGTGTAGGCACATACAGTTACACGATTCATGCAACAAACACCGACCAAATATGGCTTGCGTGTTGCAAGGCACGCCAGTTCCTGCTATCATCCCCACGTTCAAGTTGTTGGAAAATGGTAGTTATTTGATGCTCAATAATGAAGATTGTTCTGAGTTAATTAAAAGTATTCCTTTTATCGTAACAGTAAGTGAACGGGTTATTTGCTGCAGAAATGTTCTATTTCCTCCCACACATGAACATAGGGAGTTTTCAATCTGGCCACAAATACCAACCTTGGGACACGTTTCAACGGCATGACAAGAATAAGAGCTCTTTTGTCTCAGAGAGAGGTGGCCTTGAGTTCGGCCCGTGAAACTTTCGTACTTCACATAGCGAACACCCGTACACAGGTTTGCCTTTCAATTTCAGCAACATGTTTCCGACTATCTTTAACGCATCCTCCACAAAATCCCTGGCACACTTTTTTAAAGTTGTTACCAGTGGTCTCGTGACTTCATTTGAGAAAATCTTTGGAGTCATCCCTGCTCCCTTTCATTCCATTTTCTCCACTCTGGTTCGTGGATTGCATTTTTACTTGCATTACCAGCGGACGCTCTTGTGCTTTTTTACATTTTTAAATATGGATGTCCCTCCTATGCAACCTCCGACCCTGCAGCTGCTGACACTGTTCCGCAATCGCATGCTAGAATATTATGGCACAATGCCGTTGGCGATATTAAGCACGGCATATGGATTATCTTTTCGGTTCTCCTACTTCACCTGTGTCCAGCCTGTATTTCACTGCCTGACCTGTGATTTCGATTGGGCCATTGATTTGTGTCTCTGCGGACCGGTTTCTCCTGACGTCGACTTTAATCAGCTGATGACTCCTATCATTACTCACGAGTTGATTTGTCCTGGCGAAAGGATTATGGCTGTGGCATTGATGCATGGACTACTTGGTCCCTGGAATTTACTGGCGGCAGCACAGTCTTTCTTGGAACACAGCTTTCTTGAAAACCCACCGAGCTGTCCTCTGATGGTGATAGAGGATCCGGTGCTGGGAGAGCACGTATGTTCTTTTCCGCTTTTAAATTGGATGGCTGAACTGTTTTCGGATGAAGACGGTGACTTCCTATTGGAGGCTGTTGCAGCTTATTTTGCATACACAGTTATGTCATAGACCTTTTTCATGTTTGATATGCTGAGTACTAGCATTTCATTGACAATTCATTGACTTATTTGTCAAGTTTTTATTATTTACCTTGCCTATTGGCTTAAGACTCGATAAAGTACTTGGCTGTTTTATTTTTCTTTAGCATTGAATTTTCCGAGTTTTTAATGCTTTACCTTGCGGACCGTCCACATATAAACTTGCAATCTGCTCTCATGAGATGGCACTTCTATTATCTTATTCAGTTCGTTTCCGGATCATGAGGAGGTGTCATCTAGGTCCTGGATATCTTTACACCGTGTTAAGTTAGCATGGGCTCATTACCGGTTTAAACGCCATTTTTCCTTTTTTGCAACTTCTGCACACGACACTTAGTTGTTGCTTTAGCTTTCCACCTAGTAGTTCATCGTGGTTTACATGAGAATAATATGTTATTGGTCTACTATCTGCTTTACTTGTTAAACTATATCTGTACAGCGAGTGCTAAAGTTTCAAGAACAACACGATACAGAATTGTTATGAGGTCTGATCTCCACGACTTCATACTCATAACATAAGTGCAACTTCTGCCAATTCTGGGCATGAGGCGGGTTTTATATTGCTTTGCCGAACACACATACACAACAGTTGATGCGGTTCACATGAAGAGAGAGCTGGTGTATGCTGATGTGATTCCTTCAAATCTAAGACACTAAAGTATGGACACGCCCTAAACCAACACAAAGAGACCTTCTTAGCAAATAATATAATATGTGTATTAGGGAGGGTGAGATATAAGCAGCCGCGGGCCGTGGAGGGAGTTACGATGGGGCAGGGAGGCGGGGAGGGGGAGAAGCAGGGTGGAGCCCTCTCTACCTTGCCCCTCCCCCTCCCCGCCTCCCTGCCCCACCGTAACTCCCTCCACGGCCCGCGGCTGCTTATAAGTGTTGCTAACTCTTATTCATTTACAGCATGTTAACATACTGTCACCATTCGCTTTTTATGTACTAGTAACTATGCTGGTAATTTTGCTACTGATAATATGTGTACTTGTATTCTCCACCCTGCTTCTCCCCCTCCCCGCCTCCCTGCCTCACCGTAACTCCCTCCACGGCCCGCGGCTGCTTATAAGTGTTGCTAACTCTTTTTCATTTACAGCATGTTAACATACTATCACCATTCACTTTTTATGTACTAGTAACTATGCTGGTAATTTTGCTACTGATAATATGTGTACTTTTATTATCTAAGGTACTACGCCTGAGAAGACGGCATTAGTAAATAAACATTTCAAATACACATGTGTTCTTCTTAACTCCATGTTCTGGTTTCTAAGAAATATATAACGACCGACTGTTCATGAGTTCCACGTATCCTGAGGTACTATAAGTTCATATTCTGGATTGTCTAAACATTGAGAGTTTGTTATATCCAATGTGACACTGTACCTAGCTTGCTAAATAGTTTTTGATTACTAACGTGAGTTTTGGGACACCCTAATTCGCCGAGGTTCCAATCCTCTGTCCACAGTTCTGTGTGAGAACAGAAACCCTGCGACAGGGGCACCCCGACCCTTGCTGGAGCTTCATCACACTTGCGATACAACTCCAGCAATGCGCCACCTTTACGGCACAGATACATCACGCATCTGTGCTGTTTTTGCCCCATGATGCGCCGCATTGTAAATGCAGCACACCATAGGTGACGGAACAGCGGCACAGAATGACTAACACATCCCTGGTGATGCGCCAGTCATCATAAATCTATCCCTATGCTTCTTATCTTGTTAGAGATGAACCGCCATATGTATCATCAAAGTTATTTGCATTTCCTAAATAGCGAACTTTAAGGAATAAATAGCGATTCTTTACCATTCCTAGTTTGCGATGAGCTATTTGCTAATTAGCCGAATGTAGCCCAATGAAGCCCAATGTAGCCCAATGTAGCCCAAAGATGGCCGCCAGACACACAAAAAAACAAATGTAGCCCAAATATCAGCCAGATGTAGCCCAACTATAGCCCAGTGACAGAATGACCAATCAGCTTCGCAAACCTCCGTTACGCGAAGCGGAGCGCTGTTACAGATATATATCTTTTTTTGAACGTTAATTTCTCAAAATCCACTGGAGCACATATATTGAGACCTAGCAAAGGCACATCGGGCTACCAGTCCCTAATATTTTGCCAAGTTTCGTGCAAATCCATTCAGCCGTTCAATTATTATTTTTATTATTTATTTTTGCCCCGCGGGGCCCTTTTAAAACCTCCACATCAAACCTAGGGGGTCAGCGAGGATCTACTATGCCCCCTTATAGTTATTTCCCCCTTTGTTTTGACCTCCTCTTGTCTCTCGATCCTACCGAGAGACAAGATGGCGGCCGCTACGGACTATTTGGAATGTTGACAGACGCCGGAGAACCAATCAGCTTCGCTTCACAAAGCTCCGTTGCGCGAAAAGTCCGCGAACCAGAGCGCTAACCGGTCCGCTGTTACAGATATATATCTTTTTTTAAACGTTAATTTCTCAAAATCCACTGGAGCACATATATTGAGACCTACAAAAGGCACATCGGGCTACCAGTCCCTACAATTTTGCCAAGTTTCGTGCAAATCCATTCAGCCGTTCGGGCTAAAAGTGAGGCCAACCGCCCTATGGAAAACTCAATGTTAAAAACACGTTTTGGGACCCCCCTTTTTTCTCGGCCCCCACTGGACGAACCCCCCCCAAATTTTCAAGGGCTGCTCAGAAACAAAATGTGCCATTTTCCTGAAAATTTCAGCCAATTCCGTCCACAAACGCCAAAGTTATTAGACATAGAATTTTCAAAAAACCCATAGAGAAAAAATCCTAACTATATATACCTACTGGCGACCGCCAGTAGGTAATATATTTATATATATACGTACCAATAACATAAAATCTAATTAAAAAAAACATTCTATTATTAATTAATACATTAAACTATTTCAAAATCTTCAAACTTAAATTTTCCATACCATTGAGTGCAATAGTAGGTGCAGTGTTGGATAGCGGAGGGGTAAAAATTACTATTCCCACTCGAAGTGACGCCAAGCAGCGTGAGAGAATTGCACAATTGAACTGTGCACTATGCCTGTAGCCCACCGGAGGGTAGTGAAAAAAATTGGGGGGACCAAATCCCAGGGGCATAATGCACAAATGTGTGTGGGGGGGCCCCCCACACTGCCCCGGGGACCGCCACCCTCGGGGCAAAGTAATTATGATAGTGGGGGGCACACGGCCCCCCCGCAACCCCGGGGACCGCCACCCCACGGGGCTTTGATATTGATAATGGGGGGCTTGTAAGGCACCCGAAGCCCCGGGGACCGCCACCCCCTGGGGCTTTATTACTAAGTATGCGGGGGGCTCACGCCCCCCCCCTGCAGCCCCGGGGACCACCACCCCCGGGGCTTCGCATGAAATTAACATGGTAGCTGCTCCCCATGCAGAAAAGCAATGCCGGCTCCCGCAGGATGCGGAGAGCCAGGAGGGACCATGGGGGGCTTGGGGACCCCACGGCCCACAACGAGGAGGGCCAGGCCTCGGGGGATGGGGGCCCCGGGCCAGAAGTGACCCGAGAGGGGGGCCACATGGCCCCCCTCCCAAAAAATAAAATAAAGGACGGCCCCGGGGGATTAAAGTATATATATTTTTTTAATGGGATCGGGAGGAGGCCTCGCCCCCTCCCTGCACCTCTCTGGCGCGTTTTCAGAGGGGGAACTAATTCCCCTCGCATACTGGGGGTCCCCGGGGGCCAACTAGCCCACCAGGAGCCTCCAGTATGGGCCGGGGGCTCCCTTACAGAGAGGTGTAATGTGGCCATGCCCCTTTTCACACCTCTCTGCAACGGAGCCCCCTGGCGCATACTGGAGGTTGCTGGTAGGCTAGTTGGCCCCCAGGGACCCCCAGTATGCAAGGGAAATTAGTTCCCCCTTTGAAAAAGCACCAGGGGGCTGCGTTGCAGAGAGGAGTAAAAAGGGGTGTGGCCTCATTACACCTCTCTGCAACGCAGCCCCCTGGCGCATACTGGAGGTTCCTGGAGGGCTAGTTGGCCCCCAGGGACTTCCATAATGCAAGGGGAATTAGTTCTCCCTCTGAAAAAGCGCCAGGGCACTGCGTTGAAGAGAGGTGTAATAAGGCCACGCCCTTTTTTACACCTCTCTGCAATGCAGCCCCCTGGCGCATACTGGAGGTTCTTGGTGGGTTAGTTGGCCTCCATGGACCCTCAGTATACAAGGAAACTTAATCCAACAACTAAGGTACAGTGGTGACGGTAGGGGGCGGGGCTAGATGTGATATGTGTGCAAACATGCCCTGTGACACATTTTAAGTTGGGAAATTAATTCTTCTTCAATCCAGAGGTCCCCTAGGGACCAACTAGTCCAACAGGTACCTCAGTAAGCACCATAGAGTTGCGTTGCAGAGTGTTGTAAAAAGGGGGCGTGCCCTCTGAACATCTGTCTGCAACGCAGCTCCCTGGCACATACTGGAGGTACCTGGTGGGCTAGTTGGCTCACAGGGGACCTCAGGATTGAAGAGGAATTAATTCCCCAACCTAAAACGTGCCCCAGGGTGTGTTTGCACACATGTTACCTCAGGCTCCACCCCCTTCCTTCACTATTGAGCAAAATATTCCTGTAAAATCAGCCGAACTACGAATTCTGATTTACTCACCTGTTATCACAAGAGACGTCAGTGCTGCATCTTTGAGTGCACTACTGATCCTGAAAAGTAATTCTAACCATACTTACAGTAACTTGAATTTCCTTCCATAGGCTAACATTGAGAGGTTTAACTTGGACATTTTTTTAAGTGTGGAGTTTTGGAACTTCAAACAATTCCTCTAAAATCAGCCGAACTACGAATTCCGATTTACTCACCTGTTATCAGGAGAGACCTCAGTGCTGCATCTTTCAGCCCACTACTGATCCCGAGAAATAATTCTAACCATACTTACAGTAACTTGAATTTCCTTTCTCAGGCTAACATTGACTAGTTTCACTTGGGAATTTTTCTAAGTGTGGAGTTTGGGAACTTTAAAAAATTCCTCCAAAATCAGCCGAACTACGAATTCCGATTTACTCACCTGTTAGCAGGAGAGACCTCAGTGCTGCATCTTTTAGCCCACTACTGATCCTGAAAAGTAATTCTAATCGTAGTTACAGTAATTTGAGATGTCATCAGTGATGTCATGAGTGATGTCACTGACCATGTCATGAGTGATGTAATATGTGACGTCATCAGCAGTGCATTGCGGGCGCGCGAGTTATAGTTAGCTGAACTAACCATAACGGGGGAATTTCAATGGTTTTGTAGGAGTGAAATGTCCAGCTAACTATAACATGTATGAAACCTATGGTTTTTCAGTGAATTTCTAAGGTTTTTTAAATGCTAATATTTAACTATAACGTGGCTGAAACCTATGGTTTTTTCAGTGAATATATATATATATATATTAATATATACATATACCAATAACATAAAATCTAATTAAAAAAACTCTATTATTAATTAAAACTTTAAACTATTTAAAAATCTTCAAACTTAAATTTTCCATACCAGTGAGTGCAACAGTAGGTAAAGTGTTGGATAGCGGAGGGGTAAAAATTACTATTCCCACTCCAGTGAGTGCAACAGTAGGGAAAGTGTTGGATAGCAGAGGGGTAAAAATTACTATCCCCACTCCAGTGAGTGCAACAGTAGGGAAAATGTTGGATTGCAGATTATTAACAATTAATATTCTCACTCCAGTCAGTTCAAAATTAAAAACAAACAAAAATTTTAACAAAGGAAATATTTCAAAACAAAATAAATTAGGAAATATATACATTTGTTAAAAATAAAAATACAAATATATTAAATATCAAAACATTTTAAAAACATATTATAATGTTAAATATATATTACAAATACCTATAAATAGTATATTAAATTAAAGAAAAAATTATTTCCTAACAAATAAATATTTTTTATTAGAAATTATTTAGCAAACAAAATATTATTACATGAAGTTACTTTCTTTATTTCCAACCCTATAACAGCACACAATTCACAACCCACATCTAAATTAAAACAAAATGTACTTCCTTAATTAACATAATTATTTTACCAATTCAAGAAATATTATTAATTAAAAAACAAATTAAAACTCACAAAAACGATTTAACTTCCCACTCTTTACCCCATAATCCCCAAAACTCACAACTAAAATTAATTAGTAAAAAAATTAATTACACAATTAAAACCTTTTTTCAATTAAAAAACATAGTATTTAACAACTAATTATAAATTAAGTAAAAGTAATTTATTCCTCGCACTGTGCCCCTACAACAATAAAACCCACACACTAAAAATATAAACACATAACCTAATTAAATATAAATTAATTAATTTTAATGATCAACTAATTTTTAATTAATTAAACATCAATGACTTCCCACCCTTTACCCCTATAAACCGCACAACCCACACCTAAAATTAATTACACAATTCCCATAATTTATTTTCAATCATTTAATATAAATTAACAACTAATTATTAATTAATCAAAAATAAATGACTTCCAACCCTTTACTACTATAAACCCCACAACCCGCAGCTAAAAAGAATTACACAATTACCATAATTATTTTATCAATTACTTAATTCATATTAAATAGCAACCAAATAATAATTAATTTCAAATGAATTACTTCCCACAATTAACACTATAAAATCTAAATTAAATAAATAAAATTAATCATTACTGAATTATAATTAAATTACTTCCCATCCTATTCCCCTAAAAACACACAATCCGCTATGGAACAAAAAAAAAATCAAAATTTAATTAAAATAAAATTACTAACTACTAAAGATTTAACACATATGTAAAAAAGCATAAACAATACTTAAACAAAAAAACATACATCAAATACATTTAAATTATAAACTAAAATACATACAATTAAAAATGGATATTTTCATCAACTATATTTTTGCAAACAATATTAATTACTTCTATATTAAAAAAAACCACAATATTTCTTACTTTAAATTTGATATTCTTGGCCACGATATTCTTGCTGTCCATATTTCTGAATCACGATATTTCCAACTCGAAATTTGTGTAAGTCGACATTTCCAACTCTACACCAAAAAAAGAAACAGTTGCAATTTATTGCTTTTGTTTCTTGTCCCTGTAGAGAGGCTTGGGAATCTGAGCACTGAAGTGCAGAAAGAAAGTCAAGAGAGCAGCGACCAGGAGAAGGTCAAAAGGAAGTTCAAAGGAATAAGCAATTCTGAGACAGAGAGACGGATAATATAACTATGTGTGTATGTGTGTGCATGCAAAGGGGTTTTGACTGTGGAGCCTCCCACATCCAATCTGCACCCAGTCCAGAGTCCAGTATCAGAGTCAGTTTACAGAGGTGCCAAGCAGCAAAGAGCAAAAGCATTTAATACGTCCTGGTCCAGCAGCAGCCTTCTCCTGTGCCATGTTGTCATTTTTCAGCTGCTGAAGGGCTGTGATTGCGCGGGATTAAAGTAGTAGTGAGGCTAGTGCTAGACCAGCAGGTGTCCCCCAAACAGGTGAGTCCACCAACAGCCCTTTTCTTTCTATCTTGTTGTAATGAAGGGAGGCATGGAGTAACTGGCAGGCCCTGGGGGTATTGAGACCATACAACAGAAGCATTCATTATGCTTAACTATCTGGTCACACCAGAATTAACAAAAACACCAGAAGCCCCTGCAGGATGTTGTTCACTGCGTCCCCTGCAAGTACTGAACAAAGTCAACTGTTTTTTTTGTGTTCAAAATAATTTTATTGAAATTTTTCAAAAAAGAAACAAGAAAGACAATACATAAAAATATTACATATCAATAAAACCAATCAATTGATTAATACAATGGAGAATTAATAACAAAATAGGTCATGTAATCATAATAAGTAAAATAGTCAAATAAAGGGAAAAGGAAAAAGGGTACATATTAAATCATCTCATAAGGACCATCAGAGTTACTATTAGCTTCAAAATATTGAGTAAACAGCAAATTATGAATATAAACAGAAAAAGAAAAACAATAAAAACTATTACGTTAATAACAAATATGAATCAATAGGTTACCAAAAGTATTGATAAGAAGGCTGGTTATGATTGATTCCATGTAATGACAATTGAGCATCTCTTCTTGTTATGTTATGTTATGTTATGTTATGTTATGTTATGTTATGTTATGTGGGGTATTTCTATAGCGCTCGGCTACTCCGAGGAGTGTCCCGTTCTTGTGAAAATGATCCAAGACCACCAGGCATTAACAGAAAGAGAAGACGCGTCTTTCCAGCAAAAAGTAATGGATTTCAACGCTGCTGAAATTAGGAAATTGAACAATTTTGCTTCAGAATCTGGAAGGGGATGAAGGAGCACAATTGATTTACAAACCACCAATTTATAAGAAAGAGCATCATGAATAGTTAAAATCTTCAGTAAAACATCCCAGACTTCAGACCAACATTTTGAAATGATATGGCAATCAAATAACATGTGACGCAAGGATCCAGGATGTAAATTACAGTGCCAACAAACATCAGATGGGATTAATTTAGCCCGGTGGAGGCGTATTGGGGTCCATAAGGAATTAAACAAAATATGCGCATAGGTCTGATAAAGCGATACCGGTAACCACCCAGAAATACTAATAAGCCAAACAGATTTCCAAGAGTCATCAGACAAATAAACGGAAAGTTCAGCGTTCCAAAATGAGGAAATTATATTAATGTTGGTACCTAATGAAGCAACAAATCGTTTATATAAAATAGATACAGCGTTTGATGAAGACGAAACAGCATGTAAATAAATTATCAAATCAGTCGTAACAGTAGAAGGAACACCATTTGGATAAGAGTCTAAAATGGAATTACATAGAGATTGATATTTAAATAAATCCGTCTGAGGTAACTTACATTGTGATTGTAAATTATCAAAAGGAATAAAGGCATCATCACAGAATATATCTTTAAGGTAAAATATGCCTGCCTTAATCCATGAATTCCAAAAATTGATATTTCTATTTAGCTTAATAACAGGACTATGCCATAACGATGCATCCATAGAAAAGCTTAAAGGAGAAGCAAAGTTCTCATCCAAATCATTAAAAATTAACCTTGATGATTTGAGTATAGATGAACGATGTACAACAGTAGATTTATGAGACATTGTGAGTAAGGAAGGCAAGGGAAAAGGAGCAACAATTGATTTTTCTATATCAAACCAGATAGGAGGTTTAACTAGAGGATAAACAGTGAACCACAAGGAACTTTGGGGCATATTATCAAGGACAGGCGCCGCTTTTATCCGCAGGAAACTGACGATAAAGCGGCGATAAGGGCCTTGATAATATGCTCTATGAATTCCAATCGAAGCCTTTGTTAGATGTGAACACATCTAACATGGGCTTCGATTGAAATTCATAGAGCATATTATCAAGCCCATTATCGCCGCTTTATCGGCAGTTTCCTGCCGATAAAAGCAGCGATAATGTATCGCTTTGTTTTAATATGAATGCTTTATGATAGTGAAAGAAGTCAGGAAGGCCAAATCCTGCATTACATTTAGGGATTTTTAATTTTCTATAAGCAATTCGAGGAGGCTTGTGAAGCCATAAAAATGTAGACAACAATTTATCAACATCTTCATAAAATTTGAATGGAAATTGGGTGGGAATCATAGCAAGGGAATAAAATATTTTAGGAGCAATATTCATTTTTATAGATTCCATTCTTCCCCACCATGTAAGATGGAGAGAAGACCATTTAGAAGTTTTATTTTTAACGTAATCAAGTATAAAAGTACTGTTCAACTTTAACGTTGAAGGTAAGGAGGATGAAAATAAAATACCCAAATATTTCAGCTTGTCTTTTTGCCAAACAATATCAGATAAAGGTAACATATCAGACGTACAGAGAACATTTAAAGAGAAAAATTCTGTCTTATTAACATTAAGTTTGTAACCTGAAATAGCAGAATATTTAGTTATAATATCTAATAATGAGGGAACAGATGAAATGGGATTACTAATAAATAACAATACGTCATCTGCATAAGCTAAAGTTTTAATAGTGACATCATTAATTGTAATACCTTGAATAGCATTGCAATTATGTATATAATTAAGAAAAGGTTCTATTCTTAACAGAAATAAAAGTGGTGAAAGGGGACAGCCCTGCCGAGTTCCTCTGAAAAAGGAAAATTGAGTAGAAATTTGGCCATTGATAAATAAACGAGCAGTGGGAGCATAATATAACGCGGAAATCATACGAATAAAAGATGGACCAAAATTAAATGACAATAGGGTTTGAAATAAGAATGGCCAAGGAATTTTATCAAAGGCTTTTTCTGCGTCTAAAGCCATGACCCCAGCAGGTTCCAGTAGGGTAGAACTTTGTTCTATAACAAGTAACAGGGTTCTAGTGTTATTAGCGGAATATCTATTTTTCATAAATCAAGATTGATCAGGGTGAATAATAGAATGGAGTATTGGAGCTAACCTAGAGGCAAGTATTTTAGCATATAATTTACAATCTTGATTTATTAAGGATATAGGACGGTAATTGGAAACTAGGGTAGGATCTTTATCAGGTTTGGGAAGCAAAACAATCAAAGCATCAGTAAAAGAGCCGGAAATGGTCCCAGAAGAGCTAAAGTGGGAGAAAAGCTGGAATAAATAGGGTAAAAGATGAGGTTGAAATTCTTTATAAAATTCCGCAGGGATACCATCAGGGCCTGGAGATTTATTCTTTTTAAGTGAGTGAATGGCTTTCAAAATTTCATCGTTAGTAATACGCAGATCCAATTTAGTTCTATCGAGGGGGGAAATCTGTGGCAAATCACATGCATTCAAAAAGGTAACAATTACGAATTGTCACAGATATCAGGTTTGTTATACAAGTTTGAATAAAAATCTAGAAACTCTTTAACAATATCATTATGTGATAACGCAATCTTACCCTGGGGACCACGAATTGAAGTAATTTGTGTCTTATCTCTTTTAATGCGCAGATAATTTGCAAGGAGTTTTCCAGATTTATTTGAATTGAAGCAAAATCTAGCATTTGAATTAGCAAGCTGAATCCCAGCTCGTTTACTAAGAATAGAATTAAATTCATAACGAAGTTTCTGTAATTCACTTTTGTAGTGAAGATTATTAGAAGTAATAAATAACCTCTCAAACTTCGCTATTTGTTTCTCCAAGTGTTTAATATTAGCATTAAACAATTTATTCTCATGAGCCATAATAGAAATTGTAGCACCTCTAATATAAGCCTTAAATGCGTCCCATCTATTGATTACAGAAGTAGAGTTGTCTGGATTAAACAAAAAATAGTCTTGAATAGCCTGTAATAGTTTAGGTTTGTTATGGTAAAGAAGGGCAATACCAGTATTCACACGCCATCTGGTTTGTTTAGTAAAATTGGAGGAGATATTTAAAACAAAAGAAATTAAAGCATGATCCGATATATCAATATTACCAATAACCGGGGAAGTTGCAGTTTGAATAAGAGAAGGAGAAAGCAAAAAATAATCAATTCATGAATGAGAATTATGGGGGTTAGAGTAAAAGGTAAAACATTTATCCGTAGGGAAGTGTAATCGCCATATGTCAACCAATTTAGTAGTTTGGGTAAACAATTTAAAGGCATGAAACACTTTAGGGGGACAAAATCTAGTTGCAGATAACCTGTCTAGCAATGGATCAGCAATAACATTAAAATCACCCCCAACAACCAATGGAACATTACCCAAGTTCAGAACTTCACTAGTGATAGTAGACCAAAAAACGGGGTCATCCGCTGTGGGACCATAAATATTGAGTAAAAATAAGGTAGAATCATGAATTTTAATTTTAACTATTATATATCTACCCTCAGAATCCGAAATTGTATTCAAAACCTGACAATGTAGCCGTTTTGCAAAGAAAATAGCAACTCCATTTTTCTTTCCAGTAGCCGGAGAGGAAACAATAGAGTCTACCCATTTTTTATTCATATAATGTAAAACCTTATCTTCAACATGAGTCTCTTGAACAAAACAAATATCAGCTTTACAACTACCTAAATAGTCCAAAATGTTAGTACGTTTAACTGGATGTCGCAAACCTTTCACATTAAGAGAAACAACTTTAATATTATGAACAGTAGCCATTTAGAAAAATAAAAACAAGGAAAAAAGGCACTGGAACAAGAAGAGATGGAGAAAAGCAGAAGTGAGAGACAGCTTAAAATAGTAACTCCATACTTAGGAACAGAAAAGGAGGAAAAGAAAAGAGGGAGAAAAGAACAAACAAAATACAGAAATAGAAACAGAGAAATGCACACACGTTCCACAAGCATGGCCAAAACCGTTGAAGCCCAAAAGATAAGGAGAGTCATAAATGTGTCATTTAATGTCTGACTAGAAGGAGTCAAGTGTTGGGGTCATGAGTATCCATTGAAGGTGGAGATTGTTGCTCAAGGAATTGCCTCAGCTCTTCAGGATGTTGAAAGGATTTGGAAAAGTTATCTTTCCATATGCGCATTGTAGAAGGATCAAATAGTCCATACTCGAAACCAAGGCGCTTATGCTGTGGACGACAAACAGAGAACACCTTGCGGATAGCAACCGTCTCCTTAGCAAAGTCTTGGTGAATACAATTTTTGTTACCATTCACCATAAGTGAAGGAATGTCTCTTGCAGCTTTCCTTATCAGTACAAGATGATGATGGCGCACCACCTTGAATATCATTTGCCTGGGATTAGTAAGGCGAGGGCTACGATGAGAAGGTATTCTATGGGCTTTGTCCACTTCAAATTATTCCGGAAACTTGATGTTCAAAAGACCAGGAAGCAAAGATTCCAAAACTAGAACCTTCAACTTCTTCAGGCAAATTAAAAATGCGAAGGTTATATTGCCTATTGCGATTTTCTAACTCCTAAAGTTGAGCATGCATAGGAAGAATTTTAGCTACAAGAGGAGCGAGAGCATCTACTTTATTCTTGTTATCCTGTATTTTGATGGAATTATCAGAAATTTTCATTGACATAGACGCCATATCTTTGCGCACACTTTTAATATCAGAGGCAATAGCTTCAGTATTAATTCTGAATGCCTGAATTTCTTCCAAAATTAAGGAAAGAGAAGGCTCAGATGACTCCACCACTTTAGATTTAACTGGAGGAGGAGAGACTTGCTGCCTTCGTTTAGTGCTGACTGGATTTTTATTTTCCATTGTGAGAGGAAAAAATACACAGAAATTCGAAAATAATCCCAAAAGTGAGTTACAGGAGTAATAATATGAAGAAAGTAGTGAAAAACTCCATAAAGTCACTAGTGCAGCAGCTAAATCGGACTGTGGGCGTGGCTAGGCCCAAGCCAGGCCCTTTCCTAAGAAGCACTCCTCCCCCTGAGCATACCAAGCAGGCTCTACCTTGAAGAGAGGCTGGGAGCAGGAACCAGGAGGCAGAAAAACAGGCTTCCAATGAAGGGAACTGCAGGAAAATCGCCACACAGGTAAATAATCAAATCAGCAGGCCAGCGCTCCCATTTTCTGAATGTTTATGACAGAAATTCGTCGTATTTTGGCCAAAACGGGCTGAAAATGGGACGAGCTTCACTCGGCGGCGGCCATCTTGGTTGACGCGCTCGCGCGTCTTCGAAAGTCAACTGTTTTAACAATGCCTGACAGCAGATGGAATCTGGGTAGGAGTGACTCCTTGCATTGCTTGGTCTGGCTTTTCGGAGGTAGGTTCTGCCCCCCCAAAAAGTGTGATTTGAGCGAGTAAATGCACCTACATTATTACCACCAGCACACAGCGCAGTTGAGAATTTCCAACCTCAAGCAGAATTACATTTACTGCAGATGTGGATTGCTCATGTTGCTCAGGTCTGAGAATGTAGAGTAGAGCCAAGCCAGGTTCAGATCCTTTGACTCTGGCAGTGGTGCTGTCAGCTCAGACTGCCAGTGCCTAGGTATTGTAGCAGGGTGGCCCTGTGGCTCAGAGCCCTGACCTGCAGCTCTATCCCAATGATCCTCTGAATAGTGCACAGTGCTCCTTTTAAATGTATGTTTTTCCTCCATAATTATTGAAAGCTGGGTGAGAAAGATGGGACAGCTTTTCCATTTTTCAAACTGCACTAAAATGAGTGCACTGCACTTCTTTAAAATGTATGTTTTTGATGTTGCAGGAAAGCACTGAAAACTTGGGTAAAAGCTCTCCGAGCTCTGCTACTCAAAATAAAGCAAACATTTAAAACACCATAGTCTCGCTGTACTTAATGTACTTCTTCCTGGTGTCTTCCCATCACCTTGCAATCTCCACTCCCAACACAACATCCCTCCTTTTCCCTCTTGGTTGCCCCACTTTTTATTCTGTGGGTTACTTCCTCTCTGTTATCTCCCAACATGTAGTTTCCATCCTGCTTTCTTTCCTCCCCTCTCTCTAGCTGCTAGTATGATGTACTGTTCTTCTGTGCCTCTTCCTCATTCTTCCATATAGTACCATTCATGCACGGTGAATTACCCTCATTTCAGGCAATCTTACTCTCTAGACAGCATCTGCTCAGAGGGGTAAACAACGTTTACCACACATCTTTTTCCCCGCAGGGAATCACAATGCGGTTGTTACAACAACCGTGTTGTGATTCCGCATACCATTACTCCGCAAGTCGGAACAACGACTTGCGGAGGGGGGAGGAAGGTGTTGGATTTAAAATCCAACAGCTTCCCTATTGTCCTCACAGACTGGAGTTGGAACAGTAAATTATACTATTCCAACATCCAGCGCCCCCCCACTGCAAGTCGTCGTACCGACTTGCGGAGTAATGGTATGCGGAATCATAACGCGGTTGTTGGAACGACCGTGTTGTGATTCCCTGCGGGGAGAAATACAGCGGGATAATAACATACATTCACTCAGAGGTGCTTACTCTTGACCCTCCCTACCCCATTCTCTTTCTAGCTCTTTTGTTTCTTTCTCTGTTTTTCCCTTTCTTGTTTACTTATCTTTCCCATAAATGTCCCTCCTTTCTGCCCTCACCTCTCTGATCTGTTGCTCTCACTCTTTCCTTTATCTCTGTGCCAACTGTCCTGACATCCTCAGTAGTATTTCTCTCTCTTTATCCTTAACTCTTTCACTTACTCTTTTTCATACACTTTCTTTAAGAGTGTTCCTCCATTATTCCCTGAGCCTCTCTACCCACTTTTTATTATGGACTGTCCTTCTCAATTTCCTTTTCTTCCTCTTTCCTTGACTGTATCACCGTGCATCCCCTTTCAGTCTCTCTTTCCTCTTATACATCCTGCTGTCTCTCGCTATTTGACAACTCTTATTTTCTGGCTGCTTCTCTCCTCGTGTATTGTTTCTCGTCAATGACAGTCACTCTCGCTTGGCAGTCTCCACCTCTCTTACAGCTGTCTCCTCTTTATGAATGCCTTTGGTCTAACTATGATTCGAATTCATGCACAGCAATACATCTTTCAACATGTTACCATGACTGCTAATATTTGTTTCCCCCTCCACTCTTTTCCCTTGTATTAGTTCCATGGCTAATCTGATTGCTATTTGGAGGGTTGTTGAATAAATGAGTGTGCCAGTTAACTGTCATTGTACTTAATGGGACATGACTCTGCTTGAAGGAATTGAATGTAAATGGTGGATGGGACTGTACAGAATGTTTATTTATATGTATGCCTCACACCTGTCACAGAGTTGCATGCACAAACCTATCTCTTTCTTTTGAGCATTTTATAGAAACGATTAAACATGCTGTGGTGTTAAATTGTTTGGATGAGGTCAGCTGACAGCACATAGGAGACGGGGTCATAAAAAGTGTCTGGATGTTCGTCTTCAGAAGCTCAGATGTTAACGCTTTCCATCAGTTTTACTACCATGTTCCCTGCTATCATGAGGGGCAATGGTGGAGGTGGAAAAATGCATCTTTGCCAACAGTGGCAAAAAACTGTGCTTTTGGTCCCTTGATACCATCTAACCATGTCACACACAGAACCCACACTAGTATATAAACATGTCTAGCTTACATACTCTTATCCTCACTCATTTTGTTTATTAAGAGATACCAGGCTGTCATATTTGTCAGTATACGTCTGCAGCTGTCCCTTTTCTTCCTTGACTTCCTCTCTGGAACTTCTTGAGTGTTTGATTGTGAAACTCATTGTGTATGTGTACGCTTATATGATAAAAGTGTGTCAAAGTGCGAAGAAAAGTATTTGTGAGAAACAGTGTTGGAGATTAATAGTGCCTGTGTGTGTGTGTATATGTTTGTGTTGATGAGCTGGCGTGTGTGTTTGTGTGAGTGCTAGGATGTGTAAAGTGCATCTAAGAGAAATTGGAAGACAGAGCTTGCAAGAGACAGTTTAAGACCAGCTACTCATCGCATACAAGAATTTACCTTGGATATGGAAGCTGTCAACATTTACTGTTCAGAGAGATGTGCAGAACTGCCCTCCCTGATTCCTACTGTAGCTTTTTAACTTGCCCGATGTGCACTCAAATGCTCTCTTTTGCACAGTTTTTTAAAAGACTGTTAAATGAGGCCTCTTCAAAACTTCCTCTAAGGTCCAATTTAAGATTAGGACAGATCAGGCTTTGGTCAGTTTTGTTGTGCTTACGTACCTTGAGCTACACACTATGGGGTCGATTCCGATTCGGGAAAAAAAACGTCCGTACGATTTGTATCCGGAGCCCTCTCCGTACGAATCGTACCCGTCCGTCCGAGTCGCGAAGTACGATCCGTATTCCGTGAATCCGTCCGAATCGTCGCGATCCGTACGTATTGCAAGGCTGAAACCGTGAACCGTACGACTCGTACACATACCGTACGACTCGTACACATGCCGTACGACCCGACGAGTACGATCCGGACCGGGGTATGAGGACGCGATTCATATGGTCCACGTCAGGTAAAGGCGAGTCGTACGGAAAAGCACACAAACACATACACACCGTACGGTCCGTACCCCCCATGATCGCAGGGGTACGCACCGTACCACTGCGATCAAGGGGTGTACGAGCCGTACCCCCATTGTACGATCGGTGTACGAGCCGTACCTCCATTGTACGATCGGTGTACGAGCCGTACCCCATGTACGATGGGTGTACGAGCCGTACCCCCATCGTACAATGGGTGTATGGCTCGTACACCGATCGTACAATGGGGTTACGGCTCGTACACGATCGTGCAATGGGGGTACGGCTCGTACACCGATCGTACAATGGGGTACGGCTCGTACACCCCATGATCGCAGGGGTATGGTGCATACCCCTGCGATCATGGGGGGTACGCACCGTACCCGGGGGGGCCGTTCCGTACCTGTTTCGGCGCGAACTCTGCTTTTACAGCTGTTTTCAGCTCCCTTAGAAAAAGGGTCGTACGGTGAGTACTCGACACGTATCGTACTCGACACGTATCGTACTTGCTGGGTCGTAAAAACCAGCCGCGAACCATACAGATGTCGCGTACAGCGGGTTCCGAGGGAGAATCGTACGGAGATTAGAGTCGTACGGTGTCTATTACGACTCGTACGGAGTACGGCTCCTGGTACGAATCGTACTTCGTCGTACGTACGGGGGACGTTGCAGGGTACGATTCATACGGGAAAAACGCTCCGAACGGCTATTCGGAGCGGTTTTTCCCGAATCGGAATCAACCCCTATGTCACATAGTTTTCCAAAAAATCCTTTAAAGAGAGCACCTTAGCCTATAACTGAATATAGCCTTCAGAATCGACCAATGTCAAAGTACTTTTACTTTTTAAAGTCATTTGTACCCATACCTAATGAAAAACTGAATTTATGTGTTGCAAACTTCATTGTCAGCTGAGGATAAATTAGGCGTTTTACATGAAGGTGGGACGAGGACAGATGCTAACATTCACCATTTGAACTGGTTGGATTTCGAAAGTCCCTAGCCATATCCTCCAGGGATGTCCCATAGTCTCTGTTACACCGCTGCAAGCAACACACTTGAGACAATATGCTAAAAAGACAGACTACTTGTGTGCTAAGTGATGGTCCTGCTATGGATGCATGATGGAAAACCAAGCAACTGCTTAAAGGGTATGAATGCTCCTATGTTAACACACAAATAGCCATATTGAAAAATATTATTTACCTTAACATGAAAGGTTATAAGGGCAGGAGACAATCAATTAAAATGCAATGGAGTGCGAATGTGCCTGATGAAGAGTTCTGTGCTCGAACCTTTCACTCTCTCTTAATGTTCAGGATGTATTAAGGATTCTTGCTTAAACTTAATCAATTCCAGGAAGTTTGTTAGAAACTCTACGAGTCGTGGTAAGAGCACAAACTTCCTGGAATTTATTACTTTTCAGCAAGAATCCTGAATACATCCTGAACATTAAAAGAGAGTGAAAGTAGTGGTTTGCCTAGGATCACACAATTTGCTGGTGAGTGCAATTTAGGAACATATACCCATGACAGCAACATCTGGGCCCATGTCTTCGGTTCTGGTTCAAATGGAATCCTGCCTTTTCTGCTGTAACGACATTTAACCGCATGCGTGCGGGCGGAATTCCGCCCGTACGCTGGTTTTTTTTTAAATCGCATGTTACGTGACGAGCTGGGCTCGTCATGAGCGTGCGAGGAGGCTACCTCATGACGAGCCCAGCTCGTCATCAGCGTCGAAGGGGTTAAGATATTAGGCATATTCTTTTAGACTGTATTGACCAATAAGTGGAGAGGTAGAATGATAAAAGACTACTATGCTCAGAAACAAATCAAATTATATTCAAGTAATATGTTGCCACTAAAGTTTCCTCATGCTGGAAATCAGAAAATAATCTTCTTTTTAAATGAAGTATGCAATAGTTTAATTTTTGCTTACCTTTATTCCTAAAAACAAAATAAAATGCTAGTAGAGCATACAATAGATCTTGTGTTTGACAGTATCCTGAAAGTACATGCCGGTGAATATAAATGTGGCCCAATAGCACACGTTATTGGCTAAGAAATCCCCGGGGCATATTATCAAGGAACGCCGTTACAATTATCACCGCTTTAGTGGCAGAAAACTGCCGCTAAAGCGGCGATAAAGGGCTTGATAATACGCCCTTGAGAATTCCAATAGAATCCCATGTTCTGCTGTGAACATTGAGCTTCTATTGGAATTCTCAAGGGCGTATTATCAAGCCCATTATCGCCGCTTTAGCAGCAGTTTTCTGCCGCTAAAGCGGCAATAATTTTAACTCAGTTCCTGGATAATATGCCTCCACATTCGGCTATTTAGCAGCATTGTTGATGAGAGAACCATTTTTTTGGCCTTCATATCTTTCTAATACATAGGACTTGCTATCAGCCTCCTGCGCTGTAAATTCATCTTATAATATCAACTTGGTACATGTGTAGCGCTTCGTAACGTTGCAAATGTCACCGAAATAATGATTTTCTGAAGGGGATGGGAGGGGAGCAGAACATTGTGGGGGGCCACTTCATGTTTTGTGACGCCACTGAGTACATTCAGTTTTCTAGTGCAGACTTCCTCATTTCCATGAAACCCACCGGAGTGCATTTAGGAGCACTGGCTGCTTCTTGCAATGCTTCCTACCAGTATTAAACTACATCACTGTCTTGAAAGACAAGTGTGACACCTTTCTCTCGGGAACTTCTTTAAAATCTCATGAATGCAACGAATACTTTATTTTGGGCACACAGGGGCATATTATCAAGGACCGGTGTTAAAATTATCGCCCTTGTATCGGCAGGAAACTGCCGATAAAACGGCGATAATGGGCTTGATAATACGCCCTTGTTAATTCCCATAGAAGCCCATGTTAACATCAGAACGTGTGTGTTTTCAAGTAAAAATATGAATTTTTGCATTTCTTATTACATTGATAAATTTTCTTTTGAAATTTTACATACTGGCGAACTTGACCCCAAGGTATCAGAGCGCTTTACAGGTACACCTGTTGCGTTAAAAATGGACGCATTCTTTTTTTTAGGCACGGCGAAATAAAGCGAGTTGCATAGATTCACAGGATGTTGAGCGTTCCTGCCGACGCTTGAACCCGCCTCCCCACTTTGGAGGTCCACCGCCTAAGCCATTAGGCCACATCCTCTCTTAAAATACAACGCAATAATAAAGATAACAAATATCTATCCAGTTTTAAAGCCAAGAAAAGGCGCTTTTAAAGTTAATTTTATTCGTGAGAAAACAGCATTTCCATTTGCAAAGCCAACTAGTCCCTTACAAGGCAAAATTGACAGGCTGCAGGAAAGCACGAGATCGGGACCTGAAAGTGGAAACAAATCAGAAAACTCTGCGAATCAAGGGTAGCTCAATAATCATGACCATTCCATCCATACATAATAAAAACTTTGCACATCCCTATCTTGAAAGTGGCAATGCCTGTAAGACTGTTAAGCTAGACTGATGCCCTGATGCCTGTGTGGCTCTGATTCTCGATAGTCAGGAGCCTCCGTCTCAGTAATTGAACTACTCATCTGGAATCCTAAAAGTGTAAGTTTGTGGATGTACGCCAACTATATTTATTGATGCGCTAGAAAAAATGTCAGTTTGCATAGCATTTCATTTCCTATAAAGATGGACGATGAAGGCATTAATGGTCCAAAATATTATTTTAAATGAGGATGTTTGAGAACCATGACTAGGGGACATGTCAATTGGAGGTGTTCGACAACTCGGAACACAATTTTCAAGTTAGTTCTCATTGATATCCTCATTTGGAGTGTGAAATATAAGATTTAGCCCTATCTGTTTCAGAGCTATGATCATGGTGTCTTGTCTTTTAGAATGACCACACATCCAGATTTGATTTCATATTGTGTGTTCTGAACTTCGGCCCAGATTTATCAAGGGCCTGCATCGCTGTTGCATCATTCAAGGGAACGCAAGGGGACAGAAGCTCTTAAATCAGATTTACTATGTCACGCAGAGCCACCTTGCTCAGCTTTACATGGCATAGTAAATCTGGAGTAGCACAAAATATATTCTTTTTCTATATGGAGATACACCCTATTATCAATATAGTGGATTTGCTACCATAAGTTTATACGTTAAATAGAGGGTGCAACAGGAAGGGAGAGGTATCACCTAGACAAAAATCTTCTTCTGACATATTACTTACTAATGCATTGAAGTCAATGAGCTCCATTAATTTCTGTCTTATCTAGCACTTCAAGTGGGACAGCCATCTTCAAATCTTTCCTCCTATCATCAAGACTATGTGGATGTATTCTTCTTCCTACTGACCCATGTCGTATATGGGTCTTTACAACATCTTGAAGAGTGTCTTGTGGGTTCATTGCGCCAAAGTGCATTTTGGGCATTGTCTGGAAGTGCTCTTGTTGAGGCAGACAGTGGTCAAGTACTTCACTTTTTCTACATAAAGAGCAACTCTTTTCACCTTTGTAACAACCTAAGAGGTGCAGAACTTCACTTTCAATGGGCTGGTTCACAGAGGTAACTTACTCTTCTGAGAACGTTTACACTTTGGTGTAAGTTGACAATATTCAGTATTCACAAACTCAGAGAGTAAACATACCACAAAATGTAAGTTCCATGTCTCCACCCTAGAGTAAAGCAATTGGCCTACTCTTGTGTGGATGGGTGAGTCCCTCCCTAAACCCCTCCCTGACTCTCTCTAAACATATTTAACCCCTAATCCCATCCCCTTTAGGAGGAAGCCTGTCCCTTTTCCCGTCCAATCCCCTGTGTCTCTCCCACATTTACCACTAAAACCTATACTTACATGTGTGAAGACTTCACAATAGGGGCGGAGAACTCTGCACACATAAGTATAGGTAAACCCTAAGTTTTGTAGCATGGTTTGTAGTACTACAAAGTGCAATTTGTGAATCAGGCCCAAAGTGTCCACATTTCAGACTGCCTGGCTTTCACATAGCAGTATGGTTCGCTTGATCTTCTTGTTCTGCCTTGATAGTGACTCGTGAGGGTTCACTGCAAGTATTTTGGATGTGCTTCCAAGAATTCATGGAATCTCCCCAGAGTCAAAATGTTGTTTAGATATGCTCTCAATTCTCTTAGAAAGAGACAACTTAATGTAATAAAGCAGCAGGCTTTAATTATTTTGCTTGAGTTTCTTCTTCAGAGTTTGCAAATTTACATGCAGGGTCAGACTGACCTATAGGGCATTCTGGGAGCATTAGCTGTGCTGGTTTAACAGGATATTGTATGCGCAGGTTTTTTGGCTGTTTATGGGTCTGTTTTATGGCCTGCTGTATCGGTTTAACAGTTGATTTCCCTGATATTACCACAAACACTGCCTGAAGCAAGCACACATGTTTGCAGTCTCACCTACCTTGCAAAAGAACTACACAGTGTCTCTTCACAAAATCAAAACTGCCTCAATTGGCAGAACGCGGGCCAAATTTTTAGCTATCTGATTTGCTAATGGGTGTCACTTTTATTTTGGTGCCTTAACCTATTTTCTGTCCCATTCCGACCCTGTTTATATGTGCTGGCAAGCTCCTGGAGCCAAGCGCAGAAAACACCCCAAGATTTCTCTGCTTTCTCTGCAGCTACCATGGAGGATGGTATTTTCATAGCTGAGGTGTACATGAAGTTCAAAATATAAATGTAAGTGCTGTTTTCAGGGCATCACAACTGTCAGCTTGGCAGGCAGGGTAAGGAATAGCTTGTGGGTCAAGGCCAAAGTGAGGTGAAGGAAATGGGCCATTTTACAGCACCATTCTTTTTTTTTGCTGTGAAGTAGTTTTCAAGGCTTTATTAGTAATAGCTTCAATGAGAAACCAGGGGCACTGGTAGCATGTCAAATGGGGGCAGAAGAGTAGCCATTGCAGGTTGCATCTTACTGGTCCAACTCTGGAGACTCAGATGAAGGGAGTAGCAAATAACTGCAACTGCGCCCGGTTTGTGTGCCAGTCGGTTGCTCTGTGCCTCCTACCCAAACAGATGCGATGTGTATCACCCACCACACGTTCCAGCATTGACTCTGTGGTGCAGCACCCAATGCTTAATGTGTGTGCAATTAAAGGTGGAACTGATGTGCTGCAGATCACTGGCATACAGTGCCTACTGACATCCAAGGGACAGTCACAGTGCTGATATGGACTTGGTTTCTTGAGGTCGGACAATCATTTGCTCCTCGTTTGTGTGATATTGTGTAGTTGCCTGCAGTGGTGCAAGTATAGCAGTAGAAATTGCAAGGCATAGTATAGTTTCACAGGCAGGAGTTCCAGATAATGCCAAAGCACTATTTATTTCCCCCCCATACCTCATATTGGTGATACCATTTAGTAAGAATACGTAGCTGTGTTTCTGTTAGAAATAGGGGTCTCTAGTTGGCAGAGGTACCTTTGTCCAAATAGGGACCCTTGCTTCTAATCAGGGTAAGGGGGATACACACTTTAGATAACCCCTGCTCACCCCCATGGTAGCTTGGCACGAGCAGACAGGCTCATCACAAAGGCAATGTGTAAAGTATTTGTACCAACACTCACAGTAATGCAGTGAAAATACCACAAAATGACAACACACCAGTTTAGAAAAATAAAGTATCTTTATCTATGCAAGCATGACTTTTCACCAAAGTACCTGTAGATGCGTCAAAGTTCCAAAGCCAAACAGCAGCAGAGTCAGAAAACAAAGAGATGCAACACGCCTGAGACCTTGGGGAGGCACTGCGACAGTTCTGCGACATGCAGATGATGAGTTGCGTTGAATCCGGTCTGTACGGGGAGAGATGCGTCAATTCTTCGTGACGGTTCCGGTGCGTAGGTGATGTGTCGGGAAAGTGGGCAGCACAGGTATGATGCATGCATGGAAATCCGGGATGCGTCGGCGATCGATGCAGCGGCGTCGATCCACGCTGTGTCGGTTCTCTTCAGCCGCGATCGCTCAATGCATCAATTTTAGCAGTTCTTCACATTTCTTCTTTCTTACAGCTCCTAAACAGCCGCAACAAGCTCCAGAGGCCAACAACTGTCACAGGCACCTCTTAGCAGGCTATAACTCACAGCAGCAGAGTTCAGGGGTGCTGGGAGTAAAGTCTTTGTGTCCATGAGACTTCAGAACAGGAGGCATTCACACTTCAGGCCCTTGGCAATCTCCTTCAAGCAGGGGACACAGCACACAGCAAAGTCCTTCTCCTTTCCTTGGCAGAAACAGCATCCGTAGACCAACCCCAGACACACATCAAGGGCAGTACTTCTCCTCAGTCTCTCCAGCTCTTCTCCTTGGCAAAGGTTCCTCTTGAATTCCAGGAATGATCTAAAGTCTGGGGTTTTGGGTCTGATACTTATACCCCAAAATGTCTTTGTTCTCTATGTGCAAGGGGCTCTGAGCCCAGTTCAAACCAGTTCTGAGGGGCACTCTGCAAGTGCACAACAACATCCATTGTCAGTGTGAGCCTTGGCTCCAGACACCACAGGGGGGCGAAGCCAACATTGTGGAAGGCAGTCACAGCCCTATTGAAGAACAGGTGCTACTCCTCCCATCACTCTAAATGCAGATCAGGCTATTCAGCCTAGTGCTGACTCCTGGAGTCACAGCACCTCCTCATCCCCTGTCATTCCAAAGCCAGACAGTCAATCCACAAACAGGCAGAGGTACACAGGATGCTTGAACAAGAAAATAACCACTTGCTAAAAGTGGTATTTTCAAACACACAATTTAAAAACCATCTTCACTAAAAGTTGTGTTATTAAATCCTGAGTTCAGGGATACCAAACTCCATTTTTCAATCTTATCCTATGGGAAGATATGCTTGTAAAATGTTACAAAGCATTCCCCATTTTGTCCTATGGGGCAAGATAGCCTTTCAATAGTGAAAAACGAAATTGGCAGTATTTCACTATCAGGACATGTTACACACACACCAGTACATGTCCTAACTTTCATATACACTGCACCCTGCCCAGGGGGTACCTTGGGTCTACCATAGTGGTGCCCTATGTGTATGAAAAGGGAAGGTTAGGGCCAGGCAAGTGTATGCAGTTGCCAAGTCAACATGGTGGTTAAACTGTACACAGGCACCACGTGGCAGGCCTGAGATATTTTTTCAGGGCTACTCATGTGGATGGCACAATCATGCTGCAGGCCCACTAGTAGCATTTGATTTACCAGCCCTGGCACACTCAGTGCACTTTACTAGGGACCTACTGGTAAAACAAATATGCCAATCAGGAAGAACCAATCACAATAACAATTTACAAAGAGAGAATATGCACTTTAGCATTGATCAGCAGTGGTAAAGTGGCCAGAGTACTATGGCCAACAAACTAAGGTCAGGAAAAAATAGGAGGAAGAAGCAAAACGTTTGGGGATAACCCTGCAAAAAAGGCCATTTCCATCAGTTTCTACATGACAATGGGGCACCAACCCAATCCTCAGATGGATTGTGCCTGCTGAGAGAACAGAACGGGATAGAAGCAAGCAAGGGAAAGATATGCTTATAGTTTCCCCTGTACTGACAGATTGAGCTTACACCTTACATTTGAGTTTCCTTTAAGGTTTATTTGGGAGATACCAGCAAGAGTTTTGTGTCATAATGTGTTAAATAAGTGTTGAAATGTGTTTGTTCTATGTTGTGAAGTTGTTCTATTGGAATGTCAGAATAATTTTATCGTGGCAGATACTGTGTCTTCTTCTCACTGATATCTCAATAAATAGTTTATGTGTCTATAAATCCAAAGTGTGTTATTTGCTATTGTGGCTGAACAACGTAAATGTAATTGATGCTAGGCATTCTTCGTTCATCTGCTTTTTTCAACAGTGAGTTGCATATTTTTAATTCTGTTACAGTTACAATGTACCATATAAAATGTGACACTTTTTTTAGGAAGCAATACTTACTTTCACTAATGATCTTAGCTATTTTTAATTTCCTGCTCTTTAACATCATTTTTGAAGTATCACCAGACCTGTGAGGACAAATCTGTGTGACTGAGCAGTCTGTGTTTCCAATCCAGCTGTTTCTCTGTTTATAAGTAATGTGCTGCACATAAAATCAATCAAAGCTGACAACCACTGCAAGGGACTTGGCAGCAACCTGTGTAATCTACATTTGTGCTCTTAGGAAACCTTGTGAGATGGTGCTTGCTTCCTTTGCGTCAAAACTGTGCCATGTCCTATTGACTATACTAAAATGATGGACGTCATTTAGGGGTTGCCAGGGTTGGCAGCTACGACATCTGGCTTGCCTCCTGCGACCCCTGGCACTGCCTTTGTGACCCCTGACCTAAGAGATGGCAAAATCAGTGTCTGGAACACAGCAGTAGTTTGTCCGTATGGACGTGGATTGGAGCTCCCTCGCCTTGTTTTCTGCCAATTTCATATTATACTAACAGGAAATATTATTACATTATTCACTATTAATGTAATACAAATGGAATACAATTAGCTGGAATATGACATTCCCTGGCAGATGAGGTAAGTAAAAAAAATGTATTTAAAAGTATGTTGTTTGTATGCTTGTGGGTGAGAGTGTGCTTATGTGAGAGAGAGTATATAGTATAGTATAGTATTGTAATTGCATTTATAAAGCGCTTAATACCTCTGACTAGGCATCAAATCACTTTTTCAGCGAGTAGCACACTACTTCGGAACCCATAAAGGATTAGTGTTGAATTAGTATAGTGAAATATGAAAGTAATTTGAGTGGTGGAAAGGTTAGTCAGTTATTTGGATTCGGAAAGGATAACAGAGGTATAGAAGAGGGAAAAGCTTTGCATTTATATATAGCACTTGTTACCCCAGATGGGGTGTTGAAACACTTTTTTGGTGAGTAGTACACTACTCCGGAACCCATAAAGGATTAGTGTTGCATTAGTATAGTGAAATATGAAAGTAATTTGAGGGGTGGATATGTTATTCACTTATTTGGATTAAGAAGAGTAGCCCAGGGATAGAACAGGGAAAAAAGGTTTGCATTTATATAGTGCTTGCTACCCCTGATGAGGTGTTGATGCACTTTTTTAGGAAGTAGCATGCTGCTCTGGAACCCATAAAGGATTAGTGGTGAATTAGTATAGTGAAATATGAAATTTATTAAGTGGATTTGGGTTGAAAAGGATAGGGGAGGGATAGAAGAGTGAAAGATTTAGACTTTTTTCTTTAGTTTTTTGCAGATCCTAGCAGTAGGAGGAGGCTTGGTATAGGTAACAAGCATTGGCATAGCCAATAGGTCTCGCCTTTGGGACCTTTAAAGCATTGAGGTATCTATCCCATCAATATTGAGAAAAACATGGGCAACTGCTAATGGACCAGGTGCTTCGAGAAGAAAAAACTAGACCCATTGTGATCAACTGAAGGCACGCAGCAATTGCGCTGCTTGCTCGGGAGAGACGGTACGATAAACAGAGTAAAATGTGGCAGGGCGCCTGATACAACGCGTGGAATACGGACTGCCATCGAAATAAGTGCATCGAGATCAGCCCTCATTGACTTGTAAATAGTGCGGAGTGAGAGAAGACCTGCGCCGAGTGAGTGTCAGACAGGAAGATTACATGCTGACAGCTCTGCACAGTGCGATAGACTGTAATATGAAAGGGAGAGCACACAGTGAGTCGAGTGTATAGCCTTTGAACCGAGTTGTGAGTCAGACAAAGCACTGCAGAGCCACAGTGTGCAGAAGCTGGTGCTTGACTGCAGCAACAGGACAAGTTAAAAAAAAAAAAAACCACTGGGAGGGGGAGGAGAAACACCAGAGACGGCCTGCGGCTGCCAAAGTGAAAGTACGAGGAGAAATGCGACACGGCAGGCAGGGGAGGGGGCGGAGCGGGGAGAGCGGCATGAGGGTGTGAAGCAGCAGGGGCCTGAGACGCGGCAGCCTTTGATGTGGTAATGCGAGGCAGGCAGGCAGGCGGCTGGTGGCCTTGTGCACGCGCTTTCACATGGACTGCAAGAAATCGCAAGTGGAATCGCCAGTTAGGTAAACTCTCGATAAGCCCCTATATATCTCGCTCCCGCTCAATGCGCATGCGCATTGAGATAGTTCGCTCGACCTAAAAAGGGGTGTGGAGATTAGAGGGAAGGGTTTATAAAGGCCTGTTTTGGGGGATTGGTATAGTAAAAGAGGTGTCAGATGATGCAAGGGGGCAGAGTAGGGGAGAGTCAAGAAAGGGTTATTTTGGGGATCATAGTAGTGATATGGGGATCACTGACTAAATATCGACGGACACAATATAGACTACCCAAAATATTGAGGCCAAAATATCGAGGGACAAAATATCGAATTCCTATCTACAAACAGGTCCGTACCAAAATATCGAATCCAAAATATCGTTTATATATATATACATTGTAAAAATATCGAATTTGTAAAAATTAATGTTAAATAAAAAAATTATTACAAATAAATATCTAAAATATACTTAAAAATACTTAAATTACCTTAAAATTATTAAATAATTAATTTAACTTATAAAAAAAATACAATCATATCTCTTAAAACATATATATATATATATATACACATAATATTAATAAAAAATACACAATATTATTACCGTAGGCTAGCGCAGGGGTAAAAATTACTATTCCCACTCCTGGAAGTGCAACAGTAGGGAAAGCGCTGGATAGCTTGGGGGCTAAAATTACTATTCCAACTCGAGAGAGTGCAACAGTAGGGAAAGCGTTGGATAGCGTAGGGATAAAAATTACTATTCCCACTCCAGCGAGTGCAACAGTAGGGAAAACATTGGATAGCGTAGGGGTAAAAATTACTATTCCCACTCCAGAGAGTGCAACAGTAGGGAAGGCGTTGGATAGCGTAGGAGTAAAAATGACTATTCCCACTCCAGAGAGTGCAACAGTAGGGAAAGCGTTGGATAGCGTAGGGGTAAAAATTACTATTCCCACTCCAGCGAGTGCAACAGTAGGGAAAGCGTTGGATAGCGTTGGGGTAAATATTACTATTCCCACTCCAGCGAGTGCAACAGTAGGGAAAGCGTTGGATAGCATAGGGGTAAAAATTGCTATTCCCACTCCAGTGAGTGCAACAGTAGGGAAAGCGTTGGATAGCGTAAAGGTAAAAATTACTATTCCCACTCCAGAGAGTGCAACAGTAGGGAAAGCGTTGGATAGCAGAGGGGTACATTTTAATATCCCTACTCTAGTTAAAATAAATTAATATAAATCACATAATTATAAATTAATCAATTAATAAAATGTTATTACCAATTAAGAATAAATTAATTACCAATTAAAAATTAATTATTTTAAATAAATACAAATTAATTAATTAACATGTTTAATTAATTATAATAAATTACTTCCCACCCTATTCCCCTATAAACCCACAACCCGCTACTAAAAATAAAATATTATTCACATAATTATCAATTAGTCAATTAATAAATATTTGTTATCAATTATTAATTACCAATTAAAAATTAATTGACAATTTATTCAAAATAAATACCAATTAATTAATTAACATTTTTAATTAATTATAATTAAATTACTTCCCACCCTATTCCCCTACAAACCCACAACCCGCTACTAAAAATAAAATGATATTATTCACATAATTATGAAACAATCAATTAATAAAAATTTATTAACAATTAATTAATTACCAATTAAAAATTAATTGACAATATATTCAAAATAAATACCAATTAATTAATGAATTAACATATTTAATTAATTATAATTAAATTACTTCCCACCCTATTCCCCTATAAACCCACAACCTGCTACAGAAAATAAAATAATATTATTCACATAATTGTCAATTAAACAATTATTACAAATTAATCATCAATTAACAATTAATTAATTATCAATTAAAAATTAATTAACAATTAATTCAAAATAACTATCAATTAATTAATTAACATATTTAAATAATTATAATTAAATTACTTCCCACCCTATTCCCCTATAAACCCACAACCCGCTACAAAATTAAACTACGCAAAAATTAAATAACATAAAATTCATTACTTACAATAAATTACAAATAATTATACACTTTTCCCACATAAACTAACATATAAAACACTTAAAAAAATTAGATATTATTACAAAGTCGATATTTTAAATAACTATATTATGTACTTCGATATTTTGACTGTCTATATTTTTAATTTCGATATTAAAGTACTTACCTTCAAAACGATATTTTGGATGTCTATATTCTGTCCAGTCGATATTTTGTCCATTCTATATTTTGGACTCGATATTTAGGTGACTCAATATTTTGGATTCGATATTTAGACCGTTGACCGTGATATGGGGATTGGGATGAATGAGAGAGTGGATGGAGAGGATATATTGATAGAGGTATAGGGTGAGAATAGGGTAGTGCATTGGAAAGAGTAGTAGGCAGATGTTTGGGAAGAGTCAGAGAGTTGAGGTGAAAGATATATTGAGAAAGGCATAGAGTGAGAAATAGGGTAATGCATTGGATATGCTGAATTAGAAAAAGTAATAAATATATAGATCCATAAGTACATGGAAATTATATAGATGCATAAAGGAAGTAAGTATATGTAGATTAAACATATTGATAGAGATATAGGGTGAGAAATAGGGTAGTGCATTGGATATGCTTATTTAGGAGAAAAGTAGATCCAAGTACATAGAAGTTATATAGATGCATGAAGGAAGTAGCTATATGTAGATTAAAGATGCATTAGATCACTTCTGGTTTTCAAGTCTTTTTGTACTTAAATTTTTTTTTAACGTAATTATTCTACATGTTTCTACAAAGCAATACACATATATAGACACATAACGATAGTACAAATAAATGCCAATTTACAGAGGGATATGCTGTACATTTCTGTTTGCGTATGGCGCTTAATTGGGGAAGAGCCAATTCTTGAGTTGTTTTCTGAAGATAAGGTGGTTGTCAGTGGATCTTATGTTTGGGGGTAAAGAGTTTCATAGTTTGGCTGCTTGAACAGAGAAGGATGTGCCACCCATGTTTTCTTTCTTATATCTAGGGATTTTTAGGTGAGGTGCCACTCTAGAGCGGAGGTTCCTTTGTTGAATATGTTTGGTGATTTTATTCCTGATGAAGAGCAGTCTCATTCCATGTATCACTTTGTGGGTGATACAAAGCAGCTTAAACGTGGATCTTCTGGCAACCGGTAACCAATGCAGGGCTTTCAATGCAGGGGAGATGTGGTCTTGTGGTTTGGTATGCAAGAGTAATCTGGCAGTCGAGTTCTGAATCCATTGTAGTCTTTTCATGGCCGTTAAAGCTGATCTGCTGTAGAGGCTATTGGCATAATCTAGTTTGGACAGAACAAGGAGATGGTAGCTTGGAGCTTGTGTGGAAATCTCAAATGGGGGAAGAGTTGTTGCAGTTTTTATAGAAACAAAGCTTGATCTTGCTAGTTTGTCCACTTTGGCATTCATCGATAGCTTGGAGTCCATGGCCAATCCGAGGTTTCTTAATTCCCAGTTCATCAGGCCAGGCGGTAAGCGGGTCATAAGGTTTCCAATTGCCACACGTGAGTATTTCCGTTTTGGAAGAATTCAAATTCCTTTTGAAATGGCTCCAAGTAAGCCATTAAGACAACTGAAAATTGGTGAGTTCCCAATGTCTTTGGGGCATTCCAGTTAAAGGAGTATTTGTGTGTCATCTGCATAGTTATAGCACGTGAGGTGAAATTGATTGATCAGTACTGGTAATGACTTCATGTAGATGTTGAAAAGCATGTGCGAGATGATAGAGCCTTGAGGGACCCCTGCTTTTGTGGAGTATGGTTTGGAAGAGAAAGGTGGGGTATGGGTGACAATTGTTTTGTTTCGAAGGTAGGATGTGATCCAGTCTAGAGCAGTCCCCTCTATGCCGGTTTAGTAGAATCTTTGTATCAGAGTGTCATGGTCAACCGTGTCAAAAGCAACTGAGGAGTAGCACAGCGACCCCATTGCGGTCACCTGTGTTCTTCCACTGTGTTTGTATTGTGAGAATGTGTGTATGTGCCAAAAAAGGGGTGTGAGTGAAAGTAAAGGTCAAAGGGCATGTGAAGTCACTTCCACTACACCTGGCATTTTGATAAATTGACGTACATGATTAAAATATATGAAAAAAATTAAATTTGATATTAGATGACAAGTATGTCCTTGAAAAGATCCAGGCGAATGAATGAAAACCTTGCCATGACTGGCACTGCTAAGGTTGAAAAACCTGCAGTGGTAATGAGTGAGGTACATTCTGGCAACACTAGCATGGAAGGTGATCATTTTGACCACTTAGGAAGACAGACATTTGATCATAGATGTATTTAAAAGGAGGTAAAAAGCCTCGATGCAAATAGCACTTCCCCTGGGATTCAGGTGCATTTTGGAACTCAATTCACACCGTGCCTAATTAATAACAAACAAATTATCCTTATATGTAATACAGGCAAAATAAGGAGTGACCTAGAAATATGGTAAGTAAACACACATAAGATAAGAACAAATGCACTTCCCCTAACAGCAAGGGTTTGATGTGTGGAAGGGACTCCATACAGAACAAAACAGTCCTAACGCAAACCTTGACGTGCAAAAGAAAACACACCTAATGCAAACCTAAGGTACATAAGCACTTCCCCCAACAGAAAGTTGGGGTGTGTTGTGTGGGAACTACAAACAGAACCAAAACATCCATACTACAATGGGTGGATATACAACACCAACCCATAACCACGTAAAGTGGGAGTTAACACTGCAACACCCAATAGAAAAACACTCACTCTCCAAAAAAAATAGGCTTGAAACTCTGAAATACCTCTCTATAAATTTAAGAATTAAGGACATGCACTGTAGAAGAAAGGGTGTTGAGAAGTGCACTTAGGCTCAACATAAACTATTCTTTCACAAAGCATAAGTAAAAGTACATACAATAATGGCAATATGGACGCGATTACCAAAAAAAAAAAAGACTTTTCACAAGGGAGGAAATATTCCAACACGATACACTTCCCAACAACCATGATGTGGAGGGGATAAAATGAAAGTCACACAAACAACAGAAAGTGAAATAAGTACAATCACATAGTAAAATGGAGCACCATTCAAACATGCAAATAAATCTTCGCACCCAGAGCACATACAAAACCTCTGCAAAACCAACAGTAAAGCCAACAAAGAAATAATCAATTTTAAGCTTGGGTCGAAGTGGAAGTACAAGACACCACACTTAACATTTGATGTTTGTCACTATTAGGATTAAAACCAGTCGCTAGAATTAAAATACCACTTAAATGTCTGCATATAACAACCAGAATATAAATAGATTGCTAATGTGTCCAATCTCAAATACAATTGCAATTAAAGGACATTTGCACGTTGTGACAATGAGTGCTGAGGAAACCATGGATCAGGAAATGGACAAATCTCACCAGTTTCTTCAAGCGATAACAGTACGTGCACAGGTGAGTTTTACTCCGTGTCAGACTGCGGCAAGTGGACCGGAGGAATAAAACCTCCTATTCAGAGAAGTAGCGACAGCAGCAGTAGACATCCCCGGACTCCTTCAATCTGTAGTAAATTCATTGGCAACAGACGTGGTTGGCAAGTTAAACTGACCGGAACATTTGCAGCTTCTGCCAACCAGAAGATGGTAGCATGCACCAGTTACACCGTGCCGGATGGCTCCCGGCATCACCATGCTCCCAAACGTGGCATACAGCAAACATAATGGACGAGCAGATGTCACAGATGATGGAAAGGAGGCATCGCGTGACAGCTGGAGAAAGGTAAGCGTGCACAGGCTGTATGTGTTCTCGTGGTATGTTTTGAATGTGTGGAAGCGGTTCAAATGCTGTGATGGAGACACATGCAGTGGTAATGTACAGCAAAGCAAACAAATAAAGTACTCACAGTCACCGCCAGCAGTCCTCTCCAACTTGAATAAATGTATTAGGTCAGCAGGGATGCCAATTTCTGTGATGACTCTGGGGTGAGTTTTTGCTGCGAATAACAAGTAGCAGCGAATTACTAAGGGCACGCAGCTGGGTTATATCAGGCACGCCTGGTAGGGGGACAAGCAGAACGGTGGGTCTTCTCCCCTCACAATGGTCACAGGGTAAAGTAGATCTCTGGGTAAAGTATGTCTCTGGGTAACTTGGCAGTAGTAAAACGGAAGGAAGCATCAACCAGTTACTCCTCTGGGGAACTCTACTTATGGGAGGCACTCTCCCAATGTAGCAGAACAGGGACACCTCATCCAAGGCAGCAAGGCAGGGAAAAAGAAAGACCAGTGGAAACTGTCGCTTTCATGTTGAGACAATGAAAGCAGTTCCAAGTTAGGTGGGTGGAGAAGGAGAAAGTCCAACATAAACTGGCACTCACAGGTTGGGGCGCCCAATGGAGTGGTCACTGGTGGGGCGTGGGGTGCCAGATTCATCAAGTTCCACTTCAATTTCTTCAGCTTCAATTCAGTTACTTCAAGCTTGGCAGTTTCAGTGCAATAAGGTGGCACACACAGGTTCTTCCTTCTCAACTCGTTGCCAAAATATGTTGTAATGAATTAGATCCAGTCCAAGTAGTTTCAAGTAGGTTTATTGACGATAGATGTTACATCTTAAAGAGAGCCCCACCAGGAGCAGTCTCACTGCTGCTCAGCCCATCACCAATTGACTCTCGCACACATGAACATTCCATTCACCAACATTCTCTCACACAGTCATCCAGGCTGAGTAGCAGTATAATAGTGTTGCTATTTGCAATTACTCCAGGCAGTGCTTAAAATGAAAAAATAAGTAGTGCAGGTACTCACCAAAAGGAGCGGTGGACTGGGGTGGAGTTTCGAGCAGGCTTAAGGGAGGGCAGTGCCGAAGGCAAAGCAAGAGAGGGCTAGATTTTTTACATTTCTAAACATTGTATGTAAGAAATCTGCATGTATTGTTAGAATGTTGGATGTATCTGCCCATTAGTTATTACACTATTGACCATATATATAGCACTTACTAATAAGTGATTATTACAATCTACAGTAATCCTTTTCTAGCAACCTTAAAATAACAAAAGATTAACGAGAAACAGTAAGGATCAAACTGTATACTTTGTTCTTTTGCATGATCAGGGTGATAACTCACTAAGCTATTTTACATAACATGAAAACATAAGTATTTTGATCAACATAAAAGTTGGTGAAGTTGTGCGGCAAATAAAAAATTAAGCACTGGTTTTGTTTCCACGGAGCACCAAGTAAAGATGGTTGCACGTTCAGGTGTCTCCTTTGAATTCTTACCAGTCCCTCTCGAATAGAACAAGATTTTCTCCTCTAGGAGCAAAAAGAACAAATATAACAATTTGTTCATGTTTGAGTATGTTCTTTTGTATCCACAATTTTTCCCAGAGTTCACATTTTGTGTTAACCTCTGTTTTTTGAGTAGCAGGGAAACTTCACACTTCACCATACTCATCAAAACCAGTTCACATTCTACAGTTGTATTCAGTAATGGATGGTTATTGTATGAGAAAAAAAACACCTAAATCTAAAAATGAACTAGATAGTTAGCTAATAGGACTTTATTTAGGCCTTGGGAGGATGTATTATTCTCCTCTCAGCTTGATGTAGAGATGGGTTAGCCATTGCCAATAGGGCTGAACTTTGCACTGCAACCAAACTGTCATTCCTGCCACTTAAAGACTAAGAGAAACCTTCAGCAATACCCAGCATTCAGCTCTGCATGCATGGCTGGGCAGTGGAACTATCAGAGGTTCACTGAGCCCAGCAAAGATACTGAAAGAGGCCATCCCACACCATCTGCAAACTGGTGGCATATCACACACTATAACACCTGGCAGCGAATGCAGATCCACATTTATGAACAATTTCTGCTGGGCTTTTGCCTTTAACATTGTGGAATTTTTTTGCGCTACTGCTGGGATACCTTGTAAGGTACCTGTGCACTGTAGAAATGTGTTGTATTGTATTGCATTGCTCTACAACTCAGTCTAGAGTTCTGGAAGAATGGTAGATTGAGTGGGTTTGCGTCTGTCAGGTATTATAAATAGAGTCATTAGTTGTCTTTGATGCTTCACAATGCTACTCACTTTTTAGTGTGCCATGCGGTTCCACTCCACTCTCTGGAAAACATTAGGCTCGTCAGAAGCTTTAGTGTGAAATTCAAAATGAATAACCAGAAGACAGGAAGCTGACCCATTGCCTTGATGACAGATTAAAAGAACTGTTTCTAGTTTAGAAAGCCAATGTTAAATTACTTTTTTGGGATGTCACTCTGCTGAAGGACAGTGAGAGTGAAGTTCTTACACCTATTTAGTTTCCTGTGGTGGTCTATAAATTCACCAAATAAACAAATAAATCATTGATTTGTGCTTGCTTTGCCCAGGGCTAGAAACAAATATAGGCAATCACAACATTTTGAAGCATAGGCTGTCACCAATTAATGATATCCGGCAGAAAGTTGACTAATACGGATTACGTGGGCAATGTACATCTGGGGTTCAGCAATGAGATGCCAGGATCCCTCACCCCTCCGATCCCTTCCTGTGCATCCCATCACTGGCTTGTGAAAAAGGTAATAAAGGGCACCACAGCTGAGGGCAATGAGGTGCACAGGAGATGTTTCCACCTAGGGTACAAGCATTTTCCAAGTAGCTGCACTTTTTCTACTGCATACTCAACCAGATTTTAACTGACAAAAAAGAATTAAAGATAATCTTGACTAAAATAACAATCACGACAATATGATCAAAAGGTCAAACTCAAACCAAAGCTGGCCTAAGGTGGCAAACCTAGAAAGGGATGATATACTAGAAGAAATACAGTTAAAAAATCATCTTCTTGCGTCGATCTCCGCAGGTTCCCCCTTAAACCCCATACCAACTAGATTATGGAAAGAAAGAGCTAATAAACCCCTCCCTACTCTACGGTGAATCTATAATCAACCCCTTGCCAAGGGTAATGTTCCAGTAGTCTGGAAGAAGGCCTTGGTGACCCCTCTCCTGAAGAAAACCTTTGGCTGATATGCAAGAACCAACCAACTTCCGCCCAATATCGAAGGTCCCTTTTTCAGTCCAAATATTAGAA
This sequence comes from Lissotriton helveticus, assembly GCF_964261635.1. Lineage (NCBI taxonomy): Eukaryota > Metazoa > Chordata > Amphibia > Caudata > Salamandridae > Lissotriton > Lissotriton helveticus. The sequence goes on from NC_136059.1 coordinate 1,092,774,254, forward strand.
AAATTCCTTAGCAAGTTACTAGAGGACTACCTCGAAGAGAACAATTTGCTTGAGACAGGGCATATTGGATTTATGTCTGCACATGGTACAAAGACAGCACTAATTCTAGCCACTAACGAAATAAGAAAACAAGTGGCAACGGTAAAACAGCAGTATTGATCCTATTTGATCTACCCGCCGCATTTGACACGGTCAATCCCAAATCCTGCTTTCGCATCTGAAGAAAATAGGAGTGAGAGATATAATGCTCAACTGGCTTGAGTCCTACCTCTTGGACGGACAACAAGCAATAACTCTCCCACCTTTTACATCAGAATATAAGGAAATTAAGCATGGAGTCACCCAGGTTTCCGCCCTCAGCCCAATATTGTTCAATATATACCTAAGACCACTGATAACCCTGATAAAATCTTTTGGGATATCGTTTGTAAATTATGCAGACGACACTCAACTAATAATATCACTGAATAAATATGACCCTAACCAACTAAACAGCCTCCATTCCTGTCTGCAAGTAATGATCCAATGGCTGGATATTAATACACTCAAATTCAATGAAGATAAGACCGAATTCCTATGTTGCTCACCAGCAAACATACAACAACAACTTCCCGCAAATGTTTGGCCATGTGGGAATAACGCAGACTTAAAGACATCAAACATGGAATGCAACCTAGGAATCCAAATTGACAATAATCTCTCAACGGAAGTCCAAGTCAATAAAATAGTAGCAACCTGTCATGGACTCTTTGAACCCCGAAGAAAGAAGTCACATTACTCCACCAACCTTATAGAAGACTTGTGGTACAGGCTTCAATTTTAAGTTGACTAGGCTACTGCAACTCCTTGCTACTAGGTAGTCCTGAATACCTCATCAAACAGCTCCAGAGGATACAGGTGCTGGCACCCAAATTAGCTCTAAACAACGGGAAAAGGGATTGAATATCAGAAACACTACACAAACTGCACTGGCTGCCAGTAAAGGAAAGGAGTATTTTAAGGCACTATGCATTACTCATAGGGCAGTAAATGACACAGGACCTATAGCTTTTCAGCAAAAGATTGAGCCTTATGAGGCCTCCAGAACTCTAACATCTACCCATGCTGCCCTCCTGTCTATTCCTTCCTTCAAAAACAAACAGAAATAGGAGGTAGAACCTTCCAGGTGCAATGTGCAGAACTCTGAAACACACTTCCTCTCTCCCTCAGTACCTATACAAATCTGCTAAGTTTCAGGAAGAAACTGAAAACCTGGCTCTACTCATGGAAATAGAAAATTGAGAGAAAGGGCATTCCATTTCCAACAAACGATGATTCCTCTTCTTTTCTGATAATTTACCAGTGCCAAGATGCCCTTTGGGTGAAAGTCGCGCTTTACACATTCATAATAATAATACTGTAAAGACCCCAAGTGCTGACTGCTGAATAATGGGGAAACGGTGCTCTACATGTAGTATTATCTCATGGATTATCTTGTCTAAGTCTGTATCACTTTCAATCAGCAGCCTAATATAATGACTTTGTCCTCACTGTGGTGCACCTGCCCTGTAGCCCGGTCCTTCTGTTCCCCTTGTCCATGGCCCGCGAGCATTCATAGGTTGTAGATTTAAACAGTCTGAGTACTTGGAGGGATTTGTTTTATGTTCAAAATAGTTTATTGAGTTTTCATAATGAACAATGAACAAGAAGACACTACAAAAAATAGTACAGCAAAAATACCCAATAACAATAGAAAGATAAATGGAAACAGCCATTAAATTACAAAAGGTAAAAACAGTAAATATAATGTTCTTAGAAAAACAAAAGGGAGAGAAAGGAGCATATATAAATATATTATAATAATGAAAAAATAGAGCTACTATAACATGAAGACTATTATAATAACAAAAAACCATTAGAAATAGATATGAATGTAAGAAGATAAATAGATATCTAAAGGTTTCCAAAAAGAGTGATAAGAATTAGAATTATGATTAATGCCATTCAAAGATAACTGAGCTCCTCTTCTACTGAAAATAACCCAGGACCACCAAACATGAACAGATAATAATAAAACGTCTTTCCAACAGGTTTTAATAGATTTAAAAGATGCAGATAATAGAGAATTGAAAAGTGTACCTTCTAAATCCTTCACTTTTTGAGAAAGAACAACAGATTTGCAGATTAACAGTTTGAATGAAACATCATCATGAATAGTAAGAACCTTTTTTATAATAACCCAAACTTCAGTCCAAAATGTAAAAACAAAAGGACAATCATAAAGCATATGTTGCAATGAACCAGTATGTAAATTACAGTGCTAACAAATTGACGACGGAAGATGTTTTGCTTGAAATAAACGTAGTGGAGTCCATAAACAATTGTATAAAATATATGAGTTAGTTTGATAGAGTGAAAAAGGTAACAATCCAGAAATACCATTAAGCCAAATAACTTTCCATGTATCAGTAGACAAAGAGGTTGAAAGTTCGTTATTCCAAAATGCTGATATCACATCAATATTGGTTCTTTGAGAAATAGACATTTTTTATATAAATATAGAAACACCATGCGATAAAGTAGAAACAGTTTGTATATAAATTGATAAATCTGATTTCACATTTGAAGGAATATTATGAGGAGATTATTCTAAAATAGAATTACATAAAGATTCATATCTGAGAAAATCAGAAGGAGGTAAAAGAAATTTAGTTTGTAGAGCTTCAAATGATATAAAAGCAATATTATAATAAACATCTTTAAGGTAAAAAATACCAGCTTTATTCCAGGAACACCAAAATCAAACATTTCTATTACGTTTTATGGCTGGGGATTGAAAGATTACATCGACATCATTTAAAATTAGTTTAGTGGACTTTAAAATAACAGACTTATGTAAAAATGGAGATTTACAAAACATAGTTAGCAAAGTGGGTAGAGGAAATAGTTCTATTAAAGTTTTTTCAATAAGAAGCCAGGTAGGGGGATTATTAAAAAAAGAGTGATTAAACCAAAGAGAGCTTTGTTTTAAAATAAAAGCTTTGTGATATGGAAAAGCTCTGGTAATCCAAAACCTCCATTACCTTTGGACAATTTAAATTTTTTATACCTGATTCGGGACGACTTGTTATTCCAAAGAAATTTGGAGAGGAGTTTGTCTACATCTTTATAAAACTTTAAATGAAATTGAGTAGGAATCATAGCAAGGGTATAAAAAAATGTGCTGCAATAGTTATTTTATAGAGTCCATTCTACCCCACCAAGAGAGATGAAGTGAAGACCATTTGGAGGTTTTATCCTGAATATAATATAAGATGGAGTCACAATTCATTTAATAGATGAAGAGAACATAATACCAGGGTATTTAAATTGATCTTTTTGCCAAATGATTTCATTCACGGGTAACATTTCAGGCAGAAGTACAGTACATATTTAAAGGAAAGAATTCCGTTTTGCTGGTATGTAACTTGTTTATAGAAACTGTGGAATAAAATAAAAAATTTCCATCCGGGAAGGAAAAGAGGATAAAGGATCACTAATAAATTAATGTACATCATCTGTATATGCAAAAGTTTTAATAATAACTTCTTTGATAATAATTCCAGTAATTTTTTCACATTTCCTTATGGAAAGAAGTAAGGGTTCGATACCAAGAAGAAATAAAAGCGGGGAAAGGGGACAACCTTGTCTTGTACCTCTAAAAAGCGAAAATTGGTTTGAAATCTGGAAGTTATTAAATAAACGAGCAAAAGGAGAAGAATATAAAGCAGAAATCATACGAATAAACATGTCACCAAAATTAAATGATAAAGTACGAAATAAAAATTGCCAATGAATTTTATTAAAAGCTTTTTCAGCATCTAATGTGAGAATACCTGATGGTAGAGAGAGAGTGGATCCTTGTTCAATAAAATGTAGCAAAGTTCTTATATTATTGGCAGAATATCTATTCTTCATAAAACCAGATGGATCTGGATGAATGATAGATTCCAACACAGAGGATAATATAGTAGCATGTATTTTGGCATATAACTTACAGTCTTGGTTTATTAAAGAGATCGGACGATAATTTGACACAAGTGTAGGGTCCTTGCTAGACTTAGGTAGTACAATAATTAAAGCCTCAGTAAAAGAACCAGTTGTAATTCCCGAAGAACCAAAAAAGGTAAAAATTTTAAATAAATGAGGAATAAGCTGTAACTGAAATTCATTATAAAACTCAGTGGGAATACCATCAGGACCAGGGGACTTGTTTGTTTTAAGAGATTTTACGGCTAATATAATTTCATCTTGAGTAATAGGCGAGTCAAGTTCAATTTTAGATTGGGAAATCTTGGGCAATCCACAACTAGCTAAAAAATAATCAATTAAGGAGGTATCATCAAAATTGGATTTATGATATAAAGTAGTATAAAAATCCCAAAATGTATTAACAATATCATTTTGGGATATAGCAATTATATCATTAGAGCCATGAATTGAGTTAATTTGTTCCTTATCTTTTTTAATGTGTGAAACATTGGCTAACAGTCTCCAGATCTGTTAGCATTAAAACCAAAATTGACATTAGAAGTTGAGAGTAGAATACCAGCTCTTCTGCTAAGAATTGAATCAAACTCATATCTAAGTTTTTGCAATTTGAATCTATATTGAGGATCATTAGACGTAATAAAAAGTCTTTCAAATTTTGCAATTTGTGTATCTAAATTTTTAATATTTGCATTAAAAGTTTTATTTTCACGGGCCATAAGAGAAATAGAAGCACCCCTTATATAGGCTTTAAACGTGTCCCATCTATTCACCATGGAAGAAGAGCCTTCTGGGTTAAGAAGAATGTAATCATGAATAGCATTTTAAAAGTTCAGGTTTATTTTGTTCATTAAGAACAATATTAGTATTCATTCTCCATCTAGATTGTGTTGTAAAATTTGAATTCAGTTTCAAAATAAAATAAATGAAGGCATGATCTGAAATATCACTATTACCATTAAAGGATTGACTACAGAGTTAATTACTTGTCTAGAAATTAAAAGATAATCAATCCTAGAGAGAGAATTGTATGGGTTAGAAAAAAATGTGGAACTTTTTTCTATAGGAAAATGTAAACGCCAAATATCAACTAGTTTTGTAGTTTGATGAAATGATTTAAAAGCAAGACAAGCTGTGGGAGGTCGAAATTTAGTGAGAGATAATCAATCTAATAAGGGATCTGATATATATTGAAATCTCCCCCAATTATAAAGGGAACATTACCCAATTTAAGAACTTCTATTGTTAGAGTAGACCAAAAAATAGGATCATCAGCAGTTGGGGCATAAACTTTTAGTAAAAACACAACTGAATCAAGAATTTTAATTTTAGCTATAACATATCTTTCATCTGTATCAGAAAATGTACTCAAAATGTGTCAATGTAGTCTTTTTGCAAAAAGAATAGCAACACCATTTTTTTTACAGTTGCAGGAGAAGGGACAATATTATCAACCCACTTTTATTCATATAATCTAAGACGTTGTCATCAATATGAGTTTCTTGTATAAAACAAAAATCTGCTTTACAACTGCCAAACTAATCTAAAATGTTTGTACGTTTAATTGGATGACGTAACCCCTTGACATTTAAATAGACTATCTTGATATTATGAACATTAGCCATAATAAAAAGAAGGGAAAAGCAGAACAAGAAGAGGAGAAAGGAGTAAGGAAAGAGCGTGACAAAGTAGCTCCAGAATCAAGTGAAAGGGAGAGAGAAAGTAAGAAAGAAAACAAACAAAACATGAAAAAACAACAAACATTAATAACATGAATGAAACGCACACATGCGTTACAAGCCTGACCGGAACCGTTGGAGCCCTATATGAATATAGACCATAAATTAGTCAAAAATATGCGTAACAGTAATAATAAAGTAGCAGAGTCATGAGTATCCATTGAGTGCTGTGAATGTTGATCCAGGAACATTCTTAATTCATCAGGACGATGGAAGGAATTTGAGAAATTATCTTTCGAAATGCGCATTGTTGATGGGTCAAAAAGACCATATTTAAATTCAAGACTTCTGAGTTGAGGATGAAAAGTAGTGTATTCCTTGCCAATAGAAACAGTATCTTTAGCAAAATCTTGGTGGATAACCTTTTTCATTCCATTGACCATAAATGAAGGTATTTCTCTAGCTGCTTTCTTTTTCAAGAATAAATTATGGTGGCGGAGAACTTTAAAGGCCATTTGACAAGGCTTAGTGTGATCAGGATTACGATGAGGTGGAATCATATCTGCCTTATCAATTTCAAATTTTCCTGGAAATTTGATGTTTAGAAGGCCAGGAATCAGATTTTCTAAATATAATCTGCAATTGGAACCTTCAACATCTTCTGGCAAGTTGAAAATGTGCAAATTATATTGTCTGTTACGATTTTCCATATCCAAAAAGAGGGTAGACATAGGAGATATTTTTGCCAACAAGAGGAGTGAAAGCATCGATTTTAACTTTATTGTCTTGTATTTTGATTGAATTATCAGAAATTTTCATTGACATACTAGACATGTCTCTGACTCAATTTGTATCCGTGGTAGCTGGGAGTGCCTGAATCTCATCAAGAATTAATGACAAAGAAGGTTCAGTCGACTCTACCACTTCAGATTTAACTGGAGGAGGAGAAACGTGCTGTCTCCTTTTATTATGAAGAGAATGCGCATTTTTTTTCCTCCATTTTCTTATGTAGAGAAATAAACTTGGAGAGCAATACAAAAATATGAAAAACGTAAAGTAATTATTCAATTTAATTCAATTCAATTAGTCTTTATTCAATTATAAACAATCATAAAATACACATGTACAAAAAAAATTAAAAAAACAAATTGGCCAATAAAACGTGTAAAATATCAAGAATAAAATCAATAAAATCCATTTTTGAATCTTATCTCAGTACATATAAAGACTTGTATCATCAAGGATAAATAAGGTCGTAGCCAAAGGATAGATCCATGATTAAATGTAACAGGAAATCCGCAAGGAATAAACAAATATTAACCTGTTTATATTACAGAATACTGGAGCACCATGTTCAGCAACCCTATTACATGATGGAAAATACAGTATTAAGGTGATTACATAAATACATAATTACTTAGTTACATAGTGCCGCGCATCCTGATCTTTCTTATGGCCCACGTCAAGCTCCAAAATTTTGCTATAGCCACCACTACGACTTCACTGGTGTCAGATTTTATAATACACAAAGCCATTTGGAAGGATCTTGTTCCCATTTTGGCGCAAACTGGCTTGAGCCATTTTTTTTTTAGGCGCCTTGTATGTAGGGTGTCCTCCTATAGACAGGAGTGACAGAGTAAGTCTTGATCAGACCCCCAGTTTTTAGTGAACGATTTTATAGGGAGGCTCCCCACTCTAAATTGGTGGTAAAGCTTCCTGTCTCCAAAACTGGTAATGGTGTCCCAGTAGGCCTCCATACTATGCTCAATTTTATGGTACAGAAAGAGGCCTGTTAAGGAATCTCCGTTCACCTGAGAAAAGGATTTCTGCCAGATCATCTCCCTATATAAAGCTATGAATTCCGCTTTTGGGGGAAACTTAATTATTAAGAAAAAGCTTGAAAAAAACTGGTGCAGCAGCTAAAATAGACTGTGGCAGTGGTTAGGCCAAAGCCAGGCCATCTCTTTAGCACTTACTCCGACCCTCCTGACAGACAAGCTGGGCAGTACCTTGAGGCAGAGCTGGGAGCTCGAGCAGAAAGGAGAAAAACACCACATCTGTCAATAAATGCTCCTGGAAACCTTAACAGCAGCACGTAAGAGGTTTATAAACTCAGCTACCTCATGAACAGAGCAGTTCTGATGAGAAAATCATCGTAATTAAATGAAAATCAGGCGAAAACAGGCGGAGCTCACCGGGAGGCTGCCATCTTAGATCACACGCTTGCGCGTCTCTACTTGGAGGGATTTTATCATCCTCGCTGAGCCTTCTAAACATTAGATACCCACTATCCCCCCCACAAAGGATTCTTTAACCTGTTGCTCAAGCCTCCTGTCCTATGCCAAAGGAAGATGCCATAGGCAATATCAGATATGGTGGAGAGAGAAGAAATTACTAACAATAATGGCACTAACCCTGTTGTAGCCAAAATACTGCTCACCGGAACTATATTAGTGCCAACTCCTGGTCCTGAGCCCTCCTTTCCAGCTGACAGCTCGACCATCTATATGGATCGACATCTCAGTTTCCTGGTGTTCTGGGCTGTCACTCAATATAAGGCAATGGTTGGTGCAAGTCAGTATCTAGTCAGCATCTAGAGGTTTAGTCCTTCTTCTACCTATATGACCATTTGTTGTGTACCCTACACCTACAACGCCACTCAAATGGTGGCTCAGTGGCCCCGCCATCAGGCTGTCTTCCTGGTATGACAGTGGCTGCCTCTGGCCACTCCATGGCTACCAAGCTGCATAACTACAGAATGCAATACTAGCTCTCATAGCCAATTATATCTAGTTGCTGTTGTTATATTCTCTATGGCCTTGAGGAGGTGAGCAGCAATGTGAATGACAGTTTTAAAGGAAGTAATATGGGAGAGTGCAAGAGCTTGAACAGTAGTGTGGTTACATGGTGAATGTGCAGTTTTATATCAAAAGACAATGGGTTGAAACAAAGTTGTGCATTCCTTCTGGTTAAATGAGTCGTTAAAGAGATGGCCGATCTTTGGTAGAAACTAGAGAATTTTGCACAGCTTGTGAGCCAACATGTAAAGCCCTGAAGTTTGCATTACAATAACCAGGATTGCTAATCAAGATAGTTGGTGAAACTACTTTTTAAAGTTTAGTGCAGGTTAGTTAAACAGTGGCAAAAATTATAATGAGCCAAAAAATGCATTTACAATGAAATTAGAGACTAGTCAGTCAGGCACGAGTAACTATCGCAGACTCCCTGTAAGTCAAAGATCTTACTTTGTCCCTTGCCAAAAAACACATAAAAGTTTAGAAATATGCTTCAGAACCTATCAAGAGGGAATTCATTTGAATGCTAATGTACGTGTACTGGAACACACTTGAAAGGTGTTAAAAGCAAAGGCAGGTGCATCCTTTTGACAATCTTTCATTACCGGATGATTACTACATGCTACGCGCTGCCAGAGAGTCTTTCTTCGCTCTTCTCTGCACGCCGGATATGCGCGCCAGAAACGACACCCCGGGATATGGGCAAGTGTATCTAGATTATGCTTATTTAATAGGATGACTTTTTGACCAGAACAGACAAGTAATGAATTTCTTTACATCAAAGTCACACCTAGATGCAGTTGTATCTCCCAGAGGACAGATACAATATACAGAGGGAGCATTACGAGACTACAAAGACATGACAGCTAATTAGTATACAACTGCTTTATCCATTAGTTACGTGTGGTTCTTATTAAGACCCAGGAGAGTGAATGCTAGATTCTACATTACTGTAATGGAAGAATAAATGTTGTTTTCCCACTGTTATGACGTCACAGGGATTTCCAGGTCCCTTTGTTAGAGAGCCCTGTTAACAAGGGGCTTGCTTTCTTCTCTTATGGAGAGCAGAGGGCACAGCTTCGAACATGAAGAAGGGGCGAGGAAACCTGCTGTGGGTGGCGTTAGAGGTAGTAGGGCACCAGGTATCATTTTGTTATATATTTCAGGATGAAGAGACTGTGGTGTGGGTGGGGGTAGTATGGCAAAAGGTTCTTTGTTACAATTGTCTTGGGGGAGGTAGGGTAGGTGCAGTGGATGGCAGACAGGACACCAGGTATGCTTACAAAAAAAATAGCGACAAACAGGTAATGCAGAGGGTGGGAGGGTAGCTGGATGTCCTACATTACTTTTCTTAAATTTTGGTGGGGGAAGTCAAAAGATGGTGTTAGCTTGATGGCAGGACACTCGTTACAGAGTTTTGTGAGGTAGGTAAAACCATGTTATGTATGGCAGTTCCTTAGACTTCTCTCACCTAAACGGGGGGGAGGGTGAAAGAGGTGTAGAAAGGGTTTCTCAGCCCATCATATACCCTCTTAATCTACGTCACAGAAGAATAAAGTATGACGTTCCAGAGAAGGAATGTTGTTCAGTTAGTTCAAATAAGCTCATTCGAGGCTATGCTGGAATTGTCCCTAATTCAGGGTACGTCTATTTTTAGTACACACGGACCCTCACCCACCGAGGTGGCATGCTTCATCAGCGGGTCCTGCTCCACATTAGGTGGGTGCTTCTATTTCAACGGGCCCTTTATGGGCACTTTCAGAAGATTTTTTATCCTCAGTTGAGCAGATGAACATCCACTATCGGAATTGCGTTTTGCACCCCAAATGTGTTTTCTCAAAATGATTCATGATTGGGCCCAAACAAATTTGTTAAAATTATCTATGAATTTCGTATGTAAAAAGGGTTTATTGACCGGTCATAGTGAAATCCATAATACGATTTAAAATAGTGATGGACTACTTGGCAAGCCTAATTATCCACAGTCACTAGCGTGGGTGGACATGATGGCCCTTAATTGCCCTGTAGGGTCCGTGGCATTCATCAGGACAGGTGGATAGCCATAATCTAAATAAAAGAAGTGCCAAATTTCGTCATGCTTCATGATAGTGCAAAAAAAGTTTCATCAAAAAAATCACACGAAGTCCTATTGGGGTTGTGCCTGTAAATGACAAACAAACATTGAAAGCAGATACACACAAACGGACAGAAACACAGACAGAATCTCTGTTCATAGATGGAGTGCCCGTCATACTGATAAAAATATCTTTTGTGAATGTGAAGGTAGTTTTCATTGGAAGAAATCTTCGGGGCCACTGCACAGCATTTGGCACACACATCCTTCATGCAATAGTGCTGTGTTCACTCTAATTGCAAGTGTTACAGAGGTACATCTCACCATAATATCATCACGAATCATGAGGTTCGCGGGCCTGGTCACGTTGTTATAGGAGAATTCTAAATAAAATTTGAAATTGGTAGTAAATAATTATGAAACGTCACATTTGCGTCTTAACTCCAGTCTTCAAGGTAGGGACCACACAGACCAGACCGGCAAAACAAAGTCAACTGCCCATGGATTGTGGTTTTCATTTGCAGTAGCCTAGTTTTTAAAGGAACATCGTAGTGTGACACGCAATGCTACTACTGGCGTGCCATGTATATGTGCATCTTTACTGTTGGTAGGGCATCGGAGGCATAGTTCTGCCCCCTGCAAGCTGCGTGACAGAATGAACATCATCTTGGGGCCACGGTCTTAGCTTCCCTAGGCGGGTGCCATCTTTAAACATTTTTTGTCTGAAATACCTGTCGTTGTAGCAAAGGGAGGTGCTAAAAAGTTTGCAACATTTTTATGTTAGTATTAATGAAAACAAGATTCATCACAAGTATTCTTTATCGAACCGACTGGGTTTCTTATTATTATGTGCAGTTCTTATTATTATTCTAAAATACATGTCAAAGAAATATTCAGTGTTAGAGACTTAGGGGCCCATTAGCATGGCCTTTTATCCCCCGCCACATTAGCATGGTGGGGGTACCACGCTTTCCGTCTGCCGCTTTTCTGCCGTTAGGCAATCCTCACGATTGCCTACCGAGAGGAAAAGGCCCATGATATAGTGGCGGTGCATCCATATTAGTATGTGGCATTTTCAATGGGAAAAAATGAGCAATTCTGAATAGTGGACAACGGCAGTGGGAACCCCCCCTTTTCGCTTTCCAGAGAAGAAGGAACCTCAGGGATGACCTGGTACACTCCAAAATCACACACGACGACGACAGTGGTCAGAACACCCTTTGGAGCCAACCAAAACCAACAGGCTATTTTCCATGTGGCAGTTGCGTGTGCTGCCTTCAGACCACCACCACAAAAGAAGTGGATATCAGCACAATTAATTCACGTTTTTAAGTGAGGTGAAGTATGTAATGTAACATTACAAACTGAATACTTTCATATTCGGTATGTATTTGTTTTTCTTTTTTCTACAGGCATTTCTTGTGAGTACTACACTAGCGGGGTGATTGATGCTTACAACCCCCAGTCTTATAGTGGGTTATCTTTTATACAACTTGTGTAAAAACACAGAGCCCCTTAAATAACACTTGGTCCTGACGAATGCTACGTACCCTGCGGGGACTTTAAAGCAGAAACAGGTTGACCATATCTAGCATGATGAGGGGATAATTAGTTCCAAAATCACCACCCACTTCATTTAATACCATGCAGTTGCCCCTTTAATTAAATTCGTTTTTTGGCAACTGTAATGGTTTTTAGATCACTTTTCACAACTCATGGGCCACCACTTAATTTAGAAGTGCATCCCTGTCTCCAGGTGTATGCCTTCTCTCTATCAAACGAAGATTTAGAGGGCGAGGACGGCCTATGATGAAGCATGACACCAGGTGGTGTGTGAGGCCAGTCCTTCACTTTTTGTGAGATGCTCCCACTGGACACGCATCTCTAGAAATCCTGTAGGAATCCCAACTAGGGACAGCCCCATTTATGTTTACATTTTTATGCCTTTCCATGGTGAATTTTGCTTCAGGGGCCCGTTGCGGGCCCCCAAGGTGGTGGGGACGTGTGGGGCTGCTCTTGGCGGGTACCTATGGTACCCCCCAACATTGGCATCCACAAGGTGGCAGGCACAGGGTGGTGCCTGTCACATTGTACATGGCAATATACATTGTACATGCCAATGCACAACATGCCTTTTTCAACATTGTGGCGCCCACAACAATGCTGAATATGCAGGATGCAACCGCCAGGGTGGCGGTCACATCCTAATCTGCGGTGCGGTATCGCCGTACCCCTGGTGGCGGGTCACAGCATCACTTGTGTGGTGGGTATCCAAATGGACCCCTGTCTGTTTTCAACCAGAAAAAGGCAACTGGAATTATCTTAGTATTTCAAAAAATAAATTGCAACGTATGGTGAACGGCTGCAAACCCCACTTTTAACACAAAGGGAGAGGAGGCTTTTAGACCCCGTGCTTGAATCTTCACAAGTAATAACAGCACCAACAAACACAGTGACCTTTTATAAGAAGGAAGGGGATATCTCCTACCCGTCCCTCAGGTACCATCTAGTTACCATAGATTAATAGATTTTGCTCTAACTTAGAGCATTTAAGATATTGGATGATGTGGTCTCACCCACGTAATATGGCATGCTTCATCATTGGCAATCTCATTCCACCCTGGTAAGGTAGTACTACCAGGGCAAACTCAACCTCAAGACTTCATTGAAGGAGTTCGTAGAATATTATGTTTTTGGACAACATCCCAGGGATCCAGTTAAGATCTATTAAAAATGCCTTGAGGTAAACCTCAAAGAAATACTTTATTAGGTGGTACCTTAGGTATAGATAACAAATACTGAAAGTATCTGTAGAGGACAGTAATGGGTATATTGACCTGTACATCCCCCAGTTTTGCCAACATGTTTGTGCTTCACAATTGCCATACAAGGACTTGAGCATTCATCACAGTTTGGCTGACCACAGGGGACAGATACGACAAACATGGGCAAAACCCTTTACAAATTTGTGACTGCAGGAGTCACCACCCCTGATCAGACCAGGAAGTGCACTGATAGTCCTAATAGGGGAAAAACCTGAACTATCCAATGGGAGGTAGGTCCTCCCCTTAATTTTTTAAAGAAAATTGGCATAGTGTAAGGATCCTTGCAGAGCTCTGATGAATACCTAAGACCTGATCAGACCAAGAAGTTCAGGGATAGCCCTAGTATGGAAAAAAACTGAAATAGCCAACGGGAGGTAGGTCCTCCCCTACATGTTTAGAAACACAATTATCATAGTGTAGGGATCCTTGTAGAGCCCTGATGAATGCCTGATACCTTGAATGATTATTGCGAGACAGAAACATGCAAGCAAAACTGGGGGATGTACAGGTCACTGCATTTCTTGGTGGTGCTATTGCATAACCCACTTGTCAGAAGTCCAATTCCATTCAGTCAATGTTTCACTGAGCAGGCAATTGAGAGTGTGCACGTCTTGCAGCATTTCCTTGCAACCACTAGGAGCATATATGAGTGGTAGCCGGGAAAACTGCTTACTCTGGGCATTTGATGACCTACATCATTGCGTTCTGCCCTTCCTGGGCAGGACTTACAGCTGCAGTGAATCCTTACTGCAGATGTTACATTTCAATTAGAATAAATGGAAAGTTCATCCTTGTGTAGGGTAACGTTTCCCAACTTAATGGCGAGGTTTCAATTTTTCACACCTTTTCTGTTCAGAAAGTCATACCACAGAGAAGTGTATACTACCACACTTGAAAGACCATAGACATGACAAATCTGTGTGATTAGGAATATTTAATGCACATTCAGTGGAGTGTTGCATCTGGAGCAGTACAGGGCCATGCAAACCCCACATGAAGATGTTGGCTCGTGGAGGGCCAGTCAGAGTCCTTCAGGGAATGATAAGTCCAAAGGATGAGGAAGAGTTCAGTCCGCAGTCTGATTGCTGTTTCATTGGCGATCAAACAGTATATGGCAGTCCATTACGAGGTCCAAGGTGAGTGTCACAGAGTGCATCGGGGGACAGTGGAAGGGGATGATGCAGAGGGCAGAACCAAGTTGAAATTGGCCATATGACGGAGATGCATGCTACGGCGTCCTCCTTACCACGAAGGCGGTTTCATCCGCATCTTCATCCTCTGCTGTTTCATATGCCTCACGTGTGGGTGGGGCTGGCCTTTTTCCAGCACTGTGTGGCAGTGACACTTCAGGGGCTGGAGGTGGAATGTCTGCCGCACTATGTGGCACTGACACTTTAGGGGGCGGAGATTTGGATGGAGTGGTAGCAGCAGCATGCATCAGCGACAAGCCTTGTGGCAGCAATGCCACGAGGATGGTCTTGAGGTCATTGAGGAGCCCAGCTAGCCCTTGCTGGTGTGCAGTCATGGCAGTCGCTCTTTCCACATTGGCCCTCTCCATGGTCTCCATTAACCTACGCGTGTTTCCCAACTCCTGTGTGACATCGCTAGAGCCACTCTGGCTGGACAGTTGTTCTAGCCTCTGAGTCATGGCTCCAGCAATGTCAGCTTTGGTCCATTGGAGAGCATGGAGCAGACTGTGGGTGTCCGTAAGGGACTGTGAATGGTCCCAGATGGGACTTAGACACCAACGTATGGCATTTAGTTTGTCTGCCATGTGGTCGAAGCCCACCCGCACCTGTTCAGTCAGCTGCTCCTGGCATCCCAAAACACGGTGTTGGATGGCCATGTGTTCTTCGTGGGGGTCCTGGGAGGCAGCAGTGGTGGTGGGTGCTACCTGCTATGTGGTCTGTGCAGGGGGTGGATGTCCTCATTGCTGCTGGGCTGCCCTGCTCCTGGAGGTGGGCTGTGTAGGCTGCCAATGAACTCTTGGAGGGCGTCGGATTCTAAGCTCTGGTGGTCCTCTTCGTCATCTGAGAAGAGAGGTTCAGGCTGCTCTGCAGGAGGTGTTGATTGTCCCTCTCCAATGTGAAGGGGAGATGCAGTTTAAAAATGTATTCACATGTATGTTGTTGCATTGTACATGTTTACATACAGACTGCATGACTGTGTACATCATGGCTGTTAGGGAGGAGCTGCCTATTTGATGGGGTACAGTGGACTTTTCGACAACAGACGTGTGTGTGTTTGTACTTGTACATTATCACATTTCCCTGCAATGCCACTTGTGATTGGCCAGTGTCTACACCCAGTCGGGACCAGTTGTGTCCTGTGTTCTGTTGTGGACATGTTGCTGTTAGTGCCACATTTTTGTCATTGTTGATGTGCTCTGCATGTAATGTCTGTGTGCTGCATTTTGGGGGAGTGGCCCCTGCTGCTCTCATTTTGCTGCCCCTTATACCTTTCTGGCGCTGTGCCTTTGACTTATGTGCTTATACAATACTGAGATGTTGCATACCTGGGTGCATTGGTCTCTTGGTGGGAGTTGTGGGCTGGGGCATGGTTTGTCCACAGATTTGCTCAGCTCAATTGTGCATGTGTGCCATTGTGCCCATCTCCCCGTCCCCCCAGTCCCTGGTCGTTACTCACCCTGGTGCTGTTGTGTCCAGTCATGTTGAGCAGTGTCCGGTCCCCAGACTCCAGCCACTGTCTCCCACTGATGACTGTGGACACCATTTCCACCATATCGTCCAGCTCCTCCTGTGGCGCAGGACTCCCACCTCCAGTCTGCAATGCTGCCATCCGGTTGTTGGCGAGTTTCAGCTTGGTTTTGCACTTGACGGCATTCCAGTGCCTCTAGACCTATTCCATTGTCCTCTTCAGCACTCCCACTGCATTCACCTTGTCCACGATGGACTGCCATAGTCCATTCTTGGTTGCCAATGACACAGTGGAGGTGACGAACAGTTGTTGATGGTGTTCTACCATCTCCGTTATCAGGATCCTGTTTTCCTGCGGACTGAAGCACTTCTTCCTATTCTTCTTCTCCTTGGCCTTCCCTGACCCCAAGGTCCCAGGCAGGTCCTCCGGGGGCCTTGTGGGATTCTGGTTCTCCTTCGTACTTGCTCCGGCAACATCCATTGTGCTTCGCAGCTGTTTGGCATTTGTTTGTCTGTGTTTTCTACTTTTATCGTGATTTTTCAGGCCTGACGCGTGTGAATTGCAGGCCGGTAGCTGGTTTGCCCTGAATTTTGTATTGCGGTTGGCCTCATCGCAGCTTTTTTTTGAGTTCGGGTTTCGAATTTTTGCGGCGTGGCGCTGATTTTAATGCCGTCAGTTGAAGCGTTATCTGGAGTATATCGCATGGTGCCGCCATGTTGAGAATGCTTTGTTATCACGGTGTAATTTTCCCGTGATGGACTGCGATGTTGGAAGTTGCTTTAAGTTACTTTTGTGATGGATATCACACGTTCTTGAGAATATGCCCCTGAATGAACTGTAGGAGGAAGTTAAAATGAAAACGGTTGTATCTTTAAAAGCAAGAATTCTCCCATTTTCCAAGAAGACACTTTCCTAGGAATACCATTTGTTCATAAGTCATTGCTCGTTTGGTTCCCCAAGTATGTACATAATAGTCAGCAGGTCTGACTAAACTGTGTGGCAAGGTAAAATATATTTCAAGCATACTCTGCCAACCCGTACTGAGGATACCATGCTGGTAAGTAAAAACAACGTGTGCCCAGTTAGGGAAACTATTTCAATGCCCTTCCCCTTTCCTTAGAATTATGTAGGTCCCTTTAATGCTTGGACAATAGGTTTCTTTCCAATACACTGTCAATGTGAGTGAGCTAAATGTGGCTCTCCAGGTGGAACTGTGAAAGGTGTTTCTCAAGAGTGCTTTCCATTAAGCCATACTAGGCCTCTGTAGTCTCATTAAGTATCTGATATTTTTGTTGTTGCAAAAGTAACAAACGTAAATAAAAAACCTGAATAATGGGTTCAAATTGAAGTGCTTCTTGTCGAATGACATTAATAATACACTATTTCAAAATGGAATCCTAAGCAACAGGGCAGATCATCCTTCAGTCATACTGCTAAACTATAAGGAAAAGGTACCTAATCAATCAATCAATCAATCAATCAATCAATCAGAGTACTTGTAAAGCGTGCTACTTAACCGTGAGTTTCCCAAGGCGCCGAGGGGAGGGGGGGTGCTGCTACTGCTCGAAGAGCCAGGTCTTGAGGAGTCTTCTGAAGGCGAGTAGGTCTTGGATCTGCCATATGTGGGTAGGGAGGGTGTTCCAGGTCTTGGCGGCGAGGTAGGAGAAGGATCTGCCGCCGGAGGTTGTTTGTTGGATGCGGGGGACAGCGGCGAGGGCGAGGCTGGCGTAGCGGAGCTGACGGTTGGGGGTATGGAAGCTGAGTCTGCTGTTAAGGTAGGCTGGTCCGGCGTTGTGAACTGCTTTGTGTGCTTAGTGTGACTGACTTAGTGTCAGCCTAGAGCCCTTACTGAATCAGAGCACTGCATAGTAGTGGGAGGTATATTGAAATGTCAATTGGGCTAAGGCTAGTTTGACAAGCCTCAGTCCTTAGCAAAGGGCAAATTCCAGAGTTCTCAAAAAAATAACACACAAAATAGACGGTTTTTCTTACAGACAGTTTCTTACAGTATTTTATTGGGGATTGCTCCACAATCAATCAATCATAGTACAAGTCTTCCATAAAAATCCACTAAATAGTTAAGTATTTACTCCATCACAGAAATAAGCCATCTGCTGAAAAAAGTCAGCATAATGATATCAATATAAACAAGGCAAGTCTTTACATTTTAGTTGTTAATGCCAAATATCATGAATGATTAATATGCCATTGTGTAAGCAGAAGAGCATGTAACCATTACGAGTGAGGGTCAGACAGTACAGGAACAATGACACAATTTACAGCTATATCTACAAACACAATTTTTCCATTGACACAGATTGGCAAAACCCTTTTATACATATGGCCCTTAGTCTTGTAAAATGTAGATGATGCCCAAACACCGGTAATTCAATCTTTTGTCCAGCGTCATCTAATGGGTAAACACGACCAGCATATTTCTGAGTACAGTAGAAAACAATTTACAAGCAACCTGCATTGAGATACATGTAGCACACTAGTCCATTGGGAGACAGTCCAGTAAACAAATCAAAGCAATGTTTGGTGTCAGTAGCAGAGTAATTAGCCACTACAAGTGCACCACTGCTTGGGAACATGCTGCAGTTTGTTACACTTAACAATGAAGCCTTGACTACAATTACTAAATACATTAAAAGTTAAGAAAAAACAACAACATGCACACCATCAAAATGCTACCACGTTTTGAAGGAGGGATTATTCTGCCTTTAGCAGTAACAGAAAGCAAGCATAGGTAAAGCCAATAGTTTTGGTGCTTGTAGGTAGAAATGTGTACCACACAGATATGGAAAAACTGTATAGGCGAGTGAGAGTGTGGATAAGGTGCTGTATGACTGAATGAGGGTGTGTGTGAGTGAGTGTATGAGTTACTGAGAGGTTGTATGAGTGGCTATACGGGAGAGTGAGATTGTAAATGACTGGCTATATGGGTGAATAAGTGTGTGTATGAGGGCATGAGTGCGTGAAAGGGTATATGAGAGGTATGAGTGAGGGAGAGGTTGTATGTGTGCATGTATGGCTAACTGAGTGAGTGCATGAGTGACTATATGGGTAAGTAAGAGGGTATGTGAGTGACTGCATAGGTGAGTCAGTGAATGTGTCAATAATCAATCAGGGAATTTGTAAGGCACACTGCTTACCTGCTAGGGTCTCAAGGCGCTAGGAGGGGGGATATGGGGGGGAGCTGCAGCTAGTGGTCGAAGAGCCAGGCTAGTTTGACAAGCCTCAGTCCTTAGCAAAGGGCAAATTCCAGAGTTCTCAAAAAAATAACACACAAAATAGACGTTTTTTCTTACAGACAGTTTCTTACAGTATTTTATTGGGGATTGCTCCACAATCAATCAATCCAAGTACAAGTCTTTCATAAAAATCCACTAAATAATTAGGTATTTACTCCATCACAGAAATAAGCCATTTGCTGAAAAAAGTCAGCAATATGATAACAATATAAACAAGGCATGTCTTTACATTTTAATTGTTAATGCCAACTATAATGAAGGATTAACATACCATTGTGTAAGCAGAAGAGCATGTAGCCATTACGAGTGAGGGTCAGACAGTACAGGAACAATTACACAATTTACTGCCATATCTACCAACACAATTTTTCCATTGACACAGAATGGGCAAAACCCTTTCCTACATATGGCCCATAGTCTTGTAAAATGTAGATGATGCCCAAACACTGGTAAGTCAATCTTTTAGCCAGCGTCATCGAATGGGTAAACACAACCAGCATATTTCTGAGTACAGTAGAAAACAATTTACAGGCAACCTGCATCGAGATACATGTAACATGTAAATATATTAAAAGTTAATAAAAGGAAGACAACATGCACACCATCAAAATGCTACCACGTTTTGAAGGGGGGATTATTCTGCCTTTAGCAGTAACAGGAAGCAAGCATAGGTAAAGCCAATAGTTTTGGTGCTTGTAGGTAGAAATGTGTACCACACAGATATGGAAAAACTGTATAGGTGAGTGAGAGTGTGGATAAGGTGCTGTATGACTGAATGAGGGTGTGTGTGAGTGAGTGTATGAGTTACTGAGAGGTAAATGACTGGCTATATTGGTGAATAAATGTGTGTATGAGTTCATGAGTACTTGAAAGGGTATATGAGAGGTATGAGTGAGGGAGAGGGTGTATGTGTGCATGTATGGGTAACTGAGTGAGTGCATGAGTGACTATATGGGTAAGTAAGAGGGTATGTGAGTGACTGCATAGGTGAGTCAGTGAATGTGTGTGTGAGTAACTCAATAGATGAAGGAGTGGTGTGTGAGTGGCTGTATGAGTGAGTGAGTGGGTGCACGAGTAACTGTATGGGTATGTGATTGGCTGCATGAGTGGCTGTATGGGTTAGTGAGTGGGTGTGTGAGTGACTGTATTAATGAGTGAGTGGACAAGTATGTGAGTGAGCGAAAGGTTATATGAGTGACTATATGGGTATGTGGGAGGGTGGATAATTGACTGTATGGGTGAATGAGTGGATCCGTGAGTGTCTGTATGGGTGCATGAAAGGGTGTATGAGTGGCTGTATAGGAGAGAGAGTGACTGCATAACTGACTATATGTGTGAGTGAGTGTGCATGACTGACTGTATAGTTGAGTGTATGGGTGTTGACTCTCTGTATAGTTGTGTGAGAGAGTGGATAAGTTGCTATATGACTAAATGAGTGGGTATGTGAGTAAGTGTATGAGTCAGTGAGCAGTTGTATGAGTGGCTATATGGGTAAGTGAGAGGGTGGATGAGTGGTTGCATATGTGAAAAATTGTGTGTTTGTGTGAAAGGGTATATGGTAGTTATGTGAGTGAATGAGAGGATACATGTGTGTGTCTATGGACAAGTGAGTGGGTGCATAAGTGACTATATGGTTAAGACAGTGTGTGGGTGGCTGCATAGATGTGTGAGTGAGTGTGTGAGTGAGTGAATCATTAGATGAGTAGGTGGTGTGCAAGTGGCTGTATGGGTGAGTAAGTGGTTGCATGAGTAGTTGTATAGGTATGTGAGAGGGTATATTATTCTCTTGTGGGTGAGTGAGTGACTGTATCATTATCTATATGGGTGAGTGAAAAGGTGCATGAGTCTGTACATGGGCGAGTGAGTGGTTGTTAAGTGCCTATTTGGGTAACTGAATTGGTGTGTTAGTGTTATATGAGTGAGTTAGTGAGTGAGTGTGTGGGTAACTATATGGGTGAGTGAGTAGCTGCGTGAGAGGGTTTAGGTGTGAGTTTGTGGCAGTGTGACTGGTATATGGATGAGTGAGATGGTGAAGTAGCGCCTATAGAGGTGAGTGAGTGGGTGTTGAGTGGCTGTATAAGTGAGTGTCTGGTTGAAGGAGTGAATGTATGGATAAAGAGTAGGTGCATCTGTGAGTTCATACATGGGTGAGTTAGATTCAGTTGCCAGAGGTCTGCATTGCTATGTCAAAGAAAATATGTCAGTAGCAGTAGGCGTATGTTGATACATCTAAACCCATAGTCTAAAACCTGTTGTTAAAGAAAAAGAATACAAATATCAGTTAGTATTTGTTTTTACAAAATTCAAGAAACATAGGAGTATACATTACTCATGCTGCAAAAGCATATCAGAACATAGTAAAACATTTATTTTTCCTTTTTACTTTTCTCAGCTTTCATATTTTTACACCATAATCGATGTACTATATGAAGATTCACCCTTAAAAAGTGGGGAACAAACAGTTGTATGGATTGTAGAAAAAATCGTATCTGCACAGTACACCGTTGTAAATAAGTGACACTATGGATTGCACTCACTACAATTCATTAATCAGTTTTTTTACCTAGACTTACTACAGTAAAGTAGAGAAATTGACCTTAAAACATTGTACTTTATTATTATACCAGGTACACATCTACTAATAAATATAATCCACAATTGAGTTCTGGAGATCCTTTTCAAAATATGAACCCTTGTTGCCAGAGTAATATGTAGAATGATTATTAGCCACATAGATAAAATACAATAAAAAAAACTTTATACACAAATATTTCTTAGAAGTTTGGTTGAAGACACAAGAGGTGACACATTCAAAGTTTGAAAAGTAGTTTTGCTATCAATTGAAGACTGCTTTGATTCCATTGTCTGTATTGTGTCATTGTGTTGCATTGCAGTGTATTATTAGAGAGTGTAGAATCCACATGGTATACTAACCCCTTCACTGCGCATGACGACCCACCATCATGCATCACAATGTGCGTTTGCGGGGGACCAGGGGCCATTCAAATCCTGCCCACTATTTAAATCACCCAAACAGGGCGAAAATATGCGCAGCGCTGAAGGGGTTAACTACTTTGTGTAGTACAAAAGCATTGCTGAATATTGGACAACGTTTTGTAGACATCAACCCTGATAGACCAAATGATGTCTAAAACACTGGTGATCCATGTACAAGAAAGATTGTATATTACTTTTACCAAAAAATACTTCTTAGAACTTTGTTTAAAGAACTAAGAGGTTTGAATATCATAGCTTGAAATGCAATTTTGGTTTCAATTTCAGGTTGCTGTCATTGCGTTCCATCCATACAATTTCACTCTTTAAATAGACAATGGAGTGTCCAGATGTTACATTAACTCCTTCAAGAAAGTTAATATATGTAGTAGTATAAGTTCTTCCAGAAATTGATATTTGTGCAGCTTTGTAGTTTGCAGTTTGGGTTTCCAGTTTAGATCCATCAGCTTTGCATTGTTTAACTTTAATATAAGGTATTTCCCAATGCTTTGTACAAGCAATCTATACATTATATTTGATCTCCAAATTGGGCACGGCATATTTTGTTTTGTGTTTTTAATCAATCTGTCGAAAGTCACAATTTTGCAATTTGGTACTGTTAAGTACACAAATCACTCAAAATGTATATCAGTGGAGGATGTAAAAGAGCAATCTTCACAGTCATGGTTCCATTTAAAACTCAGTCCAAATAAGTCATCAATATGTATTCCTTCTTCTTCTAAAACTCCAAGCATCACCATTATCCATTCTTGTGCATTTTGTGGCCTTTTGAGAGTAAACATTAGTGATCTCCTACATATATCTAAAAGGTCTCAAATACCAGAAACAGAATGTAATACAGTTCTGTCACTAGTATACATTGGAGAAAATAATACAGTGCAGAACGCAATCCCAATCTTTTTTCCTTCAATTTGATGTTCAAGATGTGGCAAATGAAATTCTACATTAAGAAAAACATTTACATTTGCATAGCAGTTGACACCTCAATTGTTTTCCAACTGATATCCTACAAAATCTAACTCTTTTTCCAGTTCTATCTTCTTAACGCCTTCTAGCATGTGTGGGTTTGTTTTATCTTCTTGGTCATCAGTCAACTGTTTTGTAAGCTTCCGCTCTAGGTAGATTACCCGTTTCTCATAAATAGGGTACTTACTTAAATGAGGTGCGGTAGACTTCTTAACAGATTGTACTCTCTTACACAGCTTACTTCAGTACTAACTTTCTTTTCATAAAATTCAAATAAAACCAAAATGGATAATGTTCTAACTCAGGATAATGCTACATACGAGATACCTTCTTTAAATACAGTACTTCAATATTAATAAAGTCTGTGTCCACACTTAAACCTTGAGATTTGTGGAGAGTTACAGCATATGCTAGAGAGACTGGGAACTGTTGCTGTTGCACATGTAAGTCCTTCAAAAGCAAACAACGTAAAATAAATCTAATAAAATATTATGGCTAAGTATTCAACATCATCCCTATTTGGACAATTAATGAAATCAATCACTTTGCCCATAGCACCATTTACTAAGCCTTCATCTACATTTAAATTACACCGCTAAATTATTCAAGATGTTTTTCTTACATGTGAACACTTTTCTAATCCTGCAGTCCTCGAGACAGACTTCACTAAAGCATCCATTTTTTTCTTGTAGTTTCTCAGTTAGTAGTATAGTTACACCCTGGTAGTCCATTTTATCGATAGCAGTAATTTGCTAAATATCTTCTTCATCCAACTCCAGTAATTATTTGTTGAAGTTCAAGCACTCTTGTAGAGTAAGCAGATTGTGGATTTCTGTTTTTCAATGAAATTGTATATTAGTTGTGCTGTTGTTTTTGCAGATGAAAATAGATTTTTTGGTAAGCTGGTTTTCCAAAGCACATTTGCCCTCCTTTGAGAGACGCTCTACTCTAATGTTCTTCAGGATATCTCTGTTTTACACATCAGATGCTTGAAGCATATTCTTCACTAGTTCCTTGTATTCAAAGTTTAACCAAATATCTACCTTGCCAATACTTCCAAACTAATTTCAAGCTTCATGATGGAAAAGTGACTTGAAAAGAGCCCTCCCTTTCCTGGGGGTGAGTTGCAGTAGATCACTGAAGACAATTAAATGCTTTGCTCTAAAGAGCATGTCATACTCTGTTTTAAAAATATAATGCATTCTTAAGTGTACGAAGAAAAGTATTAAGTTCGAAAACATGCTCACCTCATTGATGATCAAAAACGTCAGTTTCTTTAATACTCTTGATACCTCATGACGAGCTTCACCAGATAACCTCTGGTATTCCAGCTTATTGTCATGTTCGACAAGTAGCATAAGTTGTCAGTGTAAAGTAATTCAATTAATGGTGTGTGCAGCTAATCCAGTTTGTGCTTTTACTACACATGATGAATCCATACAACTGCCAAATCCAAGTATCACCTATTTCCTTCTACTTTTCTGTCTCAATTCTATTGTATCTGTTGTGTTGAATAAATTCATAAAGGCACATGTTCTAGATGTGGACTCTTTCTTGGATAGCACGTATATCCATTATCCAACATGTTTGTCTTCACAAGGTCTATACTTTCTATCTCAAACTCCGCTAGATACTGAATTCTAAAAAAAAGACTTTAACACTCTATTCTATGTACTTGCTAGGCCTAGACATACCCAAACAATTCCCCTTGACACTGAGAACAAACTAACTGAGCTCAGACGGTCACTGCACTCATAGGAGCCCATCTCTTTATGGGAAAACATTTTCAAGCTGAACATGTGCAATTTCTTGGATAGAATGTTTTCTGCCGATATCTCCCCCACTTCTCCTTCATCTCTGTCTTCTCTGATTTTATAATGTATGAAGTGACATACTGAGCAACAGTGACGGAGTTACCTGCAACAAACTGTAGATGGATATTTACATTCCACATCTTCAGAATCACAGGGTTGTAGTTATTTATGTATTTGGAGGTCTCTGTTTTTCTCAGGTTGTTCTCAGGTTGTGAGTGTTTATTTGTGATTTCCATGTTAATGTAATGTATGTCTGACTGCATACAAAAAATAGTTCACTCATCCTTGTGAAATCACAGGTGTGGAAATCCAAATCGACATCTTGTGTAAAATTTCCCTTTGCATCTGTATTTCCGAAGACAGTATTTCATAACATCTATGAGTTTGAAACTGTAGAACTTGTTCTCTCAACCCATTCTCACCACGGTCATTAGGGATGGCACATGTCAACATACGGATGTATGACGGTACAACGCGGTATAAAACACCGCAGACCATCACAACACATGTTTTACAACACAAGTCGTTACAACGACTTTCGTTGGAGGGCGCTGGACTTCGGAGTAGTATAATTTACTATTCCAACTCCAGTCTACATACAGTAGGGAAGGTGTTGGATAGTAAATTATACTATTCCTTGTCCTAGAGCGCCCTCCAGCGCAAGTCGTGGTAACGACTTGCGTTGTGAAACCCGCATTGTAATGGCACTGCGGTGTCATTACTGCGTGTAAAGGATGTTCCCCCAACATACTGTTGAATGGAAGACATCAGAGATTGATTACTGCCTTTTCCAAATGTTGGCGCATCCTTTATCCATAACAGCATGTGAATGTGAGGAGCACCTCTTGCTTGGTACTGCTTCTGCCAAAGACATCTGTAACTTTACTAAGAGGAGGATTAGTTTTGTTGGAGATGAAAGACTTTATAGTTTGGAACTTGTGGTTAAAATATCTGAAAACATTTGCTGGATCTGTGGAGTAAGGTTCTCCTGTGTTCACTTTGAAGTGGTTCATGTTTGAGTTTGCTTCTTGCACAAATTCAGGTCATCCAGTCGTACTGCGCACAACTAAATTTCAGAAACCAAGTAGGTGCACCTAGATTCCTCAACATACATTTCAGTTCTTCGTGACATTGATATCAATTTTCGTTAGTATCACATTGGCATGCCATCAGATTGATCAAGTTGGATTCCAAGTTTTTGTCTTTCCCATGAACTTTGTCAATGAATTGCTCTGCAGACATATTTTGAAGATTAACTCCTGTTTTTAGTGTATGGTTAACGGCACACGAAGGTCCAGCCAAGGCATTCTGAAATAGAAGATGTAATATATGGGGAATGCGCAGTCAAAATCTTAGATCTGAGTATAATCTTGTTGACCGGTATTCAGCTGCTGGTATCATGAATAGTGCGGTTATCAAAGTGGCCACCTTTTCCAGTAGGAAACAAGTGTGGAAAACAGCGAGCTTCTAAACTTTATTTATTTATTTATTTGTTTATTTATTGCATTTGTAATGCGCGCAGCTACCCACAAAGGGTTTCCCGGCGCCGAGACATTATAGATGAGCAAAAAGGTATGGAAGAGAAAAGTGGACAATTCATTTCTCAAAAAGCCAGGTCTTAATGTTTCTTCTGAATCTTGCATAATAGTCCTCTTTACGGATGTGAGAAGGGAGTGAGTTCCATAGGGTGGGCCCAAGATGGGAGAAGGACCTCCCTCCCATTCTTGCCAGTTTAACTCTGGGCACCCCGAAGTTGGCTGCTGATAGGGAGCGCAGATTTCGAGTCGGAAGGTAGGGACTGGCTAGCTCTTGCAAATATTTAGGTGCCGTACCAGCTTTGATCCTGAACATGTAGCTCAGGGCTTTGAACCTAACCCGGTTCTCGACCCTGAGCCAGTGAAGTTCACTAAGGTGTTTCGATACACTGGCGGTTTTCGGGATTTTACACAGTAATCTTGCTGCGCAATTTTGGACAAGTTGCAGGCGTCTTAGGACCGCCTGATATAAGCCCAGGTAAAGAATGTTGCCGTAGTCAAGCCGGGATGTAATGAGTGCATTAACTACGGTCTTCTGGGTAGCAGGGGGCAGCATCCACAAGATTTTACGCAGCCATTTCATGATGGTAAAGCATAGGCCAACGACTTTATTTGCTTGTTGTTTCATAGAAAGTGCGTTGTCGATAGTAACCCCCAAATTTCTAACTTGAGTGGCTGGTGTGGGGAGGTTGCCTAAGATGGGCGGCCAGTGGGAAGAACTCCATAAATCTTTGTTTTTTCCCAAAAGGAGAATCTCAGTTTTTTCCCCATTAAGCTTCAGCTGGTTGTTAGACATCCAGCCGAAGATTTCTTGGAGACCGAGTTTTAGTGGGGAAGGGGCAAGGGGATCGGATTTTGATAATGAAAAAATAATTTGCGAATCATCCGCATAAGTCATTAAGGAGAGTCCAGACCTTTCTGCTAGATCAGCCAGTGGGCGAAGGTAGAGGTTAAAAAACAAAGAGCTCAAAATCGAGCCCTGGGGCACTCCATGTGGGGCACTAAAAGTATCAGAACATGCGAGGGTAGAAGCAATCTGAAACGTGCGTTGTGAGAGGAAGGGCCCAATCCATTTCAATGCTGCACCTCCGATACCATTTCTCCTGAGCGTAGCCAGTAGATTATTGTGAGAAATGGTATCAAAGGCCGCACTCAGATCCAGCTGAATGAGTGCGACCATTTGGCCATCATCCAGGAGTTTCCTAATCCTCTCAGTTACTCCTAGAAGAGCAGTTTCGGTGGAGTAGCCTGCCCTGAAACCTGATTGAGAGGGGTGTAGGAGGGAATTGTCTTCAGTGAAAGTGGTGAGGGCAGAATGGATGTGCCTCTCAAGGATCTTAGAAAAGACCGGGAGAAGAGATATGGGCCGATAGTTAGCTAAGATCTCGGGATTGGCAGTTGTTTTTTTTAATAATGGGCTGACCATGGCATGTTTCCACAGGGAGGGAACCGTAGAGAGTTGGAGGGAAGAATTAAGCATGTCGGCAATGATGCTTAGGGAAGGATTGTCCAGTTGATTTAAGACACTAATGGGAATCGGATCATGAGGGGAGCCTGACTTGATGGATTTGAGGAGGGACCTCAGAGTCTCGAGGGTAATAGAAGGCCAGTGTTCCAACATACATCCTTCTGTTCTCACAGGAGTGGAAACTTCTTCTTGTGGGATGTTGACTGGGATATTCTTATTGACGTCAATAATGATTTTCTCAATTTTTTCAGTGAATGGCTGGTGTGGGGAGGTTGCCTAAGATGGGCGGCCAGTGGGAAGAACTCCATAAATCTTTGTTTTTTCCCAAAAGGAGAATCTCAGTTTTTTCCCCATTAAGCTTCAGCTGGTTGTTAGACATCCAGCCGAAGATTTCTTGGAGACCGAGTTTTAGTGGGGAAGGGGCAAGGGGATCGGATTTTGATAATGAAAAAATAATTTGCGAATCATCCGCATAAGTCATTAAGGAGAGTCCAGACCTTTCTGCTAGATCAGCCAGTGGGCGAAGGTAGAGGTTAAAAAACAAAGAGCTCAAAATCGAGCCCTGGGGCACTCCATGTGGGGCACTAAACGTATCAGAACATGCGAGGGTAGAAGCAATCTGAAACGTGCGTTGTGAGAGGAAGGGCCCAATCCATTCCAATGCTGCACCTCCGATACCATTTCTCCTGAGCGTAGCCAGTAGATTATTGTGAGAAATGGTATCAAAGGCCGCACTCAGATCCAGCTGAATGAGTGCGACCATTTGGCCATCATCCAGGAGTTTCCTAATCCTCTCAGTTACTCCTAGAAGAGCAGTTTCGGTGGAGTAGCCTGCCCTGAAACCTGATTGAGAGGGGTGTAGGAGGGAATTGTCTTCAGTGAAAGTGGTGAGGGCAGAATGGATGTGCCTCTCAAGGATCTTAGAAAAGACCGGGAGAAGAGATATGGGCCGATAGTTAGCTAAGATCTCGGGATTGGCAGTTGTTTTTTTTAATAATGGGCTGACCATGGCATGTTTCCACAGGGAGGGAACCGTAGAGAGTTGGAGGGAAGAATTAAGCATGTCGGCAATGATGCTTAGGGAAGGATTGTCCAGTTGATTTAAGACACTAATGGGAATCGGATCATGAGGGGAGCCTGACTTGATGGATTTGAGGAGGGACCTCAGAGTCTCGAGGGTAATAGAAGGCCAGTGTTCCAACATACATCCTTCTGTTCTCACAGGAGTGGAAACTTCTTCTTGTGGGATGTTGACTGGGATATTCTTATTGACGTCAATAATGATTTTCTCAATTTTTTCAGTGAAATAAACGGCCAGATCTTGGCATTGTTGAGTGTTTAGTGGGCGAGCCGCAGCAATAGATTTTCCCCCGCCAATTCCTTGACGGTATTAAAAAGCGTCCGAGCCATATTGGGAGCTGAGTAAATAGTATTTGCTACGTAGAGGGCTTTGGCTTTGATGCAGGCAGTGTGGTAAATATTCCTAGCTTTTCGCTATAACTCTTTTTTTATGGGGTCATAGTTTTTCCGTCATTGGCTTTCGAGCGCTTTACACTTAGATTTTTCCGCTGTCAGAGACTCGCTAAACCACGGAGCTGGGGGGGCGATGAATATTACTCTTAAAGTGGGAAGGAGGCAGACAAACATCTGCTGCATTCCCAAGCCACGTGTGAGTTGCATGAGCAATACTTTCCATGTCGTGGCATGGACAGGGGGATTTTTGGCTAGGGTAATATTCAATTCATCAATGTTCAACATTTTCCAGTTTCACATGAAGGTGACTGGACGGACAGGGTATGAATGGGAGAATGCTGGTAATGTGAGGTTAAAAAGATTTAAATGATGATCCGACCAACAAATAGGGGTTGTGTTAAGCCATTTTAGTTCATGCAAATTAGAAAAAATTGGGTCTAAAAGGTGGCCTGCATTGTGAGTGGGGCCTGAATTAAGCAATGTCATATTCAGAGCTGTAAGGTCGTCTAAAAGGTTCATACAGGAGACATTGGCTAAGTCATCAAGATGTAAGTTAAGATCTCCTATCAATGAGAAGTTTTTGGGGGAGAGGTGAAAGGGTGTAATATGGCTTGCTAAATTTGCGGCCCACGAGGTGGCGTTCCCTGGTGGCCGATAAATCAAAAGACCGGAAAATGTAAAATTGGGGTTAAGGTAGATTTTAAAAAACGTGGCTTCACAGTCAGGGATGTCAACTGATTCGAGGCTACACGTGAGATCCCTACAGTAGATGATTGCGATGCCCCCGCCTACTTGCCCAAGTCTGTCCTTTCTAACAATGGCATAATTAGGAGGGAGAGCAGTAGCCACGTCAGGCCCTGCGCCATCATGGAGCCAGGTTTCTGTTAAGAAAATAGCACTGGGTTTCTTATCTAGTAATAAATTGAAAATGTCGAGTTTGTGCTGCGGTAAAGAGCGGCAGTTAACACTGTAGAATATAAACTCAGACATTTTCTGTTTTGGGGGATGGCCCTGTTTGATTGTATCGTCGCTTATCTCTGGATAGGGTTGAAAATCAGTGAGAGTAAGCGCACATTTAGGACAGGAAAGGTTTCCAATGTGAGATGGCAAAAGTGTGGTGCATTCAACATTTTTCCTTGGACGAAGGGCCCTTAGCTGCTCAGAGGTCATCATACCTGTTTTTGAAGGGGCTGATGTAGCATAGTTCTCTGCCCTGTGACCCG
Organism: Lissotriton helveticus; assembly: GCF_964261635.1. Lineage (NCBI taxonomy): Eukaryota > Metazoa > Chordata > Amphibia > Caudata > Salamandridae > Lissotriton > Lissotriton helveticus. The sequence continues at coordinate 1,092,805,041 of NC_136059.1, forward strand.
GCCTGGCCCGGACGGGCCCAGACGGGCTGGTCTTAGGCTTGTCTTTGGCGCGGGTTCGGCGCGGGCGCTGCGCGTCATAGAGGGCATCTGGTTTATGTAGAGGACGGGCTAGTCATCAGCTCCGCCTCTACACACTCGCCCAATCAGTACCTGCCCCGGCCTGGAAGCCGGAAGAAGGTCCTGCCCTGCACCCTCTATCGCCGCAGTGAGTCTAAAAATTATTTTCGTTATGCAGCGCAGGTCCAAACTAGAAGCATAAAAATCAGGGGCTTAGCAGTGCAATTGTAATTCATTCACACAGCAAAGATTCGTTATTCCACAAAGCGCTTCACCATACAAACAATTCGCGCAGCGAATGTCATCAGGGAGAGCAGGAAAAATTAATGGGCTTATGTAGAGGACGGGCTAGTCATCAGCTCCGCCTCTATAGGCTCGCCCAATCAGTGCCTGCCCCGGCCTGGAAGCCGGAAGAAGGTCCTGCCCTGCACCCTCCACACAAACAAGCCTAGCGCTTGCAGTGGAAACGGGGCCACAGGGGTAACGAGTGCCTCAATGGTGAGTGGGTGCAAATATAATTAAAAGGCCAACACACAGTGCAATTTTAAAATCAATCACCGCAGTGAGTCTCAAAATTATTTTCACGCTCTAACATAGATCGTTATGCAGCGCAGGTCCAAACTAGACTTTATTCTTCACACACTCATAGGAGCTCCTTTTGCTTGCTTCATTTGAAACAGATCAATAGCACAAACAATGACTTCTTTAGAATGGAGAGGACGAATGCTGTAGTGTTCCTAAATCTCTTCTGATCAGGAACAATCCACTTTTTCAATCTGTCCACTTGATGGTAATGTCCCATCCACTTCATACGTTACATCTCGAACAACATCGACATTTTTATATCAAACATTATTTTGTACCAGGTATAATGTCACTTCTTTTTAGTTAACTAACTTCTACTGACTCTTGGCAGATTAGTTTACTCTTTGTAGACACACCATTGACTAGAATGACAACTGGCTCATGATCCTACCTAAGTACACCAACAGTTTCTATATTCGGTTTACAATCTAAAGGTAAGTAGACAAGTCTGAAGGTCAGTTGGTGATAGCTTACCTTTCTTTGGTTCCATACAAAGTATATCCTGGAATAGATTCTAATTCTAACTTGTTATGTACTGCTCTTGCTGACATCCTATTATTTTGTAACATATCCTAGCAGTACCTACGTAAAATTTGTTGTGTTCACAAATCAAAGTGTTCTTCTACAAATAAATATACTGCAATTATTGCCACTTATCATTGTTCTATTGTTCCCTTTTTGAATATAGCTAAACAATGTGAGTTCAGCTTTTGTAGTGAGTGTGTCAACAAAAAAGAACAAACACAGTTTGGTTTCTCAGAAGAAACTGTGTTAAATGTCCTAAAATCATCTGCAAAGGTATCAAAACTAATATCTGTACTCTGTTCCTCTGCTCCTTCACATGTCATTACCTGTATTCCCCTATACTCCTGTTCAGGACCAAAGAGATGAAACTGAATATCTTCACAAACGTTTTATACATCTGCTACTGCACCATGCAAAACAGCTCTAATAATTTCTCCTAAACACAGGGTAGGAGTTTTGACACATTAAAGCCCCTAACTAAATTCTGCATTTTAGAGTGACGAACAGCCAACATTCTAAAATGATGAAAGTTGCTTTGGCAGACGCTCTTTGATAGACATGCTGGCCAATATCGCTGTAAATTTGTGTACTTCCTTATTTTATATGGATCTAATCCTTGCAAAATCTTAATTTTCTGTTTCCGATTTTTGCTTGGAAACTTACGTAGGAAAGTTCTAAATATATCAATTGATTCCTGCTCAACACTGCAAATACTGCTGCAGTTCCATTTGAATACAGAGGCCTGCCTATGCCTCCCTTGTACCTCTTCAGCTATCACTTCTTCAACATTCCTAGGAACTACCTACTCTTTTGGAATGGGAGTTCCATCCTTCACCTTATAACAACAACCACTTGTTTCAACTGCATGCATTAATGTGTTATCTTGAAAGTAGATTTCTTCATTAAAGAAAGGCTCAGTACTGGAAATATGCTTCCATTCGCTATTGAATATTTTGCAAAAATTTTAGTTATTAACCACTTTTTCTGACTTTTCTTCTGTACACAGGACACTCTTTTATCCAGTGTTCTAATTCTGTTTAATATTAAGATAAAGAGTTTACACTTCAAGGCAAATGCTTTGTCTACTATATCTTATATGTGTTATTTTTTTGTAAGCTGCTGTTCTTCTCTTACTCTACTTTATATTTCTTTGTAAATTTTGTATTAGCCTACTTCTAAACATTCTTCCTCTATTGTCTTTGTATTGTTTCTGCCCTACTTTTACATGACTTATTTTTTCAATACCTTTCAATTTTCAAAATGAATTTGCTTCTGAGTTCATGGTAAAGCTTTGTTTTTATTCATGTCATTTTCCACATTTCTTATTCTTCTTAAGAATAATTCAAGAAACTCTTTAGTTCTCTTACTAGCAGATTTGTTTTCCGTTGTACTTTCTGTGCACCATCTTGTTTTTTGCTATGAGTTGTTTGGACGTAGTACTGTTACTTTTGTGCTTTTCTCTACTGCTCCTTTTTGTCATCTTACATTTTCCTTTAGCAACAGAAGTAGATATCTGAAAAGAAAATATAGAATATATTTTACATTTTATACTGCAAATTACTAAATACATGTATAATTCATATTGTCAGTAGTTTATTCCATTATGCAAATATAAAATAAAAGACTCCTACTTTCTGACTATTCAATTGTTTCACCTTCTAAACACATCACATCATACCATATACTACCCACAGCTTTTCTTAGGAGTCACTTATATGTAGAAAAAGAGGAGTTTAAAGCTTGGCAAAGAGTTTTGAATGTGAAGACAAGAGATTACTTTACTTTAAGATGACAGAGTCCCTAAAGTCTCCAAGGGAACTTTTTACCGTGATCAACTCTCTTCTGGCCACCTCAGCCTCTGCTTATATTGATGTTTCACAGGGTCTTTGTGATAAAATGGCATGCTTTTTTCAAGATAAAATTAAGGAACTACATTCCTCCTTGGAGACCCTCAATACTGGAGGATCCAGTATAGATCCTCCTCTAGATTCCCCGGTTGGGGATCAATGTGCAGCACCGGGGGAAGAAGTCTGTTTTTGGTCCTTCCCTCCTCTTCTTCAAGAGGATACAGAGTGGATGTTAAATGGAATCAAGTCTGGTTCCCCGCTGGAGCCCTGCCCTTTGGAAATTTTGAAGTTGGGAAGAGAGGTTATTGATCCTCATCTGACCACACTGCTTAATACTCTCATTACATGTGGGCAGTATCCCATCACATGGAAAACTGCAGTAGTTAAACCCCTCTTAAAAAGCCCTCTTTGGATCAGCTGAATTAAAAAATTACCGGCACATCTCCCTACTACCTGTACCAGCGAAAATCCTGGAAAAGCATCTGAACTTCTATCTCAGTGCATACCTGGAGGAACATCAATTGCTGGCAGCATGGATTCAGGGGAGAGCACAGTACTGAGACTGCATTAACCTCCGTACTCAATAACATCAGAAGTCATGTGAATGCCGGTCACAGGACTTTGCTTATCCTTCTGGACCTTACAGCAGCCTTCGATACCATCTCTCCTCTAAGATTGGTTGGGAGGCTTAGAGAATTTGGGATTAAGGGCCTTGCAGACCGGTCAAGATGGGCCAATTCTATTCAGCTCCCAATCCATTGTTCTATGGAGCCCCTCAGGGGTCCTCATTGAGCCCGACCCTTTTCAATATCTATGTGGCCCCTCTCGCCGGGGTGGTAAGTTCATTTGGGCCAGAAGTGTTATTTTATGCTGATGACACTCAAATGATGGTCTCTATCACTGACAGTGTGGAAGCATCAGCAGCAAATTTTAAAAACTGCATGCAGGCAGTGGCCTCTTGGATGGTAGAGAACTATTTAAAACTCAATGGGGAAAAAACTGAGGTTTTAATGTTTGGAAACCATCAGGACATTTGGTCTGCCGCCTGGTGACCAGACACACTTGGTCCTTACCCCTGCCCTGGTCTCAGTGCCAACAACTTGGGCATCATAATTGACAACTGTCTTTCCTTGGGCCTCCAAATCAATAGGACAGTCTCTACCTGCTTTGGGATAATAAGGATTCGCAGAAAGATCTCTCAATTTCTTTCCTTCTCTGCCCTAAAACAGGCCACTGTTGCCCGTGTGTTGTCTAAATTAGAGCATTGTATTGCCCTTTATCTGGGTAATCAACTTCAGCTTGCGCAAAATGCTGCTGCCAGGCTGGTGATGGGGTTTCCCAAATATCACTCAGTCTCGGCCACTATCAGGAATCTGCACTGGCTTCCGCTTGATTGGAGAATTGTATTCAAAGCCCTCTACTTGGTTTATAAGGCTTTCTACATCACAGGGTCAGACATCATTAGGAAACTTTTTCAGAGATATGTCCTCACCAAGCAGTTAAGATCGGCTAGTAAGAACTTGCTGATAGTCCCTAGTTTTAGTAAAGCTAGGTGGGGAGGTAGAGCCTTCTCTGTTTCTAAGGCCAAACATTGGAACTCCCTCCCTCTTTCAATCTCGGGTCTGTACTCTCACTCTCTCTATCACTAAGCCTTGAAGACCTGGCTTTTTACTCTCTCTACTCTGTAAGCTGTGTATATATGTGCACTTTTGTTCTCAGCTCTGTTGACCTCTTTCCACAGTGCCTTGATGCCCCTGGGCTAAGTTTGCACTTTATAAAGCTTATAGTCATTAATTCATTAATTCAAGACTACACACACACTCCACTAGTAGCAGGAGTGAAACATGTTTAAAGGCCTACTGTTCTAGATCACTTTTAGTACCAGTTGTTCCGTACATATGTAACCAAGTGGCTCAGTGTGTGTAGGTGTCTCATTGTTTATGCAAGTAAATATGTTGATATATGTCTGAGTCTTACGTCTTATATAATATTGTGTATTACTTCCTGGAGCACCTCTATGGTAGGTATAGAGGTAATTGTAGAACTCTATCTTGTGCTCTAGAATGATAGAATGGTAGGTATGTAATAGGGCTCTGTATGATTATTATCTGCTGGGAGACCGTTCGTGTTGGATGCTATCTTTCCAGCAGGGGTTGGACTAAAGGAACTCTTATTCTACTAAACTTCTTGCACGTGACCATTCTTTGAAGAATGCTACATTGTTTTGGTGACAATTGATGGTGTTTAAACCCCTGCTTGCACTTCGTGTGGCTACCTGTCAATGCTTCAATGGTTCTATCTACTGCATGTGTTTTGGAGTGCTTCCAGCACAAACTTTGAGTATGTTGCCATGGAAGACTACAGTGAGGGAACTCCGCCCACTGCGCGTAAGTTTAAAAGCCCTCTTTTGCTTTCGATTCTTAGTAAAGCGCCTACAGCATTACTTTCAAATTGGTGTTTACTTTCAAACTGCTGTGCCGTTGCGATCTGAGCCGCTCTCCCTGGAACATTAGACATTGCAGTGCCGTGAGTGCTCTGCACAAGTTGTACGCGTGACAACTCATTAGTCCACCGTCAACCCGGCCCGTCAAACCTGATGTCGAGCACAGCTGACGAGGTCCCATTGCGTGACCATAAATGCAGCCATCTTTGATTAATCTCAAACTCCTGAGTTTCATTCCAACGCATCTACTGTTTTGTCAGCCCTTTAAAAAAACAGAGTACAGTGCCGCAAAGCAAAGGACACTGAACATTACAGTAAGAAGAGATGTTTTATTCCTGCTCATTTTCGTTGTTCAGATTTGTTTTTTTAAATATTTTGCTTATATTGTTTTCTACCATTGACTGTGTTATCACCTCGAAACTTGTGATGGAAGGAAATTCTGCTAGCACATCATCAGTCACAACTAATCCTTCAGGTGCAATACATGTCACCATAAACCTCAATACTCCTGGTGAACCTACAGTAAAGTGGCAAGAGTGGAAATAATATGTTATTAATTATATTGCTACCCTGGAGGACATTGGTTGCGTCATGTCACCAGAAAGAAAAAAAATGCATATTAATGCATTGTTTAGGGCCTGAGGGTCTCAGGGTGTATTCTCAAATGCAAAAAGTTTAAAGAGCAGGTGACTTTGACATATTTAAATGTGCTATTAAAGACGTAGATGATCATTATTCGCCTGCTGTGTGTGTTGCAGTTTGCAGGCATGCGTTTTACAAACTTAAACAAGATTCTAGTGAGTCATTGAAGACTATGTTTCTGTACTTAAGCAATTGGCCAGTAAATGCCGATTAAGATCTTTACACGATGAATTGATCAGAGATCAGATTGTTATGTGCACAAAGAATAAGAGCAGTGAAGTCAGGTTATGGATTGAAGTTGAAGCAAGTCTCAAAGAGATCATAACTTTAGTCAAGAAAGCAGAACTTTCTGAAAGATGTGCTAAAACTGTAACTCTGTCAAATGACTCTTCGTCTGTCAACAAGATCAGTGATGGGAGAAGAGAAAAAATCACTACACCCAAGAATCAAAGAATGTATCAGAAACCCAATTCTAAGAAAGAAGGGAACACTTTAGTGAACAGTTCTGGTTTTGTGTGTTTCAAATGTGGTAGTACTTTGCACACTGCCAGGTTAGACAGATGTCCTGCATGATCATCTAAGTGTTTAGAATATGGGATTGCAGGACATTTTGCGAGGGTATGTAGAAAAAAACACAATAAGAAAAATTGAGTAGCGTGTTTAATAGAAAGTGGTTCAGACTTATCAGGAAATGACTCAGACGACTCTCCTGAGAATTCTGGTACCATTTCTACAGAATTGAAGACAAGTGTTGTTCTGAATTTAAATGGAGATAATGGCAACAAACCTATGTGTATAATTTCCTTTGAGGGTATAGTTTTACAAGTAGCAGAAGACTCTGGTTCTCCCTTCACCATCATTGCTCGCTCCATTTGAGAGGACAAGTACGTTTAACACCATAGGCCCTTATTTAGAACCCACCAATGTAAATCCTGAAAGTTTTCTGGGAGAAAGATGATATGCTGGGGTACAGAACTCTTGTATTTGAGTTTAAAGGCAGAAGGGTGTCATGTAAGTTATATGTGGCCACCGATGGACCCTCAATTTTAGAATGGAAGGATCAACGTGCATTGAATATTAATCTTGATCCCAATAGTCCAGAGCAAGTACTAGTCACTTGTGATGCTGAGGAAACAAAAAAATAGGTCTTAAAAGAATTCCAAAGTGTTTTTAGTGGTGAAATTGGAAAACTTGAAGGATTTACACATAAGATCTGTGTCAAGTTCAATGCTGTCCCCAAAATACTTAAAGTACATCACATTCCACTTATGGTGCAGGATGAAGTTAAGTGAGAACTTAAAAAATTAGAAGAGGCCTGTATCATTGAACATGTAGAAGCCTATGAATGGGTTTCACCCATTGTTATTGCAAGGCATGCCAATGGCAATATTGGGATATGTGTTGATTTGAGGTACTTGAATGACAATATCATAGTGGACCAATTTCCCTTACCCAGCCCAGAATTGATGAGATGCTTTCTCTACTATAGGTGTGAAATGGTTTTCGACCATTGATCTCTCCTCTGCATAACACCAGATTTCTCTACACCCTTCTAGCAGAGAATTTACTGCTTTTTGTACACCCTTTGGTTGCTTCAAATTTCGCCGCTTGCCTTTTTAGTTGCCATTTGCGGCAGCAGTATTCCAAAGATTGATGTCTGAATTTTTGGATGATATGCAAGGGATAGTGTTCTTCCAAGATGACATATTAATTATGGGAGCTAATAAAGGGAGAGGTGTGGCGCCGCGGCCAGGGCGACTGACGCTGGAATCTGGGGATCAGGGTTCGATCCCCGGGTCCGGCGGCAGGTTAGCTCAGCACCATGCGACTCTGGGCAATAGCTTGCTTAATCTTCCCGACGGCCCCCAGCGCCTAGAGACCCTAACGGGTGATTGTGCGCTATACAAATGTGGATTATTATTATTATTATAAAAAAGTCCATGATGAACGATTAAGAAAGGTAATCAATATCCTGCAAAGTAAAGGTGTGACAGCGGAATTTTGTAAATGTAAATTCGCGGAAAAGAAAGTTACCTATTTAGGTTATGAGATTAGTGCCTTGGGTATTAGACCAACAACTAGCTTAGTAAGAGCTATCATTGATGCTCTTGTACTAAAGTCTAAGGAAGATCTTAGATCTTTCTTAGAGCTTGCAGAATTTTATGCAAAATTTGTGGAAAAATTTTCTGAAAAAACCCATGCTATGAGATCTTTGCTGAAGTGCAAAATACAATTTGTCTGTTGTGATGTTTGTTGTGATGTTTGTCAATGATCTTTCAAGGAAATAAAAAATGCTATTGGACATGCACCTAATTTACAAGCTTTTGATTCTCTTGCTGGTACTGTTGTCACCACCGATGCTAGCAGAAAAAAATGATTTGGTAAGGTCCTCAACCAACTGAATAGCAAAAATAAAGAAGTGGTGATCGCTTTTGCGTCTCGTTCACTTACCCCCACTGAGGAGAGATACTCAGGGATCGAAAGAGAAACCTTGGCATGTGTGTGGGCACTAGAACATTTCAGGATGTTTTTGTGGGCAGAAAATTTACACTGCACTGTAATCACAAACCCCTCACTAAGTTATTGATTATGGAAGGATGCATTAATGCTACTGCGAGGATTGCTAGACTCTCCATGAGATTGTAAGATTTCATGTATGACATTCAATATGTTCCAGGGGATAAAAATTTCACAGCTGATCTTCTGAGCCAAATATCCTTACCATCGACAGAAGTAGCCAATAGTTCTTGGAATGAATTTTCTGTTGCTAATGTGTCATTGAATAGAGCTCAGGATAGTTTTGGCAAAGAGGAATGGATTGAAGCTGAGAGTCTTGACCATTTATTACTTGAAGTTAAAGAATTGATTGTGAATGGATGGAGTGGCATGGAAAAGAAATCATTGATAGATGAGTACGGAAGTTTCTGGGAGGTGAGTAATGAGCTTCGTATATGTGATTCATTAGTCCTACGTGGAGATAAGATGGTTTATTCTAAAAAGATACGAGAAAAAACGTATTAATTTGTGTCATGAAGGCCATTCAGACGTTACACATACCAAACACTTGCTCAAGGAGCTATATTGGTGGCCCAAAGTTGATAGGAATAGTCATAAATTGGTAGAACATGCACTACGGTTTCGGTAAACCACAGGTGTAGAGTTTTCAAGTGCTTCAGGAGTATCACTCTCTGATCAGTGAGTGTAATTTAGATAAGCAATAGATAGCATCTCCTAGCAAGGAGGTGTCCCCCTGAGCACAGCGTATCCCACTGAATAGTGGGTATAGCAATCTTCAACGCAAATGTAGTAACAATGAAGCAGCGAAGTTGCAGCTTATTGAAGCTGTTTATTCATACTTCTATATTACGACTTCATATCAACAACAATATTCGTCATGTGATGCATTAGACCATCATGCATTTCAAACGTATCCCCCAATGCATTTTGGGCAGTGAAAGCACTTCGTCAGGGGAAAATATCTAAGGAGTAGAAGAAGCAAAGATATTTTGAGGACAAAACAAACAAGAGCTGAAAACCATCACCCTTAACCCGAATGTTTAGACATGAAAATAATCGGTCTTACGAGTAAATGCGCAACTCTTGTGGTAGAACCGCACAAAAATATACAATAATGTGCAAGTTCGCAGTGCTGCAAAACAAAATGCTTACCGTTAAAGTGCTGCCCAAGGGTGAAAAAGTGAACTGTGAAACTTAAACGAGTGCAAAATGATCAATCTATTGTGTGCAATAAAGTTCAATCAGGCGCTGTCGGCTGACCACATCGTGACACTTTGCAATGTGAAAATCATGATAGAAACACGGTTACTATAGGTTGAAGGTCACGCATGTGAAACACAATGTGTATTGTGCTAAAGAATAACTCTTTGCAAGATCATGCCATGAATGAGAAAGTCAAAGTGAACTTACGATATAAACTGATTGTGCAAACGCGTCTTCCTAATAGTGTGTGGTAACCGGAAGGTTTGCAAAGCCTCTGAAGTTGGTGCGCGCGGAAACAGTGAAGAAGGACTAAATAGAGGAACGTTAAGTGTCTGGAAAACAGGTGCCATCTTACAGTAGGTTAAAAGGAGAGAAAAGAAGCTGTACAAAATGTTTAAATAAAAGTGTGTGATTAGGAAATAGTGTGATTAAGAAGCGGGCATGATGAAGGTTGAAAAGTCAAAGTGTATGCTAAAGAAATTGTGTAACTGATAGATGCACAAAATGAAAATTGAAAAATGAAGGTGGAAAAGCCCCAGGCTGAGGTCAAAATTCGGTAAAATTATAGAAACTGGATGCATAAGTAAATGTAAATGTAAATGTATTTCGATTTATATAGCGCACTAATCACCCAGGGGTCTCAAGGCGCTTGCTTAGGGAACCCGTCCTGGTATTCCCCTGTGAGATACCCCGGCAGGGTATTCACAAGGTGAAAGCCAGGCATCCCGCCGCGAGGGGCCGTAGTGGAGACTAAGCAAGCTATTGCCCAGAGTCGCAGAGTGTGATCCCGTGAGTCGAGTAGGCACCGGAGCGAGAATTGTCGAGTCTGTGGAATTTTTGAGCCCGAGACCCGCAGAGGCAGGGAAACGAACCCTGGTCCACGGCTGATCTCAGCTTCCGGGTCTGCCGCCTCTAACCACTGAGCCACGCTTCTCCACAAGTAGCAAAGAGGCGTGAGAAATCAGAATGAAAAGACACAGGAATGCGGTAAAATAAGTAAACATATGAGTCTGCATGCCAACAAGAATAGCACAATAGATGCAAACAATAGCTGCAAAACCTGCAGTGGTGTATTTACAAGGTTCTAATGCGACAATTCATAGAAGGTGGCAATTAAAGGTAATAGAGAAATTCCTTTTTTTTTTTTCTATATTTTTTTATTATTTTCACCTGGTATAAAGTTACAAGTACATTCAGATATAACTTCAAATCAAATTAAACTAGTTCGTCATATACATACATGATCTACTCTTATTTTATAAAATAACATTACTGTACATAAATCAAAACTTAATGTCAATTCAGTTCAATTCTAGTTTCCCCCATATTTTCTCATATTTCTGCAGCGATCTGACACCTCTAAGTTCTGCCAACGTGCGTTCCATGATGTTGATTTCGTTAACCAAATACCACCATTCCAAAGCGTTAGGTGGGTTAGGGCTGACCCAAGCTCTAGCTAAAGTCAATTTGGCACAAGATAATAAAATAGATAATAGCACAGAATGTGGTTGAATTGTAGTGTACATACCTAATATTACCATAGGAGCTGTAATTGGTGTGCTGGTAACATTTTTTATAGCTAAGATTTTTCCCACTTCTTCCCAGAACTCCCCAAGTTTTGGACATGTAAACAACATATGTATTAGGTCTGCTGCATATTGGTCACATTTTGGACACTTGGTTTTTTCTCCCAGATTGTTATTTGAAGCCCATTTAGAGATCTTTTCTGGCGTATAGTATAGCATATATATGGTTCTGTATTGTTGTAGGCGTAGGCTAGAGGATCTTACATTGTGATGGATATTAGTGTACGAGTTGGTTATTTGTTTCCTGTTATATTGATTCCCAGTTTTACCTTCCATTTATTAGCTATTATTTCGTTATCATTCGTTCTTAAATCTGTCAATATCTTATATGCTAAGCTAATAATTGATTTCTCCTTTTTTGAGTTTAGGATATCCCAGATACCCCCACTCGATAAGACTTTGATTCCGTTCTTCCGCACTAGAAAATCATATATTTGCCTATATTTAAACTCATATGTGTCGAGTAGTCCATATATTTGTTTTAAGGTGCGAAAATCCATTATGCCTTGGGATGTATATAAGTCCCCTAATACCTTGATTCCTTTCGATTGCCATCTTCTGGCATCCCCATCACTAAATATGTTAGGTAGTCCTGGATTATCCCATAAAATTAGTTGGGTGTGATATATGTTACTTTTACAGTGGGTTAGTATATCTTTCCAAATCCTTACTAGATCCCGTGCAGTCTTAAATTTCACCCTTTTGTAGAAATTCGGGTCTGTAATGCGAAGTAAAAACTGTTTGGAATTTTCTTTTAAAAGTAAATAATGGTAAAAAAGCAGATTCTCTGGGTCTAATAAGGATCTAATACGCCTTATAAATGAGGCCCAAAAGTAATGTTTTAGATCAGGAAAATTGAGACCGCCCGATCCTGTTTGATTTTTTAACATCTTTAGCGATCTCCTAGCTCTCTTATAACCCCAGATAAAGTTACAGAAAGCGCTGTCTAATTGCTTGAAAAAAAGCCTATCTTGTGCCAAAGGAATTGATCTAAATAGATATAGATATTTCGGTATGATTTTCATTTTTATTAGATTTATTCTGCCGATTAAATTCAGTGGAAGTCGGTGCCATTTTTTTAGATTCGAGGTGGTGGTTTTCATTAGTTTGTTATAATTGATCTTATTTATCTCTCTGACATTTGAGGTAATTTGTACGCCTAAATATGTCGCGGTCTTACAAACTTCGGGCATTATTTGAGAGGGAGCAAAGTTAGCTACTACTTGAGTTTTATGAGTGTTTAATTTGTAGCCAGATACATTGCCGAATTTGGATGCTTCTAGATTGATTGCTTTCAGAGGATCAATAATCTCAGTAGAATAAATGGCTATATCATCCGCGTAAGCAGTTAATTTTAAGCTCTGCCTATTAGTTTTAAAGGGTATTATTTCTGGTTGATTATCCAATGCCTTTAAAAATGGTTCTAATGATAAGGCAAATAATAAGGGAGATAAGGGGCACCCTTGGCGTGTGCCTCTCCGGATTGTAAAGTAATTTGACGTGAGACCGCAATAGCTGATATATGCGGATGGGTTATCATAAAGTGCCTGGATCCCGTTTAGAAAATTTCCGCCGAACCCCATATATCCCAATGTAATAGCTGTACAAAATGTTTAAATAAAAGTGTGTGATTAGGAAATAGTGTGATTAAGAAGCGGGCATGGTGAAGGTTGAAAAGTCAAAGTGTATGCTAAAGAAAGTGTGTAACTGATAGATGCACAAAATGAAAATTGAAAAATGAAGGTGGAAAAGCCCCAGGCTGAGGTCAAAATTCGGTAAAATTATAGAAACTGGATGCATAAGTAGCAAAGAGGCGTGAGAAATCAGAATGAAAAGACACAGGAATGCGGTAAAATAAGTAAACATATGAGTCTGCATGCCAACAAGAATAGCACAATAGATGCAAACAATAGCTGCAAAACCTGCAGTGGTGTATTTACAAGGTTCTAATGCGACAATTCATAGAAGGTGGCAATTAAAGGTAATAGAGAAATTCCATGCGGTCATTGAGTCCGTGTGGTTTTAAGGAGTTCAAGAATCTGATCCAATAGTTCTGGCTGAGTGGTTGTTGTTGTCTCTTCCTTATTGTTTTTCTACAACCTCTAAAATGAGAAATTTCAGTTGACTGATGTTATGATGGCTATCAACGAAATGTTCTGCAACAAATGACTTGAGATTTTTAGTTCGGATACTGCTTTTGTGTTCATGAATCCTGGTTTTAATATTTCGCTCAGTCTTGCCTACGTACACTAGGCCACATGGGCATTTAATCATATAAATAACGTACATTGTGTCACAAGTGACATTGACTTTGAGCTTGATGTTTGTGCCTTTCATGGGGTGTGTTATGATTGAGCCCTTGATGACGTTGTTACAATTGCTGCAGTTGTAACATGGTGTACATCCTTTGAAGTTAGTTTGCATGGTATCTTTGGATTTTGACATGATAAACTCCATAATATTCTTGCCTCTATTGTATGCGAAAATGGGCATGTCATTGAAAATACCTTTACAGTCAGGTTCTGATGCAAGGATGGCAAAAATAGTTGAAAGCTGGTGTCTAAGCCAGAATTCAAAAGTGTTTCTTCTATGGCTTCCAGACCCAAATTATGGTCAGGGAGGATGCCTCCTTGCTAGGACACACTATCCACAGTGGATACAGACATAGAAAGATGCGTCAGATCATGTATCAAGTGTGAGATATCTGATAAGACCTTGAAAACAATCAATCCACCCTTAGGCTCCTCAAAATGTCCATAGCTTCTGTGGGAGTAATTGCGTTGGATATTATGGGACCCATCTCATGGCAAGATGGTTCACAGAAATACATCCTAGTTCTGATGGATACCTTTTCAAGGTGGTTGGAAGTTACAGTTGTGAAAGTTATCAGCACAAGAACAGTAATTTCATTTTTGGATGAGATATTTTTAAGGGGGGCGTTCCCAGCCATAATCCTTTCTGACAATGGGGTGGCAGTTCAAATCTTCTAAAATGAAAAATTATGTATCTGCTTCTGGGATTCAACAATGGTTGACTGCCTTATATCATCCTAGCGGAAATGATATTGTTGAGAGGGTGAACCATAGCATTAAAGGTGTTCTGCAGCTAGCTAATAAAGGTGGTGTGTGTCATTGTATGACAAATTGATGAAAATGATTTAGGCCTACAGGAGTAGAATTCATGGTATAGTTGGTAAAAGTCCGTTTTCATTAATGATAGGCAGAATACCTCATTCCAAAGTTAATCCTGGTTGGATGAAAAGAAGCGAAATGGTTGATTTTGACATAAGTGAGGTCAGGAAATGTATGGAGGAGTCTCAAAAGAAAAACAAATTGTATTATGATCATAAACATCGCACTAGACAAGTTAATTTGTGTGAAGGGCAATGGGTACGGGTTAAAGGTGCAAAAAGAGTTGCTAAAGGTGAAAGCAAATTCAGTGAACACAAGAGAGTAGTTAAAGTCATGAACAGGGATGCCTGGTTACAAAATGGTGAAGTTTGGCATTTTAGTCGACTAGCTACGGTTAGAAATAGGAATGGAAAATTAGAAGCATGTGAAGGTAATACCAGAAATGTTTGGTGGTTGGATGTTTCAGATGTGCCCTAGGATAATTGTTTAAGCCAAGACACCAATGCAAATGAATTTGATGTATATTGAAGAGTGTGTCACTCAAAATACTTACTCCACGTCAAAGGAAACCCTTGGCCAGGACTCACAATGTACAACCAGTACAGATGTACCAATTTGTGATAGTTGTGATACCAAGGTGATAAAAATGTCAAAAGGAAGTATTGTAAAAAAAAATCAAACAAAGGGTTTGGAACTATTTGATTGTAGTTAAGTCAATATCAATATCAAAACAGCTTTTTTTCGGTGTAAAATGAACATCCATTAAAGTATACTTATAAAAACCATTAATAAAATTGATCATCGGTACAAATATACACTTTTAAAATTTCAACTCATTTACAATTAAGGTTTCATAGAGATTCCAGGGGATCATTAATCAAAATATATCAGTGTTCCCAAACAGGAAATAGTGCCACACACAAATATCATATCAGTGTAAGTGTCTGCAGATATTTTACTAATTAATATGATCACTTTTCTCATACAGTAGTACATCTAAGTGTGCTAATTCCTTCCTACGGATTACTGTCCTTAATATAAAACGAAGAACAGTGCAAATAATCTTCATATTGTCCAGACTACCTAGAAAGTTAAACACATTTTTATAAATATACAACCTATTCGTTAAAAAAAGAGGTTTTAAAACAGACTTCCGAATTTCTCTGTATAAAGTACAGAACAATATAAAGTGTAATGTGGACTGGGGGGGTTTTCCATTACATGGGCAATTTGATAAACTATACGGACCCATTTTCTTGTCATGAAAAGCAGTGATGTAGTATATTGGGCCAAATCTTAACCGTGTTAAATAGAATCTGTTTGGCATTTCTTGTCATTATAAGATATGTATGTATACCCTGCACAGAAGGGATTCGACTGTAAGTAGTAACACTAAGTTTATGATTTACCTCATTAGTTCTAATACAGGCCATGTTAATGTTAATAATAGTGGTCATTTGTAGAGCTCACTTACACCGGGTGGCTTCATGGGGCTGACAGGCATTTGATGCTACCAGGATAATCTATTTGTACGTTTGCAGAAACAACCAAGTCTTGAGGAGCTTTCTAAATTGCAGAATGTCAGTGCTGGACCGGATTTCCAAAGGGAAGGAGTGCCAGAGTTTAGGAGAGAGGACCGCACATCTGCAGCCTCCTTGACGTACTCGCTTGAAGGTAGGAATGGTGAGCAATGAGAGATGGGCAGAATGGAGATTTTGTGTCGGAGTATGTCTGAGTATCTGGCTGTTGATAAATGCATAGCTTTTGCCATGCAGGGCTTTAAATACATGGCAACCTGTTTTAAAGGCACAGCGCTGAAAGATAGGGAGCCAATGTAATTTCCTTAGCATGGGCGTGACTGGTTGCCATCTTGGTTGTCGAAAGACCAACCGTGCTGCCTGATTTTGAACCAGCTGCAGTTGTTTAAACATATAGAGTGGCATTCCCAGGTATACCGAATTGGCATAATCCCAATGTGACAAAACGGTGACAATTATAATCTGGATCAGAGCATCATGGGTAAAGAAGCGATGTACCTTCCTGATCTTACGCAGCTGGAAGAAACACTTAGAGATCACTGTGCCAACCTGAGACTTCAGTGTGAGTTAGTTGTTGAGGGAGACTCCGAATGTTTTGGCTGAGATAGAAGGGGAAGGTGAAGAACCCAGCTCTGGTGGCCAGTTGTGAGGGCCCCAGAACTTATGGCTGTCCCCGGTCAAAACGAGCTCTGTCTTTCACGGGTTTAATTTAAGGTGATTATGATCGATCCACTGTTGTATATATAACATTGTTGCCTGAAAATCCTCAACAGAGCTGTGAGAATCAACTATCTTAAAGACCAACTGTAAGTCGTCCGCATAATTGAAGACTGTCAACTTTCTTTCCTTCAGGGATTGAATCAGAAGGGAGATGTAGAGATTGAATAAGTTAGGGGAAAGTCCCGAGCCCTGTGGAACTCCACATGTAATGTTACGTGGGGGAGCCAAGAAGAGCCCTTGGCGACCGCCTGAGACCTATCATCTAGAAATGAGGTGAGCCAGCGGGCAGCAACGCCTTGAATGCCACCAAGTTTTTTGTCGACCAAAATAGCATGGTTGACCGTGTCGAAGGCAGCAGATAGATCTAGTAGTACCAGTGCTTGAGGGGAACCCTTATCAGCATGGTCCTGGAGAATATCCAGGACTGCCAAAATGACAGTTTCGGTAGAATGGGCCGGCCTAAACCCTGCCTGGTGAGGATCAAGGTATTTGGATTCCTCCAGAAAACTAGAGAGACTATTGGCTACATGGACCTCCAATATCTTTGCAAAAAACGGGAGCAGGGAGATCGGACGGTAATTAGATAGAAGCGTGGGATCAGCTACTGGTTTCTTTAGCTGAGGTACCACGATGGCTTTCTTCAAAGCCATAGGGACTTGGCCTAATAAGAGAGAGAAACATTTGAGGGGGCAAGTACAGGGCCTGGTAGGGCTGAGAGACAGTC
Organism: Lissotriton helveticus; assembly: GCF_964261635.1. Classification (NCBI taxonomy): domain Eukaryota; kingdom Metazoa; phylum Chordata; class Amphibia; order Caudata; family Salamandridae; genus Lissotriton; species Lissotriton helveticus. The sequence continues at coordinate 1,092,822,559 of NC_136059.1, forward strand.
TTTGAGTATGTGGGGCGGGCAACAGTCAGAGGGGGCGCCTGATTTAACCTTCTCTAAAAGTTTTTGGAAGGTTTCAGTATTAATACTAGGAAAGTGACTTAACGTATTGTTATTTTTGACCAAAGCAGAGGGACTGGGAATGAGTGGATGCTTGGGGATGTTGGCCTTAATAGCAGTGATTTTATCGATGAAATAGTCATTGAGGGAATTACACAGTGCCTGAGATGGTAAAGCCTTCAGTAGAATTCTCTCTGGATTAGAAAGTTCATTAGCTATATTGAATATTTCTTTGGAATTTTTATTGGAGTTAATTATGCTTGTAGAGAAATGGCTAGCTTTGGCTGTCAAAATGCATTTCCTATTTCTTTCCTAGCAGCAATATAAGTGAGTTCTTTATCCGGGCAGTATTTTGATCGCCACTGTCTCTCCAATTGGTAGAGCGACAATTTCAGGCTTTTAAGCTCAGCGGAGAACCATTTTGGTGCTTCAGTACGACGGGCTGAATTTAGCCTATTAAGGAGAGCATGCTTATCGCTGACGTTCAATAGCCATTTGGAGACGTTCGATTCTGTAGCCTCAATGTCTGTCCCCCGGGACGGGGCAGTGTCAGATAGCGCACAAAGAAAATCATCTCTATTTGCAGTGTTTCATTTACTAGCAAGGCCACCTTTGGTTGTGCTAGGTTTCTTAATGGGCGGAAATCTAAGTATAAATTCCAGCAAGTGATGATCAGACCACGTGCATGGAGCAATGATAGGAGTGGAAGTGGTCATGCCTTTCGTCCAGACTTGGTCCAAAATGTGCCCTTTCTGGTGGGTAGGGGACAGGACCTGTTGAGTGATGTTTAAATTCATGAGAAGGTCAGTCATTTCAGCCGAATGTGGTCCTTCGTGGGGGTCTTTGTACCAGTAATTGAAATCTCCCACAAGCAGGACCTTAGCGTGATCAGTTACAAGTTTCGCCATCTGATCGCTAAGTGCCAAAGGAAAAGAGGGCATCTTTTTGGGAGGCCTGTAGAGTAGCACAGAGACAAAGGAATCATGAAGAGATTCGAGCTTTAATACAATGTTCTCAGTGTCTTTAAGAGAGCGGCTAGGCAGGGAGCAAAACCTATAGTCAGTGTGAATAATGGCTGCCACAACACCCCCTAGTATGTCAGATGACCGATTCACATGGATAATGTAATAGTTGTTAGGAATGGCCTCCAACATATCAGGACCAGAGTCATCAGTGAGCCATGTCTCAGTCAACAGAAGGATGCTGGGTTTATCCGAGATCAACAGAGAGAGAATGTTCAACTGATGTTTAACAAGGGAGCGAGTATTACGATAATAGATCGTTAAGGGCATGGTTCCTGACTTAACCTGATTCTTTGGGACACACTCATAGGCTGTGGAAGTCTGATTTTCAGGAAATGAAATCTGTTTAGTGAGGATTTCATGTTTGAAGAGAAGTGACAAGGTGTCGCTAGTGGGATACAGATGAATGGAGTGCATACTTTTAAGCATTTCCGAGGAATAAGTGGGGGAATGGGAATTATAACTGGCCCCTGGGCATGACCGGGCGCGGACGGGCGCAGACGGGCTTGCCTTTGGCGCGCCGCCGGGGCACCCGCTGCGCACTTCTACTGCGCTCCCTCAGCTCCGCCCTCTCGCAGCGTGATTAGCTGCTACCGGTGGAGTGTCTAGGGGCAAACGAGGGACCCGGAAACAAGCAAGAAGATCGATTGAAAGTTATGGCAGTCAAGTGAGTGCAAGTTCAGATTTCTAAAAATTGTAATTCCCAATAATTCCCAAGTTAAAACAGATTCTAGCAATGCGATACAATGAATCTAGCAGCAGCGAAGCCTAGAGTGCGATTCCCACCGCTGCGAGATGCCTTTACCACTGGTTCCCCGCCCTCAGCTCTGCCCTCTCGCAGCGTGATTGGCTGCTACCGAGGGAGTCTCTAGGGGCAAAAGAGGGACATGGAAACAAGCAAGAAGATCGATTGAAAGTTATAGCAGTCAAGTGAGTGCACGTTCAGATTTTAAAAAGCAGTAATTCCCAATAATTCCCAAGTTAAAACAGAATCTAGCAATGCTATACAATGAATCTAGCAGCAGCAAAGCCTAGAGTGCGATTCCCACCACCGCGAGCTGCCTTTAGCACCGGTTCCCCACCCTCAGCTCTGCCCTCTTGCAACGTGTTTGGCTGCTCCCGGGGGAGTCTCTAGGGGCAAACGAGGGACCCGGAAACAAGCAAAAAGATCGATTGAAAGGCGATTGATTTCAAAGATCGATTGAAAGGCCATGGCCATGGCCGATATATATCTTGAATTCAACACGGTTTTACTGATGTCTAATATAGATGTTAAATCCCTTTTGTCAAAGTCTATCGTACAATTTTTTTCCAGTGATCAAGAGGCAGGCAGTCCATTATTATGTCCGTAGTAAATTTTGTCTCTTCTTTTGCCCACAAACCCCGCCAGAGTGTAAGGCCCCCTAATTTGATGGTATCATTTATATAGGAAACAGCCAATTATTTATGTACAATATAAAGGGCTGTGGAATTTGGTACTGCCAATACTCTTTTTGGAAATTTATTTTCTTGGATTTGTAGAGATATGGTATTTTCTCTCCCCATATGGCAGCCCCATAATAAGACACATTTGGTTCTATATAAGCTAAGTATCTCCCTCACAGGCTTGTTACTCATTTTGGGTGGAAATCTAAAGATTCCCTCAGCAACTCTTAAAAATTTCACGTTCCATGAATCTATGTGGGGTTTTCAGCTGCCCTTTCTGTTGAAAAGTAGGCCCAGATAAACAAAGGTTGGCACTCTACCTATGGATATACTACCCACATTATGTTGTCTAAGCTTTGATTTCGTCTTTCAACATGTCATAACGAAAGTTTTGGTAAGATTTATCTTTAAATCCCTATCTGACATGTACTGTGTAAGATTTTTGATTAGACATTGTAATCCATTCGCTGTCCTTGATAAAAGGACAGCGTCATCCGCGTAGAGTAAAACTGGAGTTATATGTCTACTTTTGGACAATCAACATTTTGCTTCTGCAGAAATCGATCCACATTATTAATATATAATGAAAACAACAAAAGTGCCAATACACAGCCTTGACGTACACCTCTTGTACCTTAAAATTCTGTGTACATTCGCCCCTCATTCCAAAGCGTACTCTTGAAGTTAAAAAAGGTATCGATATGGGATAAATATATAATAATACCATTTGGTGCTCCTAGCTCTTTTAAGGTTTGCCACAATTTGGCGTGATTGACAACATCAAATGCACTGGTGAGACTTCAAAGCCTAAATGTAGAACCCCCTCCTTAGCCAGTGTGTCTTTTTCTATTAGGAGTTCCAAATTGAAACATTGTTCTACCATTCCGATACCTCGTCTGAACCCAAACTGGGCTTCTGAGAGGATGTTTTTCTCATTAACCCATTCTTCTAACCTCCCCAGGAGGATTCTTCCCATTAATTTAGAGGTTGAGTCCAGAAGAGATGAACAGGGATGCCCAGTTGCAAAATGGTGAGGTTTGGCATTTTAGTCGACTAGCTGTGGTTAGAAATAGGAATGGAAAAGTAGAAGCATGTGAAGGTAATACCAGAAATGTTTGGTGATTGGATGTTTCAGATGTACCCCAGGATAATTGTTTAAGCCAAGACACCAATGCAAATGAATTTGATGTGTATTGAAGAGTGTGTCACTCAAAATACTTACTCCACGTCAAAGGAAACCCCTGGCCAGGACTCACAATGTACAAACAGTACAGATGTACCAATTTGTGATAGTTGTGATACCAAGGTGATAAAAATGTCAAAAGGAAGAATTGTAAAAAAACAAAAAAAAAGGGTTTGGAAACATTTAATTCTTCATTGTTTGCAATTTTTATTTTAAGGGGGTATTGTGTGGTATTGTGTATTACTTCCTGGGGCACATCTATGGTGGGTATAGAGTTAGTTGTAGAACTATATCTTGTGCTCTAGAATGATATAATGATAGGTATGTAATAGAGCTCTGTATGATTATTATCAGCTGGGAGACCGTCCATGTTGGCTGCTTTCTTTCCAGGAATAAAGGAACTCTTATTCTACTAAACCTCTTGTACATGACCATTCTTTGGAGAATGCTACAGTGTCTCATTGGATATGCAAGTAAATATGTTGATATATGTCTGCGTTTTTAAGTTACTCTATGGAACTCTCAATCTGTATGTAAGGAGTTGCATGGATCCCTTGCTGACTCTGTAAGGTAGTATTTTGGGTATTTAACAGTGTGTGCAACTCCCTCCATTACTGCTGGGTACATAAGAGCTCTATGTGTGTGTGAGTGAATGTTTCAGTATCTCTGTCACTGTCTGGCTGGGAGTATTAGTGGCTCTATCCTTCTACATATGCATATGTGAGTTCCAGTATAGCTAGGAGTCTGCCTCTATAACTGGACATGTGGGTCTGGTAGTGTCCATATAAGCCAATAAAACTTTGGAAGAATACCTATAGGCTACCTCAGAAGTAACGTATATGTAGGAGAAGAGGACTTGAAGGCTTAGCAACATGTTTTGATTGTGAACTTAGCCTACCAGGACAGACTTCTCTCACCTGAAATGAAACCAGGCCACGCAGACACTTTCACAATACAACAGCCGGGAATGCACTTTTCGGTTAAAAAAAACACATTTCCTCCTCCTAATTAATCAAATAAACGTCTCACTGAAGAACAGGGGCCAGCTTCGATTGGTAAACAGCCATTACAACGACTTTTTTCTTCTCGATATCATTACAACGCATGCATTACTACACATGCTATGTACATCGCAAAGTCATTTCTATGCATTTTTTTAGAACGCTTGGTCATTTACCACGCATGCCTTTACAACAAATTTTGTTTTAAAGGTATGTATGGTAAATGACCATGCATTCTAAAAAACATGTAGACAATCCACGTTGTTGTAAGGAAACAAAGGCTGTTCTGTTTCCTCACAATGACGTGCACCACCCCTCAGAGACGACCAGAAGCAGGAACCACGAGGAGAGAGGACCCACAAGGAGTGAGAACTAAGGAGGATTGGGCCTGGGGTGGGGGTTTCTTTTCTAGGGTTTAGGGTAGGGCAGTGGTGTTTGGGTAGTGTAGGGGTTGTGCTGGGGGTAGTGTTTTAGGGTTTAGGGTAGTACAGTGGTGTTTGGATAGTGTAGGGGGTCATGCTGGGGGTAGTGTTTTAGGATTAAGGGTAGTGCAGTAGTGTAGGGGGTTGTGTTGGGGGTATTGTTTTAGGGGTTAGGGTAGTGCAGTGGTGTATGGGTAGTGTAGGGGGTTGTGCTGGTGGTAGTGTTTTAGGGTTTAGGGTAGTACAGTGGTGTTTGTGTATTGTAGGGGTTGTGCTGGAGGTAGTGGTTTATGGTTTAGGGTATTGCAGTGGTGTTTGGGTAGTGTAGGGGGTCGTGCTGGGAGTAGATTTACGGTTTAGGGTAGTGCAGTGGTGTTTGGGAAGTGTAGGGAGTCATGCTGGAGGAAGGGTTTTAGGGTTTAGGGTAGTGCAGTGGTGTTTGTGTAGTGTAGGGGATTGTGCTGGGGGTAGTGTTTTAGGGTTTATGGTAGTGCAGTGTTGTTAAGGTAGTGTAGGGGGTAGTGCTGGGGTAGTGTTTTAGGGTTTAGGGTCATGCAGTGGTGTTTGTGTAGAGTAGGGGTTCATGCTGGGTAGTGTTTTAGGGTTTAGGGTATGACAGTGGTGTTTGGGTTGTGTAGGGGTCGTGCTGGGGGTAGATTTAGGGTTTAGGGTAGTGCAGTGGTGTTTGTGTTGTGAGGGAGTCATGCTGGGGGTAGTGTTTTAGGGTTTAGAGTAGTGCAGTGGTGTTTGTATAGGGTAGGGGGGTTTAGGGTAGTGCAGTGGTGTTTGTCTAGTGTAGGGGGATATGCTGGGTAGTGTTTTAGGGTTTAGGGTATGACAGTGGTGTTTGGGTAGTGTAGGGGTCGTGCTGGGGGTAGATTTAGGGTTTAGGGTAGTGCAGTGGTGTTTGTGTTGTGAGGGAGTCATGCTGGGGGTAGTGTTTTAGGGTTTAGAGTAGTGCAGTGGTGTTTGTATAGGGTAGGGGGGTTTAGGGTAGTGCAGTGGTGTTTGTCTAGTGTAGGGGGACATGCTGGGGGTAGTGTTTTAGGGTTTAGGGTAGTGAAGTGGTGTTTGTGTAGTGTAGGGGTAGTGTTTTGGGTTTATAGTAGTTCAGAGGTGTCTGTGTAGTGTAGGGGGTCATGCTGGGGGTAGAGTTAGGGTTTAGGGTAGTGCAGTGGTGTTTGTGTAGTGTAGGGGGTCGTGCTGGGGGTAGTGTTTTAGGGTTTAGGGTAATGCTGTGGTGTTTGTGTAGTGTAGGGGGTTGTGCTTGGGTAGATTTAGGGTTTAGGGTAGTGCAGTGGTGTTTGGGTAGTGTGGGGAGCCATGCTGGGGGTACTGTTTTAGGGTTTAGGGTAGTGCAGCGGTGTTTGTGTAGTGCAGGGGGTCAAGCTGGGGGTAGAGTTAGGGTTTAGGGTAGTGCCGTGGTGTTTGTGTAGTGTAGGGGGTCGTGCTGGGGGTAGTGTTTTAGGGTTTAGGGTAATGCAGTGGTGTTTGTGTAGTGTAGGGGGTTGTGCTTGGGTAGATTTAGGGTTTAGGGTAGTGCAGTGGTGTTTGGGTAGTGTATGGAGCCGTGCTGGTGGTAGTGTTTTAGGGTTTAGGGTAGTGCAGTTATGTTTGGGTAGTGTAGGGTGTCATGCTGGGGGTAGTGTTTTAGGGTTTAGGGTAGTGCAGTGGTGTTTGGGTAGTGGAATGGGTAGTGTTTTAGGGTTTAGGGTAGTGCGCCCAACCAGCCACAATATCCATGGACAAAGGGGATCCTGACTCTTTTGAACGCTCCGCCAATTGAATAATTTGGGTCGAAGGCCCTACCACGTCCAAGATCTATCAATTTCTTTTTTGGGATCCCTCATATACTTGGAGAAAAAGGTACATAGTTTCTCATCACTTTCAAGCGTGTGCCACCGTCCCCTTCAGTGAGGGCCTGGGGCATTCTGCCCTCCTAACCTCCCTTTCAAAGGGTTGATGGACTTTCCCCACCACATTCTCTGCCTCTTTGGCATCAGGGGTCCACTTCAGCGACCTAGGATGGTAAATTTGGGTAGGCTTGAACATGTCCGAGTGGACCCCGTCCCCAACCGGGGAATGAGAGGAGTGGGACTCTTGACGCCAGGGACAGCCCGAGTCCTTATCCTCATCGGAGGAGAAATCGTCCTCCGATACACCCTATCTAGAATAGTGCTGACAGTGTCGCAATTTTCTCCTGGCTGCTCCTCCTCCCGGCGGGCTGCATGTTTTAGCGTTCGCGCACTCTTGAGGAAGGTCTCTGTAAGTTTATCAAATCCTTCCAAGTGCCCCGCGTTATGCTTAACGGCCCTTTTATTCCCCATCTGGGAGCTACTGGGACCCACCACCACCAGATCTGGGTCACTGAACAATCCAGGGATGCTTTTCGTCAGCTTATCAACCTGATCCCTAAGAGGAGCCAGCGCCCTAGAAATAGCCAGAGAGAGGAATTGGTCCACTGCTGGAGGGAGAAGTTGGGTGGCCATTTCTCCTCCACTTCCTGGTAGGAGGAGTAAAAATGATCTTCTGGAGAAGACATGATAGCAGACGGTGTGAGCACAGAACAAATGCCCTTAAAATCCTTAAGGCAGCCCCCTCGCCAGTGCTCCAACAGCTGGGCTTTCCCCGAAGCTGTTAAATGAATAGACAGAGGCGCAATACCAATTACCACCACCAGGTGTCGCTGGTCACTAACGTGGCAGTGTGGTAAAATCACCGCGTAGCGGTGTCAAAATTAGGCACGGGTTGGTCAGAAATGAAGCGGACACTAAAGGAGTGACCGAATTCCCAGACACGCGTAAAGACCAGTGGGAGCTCAGTGGAGCTGCCTCACTCGGACCAGACGCGCCTGACAGGATCTCACCCCGTGCAGAGCGCACAGCGGGAGAAACTGCGAAGGGGAGAATGCACTCAGGCAAGAGCCTGCTGTGCAGGGAATATAAAACAATACCAAGGCAATAATGCTAATAATGTGCACAAGAAAACACTATACAAACAGCAACAACGTCAGATTAAGCCAAGAATGTAAGGAATGCACTTAACTGACGAGCAGTGAAGAAAGAGGAAGCAAAAGGGACATCACAATATTATATACGATGAACTGTGATATGATTGGACTATAGTTGCCTTGGAGACTACCCCCTAATGGTTCATGGGTTGTGTAGTCTTTTGTTTAATGATTGTTGTGTTAAGTTTTCTTTGAACTGCTAAGCAAATAAAGTGAGGAAAGATATGCATAATCCTCGCCTCCGTCCTGCCATAGAATTCATTAAACGTTAGTCAATCTGATTTAGAAACATAGATCATAAAAGTGGACATAAAAACAGTAAATCCTCTTCCCTAATAAAATACAATGAGAATTAATTCAAACCAGTAGGTAAAAACGGGTGTTTCAAAGCCGGGTTCAGAGCAACTTCAGGTTAACAGAATCGTAAAGTTCTTGTTTCGCAAGATCAATCTCATGTACCTCGTGCAAAATACGCAATAAGGGGTCGAAGTAAGATGTAACGCTCCAATACCTGACCAGTCTGCACTGTATAAAACTGCAGAAAAACTAAAACTAAAAAGTGTTTTGCACACTTCTGTCATTTGGCTATATGTGGGCTACATCTGGGTGATATTTTTGCTACATTTGGGCTCCTTTTTTTCTCTGGTGGCCATCTTGAGAGACTTATTTGTTATGAAGTTTTCTAATTTCCTCATTTACCGCAGTCTCCTCAGTAGGAAATGCTTTCAGTTTTTTACTTTGATTCCAACAAGAAGGCATTCAGATGTGTCACACTTTTGCCATACATTCAGAATGTTAGCACTCTAGTTGTTCATTAGATCACTGTAGTAAAGATACTGTTCACCAGGGAGTTAACGGGAAGACTACTGCTGGTATTGAAAGTGATTATTTCAGTCTGCATGTCCGAATTTTCAAATGAAATAGAAGAGGATTTGAGATCTCACTTAAAACATGTCCTAAATTTTCTTTCTGCAGCACTAACCATAATTTCTATGGCAAAATGAACCCCCTCATTTTGTTCCTTTTTAAATTAAATGTTTTAAGTATTACCAGTTTAGTCCAATCAAGATGGCTTCAGGTGTGCCATAATTTTGTCATAAGTAAGACTGTTAGCTCTCTAGTTGTTCTTTAGAACACTCTGGGAAGCTGCAGTAGAACACAAAAGCTACAACGGACAGGCTGCTCCTGTTGAAATATAACAGGAATGTATTTGAGATCACACTTGAAACATGTCCTAATTTTTCTTTCTACAGCATTAACCATGATTTCTATGACAAAATGAACCCCATCATTGTGTTCCTTTTTAAATTAAATGTTTTAAGTGTTACCAGTTTATTCCAATCAAGATGGCTTCAGGTGTGCCATACGTTTGTCATAAGTAAGGCTGTTAGCACTCCAGTTGTTCTTTAGAACACTCTGGCAAGCTGCAGTAGAACACAAAGGAATCAATTGACAGTCTCTGCTCTTGTTGGATGTACATGTTTTACTGAGAATGTCAGACTTCATTCTCACATGACTGAGAAACATATTGTGAATTTACTGAAAATATGCTCTCATTTTAGCTTCTGGAGCACCTTCCAAAACTCTATGGGACAAGCATGTGAAAATAGTTTTCTCTCAAACATGATTCATGATATCCCAGCAGAAGGTTTTTCACAGGGTAAAATCACCTTCAAACACACCACAATTCCTGAAATTAGTATGGTATCATCAACAAATAAATTCTAATGTAAGTAAAGTCTGTTATCACCCTTTATAGTTCTCCATTTGGTGATCCTAAAAAACTTCTATTAACTACAATGCATTTCAATGAGGTGCTATCATGTATATTGGTCCCAAGATGGCTGCCAGCAATTCCAGGATGCAGTGCTGACAGTCAATCAGATCTCACGTATGTGTGGTTAGGCTCCGCCCAGATATCGATCTTTTCTTTTTCAAATTTCTCAGGACTACTGAATGGATTTATTCCATTTAACAAAAAGGGCACTATCTGAACCAAGGGCTACCTTTTTGCCAAATTTTGTGTAATTCCGTTAAGCTGTCTAAAGTTTCCTATGGAAAATTACATGGAGAAAACACGTTTTGGGACGCCCATTTTTTCTCGGCCCTCGCTTGCCGAACCACGCCGAAACTTTCGAGATAGGAGCGGACCGGAGCGGGCCATTAGTTTTGGAAATTTCGCAAAGATTCCTCAATCGACTCCAAAGTTATTGGGAATAGTATGTTGCGATGTTCCTATGGTAACTAGGTCCTAACTGTAAATACCTACTGGAGACCGCCAGTAGGTAATCTATATCTATATCTATATCTATATCTATATCTATATCTATATCTATATCTATATAAATATATACTGGATGGGCATGAGTCGCTAATTATAAATGTCATAAGCAATCCCACCAAAAAGCCCATACGCCAGTGTCCAAGTTGGAAGGACATATACATACTGCTGTGTATAAAAACCAGATGTGCCTCGCTCCTAGACACACCACCCAAAATCTGAAAGTATTATTTATTTACATATTTACAAGTGTACCCTAAGATCCTCCCCCATATTCAATCCTGTTGGGACTTTAGTGGCCAGATCTATAATGTACCATCTATATATATATATATATATATATTCACAGAAAAAACCATAGGTTATAGACCATATATAGTTAGGAATTAGCATTTACAAAACCTTGAAAATTCACTGAAAAAACCATAGGTTATAGACCATATATAGTTAGGAATTAGCATTTAAAAAACCTTATTTTACTCACACAAAACCATTGAAATTCCATATATAGTTAGTTGCACTAACTATATATCACGCACCCGTAATCCACTGCTGATGATGTCACATATTACATCATTCATGACATGGTCAGTGACATCACTGATGACATCACTGATGACATCTCAAATGACATCACTGATGACAACATCCAGTGATTATGTGTTTCTGTAAAGTTTAAATATGTTTTACATATTGAAGAATGAGTGGATGTATAAGTGTCTCAATGAAGGTTTTAGTAGGTGCGTGATTGACTGTATGAGTGAGTGATTAAATGCGTCTTACTAAATGCACGGGTTAGTGACTAAACTGTCTGAAAGTGTGCATCAGCATGTCTGTTGTTGTGCAAGCTGCTGCATGTGTTGATCAGTAGCTATATAAGTAGCTATATGGGTTATTGATTGGTTGCACAAGTATTTGTATGGGAGACTGAGTGTGTGTATGACTGGCTGGGAGGTGTGTGACTCTGTGCAGATCAATGTGTACTTGTATCAGTGATTCTATAAGAGAGTAAGTATGTGTTAGTATATGTTTTAAAATGTAAGGTACTCTATGTTTAACTGTGTAGATTAGAAAATGGAACTGTGATTGATTCTTTACAGGACTGACTAGGTGTGTGAGTAACTCCATGGATGAGTGGCAGAGTGTGAGTGTCTGTATAGGTGTATGAGTGCATATGATAGTGTTGTAAAGATGAGTGATTGTATGTATGAATGATTGTATGGGTGAATGAGTGAATGTGTGTGTAGACGTAGGAATCAGTGAGTGGGTATGTAGTAACTAGTATTGGTGTGTCAATGGTTTCAAAAATTATACTCTGTATTTAACACTGGGTGTAACAGAGGTTATATTAAAGTGTGAGGAGATGCATTGTATTGTCACATTAATGATATCATCATTGATGTGACCATTGATGTCAAATGAGATATCATCAGTGATGTCATTTGAGATGTCATCAGTGATGTCATCAGTGATGTCACTGACCATGTCATGAATGATGTAATATGTGACATCATCAGCAGTGGATTACGGGTGCGTGATATATAGTTAGTGCAACTAACTATATATGGAATTTCAATGGTTTTGTGTGAGTAAAATAAGGTTTTTTAAATGCTAATTCCTAACTATATATGGTCTATAACCTATGGTTTTTTCAGTGAATTTTCAAGGTTTTGTAAATGCTAATTCCTAACTATATATGGTCTATAACCTATGGTTTTTTCTGTGAATTTCATTGGTTTTTTAACAGCTAATATCTGTAGCTGTAAAATGTATTCTTCTTTAAATCCAAAAATATATTTTATATGTTTATGAATAATTTTTTTTTTTAAATATTTTTTTTTCTTCGTTCCCGCTTCGCGAATCGGGAAGCTTCCCGTTAGCTGACCTTGATGCCGCGAAATAGACCGCGAGCCGGTAAACGTTTCTTTACCGCAACTGCCGCGTTAGAAAACAACATCGTGACGCCTCCCGTCCGCATGACGTTTCGCGTTGTCGCGTGATACGTCATATGACGTGCTACGTTAGCGAACTCGTACGCTTACCGAGTCGCAAAGCACAGGTTTCTGGAAGCAAACCGGGAGGCCCTGCAAAGCGCGTAACGTAAACACAGCAGGTCATGTGACTTGGTAATAACACTTTTCATTGGTTCATTTCACTTTCGGTTTCCTAATGATGTAAGACTAGGTCATATGATCTAAAATGAACACTTTTCATTGGTTGAGAACTATTTTTTTTCCCAAATGGTGAAAATCCCTCCTTCTTTCCTCACTCTGACTTTCATCATTGTGAGAGAAAGACCCTTTGTTACCAGTGAGCAATGGCTTCTTTACTAGCTTCAGCTGGTGCTTCCCCACCACCTCCACCACATCCAAGGAAGAGTGGACCACCTGCTAAAGTTATAATTCAGCAAGAAGAGGAAGAAGAGGAACAGGACGACCTAGATAATCTCCCTATTATGGCCAGAAGATCTGTTGTACCGGAAGTAACGGGACCAGAGGGCAGGGAGATGGTGCCAAATATACAAACGAGATTTCGTGAAGTAAAACAAGTCTGCGTACATTGCAGTGGAATCATTTGCTACGCAGAAAGTAGCATCACTCTGATCAACAGAGCTATTAACAATCATGCTCATGTTTGTCCGAAACTCCCCAAACAATAAATTCTTTTTTTTGTTTTCTTCCTCCTGTTGAGCCCTTTACAATGAATCGTTTTCGTTGCCCCCTCCGAAAAAAAAACAAAAAAAATATAAAACTGTTCAGAAAAATTCAAAAAAAGTAAAAAAATGTTCAGAAAAATAATAAAAAAAATATAAAACAACAAAAACAATTTAAAAAAAAGTTCTTTTCAGAACTACCTCCCCGTTATAAAAAAATTGGTACAATATTTGCAACTGTGCCAACCTCTATTTCTCTTAGTTCGCTTCCCAGTTCGCTCCCCGGTACGCGAACCGGAAGCGAACCAAAAAATTTTTTTTATAAAAAAGAACAGTAAGTATAAGGGAAGGAAACAGACAGTTATGTTAAAAGAAAGACAGCTATAGGGGAGTAAACTAGAGATACTATTACCCGTAATCCACTGCTGATGATGTCACATATTACATCATTCATGACATGCTCAGTGACATCATCAGCAGAGGATTGCGGGTAACAGTATCCCTAGTTTATTCCCTATAGCTGTGTTTCTTTTAACATAACTGTCTGTTTCCTTCCCTTATACTTACTGTTCTTTTAAAAAAAAATTTTTTAGATCTGTCAGAAACAGTGAAAGTAATGAAATATAAAAGACTACGTAGAATATGAGCACTGTATGCAACAACTTTGACACTGACAGAAGCCTCACCTTCTCCATGCCTCCTACACAGTTCTACATGTACATCATAAATGCAAACAGAACAGAATTAATTATACATGTTAAATGGTTTATTTTTGCTGTTCTCAGAATGTATCAAATTTCACTAAAACAGTGACTTGAAGGTATTCATCATATAACAGCGGGGAAAAAAAAACACAATCAAAATGATTGTGTTTAAAAAACCCATACATTACAAATCAGAATTCAGAACTCCTTAAAGTTAACTTACTTTCCATGACGGCCAAGGATGTCCTATGAACAGCTTACACTCTGTTGTGCTGTTATTACTTTCAACCCGCCACTTTCTGAAAGAAAACCTCCATCGTTTTCAAAAACATGTTACATACAATAAATGACTTCTCGCTCTCTACCACACGATTCCACAAGGCCAAATCGTGTCAGAGCCATGTATAACTCTTGGATTTCTTGTAAGCCAATCCCGTCTTTTCGCATTTCCGCAACTTTCAGAATTAAAATGTTGAAGATCATTTACACAATCCTGGACTAGTAATATCTTCCCCTTCTTGCTCAATCATGTTCTACATTTCCTATCACACTGATACTGCTTACTATGAAGCAGACTTACACTACCTTTATGACTAGTACAATTATTTAATTCTCTACATCACTTTTAATCACAAAGCAATGTAAAACAGTAGACAGCATTGCAGACTTACATTCCCTCTACTCCATGTTTTGATTCGCTGCTTCAATTAGCTTATAAAAAGAAATAGTTTTTCTGAACTCATTCAAAGTGCACGTATTTCTCAATAACGTCCAGTGTTATGGTAAAAAGTTATGTCTCTGTACTACACTTATCCTCAAGGCCAAATAGTGTAGGAGCCATAAGAACTTCTTGAAATTCCTCAGAGCACATCCCGAGATTCTTTCCCTAAAATTTTGGTTTTAAAAACACCAGGTAAGAGTTTTTAAGGTCATATGGCAATTTTTTTTTGAAAATTAAAACAGAATCATTGCAGAATGACCAGCCATTTCTACACTTTAAATAAGCTGTATAATGTCCTGATGTTATTGAAGGACCATCATGATATATAATTGCTACAGTTACAAAAGTCCTTCCTGATATTGACAACTGTGAAGCCACAACATTTTTAATTAAAGTTGTCAATTTTGTTCCATCAGGCCTACATCGTTGGAACATTAAAATGACATACTGGCCATATGTTCGTATAAATAAAGTGGACATCATTTCAGATTTACATTGGCTACACTCCATGTTGTGATCAGCTGCTTTTACTAGCTTATTAAAAGAGACTGATTTACTGTCTGGCAAAGTTAAATATATAAATCTTTCTGAGTCTACACTAGTAGTAGCTGATACCCTACAGTTCTCGCAGTCATGCTGCCATTGATAAGAAAGCCCAAACAGGTGATCTACATCTACACCTTCATCATGCAATACATCAAGCATATACATTAAAAACTCCTGACAATCTTGCTGACTATTTTGAGAGAATTGTGTTTGGCCTGAACATCTGTCTAACAGATTTCGAATTTCAGACACACTTTCTATGTTTGTTCTATCAGTGCTACATTTCTCTAACACAGAATTTAACAAACTGCAAAATCTTTGATCCGAATTGACCACAATCTGTTCTTTTAAAGTTTCTAGAGAAAAGACAACATTAACCACTACATTAGCATAGCAGTTGACACCAGAACTGTTTTCAAATTGAAAACCAACAACATCTTCAACAGAATCCTTTTTGTTTCTGCTTATAATTTCAGGTTCATCAACTTTTCGTCTTTTTGCTACAACCTCCCCAGTATTGGTCACATTTCTTCGTTTCCGGCCTACCACACGTTTCTCAAACAAAGGATACTGAGGCAAATGTGGCGCATACTCTCTTCTCAACCTATTGTATTCCTTAACACAATCTAGATCCGCACAAATGTTTGTGACATCACACTCAATCAAGTACAATCCCGATAAAGTCCTAACTCGTGACAATGCCACATATGCCATACCCTCCTTGAACACAGAACTGCCAATATTCACCAATGCACAGTCTACACTTAAACCTTGCGATTTATGGATTGTCACCGCATATGCCAAGCAAACAGGAAACTGCTTACGACGAACATATAAGTCTTTTACAAGCAAAAATCTAGCAGAACAACGAGCAATTAGCTGTACTTCCTCAATGCCATCAAATTTAATTTTTAAAAATTCAATTCCATCTCTATTTCTGTATTTCACAAAATCAACAACATTACCCATTGATCCATTTACCAGACCTCTTTCAACATGTAAATTCCTTCTTAAAATTATACGGCAGTTCAAGCACACATTCAGAGTCTTTTCAAAACCCGCAGTTTTAGATATACTCTTCTCTAATGAATCCAATTTTGTTTTCAGATTCTCAGACAAAATAATTGTTGATCCCATATGCTCTACTCTGTCAATAGCTTCCAATTTCACAATCTCTTGCTTTTCTAAATGCAACATTTTGTTGTTGAATTTGGCACATTCTGCAAGAGTTGGCATCAAACATATTCCAGATTTTTTCTCAGTAACTTTCTGAAAAATATTCTCAGGCACAACATCTTCGTCTGGATATAAATTTGTCAGTAATCGTGCATGTAAAGCTTCTTTCCCATGCTCGGTCACTTTTCCAATTCTAACATCTTGTAGAATAGTCTTGTAAACTTCATCCTTTGCCTGACGCATATTTTCATGCAGTTCAGCATAATTGAAGTTTAACCATATATTGACGTTGCCAATACTCCCTAAGCACTTCCTGGTATCTTCATGCGTGAGCATTTTGAACACAGGTTGCCCTTTCACTGGTGTCAGCTGCAGAAGATCTCCAAAAACAATGATGTGTTTGCCACCAAATAACACATCATACTCTGTTTTGAGAACTTCTTGCATTCTCAAATGCACAAAGGCAAGCATAACATTGGAAACCATGCTTACTTCGTCAATGATAAGAAGTTTCATTTTCCTCAAGACTCTTGAAACTTCAAAACAAGCATCTCCAGATAGCTTGTGATATTCTAATTTGTTGTCATGCTCCACTGGCAGCATCAGTAAACGATGTAAAGTAATCCCTTTAATGTTATGTGCTGCCAGTCCAGTTGGAGCGGTGACAACACAAGACAGCGATGACTCTGTCCTTTCCTGCAAATAACATGAAATTGCTTTAATAAGGAAACTTTTTCCAGTTCCCGCTTCTCCACTCACGTACAGTCGGACAGGCTTCAACGACGTACATGAGCACTCTTTCTTATCATGACTTAATCCATGATCAATTTGCATGGTAAGTTCGTCATATATTTTCCTCTGCTCAACGTTGAGTTGTCTTTCCAACTCTTCTAAGTTAACCGCATCCTCCTGAGCATGTGCCATGGCTCTTTCCACTTCATTCATAGCAGTGGCAGCTTCATTTTCGATAAGAGGTCCTCCTAGTGGATCCTGACTCAATGAAGCAGAACTCTGACTGTCCTGAGAACTGTCTCTGGCAATCTCGGCTGCAATCGTTGCTTCCTGCTCAATTTCCACATTCAACATTTCTACATATTTGGGAAAAGCAGGACATTCTATGGTCTCCTTGGCAGCATTGAAAGAGTCTTCGTAACAGAGGAAATCTCCAAGCAGTTCCTCTTCTGCACGCCAAGGCTTAAAAAGTTGCAAAAGTGCTAAATAGAAAAACTCCTTTTTTTCAGGAGATTCGCCACTCAATTTTCGATGGTTTATCAAGTGGCATTTTCTTTGCTTGACCAGACATCCCTCACTTCCTATTACAGCATACACTCCTTTCTCAGTATCTTCTTTGATGTTCCTCTTGAATATGTAATTTTGCAGAACCTCATACAGACAAACATTCTCGAGGTGACTGCTTCGATTTGGATAATATGTATCCAACATGTTGCTCTTCAAAATGTCGGTACTGTTTGGCTCCTTTTCCGCCAAATACTCAATTTCCCGCACAGGTTTCAGAACTCGATTACGCGTTGCAGCAAGACCAACACTCGCCCAAACGATACTCCTGGACTTGGCATAGAGACTTGCTGAAGACAACCGGTCAGAACATTCGTAAGCTCCGATTTCTCGATGCGACAACATCTTCAGACTGAAACTGTACAACTTCTTGCTGAGGCTCTTTTCATGGGAAATGTCCTCCCACATATCCTTCAATTCTGTCTTCTCTTTTTTGGTGATGTAAGATGTCACATACCTAGCCACAGCCATACAGTTATCAGCCACAAACTGTATATCCATGTTAGCATTCCACATGGACAAAATCACCGGGTTGTAGTCGTTGATGTACTTAGACTCTTCGTTCCTCTTCAAATTGTATGTGTTTTTAGGTGATTTCTTCATCACATTATGTCGCAGCGAAGACATCAAACTGTTCACTCTTCCTTTAGAAATCACCGATCGTGGAAAGCCGAAACGACATTTGGTGTAGAACTTGTCTTTGTTCCGGAATTTACGACGACAGTACTTTCCACATCGATGGCTTTGGAAACGTAGAACTTTTTCTCTTAGGCTTTTTTTCTCCTTTGCGTTTGGAACAGCACACGTAGAATACTGTTCTATGAAACTCATCACTGAGTCGTCTGCATCCGTTCCAAATTTAGGTGCATCCTTGATCCACAGCAACATATGTATATGAGGAGCACCTCTTGCTTGGTACTCCTTCCTCCAGAAGAAATCCAACACCTCTCCAAGAGGTGGATTCTTCTTATTCATGATGAAAGACATCATACCTTCAAATCTATGATTGAAGTACCTACATACATTGACTGGATCCAAAGAGCACAGTTCTCCGGGTGTCTTGAATTCGATGTTTTCTACGTTAGCATTTGCCTCTCGTAGAAATTCAAGTAAGTCTTCCCAGCCATACTCAGCACAGCTCAAAGTGAGGAACCATGTGGGAGTTCCTAAGTTCCTCAGCATACATTTTAAATCACCATGACGACGGTACCAGTACTCATTAGTACCACGCTGACACGCCATGAGATTAATCAGGTGAGAATCCAAAATACTGTCTTGGACATTGACTTTATCCATAAAGTCACTTGCCGAGATGTTTTGCATGTGTATACCACTTTTCAAGATGTGGTTCACTGCATATGACAGTCCAGACAGATCGCTTTCAAACAGGAGATGAAACAAATAAGGAATGCATTGTCGAAACCTAGGATCTCCTGCATACAATCGCAAAGTCCGGTATTCAGAAGCAGGAATTTGATGAGGTCGCTCATCATATCTTCCTCCCTGACCTGTTGGAAAAAGCTGTGGGAAACACCGAGCTTCCAAACTTTCCTCCCAAACACTAATGGGACTCCCTTTCGCTTGTTTCATTTGAAACAACTCAATAGCATTCCCCATGACTTCCTTGGAATGCAAAGGATGAACACTATAATGTTCATATATTTCTTCACTAGTACAGGGTTCTACTTTCTCAATTTGACCAGCACACAAATCGCTATCCTCTTCCTCACTTACTTCCTCTTCTGCAACATATACATTTTTATAGTATTTATTATATTTTTTCAAATACAATGTTGCCCTTTTGACTTTCCTAACATCTACTAAATCTTGCCATATTTTCTTATTCTTTGTCGGAACCCCATTAACTAAGATAACCAGAGGTTCCTCTTCCACTTTTTCTACTCCAATTGTGTTAATGTTTTTCTTCAAATCTAGAGGCAAATAAACAACTCTTCCCTTTAATCCTCTCTGTAAATCTGATGGAGGCAATTTCCCTGTCTTTGGCTCCATTCTTACAATAGCCTGAAAGGGATGGATACTTTGAATCAAAATAGATTCATAAGTATTTAAATCCTTCAATTCAGAAGGAATTTCAACCAATTCCAGATTATTATGAACTGCTCTAGCAGGCATCTGGTTTTGATTTAATTTGTTACAACAATAAGTACACACACGTTGATCCAATCCCAAATCAAAACAATTTTCTACCATCAAGTATGTTGTAAAATCCTTCCATTCACTATTATTTTCCCTTTCACTTTTTCCATATAAATCCACTAACTTAGTCTGATTCTTATAATAAGTGTGTCGACAACACACACAAGTGAAATTTGGCCTCTCACTTGATTTCACCTCAAACGTCGCAATTTCCCTCTGGAAATTATCTGTACTGGAAACCTGTACACTATCTTCCACATTACTCTCTTCTTCTTGGTCAATTTCAACATTCTCCTCTTTACTTCCAAAGTAACAAAACTCAATTTCTTCACATATATTCTTCACATCTATTTCAGAACCATGCAAAAGAGCAGCGCATAATTGTTTTAGCATAATTGCTGGACTCTTAGCATAATACAACATTCTAACTAATTTCCTCACTTTATTATGATGCACTGCTAGCATCCTGAAATGATGAAAAACACTCTGGCATACTCTCCTGGAAAGACAAGCCAGTGAATGACCATGCAAACCTATCACTTCTCTCACTCTGCAAGGATCTAATTCTTGCAACAACTTCATTTTCTGCTTCAAACTTTTCTTACTAAATGACCGTATAAAATCACAAAGCAAATTGATGGAATCCTGTCGTACACTGCAAATACTACTACACTTCCAGGTGTACACAGGACCCTTAGGACGTCTCCCTAAAACCTCATTACCTAACACCTCTTCTATCTCTGTTCTCACAAGTTTTTCTTTTTCAACTGGACAACCATCTTTCACTTCATAAGCTCGACCACTGGTGTCAACTGCATGCACCAAATCATTATCCTGGAAATAACTCTCCTCATTAAAAAATGCCTCAGAGCTTGAACTATGCATCCATTCTCCAGAAAAAACTTCACAAAAATTACTACGATTAACTATTCTCTTCCATCTACTATTTCTTTTGAAATCATAAATTACCTTGTTTAGCTTCCTAATTCTATTGATTGTCAAAATAAATAACTTACGTTTAATTTCAAAGGCCTGATCAATAACTTTCTCAACTATTTTTTTTCTCTTATAAAAAACCACTTTCTGCTGACCTTTCTTAATATTTTTTAACAAATTCCCAATTATCCTGTTGCGGAACATTCGTTTACGAATATCCCTAAACTGTTGTTTCCTTCTACTTTCATGCATAGAGTTATCTCTTACTCTAGCAGTAACATTTCTCATTGGCCTTTCCTTACCATTTGAATTCGGTCTCCTTTTCTGGAGTGAAACATTTTCTGTAGTAATATTTTTTTTACTACACATATTTCTTATGACTGTTTTTCGACTCTTACCCGGTGCTTTCTTGGTGACTTGACAAATCTTTTTGTTAGAGGACTGCTGCAATATTCCATGCTCCTGCTGTCTTTGACGTTTTCCAGCCTTTCTTACTCTTTCTTTGCTAGGCATCCTAAAATCTTGAAATAATGTGCAGTTGAATCTGTGGTAAAATATAATAAAAAATGTTATTAACCACTATTACCCAACAGTAAATTAATAACAGTCATCAAAAACTTAACACACTACTTAAGTATATAATATACTGAAGCCTATCTTCAATTTTTCACTGAACAGGACTCATCTCTTCTTAACCTTGGATAAACCTCACCTACTCTGTGTCCCCTGCACATAATTAAATGTAAAGGGGCAGATTTATATTAACTAGCACATCCCCAGGGATGCACCAGTTAACGTGCACCGCTGCTCTGCCACCCACGGTGTGCCGCATTTACAATCAGATAGGACAAAGCTACATCAAAACCCTGCGCCTGCTTGAAGCAGGCATAGATCTTGACGCAGGTAGGCTGAAAGCTAAAGCAACAACTAAGTGTCGTGTGCAGAAGTTACAAAAAAGGAAAAATGGCGTTTAAACCAGTAATGAGACCATGCTAACGCAATACAGAGTAAAAATATCCAGGATCTACATCAGTTTGGGGTTCACGAACCTGGCAGGTACAAGGCACTGAGGCTTTCCACCGTGCATGTCTCATCCCAAAACATATGTTGTTTGTGAATGAAACAATTTCCCAGACCAAATGCTTTGGATTGGCTACTTCTAAAAAATTAAACACCCCTACTATCCCGGAGTTAGAGGAATACGATGGTTGGAGTAATTTTACTCGTTGTCTATTAAAGATTTACAGGCCCTACTCCGTAATTCTTCCTTTAACATTTCCAGTATAAATCCAAAAGGTTGACTGCTTTGGCAACGTGCCTTATCCACGGTTTAATAACGCTGCCTTTTGCTTTATATAAGTTTTCAAATTGTATGAAATATATACCAATAGGTCGTTATTAACCTTTAGGTAGTGGTTTTCTTCATCAAGTCTGGTCGCTTCCATACACATACAGATTTTCAAAGATGATCAAGAACTTTATCTGAATGGAGAGGAATGCACTGAGACGCCAGATCATTCACTAATGTGTAGGCACAGACAGTTACACGGTTCATGCAACAAACACCGACCAAATATGGCTTGCGTGTTGCAAGGCACGCCAGTTCCTGCTATCATCCCCACGTTCAAGTTCTTGGAAAATGGTAGTTATTTGATGCTCAATAATGAAGATTGTTCTGGGTTAATTAAAAGTATTCATTTTATCGTAACAGTAAATGAACGGGTTATTTGCTGCAGAAATGTTCTATTTCCTCCCACACATGAACATAGGGAGTTTTCAATCTGGCCACAAATACCAACCTTGGGAGCACATTTCAACAGCATGGCAAGAATAAGAGCTCTTTTGTCTCAGAGAGAGGTGGCCTTGAGTTCGGCCCGTGAAACTTTCGTGCTTCACATAGCGAACACCCGTACAGAGGTGCAGACCCTTTTAAATACAGATTCGACTTTGCATTTCAGCAAGATTACCCATTCATTTCCATGCAGCAGGAGGCCCATAGGAATGAAGGTGCAATTTGCGATTAGCAATTACCTCATCGCAAATTACGAATTTTTCCGACGGTGCAGGGGTATCTCAAGAACACCCTGCTGCACCCCTGAAAAAAAAATTTGGGGTCATATGGCGCACATAAATTTTGAAAACATTCCTTTACCTCAAAAACGATTTTCAACTCATAATTTGAAAACACTGCACATGGGGAAATGACTTAAAATGTCCTTAAGACACATAAAAGCATTTTTTGATTGCCTTTGCAGCATGTTTCAGTCACCTTTAACATGCCTATGTAACGGAAACATTCAAAATCTAAATTTGCCATGCACAGGTGGGAGCATATTTACAAGCAATTTGCTCCACAGACAAACTTCTTACATTGAAATGGGAAAGACTCTCAATTACCTTATAAAGAAGCAGACACCATTATGTCCTTCTCATCAATATTAAAACCATTGCTTTTTCTCAAAAACGATTTACAAGTCATAATTTGAAAACACTCCACAGCTCCTATGCACATAAAAGCCCTGTCAGTACTAATACTTCACATTTTCTCCAATTACAATTTCTCAAACAAACAAAATCTATTTGTGAAACACTTGAGACAAAGCAACATTTGAAAAACACAACTTTCTTCATAATTTTCTCCTTAAAGCACAATATTTTCTATCTAAATTAAAGAAATTTTTTCTCACCTTAGCAAGTACTTTGAGTTTCAAAACAGTCTCAGAAACACACCAATTTGTCTTCAGCAGAGCAAAAGGTATGCACTCCAGAGTCTGCAGCTATCAAAAGCACAGAAATGCTGTAATTCCTCACACAGATCTCTCATGTCACCCAATCAAAACTCTTCCCTCACTTTTTTTCAAAGCAAAACCCTTCCCCCCTCTGCCCCCTCTCTGCTTTTTCTGCATAGCAACCACCTCTTGCAAGACCTCTCACACAACAATGTTGCAATTGAACTCTGAACTCTCAGTGCACCTGCATATCCAAAGCATTCTTTCATTTAATGATTTTTTCTTCGCCACTCAAAATACATCTTTCAACGAACTCATCCATGCACACTAACTTTCTGTTTTCAGCAATCAAAATCCACCAATCACTCTTACTGCTTCATTAACACAGAAACTCCTCAGTTTTTTTCATTTTACACTCTCATTTTTTCAACTGCCATTTCATTGCCACACTTCATCTGACTGCAGGAGAACCTTCTCTCGCCATGTTTTCTGTCTGGATTGTTGGACATAGCTACATCTATTGGGCTCAAAGGTACGCTGAAAACAGGAATTTACCTAACCTCAATTTACAAGATGTGGAAATTAAGTGGTTTGGCCACAGAGGATTAAAATGTCACCAATTGATACCATTGGTGAAAACCTTTATGCATTTGCCAAAACCTGACCTGTTAATTGTGCACTGTGGAGGTAATGATTTGGGCACTTTGACTGGGGTAGGTCTGGAAATGCTTTTAAAGGACACCTTTGAGCAATTGATGGCACTTTTTCCTCAGACTGCCTTGGTATATTCAAATATATGCCAAAGACAGAAATGGAGGTGGTCGAACCAATTTTGTCCACAAATTGAGAAATCGAGGAAGCATGTAAACAAATCTGTTTCAGCTTACATGAGAGACCATGGAATGGGCTCCCTGTACAACAATAACTTGCGTTACTACATGCAAGATATCTACAGAGGAGATGGAGTTCACTTCTCAGATGAGGGCAACAGAGTTTTCACTCTGAATTTAAGAATGTGCATTGGTACCTACTTATAAGTACCTAAATGTACCATAAACCCAAAAGCTCTTCTCAGAGCTACCCTACATCTGATCACTCACAATTATTATTGTACTCTAACTTTTTTCACTAATTTTCAAGAAAGTACGCTCCCCAGAACGCTTCCCGGTTCGCGAACCGAGCGCACTCCACGCAAAAAAACTAAAAAAACTGTATATATTTTTTTGCCCTGCGAGAACCTTTCAAAGCCTCCACATCAAACCTAGGGGGTCAGGGACGATCTACTATGCCCCCTTATGGTCATTTGCCCCTTCGCTTTGGCCTCCTCTTGTCTCTCGATCCTACCGAGAGACAAGATGGCGGCCGCTACGGACTGTTTGGAATGTTTACAGACGCCGAAAAACCAATCAGCTTCGCAAACCTCCGTAACGCGAAAAGTACGCGAAGCGGAGCGCTGTTACAGATATATATCTTTTTTTGAACGTTAATTTCTCAAAATCCACTGGAGCACATATATTGAGACCTAGCAAAGGCACATCGGGCTACCAGTCCCTACAATTTTGCCAAGTTTCGTGCAAATCCATTCAGCCGTTCGATTATTATTATTATTTTTTTTTTTGCCCCGCGGGGCCCTTTTAAAACCTCCACATCAAACCTAGGGGGTCAGCGAGGATCTACTATTCCCCCTTATGGTCATTTGCCCCTTCGCTTTCGCCTCCTCTTGTCTCTCGATCCTACCGAGAGACAAGATGGCGGCCGCTACGGACTGTTTGGAATGTTGACAGACGCCGGAGAACCAATCAGCTTCGCTTCACAAAGCTCCGTTGCGCGAAAAGTCCGCGAACCAGACCGCTGCCTGGTCCGCGCTTACAGATATATATCTTTTTTTAAACGTTAATTTCTCAAAATCCACTGGAGCACATATATTGAGACCTACAAAAGGCACATCGGGCTACCAGTCCCTACAATTTTGCCAAGTTTCGTGCAAATCCATTCAGCCGTTCGGGCTAAAAGTGAGGCCAACCGCCCTATGGAAATTAACATGGGAAAAACGCGTTTTGGGACCCCCCTTTTTTCTCGGCCCCCCCTTGACGAACCCCCCCCAAATTTTCAAAGGCTGCTCAGAAACAAAATGTGCCATTTTCCTGAAAATTTCAGCCAATTCCGTCCACAAACGGCAAAGTTATTAGACATAGAATTTTCAAAAAACCCATAGAGAAAAATTCCTAACTATATATACCTACTGGCGACCGCCAGTAGGTAATATATATATATATATATATATATATATATATATATTTATTACCCCAACACCCATATCCCTAAAACCCTAAAATTACCCCTACTACCCCCAGTACCCATACCCCCTAAAATCCTAAAATTACCCTTTCTACCCCAAAACCCCAACCCACCCTGAACCCTAAAATTAACCCTTGCATCCCACCCTTGCATCCCAAAACCCAAACACACCCTGAACCCTAACATTATCCCTGGCACCCCAAAACCCAAACCCACCCTGAACCTTAAAATTACCCCTGACACCCCAAAACCCATACCCACAGTGAACCCCAAAATGAACACTTGCACCCCAAAACCCAAACCCACCTTTAACACTAAAAGTATCTCTGGCCCCCAATATACCAACCACAACCTGAACCCTAAAATTAACCCTTGCACCCCAAAACCTAAACACACCCTGAACCCTAAAATTACCCCTGGTACCCCAAAAACCTAGACCCACCCTGAACCCTAAAATTACCCTTGACACCCCAAACCCACCCTGAACCACAAAATGAACCCTGACACCCCAAAGCCCATAATCCACCCTGAACACCAAAATTAACCCTTGCACCCCAAAACCCAAACACACCCTGAACCATAGAATTATCCCTGGCACTCCAAAACCCAAACCCACCCTGAATCCTAAAATTACCCCTGGCATTCCAAAACCCATACCCACCCTAAATCCTAAAATTACCCCTGGCACCCCAAAACCCATACCCATGCTGAAACCTAAAATTCCTCTTGGCACCGCAAAACCTAAAACCCACCCTGAACCCTAATTACCCTTGCTACCACAAAACCCATACCGACCCTAAAACTTAAAATTACCCTTGGCACCCCAAAGCGAAAATCCAACCTGAACCCTAAAATAACTTTGGCACCCCAAAATCTATATCCCTACACCCCAAAACCCAAAACACACCCTAAACCCTATACTTACATTATACTTACATTTAAAACACATATGCCTTGACCATTCATGCCTTTACAACAAAAAAGTTGTAGAGGCATGTGTGGTTAAATCATATGCATTGCAATGCCATGCGTTGTAATGGCATTGCGATGTAATGGTAGTTGCATTGTGACAACCACATTGTAACATCCGCATTGTAAAGGATGTTTCCCCTTTTGAGCGGTGAGGGGGAGCAAAGTTCCCTGCAGAACCCCCTCCTCACTTTCTATGAAACAGGAGCTTCCCCAGGGTGTGTTCACTTCCTGGTGCACATTGCCATAAATTTCGATGTTCCGTGACTTTGTTCACGAGCCGTTCCGTTGATTTTCCATGAGAGACGCCAGCCGTATTGCTCAGGTAGGATAAGATAATATTCTGAACGTGTTTGTTCGAGCACATTTAAAGTTAATTATTTTGGAACTTAAAAGATCACCCAACCCTTCATCGTGTGCCTTGCGTAATGGTGCCTGTCCGTTGAGGCTAATGACTTTTGTAGTTTTTAAACCTCTTAAAAACACACCGGCATAACTTTATCAACATATATCGATGTCGGTTTGTGTATAAATGCTAGTGTCACGAAGGCGATACATCCCCTGCCTCACCCGTCCACCATAAACCGACCTTTGGACGGCGAACAGAGACGCATACTATCTACCTGTAGTTAAGATAGCTGTCCATTGATACGAGATTAATTCCCCCCTCTCTTCAGCCGTAAAACACAGCAACCTAAGATCTTGCTAGGGTTGCCGAGATGTGCGTGCTGTTTACAATTAACATTTGTTTGACCTCACATGTGCTTTTCCGGTAGGTTCACACTATTTGACCCATTGCCCTTTTGGATTTTGCAGAACACAGTTTCATATCGTCGCAGAACAAAAAAACATTTGTGTTTTACTATTCAACTTCAGAACAAAGAAAGCATTTGTTCACCGATAATTTTCCGAGCCGTTGAGGTAATTTGTTTCTCAACACAGCCTCCTGAACAGTCTAGTTTTAGGAGAGCTAAATGTTAAGCAACTGAAACATCACTGATTTCTTTTTCAGACACTTGCCACTGCAAGATAATCTTTCAAACTCACAATCATTGATACAGATAGTGATTCACTTTCATTTAAATGTAAGCATTCATTTTGCTTCTTTGAATAATTGTGCTAATTCAACCCCTCCCCCCCATCCCTCTTAAATAAAAGTCAAGGTGATGGTGTCATTCACTCCTTCAGGGTTGTGCACATGTTATGGGGTGCACTATGTGGGTCCTTGGTTTCTATTAAATTGTTTTTTCTCGCAAAAATGTTTATATTTCTTGATATTCTCATGTTTAAACATTAGGGTTCATCAGACAGCACCAAAATTCACTGTCCTGAAGATGGTCTGAAAGACGAAAGCTGAACAGACCGAAACGTCGACTGTCACATCTATTTCTAAGTGGAAATTAATTTCTTTGAGAGCTGCATATTCCTATTGTTGGACTTATGACTCTTGGCGAACCACCAGCATTACCTTTACCTCGGAGGCGGCTGAATTAGCGCAGGAAGCAGCCTGGTCTCTGTGTGATCAACCCAGCATTTTCATCTTCAGCTAGCGGTACCCGCTGCGCGGGTCCCGCGTCGCGTGTGAGGCGAAAGGGAAACTTTTTTGCATCTTTGGGCGTGGAGCGACCTGAAGCTCCAAGACACTGCAGGGCTGCGAGCAGGCGGGGAGGCGCAGGACTACCTGTCCCAGGAGCGCCCGCCCGCCCTAACCCACACCACCTGGACAGCTCTCCCTGCAGGCTCCTCCCCCTTTACGTCAGTCATCTAATAACACCCAGGACAAACCCGCTGCGCGGGAGCGCGCGGGAGGGTGCCGGGAGAAGCCCGGGACAAGGGCGGGACCGTCTGTAGCCGTCCGGGGCCACAGGAGGCCGGGCTGGGCCCACCCCCCTTAGTTGGTGTATTGGATTCCTGGATATACTTCTGGTTACAATCCCCGGACGAACATAACTTTGTACTTGGATAATGCCGTCTCCTGCAAAGGAGAGTACCCCACTAAAGCCGGGAGGAGGTAAAAGCAGAACCCTTGAGAATTATTTCACGCGAGGGGTGGGGGAGGGGGATAAAGAGTGTAACCTGTCTCGATTAAGGGCTGAAAGGAGACGCTCCATAGACAACTTGAAAAACACCCCCCTTGGAGATCAATCCATTATGCCCAGGGAGGAGCTGTCTTTTACAGACGATGTTCCACTTCTGTTGAGGGGATGTATGAACACGCCTCCAGTTGAAGCTATGAGTATAGCCCCAGTTCCCAGTCCCAGCCCCACTAGGGTGACCATTGATTTAGTTTCCCAAGCACCCCTAGGCCCAAAGGCTAGTAAAGTTCAATCCACACCTGCCATTGCGCAAGGAGTACTTGGGCCTCCCCCTAATAAACGTAGAAGAAAGTCGAAGGGTGTGCATGGAAGGAATAAGCCAAAAAACTCGCGCTTGGACTTTGGGAAGTCTTCCATCAAACCCCCTGTGCTAGTATCAAAGTTACCGGTTGACCCACACCCCAAATCTACTGCCCAAGATAATTTAGCGCCCGCTTCAACAATAAACGTGGGAACTAATATTGCCAATCTTCCCCTCTCTGTTGTGCCGCTTGGGAACCTGGAATTCTTGCTAAGGTCTCTATTATTACCGATTAGCGAGAGTATAAAAAAGATCGAGATCAGACTAACCATACTGGAGACCACATTAGGTAGTCTGAAAATCCCGGCTGATCATCAGAAAAAGAACTCAGAACCTACTCCCATTACCTCAGCCCCCCATCAGCCCGTAAATAGGGCTGCAAATACAGTCCCCTCACAAGCCGCAAATACGGTGGTCTTGCAAAATAACCCTGTATCAACTAGGCCCCCTAATTTTAACATCCCTATCCCCCCGTCAGGCCCAGCCAATTCGGCACAGCAGGCAGACAGCACCACAATG
The DNA here is from genome assembly GCF_964261635.1 of Lissotriton helveticus. Taxonomy (NCBI): domain Eukaryota; kingdom Metazoa; phylum Chordata; class Amphibia; order Caudata; family Salamandridae; genus Lissotriton; species Lissotriton helveticus. The sequence goes on from NC_136059.1 coordinate 1,092,852,061, forward strand.
ATTCCCTTAATGAAACTTCCGCCGAGACCACGTAGGCCCAACCTACCCCTGAGACCAATGACTTTACTGTAGTCTTGGCAGGTGTTCCCCCACTCGAAGTAGGTGAAACTGAGGATTTTTGTGCCCTGAAAAGTAGGGTCATTAAGTGGCTCAACATAAATAGACCCCTCCGGTTACACCTCAATAATGAAATTATAATGGTAAGAAGGGTGCCATGGGTGGGAAGAACCCAAAAATCCATTATTGGGGATTGTATACTTGTGAGTTTTAGGGACACAGACACAGTGTCCTTTATATGTCAAGGGAAAAAAAGATCTAGGGAATCCACTATTCAAACCCTTCGGGTGTCTTTCTTCTTCCCTATCACTCCAGTCCCACTGAAGCCGCCACAAATGCAAAACAACTGGGAGAGGGCGGGCAGGAGGGGGAGACACCAGGATTCTAACTACAGACTTTCATTTGGCCGACCAGAACCACCTATTCACATCTATAATCGGTTCAATTGTCTGAATGATTTAGAGGGGGTGGATTGACAGATGGACAATGCCCCCCAGGGTCATAGGGAAAAGAGTGTCCTGGTGGATGTGTTGGGAGGGGGTAGCTCTTATGTTCAGCAAACTGTAATGATTGGTGTTGGGAAACCAGGGCGCATTGAATCCAAGGTTATAGCCACAGAATGTACAGGAGGGGGATATGGGCTGGCTATGCAGGGGCCAACGCAGGAGATTGTTTCAAACCCCCAGGAGGGTTCAGAAGAGAGGGAGGAGGGAATGTGATTAATTTCCTGGAACGTAGCGGGGATAGCGGGTAAATTCACCAATAAGGAATGGGTCGATTTCATTAGGAAATTTCATGTTATATGTCTTCAGGAGACATGGGCCCTGGTGAGCAATTACCATCTACAGGGATACAAGTGCTTTTTTGTTCCTGCCCAAAAATCTAGATCCGGGAGAGCAATGGGCGGGTTGTCCATTTACATAGATTTAGACCTCCCAGGTACCTGGTCTTCTCCAGACTGGAACTCGTATGGGATCCAGGTAGCTCGGTTCCGTGGAAAGGGGCTAAGACTTTCTATTTTAAACATCTATAACAGTGTGTTAGCAAACACCCAATCCCAGCTGCTAGCTGAATTAGACCAGAGGCTGGAACAAGAAATAATATCCCAAAATAAGGGGCAGTCTTATGGGCTGCTATTAATGGGAGATTTTAACTGCCATCTCTGTCCGGCATTGGTTACGGCAAACTCAGATTGGTCACAATGCCCATTGCAAAAGGGCCCGCATTTCTCTCACACACCCACTGGGTCGGCTCTGGGTCTACTTCGGCTGAAGTATGACTTAGAACACACTATTACCATGATTGACCCACAGTTGGATGGCACACTTCCTCCGACTTTTAAGGGCAGGGGCTGCTCATCCATTATAGATTATATTCTGGCCTCAAGATCCCTGATAAACAAAATAGTTTGGGCAGGGATAGAATGGAGCAGTTTTAGCGACCACAACCCTCTCGTTTTGGTGCTTTTATACAGGGTGGGTGTTGGAACTGGACCCCGTGGTATAATTGAGGAGAGGGTTACAGACCAAGGTAGGCGATTGAAATGGTCCAAAATAGATGGGGCAAAGTTTTTCAAAACCCTGGGTGAAAAGGGCCTACCGGCCATTAACGATTGTCTAGACTTGGAAGTCCAGGGACCAAGGTTACTGGAAGCATTCGAGCAGATTGCTAACCTGATTGATGGCCTACTTAAGTCCAGTGCGCCCCCTCGTAACCCGGTCAATCCGCGGTGGTTTGACAAAGATTGCTCTAAGGCACTAAGGGAGTTGAAATGCTGCCTAAAGCTAAAACCGAGGGACCCCAAAAAAATTAGGGCATGTAGAGAGAAATATAATAAAGAAACTAAAAGGAGGAAACTTGCCCTGCAGGCAGAAGCTTGGGCAGACCTAAGAGAGGCAGGGGAAAGAAAGGATCTGGAGGGCTTCTGGAGAATTATTAACAGACCGACTTTTCAAGAAAAAGATTCTCCGGACATAGGGGCTAACATCCTTCCGGAACAGTGGACCGCACATTTCAGAGGTTTATATAATTATGAGTTCGGTCCCTCTGTAGAGCAACCGGTAGCCTTAAATCAGGTTTCTCCGGTAGTATTTACTCTTAAAGAGATCACTGTAGGGATGGAGGGTCTGACTAAAAATAAAGCTCCGGGTCCGGATGGGATCCCCCCTGACCTATTTCTCAGTAACATAGATTTATGGGCCCCTCTGATGACCAGGGTCATAAATACTGCCATCTCTTGTGACCTGCCACCATCTTGGTCAAAAGCAATTATTGTGCCAATTTTTAAAAAGGGCAACAGGGACGACCCTAAGTGCTATCGGCCGATTTCCCTGATTGACGTATCGGCCAAACTTTTGGGTAGGGCAATCCTCAATAGACTGTCCGAGTGGACCGATGAGAATAACACCTTCTCGGACACTCAATACGGGTTTAGGACAGGGAGGTCTACCAGCGACCAATGCCTGAACCTTTATATGCTGACTGCCAAATACACTTTGGCAAGTGATGAACCTATTTACATGGGTTTCATGGATTTGGCAGCAGCATTTGACCACGTCAACAGAGGAAAGCTATGGGACATGATGTCAAGTATGGGGATTGATAGTGGTTTAATCTCCATACTAAGGGAATTACATAGCGATACCACGGCCAGGGTTCGGTTTAACAGGGAGGGAGGTTTGTCTGACCCCTTTCCATGTAAGAGTGGAGTCAGACAAGGTTGCATCCTTGCCCCTTTTTTGTTCTCCCTCTACATTAACAATTTGGAGCAGTTTCTTTTGGGTTTAAAGGCAGACTCCCCCAGGGTGGGGCAGAGGCACATCCCTCTCTTGCTTTACGCGGACGACGCGGTTCTGCTCGCGCGCACCCCACGCAGTCTACAAATCCTGATTGATGGGTTTGTTAATTTTATGAGCACCCTGGATCTATCTGTCAACCTGGGTAAATCTTATGTACTCCTGGCCGGCAAAAAACCTTCCTCTAGTTTTATTTATACAATAGGTACCCATATTTTAGAGGAGGTCAAAACGTTCACTTATCTCGGAGTGACTTTTGATGGTGCTTTACAGTTTAACTCCTTGGTGACGGAACGTTGTCGCAAAATGATTGCCTCAAACGGGGCAATAGCAGGATACGGCAGGAGGTTAGGTAGATGGAGCCCGGAACAGGTGGTGAATTTGTATTGCTCCGTATCATGCTCCAAAGTAATCTACGGGGCAGAAGTATGGGGCTTTGTGAACACCACTAGAATTCAACAGGAAGAAAACAAATATTTGAAATCTATCCTGAGGGTACCACCCAGCACCGCTGGATTTATAGCCCACAGGGAGCTAGGGAGGCCATACCTGGATGACCTGTTAAAATTTAGGCCAATTGTGGCTTGGTTAAAAATATGGGCTAACCCAGAGGCGCATCTAAGCAGAGAAATTTTATCGGACTGCTTGGATAGGACCAATTGTATGCGTATCCCTTGGCTCAAATACGTGAAAAATACCCTCGAAGATCTAGGTTTTGGTAACCTCTTCACGAACCCCACAACAATTTTAGCCCAGCACAAGAAACAAGTAGGGGAAATTTTCCTAGAGCGGAAAATCCATTACAGAGCTGAGGCAGAAACACTCAAAAAGACTGTGAGGGCGCATAATCTGGTGAAGAGTGTGGAGGGTATGGAGCCTTATCTGTATCTCATGCACAATGCACAGGATAGATTTCTTATGTGCCGTTTTAGACTGAATTTACTTCCCTTTATGTTGGCTTCCCCAGCAGGTTTCTCTACATCAATTGAGCAGAAGGGACCCTGCGGCTGCGACAACAGGTCTCCGCAGGACTCCCTTCACTTTGTTTTGCTCTGTCCCTACTTTTCTATGCCCAGGCGCAGTTTTCTTGTAAATATTTTAAAAAATGCCCATCAGGAACATGCTAGGGATGCGCTGGTCTTTTTGCAAAAAGCCTCCGATCCCCTTACCCTGTGTTGTATCATGAATTTTCTTAAGGTTGCGGTCCGATTAAGGATGACCAGGGGTTAGGTATGAAAGAATCTGGATCATCTATTGTATGCTTATGGATTTGTATATTGACATTTTTTTTACCTATGCTGACTATGTACAAGGATCTTGATCAATGTTTAATAACCTTTTATTAATGTATATATGTTTGTGCTTTTATGGTGTTTTTTAATCACAGAATAAAGATTCTTAAATGAAAAAATGAAATGACTTTCATTATCACATTTGGAATAGTCATTTTTTATGTATTGTTAGCACAATGTGTGTTTGGCTTCTTTGCATAAATTTGTTGCTGTAAATATTTACTTTTATTCTGTACCCTACTTTAATATTTAATGTCTAAATAAGACTGATCTTTTCAAAATATCCAAGCACTCTCGTGTTGTTCTTTCCTTTTGTTTGCATTGTTGCTTTGTTGTCTATTGACACCACGTAGTCATCTCCTATTGGAGTGACACCTTCAGATTAAATCACACAACTGATTCCAAGTTAGCTTACTTAAACAAAATCCCTTGCAGGTCCTTTTTACTTGATTATTACCTTGGAATATGGGTACTACTCATGATCTGCCAGATGATGTCTCCTCATTTAGTCTCCTCTGGCATTCAGTAACCCTGCCGGCCAGCTGGTGACCACAAAGGTGTCATGCCCTCCAGCCATCTTCTGAGACCAAAGCCTCTCTACATAGAACACAGTTCCCCAAGTCGCCTTACTTGTTGCAATACCACATGGCAGTGGTGTTGTCCAAGGGAGCCTGCACCAGCCTCATATAGATGTATTGCATGCAAGCATTTATGTCCAGGAGAATGGTCGTTAGCTCCACACATCTGATGTGAAGCGGGCCCTCCACAGGAGACCAGAGGCCTCTGATCTCCACCTCTATCAAGTAACACACAGTTTTACATGTACCAACTAGCTGACAAGGAAGATTCACAAGGCTAAGAGGTGAAGAAACCTCAGAGCCACAATTACCTGGATTAAAAATTGAGTCTGAAATATTACGATCACATCCCAAACATCCCAGACGTGTTGCAGTGGAGGAAAAGCCTTGAACTCCACATTGACCAGGATTTCCCCAGTGAATAAAGCCTTTGTGATGGAATCAGATGGTACCTGGGATTCCTATATTGTAAACCCCATTGATATTCTGCTCTCAACTGAGGTAGTCTATTACCGTCTATGGCCTTCCATCAGCATCCAGTTGTCAAGGTACAGGAACAAAGGAACTCCCAACTTCCAAAGATGGGCAGCGACCACCACCATCACTTTTATGAACACACACGAGGCATTGGTGAGACAAATTGAAATGGCTTCTAGCCCATCTTCAGCTGTGGAATGATGGGTAAATGAAAATACATCTGACACATTGTGAGCATTTCGACTTCCGCAGGCAGACACTCAGGGGTTAGCAGTACAAAATAAGCCTGAGGTTCTCATCCTTTTTCACGGTGGGGAAGTAGCAGGAATAACAACCCAGCCTTTCGTCAAGTCCAGTACGCTTTTTAAGGCGCCCTTGTAGAGTAGCAGGCATACCTCCTGTAGAAGGGTAGCCAGATGTGCTTTCAAAATTAATTCTAGTTTGAGAGATATTGGGAGGGGAGGAGAGAAAATGTAGGACACTGTGTATAAACATCTGTCACACGTGATGAAGTGCCAACCTGGCAGGAAGGGTTGGATCCTTCCACCAATTTGCTAGGCATTCACCAGTGAGAGCACACTAAAGCAGTTTGTTGGCCATTGTAGCAGGAGAAATAGAGTTGGAGAAATGGTGCCCCAGCTGGCCTATATGTCTGCTGTTCCGACATTCTGTGGCACCAAAAGAACTGAGCGGTTTCTTGCATCGCCAGCTGAAAAGGCCTCCCTGTATGCCAACTCCTTGACATAGCCTCTAAATTTCATGAACTGGTGGGAGTATTGTTTGGCACTGGTCAAAGGCCCCAGGGAATGCACTATAGTTCTGCTATATTTAAAGCATTTCAAAACAGTGTTCACCTTCTCTCCAAAGAGCCAAGACCAATCAAAGGCCTACCAATTTGCGATGCATTTTTATTGTTGGAAAATCAGGTTGATCTCTTGCAGGCATGTCTATGATTGAAGCACAACACTGCTACTGACTTTCCTGCCAATGCAGTCTGTGGTATCCAAGCCTGCACGGATGATGTACTTGACCGCTCCAAGGCTGTCATGGATCATCTCAGCCAAAGAGTCCATACGATCTTACAGGACTGCCAGCAAGATCTCTCTGGCCATGTCCCAAATGGCATGCGCATATGGATCCCAATAGAGAGACTGCATTCATGGATCTCAGTGCTATATTGGTAAAAGAATATGTTTGACAAAGGCATTAATCCTTTCATATTCTCTATCTGGCGTACTGTCGGAAATTGATTAGAATTCACCATTCTGGACCAGGCCTGTATGACAACACTCTCCAGAATAGGGTGCTTGATAAGAAAATCTGGGTCACTGTGCATCGGCCTATGTCACCTGCCCACATGCTGCTTACAGTTGGGAAAGAACATGGTTTCGATTAGGTAGCCAACAACGTATCTGAAAGGGCGTCATTAAATGGGAGCAAGTGCTCCAATGTTGCTGGGCCACACTACAAAATATCTGTCACGACATGTGTTTTAGTCTCAATGGAGGTAGCTGTAATACTAGTACTTTGGCTGCCATCCAAACCCCCAATGCAAATGGGGCACTTTCTTCTGTTGGTGGCCCATGTGGCAAGTAAAGCTCTGTCTCAGGTGAGGTATGAAGCCCACTGGCATTTTGCAAATCCATCTATGAGGCATAATCAGTATAGTGAGGGTGACCAAGTCCTCTCCTTTACTATTATCATTAGTAACCTCAGTATCCTCAGGTGCACCCAGCTCTGGCACAGGGCCTATTGATGAAGGATGTGCCCACCTTTCACTGCTGCAGCTAAGAGAGCTGCTCCCCAGGGATGCGGGGACCACTCTACATGCACCCAGTGCCACAGAGAAGGCCAGTTGCAAAAAGTGGTCCTAGAGACCCTGGAGGGTCCCGGACACACTGCCATGTGCAGTGGCTCACTATTGTTCGTGGCTACACTTGTTCCTCTTGCTGATCAGCAATCTGGGAGAGTTCTGGACCCGCTGCAATGGCGGCTTCACATTTTTGATTAAGCTACATTTTTCCCAGCAGTTGTTCTGCGTGTTCGCGAACAACTGCTTCTTAATACCCTACACACATGGGACCCATTGAGTCTTTACAGCAGAGTTAGGCAGTGTGTGCCCCCCTTCACATGTTGACACATACTTGGGGGCACTGGATATTGGATACATGATTGGTGAGACATCGACGGAGGCGCTCGCTACGGTTATCGGAGAGCAGAATACTGAATTGTCCCTAATAGGAGGGCCGGTGTTCCTGCACTCTCTGTTATGAATCTGGGTCTGCCATATACTACCTAATATGAGCACAGAAGCGCTGTGCCCTGTAGCTCGTGGGTGAGACCATCAGTACTGACGATTCTCTGATGATGCTTTGGTGGCTCGTTTATGTTCTGCATCTAACTACTGCATTTTGATGTCCTGACGTAATAATGTATATTTGGTGATTTGCATGGTCAGGCATTGGCAGTTGTGATGAGTCATGTTCTATGCAAAACCAAAGTTCTATTACATGCAGCATCTTGTATTCACAGGGATATGTTGTTTTTACCTTGTAACGAGGCAATGCTAAAATAGTGAATATCATTTCAGGACCAGCATAATGTGTACAGTGATGGTGTAGGGTGTTTTCATGTCATGTGCAACCTATGCGTATTTACTTTATTGCACTAACCGTGGTGTTATGACAGTTGGCAAAGTGATTTAGGATTTATGTGATTGTGGTCTATGTGTTATATACAATATATGAGATATTTGTATATACTAATGTGTGGAGTCTCTTTTGTGGTGTATCTGTTGTGTCACTTCTGTGTGTGTGTGTGTTGCACAAATGCTTTACACATTGCCTCTGGGATAAGCTTGACTGCTCATGCCAAGCTACCAAGGGGGTGAGCAGGGCGTATCTTGGGTGTGTAACTCCCTTACCCTCACTAGAGTGGTGGGTTTGGCCTGGCTTAGCTGCCTACCCTAGCCAGCCAGAAACCCCATTTCTAACAGGTCCACTATTACCAGTGTTGTGCATTCTGGGAATTGTGGTATGCCATGAACGGTCATAAATCATTACAACTTTGTTTGTATGTTACATTTTTCATGTCTCACATTTCATCCACAAGCCACAATGTATATTTTTGAGGATGACTGTCATACAACTGGCAGATTTAACATATTATAGAGTCACATACATTTACAACATAGGTATTAAGAGAGAAGACATAGAAGAGAGTGGAGATGTTGGGTGAGAAAAGAAGAGAAGACCAGGAAGAAAGTACAGCAATATCGATTGTACCACTGAATATTGACCACCAGAATATTGTGGTCAAAATATCAAAGGGGTAAGCCCTACTATTGCCTCTTATATGGCATTTTAAAACACTTTTAGGATGGGGGCCAAGTCTGTTCATGTGGGGGCCAGTCAATCAGAATGCTTGCTTTAAAAAAGCCTCACAAGAAGGCTTGAATTTTTGAACTTCAGCCCAACTGTCAATATATCTATAAATGTTTAGCATTCATTTCTTCAAAACTACTGAATTAATTTATTCTGTTATCCTTGGATTGTCACAAAAAGTGCACTTCTTAGTAAAGGTCTAGTTTTTTTCCCACATTTCATGTTATTCCATTCAGCTGTTTTGGCTATAGTGCTGTCTTAAATTCCCTATGAAAATTGCAGTGAGAAATTGCGTTTTGGGACCTTTTTACCTTTCTCTTGACACTCCCTTGATGCATCACCCCAAAAATTTCCAGGAAGGAGCTGAGATGGATACACTTTTTTAATCTAAAGTTTAGTGTAGATTCGCTACTGCACAAAACAAAAAACTATGTATATATGTCACTAATGGGTAGTTATAGTTAGGTTGACAAATCTCCATGAAACTTCCAAAAGGTTTGGCTCCCACCTGGAGCCAAAAACCTTTAAAAAAAAAAAAAAAAAAAGAATTTTTAAATTCGGTTGCAATTTTACTAGTTGTTGAATCTCGAAGGGGTGGGCCAGGGCCCAGGGGGAGTGGGTTTTTTATTTTGGGGAGGGGGTTATCCATGGCTCCCCTCCCCAGGCCACAATTGGCCCAGGGTACCCCATCCCGTACAGCATGCTGTGTTTTTCAGCGGGAGAGGGCATGTAGACTCCCGCCCCAGACCGATTTTATGCCCCAGGGCCCCCATCCCCTGGGTGCCTGGCATGTCTTTTATGGGAAGGGGGGCATGCAACTCTTTCCCCAGGTCATTTTTGGCCCAGGAACCCAATTCCCCTGGGCCTGACATGTTTATGAGGGGGAGAGGACACACAACCTCCATTTTCAGGCTGCTTTCGACCCTGGGAACCCTAAACCTGGTGCCCAGCCCCTTGTTTAGGGATGGGGGCACGTGACCCCCCTCTCTGGGTCAACTTCAACCCCTGGGGAACCCATCCCCTAGTGGGTGGCATGTTTTTTAAGGGAAGGGGGAAAACACAGCCCTCCTACCTGAGCCTTGAAACGCCCCAGGGGATGGCGCCACAAAACTAAGGCCCACCTCCCTGAGCCATTAATGTCCTTTGGGATCCCATCCCCCAAGACCGGCTAACAAGCTATGCCCAGGGAGTCCACCCCGGAACATATTGGTTTCCATGCCCATACCAGCATGGGCAGGGAAACCTGTGTTTGCTCTCCCTTGGTGGGAGCATTTTCAAAACTCCTGACAATCGGCAGCAAACACAAAGTCTTCTCCCAGTGGGTAGGCACTTTGAAAATGCTTGTCCCTGCTGGGAACAGACTTTTAATCTGTTTACCTGACTGCACTGAAGCAGGCAGGGAAACACATCAAACTATTGCTCCCACCCAGAGGGAGCAGAATTAGTAGCTGCTTCCTCTGAGTAGGAGAATTGTTGGCATGTGGGGAGCCTGCTGGGGTCACATGGGCCTTGAGACTTCCCACGCGGCCATAATGTGTATATGGTGGGTGCCGTGGGTGGGCACCAGGGCATCCCCCTTTAAGTGTGAATATCTTGAGTATGGAGACCCCTGGGCCACTAAAGGCTCAGGAGGGGCGCCCTTCCTCTTTATTTAATGGATTGTCAAGGGGATGGGGTCCCAGGCCCAACAAGGCTCACGGAGGGGGGCCTTGCAGCCCACTTCCCCTTGACTATAAAACAGCAGCCCTGGGGGATAGGTTTCATAAGGCCTAATAAGGCTCAGGGAGTGGTGCCAAGTGATGCCTCACCCCTTTTAAAAAAAAAAAAACAGCCCTGGGGGATGGGGTTCCCAGGGCCTAATAAGGCTCACCGAGGGGAGGTCATGCAGCCATCCTCTCCTTTAATAAAAACAGATGGCTCTGAGTAATTCCGAATGAGGTCGCACACTGCTCGTCCCATCAGCGTGTGACCCCGGAGCATGATGGTCGATGTAGTAGGTATCAGCGGGTGCGCTTCTACCCGAGTCTTGAGTCTTGAAGGTATTCACTTGGTGTGCTTGCCATCCCTGGACACGTGTTTCGCGGTTATTACCGCTCGTCTGCAGGGATTAGGCGTGTGCACGGGGTTGCTGCGTGGGCTGCCGAAAATATTCATAGGTCCAGATACCTTTTTGTGGCGCGCAGGTGCGTTATCTCGAGGTCGTCACCCCACCGGCTCAAGGGAGCCTGTATAAATAGTAATTCCGAATGAGGTCGCACACTGCTCGTCCCATCAGCGTGTGACCCCGGAGCATGATGGTCGATGTAGTAGGTATCAGCGGGTGCGCTTCTACCCGAGTCTTGGTCTTGAAGGTATTCACTTGGTGTGCTTGCCATCCCTGGACACGTGTTTCGCAGTTATTACCGCTTGTCAGAAGGGATTAGGCGTGTGCACGGGGTTGCTGCGTGGGCTGCCAAAAATATTCATAGGTCCAGATACCTTTTTGTGGCGCGCAGGTGCGTTATCTCGAGGTCGTCACCCCCACTGGCTCAAGGGAGCCTGTATAAATACAGATGGCTCTGAGGAATGTGAGCCCCAGGTCCTAACACAACACAGGTAGGGGGCAATGAGTAATCCCATAGAGTCCAGCCCAGTGCCAAAAACATAGCCAATAGGAAAAGGGTCAGCATGCCCCCCTCTCTGAGCCTAAAAAGGCACTGGGAAGCCCACCTCTGGGACTGAAAATGCGTACAATGGTGAGGGGGCTGCATGCCCCCCTTCCTGAGCTACTAATGGCCCTGTTGAGCTCACCCCCAGGGCCGTCTCAGCAGCTATGTACCAGGGTGCCCACCCCGGGCACAGAGTGGTTTGGTGAGGGGGGCTTAATTTCTTCTCTGCCTGAGTCACTAATGGTCCTGGGGAGCTCACCCTTGGGGCCATATCAGCAGCTATGACACAGGGTGCCCACCACCGGGAGATAGTGGTTTCTCTGCCTGCAGCGGTTTGGGCAGGGAAACCTGTGTTGGCTCTGGCAGGAGCATTTATAAATCTCCTGCCAAGTGGCACAAACACCAACTCTGCTCCTAGCAGGTGGGAGCTTTATCAATGCTCCTGCCTGCTGGGAGCAGACTTTAGTTATGTGCGGGCAGTGAAACAGATCTCAATATTGCTTTTGCCCAGAGGGAGCAACCTTATTAGCTGTTCCCTCTGGGCGGGAGCAATGTCAACTCCTGCTGGATGCTGTGTGCCGGCTGGGGCGGCAGCTCTCCTCACATACTCTAATGTTTTTTTACCGGTGGGGGGAGGGGGCCTCATGCTCCTCTGTCCCATATATTAATAATGTGCCCCGGGGATAGGGTACCCAGGCCATAATTGGCCCACGTGGGAGGGCGCATACCCACACCCCCTACGTACAGTGCTTGGCCCTGGCAAATGTGGTTCCCAGATCCAAAGTCAGCCAGGGAGTGGGGTTACCTGCTCCGCTTACCCTAATCTTTGTAACAGACCCCAGGGAATGAGTTCCCCGGGGCTAAAATCAACTTGGGGAACTGCATGCTCCCCACCCCTAATATTAATGCTGGTCCCTGGAGGATGGTGTTCCAGAGGCCAAACTTGGCCCAGGTAGAGGGTCCGTTTGGTCCGCCTCCCCATAATTTTAATGAGTGGCACAGGGGAATGGGGTTCCCAAGGCTTATCAAAAACTGGGAAGGGGGGACATGTGGTCCTCCTCCCCTTTAATACCAAAAAGGCCTTGGGGATAGACTCCCTAGTGCCTAATAAGGCTTGGGCAGGGATGGTCCATGTGGCCCCCCTCCACTTCATTTTAATGAGTGACTCTGGAGGATGGGGTCGGCAAGGCCAGGCCCTATGGTCAACCACCTGTGTGTGGTAGAGTTTGCATTTAGGTTTGGTAATGAATTATTAATTTTAGGTTATAAAACCTCTGAGATTCACTGACAAAACAAAGTTTAAAGTAACGTTATAGTTAGGTGTGATAAAAGTATCTGTTTTCATTTTTTTAAAACCTTAGAAAAAACCAAAGGTTAAAGTAGCGTTTTTGTTAGGTGAATTTGTCAATGTCAACATTAACATTTTGAACTAAAAAAAACACAGAAATTCACCATCATCAGTAAAGTCATAAATTATGTCTAGGATATCTGGTTTTAGGTTTAAAACTATAATAACTGATAAAACCCCACCGAAAGGAATACAGCCGTCACCGGTGTAAACATATAAACACTGAAAAAACACCTTTGCAACCACAAACAAAGTGCCATTTAAAAAAAAGAAAAGATGAATGAAAGAGTAATTTGTATTTCTTCCTGAAGGGGTCAATACAATGTAACTTTGTTATACAAGGTAGCATCAAGAAAGGCTGGGCTAACATTACTCTGCTTAAGTTTTGTCGTTTAGGGATGTCACTAAAACAGCGGGGCATATTACCAACAAGTAGCGATAATTATCCCTAAATAGGCTAAGCAACAAGTTTTTTATCGCTGCCTATCGCTGAATATGTTAGCGGAGAAAACATGCTATTAGCAACGTTTTTCTCCATTGTGCTAACATATCCAGCGATAGTGGCAAAATGCGTGAATATCGCTGAGAATACAGCGATATTCGCGCATTAGCGACAAAATGCTCTTAGCCATGTTATCCACCTCCCATTGGATAACATGGCTAAGTACAGGTCTGAGCAGGCGTTAGTTTTTGGCGATAGCGGGAATATTTCCATCGCTATGCCTGCCTTGCCAATAGGCGATAGCGACGTTAGCGACTGCTTTCAGTCGCTAACAGGTTGGGTACGCCCACTTTGCATGTCATTAGCGATAAATATCGCTGACATGCAAAGTGGGCCTCAAACCGCTCCCTATCGCCTAAAAGCTGTCGGTAACATCAGTTAGCAACAGCTTACTAATAGAGCGATAGAATTATCGCCGCTTAGCGGCCGAAAACGGCTGCTAAACCGGCGATAATTGCCTATCGCCACCCTTGGTAATATGCCCCATTGTCTCTTCTTCCTTCTGCTTTGTTCAGTTTTGTGATCTTTGGTCTAAAGATGCAGTGTTTAGATGCATGTTTAGGTCTTATTTAGTTACCACCTTAAAGAAATCTTTAAGGTGGTGAATGATCTCTGCAATGATGTAAGAACTTCTCCTCCCCAAATCCCAACGCAAGAGCTTTGCAATTCGCTCAATGACTTCTTTATGGATAAGATAGCCAGGATAAAAGAAAGCATATCGGAAAGGTCTAGTATGGTCTCTATAGAGGATACCCTCAGGAATACCTCCGAACTGGCTGTTATTCCCCCGATCGATCATCCTAGGTTAGTAGAACTGATGACCCGGGTGAAATCTGGCTCACCAAATGATTGTTGCCCCCCAACACGTCCTAAAGGACGTTTTCTCGGCACTTCCACTTGGCATACTTCCGCTCCTGAATAAGTCACTAGCATAAGGAAGGGTCCCCACTACCTTTAAAAATGAGACGCTGGTCCCGCTTATTAAAAAACCGGGGGCCGAACCGGCCAATCTCTCTAACTATCGGCCTATATCCCTCCTCCCATTTGGAGCAAAGATCTTGGAAGCTCATGTGGCCAGTTGTATTTCCAACTTTATCGAAACATCGGATTATCTGGAGCCCAACCAAGCCGGTTTCCGTCCGGCGCACTCAACTGAAACAGTGATTCTTGCTGTCCTGGACACTATGAAATCTAACGCCGACAGGGGTATTCATCAGGCCTTAGTGCTCCTGGACTTGTCGGCGGCGTTCGACACGGTGGATCACACCATCTTATTGCACCGTGTCGAACAGGCTGGCCTGCGGGGCTCTGCTCTCAGCTGAGTGAACTCTTTCCTGAGCAACCGTACTCAGGCAGTCAGACTTGGGAACTTCACTGCGCCCAAACTGATCACTACCTGTGGTGTCCCGCAAGGTTTGTCATTGTCCCCTCTCCTGTTTAATCTATATCTCAAACCCCTCCTCCACTCTTTAAAAAACAGGAAGGTCACTATTTTCAACTATGCCGACGACCTGCAGCTAATATTCTCATTGGACTCCACTGACTCTGTCACGGAATTCCAGGCCACCATGCTGTACATTCAGCGGTGGATGGAGTTGAATCACCTAAAACTCAACCCAGGGAAGACAGAGCTGGTACTCCCGGGCAAAAGTGCGACCAGCTGGGGCCCCCACTTCTGGCCGTCAACAATGGGGTCACCTCCCTCTCCCTCTCTTTCGGTGAAAAGCCTCGGGATTACCATTAACTCAGATCTTTCTCTCAAAGGTCGGGTGAGAGCTGTGATCTCTTCCAGCTTCCACCAATTGCGCAAAATAAGAAAAATCGCTCATTTGCTCACCCACTCTGCGATTATACAAGTGGTACTCGCCCTGGTCTTGTCCCGATTAGATTTTTCTAACTCTATCTACCTAGGACTCCCCATGTTTTTGTCTAAACGCTTACAAATTGTTCAAAATCAAGCGGCCAGACTTATCTTTAATCACCGCCCTCCACTGGTTACCCATGGCCCAACGGGTAATATTTAAAGTAGGATGTCTGGTGTTTAAGGCCTTGCACTGGAAAAGCCCCATGTTTGTCAACAACCTAATTGTTAAGCATGAGCCTACCCGCAACCTTCGTTCAGCCCATCTGTCCCTTCTCACCTTACCCTCTTTCAAACGGAAGCATCAGGGTGGGTGTCGATTTGCTTATCTTGCCCCAAAGGTTTGGAACACTTTTCCCTTGACGATCAGGAGCTGTACTAACCTTATGGAGTTTCGGAGAGCTTTGAAGACCTGGCTATTCAAGCAAGCATCCGGACAGGTTAACTGCTATCAATTTTCCTCACTGCCAGCGCCATGAAACCCTTGGGTGCCCGTGCGCTTAAAAAGTTTAGATTAACATAACATAACATAACATATTATAAACTTTAGAGAATTGGGAAATATCAAAATCATATTTGATATTTTGTCTACATTTGATTTCACTGATAGGTAGAATGGCTGGTTTCATAAGAATCTTTCCTAATATGTATCATCACATTTATCCACAGACAGGTAATGGGTGAAATCCTTTGATACATCAGCCCCCTTTTCAAGTGAGTCAGTATTGATTGTAAGTGAATTGCCAAACACCCCAGGCTTTAAGCATTCAATGCAAGATGCAGTGACAGGTATATATGTGAAAAAAATGTTGTCACCAAGCATCTGAGATAGTGGTGAAAACATGACACCAGATGTCTGGTAAACATGGAACGCAGTGTCACTTGGAATGCTGCTGAAAGACTGGAGTGATATTATTTGTATTTGCAGTAATTCAGCTACGTATATGAAAAAGGTGTATGATGGCCTGTCAAAATCAATACTAAAGCTGAAGTGTTTCCCTGAAAGAGATCCTTGTCACTTGCTAGATGGTATGCTGAAAGCATCTTTACAATCTTCAGAGATAATGAAAAATACTATTGACTTTGTAGTCCATTCTGGTGCAGTAAAAATGTATTTGGACCTCATATACCATATGCACACGTTATCTATACACATGCACTATCAGTGCAGAGGGCAAGCATAATTAAAATTAAATAAAAATTCCATAAACACCAGAAAAACTCTGTTTCTGTTGTTTGTAATGGCACGAAAATATGTAACCACTGATAACCACTGTTTTTTTAAGGTATTGAAAAAACTGAAAAAACCCCACCAGAATTTACCAAAAATAGAAACTGAAAACCGGAAAGCCTAATTATGTCATGTGAGGTCATAAGCCTTGCATGGTGAGGGTGCAAGATATAGTTAGCACTCGCAACTAAAACTGGCGAATTTGTGTGTTTGTGTAGATCAAAACCTTAATGTTGACACTGACAAATTCACCTAACTATAATGTTTATCTATCTATCTATCTATCTATCTATCTATCTATCTATCTATCTATCTATCTATCTATCTATCTATCTATCTATCTATCTATCTATCTATCTATCTATCTATCTATCTATTTTTTCGCTGAAAAAAACAAAGGTTACAGGGACGTTATAGTTAGGAAATAGAATTTAAAAAACCTTAGAAATTCACAGAAATATCCAAAGGTTACAGGGACATTATAGTTAGGCTCAAATTTCACTCATAGAAAACTATAGAAATTCTGTCGTTATAGTTACTTAAGCTAACTAAAGCTTACGCCTGCACAATACACTGCTAATGATCTCATATATTACATCACTCATGGCCAGTGACATCACTGATGACATAACTGATGATTGGTAACAATAGAGTGGGGGAGGGGGCCTATTTCGTCCTCGGGGCTACATCCCCTGGGGTTCGACCACAAGTCAATCCGGGAATAGGAGCCCCCTTCTCGGGCCGAATTCAGCCCCAAGGACCCCATCCCCCACGGACTGGCTTTGAAATGCTGGGTGCCTTGGAGTCCATCCAGGACACCCAGTCAGCAGCACTGGGGACGGCAGAGAGGAGACTGAATGCCCTTGCGGTCTCAGACAGCTCCCCACCTCCATGCTAAACATGCAGCTCCCTGTGTGTGAGAACAATCATTTCATCCGTTTCCCTGCTCACTTCACAGTGAGCAGAGAAAAATAAAGATATATAAATAATAATAAATATTAAATATTAGATATAGAACTTTGGCACCGTTTGATGATCCTTCATGAAATCTTTAAAACTAATTTGGCAGTCACTTAAGCCCCTGCCTTGAAAGTTTTGAGGTCATTTGTCAAGCGGGGACAGAGAAAAGGGGGGGGGGGGCAAAACACATTTTCCCTGTGTCAATTCCCATAGGGTTTAAAACACTACTACAGCCTGAACCACTGAACGGATTCGCAACAAATGTGGCAGAAAGCTAGATCTTGTTCCAGAGTAGTGTTTCATGGTAGTTTGGTGTAAATCCATTGAGTAGTATTAGAGATATTAACTGAAATTCAAATGTGTACATATAGGGCCGATGATCCGACAGTCTCCATGCTGTAATCAAATTGACCAGGAAGGGTGGGCAGTCATCTTGGGACTCAGTTTCAGCTGAGACCCACAAAAATCATTAACAATATAGAATAGAAGCAGGGTAGGACTATCCTTGCCCCCCAGATGTGGTGATGGGACCCCACTGGGTTTAAAAACATTTCATTGGTGTATCCGTGAATTTGCAGCACAATTGAAAACAACAAAACAAGCATGGTCTCCCGTGCTGGTTTTGAAATGAGCCCCCAGGTGGGCCAGGTCCCAGTGGCATTTATTTTAAAATGAAGAGGGCGCATGGGTCCCCTCTCCAAAGGCTCTTAGAGTCTCGTGGCCCACCACCTCCATGGGGCTTTATTCACATATTAGAGGTGGGCCACGCGGAACCCCTCCAGGGCTTCCTCAGAGCCCCGGGGACAACCACCTCCCCAGGGCTTTCATTTTAATTATAGAAGGGTGGCACGTGGACCCCCTCCTGAGCTTATTACCAGCCCTGGGGACTATCTCTCTGGGGATAAATATAAATGGAATAGGGGGCTGTGCAGAACACCTGGGCCCCAGGGGGCACCCCCTCCCTTGGCCAAATCACTTAAAAAACTGGGAGAGGGGCCATGTGGCCACTCTCTTGGGCCATATATGGCCCCGCGGTCCACCACCTCCCTTGGGCCAGCCTGTGCAAGGAGAAGGAAGGGAGTCAGGTGCCCCCCCCCCTCCTGGAGCCACATATGACCCTGGAGACCTACACCCCACAGGGCCAGCTCCTGCTATCTCCCTGGGTACCCAAACCTAGGAGATAGCAGCTTGCTTGACGGGAGCTGTGACAGCTCCCACCAAGCAAAAACAAACGTGATGCTCCCAGCAAAAGTAAAAGGGCAAAAACAGGCAGAAAGAGGCAAAATAAAGGTCAGAAATTAGCAGAAAGAGGTAGAATAAAAGTCAGAAACAAGCAGAAAGAGGCAGAATAAAGGTCAGCAGTGATCAGAAAGAGGTAAAATAAAGGTCAGCAAAGAACAGAAAGAGGAAAAATATAGGTGAGAAATGGGCAGAAAGAGGCAGAATAAAGTTCAGCAACCAGCAGAAAGAGGCAAAATAAAGGTGAGAAACAAGCACAAAGAGGCAGAATAAAGTTCAGAAATTAGCAGAATGAGACAAAATAAAGGTCAGCAACAAGCAGAAGGAGGCACAATAAAGGTGTGAAATGAGCAGAAAGAGGCAGAACAAAGTTCAGAAGAGAGCAGAAGGGCAGAATAAAGGTTGGAAAAGAGCAGAGAGGCAAAACAGAAGTCAGAAACTAGCAGAAAGTGGCAGAATAAATGTCAGGAATGAGCAGAAAGAGGCAGTGTAAAGGTCAGAAACTAACAGAAAGTGGCAAAACAAAGGACCAAAAGGAGCTGAAAGAGACAAAAAAGAGATCATATATGAGAAGAAAGAGGCAGAATAACGGCCAGTAACGAGCAGAAAGAGGCAGTATAGTAGCCGGAAGCAAGCAGCAAGAGACAGGATAAAGGTCAGAAACGAGCAGAAAGAGGCAGAATAAAGGCCAAAAATTAGAAGAAAGAGGAAAAATAAAGGACAGAAATGAGCAGCAAGAGGAAAAAAGAGATCATAAACGAGCAGAAAGAGACAGAATACAGGTCTTCAACAAGCAGAAAGAGGCAACATTAAGGTCAGCAAAGAGCAGTAAAGGCTAAATATAGATGAGAAAAAAACAGAAAGGGGCAGAATAAAGGTCAACAACCAGCAAAACGATGCAGAATAAAGGTGAAAAACTAGCAGAAAGAGGCTGAATAAAGGTTAGATAGAAATGAGAAGAGGGGCAGAATAAAGGTCAACAACAAGCAGAATTATAAAAAATGAAGGTGTGAATTGAGCAGAAAGAGGCAGAACAAAGGTCAAAAGGTAGCAGACAGGCAGAATATAGGTCAGCAACTAGCAGAAAGAGGTAGAATGAAGGTGGAAAATGAGAGAGGCATAATAAAGGTAAGAAACAAGCAGAGGGAGTCAGAATAAAGATCAGCAATGAGCAGAAAGATGCAAAATAAAGGCGAGAAATGAGCAGTAAAGGCAAAATAAACATCAGTCGGCAGCAAGCAGAAATAGACCAATTAAAGGTGTGAAATGAGCAGGAAGAGGCAGAATACAGGCAAAAATGAGCAGAAAAGGCATGCTAAAGGTGAGAAACAAGCAGAAAGAGGCAGAATAAAGGTCAGACACCAGCAAAAAGAGGTAAAATAGAGATCAGAAACAAGCAGAAAGAGGTAAGTTAAGTTCAGAAACTAGCAGAAAGATGACAGAAACAAGCATTAAGTTGCAAAATAGAAATCAGAAACAAGCAGAAAGAGGCAAAATAAAGGTCAGAAACGAGCTGAAAGGGGCTAAATAAAGGTCAGAAACTAATCGAAAGAGGCAGATTGGTAGTCAGAAACAAGCAGCAAGTGACAGAATTAAGGTAAAAAAACAAGCAGAAAGAGGCAAAATATAGATCAGAAACAAGCATCGAGGCAAAATAGAGATCAGAAAAGATCGGAAAGAGGCAAAATAATGGTCAGAAATGAACTGAAAGAGGCAAAATAAAGGTGAGAAACGACCAGGAAGAGACAAAATAGAGATCAGAAACAATCAGAAAGAGCCAAAATAATAGTCAGTAACTAACTGAAAGACCTTAATTCTAAGGAAAGAGCTAAGCAGCATCGCTCGCCGCGTCACGCAGAGCGTACGTCAGCGTAGCGGCCATCTTGGGTATGGCACTACTATTTAATGCCACACTCAACTTCTGGAAGGTGCTTAGCCTTCTGCCCGTTGCCAAGGAGAGAGCTGTGTCCAGGGATGCTTACCTGGAAATCGACGCAGCATCCCTTTGGCTTCTGATTTCTCTTCCGGTGATATCCGCAGTTTTGCCGCGGCATCTCGGCACCATTCCATCTGCAAACCTGTGAAGAAAAGGACAAAGAGAAAGTTACGTGATTTTCATTCATTTACAGCACCTATCGCAATACAGCAATGCCTGCTAAAGCGTTATAGTAAATATTCTAGACAATTTTTGGAACATTTTTTCTACAACAGGAAAAACATGTTTGGACAAGTATCATTGAGATAAAGAACTTTCAACAGAAGAACAACATTTATCGCGATAAAGACTTTTAGCAACTAAGACATCACATTATATTCGTGTCATATGTGAAATTGTAGTAAGTTTTGTTTGTTTTTTGCCTTTTTTTATTTTTTGTACTGATGGATTACATATGGGGCAACTTAGAAAAGCAAGTGTTATAAAGAAAAACATAAGAAAATACTGTATAATGAAAACCTTGTAATAATAAGTTCACAGAAGTAATTGTTATTTATTTCTTCAGAAGAAGAAGATTGAGGAACTCCTCGCTTTATAAACACACCTCTCTAAAAACATCTACACAGTGAAAAATCAAGCCATCACAAGTCTACTAGGACACGGTGCTCATCAGCTCGACTTCACAGGTAGGAAGGTTAACCAATGTAATTACACTAATTAGGAAGTGAAGAGGGAACTAATTGTGTGTCAAAATTCAACAGGTACTCTAAGGTTAATTACATCTTGTTGCCTCGCAGGTCAACAACAAGAGCCCACCAGCATCCAGTATCCTGCCCTCCTCCCTGAACCCTATTATGTAGCTCTAGTGGACATAGATACACTGATTATAAGGTAGGGTACTGGGAAGTTGGTCCATAGCGTCTCTGTGAAACTCAGCTGCACACATTGAAGGTAAGAGTGCATGGCTGGTCTGACAGAAGGCTAAGCCCATGTAAAATGTTTCGCCCAGACGCAATGGATCAATCTCAGCAGATATTTCTGCAAGATATTGCCACCATCTTAGCTGACATTAAGTCAAAAAATGCAGCATTACGCAGAGACCTCTCTGCTTTACAAAGTAATATGCAAGATCGTTCAGCTTGGAGTTTTCCCTCAATGCAAAGACCTCATCCCAAGCCACCTACTTTTCAGCCAGTAACACAGATGTTGAATAGCACTATATCCACTGCACCTACACAAATACGAGTGGTAACTCCTGTTTCTGTTCTCTTAGCACCCCCAGAAAGATTTCACGGGGATAGCAACAAATTAACGATTTTTCTAAATCAGTGTCATTTACATTTTATTGCAAAACCCACAGTCTTTCCTCACGATTCCTCTAAAGTAGCATTTATTCTGTCTTATTTTGGAGGATAAGCAGCGTTGTCGTCAGTCCCTTTAGTGGAGCAAGATGATCCACTCCTCTATGACTTCAGAAGGTTTAAAGATACTATGAAAAAAATCTTTGCCAAACATGTGCTTGTGCAATCTGCAGACAATTAATTACTCAACTTAAAACAAGGCTCTTCAGACCTACTTATTTATATTTCAGTGTTTAATAGGTTAGTAATAGAAGCTGAATGGCCTGAAGAAAAACAGGTATCCATCTGTTATAGATAGTTATGAGACGAGCTTAAGGATATGGTAATTCAAATCTTAGAGCCACCAGGTGACTGCAGTGAGTTCATCGATCTGGTGGTAAAGTTAAACCATTGTTTATCAGAACGTAAAGGCAAACGAGTTAGAACTGAACATAAAATGTTGCTCTTTAAGGAAAGGAATAGTACTAAAGTCGAATCCACTAGTAAACTTGATATGAGGAAGCAATGCAAATTGGGACAATTAGAGGACCCCTCACCAAAGAAGAAAAGGATAAATGCCGAAAATTAAATCAATGTCTTTATTGAGGAAAAACTGGACATTTTGAAAAAGAATGTCCTACCCGTCCAAATAAAGGTAAACCAAAGGTAACTGAGGTAGTCGCTGTTCAACAATCTAAAACCTAAAAAGCTCGACGAAAGACGAGGTCAGTTTGTTGAGTGAAATCTCTAGTTTGGCCTCCACAGCTTCCGAAGCCTCCTTTCATCATCTTAGTATTCGAGTAACAATGAAATAACTAGACAAAAATGCAGATATATGGTCCATAGACGCCTAATA
This sequence comes from Lissotriton helveticus, assembly GCF_964261635.1. Lineage (NCBI taxonomy): Eukaryota > Metazoa > Chordata > Amphibia > Caudata > Salamandridae > Lissotriton > Lissotriton helveticus. Next base: position 1,092,874,564 of record NC_136059.1, read on the forward strand.
GATTCAGGTGCCACCAGTAATTTCATCGACACACAGTTCTTGCAGGATTTAGAATGAAAAACATTACCAAAATACAGACCAGAAATGGTATGAGCTGTAGATGGTAAAGAATTAGCATCAGGATTAATACAACATCATGTCGAGAACCTCGTCATGATGTGTTCCACAAATCACTGTGAACATATCACTTTCGATGTTATAGATGCACCTCAGTTTCGGCTCATTTCAGGAGTCCTGTGGTTGGTTCAACACAACCCCAAAATTAATAGGCTAAAGAAAACAGTTTTGTTTGATTCTGATAATTGTTGTAAAGTTTGTCTTCAATACAAGGCTATGGAACATCTTGTACAAGGTTACGATTTCCCAAAGTATTCAAATAGTGCATTACTCCTTGATGGTGTTGCAAAAGAATATTTGGATACCTTGGATGTCTTTGACAAAAAAAGGCAAGCACGTTACCACCCCTGAGATTATGATTGTCGCATAGATCTGGTACCTGGGGCAACCTTGTCATGCAGCCGAGTATATGCCCTCACTAGAATGAAAATGAGTATTTAAGAACATACTTAGATGAATATCTTGCCAACTGTTTTATTAGACATTCTAAATCGCCGATCTCCTCCCCTCTTTTTTTATGCCAAAAAAGGGGGGTGAGTTACGTTCATGTATAGATTACTGCGCTTTGAATAATGTAACTATTAAAAACCGTTCCCCCACTTCCTTTAATACCAACTTTGTTAAACCAAATAAAGGATGCAACCATTTATACAAAACTTGATTTGCGTAGAGCATACCATCTTGTACGAGTTCGCGAGGAGTGGAAAAAAGCATTTTGCACAAAATTCGGCCTTATCGAATATCAGGTCATGCCCTTCGGACTCTGGAACGCTCCAGCTACTTTTCAATTTTTTAGAAATTACGTTTTGCGAGACTTTTTAGACATCTGTTTTTTGGTTTACATCAACGACATACTCTGTATTCCAAGGCTGTAACTGATCATGTACAACAAGTACGAGCCATTCTATAACAGCTTTTACAAAATTCTTTATGACAAATTAGAAAAAAGTATGTTTCACACTTCAACAGTTGACTTTTTGGGATATATTATTGGTCCCTCAGGAATAGAAATGGATCCCAAAAAGATGGAATCAGTGCTTACCTGGCCAAGTCCTTCTTCTGTTTAACAAGTTCAAAGTTTTCTTGGATTCGCCAATTTTTATAGGCGATTTATTCAAGATTTCTCTCAGACCATAACTTCAATTACTAAGCTGCTCCCCAAAGGTGTAAAATTTTAATGGAACGATTTAGCAGAACAAACCTTTCCAGAATTAAAAAGACAATTCACTTCAGCACCTATACTGATGCATCCTGATCCTTTGCACCCATTCATTGTTGAGGCGGATGCTTCACAGTACGCTTTAGGGGGAATTTTGTTACAAAGACATAAAGACACTGGACAAATGCATCCCATAGCTTATTATTCTAGAAAACTATCCCCCACAGAACACAATTATGCTATTGCTAACAGGGAACTATTGGCCCTAAAAGCTGTCTTTGAAGAATGGCGTCACTACTTGTTAGGAGCATGACACCTAATCCCAATTTATACAGACCATCGTAATCTCCAAACTCTACAATCTGTTAAAGCTCTTTCTGCTTGTCAACTTTGTTGGACATTGTTTATTATTGATTACAATTTTATTATCACATATTAGACAGGAAAAAAAAATAATAAAGCGGATGCTTTATTACATATTGGCATTGATGATGACATTTGTAAACAACAAGAGGAATCTCAGACGATTTTACTCACGCATTGCTTTCAAGCCAGCAACACTAATGCAGATGTGGTATTGGACATACAAAAAGAATTAAAAACAAAGATGTTACTAGAATGGCAAGAATTGTACTCATCACTCCAGTGGAAAGATGATGTATTGTTCATGAATGACCAAACATTTGTACCGTCAAAAACTTTGCAAAATCAAGTCATACAACTGCATCATGATATCCCTTTGTCCGCACATCCTGGAATCACAAAGACTTACCAGTTAATTAACCCTTTCGCTGCGGCGGCTATTCCGCCGCAGTGCTAAGGGGCGGGGGGGGGGGCGCGCGGCGCTCCGGCGCTGGTGACGGAACCGCTCCATCACGGCCCTCGGGTGAGCTGTGCTTGTGACCGAAGGGTTCCGTCACGGCCCTGCCCGCTCAATAGAACGCGCCGCGCAGGTGCGAAATCAGCGGCGGGCCGGGACGGAACCGTTCCGTCACCAGCACAGCCCACCCGAGGGGCGTGACGGAGTGGTTCTGTCACCAGAGTGGGAGGGGTTAAAATGAGATTTTGGTGGCCTTCCATGTTTAATGACATTGAAGAATAAGTTGATCCGTGTGTCAAATGTACTCAAAATAAATCAGTACATTAAGTCCCTAGTGGTTTATTACATCCTTTACCCATACCTCCACAACCATGGCATACTGTCTCCCTTGATTTTACAGTAGAACTTCCTCTTACCAAAACTGGTTAAACTACCATTTTAACTGTGATTGACCATTTTACATGCATGGCTCATTTTATACTGTTAAAGAAACTCCCTTCAGCAGTGGAAATAGCTCAGATATTTTTTAAATAAACCATTCATTTACATAGGATCCCATTTATCATTATATCTGATAGAGCCCTCAATTTATTTATCATTTTTGGCAAAACTTAAGTAAATCATTAAACATGGAAGTGCATACCTCCTCAAGTTATCAACCCTCAAATGGATGGTTTAACTGAATGCACAAATCAAACCATTGAACAATATTTACGTTGTATGTTGGCAAATTGTGATCAAGAATGGTCAGACATTTTATGGTCTTTAGAATTTGCTTGTAATAATATGGAACATTCATCCATTAGTATGTCACTATTCTTTGGTGCTCATGGTTTCCACCCAAAAAATGTTCAGGGACAACTTTTATCTCCATTGATGATTCCATCTATATGTGGTTAAGTAATGAACTTGATATCCATTCAGCAACAAGCCCAGTTTCAACTAGCAGAAGCAAAAGAAAGTCAGAAACACTCAGCAGACTTGCATCACACTTCACAAACATTGTATGCCATAGGAGACAAAGTTTGGTTGTCCACAAAATACCGACAGATAAAAAGTAATAAAAAATGTTATCCTCGGTTTATTGGACCATTTTCCATTGAAAAAATTATCAGCCCAGTAAGTCTTAAATTAGCGCTCTGGCCCACATATCGGTTTAACCCTGTCTTCCATGTATCTCTGTTAAAACCTTACAATCCCATGACTCGCACAAAAGCACCTCATCCTCCTATTGAAATAGAAGGAGTACATGAATTTGAAGTCAAATCTGTGCTTGAAGCGAAAAGAATGTGTGGGAATTTATATTATTTGGTGGATTGTAAAGGGTACGGGCCAGAAGAGCGGTCTTGGGAGCCTATTGCTCATTTAAAAAATGCCACACGTTTAGTAAAAGCTTTCCACACATGATACCTAGATAAACCAAAACCAATTCCTCTAGTTTTAGGGGGGATTTTGAGAGGGGGGTACTGTCATTATTTCGCTGCACATCGCAGAGTCATTAATATTTTAAAAATCCCACCCCTATCCCGTGCAACCAGCACAACCAAATTTGTGGTTTATGTGTCATGTTTTAAACACAAATATGACTGTGCATGTAAATGTACGTCACTTTTGCTTCAGTACTGTGTAAGTCATGTTTTATAATGGGCACAAGTGTTTGTAAAAGTCATTTTCATATAAATGAGCAAGAACATTTTATTTACTTAGGAGATTCTTGATAATGTAAATATTTGCTGACTTCAAAGTTTAATCATAGCACAACAAAAGAAAAAGACCTTCTGACTCGGACCACGAACCAAAGTCAGCCTCACGTCTGTGTCACAGCTTAAGTCTAAGGAAAGAGCTAAGCAACGCTGCTCTCCAAGTCATGCAGTGCGTACGTCAGCATTGCGGCCATCTTGGGAGTGGCACTACTATTTAATGCCACACCCAACTTTTGGAAGGTACTTAGCCTTCCGCCCATTGCCAAGGAGAGAGCAGTGTCCAGAGACACCTACCTGGAAATTGACGCGGCATCTCTTCAGCTTCTGATTTCTCATCTAGTGACATCGCAGCTCCACTGCGGCATCTCGGCACCATTCCAGCTGCAAACCTGTAGAGAAAAAGACAAAGAGAAAGTTACGTGATTTTCATTCATTTACTGAGCCCATAGCAAGACAGCAATGCCTGCTAAAGTGTTATAGTAAATATTCAAGACAATTTTTGGAACGTTTTTTCTACAACAGGAAAAACATGTTTATCATTGAGATAAAGAACTTTCAACAGAAGAACATCATTTATTGTGATAAAGACTTTTATCAATTAAGACTTCACATCATATTCGTGTCATATGTACATTGTAGAAAGTTTTGTTTGTTTTTTGCCTTTTGTTTATTTTCTTGTAGTGATGGAACACATCAGGAACAACTGTAAAAAGTAAGTGTTGTAAAGCAAAACATAAGAAAATACTGTATAATGAAAACCTTGTAAAAATAAGTTCAGAAAAATAAGTGTTAGAAGAAGATTGAGGAACTCCTCGCTTTATAAACAGGCCCCTCCAAAATCATCTACAAAGTGAAAAATCAAGCCATCACAAGTCTACTAGGACGCAGTGCTCATCAGCTCGGGTTTGCAGGTAGGAAAGTTAACCAATGTAATTAAACTAATTAGGAAGTGAAGAGGGAACTATTTGTGCTTCAAAATACAACAGATACACTAAGGTTTATTAAATCTTATTTCCTTCACAGGTCCACAAGAGCCCACCAGCGTCCAGTATCTGGCTACCTTCACTGAACCCGATTATGTAGCTGTAGTGGACATAGATACACTGGTTTTAAGGTAGGTTACTGGGAAGTTGGTCCATAGAATCTCTATGAAACTCAACTGCGCACATTAAAGGTAAGAGTGCATGGTTGGTCTGACATCGTGGGGCTCAGCTGCTCAAAAGAAAATTCTCTGTGGCCAGCTTCTTGGCTGCCGCTGCTCTCCAAAGTGTGATTCGTATACATCTTTTCACTTCCTCTTTCAAAGTCTCCAAGGACAACGAAGACACTCGCAGGTGGAATATGTACTTCTTGTTATTTATTTAAAGACCAAACATCAAACGAGTTTCGTTTATTACTAGCGTTTTTCAATGAGGATGAGACACCATAGTTTTTTTCCATATTTAAAGCATCAGCAATGTCATGTGACCAAAGACAGAGCAAACATACTCAAATGCAGGACAGCTTGTATGTGGCCATAGTGACCTTATCTCTTGGCATGAATTAATTACAGAAATCAACAGCTGTGGTCAACTTCTCATACTATTTACAACTTATCTCAGCATGGAACTAGATATGTAATACACTTTGCTAAGTGCAGGTACTCTACAAATTGAGTTGCAGACTATGGGCGGGGTTTGGGTCGGGCTAGAGGCAGTGTTAGGAGGGATGCCTAGGGGCAGAGCTAAGGGAGCACCTTTAAGGGGATCGAGATTTTCTTGGTGTGCAGATGTGCATGATGACACAGAAGTACCTCTGAAATATATGGAGTATTGTTTTTGTCATATGTACAGACGAGTACATTTAATATTATCTTCAAAATGTGAATGTACACAGATTACCTCTGTTCACGGCACATTAGAGACATTTCAAATGTTTACATTATGCATAATAGCAAATAGTGTTGGCTCTTTACACAGAAACCTTAAAATTGAACAGCATGATAACACTCTATTTAACAAAAAGCCTTATCTGTTTAACATCGATGAAATGGACAGTGCACACAACACTCTCGCATGCAAGCCCACACAGTGACATACAAGCACTCAAGCATGAACACACAGCATTCAATGCACTTGATTTTACAACTGCTTACATTGTTACTGTTCGCTCTGATGCATCTTCATTGCCACCCTCCGTGCCTGTCGCTGTCACCCCATTCCACCTCATCCTGACTCGAATCAAGCATAGTCTGTTACAGCATCATGTTTTCTTCACTTACATTTTATATGAGTAACAAGAATTGGCAGTCACCAGGCCCTGTCGCACTCCTACCATGTGATTGACTCCACCGGGCCTTGTTGGACCCAGTGCCATTAATCACCATGGGACGCAGACCCATTCCAAACTCCTGGACAACTCTGAATAAATACCAATACGCAGCTGTTGAATAGCTTAGCAGCAGTACAGAACAATAGTAGATTGACACTCGATTGTCAGAGTGAAGCACAAATATGAACAGACTAATTTGTTGTCAGCTATTAAGCAGAAACTACTCCACTGAATGTATCCTTTGCACTAACCTTGCCTTGCTGCTCCATGAGTACTGATACACTCTTTGAGCAAGAAGAATCTCTGGTACTCAAGGGCAAAATATTCACAAGTGGCCGTATTGAGTACCGGTGAGTACCAGTCCATTCCAAGTACTGATTGTGTTGACAAATCCCAGGGCAGCGAACCAAAGTTAACTTCTAGGATGATCTGGTCCTATGCTCCACCAAATTACGGATGTGGTGCTCACCTCAACCACATTTGTTGTTCTTTTCCATGGCGACCAAGACCCATAACAACAGAAAAGGTCATGTGATCTTTAATTTTGCCTACCTTTTGGGAAATCATGCACGCATGCTCACAGAGTCTAAAGTTGTCGGCAAAATGAGCTACCCTGTGTTTAAAGTCAGATGGCCTTCCTAATAACCGCATGGTTTCCTTAGGTGATGCTCATCCTGATCGTAAAAAGGCACCAGCACAGGATCTGGCTCATAGATGCCATGGATACTTGGATGTAGGGTTTTTATATACTGTTGTAAGCTTATGTATTGAAATCCCTGTATATAAAGTCGTTTTGCCTAAAAAAATTAGTACTGGCTGTAAGAGTTCAACATTCCACTAGGAGCACTATTAGTTGTTTATTTATGCCGCTCTGTATGATGTTTGTCTTTCATGTCCCTTGCATTCATACAGTGACGACACCACACGGCCTCTTTGACTACTGTTACTTTTGCGGTGTTGCCTGGGTTCCTGGGTGTTGTATTTTTTGAAGAGGTTGGGCGGGCCAGAGCCCTGCCTCATGGACTACTCCTCCCATGCTGCCCTGTGCCCGTCTGAGCCCTATGTACTTATTTATGTCTTCTGACGGTGGTCTTGCATATATGGAACTGGGGGGGCTGATGAATAAATAAACACAGACATGGCTGGAAAATAACTGTGAGGCTGATGTAAGAGCTACCAAAGTAAAAACACAAGCACACAGAACTGAACTATGAGGCTGATGAAAAAATAAACACAGGCCTGGTTGGAAAGGGAGGGTCAAGCAGGGAGGGGGTGGAGTATGGCACAGAGGTCCTCTGAGGACATTATTTATAGTTTTGTTTACAGAAACAGCGCTGAGACCAATTTAAAACACAATCCCTCCTTAGGAAGGCTCCTTAACATAGTAAAAAGTAGTCCCTAAAACGGTCATTAAATGGAAGCAGAGGATCGATAGGTGTAATTGTTCCTCGTTCTCGGGTGGGCTAAATACAGAAAGAGGCATGATGCATGAATCCCATGGCTAATAGGAAGAAAGAATAGAAAAGCGACTATGATGCCAGCAAATGGCAGATCTATGGGAGGGCTGAAGCCCACAAAGTACCTACAACAGGTCTCTTTTCGATACAGCACACGCATGCTGTCTAGAGACGAAACCTAAAAACAATAATGGGCAGAATACTCCAATGAAAGGGGTGTTATATTTACGATCAATAACAAGAACAAAACTAAAAGACTGCAGTTATGGTGAGCTCTAAGCTTATGTCCTATAACATTACATCACACATTATGCCACTGTTGACATCATGTATGATGAGATTGTTGAGATCATGTATGATGCGATGGATAACGTATGTCATATCATGAAAAATAATTCTTAGGTTAGATATTATCCTGAAATAGGGGTCTTGAAACCAATGTTTATTCTGCAATAAGAACAGCCAAACGTAACATTATTGATCTTCAAGCATGTGTGTGATTGTGTGTGGTATATTGTAAATGCTGACTCAAATTCATGTTAAATCGACTCAAATTCATGTTGTATGGTCTTTCCTAATGTGTGTCCTTTACACTTCAATAAATATTTTTTCACACTATTTTGGACTTCTAATTTGCTTTGATATTCTCATGCTTGTTCATAATTTGCAACTGCCATGTGATTGTGCAGTTTTCCATTTCATGCGTATGCAGCAATGTGACTTAACATTTGCATACCTCTCCCCCCTCCTTTTCAACACGTTGGGAATGCTGGGAGACTTCCGTCACATGTTCTTCTAATGTGAATCATATAGTACCGGCCTGCTGGCACCAGCGCCTTCTTGGTGGCTTGTTCCTTATCAGACAGCAGGCCTGAACCCATGACACGGCGCTGTATAGACACAGACATGAGCTGGGTAACAGGCTCCGTTCCCAGGCCCCGGGCGAGTCGAGGAGGGGGCTCTCCGGAGAGGGGGGGGGGGTGCATTAAGTAGCAGATGCTCCCAGTCTCAGACGGGAAGCCAGCACAATCGACACACAGCTCTCTGTCAGACAATGCCCGGCTTCACAGAAGTCTGTGAGATTAGCGCTCAAATGCGCCGGCCTTGTCGGAAGTGGCCCATGACTATATGCAGGAATTTATCACACACTAAACATTATTCGTATTATAAGTCAATTACTGTTGGTAATTTAATGAAGGGGACATGATTTGAACAACAGTCGCTCTGTAGGCGAGATATTTTTCCCACTCACCCCCACTCCCGTTCCTCCCGCATCCCAGCACCTGCCTTCAATTTTTGTCTTAACACTAATGCGCAAAGTGGCATCAGCTGGCAAAGACAAACAACTAAAAGCTCCCCCGCAATGTAGCTTTGCAGATGCCAGCCTTTGATTTGATGGGGCAGTGCCAACGATATGCGCTCTAATACGCTCCACCGTCCGTTCATCCATTTTATGTTTGTTGCCTGCAAGAAATGCGTTCAGGATTTGCATACATTCGAATTATAACTGTGTGGTAGCGGAGAGTAGTTAAAACCACTTTTAATTCATCCACTTTCTGATTATGGTGGTGATGTTACTTTGAAAGGCCTCAACATGTTAACTAAAGAGAGTTAATATAATATATCACAAAAATCATTAAAACATTCTGCCACTATCGGAATCTATGATCGTTTCACCAAAACTGAATGAGTTAATGTTATTTTAATTCTTTCAAAGTAGCTCAATTAAAGTAAGTTTGGAGAAAGACTGAATATCAGCTTTCGGTCAAGCTCACAAAAGGACAAAATGCAGTGATGGCTCATAGTGAGGCGGAAGTGATGGACAAGCAATTCCTCACAATGGCATCTAGATAGCATCAAGCCCGCACATGCACAGGAAAGGACATAATCATGTTGTCGTACCAGGACAATTAACGTCTTCTCAGGAGGCCTCATGTTATTGTGTCAATGTATGACGGTTATCCTCAAGATCCAGAATGTCATACTCCCAAGAATGCTGCTGCCAAAGATTGAATGGATGCTCACCATCCTAAAATCAGATCGGGCAAAGCAGAAATTCCGAGATATGGAAATTTGGTCATCAACATTATAATTCCCAGAATGGCCTGTAGGTTTAGTGTAGATCAACCCCATAATAGAACATTTTAAAGACCCAGTAATCATCCAGATGTAGGCCTTACTCAGTAAGGTCGAGTAGATGCTGCAAGGAATCTATTTGACCAAAATCCTAAAAATTATTTTCACCCTACCTAAGTCTCCGGCAACGACAAATGGTCTTGTACACTCTCACTTGGATTAAACTGAGTTTACTTAGATGCAGCAAAGCCAGTGGCGGGTGCCATAAGCAAAGGGTGGTGTCCCACTGGAGTTGTCGCGCGAGGGGGTGGTGGGGTTGGGAATACAATATAAAATTAAATTAAAACTTACCTTCAGCCGGTAGATGCCTGCAGTGTCACGCCGCTTCTCCTCCTTTTCCTGGGTGAGGTTCCAGAAGCTCCTGGAATGGACTCCCATCCAATCCCTGTGCGATTGGTCTGAGCAGGACACCCTGCTCAGACAAGGGAGTCTGTGGGGTTTCTCCAGCATGGAGAAAACCTAAGTGTGCATGTGTGTTTTGGTCAGCCTGAGACGGCTGGCCAAAACACATATGCGCACTTAGGGAGTGGAATGCACATAGCCTTCCTCATCCCCCTCCTTAGCCTCGGCCTGCCCCTCCCAACACCGTTGGCTAAGAACTGGGAAATGTAAACTAAAACGATGCAAGAACATCATTTTAAATTGCATTTGCTGGCTCTGAGTCAGGCAGTGGGGCGACGCTCCTCTGCCATTGCGGAGGAGCTGCCACTGAGCAAAGCTTCTCCTAAACAAATAACTAGAGCACAACTCGGTGGCCAGGCTACACATACACATTACATTCTCGTCCATCTTCCTGGATGCAGTCCTTAAGACTGAGATACCTCTCCCCTCTGGGAGAAAGCCAGCATCAATGAAGACCAGGACTCGAGTAATGAAGGTTACCGGTAAGTAACCGGAGCATTAAGCTTAAAATCACATCAACACATTCCTCTTGACTGCATTAGTTTTCAGTCTCTTTCCCAATCTCCTTTCTTTGCTTAAAGCATTGAATGTTTAAAGGAATCGGACAAAGATACCTCCAACAAAGAAGATCAGTGCTATCACATGAGATACAGCCTCCACACCAGCACATTTCTACAGAATTCAAAATAAAATGACAAACTGCTACAAAACCCTACTTGGAAGTTACTCTTTCTCGGGGAAAACTATCAAACTTTGCAAACTCTCTTTACATCCAGATCAGGAAATTACAAACCAATCCTATCTTCCAGAAGCCCATAAATACAGGGCTTTGGAAGCTTCACCCATCAATGTTTGAAACACACCAACCTTCAACACAGCAGCAGCCAGAAACATACAAGAGGTATCCTGGCAAAGTCTCTAAAATTAAGTTATCCTGAATACAACAACAGAGATGGCAGGGTAACACACCCACCTTGCGATGACTCATTGATCAGGCATATTGATTACATTCAGGGTGAAATGCTCTCCATCACTTCATACCTCCTATAAACATGGGCATGTATGTCAGCAGCAACCTATTCATCACGACACACCCAGAGCATGTGTCAAGATCTCACCCACCACACCCAACTGTTGCATTTCAAGGATAGACTACTAAAATACGTTGTACAACGAAACATACAATAGTACATGTAATACTCCCAGATAGTTTGAGTGTTACAATGTCACATAAATAACAGCTGAGTGGTACATAAATTGTACTCATCGCAACAGTACAACACATTTAGGTATAAACTGGTAACATTTGTAGTTTCGGGGGTAATGTTATGTTTTGGAGTTATTTAAATCTGTTGTATTTTGATAGTTTTTGTTCTTCTGGCAATGAAGAACTCTATTCTTAAGTGATTTCCTTATACCTTCACTCATTTTGCAGTCAAGGGGTTTATTTCGGATGAAAAATATTGTTATATGGAAGGAGATTGAGAGGATGTAGGTATTAGATGCATCATATTTGCCCATACATATAAAGAGTGCATTATAGCATTTAGCCTGTACAGGTCCCACTGACTGTTATGGATACAGAGGGATGTTGCATACCTGTAGTTGGCTGGTTTAGCCCTTTGAATGGAATAACCATCTCGAAATGGTGCAAGCTTCTTAGAGTGTCATGAGCTGGGATTCACTAATCACAAGAATAGCGCAACATTTTAAACAATGGCACACAATTCTACCGATTCACTGTTTGCATAAATTGAAGGATTTTTATTAACGATTCATTTAATGTTGTTTGCCAAAAAAGTTCCCCGTCCTGAGGCTAAAGATGCTGTCACTGCCTGCCCACCTGACTAAGCCAACTTTGAGCCTTGAGGAGGCAGGATGCCCACGTGAATCATGTGTATGAGACTGGTTCTTGTGTAAAAGTTCTTCACCAAGATATTCTCAGTCTGGGTGTATTCAGACTTTAGACAGCAGCAGCTTAATCTGCCACTGACAGACATTGGGAGTGTACCTGCATGATAGATTGGGGATTCACATTCCATCCCCTGTCCCTAGGCACCATGGCTTCCCACTCTGGCATGGCCCAAAACTATGTTAGCACAGGCTTGAGGCTCCTATTCATAGCTCCCCATTCCATGGCAGGCAGCTGTGCCCAAATTGTCCCGGTAATATGTGTTTGTGGGAAGTGTAGTGTCCTCTCCAGGTTGGGTGCATGCAAATGATCACACCATACATGGAGCTCGGTCACGGGGTTACACATCTTTATTCCTCAGCGTGTAACCGTTAACTGAACATTCTCCATTATGAATGCTATCACCGACACCCACACACTTATGCCACTGTTCTATAAAGTCCAACAGGAACGAAAAGGGTCCTGTCATCTCTCACTCACAAGACACCACATCTCCCCCTTTCTTAAATAAAAAGTACAAATAATACATATCTACATCAGAACTCTTCAATAATTTGTTTTGATTCTTGAATCAATCACCCAGATCTGGTCATGTGAGGTTGTGGAGTCACAGTAGAAGTGTCCATGACTGGAACTGGCACTGGAGACAGAGACACTGGTACATTCATTGGGCTCTCTAGACGCTCAAGTAGACAAATTTCTCTTCTGACATCTGGAGCTGGAGAAGTACAAGGCAGGTGCTTGAAATGCAAATAATTTTGTGTAATTGACATTCTAGGATTCACCATTTGTTCTTTACTAGTCACTAACCCTCAGTGGGTCTGCATCAAAAGGAACATCAGACTTGTGTTTCGGTTTCTGCATGACAATAACTTGGTCTCCTCTGTTGAACACAGTTTTCCCAGCAGAGCAGCATCTATCCACATAAGCCTTCAATTGATGTTTGTAAGACGAGTCAGTAGTGCAAAGTCTATCAATGTCAATAGATCTCTCATTGCTCCATTGTGGCAACTTAGTGCTTATGGCTTTCCCAAATATTAAGGAGGCAGGGCTTTCACCCGTGTTAGAATGCTGAGTTGACCTGTATGCACAAAGCATAGACTGATGAACTGATTTAGTTCAAGCTTTTCCAGCGCAGCACGCTGAATTGTCTTCTTGGGGGTGCTCATACATCTCTTGACTAGACAATTCACCATTGGTTAGAAAGGCATGCTTTTCCGATGCTTAACATTTAGATGAGTGTGTAAATATTTACATTCTCAGCTATTGAAAGATGGGCCCTTGTCAGAATAAAAAATTGAAGGAACACCCCATGTTGCAATAATACTTTCTAATCTCTCAACAACTCAGTCATAAGTAGTTGACAACAGATCTTCCAAAAGGGGACAATGGGAATATTTAGCAACAACTACTAGTAGATGATGCCCATTGTCAAGGGGTCCAAAGAAATCAATTGCAATATTCTTCTGTGTTGTAAGATCATGCCTAATGGATGTGGGGTTGTCTTGGATGACAAGAAGTTTCACAAATTACATGCCTTAGACTCTTTTTCAACTCTTTCAGCAAGATGAGGGAACCACACTCGGTCCTGTAAGGCTTGTTTCTTAGCCACAACTCCACGGTGTCCATCATGAGCCAATTCATTAACTATTTGTCTCAGAATTTTGGGTATGGCAATTCTTGACCCCATTGAGATTATGACTTCTGTGGTAACTGAAAGATCTTCCTGCACATTTTCGAATTTATGGTACTATGGGTCATCATGAAGGTCCTCTTACCAGCTCCGTCTGCTGGTGCACGAACATCCATTCGTGCCCCTTGACCTGACTGCCTTGTTGCTTAGCCTGTCTGTTACACTTTTGAATCTGCCTCAGGTAGCATAACTGATGCCTACATTTAATTTCCTTACTGTTACCTGTATTTGAATTGTCTGTTGTTGACTCTGTAAGTTGCCTTATTGCATTTGAGTTGCCTCACCGTTACCCTATTTGGCTGTTGCCTATGTTTGGGTTGTCTTGCTTTTGCTTGGAGTTGATTGTGCACTTTTGTGCTGTGGTTGTGTTTTCCTCCTTGTCCCATTTTGCGCGATTCCCTGCATCTCAGTCTTCCGCTGTTTCTTTCCCCACCACTTCCCCGTGCTTCCTGCCTGCCCCATCCACCTCTCAGCACCCCTTCCTCCTCACAGGACCTACGTAATAAAGGTGGCAGTATGTACACGCAGCGGGTGCATCGGTGGCGTGCCAAAGGCAAGCCCATCTTCACATGTCCACACCTGGATCGTGCCTAGGGCCATGAGCCCTGGTTCTTCCACCCTGTGCAGCTACACCACCACCGACTTTTGATCCCTGAACCCATGCCACCTCAAAAACAAAAACTGCAGCAGCACATCTCCATGCTTCACCAGAGGGCAATCTCCTGCCAGTACTGCCACTTTACCTGCAACACCCCCCGATCTGCCTAGGCAACAGCGGAGAACGCTACTCACACCTGGCTCCCAAAGCCTTGAATGACTTTCCCTTGCACCTCAGGGCTGCCATATTGCTCAAGACCTGGCTGTTCGAATGAACATATCATCTCATAGAAGCTAGCAACTGCAGCGCATTGAGCCCCTCACCGGTGTTTTGTGGCACTCTACAAATCCTTGATCGATTGATTGATTGTTTGAGAGATCAATCATGTTTTCGCCATGATTGGTTTGTAATGTCTTTGAGTATTAGCAAATCCTTGTCAGTACTCATGGCAGCAATGATTTGTTCTACTGATATGTAAACAGGGGTACTGGACTTCACAATGAAGTTAACATAAGCATCAGCCGCTTTAGAAGCAGTGCCATGACACTATATTGGCACATGGGAGAAGTAGTAAGCAGGGTTTTGATCTTTTCCTGAATGATGCACAATCATATTAATTATACTACTGCAGTCACAACCCCTACCTCTCAATGCGAGGGGGCATCTTGGTTTTAGGATTGCGAAAATGATTAGCTGTGCTTGGTGGTCGGTGACAAGTGTGAAATTCTTTCCATCTAGGAACTCTTGAAAATGTTCAAAAGACCACACCACAGTGAGGCTTTCTTTTTCAGGATGTGAATCAGCACATTCTGTCAAGGTGAGACTTCAACTAGCATAAGCCACAATGTGTCTTGGATCATTTGGATGTCCAGTGTATTGGGTAAAGATGGTACCCAACCCCACTGGGCTTGGCTCAACAACAACCTCTTTCTGCAATTTCGGATCAAAGTATGACTTCACAGCGGTGTCTCAATTGCATGCTTGATTTATTTGAAGCTTTGTTTAAATTGGATTGACCATTGAAATGGGACATTTCATTTCATTAAGTCTCTCAATGTGGCACTTACAGTGGCAAAGTCATGTATATAACTTGAACAGTATCTGACTATATAAAGGAAGAATTGCAGCATAGTTACATGTTGTGGGGGAGCAGTGGATGAAAAGGACAGTCATTTATTTGGATCCAGAGTAATTTCCCCTATCACAAAAGATAAGACCAAAGAACTTGAGTTTGGTATGGTAAAACTTACACTTTCCCACATTTAAAGTGAGACCTGCACCGGCAAGTATATGACACACTTGCGTAAGAACGTTATCATAATATATTCATGTGGCCGCAAAAACAAGTATGTCATCACAGTAATTGAAAGCATTTATGACTGTCTGTATTATTCATCGTATGACATCCTGAAAAAGTTTTGCCGCTGCTCACACTCTGTAACTTAAACTTTTGTAGCTAAATAAACCAACATGAGTTGAAAAGGTAGTAATATGCCTGCAATTCTCTTCCAGTTCAGGCTGGTGATATCTTTTGTTCAGCTGCATAATCATGTCAGCAATGGGTTGACTTGGATGTCGTTCACTTTCAATCGCCTTGTTCACTTGGCACATATCAACGCAGATGCACACAGATGCTCTACTATCCTTTTTCGACACTACCACTAAGGGTGATACCCTTGGCGTTGGACCAGTGGATCGCTCAATGACATTATGCTTTAATAATACCTCAAGTTCTTTCTCAAAAGACTCTCGTAAATTAAATGCAATTTGCCAATGTCTTTGAGCAACAGAACAGCTGTCTTCATTTATGTGGAGCTACACTTTCACGGTCCTAAGTCTTCCTAGTCCATGAAACAAAGATGGCAATTGATTCTCAATGCAAACACAAGAAGATAATGAATGGAGCACTGAAACTTTTAAGAAACTCACCCCAGTCACAGATCTGGGTTGAATCCATCATCGTTCTTTAACTCACTTCCCCACCTTAGTTCAGACCCAGCTATATGCAAATCAGTCTTGACCCTGTGCCTCATGGGAGCAGTCCAGTCCGAACTGCCAAGCCAGGTCTTCCCTGAACCAGAAACAAGCATCCTAGGACCCTGTTTTGGGGTAACACCCCTCATCAGCCAGGCTATCTTGAATCCAGTGGCAAAGTGAGCAAGGGACTCACTTCTGGGTATACCCTGCCAACTTAGGGACGAACAAAGCAAACACAAGGAGATGATGGATGGAGCGCTGAAACTTTTCAGACACTCACACCCACTCACAGGTCTGGGATGAATTCTTCATTGTTCTTTAGCTCACTTTGCCACCTCAGTTCAGATCGCGCTATATGCAAATCAGTCTTAACCCTGTGCCTCATGGGAACAGTCCAGCCCAAAGTGCCAAGCCAGGTCTTCCCTGAACCGGAAACAAGAATCCTAGGACCGGTTTCGGGGTAACACCCCTCATCAACAAGGCTAGCTTGAATCCAGTGGAAACTGAGCAAGAGACCCATGTCTGGGCATACACTGCCAACTTAGGGCGAACTAAACAAACACAAGGAGATGATAGATGGAGCGCTGAAGCTTTTCATACACTCACCCCCAGTCACAGATCTGGGTTGAATCCATTATCGTTCTTTAGCTCACTTCGTCACTTCAGTTCAGATCCAGCTATATGCAAATCAGTCTTGACCCTGTGTTTCGTGGGAACAGTCCAGCCCAAACTGCCAAGCCAGCTCTTCCCTGAACCGGAAACAAGCACGCTGGGACCAGTTTCTGGGTAACACCACTCATCAGCCAGGCTAGCCTGAATTGAGTGGCAAAGTGAGCAAGGGACCCACGTCCAGGCGCACAAAAAGATGTGTCTGAAATTGTTATCTGATTGGTCTGATGTACATAGAATGCCTAACCGTCGGCATTTCATGGAAGGTAAGACACATTGTGCAGGATAATATTATCATAATCTTATGGATGGAGTGTGAATATTATCTAGTGATGTGCATCTGAATGCTCTAATTCTGTGAGATCATTCTTACAAGTTGGGGTCAAAGGATCATCTGTGTTTTGCGGAATCTGAGACTGAGCCTCATATAATGTAATTTTCAGAAATGTCACTTCTGGAGATGTCATAGGGGTCATAGGTACTACTCTGCCATCACAGAGCAATATGGAAGTTGGCTCTTGTAGTTTGAGGAAACAATTAGGAAACATTTCTAAAACATTCTAAGAGTCAACACAATTTGCACCCATATGAAGGATCACAATACATAGCAAAGACCACTGCTGGTAAATTCATACAGCAAGGCTATTCTAAAGAAATCATAGAATCTGTGAAATAAAATGCAAAGACAGTCAATAAAAACGTTCTCTTGAAAGGACCATCCAGAAAAATGCACAAATCAAAAAAAGAGGTGAGATTCAGTGCCAGATACTACATAGCATGTGACCATATACAACAAACTTTCCTAAAGAATTGACACATCTTGATGATAGATAAAGATCTGAGACAACGCTTTGGAGAAACTCCAAGAATAAGTTACACCAAAAGTATTGCTATCAGGAATATTATAAGCAGGAGTGATTCATGTGACTATGTAACCAACGTCCCAACATGATTACAAAACCTATGGGAAGGATTGCAAACATGTTGTTTCAGTGTGCCCTGACAAAATCAAGGATTTTGAAGATTACAAGGAAAAGAAATATCAATTGTGATATGCATCAATTGCAAGGAGACTTATTGTTTATATATAATTAAATGCATATGCAAGCCACAATAAATTTGGTCTAATAAATGTTCACTTAAGGACAAGTGAAAAGAAGACATCAGGGTAGTTAAAAATAATGAGCCATGCCAATCATTGCTACCAAAAATATACACATTAGCTTCCTACACATAGAGAAAGATCACACAGGAGGTAACCAAGAGCAATAATTACATGAAATCGAAGGCCTGTGAACACACAAATTGGAAACTGTAAATCATATGTGCTAATTACAGATAAAGAACTACATACTTTTCTTCATCATTAAGAAATACTATCATGCAATTGAATTCTTTCAGTTTTTGATATCATAATAGTTAGGTACCAAAATCATTAGTCTTCACTAACAAGCAGAATAGGACTGATATAAAGATCACATCCATTTTTTGTATAGAGACTGGTGTTAGCTCAATAATACACTTATGTCTAGAGTACATAAGAATATATGTTGACCCAAATATTGTTTTCTACGAAACAATTCCATACCATATATTGTGATGGACTCACACATAGACTTTACAAATTTACCACTCTGACATAAATGCACTACTTATATTTCTAATTATAATGTAGCATCAAACAGATTTGTTCCTATCTTCTAAACTGATTCATGTATCTTAAATGTAATTAAATTGCTGCTCTATCATGAACTGGGTATTTAGATTAAGCTCCATGCATGTGGATTATTTAATGCAGGGACTAAGTAGTAGTGCATTTATCGATCCATTCAAACTCCCTCCTATAACTAAAAGCACACCATTGATATAAAAGTTGGATTTGTAACTTTCTTTCAAATATAGCATATTGTAATGATAGTGAAATGCATCAATTAATGTTTAGAAGAGCACTGATCAAATCCTTGCTTGAGAAAATGTAAAGAATTGGCAGATTTTTTAAACAGAGACGCATGTAACGTTACTGATCGCACTTGTAATAACAACTTACAGGTACATACAGTGCACTCACAATCAAAACAGAGATGACTTTTGATAAAAACATGATAAAATTATTCTATATGTGGCTTTTGCTCGAATTATCCTCACCTTTGTAAAGAGCATGGCCTTAGAATTACAAATGGATATTGCAGACGAATGTTCCATATGTGGGTCATCTCTGACAGTTGTACAACCTCGGTTATTCAGTCCTGGAATTATATTTTGCTCTAGGAAATGAGATTTAAACAAACATGTTCTACTAATGAAGATTGTTTTTTAATAAATCAATTTCTGAATCTTTTCATATTAAATAATATTAAACAATAATATATCTAATAAAATAAATATAGACCAAATCCAGGGTTGTAGAAGTCACAAAAATAGGTTTCTTTACATTCCACTGAAAAAACTACCAAAATGGGGAGTCGCCATATGAATGAAAATCTGGATTTAAGCAACATTTTTGCGTGCACAGCAATGTCTTAACCAGAGTACTTTTACCCTTCGAATTGCTCCTTCCAACATAGACTATAATCCACTAACATGGCAACAAAAGAAATACTTTAATCTTTTGCACAGACACAGTTTCAGTAGCTCTGAAATAGATATTGGACCAGACGCTAATCTAAAATGTATGCATGGGATCTGCCTTTGGCTCATACTTTGGGTTCTATGTCCATGGCTCATAATGTAGGTTATATGTCCATGGCTCATTGTCTAGGTTCTATGTCCATGGCTCATGGTCTAGGTTATATGTCCATTGCTCATGCTCGAGGTTCTATGTCCATGACTCATGCTCTAGGTTCTATGTCCACGGCTCATGCTCTAGGTTCTTTGTTCTTGGCTCATGCTAGAGGTACTATGTCCATGCCTCATGCTTGAGGTTCTATGTCCATGGCTCATGCTTGAGGTTCTATGCCCACAGCTCATGCTCTAGGTTCTATGTTCATGACTCATGTTCTAGGTTCTATTTCCATGGCTTATGCTCTAGGTTCTATGTCCATGGCTCATGCTCGAGGTTCTTTGTCCATGGCTCATGCTTGAGGTTTTATGTCCATGGCTCATGCTCGAGGGTCTATGTCCATGGCTCATGCTCTAGGTTCTATGTCCTGGACTCATGTTCTAGGTTCTATGTCCATGGTTAATGCTTGAGGTTCTTTGTTTATGGCTCATGCTTGAGGTTCTATGTCCATGCCTCATGCTTGAGGTTCTATGTCCATGCCTCATGCTTGAGGTTCTATGTCCATGACTCATGCTCTAGGTTCTCTGTCCATGGCTCATGCTCGAGGTTCTATGTCCATGGCTCATGCTCGAGGTTCTATGTCCATGGCTCAGTGTCTAGGTTCTATGTCCATGGCTCATGCTCGAGGTTCTATGTCCATGGCTCATGCTCTAGGTTATATTTCCATGGCTCATGCTCTAGGTTCTATGTCCATGGCTCATGCTCAAGGTTCTTTGTCCATGGCTCATGCTCTAGGTTCCTTGTCCATGGCTCAGG
This sequence comes from Lissotriton helveticus, assembly GCF_964261635.1. Lineage (NCBI taxonomy): Eukaryota > Metazoa > Chordata > Amphibia > Caudata > Salamandridae > Lissotriton > Lissotriton helveticus. The sequence continues at coordinate 1,092,895,052 of NC_136059.1, forward strand.
CTTGAGGTTCTATCTCCATGGCTCATGCTTGAGGTTCTATGTCCTGCCTCATGCTTGCGGTTCTATGTCCATGGCTCATGCTCGAGGTTCTATGTCCATGGCTCATGCTCTAGGTTCTATGTCCATGGCTCATGCTCTAGGTTCTATGTCCATGGTTCATGCTCAAGGTTCTGTGTCCATGGCTCATGCTCGAGGTACTATGTCCATGGCTCATGCTTGAGGGTTCTATGTTCATAGTTCATGCTCTAGGTTCTATGTCCATGGCTCATGCTCAAGGTTCTGTGTCCATGGCTCATTCTCGAGGTTCTATGTCCATGACTCATGCTCGAGGTTCTATGTCTATGGCTCATGCTCGAGGTTCTTTGTCCATGGCTCATGCTCTAAGTTCAATGTCCATGGCTCATGCTCTAGGTTCTATGACCATGGCTCATGCTCTAGTTTCTATGTCCATGGCACATGCTAGAGGTTCTATGTCCATGTCTCATGTTTTAGGTTCTATGTCCATGTCTCATGCACGAGGTTATATGTCCATGGCACAAGTTTGAGGTTCCATGTCCATAGCTCATGCTCGAGGTTCTTTGTCCATAGCTCATGCTCTAGGTTCTATGTCTAGGTTCTATGTCCTGTATTCTATGGAGAACTGACGGTTGGAGCAGAGGAGGAAAAGATTGTAGTTGGAGCTGAAGTCCTTTCTCTGGAATAAAATGTTCTAAGTTTCCTATCTACGAGACCCGGTTCCCGAGGGTAGATGCAGGTTCCAAGCGGGTGCTTGACGTTGAGGGCGGTGTGCCAAGTGCATCACCACCCCCCTCCCGAGGTCTATGGTGCAATAGTATTTCACCAGAAAAGTGCATTTTAAAAAACTTTTTAAGGTCTCCAAATTTTGTGAGTACCTTATCCTTTTTTTGCACTTTTTCGACATAATTTTTACTTTCACGTCCCTTGGTAGGGTGGGCCTTAGCGTGTCCATACCGCCAGAGTTTAGCACATGATAGGTCCTGACGAATGCCAGGTAAACTAACACCAACATTGGCAGAAACATGTTGACCAGCACGTAAATCTATTGGAAACAAGCCTTTCAATTTATTTGGCTCAGTTTTCCTACACATATTTTAATATGTCCTAGTGATCAGACAATAAAACTATTTTTGATACAACTAAGACATTTCTAACCTCACCACCTACACTTTCTATTCTCACCTTACACAATCACTTAGCCACTCACGACTTCACCTGTTGTTGAAGCACACTGGGGTGGCACTCGGCCTCTCCCAGTGGGGCCCAATGATGAAGCATGTCACCGACCAGGTCGGTGAGTGTGGGTTTTCTATAACACCAAATGGGTGTTGTTATTCTCTCTTTTTTCTCTTGGTGCTCTAGATTTTGTCCTTCTTGATGAGCTACGAACACTCTTACATTGTTGTTTATGATGATTAGTGGGGAATAAGAGTGTTCCCTTCTCCCTACCTCTCTTCTTGTTGATACCTAAGTTTCCTATCACCAAGGGAGCCTGCATCTCTAATTTCTGGAGCACAATATGCTTCATAAATATATCTATTAGTCAGAGCCTTTCGGGTGTATTATGGCCTGGCTTACTAGTGAAATATGTTACCGTTCTTGTTAAAAACACTGTAATTAAAATTTAATTTATAATCCCACTACCTAGACCTAAAAGTTATAATCAGGTGGTAAAATGCTCCTCATCTTGGCTTTGCTCCAACTTTGCTACCAATATTCTACTTTGGATACAATGATATCCCGGTGCATTATCACATTGCAATGTTTATATTGACTACCATGTTTCCAGCTATAATAGTCGAGTGCCTGATATTTCTTATGATATGTCTCCCTGTTCTCTGAGACTTACCTTTGGTAGATGAAATACCTATGACATTTCATACACAAGGATCTACATATTAATTAATAGATAATGGCCATGCTATTAAATAGACATAATTGGACTATCAAATTCATAACAACTGTTAATTATTAATTAACTGTATTATATAAGTGTATTCATTTAATTGTGATCAATGAGATTGTTCAAGAGCTAGCTCAGTTTATGAACGTATTCTGTAGCTGTGAAACAGATGTGATTAGAATTGCATAACAAGAGTAACAACATGTTTTATTGGGAATATCTTTTTTCTTTTTTAAATTCACAGCCGTGAAGAAATTTAGCAAAACATGGGTCTCTAAGAAAAGGATCTTTTGCACTGTGGAATTATGACAAAGGTAGTTTATATACATCAAAAAGAATTATAAATAGTAGAATGGGTTTATGATTGAACATTTGAAAAGATATTGAAGCCTCAAAAAGAGATATAAAGTCTCACTTTAGGAGGCCCCATGATTTGTTTTTAGATGTTCATGTTCCTATTAGAGCGGAAAAACAACTGATTTGCATATGAATGGTTACTATCTGAGGTAGCATGGTGGACAAAAGACAAGTTGAACTGGGATGCAGTCCATAATATGTACCAGGGGCTGAGATTCAAACATACCACCCATCACTTTTCTGTTTTACTTAGTGTGAAGCCCAAAGTGTGACATGTATGCCTTACCTCTATGCCATGAGCCTTAAGTTGCTCTGTACTGACGAGGCCCAAATGAGCTGGAAACAGGCAGGTGTTGTTTGATGTCTTGTTCAGAGGGGACCTGATCTAGTTTGGGAGGTGTTCCTATCGAAGTACAAGCAAGGATGTTTTGCGCACAGCTAGTTCCTCTCTGAAGTGGCATCCTGGGAAAGAAACAATGAAATGGAAGGTGACCTGAGTAATTACCAGTCAATGCGATAAAGTAAAAAAAACTCACCCATCCCTTTTTGTTTCCTATTAGGTGCAACATGTATGTCTGTTATTATTCTTGTTGTTATTGTTATTATTTTTTCTATAATTATTAATATTACTACAAGATATTGTGCTATTTTTGCCTCTGTCAGCATTCTCTCATACTTCTATGTATGTGTGAATACTGCTTGCGCGCTTTAGATTGTGTGCCCTTAGATTTTTTATTTCGAAAGCCTATTCACTTTGTAAGTCCCTCGATTTATTTCTAATTTTGTTTTTAGTTTCACTCGCAAAATTAATCTATTCATCTAACTTTTTTCACTGTTTGTCCGACTTCATTAAAAAGACACACTTGGCTGCATGTATCATGTATTGCAGAAAGATATGTGAAATAGCTTAGATAAGATAATAACATATCTTGCAACAAATATTTTATGTGCTTTAGAAGGGTTGCCAAGGTCTAACATGTTATGAAACATTATGATTTTTTTTCTCTTTTTTGGAGCTTTCTATAGATGTGTGTCAACAGAATGCAGTGGTCGTCACGTGCTAGTGATCACTAGTGACCACATTAACCCTCTCTTACATCTTCTAGCATTCTTGTATCACCTCATTGTTCTCTCTTTTTGGTGTGCACCAACCTCTTGGTGGCCCTGCTTGACTTCAATTAGCGCTTTTGTTGATCTCAAACCAAATTCGGTTGTCCCAGCATGGCGTCAGCATACACTATCCGTGGTCTGCATTAATCTTACCCCACCGTCCATCGCTTCATTCAACCACACTCCCCTCCATCTGTGATGACATCATGGTTGTTCTTCGTGGCTTCATTCATACTACCCTCAATCTATATGACCCATATTTTGTATCTTTCTAAACCTCGTTCACACTTGCCTTGGTCTACATGGTCCTCAAAAAGGCCCTCTTGAATTCATTATGACTCCCCTTAGTCTGCCCAAATCTAATGGCCTTCCTCCATTACCTAATTCTCCACTGTCGTTTTGCTTTGCAGCCGTCATCATGGTCCTGCATAATCTCTTGTGAACTGCCCTTGATCTGCATGAACTTGACCATATTCTGCTTCACTTAGTGCAGATAAACCATATCTATGATCCTGCTTGATCACATTCACACCCACCTAAAATGTAGTTTTAAGGGAGACTAGCCCACCTGGACTGAGACTGAGGAATTACTCAGCCCAAAGTTGTCTTATTTTGTTTGGCACCATATTGTGCCCTTCTTCGAAACTGTTATGAAGCGAGTCATTGTTGCTGCAGCCAGGCAATTCCTTTAATCTTTCTGGCAATTTGTCATGTCTTTATGGGGATTATATAAAGTAACCACCAACGGGTAATCCTTTTCTTTGGGTAAAGTACTCCAATTATGGGTTCTGGGGCTATGTGCGTAGGCTGGGAAGGGTGGCGAGAGTGTCGACATCTTTTCCCGTTGCTGGGTTATGGGGCATCCATGAAGAAGTAGGTGGAGTAAGAACTGGTTTCCTCACAGACATGAATAGGGTACCAGTGAAGACATATGTAGTGGAATTAGGTGTGGGTAAAGGATGGAGGTAATTGAGGAGAAGGATGCTATTCCAAAAATTGGTATGTTATTTTGTGGTGAGTTGAGGTGTGTGGAGGTGAGACTGGGTTAGTGTGTGCAGGAGGAGGGCTGATTCAAGTGACTTTGTGTTTGGGTTGTGAGTTGGTTTAAGTAGACAAAGGCTACTAGACACATAGGGCCATATTTATCAAAGATTCCCGCAGCGCAGCAAGCCACCTATCTCTGCTGCGCTGCGTGAATACTAATATATGGAGCTTTCTTGTCCTTTCCTATCACTGGTGCACTATTGACGTCATGTTGCAAGAGTGCCTGCATTGCACGCGGAATGCAGCACACTTAGAAAGAGGAATCAACAAGGTGAAATAAAGACATTTCTTCTCATTGAGCCTCTGGTGTGGAGGCGTACAATTCTGACGCAGTCCCAGGCCTACTGATATGGGTAAATCAATTAATTTGTCAGAATCCATGGGTGGTTGCCTGAGAACACCCACACTTCACCCATGGCAAGCCTCCCTGCTGCAGAGGACTGCAAGGCAGTGATTTGTGCTGCCTTGTGTTACTCTAGATTTATCAAGCCACCCAGGACCATGCAAAGTGGGCTTGCATAGCTTAAGAAATCTCATTTAGGTTTTACGTCACCACGCATAGTTAGATTTATCATGCCATGAAAGGCCACCTTGTTTGTCCCTGCGTGTCTTGATAACCATAGAGTAAAGCAACGCAGCGCAAGTCACTACGTTTCATTACTCTGCACTAGGGAGGTGTTCAATGGGTGGAGTGTGGGTGTTCCCACGCATCCACCAGTGGACTTTGGTTCATTCCCAGATTTAAAATTACTGGTGGACCTGGGAATGCGTCTGAAATAAAAACAAATGCTAAGCCTCCCAGGTGAAGTGTAACGAGGACAAATATCTTTATTTTTCCTTGTTTTTCCTCTTTTTATGTGAGCAGAATTCTGTGATTCCATCTACCATGCCAATTCATCTTAAAAAACATTTTTGAAAAAACTAGTTTAGTATAATCTATGCATGTCTGTTAAAAGTGTACCCTTTATTTTGAAATTGAGGCGCAGACTGGCCGCTAACCTTTGGACTGCATGAGAGGGTTCAGTGCAAATTGTGTTACCACTGTTCAACTAGGGCAGAAATATTGACCAAATTAACAGCAAATTAAATAGGTCATTAATTATTAAAATCACCACTTCAACTTGATGTGTGGCTTATCTTCCATTTGGACACATGGACTAAATTCTTGTAAACGGTGTTAATTTGAAGCCTTAATGTCATTTAATACATTGTTCAGACATGTTTGTGCTTGTATTGAGTCTCCGAACATTCCTGTACATTAACCTGATTAACAAAGGTATTCATGTGTTCACATGGTTCCTGGAAAATAAGGCAGGAGGTGAGTGTTGTTTCATTAGCGTTTAAGCTGACCAAGCTAGATTTCAGGTCATTTCGGAGGTTAATAGTGTTGAGGGATATAACGCGAGGCCGAGAAGTGAAATGATTGAGGGCTTAAATATAGTATGACCATAGGGGCAGAGGTGGCATTGGTGAAGATGGGCAAAGTTGATAATTCATCCTTATTGGGAAGAAAAGTTAAGGATGCAATGTACTGGGGATAAGGAAGTTGCACGTGAACATGTCAGGAGGGAGCAAGTGCATGCCAGGTACAGAGGATCAGAAGTCACATGCCAACTAGGTAATACACTTGGTGCTTTGGGTGTTGGGGAACATCATTGCCCAGCAATACATATAGCATGAGGGGCATATATGGCAGCATTTGAGTTTGTTGTGGGATCCTGTAAAATACTGACATGTTTGTCCCAGGAAGCTGTAGCCGGTCAAGTGGCAGAGACCATTTCTAATTAGAGACATACAAGTTCTAGCGTCCTGTGAAAAGGAAAAACTCCAACCATCTATCCCCTGGTCCCTTAGCCCCTCCTTGGGAGCAGTTCCTAAGTCAGTGTATTGATATACTGAATTCAATATGTACACAACTGTGGTGCAGCACACAACAGGCCAACAACATTCTGCACACTCTAACAAGTGGGACTTAATTTTAAAAGTGTGTTCACTGCTTCTATAGGTGTTCTATGCGTATTTGTGTTATGCTCCTGTTGAAGTTATGTGAAAGGCCGCCAACGACGTGTTAAGAGATACAGATATGGATGAAAGATATGCATTAGTGCATGGGATAATACCACAAACATCCATCTGACAGATTCAATATACATTTCAGTGGGCTTGACAACCATAATGATTCATGTGCTGAGAGTGCTGTAATGGGCTCACAGAGATTTCATACATTTATGTTTTATGGGATTCACGCAACATTTACTTGCTGCTGCTGTCTGTTTTCAGCAAATGTGCAGCAGCCACTGACAACCAACAGATATAGCTATTGTGTATTGTATGCTGGGAATTAGCAAACATGCACATGGTTTGCTCCTTGGCATCGTGTAAGAAAACAATTCTACTTTGCACTTGTGCTGTGAAGTACAGCACACATAAGAGGCCAACAATGCCTCATAATTGTACCCCCAGTACAAATCCTATGCTTGACCTCACACATGCATCCTTGCACTATGGAGCAACGGTATGTGCATTGGCCCAAGGCAGCCTAAAGTGCACTGGGTGAGAGAGGGACAGCGCCATATCTTAGCAGGTATGACACTGTTGTACTCTTTCCCTTTCACACAATTGCAGTTCATAAACCTTAGTTGCTGCATTGCACGATAACTTAGTAAATCTGCCCTCAAGTGCCTGCATGAGACCTGCCACTGGTCCTTTAAAAGGAGCAGGCAACTAGGAAATGGATTGCAGCAAGTATTTTGACAATTGCAGAAATGGCATGGTAGAAGGCAGTGGATGATGCAGGCTCCGCCATCCACCCCATAACAATATCAGTATCACATTTTGAAAATAATACATCCTCAACAGCGCCATTGCTGTTACATTTAGATTGGTTCTGAAGTAGTGGAAACATTCAATGAATGGTTGAGGCTGCTTTCATTTCATGTATATTCGATTGATGTGATGCACAGTGAACACCAGGTTAGGTCAGTGGCTAGTGCAGCCTTCCTGGATACATGTTGATTTTGCCTTTCTGTTTCTTAAAAGAGTGAACTGTATTGTGCCTCTAAGCCATCAATGCATTGCAACACATGTACCTTTATGTGACTTTCCGACGTTTCAGGCACTCAGTGGTGTAGTTTATTTGCATTCAAGGTACTGACTAGCCTATTTCACATGCCAGAATCTGTCTGCTCTTTGACACCTAGGTTGGATAGGTGTAGGTAACAGGGAGGCATTTGAGGAGGGTGTGCAAAGTAGAAGCGCTTTTCATGGAGTGTTCAGTATTAAATGATGGACGGAGTGCTCAACAATGCAAACATTCACCCCCAGTCACAAAGCTCTGGTTTTAATCCATCATTCTTTTGCTCACCGAGCCACCCCAGTTTGCACCCAGCCATATGCAAATCAGTCTTAACCCTGCTCCAATGGGAACAGTGGTGTGGCTCACTGGTTAGAGGCGGCAGACCCGAGAGCAGAGAACGGCCTGGGACCAGGGTTCGATTCTCGACGGGGCAGGGTCTTGGACCAGGATCAGCGGACTCGATAATTCTCGCCTCGGTGCCTACTCTAACCAGGGATCACACTCGGCAACTCTGGGCATTAACAGCCTGATTCATGAAGCTAAATTGCACTCGCAAAGGGCAAGATTCTCAGAATCTTGCCTTTTGCGAGTGCAATTTTGGCATTTGGGATTCACAATCCCAAATGCAAAAATCGCTAATGAAGAATTAGCTAATATGCGAGAATTAGCATTTAAGGAATCTCTATTAGAGATTCCTTAAATGCTATTCATGACACTGTCAAAAATTGCGATTTTGCAAATTTGGGCCGCTATTTACCGAGAGGTCAGACCTCTCGGTAAATAGCAAAAACTTAGAAAAATGCTTTTAAAAGCATTTTTCTAAGTTGCATGTTGCACACACACATGTCCTTTGGACATGTGTGTGCGCAACACCTGTTCAAATGTGCATTTTAGGGGTGCTACAGGGTGTCCTTTGGTCACCCCTGGCACCCTTAAAATCGCTATCTTATTTGCGAGTAGTAAATTGCTACTCGCAAATAAGGGATACTCCCCATTCATTCCTATGGGCCTTTTGGCCCATAGGAATGAATGGGGAGTTATTCCTTTTTTTGCGAGTAGCAATTTTCTACTCGCAAATAGAGAACATGTAGGAATCGCTATTTATTTAGCAATTCCTACATGAATACCGTTTTGCGTGTCCTCAATAGCGAGTCGCTATGATTCGCTATTAGGGCCACGCAAAACGGCCCGTACATGAATCAGGCTGCAAGCTTGCCTCATCTCCACAACGGCCCCTCACAAACGCCGGGGATGCCTGGTTTCACCTTGGAGACTCCCAGGAGGGACTATCTCACAGGGAAAGCCAGGACGGTTTCCCCAGCGGTCTATAGCGCTACGAGGCCTGCGGTGCGGGTAGCAGTGCGCTTTACAAGACACACAATTTATTTACCCTGAACTGCCAAGCCATACCCTTCCCACTTAGGGCAGGTTTTAAAAATCCATTGTTCTTTTGCTCACCTAGTCACCCCAGTTTGCACCCAGCTATATGCAAATCAGATCCAATGGGAACAGTCCAGCCTGAACTGCCAAGCCAGGTCCTCCCTGGACCGGAAACAAGCATCCTGGGATCCGTTTTGGGGCATCACCCTTCATCAGCCAGGCTAACTTGAATCCAGTGGTGAAGAGAGTATGGGACCCATATCTGGGCATACCCTTCCCACTTAGGGGGACAAAGGCAAAAGAAACAAATGATGGACGGAATGCTGAACAATGCAAACATTCACCCACAGTCACAAAGATCTAGTTTTAATCCATTGTTCTACGAGCCACCCCAGTTTGCACCTACCCATATGGAAATCAGTCTTGATTCTGCTCCAATGGGAACAGTCCATCCTGAACTGCCAGGCCAGGTCCTCCCTAGACAGGAAACAAGCATCCTGGGACTGGATTCGGGGCATCACCCTTCAACAGCCAGGCTATATTAAATCCAGTGGTGCAGTGGGCACGGGACCCACGTCTGGGCATACTCTTCCCACTTAGGTTGACGCAGGCAAAAGAAACAAATGATGGACGGAATGCTGTACAATGCAAACATTCACCCCTAGTCACAAAGATCTGGTTTTAATCCATCATACTTTTGCTCACCGAGCCACCCCAGTTTGCACCCATTCATATGCAAATCAGTCTTGACCCTCCTCCAATGGGAACAGTCCCACCTGAACAAGCATCCTGGGACTGGTTTCAGGGCATCACCTTTCATCAGCCAGGCTAGCTTGAATCCAGTGGCGCAGTGAGTACGAGTACCACGTCTGGGCACACCCTTTCCACTTAAGGTGACAAAAGCAAAAGAACCAAATGATGGACGGAATGCTGAACAATGCAAACATTCACCCCCAGTCACAAAGATCTGGTTTTATCCCATCATTCTTTTGCTCATCGAGCCACCCCAGTTTGCAACCAGCCATATGCAAATCAGTCTTGGCCCTGCTCAAATGGTAACAGTCCAGCCCGAACTGCCAAGCCAGGTCCTCCCTGGACCGGAAACAAGCATCCTGGGACCTGTTTCAGGGCATCAGCCTTCATCAGCCAGGCTAGCTTAAATCCTCTGATAGGATCCTGTTCGTGCTGGTGTTTGCGATGACGTCCAATATCTGACCATCTTCCCTCACCCTTATCAAGCTCCCTTGTGGATACCTACATCTCAGGGTGTAAGGTAGGGTACACAGAGTTGGGCCCATATTGTCCCTGCGGAATCAAGCAGTGCGTGCTCTAAGGTAAGTGCTGCATTATCGCGCCCTGACTGTGTGTATGTATGGGTCTGTGAGTGGGTCTGTGAGTCGGTAAGTGGGTCAATGAGTGGGTGTATGAGTGGCCTTTGAATGGGAATGAGAGGCTGATTTTGGCCCCTGGGACCCCATTGGCTGGGGCCCTCCATAATTGAAAGGGCGAGGGGGCCACACATCCCCCGCCCCAGGTAGATTTTGGCTCCAGGGACCCTATCCCACGTGGTCATACATTCGAATGGGGAGAGGGACAGCAACACCCCCTTCCCAGTTGAATTTTGGTCCTTGGGTCCCCATCCCTCAGGGCCTGGCCATTTTTCAATAAGGGAGCGGGGCATGCGGCCCTCCTCCCTGGGCCAATTAAGGCACCGGGGACCCCATCCCCCAAGGCCTTCCCATAATTCAATAAGGGAGGGGGGCCACAGAGTCCCCCTTCCCTGTCCGATTTCAGCTTTGGGGACACCATCCTCCAGGGCCTGGCCATAATTCAGTAAGGGAGGGGGGCCGTGCTGGTGGGCGCCAGTAGGTACTTATAGTTAGGACCATGTTTCTATAGAAAATGGATTTTTTAACTTGCCTATATCTTTGGCGTTGTTAGACAAATCTTCACAATATGTTCCAAATAAAGTGTTATAGTGAGTATTGTGCAAGGAAAGTTTCAGGGTGACCCGTCAAGCGCGGGCTGAGGAAAAGGGTGGTAAAAAAATATGATTTCCCATGCTAATTCCTATAGGAGCTTTGAACAGGACTATGGCCCGAACCGCTGGATGGAATTACACTAAATTAGGCGTGAAGGTAGATTTTGGTTCACAGATCACGTTGGCAGGGATTTGGAGTAAACACGTTCAGTAGTTGCTGAGAAATGTAAGGGAATGCAAAATGAGGATATATGGGCGGAGCCTAAGCACAGATCTCATGGTGAGATCTGAGTGGCTGTCATCACTTCAACCAGAAATTGCTGGCAGCCAACTTGGGACCAATATACACCCTTTGCAGTGCTATCTAATGAATCTACTGCGGCCTCCCACAGTGTTCTAAAGAACAACTATAGAGCACTAAGAGTCTTTACTAATGACAAAAGTATGGCACACCTGAAGCCATCTTGATTGAATCAAACTGGTAAAACTTAAAACATTTAATTTAGAAAGAAACACGATGAGGGGGTTAATTTTGTCAGAAATTATGGTTAGAACTGTAGAAAGAAAAATGAGGAAACATTTTAAGTGAGAGCTCAAACATCTTCTTGTTGGAGCAGCCTGTAAGTTGATTTCCATGTGTCCTACTGCAGCCTCCCAGAGTGGTCTAATGAACAACTAGAGCACTAACAGTCTTACTTATGACAGAAGTATGGCACACCTGAAGCTATCTTGATTGAATCAAACTGGTAAAAATCATAACATAATGGGGCAGATTTACAATAACTGGCGCATCCCCAGGGATGCGCCAGTTATTGTGCGCCGCAGCTCCGCCACCCATGGTGCGCCGCATTTACAATGCGGCGCACCATGGGGCAAAAACGGCACAGATGCGTGATGCATCTGTGCCATAAAGGCGGCGCATTGCTGGAGTTGCGTCGCAAGCCTGACGCAGCTCCAGCAATGCTCTGGGGGGCCCTATCTGTCCAATGCTGCATCAAGCCTTATGCCTGCTTCAAGCAGGCGCAGGGTTTTGACGCAGCATTGGCCTAAAATTGCCTGCGTGAAATCTTGTAGATTTCACGCTGGCACTTTTGCGAGGCGCACCTGCCCCGGAACGCCCACCCTGCGCTGGGCTTTACAATGTGACGCATCTGCCTAGATGCGACACATTGTAAATGGGTCGCAGGGATGCGCCACGTTTACGCCGCTGTTGCGTGACGCAACGGCGGCGTAAACGTGGCGCAAGTCCGACATAAATCTGCCCCTTAGTTTAGAAAGGAACAAAATGAGAGAGTTTCATTTTGTCATATAAATTATGGTTAGTGCTGTAGAAAGAAAAATGAGGACATGTTTTAAGTGAGTTCTCAAATATCTTCCTCTTCTATTTCATTAAGACATTCTTACATGTAGACTGAAACATGTACTTTCAACATGAGCAGCAGACTGCCAGTTAACTTCCTGGTGATCTGCAGTTTACTACAGTGTTCTGATGAGCAACTAAAGTGCTAACATTCTAAATTTCTGCCAAAAGTGTGGTACCGTCTTGATGGAATCAAAATAGAAAACTGAAAGCATTTTCTACTGAGAAACTGCAGTAAATGAGGATATTAGGGAGCTTCATAACAAATATGTCTCCGAAGATGGCCACCAGAGATAAAACAGCCCAAATGTAGCACAAATATAACCCAAATGTAGCACAAGTATAGCCCGATGCCAGAAGTGTGCAAAACACTCACACATATTGGGCTTCTTTATAAAAGTATATGAAAGGGTTAACGCATACTAATCAGTCAGGAATGGAGTGACAAAATAAAAAATGAAAGATGTTTTTATTTGCTGCCTTCCCCACTATCAGAGGGTGCAAAGTTGAAAATGCTTTCATTTAAGTTTGCTTTGTGTGAGAGTGTTGTGCCATTCTTATGCTTAGTTTTTACATTTCCTGACAGTATTGTACCTATCTGATAAGACCAAAACATTTATATTTAATCAACAAACTCAATTTGCAGGTATGGTAATTACATTTAATTTGCAGAAAAAAATTATTGAAAGGTATATGTGTATGTGAGAATGTTATGAGTATAAAATATTTTTCAGATAATATTGTAACTATGGGCCAGATGTAGGTGAAATAGATTTACAGATTTTAAATTACCGAATTTTACCGATTCGGTAATTAAAAATCGGTAAATCTATGGGGTCGACATGTAGGTATTCCAGATGTGCTGGAATACCGAATCGGATGATTTCGGTATTTACCGATTCGGTAAATACCGAATCGGTAATGCCCATTCATTCCTATGGGCTATGAAGCCCATAGGAATGAATGGGCATTACCGATTCGGTATTTACCGAATCGGTAAATACCGATTTCCACAAGGGTGCAGGGGGTGTCACTTTGACACCCTCTGGCACCCCCAAAACAGGCTCGGGTGCCATGTGGCAGGCATACATGCCCTAAGGGCAGGTCTGCCTGTCACATGGCATAGGTGTGCATGCACACATGTGCATGCACACCGGAATCGGTATTTTACCATCAAATTTATTTGATGGTAAAATACCGATTTTGTAAGGCTCCTGGGACTCTGAAGAGTCCCACCTACATATGGGTGGCTCAGATTCGGTAAATTTACCGATTTTGTATTTTACCGAATCGGTAAAATTACCGAATCGGTAATTTTACCGATTCGGTAAAATAAAGCCCCCTACATGCCAATCACCTATTTACCGATCGGTAACGGCCGAAAATACCGATTTTCGGCCGTTACCGACCGACCTACATCGGGCCCTATATGAGGTAATGTATCAGTGGTTTTGCGTGTGACTAAGGGGCCTATTAGGATGGCGGACGGACCTCCGTCCGCCACCCCAGAGGTGGAGGGACCGTCCGCAGGTGCAGCGGCAGTCCCTCCATGCAAATTAGGATGTGACCGCCACCCTGGTGGTCAGATCCTGTATTTTTAACATTGTGGCGGGTGCTGCTTGAAGCAGTACCCGCCGCAAGGTTAAAAATGCATGTTTAACATTTACATGCACAAAGCGGCAGGCACCGCGCGTTGCCTGCCGCTTTGTGCATGTAAATGTTGGGGGATACCATAGGTACCCACCATGTGCACCCCCACCCCCGACATCCTGGGGGCCCACAACGGGCCCCTAAACGCCAATGACCACATGCTTTTCCACGGCGGAAAACCCGCCGTGGAAAAGCATGTTTCCCCATGCATTGTAATATGGCTGGCGGTGTCTGATAGACACCGCCACCATATTAGAGCTTTTCCGCTGTGGGACCGTGGCGGAAAAGCAGCGGACGGTCTCCCCGTCCGCAGATGACCCCCCTGCCATCCTAATCTGGGGGGGTCTTTTCTCTCACCGCAGCGGTGAATCCGCATCATCCGGGCCGGCGGTGGCTTCCGCCGGCCTGGAGGATGCGGATTCACTGCAATCCTATTCGGGCCCTTAGTATGTTAAATAACAGGTGAGTAAAATGCTTCATGAGTTTATGAGAATGTTTCAGTTCATCTGATTTGCAGACCAGGGGTAGATTTTCAATGATTTTGTGCTGGGTTAGCAACACAAAAGTGATGCTAATCACAACAAAATGTGTTTTTTTCCAATTAACGTTTCAGTGCAAAACTTGTTTTGCATTGGAAAGTACCCTACAAGTAATGCAAAGCAGCGCAAAGCATTGCTTTAAGTTACTTAGCGCCAGAGGGGCGTTATATGAGTGGTTTACTTGAGGTTTCCCATGCAACCACCCATGCCTTTTGACACAAAACCCTGTCTACAAACAATTGGAGACATGGCATAGCGCCACAAGTTAACGCCATCTGAAACCCAATCAATCAATCAATCAGTGTTGGTAAAGCGTAACCACTCAAGCGTGAGGGTCTCAAGGTACTGGGGAGGGCGGGGTCACCCAAAAAGCCAGGTCTTAAGGTGTTTCCTGAACTGGGGCAATGTGGGAGATTGCCAGAGGTGGAGGGGGAGGGGGAGGGTGTTTCAGTCTTTGGCTGAGAGGTAGGAGAAGGACTTTCTTCCCATCCAAGTCTTGCTGATATGTGGGACCGTGGCCAATGAGAGCTGGGATGATCAGAGGTGTCTTTTGGGTGCATGGAAGGAGAGGCGGCTGTTCAGGTATGTGGGTCCGGTGTTGTGAAGGGCCTTGTATGCTTGGATGAGGAGTCTGAAGGTTATTCTTCTTTCGACTGAAAGCCAGTGGAGATCGCAAAGGTGTTGGATGATGTGATTGCGATGGGGGATGTGGAGGATTAATCTGACTGTGGCGTTCTGGACAGTCTGGAGTTTGCGGAGGAGTTTCTTGTTGATTCTGGCGTAGAGAGCATTGCCGTTGTCCAGTCTGCTGTTGATGAGTGCATGTGTGACAGTATTTCTGGATTCAGTTGGGATCCATCTGAAGGTCTTTTGAAGCATGCGGAGGGTGTTGAAGCAAGTTGAGGAGACAGTGTTGATCTGGCGGCTCATTGTGACCGATGAGTCTAGTATGAATGCCAAGGTTTCATGAGTGGTCACCAGGAGTCATTCCATGCGGAGGGGATGGAGCCAAGGATCAGAACTTCTGTCTTTTCTGAGTTGAGTTGCAGGCAGCTGTTCTTCATTCAGCTGGTAACTGCTTTCATCCCTTCTGGGTAGTTGTGTCTGGTGCTGTTGGGCTCGTTGGCGAGGGAGAGGATCAGCTGGGTATTGTTGGCATATGAGACAATGTTGAACCCTTGGTTCATGATGATGGTTGCGAGGTGGGCCATGTAGATGTTAAAGAGTGTGGGGATGAAGGAGGAGCCCTGGGGCACTCCACAGTCTGTTGGTTCTGAGAGGTAGGGAGGGAGTCTGACCCGGTGAGTTCTGCTGATGAGGATGGAGTGGATCCAGTCATGTGTCTTGCCGCGGTAGCTGGCGTCATGGAGTCTGGTGGCTAGGGTGCGGTGGGAGACAGTGTTGAATGCAGCCGAGGAGTCCAAGAGGATGAGGGTTACTGTTTCACCCTGGTCAAGGAGGGAGCGGATGTCATCGGTGGCGGCGAGTAAGGCATTCTCGGTGCTGTGATTGCATAAGAATCCGATAGTGAGGGAGAAGGCAAGATGGCGGCGGCTTGTTAGACCGCTGTGAGGCGGCTCCCAAGCCAGCGCTTTGAATAATAATAATAATAATATGAAACTTGTAACGCGCTCAGCTTACCCAGGGGCATCCCGGCGCAACAGACCAAAAAAAAAAGGAGAGACTCCACTAATCACTACTGTGGAAACAGATGGGTCTTGAGAAGTTTCCTAAATGGTAGGATCTTAGGCTCTGAACGAATCTTAAGGGGCAAGGAGTTCCAAAGAGTCACCACCTGCACAGAGAAACGCCTGCCCCCAGAACGAGCTCTCCTTACCCTCGCTGACTGCAGAAGATGTTTTTGGTCCGAGCGCAAAGGGCGTAGGGGTTTATAAGGTCGGGCAATGTTAGCAAGGATGGGGGGACCTTTGCCATGCAGAATTTTGTGGGCCGTGCATAGCGCTTTAAATTTCACCCGCTCCTTCACAGGAAGCCAGTGAAGGGTTTTGAGGGCCGGGGCGGCAGACTGCCTTCTGGGAACATCCATAAGGACTCTTGCCGCTGCATTTTGCACCTGTTGGAGGATTTTAAAGGTTGCTTCGGGAGCACCGAGAAACAAGGCATTTCCATAGTCAAGCCTCGATAGGATTAAACCACGTATCAAAAGCTTCTTTGCTGGATCAGGAAGCAGTGGTAACACCTTTCGGGCTGACCTCAGCAGACCGAAGCAAACCCCCGCGGTCTTCCTGGCGTGGGTCCTAAAGGATAGATCTTCCTCCAACCATACTCCCAAGGACTTGATCTCCTTCTTGGGAGATGGTGGATCACCAAGAGACCGGGGCCAACAGCTGGCAATAATGGAGGGACTGGAATTACCCAGGAGCATCAGCTCGGTTTTTCCTCCATTAAGCTTTAGGGCAGAGTTAGACATCCAACGATAAACATTGGCAAGGCAGTCGTGTAACACCTCAGGTTGTTCCGTCAGCTGAGTGAGGCCCACCACCAGCTGAGTATCATCAGCGTAGCTGATGATCTTTACCCCTGAAGGGGCAACCACTCTTTCAAGTCTCTTCGCTGAAAACAGCGAAGAGACAGCAAAGAAGTGAAATGAGGATGTTTTGTTTTGTCCAAGTAACTAAATAATGGATATACAAAGACTTACCCCTATCCACGCTGTCACTTTTTGTCCCGGATGGCGACTTTGGAGTGGTGTCTGGGAATAGACTCTCGATGGCTG
Organism: Lissotriton helveticus; assembly: GCF_964261635.1. Lineage (NCBI taxonomy): Eukaryota > Metazoa > Chordata > Amphibia > Caudata > Salamandridae > Lissotriton > Lissotriton helveticus. The sequence continues at coordinate 1,092,912,207 of NC_136059.1, forward strand.
CACCGGATCTGAGCGCTCTGCAGCTCCGTTTCTCATTTTGCACCTCACTAATAGGGTTACTTGTGTTGAGAATAATTGCCCGCATCCAGACCGGAGAAACAACTACGCAAGGGAAGCAAGATAAACTCCTTGAGCTAAATCAATTGAATCAGCTCTCTGACGTGGCTCCGCCTTCACGGAGTGACCCCTGCGACATGGCGCCGAAAAACGCCGCTACGATAGCTGCTGCTGCCAAGACCAGAGCAGCGAAGCAAGCTCTCCGTGATAGAGAGCTGGTAGCAAAGCGAGGCGGCACACGGCTGGAAGGAAGTGGCGATTTTGCTGAGACCGACGCCTCAGCAGGTAAACCGGCAAAGGGCTCCAGACAGCAGCCTAACACCCCCGTAGCTGGTCCCTCGGTAATTGAGCTGCTCCGGAAGACTCCCGCCCCTGCTTCTGTGTCTGCTCCGGTCCAGGTTCCGGACCCTTCAATACAGATACCGGCAGTGCTACAATCAACTTCGAACATCCAGAGTGCTATTCCAAGGTCTACAGCGACACCAAGTGGCCAAACTCAGAATGGCAAAACCGGGGGTATGAAAATAATGGATACTTGTGCAAATACTTCTATAAGTATAGGAAAAACGATATCCAAGGAATCTATGGCTGCAGTAGCAGGAATACTAGACTCCAATGCTGGGGTAGACCCTAACGCTGGAATACAAGGTATGGAGAACCTTTCCTTGTGTGACACTCCTGTTGTATCTACTGTTTCGACACCCCCATCAACATTACTGACACAGACCACACCGGTAGTCTTACCGGTGCCAGCAACATTACATGAAGCTGTACCAATGGCTTGTAATACCCCATTGATAGAGGCCGAGCAGGATGGTCAAATGGTGCAATATGAAGTCAACCAGGTCATTTGTAATGCTCCAGAGAGCGATTTTGGGGCATTAGAGGCGAGAGATATCTCAAAAAATCTAGAGGACTTGCTGGAGGTCCCTGATGGCAGTAAGAAGACCGATGGAGATGAGACAACCCCTGACCCTACTGATACCGACAAGGACCCCTCTGATTTTTATTCAATATCAGAAGGGATAGAAGATGCAAGATGGTCAGATGACTCTGAGCTTGATATTGAAACTGACACTGGCTCCGAGACAGAGAGTGACCATGAGGTGAGAACTGCAGAATCCAGGGAAAATAAAAGAGCTACCACACGGAAGAAAAGAGCCCAGGAATCGACATGGGATTACTCCCCTTCCACAGCACTGGGTACTCAAGAACGTGCTACCGGCTCTCGACCAACACAACGGTGTTCATCACATCAACAGGATGCTACGCTCTCCACGGTGATGGATACAGTCCTCCAGGCTATCGCTTCACATCGAGAGGAAACATCAAGGGATGGACGTAAGGCGCAATTAGCTCTACACAAGGTACAGGGTGTAGTGCGTAAACTATCAAGATCAGTCAATACCTTTAACATCAGGATGACAGAAATGGAAGACCGTATAGTCATCAACGAGGCAGAAGCTACAGCCACACAGGAACAAATCGAATTACATGAAGCGGAGCTAAGCGATGTTAGATGGAAGCTCGAGGACTTGGAGAACCGCCTCCGACGTAATAACCTACGCGTCCTTGGAATACCTGAAAATATCGAAGGTACTGATATTCGAGCCTTCATCATCCAACTCTTTAAAGATACTCTTCCTGAGCTCTCTTCATGGAACTGGGAACTTGAGGTGCAACGGGCGCATAGAACCCCATTTACCTTGAAACCGACTAGGAAGCAGGGAAACTATCCACGAGCAGTCCTGGTATTTTTTGGAAACTATCTGCTTCGACAAGCCATTTCAGATAGAGCCAGACCTGAAGCTCGTCGGACTAGAGATTCCATCTCCTATTTTGTGAGACCGGATTTCTGCCACACTACGGTGGAAAGGAGATGGCGTCTGCGACAACTTATCAAACCCTTTATGGAGAAGAAAGCACAAGTTTATCTAAATAATCCAGCCAAATTGAAAGTTCTATACAATGGTCAGACCAAATATTTCACTTCTGAAATAAAAGCCAAAGAATTTCTAGACAGTATTACCTAAATGGCTTATTAGTGGTAAAAAACCAGTATAGATGATTCTTTGGTTGCTATTGGTTGAGAAAAATGGAGAAAACAAGGAACTTGAATACTAGGACTGGAGAATAGTGAGAGGAGAAAAGAGTGCCTATTAGACATTATTTAGACTATATACGGACATATTAGGACAATTTGTCTCTATCTGCCTCTATCTATCTCTTTATATCTCCTTCTTTTTCTCTTTTCTTTTTCTATTATAGGCTGTTTTTTCTATATATATCTTCAGCCTAAGTCTGGTTTGGGAGTGCCTTTCCATCACTAAAGACTCTTATAGAGTCTAATTGCCTCACATTGCGGGTGGTGGAGGGTGGGGGGTGGGTTGTAGGGGTTTGGGTGGGGGAGGGGGAGGGTGAGGGCGAAATGGGGGAAAAAAGTGCAAAAATGAGCTTAATCTGTAGCATAAGAAACTTTAAAGGTTTATTGGTGACTTTAAAAAAATCTTTAAGCAGCTGGAGTCATATGTTATTTATTTTGATTAACCAGAACTGGAAATGGAATATCAGTGTAAATACTGAATATAAAGTTGTTTGGTGTTGGCGCAAACTATATTGTTTAGATGGTGCCGGTTTAATGGAGAATAGTTTTGAATGGGGAGAGTAAAACTACAAAGCTGGAATGTTGCCGGACTTAATGATGGGAGAAAAAGGGCACAACTTTTTCAACTATTGCGTCAGGATCCTGTCGACATTCTTTGCATTCAGGAGACCCATATAGTTGGGAGTGATAACAATTTTTTAAAAATTCCTGGATATAACCTGATTGCATCAACATGTCAAACGTCTAAAGTACGGGGAGTTGCCATCTTAACAAAACCCGGTTTGGGGAGCCCTAGACGCCGACTTGTTGATAAACATGGTAGGTGGGCTGTGGTTCAACTAGAGTCTGATATTACCATCTGTTCACTTTATGGTTCTAATTTGGACGACCCACAACTCTTTATCGAACTTGAATTAGAATTGGCTTCTTGGTCGGGTCCACTCATTGTGTGTGGGGATTTTAACCTAAATATAGGAAAGCTAGTAAACAATAGACTCCCACAGAATTATAGCGGCCGTAAACCTAAAGTTTATAGGGCAGTATCCCATTTGATGGACAGTCATGATCTATGGGATACCTGGGACATGTTAAAGCAGAACGATAACGGCTTCACGTATTATTCTTATCCCCACAATAAGTATGTTCGACTAGACTACATTATGACATCATTACATAAGACAGCTCTAATAGATATAACTAAATCCCCCAAAACCATCTCTGATCACAATGCGCTTACGTTAACTTTTGAATTGAACAGCTTTAAAAAACCTAATATTCAATGGACATTTGACCGTAAGCTGCTTGTTAACCCAGACTACATAAGTCATATCACATCATGGGCCCAATCTTTCTTTGATTGTAACCAATATAGCGCACCCAGATTCATTGTATGGGACTGTTTTAAGGCAGCAATGAGGGGGGAGACCATAGCGTTTGTAGCTAACCATAAGAGAATTCAAGATAGTATCAACAAACAACTTAATGTGGAACTCATTAACCTGGAAATACTACATGCTAATCAAATACAACAAGGAGTTTCAACTTCCGAAACACTACAAAAATTACTGACTTTAAAAACAGAAATAAATAGCTCGTTATTTCAAAAAGCAGCGGAAACATATCAAATCAATAGGAACAGAATTTATGAAGCAGGGGAAAAAGTAGGGAAGCAATTAGCTCCTAAAACTAGACAAAAAACAAACATACAATAAAATAAAGAATATCGAATATGAAGGTCAACAGTACACTTCCACTCAAGACATTGTAGGAGTATTTCAAAAATACTATCAAAAACTTTATCAAATTGAAAATGAAAATCTATCTACAAGAGACACGAAAACATTTCTCAATGAGCGGCTGTCGGGACTTGAATTATCTAGAATAATCGATCGCGTAGGCAGAGAAGATCTGGAGAAAGAAATTACAACTGCAGAATTAGAGATCGCACTGTCGGACCTAGGTAATGGAATGGCGGCTGGTCCTGACAAGATCCCCCTAGAGCTATATAAGTTGTTGGGCAAACAGATACTACCCTACTTACTAGACCTGTTTCTAGGAGTACAACATCACTCAACTTCACCAGAGTCTTGGAAACACACTAATATAGCGATATTCCCAAAAAAGGGGAAACTCCCCCAATTTCCATCTTCATACAGGCCCATTTCTCTCATAAACTCTGACTCAAAGTTATACGCCAAGATACTTGCAAATCGGCTGAGGGGGGTCATCGAACATCTCGTATCCCCGTGGCAGCATGGCTTTATTCCTGGGAGGGGTACGACGGATCATACCCGCAGAGTCATCGCCCTATTTGACATCATGGGCGCCACGGGGGGAGAGATGTCGATGATCTTACTCGATGCCGAATGCCTTTGCGGTTCCTATGGGACATCATGGAATTTAACAACTTTGGCCCAGGCTTTATTAAAGCCCTAAAAGCCCTGTATATTCGTCCTAGGGCTAGATTATCCATTGATGGCTTTGAGTCGGAGTTTATCGAGGTACAAAGAGGCACTAGGCAGGGCTGCCCTTGCTCCCCAATATTATTTGCCCTAGTAATTAATCCTTTAATCTTAAAGCTTCTTAATTCCCCTCAAATACAACCTATTAAGGTGGGTCCATATTCTACTAAAATATTGGCATACACCGATGACATTGCCGTGCTTACAACCAATCCGGCCGATGCAATAGCAGAAATAGAACAAATAACCCAGGTTTTTGGATCTTACTCTGGCTACTCACTTAATAGGGATAAAACCTTGGTTCTCTGTACAAGTAATATCATGTACGATACTCCCTATAAAGTAAAAAACGCGACCTATCTTGGTGTTAATATATCTCCAGAGGTTAAAGATATTAATCGGCTCAATTATGATCCTTTAATCAAGGTAGTAAAAACTGATCTTAAGAGAATAGATTATCTACATCTTTCAATAATAGGGAGAGCGAATTATATCAAAATGAGTATATTTCCTAGAATACTCTATTTATTTCGGGCTATTCCATTGATGGCTGACGGTAGTATTATTAAAATCTTCGATTCCATAATATCTAAATTTATATGGAACTATGGTAAAATAAGGAGAGCACTACCATTATTAACTCTCCCCCTACATAGAGGTGGCCTTGCCATCCCGAATTTGACACTTTATCTTTGGGCGACACTACTCCAGCAAATGGGGCCGCTCTTTAAAGTTAAATCTTCTAATTTACCTAATATGGACCTTAATATCCCTTCTATTTTTGAACTTGGGTTAGGTGTTAGATGTCAAGGGCTATTTTTGAAACAACTTGAAGCATCATATTATAAAAAGACCAAATTTAAGGTGATTGAAGACTCATGGAAAATTTGGAAACTTGCTTCTAAACAACTAGGCATACCCAAAATAACTAGATATACCTCTCTATGGCATAGTAAGATTATATCATCATGTTTGAAAGATAATGTCTCTAGGAGATGGGAGAATTTAGGCATACATACAATGGGTGATTTTTTTGGACAGAATGTTATTCCATCTTTCGAGGGGTTACAGCAGAGATTTGACATTCCATCCACAGACTATTTAAAATATTTTCAAGTCTTTACCAATATCCGTAACTCTAAACTTAATATTAACTTAGATAGCTTTTATTTTTTCTCTATTATTGAGAAACGAGATACTAGGATAGGCACCCTATATGACATATTCTCCCAATCCTCCAATGATGATCTAGATCGTGTTGAGCGATCTTGGGCACTAAAACTCGGAAACCCAGATGTGGATATTGATTATTCTCTAACCCTCTACACAACATTATTTTTAGCTCCTAACCTTAAAGCACAATATTATAAAACTATTTACAACCTTTATTTTACCCCGTTTAAACTCTTCACTTGGGGATTACGGGCAGATGATTGCTGCCCAAGATGTAGACAGAGGCAAGCAGATTTAATCCACATGTTTGCCGAATGTCCGAAATTAGATAATCTACAGACAATGATTGGAGGATTTTGGGCTCAAGTTTTTGGGCGGAATCTGAGATCTTCCGCTACACTATATCTCCTAGGCCATGACGAATCCTTAGGGCACAACTTGGAGGAACAGAGGATTGTTTTTCTGGGCACTGCTGTCTTTCGTATTATTCTGGCGGCCGGATGGAAAGATCCCAATGTACCCACCTTTCAGATGTGGCTTAGTCGATTTCTTGTCACATACAAACAGGAGATAGCTATATATAGCACAAAAGGTAGAAAAGCTAGAGCCCGGGGTACCCAGATCTGGGCCCCAATTTCCGATTGGTACTCCAATGTAATATCTTCCCCCTGATAAGAGAGGGATCGACATGATAGGATGAGGCAAATTGTATACATTTTTTCTTTATATTTTCTTTATATCAGCTGTATACATGTATTGGGTTGTAATGGTTCATTATCTTCTTTTCTTTTTTGTATATATTTTCTTCCTATTAACTTTTTTGATGTATTATTGCTTCATTAAGAATGTATTTTTTTTTGTGTTTTTTGTTTGTTTGGAAAGAAAACAATTGACTGAATACTACAGATCGTGCTCAATAAAAAAAAAAAAAAAAAAAAGAATCCGATAGGGAGATGTCCAGGACATTATTAGCTTCAATGAAGTTTGCTAGCTGGGTGTTGACGGGCTTTTCGATTACCTTGGTTGCAAATAGAAGCAGGGAGCTGGGACTGAAGTTCTTGAGGTCCGTTGGGTCTGCCGAGTGTTTCTTCAGGAGGGGTGGACTTCGACGTGTTTCCAGTCATCGGGAAAGGTGTTGGTCTCGAAGGAGCAGTTGACTGTCCAACACAGTTCGGGTGTGATTGCAGAGGTGGCTCTGTAGAAGATTTGGTGTGGGCAGAGGACTGTGGGTGGAGGGTGCGTGCTGCGGTGTTTACATCTGACATAGTTGGTGCTGAGGTACTGACGATTGTGGAGGTCTGCTGGTCTTTGGTGACTGTGTTCTAGCTTCTGCAGAGAGACGGTGGGCGGGCTTGTGTATGGTGTGTTTTTTGAAGGAGAAGTGGATACAGTGGTAATCTGTCCAGAGGAGTTCCGTGGAATGGCTGTAGGGGGTGCTGTTTCCTCTGGTGAAGATGGCGTAGAGTGTGTGTCTCACTGTGTGCACGGGTGCGGTGACTAATTGTTTCAGTCCTATGTTGGCACGGTTCTCGAGGAGGGCGGCGGTATTTGAGTCATCGTGGTTATCCAGGTAGAAGTTTAGGTCTCCAAGTAGGATGTAATCTGCAGATGCTAGGGCGTGGGTGTGAGGAGGTCGTGATGGCGTCGGTAAAGGGAGCGTGGGCCGGGCAGCCTGTAGATCTGGGTTACGCGGAGAGTCGTTTTGGGGTTGGTCTGGATCTGGAAGTGCAGGTGCTCCATGAGGGTCATTGTGTCATCCAGGAGGGTGGTTATGAGGAGGATACCTTTGTGAACAATGGTGATGCCCCCATCTGGATGGTTGGGGCCATTCTTGTACAAGATCATGTATCTGTTAGGAATGGCTGTGGCGATGTGGGCTGCAGAGTTGACGTTGGTCCAGGTTTTCTTGAGGAAGGCGACATCAGGCGAGTAGGTGTTGAGGAGGTCCCAGATTTCTATGGTGTGCTTGTGGAGGGAATGTACATTGAGGAGGATGCAGTTCAGTGGATTGTGAGCGGTGATGTCCGGTAGGTTGGGAGATTCTGCTGGGGTATGGAGGTGGGTGAATGTACGGCGGCAGTGCAGACAGGAGAGAGGGCCGTGGGTGTTGTTCAGCGTTGCGAGCTGGCAGTTGTTGGTGCATCCGGGGTTTCACTGATAGACTTTGATGTAAAAAATATTTTTAAAAAGTATAGAATGCAAAAAATCTACTCCCCATACTTAAACAGGTAAGTTCAAAAATATTGAATCAAAAATATCAACGTTAAAAATATAGATGTAAAAAATAGCGATTTAAAAATATAAATAAATAAAATGATATATCTTAAATATATAAAATATCATTATTATCTTTAACAAAATTAATTAAATATGCATTTTTACTGAATATAAAAAATAAACTTAATTAAAAAATATATAAACACGCAAACATAATAATTTATACACATAGATATATTTACTTTAAAATAATTAATTAAATATTATCTTTATTTACTTTTTAAACTTTTAAATTATATAAAAATAAAATATTTACATAAATTAATAATTTAAAATAAAAAAACATACTATAATTAATTAAAACATTAAACCATTAAAACAAATAAAAATGTGCATTTTGCAATACAATAAATAGAAAAGTAGGGAAAATGTTGGATAGGGAAATAATTAAATTTACTATTCCATCTCCAGTGAGTGCAACAGTAGGGACAGTGATGGATAGCGGAGGGGTAAAATTACTATTTCCACTCCAATGAGTGCAACAGTAGGGAAAATGTTCGATAGCGGAGGGGTAAAAATTACTATTCCCACTCCAGTGAGTACAGCAGTAGGGAAAATATTGGATAGCAGAGGGTTAAAAATTACTATTCCTTGTCCAGTGAGTGCAACAGTAGGGAAAATGGTGGATAGCGGAGGGGTAAAAATTACTATTCCCACTCCAATGAGTGCAACAGTAGGGAAAGTGCTGGATAACTTAGGAGTTAAAATTACTATTCCCACTTCAGTGAGTGCAACAGTAGGAAAATAATTGAATAGCAGAGAAACAAAAATTACATTTAAACAACTGAAAAAAATTAAATAATCTCAAAAACAAATAAACAATACTTTAAAAATATACGATTAAATGTATTAAACGTATAAAAAGAACACATATAATGTTATTTACATATAACAAAAAGGTACACATATTATATATAATAAATTAATAAATACACTTATAAACAATATTTATTTAAAAGGAACAAATATTTACAAACAAATTATTTAAAACATAAATGTATATATTGTATTTCTTACCCTATAACACCACTCCAATAAAAAAAGACATCAACATTTGTATTTACATTTATTTCAATAATTAACATAATTAATAATGAACTAAAACATATTACTAATAAAAAAGATAAAAAAACATTCATTGAGTACACATTCTTTAACACTATAATATCCACAACACACTCCTGGAATTAATTATTCAATTCCCATAATTAATTACTAATTAAATAATTTAAATTATTTAGCAACTAATTAATACTTCATCAATGCAAAATTAATTACTTCCCGCCCTTCCCACCATTTACACCTATAAACACTGCAACGCACACCTACAATAATTACACAATTCTCATAAATATTTACTAATTAATTAATTTAAATTAGTAAAAAACTAATTAATAATTCATCAATAAAAAATAAATTACTTCCCACCCTTCCCTCCATTTACAACTATAAACACCACAAAACACACCTAAACTTAATTACACAATTACCATCACTAATTACTCATAAATTAACTAACATTAGTTGACAACGAATTATTAAACAAGTAATAATAAATTAATTTACACATTTATCACTATAAATCACATTTAAACAAATATTGATAAATACAAATTATTGAAGACGTTTATATAATTAAATCACTTTCCACCCTTTTCCCCTATAAACCCCCAACCTGCTACGGAACTAAAAACGTAAGTTTCAATGAATTATTTTCAAAATAACTACTAAAAATAATCAATAAATGTTATATAATTAAATTACTTCCCACCCTGTTCTCCTATAAACCCACAACCTGCTACAGAACTAAAAACGCAAAATTCTAATTAAAATTAATTAATAACTACTAAAATTTTAACACATATATACAAACAATTCTTATACAAAAAAACATACATCACATATATATTAAATATGTACTAAAATAGATAACATTATTAAAAAAATCGAAGTTTTTAACAATATCTTTGCATGTTTGATATTAAACACTTTGATATTTTAAACATCAATATTACTTACATAAAATCGATATTCTTGACCACGAAATTTTGTCTGTCGATTTTTCTGACGCACAATTTATTTTTACCTCGATATTTGTATACATCTATATTTTTGCATCCATATTCTGTCTCTACACCGTGTTCGGGGTTGAGATTGTAGATGGTGCTGGAGTTGTAGCAGTGGTAGGTAGGAGGACCAGGGTTCCTGCCACTGGTCGTGGTCAGGTTGCCGCCGGGCGCGGACGGGATTGCCTTTGGCACACCAGAGGCATGCCAGCGGTGGGCCCGCTGAGCATATCAGTTACGCGGCCGCAGAGCGGCCACCATTAAGTAGGGATCAGGGGGAGGGTGGGTAAGCTGGGAGGTGGGAACAGTGAAAAGTGACAGAAGGAGAACCCCAGGTATGCAATGTTGTGGTGGTTCCCTTCCTGGAAGAAAAGGTGGTATTAGGGACAGACCTTCCCCGCTTTAATGATTATTTAGTTGGGACGGCCAAAGAGAATAGATTAACTGGGTGATTGAAAGAATCCCCTTTCTCTACAGTCGAAATAGTCAAAATAGTCACTTCCATAGGAAAGAAGCAAAAAACAAAATAAGAGAGACAAAGAGCAGTATTAGTTATTGCCACAAACCCCTTTTACCTGTTTTATCTCATCAGACGAGACCTCAACTCCTTGAAGGAGTTTCGGAACCGCCCAGAAGGATGAGAGCACGCTGCTTCATGCCTGGGAACAAGTTCAACAGGAAGATCCTAACAAGGTAGGCCCTTTTTTGCGTGTTGAAAGGGGGCTACTGTATAGAGTAACAGGGGTACGTCGCATAGAACAAAACCGCTGTTGGTACCCCTTGCATTCCACCCCCAAGAACTACTGCTCCCCCATAGTAAAGCAGGGGAGACACTATGGGCAAGAACACATCCTTAAATACCTCCTTGAACGCTTCTATTGGCCAGGAGTCTACAGGAGGGTCACCAGATTTTATGCTGCTTTTACCCGTTTCAACTCATAAATCCTTCTGGTATAAAGAAAGCTCCTTTATGTCCACTTCCTGTCATTGAGATTCCCTTTCCGAGGGATGTGATGGATTTAGTGGGACCCCAACATGCCTCCCACAAGAACACCAATACATATTGGTACTCGTGGACTATGCCACCCGATACCCCGAAGCACATGCCATAAATCCTTTTTTTCACGGGTGGGGTTCTCTCATGAAATTCTAACTGACCAGGATATCCTGTTTATGTCCCGACTGATAAAGGAGATATGTAAACCTTTGGGGTGTACCAGATCCATACCACTGTATACCACCCACAAACAGATGGACTGGTGGAAAGGTACAATAAAACTATCAAGATGATGTTAAGAAAGCTAGTTACCGAAAACGGGATTGGCCTCCAGAAATTACCCCTTGTCCTGTTTGATATTAGAACGCACAAAAAGAAGTCAACTGGTTTCACTCCCTTCGAACTGTTGGTCGGCAGAAAACCCAAAACACTGCTAGTTATGGCAGCCGAGCAATGGTCTGAGGGGGAGAAAGAGGGAAAGCTCCTTCTAGCCTATAGTGAAGCCATAAATTAATCCTTAGCCTCTCTATGGGAGGAGGTACTCAACAACCTAGAAAAAGCTCAGCATAAACAAAAAGACCTCTATGATAGGGAAAGTAAACTAATAGAATTGGCTATCGGAGACAAAGTGCCCGTCCTCCTATCCAATTTTGAAAAGAGGTTTTTAGCCACTTGGTCAGGACCATACCAAGTAATGGAAAAAGTGACACCAGGACATACAGGCTAGCCATGCCCAAGAAACGCGGGGTGGATCAAATCTACCACATTAGCTTGTAAAATAATTGGGGGAACAAAAAAAACAGACGTCCCAAATACCACACAATAAATCAGGTAACTCTTAGAAATGTTCTTACAACCTCCCCTGACTTCACCCGGAGAGGTGCCAAAACTGGGGCCCAAAATAACTCCTGTACAAAGACAACAGATACTCCACCTATTAGATCATTTTCCTGGCTTGGTTTCTAGTAATCATGGGAATATGTCTCTGATCATCCACAACATTGTCACACAAAGGGGACAGGTTATCATACTAAAACCATACAGAATCCCTGCTGCATGACAACATGCTGTAGAACAAGAAATAGAAACAATGGTGATGGCCGACATAATAGAGGCATCCCAGGGTGCCTGGTGTGCGTCCATGGTACTTGTCCCAAAACCAGATGGGAGTATATGTTTTTGTATCGACTTTTGGCAATTAAACGCCTGTTCTAAGTTCAACACATATCCAATACCAAGGGTAGACATGCTAAATGAAAGGATGGGGGGAGTAATATCAACAACTGACTTAACCAAAGGATATTGGCAAATACCACTTTCCTTGGAAATGACCGCTTTCTCCACACCCTCAGGGTTGTATCCCATCAAAGTATTGCACTTTGGTCTTCACAGTGCTCCCGCCACCTTTCAAAGGCTTATGGATATCATACTAAGGAGCACCAAGATTATGCTGTTGCATACTTAGACAACATAGTTGTCTATAGTTCTGATTAGAAAACCCACTTATACCACTTACACCAGGTTCTAGATACCGATCCGAACTGCCACTCAGCCCTAAAAAAACAACCCTTGCCACCAACAATATTGAGTATCTAGGTTATACCATTGACTCAAGGGCAATAAAAACACAAATCAATAAACTGGAAATCATTCCCCGTCCTACGACAAAAAAGGAGATCCGGTCCTTTTTGGGCCTTGTGGGTTATTAATAAGGGTGGGAGGCAAATTCCGTTTCGCTCATGGAATTTGCAAAATGTAGGCATTTTCGCGTTCCGCGGAGAATGCGGAAATGTCAAAATTTCCGCGATCCGTGGTGTAGCGGAGATTTTTTTCATGTTTGCGCTTTAAATATGCCTACTTGCGCGCGCGGTCATCTTACCGGGATCCTTGCGTTAGCCAACGAGTTTTCCTATCCATTCCCGTGCGCCACGAGATGTTGGTAGCCGGTCGCACTATCCCGCGAGAGTTTGCGATCGTGAACACGCCATTCGCAGCACCATCGGACATCACGAGAGTCTGCGATCACAAACATGTCATTCACCACCACAAGAGAGAGCGTGCGATCGCGAACACGTCATTTGGAGGCGCCATCGGTCATCCGGCGGAAGTTTGGTGAAGCTCGCGATCCCGAACATGCAAAATTTTCAATCTGGAGAAGAATAATATCTCGAGCAGCATAAAACCTTCTGTAAATGATGATTTGTATGAAAAAAACTCCTCATATTGACATTTGGTTGTCCTTTTTTGTGCAAGGAGTCCTTTTTTTGGGGGAGGGAGGAAGTGTCACAGAGTCTCCAATTTCCTGTACCTGTCCAGCAGGCTCCTCCCAGTGCTTTGTCCATCTCCTGTTCATTCTTCCTTTAGATTTTGAGCTAGAAGGATCACTCTTTGTGTCTGCTGCATCATTATCTTTGGATTTGAGGACTTTTGAATTTGATATTTTATAAGTAAGCTGGTGTTGTTGTTTGTTTGATTGGGGCATTGCAGTTTCTGCAACTACAATTTTGATACTTATCATTATTATTTTTTTTAATTGTTGTGGGTAGCCAGTAGGCCCAGAGCTAGTCATGGGTGGGTGCATGATGAAGCAACTGATCCTTTGGTGTGTGTTGAATTTATTTCGAACATCATTTAGGGCATGGATGGCATTGGATTGAATTGCAAAATGGGTTTGGGGGTATTTCTGTTTTGAGTGGGTGTTAAATAAATGCCTTTGTTGTGTGTGTTGTGTTGTTGTGTACCTTGCAGACCCAGTTTAGCCCTGTGGATTTTCGTTTTTGCATTTTATTGCATTAGAGGCAAAGCAGTGTGGTTTAGCATGCATCCTTTGCCTGGCTATTATAGGCCTTTTGTCAGTACATTGTTTCTAGGCCTCCTGCTTGTTGCTTGTGGTGTGTGAGTGTCCATGTGGCTGGTGGCCATTTCTGGTGGGAGTTATTAGTGTGCTGCTTTTGCCATATAGGCCTGCATGTTATTCCTTTGTGGCCTGGGCTTCTTGTTGTTGTGGGCCTAACCATGAGGCTGGCGGCCATTTTGAAGCCATGCAGGGTGCTTTTTCAATAGGCCTGCATTGTCTGTCTACAGTTTCTTGTAGTTGTGTGGGCCTGGCCATGTGGCTGGTGGCCATTTTGAAGCTCGGTAGTGTGCTTTTGCCATAGGCCTGCAAGCTTGTGGCCTAGTCTGCCACAGGCCTTTCATCCAATAGGCTCAGAGGTAGTCACAGGTGCATGAAACAACTGTTTCTGTGTGTTCTGTTGAATTTAAACATCATTTAGGGCATGGATGGCATTGGATTGAATTGCAAAATGTGTATTTTTGGGGTTATTTCTATTTTTGGGTGTGTGTTAAATGAATGCCTTTGTTGTGTGTGGTGTGTTGTTGTGTACCTTGCAGACCTTGTTTAGCCCTGTGGATTTTTGTTTTTGCATTTTATTGCACTAAAGGCAAAGCAGTGTGGTTTAGCATGAATCCTTTGCCTGGCTATTATAGGCCTTTTGTCAGTACATTGTTTTCCAGGCCTCCTGCTTGTTGCTTGTGATTTGTGAGTGCCCATGTGGCTGGTGGCCATTTCTGGTGGAAGTTATTAGAAGTCTGCTTTTGCCATATAGGCCTGCATGGTTTTCCTCTTGACTTACTCCTTCCATCCATCCCCTTTGTCAGCAGCCGCTCCCTGAATGATATGATGAGCAAATAATTTAATGCCAAACAGGGTCCACTTCCATTACATTTGTATTTTTGTTGTTGTTCTTCTTCTTTCTTATCCTTCCTGAGAATATAGTGTACACAGTCATGAAAGCCCTTGTTGACAAAGCCTCACAAATGGCTACACTATGGGCCAGATGTAGGTAACTTCCATTTAGGGAGTCCTTAATAGCGATTTTTACCGAATCGCTATTAAGGACTCGCTAAATGGAATGTAGGTAGGAATCGCTAAAATATTCGCGATGCCTTAACATTCCTTAATAATGAATCTGTAATTGAGATTCATTATTAAGGAATACCTAGCCATTCATTCCTATGGGCCTCCTAGCCCATAGGAATGAATAGTGAACAGAAATTCAGTATTAGCGATTCGGTATTACCGAATCGCTAATAGCGGAAGCTATTTCAAGGGTGCCAGGCTGTTCAAAGGACACCCTGTTGCACCCCTGAATGGTGCATGTGTGCACATGTAGCGCACATGCATGCCCTAAGGGCATGGATGTGTGCCACATGGCACATTTCAAAAAGCAAAAAGTGCTTTTTGAAAGGAAATCGCTACTTACCACCAACTTGAAGTTGGTGGTAAATAGCGATTCCTTAAGTCTGAAGTGCATGGTTTGTAGTGCTACTTACATTGCATTTAAGGAACCGGTGTTTCGGACTCCTTAAATGCAAGAGCAAAATAAGGAATCACTATTTTGCGATTCCTTATTTTGCATGTAGGTTTAAAGTCACCTACATTGCACTCAGCCAAATACTGGCCGGTAACGCAGAAATTTAACGAATTTCGGCGTTACCGGCCGGTATGTAGCCACCTACATCTTGCCCTATATCTTTCATTTGTTTGTTTGACCTAGTAGTAATTAAACCACAACTACAAATGCAACATTTCGCTGATGTTCTTCTCCTGGCTTCTTTGCTTTTAGGTGCACAAAAAAGACAGAGGAGGAGGTGTCATCATCACCACCCGTTGTATTGCCAGACAGAAGTCCTGCTGCGCATCACGTCATGTCCATGTGTGACCACAGAATCTCTGCAACTTGTGGACCTGCGTCCTGCTGACATCTGAAGAAGATGGGCCAAAGAAAGGTAACAGGTCCTCCAGTACCAAGAAGTTGTCATTGAGAAGAAGGAAGAGAAAAAGGAAGTGGCACTTATCAAGACTGTTGTGTCACCTCAGGTGTTTTTTGGGGGGAAAAAATAGACCGGCAGCAGCGTTGTCCGGGGACCAAGCTGGGAGCAGCACCACCGCATCAGCGGGCCAGTCCCTCCATCCTAGGCCCAAGCCCATGAGTGTAGCAGAGGTAGCCAGTCTACTAACGAGCAGCGATGTTGAAATGGCATTATTGCAAAGTAGTATGCAATCAACACAGGTAGAAACTCAGCAGCAGGCACAACAGCAGGCGCAGCAGCAGCTGCAAGAACAGCAGCAGCCGCAAGAACAGCAGCAGCTGCAAGTACAGCAGCAGCTGCAAGAACAGCCGCAGCCACAAGAACAGCAGCAAGAACAGCCACAACAACAGCCCACAATAGTAGTTGTTACTCCTGAAGTAGGGGCATTTCAGGAAACCGAGCTTCCTACAGACAAAGTGGAGCAAGGCACTGTTTCAGAAGTTCCATTGTCTTCCGGACCCCCAGCAAGGTAAAGGAGGGTTAGTCCATCATCTTCTTCTTCAAGCCCCGCTTCTGATGATTGAGATGCCTCTTGGAAGCCACCAGCTCAGTCTTAGAGTGATGCACGCCACAAGACAAGGCTAGTGAAAAGGAAGGTTCCGGAAAGCCTTAGAGTTATGGAGGTAGATGTGCAAGAGGGGGATGATGATGATGACGAGCCAGTCATCACCAACATCACTCCCGGCCCAAAAGAGATAGAGACCAACATTATTGCCCTATCCAAAATGGCTGCGAGGGATGTAGCACAAATACCACCAACACAGGTAACACCATCACGACCTCCAGCTTCCATATTTGCATTTGCAAAGGCCTGGCAGGGACCTACATCCAGCTCAACCACCACCTCAGTAGGTAGTGGTAGTGTAGCTGCACAGAGTCACATTCCAAACCCACCCTCCAGTTCATCTGGTATTGAAATTGGCACATCCAGCAGCGCCAGAAAGTTCTCCTCCCCAGTTTGGGACTTCTTTTCGGTTAGCAGTAAGGAGGAGAACATTGCTATATGCTCAATTAGATGACATGCTGTTAGGCGGGGTAAGCTTGGTACAAAGTATGGTACCGGAGGCCAAACAAGTCATCTCAAAATATACCACAGTATCCAGTGGGAGGCTCACCTACTTTACTTAGAAAAAAGTAAAACTGAACCCATTGCTGTTGTTGGGGATAAAGAATTAGGGAAAGATATGATCCAGTGGAAGGTGAACAAGAGGGAGACATTTCTAGCCCTGTCCCCAGCAGTGTAGTGGTACTGCCCACATCCTCAGCAAGATCTCAGAGGCACCGCAGTAAGAGCTATACTCAGAGTCAGACTGAGACACCAAGACGACCGAGTACTGCAATGAAACAAAGTTGTTGAGCCTAACTGGGTTCAAGAAAACAGCTGCACCACAAAGGAAAACAATCCAGCCTACCACTGAGAGCATGCTTAGCTTGGAGGGGGAGTACTAACGCAACTACCCAACGGCACAGTTGTACAATGCGAAGCTAGCTAAAATGTTAGTGCTGAACCTTCTCCCTTTTTAGTTGTGGAAGGAGTGGGTTTCCTTGAATTTGTGTCAGCCATATGCCCTATACGGAAGGTTCTCAGCCGGTCCTATTTCGCCATCGTTGCTGTTCCAGCACTACATCACGATGTGCTGGAATTGGTTGGACGAAGCTTTGCAGCAGAGTGCTGTTCACAATATCAACCTGACAACAGACATGTGGAACAGTTGTCAAGCCACTGATTACATGTGCATCACTGAACACTGGGTTGTCTTCTGTGGGGGTTAGAGATAAGCTATCGGAAGTAGGTTCTGTTGACACAGCTGAGATTTTTAATGCTACTCGGAAACATGCAACTGAAGCCATGTTCACCATGAAGAAATCTCATACTGCTGTAAACATTTTGGAATATTTTCACAGCAAGGTCTTTGGATGGCTGCGCCCAAGAGGGCTTAAGATTGGTTTTGTTTCCACAGATAATGGCAGTAATGTACTTAAGGCCGTGGAGCTTGATTCCTATTTGAGGGTCCCATGTTTGGCGCACTGCATTAACATTATGGTTCAAGACTTTCTGAAAAAAGAAGCCATAGTCAGCAACTTACTGACCACCTGCCAAAGAATATGCACTCATTTCAGCCATTCTTTTAAAGCTCAAAAGCAACTGAGGATCATTCAACATGACTATAGAATGCCAGTCAAAGCACTCATCTAGGAGGTGGCAACACATTGGAACTCAACATATTACATGCTTTGTTTAAGCAGTACAGACCAATCCATGAATATGTCATGCGAAGAGGGGATGCTACTGTGAAAGCCATGACCCTTCAGGTGGACCAATGGTGCCTAGTTAAATGCCTGACTGAGATGCTTCTTCCTTTCGAGGTCTTGACACGTGAAGTCAGCAAGAAGTACTCTACTATGAGCCAAACTATCCCATTGTTGCACATGCTAGAGCAATAGCTGAAGGAGGTGTCTGAAGCGTACAAAGGTGTTGAAGAAAAAAAAGAGCTTATCCCATCACTTAGCTGACAATACAAGGTTGCAAAATAAGATTTTGTCAACAGAACATTACATTTGTGCCACAATTCTGGATCCACGGTCCAAATCAGCACTGAACAGTAAGACATGAATTCCTTTTTCAGAAGTGGATGTTGCCCGGTACAAAACTTGGATAGCTGAGGCAGAGAGTAATTTTTTTTTTTTGATTTTCAAAACCTTTATTATAAGTATGAAAAAGGAGTACGGTACATCAGTGCAATAAGTACCTCCAATACAATGAAAGTCAGTCACAGAGGTTACAGCGCACCTTCCCGTATGTGCTGATGGTGTTAGCTAAAGAGCAAAAACCGAGTTTAATTTACAACTAGCCCCCCTCCCGCACCCAATTCTACGTGCATCATACCAAGGTATCTTAAGCTAGTGAATGTATATGCAGTCCAAAACGATACGACAGGTAAGTCGACATGTGAGGCTTATATTACGCAAATCTTATCGGATTCAACCCCTAATGAAGCCATTCTGCTTCCCTCCCGCCTGGTCATCTCCTCCGTCTGATCCCCATCCTCCTTTCGTATGATGAAATTCCTGGTGCTGGCACCACATGTGTGCTGGTGCCAAGCCGGGAAGGTGTGCGTGAAAGCAGAGCTTTAGTAATTAGTGATCAGCGTTCGTGTTCTCATCTGGTGTGCTTCCAGTCTCCCCAGCTACCACGGACTCGTACCCGTGTTGTCGCAAAAGATAGGTTGTGAGCGGTCCCCATACATCTTTTGGTCGCAATTTCAGGGGGAGCAAGTCTGCGTATGTGCAAAGTTGGTCTTGCCACGTTGCCATGGTCGAGATCTACCCCTTGAATTTGAGAGCCCGTGCCCGTCCCCATCTACAAGCCACCTGTCGCTTGGCGAGGAATAGGCTCAGTGCTAAAAACTTTTTGTTCCTGGTCAAAGTAGTATGTGTGAGTCCGAATAGTGCCATCCGAGGGCACGGTGTGATCCCCACCCCCAACATATCCGACAACCCCGCAAAGACCTCCGACCAGTAGTGGGCAACCCCGGGGCAGGTCCACGCCAGGTGGAAGAAGTCCGCTCCCTCCCCTCCGCAGCGAATACAGCAAGCATTCTCTCTGAGGCGTGGCTATTGCAGTTTAGCAGGAGTATAATACAATCTATGGAGGAATTTGAAATGGACCAGCCGCAGCCTGGTATTGCCCGTGACTGCATTAGTCTGTGTGCAACTGACCTCCCATTGCTTGTCCACCAGCGGCTCATCAAGATCCCCGTCCCAGTCAGCGCACGCTCTCAGTGTAGTGGACATTGGTACGTTCTGTACGTGTTTGTAGAGTAGTGATACAACATGATGCGGGGCATCTTTTTGCAGGAGATCATGCAAGGGTGCAAGGGTTTCTGTTTCGTCAGGGAAGCTGGGGGTGGCAGCTCGAATGCTCTGTTCGAGTCGGGTGTACAGGAAAGTATCCATGGTCGTGGGTGTGTGGTCCCCAAAGAATTGGGTTGCAGTGCAGAACTGCCCTTGAACATACAGGTCTCCCCAAGTGTGATATGCAAGTTTGGATAGCATCTTACGACATATCTATTCACATGTGATCTGCAGTCGAGGCTCATTTATAATGATCAGTCGTGGTGAATACATAAATGTGTTCCCCATGGTTTTGGCGAGGCGTTTCCACGCCACCACCGTGCAGTCAACCGTAGTCAGATAGCGTTCTCTCTCCCCCACACATGTGAATAAGTATCCAGTTGGGGCCACGGGTCTCATGTATCCGTCCTCCACCGCCAGGTGTGCCATGTATGGTGGTGGATGAAACCAGTAAGCGGCAAAGTGGCCTTGTGCGCAATCGTAATACTGCTCATAATTGGGGACTTCAAAGCCCCCTAGATGATATGGCAGCATTAATGTAGATAGACTGATCCTCGCCTGCTTTCCCCCCCCATATCAGCCGCGTCATTTGGGTTCTGAGTGCGTTAAAAATTTTTCGCCCCGGGCTATATGGGATATTGGTGAATAAATATAATATTTTGGGCAGCAGCACCATCTTTATGAGCGAGAAGCGGCCTGCCATTGAGAGTGGGAGGCGTAACCATTTGGTGACGGTGTCGCTAATTTTGTCCAGGGCTGTCCCATAGTTAGCTCTGATCAGAGTATCCTTTTGCCTAGTTATACGGATACCGAGGTATTGCAGCTCATCTGTTTCCCAGACCAGGGGAAGTCCAGTTGGTATGGCTGCGTTTCCTCCGTCAGGGGGAACACCGCGGACTTGCTCCAGTTAATTTGTATTCCGGCAATGCCTCCGAACTTCGTGATTTCACGCAGGATGGGATTGAGATTCTCTTGGGGCTTCTTGACATACAGCGTCATATCATCCGCATAGAGCGATATGAGGAGCTGGCGGGCAGGATAGATCAGCGTGCGGTGATTATGGTGCTGTCTGAGCTTTGCTGCCAGGGGCTCAATGGCCAGAGCAAAAAGGACGGGGGACAGCGGGCATCACTGTTGTGTGCCTCTGTTGATTCGGAAAGGGGTAGATCTGGACCCATTCAGTAACACCGCCGCTGTTGGCTGGCAGTATAGTAATCGTACCCAGCCCAAAAAGCTGAAGGGCATTCCCATACGTTCCAGGATGCCTAATAGGTAATCCCATTCGAGCTAATCAAACGCCTTTGTGGCGTCTAGGAATACAGCAGCCGCCTCGCAGTTAGGGTCTATGTCTTACAGCACCGCCTGTAGCGTGCGCAAATTATGTGATGTCACACGATTTGGAACAAAGCCGGCCTGGTCTGGTAAAACCAGACGTTCCATCAGGAGGTTAAGGCACGTAGCGAGAACTTTCGCCAAGATTTTAGTGTCACAATTTAGCAGAGACAGAGGGCAGTAGGAATCGCAGTGTGTCGGGGGCTTGCGGGGTTTTAGTAGGGAGGTGATCAGAGCCTCGCGCATAGTGCGGGGCAGGCTTCCCTCCTCCAGTGCGGCGTAATAAACGTCTTTCAGGATAGGAGCTAATATGGGGGCAAAAGTTTTATAAAATTGAATTGGAAGGCCATCCGAGCATGGAGCTCTACCTGACTTTGTCTTCATTATGGCGTCTGTGATTTCATCTAGTTGCAACTCTAGGTTTAGGAACTTTTGTTGCGTGGGCCCTAGCCAGGCTATTGCGGTGTCTCCCAGGTAGGCTTCTAAGTCTGTCGGCATGCCTACGAGGTGTATAGCACTTTGTAATAATCTCTGAGAACCCATAATTGATCCGGGAGATTCCTGTACACAATGCCTTGAGCATCCTGTAGCTCGGTCACGTAGTTAGCAAACCTGGGAGGGCGGATGGCGTTCACCAGGGCCTTTCCCGGGTGATCTCCCTCACCGTAGATGCACGCTGTGTGTGGCTTCCCACGAAATTTGCATTCCCTATCCGCCACCGTCTCGTACTCAGACATGTTGTCCCTCATTTGGGCTTTAATCGAGAGATCTTGTGAGTTTTGCTCCAGTGCACGTTCTAGTTCACGGAGCTCTGATTCAAGCTTTTGGAGGTCTCCTCGTAGGGATTTGAGTATCCCCCCCTCCTTTGGCTAGGCACCATCCACGTACGGTGACCTGGAAGGCCTCCCATACGGTTGTTACACTAGACACTGATGTAAGATTACGGTCAAAGAAATCACGGATGTCCTGCTCTAATTCTGACTGAAAGACCGCATCAGTAAGGTGGGAGGGGTTGAGCCGCCAGCCCAGGTATGGGGCGCTGTCCACTGGGACCTGTAGATTCACAAGTACTGGGGAGTGGTCCAAAAATGTGCGGGGCAAGTGTGTCGCCTGTGTCAGCCTATGTGCCATTCCTCCTGCCAGAAACACATAGTCAAGACGTGCTCAGGTGGAGTGGACCGCCGAATAATGAGTACCTTGTTTAAGTGTGGGATGTTTGTGTCTCCAGGCATCTAACAGACAATGATCCCCAACTATGTCGCTTAGCGTTCTTTGGGTAACGGTGTAATGCGCCGGGAAAGGGTGTGATCTATCCGCTTGAGGATGTAGTGCTGTGTTGAAATCCCCGCTGAGGACAACGTATGCAATGCCTAAAGTTTGTATCTTGCCCCATAATAGGAGCAGGGAGTTGGGGTTGTCTGTATTTGGGCCGTAGTAATTCGCAAAAAGGATATTATGTGAATAAAGTCATCCCCATACTATGCAAAATCTCCCCTCCATGTCAGATTCCATTCCCTGTGGCGTGAATTCTACTCCTCATTTTATTAAGATGGTCACCCCCTGGAGTAAGTGGAGTAGGAAGCAAACCCACGGCATGCCCCCCACCTCGATGCGAACCGTGGAGTACCCCCAGGTGGCAGGTGTGTTTCCTGCAGCAGGGCCACTGTCACCCGTGTTGGTCTAAATAGCCCAGTACCTGTCTGCACTTCCTAGGATTGTTGAGACCCCATACGTTCCATGAGGCCACAGTGATGTGTCGAAGTGCCTGCGTGTCACCTGTTGTCCCCATGTCGTCGTGTGTAGGACAGTATGTTAGCAAATGCGTCAAAACTTTCCTTAGTACTTAGCAATGCAATAATCTGAACAAAGAATCTCCCCTCCCTCACCAGCACCCCCAATTTGCCGGTTCCCTCCCACTCTATCCCTCCCAACCCTTTAATGGTGTGTACGGTGAGCCCTACTATATCCTTCTCATCAGGATGCGTACTTGTCCATTTTGACTCATGAAGTCCGTTACTTCTTCTGGTCCGTCCCACCCTGACCCTCCCTGTCCCCTCCCACACCGGCATCCCCAACTTGCCGGGTATGCAATCCTCCCTCCCCATGCAACAATCCCCAAAAGTCCACTAAGTCCTCTCCCTCACTTAGAGGAAAGTTCGGGGGGTATGCCCTCGTATGTGGAGATGCCAGGGGCCCACGACCTGCCATCTCTCCTCCCATATTTCACCTGCCCATAGCACCGATCGGGGAGCAGGCCGTTTCAGCAGGGCGGAGGGGAGCGTCCGGGCAGGGTACGTGTGTGTGAGAGACATAATACAAATAGGGACAAAGATACATCACCATCTCGGAAGCAGTAAACAGGTTTCGTCCAGGACCTCTGGCTGCTCGGTATAGATCCGCCTCAGCGTTTAGTCCTGATGTGTCGCCGGTGAGGAGGACCTGGACCGCCGCCTGTCCTCCGCCTCTCGGGACGTGGCTCGACGCTGTCACTTGAGGTACTCCTCTGCCTGCTGAGGAGTGGTGAAGAAGTGTTGTTTTCCTAAATGCGTGATATTTAGGTTAGCCGGATACAGCATGGCATACTGAATGTCATGCGCAAGCAGTTTTTTCTTGACAGCAACGTATTTGCGCCTCGCCTCCTGAACAGTCTGCGTAAAGTTCAGAAGGAATGCCAATGTGGTGTTTTCATATCTTACTTGTTGTTTTTCCCAGGCAAGACGTAGGACGGTGTCTCTGTCCCTGTAATTCAAGAAGCGGGCTATGATCGGCCTAGGTGTCACTCCCAGTGGTGGACGGGCAGCCAGCGAGTGGTGCGCCCTGTCTATCGTTAAATGGGCGGAGAAATCTTCCTTTCCAAACAGGTCCACCAGCAATTTTTCTATGGAGTCTTCCATCCGGCCCGTGTTGGTGGATTCCGCCAGGCTTAAGGATACGGACGTTGTTCCTCCGAGAGCGCGCCTCCAAATCCTCATTCCTGTCTGCTATTACCTTCAGCAGTTTATCCATTTGAAGCATTTGAGTATTTGCCGCCGCCGCCCCATCCTCCAATTCCGACCTTCTAGTTTCGGCGTCCCTAAGTCTACGATCGTGTTGCTCTAACCTGCTCACCACAGAGTCCATTCTTGCATTCATTGTGTCCATTTTAGAGTCAATGGAGGTGAGGCTCTGCTTCATGCCCAGCAGGATCGCCTTCCTGTCTTCGTCGGGTGGCTCTGCTGATCCAGCACCCCTGCCCTCCGTTGATTCCGATCTCTGTCCCTTCCGGGGGTCAAATGAAAGTTTGGCTTGTTTTGCATCCTTGTGTGCCATTGCGGCCACTTCATACAGTGTCCAGGGGTCCCAGGGGCTCCGACCTATACCAGGTGTGCAGCGGGTCATTGCAGCGGGGGTGGGTGCAGGATGTGACTAGTACTAGCACCATATCAGTCGTGGCTCCAAACGTAATGGCTCACCTTCAACCGCTTGCCCTTCAAGCTCACCTTCGTGTCAGGAGTGAGTCGCCGTCAAGCATCTCTTCATGCGTGGATCGAGGGAGGGGGGGTCACCGCAGTCATCAGATACTTCACCTGCCTAGCGACCTAGCCATGTGTCCGTCGCAGACCTCACTCCACATGCGTGGCCTCCTTCAGTTCCTGTTGGCGTTCCCGGTGGGGAAGGCCTCGAAATGGCCTGCAAATGCTGTATGGCCGGCACAGCCAGTTGCGAACGTCCAGATAGGGCAGAGGTTACTGGCTGCCCTCCTCGGTGCGGGCGCTGTTTCTCCCCTCCAGGCACGCCAGTCCCCTCAGGGGTACTCTCTCGGGAGAGTGCAGTGCATAAAATGGCACCCAGCAGTTAATTCGGTCCTTTTGTAGCGATATTGTGGTGTCTCGAGGCGCACAGGCCGCAGTCCCTGTTAGTGGCCATGAGGAGGGGGGGAGAAAAGAAGGATCGGGATTGAGGTGCGCTGCAGCGCGGTCTGGGTCATCTCGCTTGTGTCACGTCGGGTCTACCGGCGTTAATACTTTCTTTATAATTCCATTCTACTTTTGAGCTAGAACATGCGTATCATATCTCACTGTTTTATTTATTTGTACAGTTTAAGAATCATATTTAACAAAACTCCAATTTTAGCAAAAGAAGCTATTGTACATATGCATATGGATTGGATATTTTGTATCCTCTGTTATTTGTTACTTTGTGGGCTCCAAATCATTAACATACCCTCCTAGTGAACTGGAAACTGTACTGGAGTTTTGTTAAATATGATTCTTAAACTGTACAAATAAATAAAACAGTGAGATATGATACGCATGTTCTAGCTCAAAAGTAGAATGGAATTATAAAGAAAGTAAAATGTTAGTATTTGACGTAATATAAAGAGTTACAGAGGTTTTGCAAGAAAGGTATGTTTTTATAATAAATTACAAAAACTCGTTTTTAATTTTAATTTTCTTTGTATAGATTATTTTTAATATAAGAAAGCATTGTCCTGAAGAAGGTGAGCTTTTTCTAATGATTTTAACAGAAATGTAATGTCATGTTTTAATAAACTGAAAATTGTTTTTTATGAGTTGCTAATGAACAAACAAAGCAGTATTTTTTTATGTATAAAATAAAAATATTTTCTAAAAATACAGATTGCAAAACCTCTTTAGTTTTATTTTCTCCTGTATACTATTGATGTATATTCTTAATTGTCTAAATCTTGATATTTCCAAGTCTTGTTACTGCATTGCCCATACTGATGTAAGTTTTGTAAATTTGTTATTTTGTGGTGTGGGGCTCCACTTTAACTATACTCACAGGCTATCGAAAAATACAACTTGACAGAAGGCCTTTTCCATTTAGTCTCATCTGTCTTCCAATAACCAGGAAAAGGGAACTTTTTATTTTTGTTTGATCACAAACCCAACCCCTTTTTCTTTAGTAAGGGTATCTCCCAAACATTTTTTCGTAATTAAAAACCTGCTACATAAACCCACAACAAGTACTGCAGCAGGACATCCAGCGTCAAGTTCAACTTCGGAGCCTGAGGGCAGTGCGTTTGGCTCAGAACACTCACAAACACTATCCACAACAGCAAGAACCGGATCATCAGCCCCAGTAAATTTGTTAAAGGATTGGTCTTTTTAGTAAGGACTTGCTAGGTCCAGTGCTGATGCCAAGACAAAAGAGGCAGAACAAAGTGTAGCACCCCAGAACATTGAGTGGATGGTCCAGGCCTGTCTGTATGACCCAACAGAGGTGTGTATTGAACAAACCCCATTGCGGTATTGGTATGGCTGGCAATAAAATATCTGGCTTGCCCTATCGCAAGTGTCTCTTCTGAATGTGTTTTCAGTGCTGCCCAAAACCAGTCCCTTGCCCAAAACGTGGAATAACCATGATCAAAATGAATCAGCACTTTATACCACCGAATTACACAATACATGAATAAACGCAGGAAGATGAGGACAGCGGCTCAGGTGACGGAAGTAGCATTTTAGATGATGATTACCTACTTCTGATTGAAACCTCAAAGTTTGAAGACGAGCTATACTTCCCTGACAACTAGACTTCCACCTTTTACTGTCTTCCTCCCTTATTTACTTTTATTTGTGTGTCTGTCTTTCTGGTTGGAAACTTCGATAACAACAAACCCATCACCACCGTCTTCTAGTCTTTTATTGCCATATATGAGTTTCAGTTTCTGCATTTCAGTCCACTCCTCCGTGTCCTGCTCCTCATTCCTCCTGAATTGCCCTAAATCTATTGCCCTCAAGCCAGATGATTAGCAAAATAGAAGAAAAAAGAAAATCTTGCCTCGTTGACTCCCTCCAAAAGAAGTGGAACATGATGATGACTACTATCGCTATCCTCCTTTCCGAGCCGAGAGACTGCCCATTAACTGAAGATGAGAAGGAACAGGTAATGCATGATTCCATGTTTTGAACGCTGACTGAGTGATTTGTGTTGTTGTTGTTTGAATTGCATAAAGTTAATTCATTGTGTACTACTATCTACTCTGCACATTAAAAGTAACTCAAGGCAATGTTTGTTTTCTTTCTTGTTTTTTAATAACACATTTTTACTTCTACTGCAGGCCGATCCATTGCATTTTGAATATGGAAAGGGGACTCAATCTGTACAATGCACACTGAGTTGGGCAACACCATGATGATGACCACAGTGACAAAATATCTTTGCGGTCACTCAGTAGGATCCAAGATGATTGATGGGATAACTCAGGGTGTTTCATGAGTGGCATAAAAGGTAAAGAAGTCAACAACAACCACTGGAGACCTACATGTCTGTGTAGTGGTTGAGTCGAGTGTATTGGTATGACTGAGAGCGGTGCATTGATTTAGTCACTTAATTTGTAAAATGCTATGGTGCTGTATATGTGCTTTGTCTGCCTCTGTCCCAAAAAAAGTACGCTAAATGGAGGATGGGTCATGGCGGGTGCTGTGGGCCTGCTCTGTCCTGTTGTTGTTGGACATTAATGCTGGAAACAGACTAGAGTAGACATGATGTATCCAAGTCGCCTCTGAAAGTGTTCTTGTTGCACTCCACCGTAATTTTTTTATTTTTTTGCTACTTGATTTTTCAATATCCCTTTTGTTTTTCCATCTACAATTACAGGCTGGCCCTTACCCTGTGCTATACTGGGAAAAACAACTCACACTTACCTTACCAATAAATCTACATCTGCCAGGCAGGCAGTGGCATCACCCAATATTAATGGCCCGAGTGTCCATGGAAGGTAGTACCAAGAGGAATGCCAAGATGCAACTCCCCATTTTGACCAGGATAACATACAGTAACAGTATCTACTTTCATCATCTTTTAAATATTTTGATTCATTTTTTGTCTTCAGTCATTACTACTGTGTGTTGTTGTTGTTAGTATGTTTGCTCTCTGCTTATAACTCAATTCATCCCTACAGCTATTTTTGAATTTTCTTTGCTATCTTTAATAGTAAGCCCGGGCTGGTACAACAGAACAGAAACTGTATGTAATTCGAGTCTCACAGAGGGCAGACAGGCAAGGCAAATTGCATACTATACTGCTGCCCCGTACTGTCTAATTGTCTAGTAGTAGTTAGTAAGTACTTCATTAACTATCAAGTTATCATCATTATGTATGCATTTCCTTTATCTCCCTTAACAGATTTATGAATATGGTCATCTGCCAAGGATTGTGTTTTCTTTTGTTGTTGTCCATGCATACTGTTTTTCTTTGTCAAACCTGTCCTCAAACCCCCCTTCCCAACCATTCTTCAAACCCTAACTCTCTTTCCCTGGGCTGTGTGACTTATTGAGGTGTGACTAAATTAAATGGACACCAATAATTTATCACACGCTTGCTGGGGCGGATGTGGCAAAAGCAACACTAATTCAATTATAAGGCAGGGCAGGGATCTTCTTCTGCTTGCCTACCCTATTTGCGAGGTAATTTTTTTACCAAAGGAACCTAATCCATCAGCATTAATTGCCGGCATTGATTGTATTTGTTGTCATCCTCCTACACAGCACTAACGGTTACGCTTGTGTCTAGTGTATTGTAGGCTTAGGCGAGTGACTCGACACAACTAGAGTTTGTAACTCTATGTACTAAAATATCCCTTCCACCATTATGTTTTATTGTATTTGGGCATATTATTGTTTGGCAGTAAGTTCTGTACTGTACTTTGTTCTACTACTCCTCCAACAGCCTCTGTCAGGCGACTGACTGTTTCATTTTCTTTTTTTGCAAATGCTACTGCCAGTGTCTACTACTACTACCACCACAACCATGGCATGTTGGGAAAGAAAACCATCATCACCATGCAGCCATCGCTGTGCCTAAGTTAAACATCAATCACAGGTAAGAGAAGATGTTTGGGGGAGGCATAATTAATAATGGAAATGTTTTCATTAATTCAATTTCACACACCCCTTTGAGTCCAGTTGCAGAATGCATAGACTAGAAGGAGAGAGTGACAGTACTAGTTAGACAACTCACTCAGTGAGGGGTACTGCATCTATCTGTTTGTGTCTTACAAAGTCAGCCAATTATTTAAATCAAACACTGGCTGTGGCCCTGCACCAGCAAGGAAACAGTGTGACGTAAAACAGTAACCTCACCCACAAAACATTAACAACATCGTATGTAAAGTATAAATATATAATTTAATCCCCTAACAAAAATAAACTATGTAAAAAATCTCACAACAACACCTGACCCACCCATCTCCCTAACCCCAACCAATGTCCGGAACGAAAAAGTCCAACAAATTAAATGTCCAATTATCCAAATAAAGTTAACCCCAACGCCGGATTCCCATCCACCAAAAGAAGCAATAAAAAAGGGGCAATCAACAGGGTCTGTTCATCGGTGGGCTCGCCTCTCCAGGAGGACACAAACTTGTTCCTCTAGACAGACCTCGCGGCGCTTCAATGCGTGGCAATTGCATCCACAAGGGGGGCAGCAGTGCTATTAAATGAAGGGTGGCGGCGGGTGGCTGTCAGATGGTGGTGCCATAACACTGAAGGGGGGTGGCTGGGGCCCGAGGCATTGGAGGAGGCTGCAGCTGCTGCTGCCTCCTCCTCCTCCTCCTCCTCCACCAGAACCACCAACCGCCAGTATTCCGTTTGTATGGCCTCCAGCTTCCGGTGCAGGGCCTTGGCTGCCAACTCCTTCCTGTCCGGTTTCCCTTTGGAAGGAGTAACTATATCAAGATGAAACAAGCATTTACAATGCAATGGTCTCGGCATCATTAAAAGTAGAGCTATTGGCATTGCTCATGACATTTCTTTTTTTTTCCTTAAATCATAAATAACAGCACTCACTGCTCTGCGCACTCACTGCTCTGCGCACTCACTGCTCTGCGCACTCACTGCTCTGCGCACTCACTGCTCTGCGCACTCACTACTCTGCACTCTGCACTCACTACTCTGCACTCTGCACTCACTACTCTGCACTCTGCACTCACTACTCTGCACTCTGCACTCTGCACTCACTACTCTGCACTCTGCACTCACTACTCTGCACTCTGCACTCTGCACTCACTACTCTGCACTCACTACTCTGCACTCACTACTCTGCACTCACTACTCTGCACTCTGCACTCACTACTCTGCACTCTGCACTCTGCACTCACTACTCTGCACTCACTACTCTGCACTCTGCACTCTGCACTCACTACTCTGCACTCACTACTCTGCACTCTGCACTCACTACTCTGCACTCTGCACTCACTACTCTGCACTCTGCACTCACTACTCTGCACTCTGCACTCTGCACTCACTACTCTGCACTCTGCACTCACTACTCTGCACTCTGCACTCACTACTCTGCACTCTGCACTCACTACTCTGCACTCTGCACTCACTACTCTGCACTCTGCACTCTGCACTCACTACTCTGCACTCTGCACTCTGCACTCACTACTCTGCACTCTGCACTCTGCACTCACTACTCTGCACTCTGCACTCTGCACTCACTACTCTGCACTCTGCACTCACTACTCTGCACTCACTACTCTGCACTCTGTACTCTGCACTCACTACTCTGCACTCTGCACTCTGCACTCACTACTCTGCACTCTGCACTCTGCACTCACTACTCTGCACTCTGCACTCACTACTCTGCACTCTGCACTCACTACTCTGCACTCTGCACTCTGCACTCACTACTCTGCACTCTGCACTCACTACTCTGCACTCTACACTCTGCACTCACTACTCTGCACTCTGCACTCACTACTCTGCACTCTGCACTCACTACTCTGCACTCTGCACTCACTACTCTGCACTCACTACTCTGCACTCTGCACTCACTACTCTGCACTCACTACTCTGCACTCACTACTCTGCACTCTGCACTCTGCACTCACTACTCTGCACTCACTACTCTGCACTCTGCACTCACTACTCTGCACTCTGCACTCTGCACTCACTACTCTGCACTCACTACTCTGCACTCTGCACTCTGCACTCACTACTCTGCACTCTGCACTCTGCACTCACTACTCTGCACTCTGCGCTCACTACTCTGCACTCTGCACTCACTATTCTGCACTCACTACTCTGCACTCTGCACTCTGCACTCACTACTCTGCACTCACTACTCTGCACTCTGCACTCACTACTCTGCACTCTGCACTCTGCACTCACTACTCTGCACTCTGCACTCACTACTCTGCACTCTGCACTCTGCACTCACTACTCTGCACTCACTACTCTGCACTCTGCACTCTGCACTCACTACTCTGCACTCTGCACTCACTACTCTGCACTCACTACTCTGCACTCTGCACTCACTACTCTGCACTCTGCACTCTGCACTCACTACTCTGCACTCTGCATTCACTACTCTGCACTCTGCACTCACTACTCTGCACTCTGCACTCACTACTCTGCACTCTGCACTCACTACTCTGCACTCTGCACTCACTACTCTGCACTCTGCACTCTGCACTCACTACTCTGCACTCTGCACTCTGCACTCACTACTCTGCACTCTGCACTCTGCACTCACTACTCTGCACTCTGCACTCTGCACTCACTACTCTGCACTCTGCACTCTGCACTCACTACTCTGCACTCTGCACTCTGCACTCACCACTCTGCACTCACTACTCTGCACTCTGCACTCTGCACTCACTACTCTGCACTCACTATTCTGCACTCTGCACTCACTACTCTGCACTCTGCACTCACTACTCTGCACCATTGCGAAGATTCAGCCTTAATGTATGGACATTCGTACTGTCCAGCATATGTGTAAATGATGCTCCACTTACACGGTCACGGGTATAGATAACCAGCACTACACTTGCATAGAATACTATGAGAAGTCGAACATTCCACAAGGGTTTTAAGCCACTTCTGAGGTACCAGCCAAGTATTTCTGCCTCTTCAGAATCACCAGTGGCACTTTTTGTACATGGTGTGAGGTAAGGGTTACTCTTTTGCTGAGATACAGAATCTCAGAGGCCTCCTAAAAGCAAAGTCGTTCCCCTGTGCAAAACAATTATCTTATCAGGCAGCCCGTGAGACAGTAAGCATGTGCGCAATACGAAGAAAGTGGAAGAACGCAAAATTGGATCGTTTCCCCCGATTTCTGTCGTTTCCCTCAATTTCTGCTTAGGGTCGTGTGACCGAGACTCGAACCCGGGTCCTCTCGGTCCGAGGTCGAGCGCCCTAGCCGTTAGGCCACCTCCTCTCCGCTATAAAAGCGGCATGCGGGGAGCATCTTGTGGTTTTCAAAACCCATTTGTGCGGCCTACTCTCCGCCTCCGTATCCCGTGTAATCGGAAATGTGTGGCACCGTCACAAGCCTCTCCGTAATTAGCACCGGGGCTGAGTAACGAGAGAAAGGATTACTCCCTTATAAAGTGCTTGAAACCCGGCTATCGGTATAAAGCGCCACTTAGATAAACAAGGCCACAGTTAATTGAATGCCCTCCATTTTTTAGGTCTAAATTCAATCGCGGGCCCTATGCTTTATCCCGTTCTCAAAGAAAGGGAACTTCGTATCCTTTAATGTAAGTTCTTGAACTGAAAAGCTTATTATTCTTTCAACAGTAGCATGTCTCCCTCTTGTTTAACTCCACCGAGAGTTTCATTTGCAAGAGAGTACCCAAAGCGCTACTGAGAAACTAGGGGCTGTTGCATTTAAATATCCGCAAGCCCAACACCAAGGCTGCCTAGTCTTGAATTTGTCTTGTGCTTTTTTACTACGGAGGCCGCTAGCAACCCTTCCGGCCATGTCGGAGGCTGCCCCAAGTATTACATTATTTATCTTGGCGCTGTGCAATGGAGTTTCTTGTTACCCATCTCAACGAGCGTCATGTTATCGACCTTAGATGAATGATAGGCAGGGCAGCCCTACAGGATCGGTGCCTCCTGGTCCTCGTGGTGTCCAGCTGGAGGGCCTACTCTTCAGGGTGCAATTGAGAGACCTGAACTTGCCATCACAACTGTCAGTTGAAATAGGGGGCGGGTTATGCCTCTCACCGTGGCCTCGGTGGCCTGCGCAGTGCCTACCTCCCGGTGCTGGAAGGTATTTTGTGCGTAATAAATTGTACATAAGCTGGGCAGTCTTTAATAAGAGGACGTGCAAGATTATCCCTTTCACCGGCCAAAGCTTATCTCTCAATGGATGGCTGAGGGCCATTGCTCTACAGTTAATTAGCAGCAGAGGTAAATCAGGCTCTGGAAGGAGACGATCTCCACACATCTATCTTTGGAGGGCTTCTTAGGTCAGAGGTCACAAAGGACCGATGTGTGAGGCGGGAGGAGGCCCGAGAAATGAAAGAGCAAACGGCTGGAAAGGATCCCAGTGCATCTGAGAAAACCCAGCGCTGAACACTGTGTATTTCAATATAAACAAGAAATCACTGAGGTCCGTTTTTTTTTTGCCGAGTTTTATATAGCGCAAAGTTGACCCGAATCGGGTATCAGAGCGCTTTACAGAGCACCAGTTACGTTACATGAGGACACAACACTCACCTTTAAAGTTGCTGGGGACGGCTGCCGGTGCAATCTGCAGACTGCAGAGTTCACAGGAGAGGAGGGGCTGGGGCCGGGAGGAGCAGCTCAGGCTCGCAGTCCGTAGTCGCAGGCTCCGCTCAGCTCGAAAGGAATTTGAAAAGGAGGAAGGGGGGGGCCAAAGATAAAGGGCAAGATTACCGTGTCACTGTTCTGTTGCATGCAATGGTGTACGCGCTCGCACCATCTGGATTGCATTACACGGGCACTCTGACAGCTCGTAATTAAGATTAATCACTCTGCCGTGCTCGTTCTCGCACACAATATGCCACATCGGGCACGCGTAAATTACTTACATCCTATCACGGCAACGCTAATACATACACAGCACAGCGAAGACGAATCACTAGGCAGATGACAAAATACACTAAGGAATGTGTCTGTTCAGACCCCTAGAGATCCTTTCTTTCTTCTTTAGCATTAGGAGCTCGAAGCTCCACCCCCTTCGTGGGCGGAGGCCGAGCCCTAAAAACAAGACTATTGAAAAATATACTCTTAGCAAAGCAGTAAGACAAATTAATTCTACACATTGTGTCACGATAGCACTAGCAAGCACAGTACATAACATTTGTGGTATGTATCTATCCTCCCACTTCCTCGGCCTCTAACATTTGTGGGAGTTTCAGGCATTCAACCACCCGTGCATTCCTATCAGCCACCTATGCAGGCATTCATCCCATGTATCCTTCTCTGCCAGTCATAAATATTAAATCTCGTCCGTCCTTCCTTCTTCCACCCTTCTTTCCCTTTTCGTTCAACCCATCCATCAAGGTCATCTGATCTGACCTTTAGTCTTCTCCATAAAACTTTCACAGCTGAGTTGAAGTCAGATAGAAGAGGCCATTGGTTACTCAACACTCCCGCCGATAATGCTTTTGCTAATGCTAAAGGGTGTCTTCTTCAACCGTTCACAACAATTTCTTAGTTAATAAGTCTCAACAGTACAGTATACAGTACACCCTTGCAGTGAGTGTAATGTCAATAAGGAATGTAACTTACCACCTCCCACCACTGCTGCTGGCCCATCCCCTGCAGCTCCTCCTGAAACTGACGCATCTCTTCCTTCAGCAGCCGCGTCACCCGGCACTGGTGGTCGGTAGTACGCCTATAAAAAACATTACACAATTTTTAGATGCCATATACACCTCCCCCCATTTTTCACTAGCAAGATTGAATTTTTTTCAATACATACATATACAACATACATCACTAGTACAAATCAGGTAGTATAGTAGACACTAGTAGTGTTATATGGTCCTTAGGGTCATTCTAGTCTTTGCTTAGTTAGCCCAAGTCATGCAGCCATTTTAGCTTTGTGTCTTTAATTTTTGCGCACGTTACCTCGCAGTTTGTTGTGTAAGACGCCTTTGAGCCCACATGAGCTTATACTGCTACTGTCCGAGCACTGCATACAAGGTCGAAAAACAAGCCACTTTGCTATGGAGTTCTGGTGTTAGTCTATATTGCTTATCCATAAAAATGCTGACTTAGAAATGCTTGCAATATACTAACACGCACCATTTTTCTCATAACAGATGGAAGATTCCCTTCTACGAACCAGAGCTTTGCAGAGCTTATGATGTAACCAGTACTAGGTTCTTCTAAGGTGAGGGGTCCCCAGAATTCGCTCAGATATCTTCATTTATAATTTTATATAAACGTTATTCCTACCAAGGGAAGGGTGGTTCTTCCACCACTGTTCAGTTATCATGATTTCACCTTTTGTTTTCTATGGACTTGTAGTTGTAAGTGTAACTAAGTGTAACAATGTTTATTGTTTTATCTTATGCATTTTGCTGTTGGTGCTGCATTACAGAACGTACAGAGATTGTCAGTTGAAAATAAACCGTTTGAACTTACATAGACTCAGTGGTGTTTGGTATGGACTTACACGAGTGAGTGAGCGAAAGGGTGTGCATTGCTTCCGCGACTGAGAGGTCGCAAGTGTTTTGTTCTGGGTTGTCTACTCATTGGGTATCTTTGGGGGGTTTGGAGAGCTAATAGTAATGAGACAGTATAGCTAGTCGGCCAGGGGATTGCGGTGGGTTCTGATTGAGGTGGGAGGAAGGTCCAACCACCCATCACCAATGTCCTAATTTTTTGTGCAAAGTTCGGTATGTGCAGAATTCCTACAACCGTAGTAGTATGTCCTATCCTATCAAAAATAGTCAAATTTGGTTGGGTATTTTGTTGGTGGGAATTGTCGAAAAGCCTCAAGATTTAGAAGACTAGGGGCCAGATGTAGGTCGGTCGGTAACGGCCGAAAATCCCGATTTTCGGCTGTTACCGAGCGGAATCGAACCATCGGGATGTAGGAGTCCGAAATCCGTCATAATCGGTAAATTACCGAATCGGTAATTATACCGAATCGGTAACATACCGATTCGGAAAAAACACAGATTCGGTAATTTTACCGATTCGCTAACATACAGAATCGGTAAATATACCGAATCGGTAATTCTACCGAATCTGTAAAGTTACCGAATCGGTAAAATGCCGATTCTGTAAATAAGAAGTGTGAAAAATGAAGAGTGAGATGTAGGTAAGCTCAGAAATACCGAATTTGGCTAAAAATCTGTATTTAAGAGTCTGTATTTACCATGGATTGGAATCAGGTGGTAACCAGGTGCAACCTATAAAAACTGACCCAAAATGCAATTCTTCTTGCACTATGGCGGCATTTTATGTCATTGCAAGACGGCTACGGCT
This sequence comes from Lissotriton helveticus, assembly GCF_964261635.1. NCBI lineage: Eukaryota > Metazoa > Chordata > Amphibia > Caudata > Salamandridae > Lissotriton > Lissotriton helveticus. The sequence goes on from NC_136059.1 coordinate 1,092,948,611, forward strand.
ACAGGAGGAAGGAGAGAGGGAATGGCAGAGAGAGGAGCAGGTCTACAGGCAGAGGGTGACCCTGTGCATGCTCACAGAAGCAGAGATCCTACAGAGATACAGGCTGGACTCAGACACCATTTTGGACCTTATCAGGGACCTCCAACCACTGTTGGACCACCCCACCCCAAGGGCACACGCAATCCCAACACAAGTGCAGGTGCTATGCAGCCTACACCTGCTTGCGTCTGGCAGCTATCAAAGTGTAGTTGCTGTGGCAGGAGGGGTGACCCAGAGCAGCCTGTCAAGGTTATTCCACAAATTCCTTGACGCCATGATACAGAGGATGGACCATTACATTTCCTTCCCTGCAACCCATGCGGAACTGGTACAAACTAAAGCAGACTTTTACCAGATGGCAAGATTCCCCCACATCATTGGCTGCATTGATGGCAGGCACATTCCGATTTGCCCCCTTGCTGACACAGAATACATATACCGTAATCGGAAGTCAACACACACCATAAATGTGCAGGTGATTTGTAATGCTTAGTGCGTCATCACAGACCTGGTTGCAAAATTCCCAGGGAGTACCCACGACTCCTACATCTTCCAAAGCAGCGGGTTCCATGCACGGCTGATGGCAGGGGACTTTGGTGAAGGATACCTCCTAGGTGAGACACATTGTCAGACCCCATAACAAAAATAGCAGTGTGAAGTACATGTATGCATGTGAGTAATGTTACCCCTTTTTCTTCTAGGCGACAGTGCATATGCCCTCCGCTCATTCATACTCACCCCCTACCTCAACCCCTCAACACCCAGCCAAAGGAGGTATAACCGGGCCCACAAAAGCACAAGGAATGTGGTAGAACGGACCTTTGGCATCTGGAAAAGCAGGTTCAGATGCTTGCACAAGAGTGGAGGTGCAAGGCAGTATACCCCCATCACCTGCTGCAAGATAATTGCTGTCTGTGCAATGTTGCACAACCTTGCGGTCAAGAGGGCACTGAGGTAGATTTGTCAGACTACGAGGACCATGACGACGACATTGCTGTGCCACAAACCCAACCTGCTGGAGTGTCAACACCAAGTGATGGCAGATACAGACGGGAGGAAATAACAGACAACTATTTCTGAGTGAGTACAGATGAACACACAGGTTATGGATGTGAATTTTTTTTTTTAATGTTGGAAGAACGTTCAAGCACTGATGTGCAACAAGTGAAAATATGAAATTGTATGTGGGAACCGGAAATGCCCCGGGTTGCCTCACCCACACTGGCAGAGTCATTTTCTGAAGCGCTTCACAGTGCCACTGGGATGCTGATCACCCCCTTCAGCATGGCCTGCTGCCTCTGCGGAGTGCCTGCTGCTCCTGTGCGGCTCTGACACAGCGCTAGCCGGGCTGCTGCTGTCCCCAGCCTCGGCCACGTCCAGGGCAGGATTGACCACTGTATTAGATATGATGAGGGCCTCCATGGCACTGGTGATCCTGGCCATGCCCCTGGTCACCTCCGCAGTGTGTTGTGTCAGGCTCTCTTCCAAATTTACCCCTCGGCGACATAGCTGGGACGTTGCGGCGGCAAGCCGGTTAATTCCCCTATTTTGGACGCGGGCATCCATGCGCCTTGTGTGCTCAGTATGTTCCATCTTGGCACAAAGCTGTGTGATGGCGGTTGTCATGCGCCCCATTCCTGTGGCAATGTCTCTGTTTGTTTGTGCCACCTCCTTGTTGCTTGCCACCAACTCACCAAAGCCCTTTGCCATTTCTACCATTTGCAGGTTGTGTGCACGCAATTGGCGGTGGCATGCCAGGATGGATTTTGCCTGCAGGCGCTGGATTCGCACCATGCTCCCCTCAAGGCCTTGGAACACTGTGCCCTCTCCTGATGGACATGCACTGCTGGGAGTGCGTGGGCGGCGATTGGTGCTGGCCTGCTGGGTGGGCTGCTGTGCTACAGGTGTCGCTGGTGTGGGTGCTGGTGCCTGACCCGCAGCTCCCGCCATGATTGTCATTGGGGCCACAATACTCCTCCTGGCTGGTGATGTGGCAGGTGCTGGCTGGGACCGTGAGGGGGAGCTCTCAGGTGAGAACACCAATGGGGGGATTGTGATAGTTGGGGGGAGTGGGTAAATACGAGGGCATGTACAGGGTCGTCCTCATTGACCATGGCACTGCTGTCCTCCTCCTGCGAGGCATCCATGGTGCTTGGCCCTGCCACCACACTCTGCGCCGTCGCTGGAGCTGTCGTTTGTACAGCTGATGCTCCACTGCCTGCACTGCCTGATGTTGCCCCTAGGTATAAAGAAGCATTTGTGAACTGAGTGCAAATGTCTTACAGTCACTACAATAAAAGCATTGCACATGTCACTTTCATTACTCTGATTCTTTTTTCAAGTGCCTTGCAAATTAATGTGCACTGACAAATGTTCCTACATTAGCTGACTACATTTCCCATTATGGATTGCTCATGTATGGTGCTAGCAGTACTGGACTGGGGTTTGACTGTACATTGAGGCTATAGGGGAGGTGTCTGGTTGGGTGTGTCATGCTGCGCATGCTTCTTACCTTTTGCTGTAGCTCTGGCTGAGCTGTCTATGTCCCCTACTCCCACCACACTCTCTGTCTCGATGGTCATGGCCACCAGTTCCTCCAGGTCAGTCAGGGGGGGCGCGGGGTTCCTGCCTCCACCGGTCAGACCTGCCTGCTTGTGGAGCACTGACAATTTCCTCTTGGTGAGGCTCCGGATGTCATAAAACCTCTTCTTGAGGTCCTCCAGGCTCCTGGGGGTCACACCAACAGCATTGACCCTCTCACTTATGGCACTCCACAGTTTCCTCTTGGTAGACTCTGGGACTGTGAGGGACAGTCTCCCATAGAGCTGCCTGTGGACCCTCGCCACCTCCTCCACCAGTACTTGCAGCTCCATGCTGCTAAACTTCACTTTGCGCTTCCTCTCAGCCTTCTGGCTCTCTGAGCTGCTTGCCATTTCCACTGTCTGCAAAATCAGCTACCACTCTCTCTGCTGCTCCCTCTCACTGCTCAGCTCTGGCTGCCTCTCCAGAAAGTTCTGATGAGTTGCACCTGCCTGGGTAGCCACTCCCTGGTAGGGTGGGGGAGGGTGGTTCCACCTCATTGGCTGTTTAAATTGGTTTCACTTTTACTTGCTTGCCGATTCCGTATTTACCGCTTCCGTATTTACCGATTCGGTATTTGCCGAATCGGTATTTGCCGAATCGGTAAATACCGATTTGGTTTTTCCAATGCATTCCTATGGCCCTTTTGGCCCATAGGCTTGTATTGTCATTACCGATTCGGTATCTACCGATTCGGTAATTACAGATCCGGTAAGTATCGAAACACGCTACCGATTTTTACCGAATCGGTATTTTACAGATTTTTTTTCTCTACATCTCATTTTCCGATTTCAGAATACCGATTCGGTAAAAATCGGTATTTTAAAATCGGTAAATGACTTTTACCTACATCGGGCCCCTGAAGTAGTAGAAGAGGACAACCCAAAGGACTTGACTCAATGGCTAGAGCTATTGGTGAATCTGAATTTTATTTAAAACCTTTTAAATAAAGAGAGGCTGACTAGGCAAGCTTAGCTACAGACAGACTAATAGTAGTAGTACAGAGAGTCATAGCAGAGGCAGTTAGAGGCAGGGATAACAAGAATTTAGAAACAGATAGTCTAGATCGAAGAAGAATTTGTAAAAGACAGAATTAGGAAACCGAAATAATAGTTCGGAAAAAATGAGGTGCAGGAAAAGTTAGGGAAATATAATTATTAATATTAATCACTGGAGGACTTACTGGGGCCAGCAGCAGAGCCCTCGGTAGAGGAGTGGTCCATGCCCTGGGAGGCATGTTGGTCTGGTTCCACCGACTCGGACCCCGTCTTCTTGCCCCTGAGTGCTGATCATGTAAGATTTAATAAAGAAAGAGACAAATATTAATCTTTGGTGTGAAACAAATACAATATTTTAAAATACGCTCCAAAAACATTTTTGTGGACAACAATGGCAATAAAATTGACCTATCGAATCTGATCGACTAGTAGTATTGCGAGATTTCGGACCGTCTAGTAAGCCTAAGCACCACCTGACCTAGCCCTCCTATTCCAGACAGGCCAATTATTCACTAAGTCTGCATTTCCATTTTGGGAAAATGCATACATTTTTGCATACACCAAATTGTTGGTTGGTTGCTGCTGATGGTCTGCTAGTGATGATAATGCTATTAACACTCACTAAACAAACTACAAAAGGTTCAACTAAGGACTTGGGTAGGCAGCAGTAAGCAGCATGTTACGTGACAGAGGATGTGTCATGCAGACCACTTAAAAATTACAAACCAAACCTATCAATCCACCACTATCTCTTCCTAGTGGCAGGAGGACAAAGGAAGGATTAGAGTCTCTCTAGCATTACCTAACTTAGGGGTCTATTAGTATATCGAGCGGATCGCCACCACCCATATGGCAGTGGTGATCTGCCTGCTATTTCCCACCGCCCGCCTCCCATTTCCTCCCTGCCATAATGGAAGGGGGGACCCGGGCGGATGGAAAGACAGTCTATGAGTTGACTGGGCGGAAAAGGGGCTGAATATGGTGGCGGTATCTGCAAGACACCGCCATCCAAATTATTATGCAGGCGGAGATGTGTCTTTCCATGGTCGCGTTGATGCCATGGAAAGGTGGAAAGGCAGGCAGTGTCTGCATGTGGGGGCCTGTTGCGGGCCCCTGCTGTGTTTGGGGGTGCACATGGGCATTTGCATGCACAACGTGGCAGGCACCACGCAGTGCCTGCCACGTTGTGCATGCAAATACCCAACATGCCTTTTTTTACATATCGGCGGGTGCTGCTGAAAGCACCCCCCACCACAATGTAAGAAATGCTGGATGTGCCCGCCAGTGTGGCGGGCGCATCCTAGTCTGCATCACGGGACCGCCGCACATATGGTGGGTGGTCCCTTTTGCCGATACGGTCCGCCCGCCATTGTAATAGACCACTTAAGGTGTCTAAAGTAAACTCTTACATAATCAGGTCAAGCGAGCGCAAAGTTGCAAACAAGAAAGATTAGTAGCGCTGAGCACCTGTGTCATAACAATCACAGAAGATTTTTAAACGTAATTTACCTGCAATGTAAGCAGCAGCATTCTTGCTGTACGGAAGAAAAATATATTTGCAATATATAACACAGAGCAGAAGAACACAATGTAGTAATATTAAATAGCTACTCACCAAGCCACGGGACTTCCACTCCTAGCAGGTCCTGCTCCCAGTCCAGAATATTGGACCACCAGTGCGTCAGCTGGTTATTGGTGCGCCGGACACGGGAGCAGCGAAACACTGCCCGGCTCACCTTTCCCCACCGCTGCCGACGCTCCCGAAGCCCGTTCCTGGACCCAGGTCTGCCGCCTACTGCCAGGCTTAAGGGGAGGTGGCACTGCACAAAAAAAATGAGTGCGGCCACCTCCGCCTCACCAAATAAGGCCCGTGGCTGCACCATGTGTTGGCGATGCCTTCTGCAAGGAAAGCAGTTGCGGCTCTGGAATGAAAAAAGTAAGCAAAAGAAATTTAAAAAGCAGGTAATAGAAAAAGTGAAAAAGTAGAGAAAAACACACAAAAAGTAGAAAAAAATCTCAAAATATAGAATCAGGAAAATAGAGAGATAGATAATAAATAAAAAAGATTGAAAAAAGTTTCTAGAAACAAAAGATTGAAAAGATAGAGGAAGGATTGAAAAATAGGCCCCGAACCATAGCAATAGGGTGAAAAACAAGATGGCCACGCCCATTGCGACCGCATGGGGAAGTTCACGCAATATATACCCCAGACATGCAAAATGCATCGCGAACTCGTAATGCGCGTTCCCAAACAGGAAATATTTATCGTGAACGGGCGGGAACATGCTATATGCGACCCGGAACAGGAAATAACAATCGCGAGCGGGCAGGACAAGTTAAAAACAAGATGGCCGTGCCCATTAGCAACCGCATGGGCAAGTCAGCAATATATTTTCTCGCGAGTACGCAAAAACACATCGCGAATGGGCGGTACAAGCAACTCTGCATCTTCGCGGAGTTTCTGCGTGCTCGCGGAGATTTTTTACAATTTTGCAGAGATTTGCATAACGCGACTATGCAAATTGCTCACACCCCCAGTTATTATCACTGACTTTCACCCCAGTTCTCAGAAATTGCCAGTCCTTGGGGCCCTTTGTAGCTCGGGGAAGGGGCTGCATGCTTCCCTTAATAACAGAATAAAGACCCCAAGAGTGGAGTCCCCAGGTCCGAAAGTGGCTTGAGGAGGGGGCAGTGCACCCTCCGATAAAGTATCAAATTCCCTAGGGGATTGAGCCTCTGGGAACCAAAGTGGATCAGCAAGGGGGCCTCTGGCCTCCTCCCAAAAAAAAGTCTCTGGGAATGGGGGCCCTCGGGCCCGAAGTGACTTGGGGAGGGGTCTGCACCAATGGGATCTACGGTCAGGCCCTGCAGCCAACCCTCCACATAGCCAAAGGAGTATGACTGTGATGGTTTGGGCACTGGCCCAAGTCACAGACCTGGCCTTGTGGCAACTTCAACTATGCCTGGCATGGGGTTGTCCGCCAAAAGCTATACGCAGAAGGGTTAGCTTTCGTATGGTAATGAAATATTACTTATGTTAAAAATACCGTAGAAATTTACTGGGAAAAAAAAAGTTTAAAGTGAAGTTATATTTAGGTGAAAATTTCAGTGATAACATAATATTTTAAACTATGAACAACCACTGAAATTCACCAGTTATAGCTATCTCTAGTAACTGTGACTCAAGGTAACTATTGCTCACACCCTTGCCAGTAGCTAGGTGTGGGCCCAGAGATCCTTCAACTGGTGGAAAATATGAATGTTGTTTGGTAATTTAGGGGCCCATTATGATCGCGGATGGACTTGAGTCCGTCCGCGACCATAGAGGAGGAGGGAACCTCCGCATGGCCTGCGGAGTTCCCTCCTGTCCAATTAGCATGTGACCGCCACCCTGGCGGTCACATCCTCTATTTTTACCATTGCGGCGGGTGCAGCTTCAAGCTGCACCTGCCGCAATGGTAAAAATGCATACATTGCATTTGTATGCAGAAAGCGGCAGGCACCGTGCGGTGCCTGCCGATTTCTGCATACAAATGCAGGGGGTACCATAGGTACCCCCATGTGCATTCCCCACCCCCCCTTCACCCAGGGGGCCCGCAAAGGGCCCCTCAGTGAAGTTCCACATGCTTTTCCTTGGCGGAAAACTCGCCGCGGAAAAGCATTTTTTTAAACCCATCCTAATATGGCTGGCGGTGTCTGAGATACACCGCCACCATATTAGAGCTTTTCCGCCGCGGTTGTAAGCCAACCGCGGCGGAAAAGCTGCGGACGGAAACCAGGACCCACCAGCCATCCTAATGTTGCGGTGGGTCTTTGGAGGGTCCGCTGTGGTTTTTCCGCATCCTCTGGGCCGGCGGTGGCTTTCGCCGGCCTGGAGGATGCGGAAAAAACGCAATCGTAATAGGCCCCTTAGTGCCAATAGCACGAGCAACGCAAATGGCACCATACGGTGGGGAGGAGAACACGGCGATCCATGTTGATTTTGTGCTGACCATGTCATGAATGATGTAATATGTGACATCATCAGCAGTGGATTGCGGGCACGCGAGTTATAGTTAGTACAACAAACTATAACGGGGGAATTTCGATGGTTTTATACGAGTGAAATGTGTAGCTAACTATAACACCCCTAAAACTTATGTTTTTTTCTGTGAATTTCTAAGGTTTTTTAAATGCTAATTCCTAACTATAACTTATCTGAAACCTATGTTTTTTTTCAGTGTATATATATATATATTTGTATATATATATATATATATACACACACGCATGTATATATTGGCATCACAACCACTGTTAAACCATTAAACCAAATATATGGATTTTCCTAATGTCAATATATTTTCAATGCAACTGTAGCAGAAAAATCAGCTGATCAATTAAAAAGGGTGTCAGTCTTGCTAGAACAGAATAGGTATCTGCTGCCAAATTATTTTGCTGTTGCAGAAGAAACACCAGAGAGAATTGAACTCTCAGACTGGAATGTCATCACTGCAGTATCAAATTGGACATCCACTGAACGATTTTTTGCCAACTTCACTATCTTCAAGATATCTAGTAGGGCTTAGTAAACTTCTTCATCCATACAATGCATCACCCAAATTGCAAGCTGGTTTATGGTTTGATACCCACCCAACTTTATAAACATTGTCAGGTCAGGTTTGCTGGTCTTTTTTTGTCAAAAGCCAATGGGAAAGCAAACTCCAAAATAGCCCCACAAAGGATCTTCCCTTCCTCCCTGTCTGACTCCTATTCTGCTGCAGGGCCACCCAACACACTGGTCTCCCAGGGCTTTGGCGTCAAGCATCACACAAAACATTTTAGACTATATTTCAGACTGAAGGCAATTGTCCTTCTTGTATGTGTGAAGCATTATCAATGGAATATAATAGAAGGACTACCTTCTGCCTTGCAGAAAAAACATTAATCTATTAGGCCGCTAGTGTTAAACCCCCTTCTATTATGTCCATAGCATTTTGCACGTGAATGAAATAATATTCTATTGCAGAAGATAGTGTTTTTCAGGGAGCAGAAGACGGTGTATGGGAGAGGATAGGTCTTGGAACTCCCTGCAATGACCTACGTTCTACTGTATTCACCTGACTGCACTGATTAACAGGTGACCTGTCTGCCTCCAAACTTTTTGACTCTTCCTCCATTTTTGCTGTTCTCGATGTTGCTGGCCTTAGGACTCTGCACACTTTACTACTAATAACGAGTGCTACAGTGCATGTGCTCACTCTTTAAAACATGATTAACGTTGGCTTACCCCAATAGTCCCTAGTAAAGTGGTACTACACATACCCAGGGCCTGTAAATTAAATGCTAGAAGTGAGCCTGCAGTACTTATTGTGCATCCCACTTAAGTAGCCCTTTAAACATGTCTCAGGTTTGCCTTTGCAGCCTGTGTGTAAACATTTTTAAACTGTCAGTTTGTCCTGGCAAACAAACCTTTTACCAGACCTAAAACTTCCTTTTTAATAATATAGGCCACTTTAGGGTAGGTAAAAAACAGCCTATATGGCATTGTGCTATGTTTTTAAAAAGTAGGACGTATAACTTTTACTTTTACATATCCTGATACGAAAAACGCTTCAATTGATTTTTCAGTACTGCAAGATCTACCTTTCCCATAGGATAACATTGTGTTACCTTCATTTAATAAGCTGCTATTTCCAAATGGGAGCAGATAACTAGTTCATGTATGGTTTCTTTGGAATTGTAATGAAAAATCCTCTTTCATGGTAAAGTCAGATTTTAATTTCAAATGATTTTAATAAGCATTTTGGAAATAAAACAGGATATAATATGTGAATTTTTGTCTATTGGTGTCTTGAAAACATCAATACCAGAATCCTAGGATATGATCCAATGCTCACACTTACAATTTAGGAGAATATTTACAAACAGACAGCAAATTATAATACAAATCAGTACAATGAATATATAAACTGAAAAAGAAAAAACGTAATACAAATCAAACAATGGATAGCCTGAATGTCTGTGAATCGGATAAGAAGCAAGTCGTTGTACAGGGCAAGTCGTTGTACAGGGGTATGTCGAAGAGTATTGTCGAGCGAGTGTGGTTCATACCTCAAAGATTTTAAATTACACTTTTGTAAATACCACTTTTAGAAAGCTGTCATTTTTCCACCTTAGCGATTTAGGACCGGATTTTTATGTTAAGTACAATTCTTCCGCCCGACACCGACTCGGTCCTGGGACCATCAGTTGGCAGACCCGACTGCCTCATTAGAATGCAATTGAACACTGTTCAGTCGCATTTCAACATTTCACTATGGGAGCATGCATTAAGGCCGTAAACCGGCCGTTATGCATGCTCCCATAGTGAAATGGGAGGTGCAGTTCATCCCTGCACCCCGTGGCAGGCGCCATAAGGTACCTGCCACAAGATGCAGGGACCGACAGGGGGACACCATAAGCGCCGCCTCAGCCTCCAACCGGAGGACGTGGACTACAAGGAGCCCTGCTGGCGGCCACAAAAATGCTTTCTGACAAGGTTTCCATGTCAGACAGGTCGGCATGGAAACCATGTCGGAAGCCCTGCATCATAATCTCAAGGGCACAAATGCCCTCCCTGGATATTACTAGCCGGCTTCGACTGGCAGGCGGGCTCTCCAAGCCCGCCGGAAGCCAGCTGGAATGAACGTCCGGTTTCCTTTTCGACCACCTTCATCATAATGAGGCGGTCGGAAAGGAAACCCAGTGGCCCATTACGTTGCAGCCCTGCGGTCGGAGCCTTCATGGGACACATTGTAATTTGCCCCTTAGTGTCTATAGACTGTCCCTGTGTCACTTGACTGGGTGTAGCTCACAGTTGGGCTTTGTGTATTCCTCCTGCACAGCCTCATGCAATAGCAAGCTTAAGTGTGTCTGAATGGGCAGTCACTGGCAGGATGGGAAGGCGGAGCTGGGAACAGCACTACTTAAACTTAAATAAGCTGTGTCCTGCCTCCACACAAAGGCTGCCTAACCGCTGTAGTTAGTCTAGAGCCACAAAAGGGACGCCAGGATACCTGAGGACTTCAAAGGGAATTCAAGAAACTGCTCCCACTTTCCAGAGGAAGGGCATAAACATTGGACCTCAGACACTAACCTTTCAGTAGCTATCCTGCCAGGAAGAAGGACTGCTGTGCTGCTGAGAAGAATGCCACACTATTAGACTGCTGCTCTGAAAGACTGCTGCTTTGAAGGACTACTGCCTTCTTGCCTTGCTGAGAAGTACTGATCCTACAACTCTTAACCTAGATCCCCAGAGTGACCTCAAGAGATAGTTGGCTGGTCGCCTGAACAGAAGCCTCAGGGACACAACAGTCTTCCAACACCCTTGAACCCGGCACCTAGCCTCTGCCTTATGTGAGTGCTGTCGTCCCAAGTGATGCCACCCCAGTCCTGGACCCTTGGAAGCGGGCCTAAAGGTGCTCTGCCAAGCCTAGCTGTGGTCCCCATCAGAACCGACACAAAGTGATGCAAAGCTGTGCAAAGCCTCGCCACACAGGTAGTCAGGCAAAATATCAAAAACAAAATTTCGTCATACCAAAGTGTTGTGTCTAAAATATCATGACATAGAAGTATGTCTGTAGGAAAATCGTTGTCAATAATATCTTTTTTAAAGTAGGTAATATCGATTTTGCAAATATAGAAGTCATTAATATCGTTTACAAAACTATAGCTATAGCTGTTTATAATATTGTTTTTAAATTATTGCTATATTTTAGTATATATTTTAAATGTATATGGTATACATGTTTTGCATAATTATTGTTTATGATTTTTAATATAGTTGTAAAATTTTTTATTTCGTTTAATAACTTTTTGTGAGTTCTAGTACCGTGGGTTTTTTAGGGGTATAGGGTGGGAAGTTCATTAATTTTAACTAATTATTAATATTTATTGTATTAATATGTGTTATTTAATTGATAATTAATTATGTGATTATTTATATACGCTAAATTTTAGGTGTGGGTTGTGGGTTTTGTAGGGGTATATGGTGAGAAGTAAATTAATTATGATTAATTAATATTTATTTTGTATTAATATTAATGATTTAATTGTTCATTCTACTATGATTGTTTTATGTTAAATTGAAGGTGCATGTTGTGGGTTTTGCAGGGTTATATAGGTAGGGAGTAAATTAATTATAATTAATAAGGAAATTTGAATTAACATTATGTAGTTAATTGCTAAATATTTATGTTAATTGTGTACATTTTTTCAGTTAAGTTTCAGGTGCGGTTGTGGGTTTTGTAAGTTTATAGGGTGAGGAGTACATTAATTTTCATTATTTATGATTTCTTTTTAAATTAATATCAATTATGTAATTGATAATTAATTATTCTAATTGTGTTTTGTTTTTTAAATGTTAAGTATTAGGTGTGTGTTGTAGGACTTGTAGGGGTATAAGGGTTGCACTGACTGGAGTGGGACTAGTAAATGTTACCCCTTCACAATCCAGCACTTTCACTACTGTTGCACTGACTGGAGTGGGAATAGTAAAATTGACCCCTCTGCAATCCGACACTTTCCCTACTGTTGCATAGACTGGAGTGGGAATAATACATTTTACCTCTCCGTAATCTAACACTTTCACTACTATTGCACTGACTGGAGTGAGAATAATACATTTACCCCTCCAAAATCCAACACTTTCCCTACTGTTGTACAGATTGGAGTGGGAATAAATCAATTTTGCCCCTTTGCAATCCAAAACTTTTCCTACTGTCCTACTGTGTGCAGTGCAAATAGTTAAATGTACCCCTCATGAGTCAAACAATTTCCCCTACACCTGCAAAAACTGGAGTGGGAATAGAAAAGTTTACCCCTCTGCAATTAAACATGTTCCATACTGTTGCACTGCGTGGAGTGGGTGTAGTACATTTTACCCCTCCTGAGTCCAACATTTTTCCTAATGTGCTATAAATTGGAGTGGGAATAGTATATGTATTATTTACAGAATTTTATATTTTACTTTATATAAAATAAACTATTATGTTTTTGTGTATGTAAAAATCTAATGTTTATAAATATTAATATTTGTAATATTCCATATATTCATAGTAACTTGATAATTTGTTAAGTTGATTACTTTTAAATTGTAATTAAATTGGTGTTTTTTTATTTCATTTTGTTATTGGATATATATATATCGTCATGTGATCAAGGCTATCTCTAGCCGAAACGCGTCATGGCGGACTGGTGCTGGGCTAATATTCAATAAAGAACATTTGCACCATTTCTGGGTCTCGCTGTTCCTGTTTGCTGATCGGCTGTGATTGTTGTTGCTGATTATTTCAACGCGGGAACGCCACGTACCTCATATATATATATATATATATATATATATATATATATATATATGTACCAAAAAATGCCCAGCATTTGAGGCCGCACAACACTGCGATGAAGGAAACATCCTTAATTAGAAGAAACAGGCAGCTTCCGATTCCGTAATACATCCTGTGGCCTGACGCGTTTCGATGGACTTTCACCATCTCTTCAGAGGCCTCGTGAGCAGGAAAAAATGACGTGCATGACTCGCCGCCCATTGTATTAATTGGCTTTCAAATGCCGAATTTGTTGCATTTTGGGCAGCGTAGTCCATTTAAGCACTATTTATCCCCTCCAGTGGGTAACATGCCCACGATTGATTGCAGGATAAATGTTTTTCAAGCCCTCCATTAGGCTTCCCGAATCGGACTTTGCCTGTTAAATTACAAATCACAGTACCATTTACAGGGGGAGGGGTTCCCCCTGTCCGCATCCATGAAGTTCTTCGGATGGTGCGATCCCTCTACGGCGTGGAGCAGCCGTATAAATATGTACCAAAAAATGCCCAGCATTTGAGGCCGCACAACACTGCGATGAAGGAAACATCCTTAATTAGAAGAAACAGGCAGCTTCCGATTCCGTAATACATCCTGTGGCCTGACGCGTTTCGATGGACTTTCACCATCTCTTCAGAGGCCTCGTGAGCAGGAAAAAATGACGTGCATGACTCGCCGCCCATTGTATTAATTGGCTTAATTGGCGGAAGCTGCCTGTTTCTTCTAATTAAGGATGTTTCCTTCATCGCAGTGTTGTGCGGCCTCAAATGCTGGGCATTTTTTGGTACATATATATATATATATATATATATATATATATATATATATATATATAAACATGTTTGCTTACTAAATCATTACATTTAAAATACATTATTAAATCAAAATATAAATGAAAAATACTAGTTTAATAACATTTTAATTATATATAAGTAACTAAATATATATATGAATATATGTATGTGTTTTTATTTTTTTTAATAAGTATAAGAGTTATATTTATTTCAAAATGTATTAAATATATTTAATTGTATTTTATTAGTGCTACTTTTTGATATATTTAATGTTTAATATTGATATAAATATATTAAAAAACAATATTTTGTACTATTATATTGACAACGATATTTTGAATTCAATATTTTGTCATTTACATTATAAAGATAGCATGATGATATTTTTGACAACGATATTTATGTGATGATATTTTGGTATGTTGATATTTCCAGAGGCGATATATTGTCAGTAAACAGTAGCACAACTGTCAGCCCCTTCAGAATACACGTTGGTTGACACAAAGCCCCACAAAGCCTCACTGCCCAGCTCCTTCAGAAACTAAGCCAACAGACACCCCTCCAAGCTGTGCCGCACAGCTCATCAGAACTTACGCAAAGCAACGCCAAGCCCTACAAAGCCTCACCAAACAGCTTCCTCTGTACCAACGTCCGATGAAGCGAAGCCTCGCAAAGCAATGCCGCACAGCCCGCGCACCAGGATTTAAGGTACTTTGTTCAGCGGGCCTAACTTGGCCCCCTTTCGCCAGACAGTGTTCAATCGCGGTCGGCCTACACCTATGACTTTGTGCCGGTCCGGCGTGACCAGATAACTACAGTTGCCGATATTTCCACTAAAATCTTTAAAATTGCATGTCTCCAGTTTTACTGATTGGACTTTGGATATTTTGGTCTTTTTTGATTTATTAAAAATTACTCTGTGTTTCTTACTGGGGTTGGAAATGTTTTGTGGTGTGTTTTCACTGTGATACTGTTTGAAGTGTTACACACATACTTAACACATTGCCTCTGAGTTAAGCCTGCCTGCTTTGTGCCAAGGTCATCGGGGTTGAGCACTGGCGAATTTATGGTTGCTTGTGACTTCACCCTGAGGAAAATTGTGGTACTGAGTGAGAAGGATTTTACCATTGTCCACCAGTGACCTAGTTTCCTACAAGGATAACTTCAAAAAACACCTATGCCTAATATTTTTTTTAAGTTGATTGACAACCTGGTCAGCAAACAATTTCCCATTTTTCTTTGTGCTCTTCTGAAAATTCACTAGTAAACCCTAATTACACGGGCTCCTTGTGATACATTTCAGGTGCATTAAAAATATTTAAAAATCAGTGCTATGCATAGTGTATTTGATCAACAAAAAACCTGGTGTACGAACATGCCAAAAATCACTGTGCCTCTTTGAACAAAGTAAACTGATTTGAATTTATTTTAGTCGCCGTTAGTTGCCACATTCAGAACCTGCCTGTAACCTTCTTTTCTTTATAAGCACCGACCAAACCTCTGCTAGGTGAAAAAAGCCAATCACACTCCCAACTCATCTTATTACTGAAGATGACTCATCAGGATTATTGCCTGATGGAGTCTTTTCATTATATTAATAAAATGAAAATGTTGAGGCCATACAAAGTTTTTAAAATGAATAAATGAATACTTTCTCGTCAAACTTAGCTCCACCAACCGCCAGAAGAGGAGGGCCGCCTCTTTAAAATGAGTACTGTTATAAAAATGTAAGCTTTTCCTTTAATTCCATTTCATTTTTTACATTGCATAATTTTTAAATGCATTTGAAGTGTCTATCCTAGGTAAAGAAGCTGAGCTCCGTAGACATTTTCTGTTTACAAGACGTACTTCCTTGAAGTCAATAAATATGGAATGATATCCATGCTCACAAAGAGGTGGACTGAGCATTTATTGGTAAATCAGAGTCCACCGCATTCTGCGTGAAGCTATCAAATATATATTAAGGTATGTTCTCAACATTTGTATAGTGAGTGTTACGATTTTGGGATTTCCATTGATTCGTTGTATATGAGTGTGTGTTTGTGTTGAGTTAAGTGTGGCTAGTAGAGAGTTAAGTTTATGAGGGTATTGCGTTTGTTATATGAAAGTAAAATGAGTTTGGTAAATGTAATGATCGTTCAGTTTGTTATGCGTACAGACGAGTGTGCTGAAAGTAGTTGCCATTTTTATTGAGGTTGGGGTAGTCAGTTTTGCATAGTCGCGCCTATACTGATTGGTGGGTGAGGCACAGGAAAGCTACAGTTTGATTGGTGGAAGAGGACGTTAGCGTCCTGTCAGTCAGAGTGAGTTACAATGTTCAGTTTTCATCCCTACAACCCTTAATCCAAGACAGTCCTAAATGGTGACCCGGGTAAATTCAGTTTTCAAGATATTTGGGGCACACCAGTAGGTGGGGGGGGGGGAAGCACTGACACAGACACCAACTTAGTGTGTTAAAGGCCGCTTTATTTGGAATCAGGTGCACCTACACAACAAACCCCACCTGGCCTGTGCCGAACAAAGCTAGTGTTCTCTAAATAATAACAGCCCCCCTCCACCCCCACCCCTAATTGTATCCCCAACATTGCAACAAAGTGTCCACATCCGCTCAGCAACCTACCCCCAACTGCAAATGACCTTAGTGACCTTCCTGACCTCCGCTCCCCAACTGCCCCTACAGCCCCAGGCCTCCTGTGAATCCCCCCTTTTCTCATAGGGAAACGCCACCCATCCCGGCACCTGTTCCAGCGACAAACCACTCTTGTCCCCTACCTCAAGTGCACCATCAACCAATAAAGCCCCTCGCAACCCCCAGAGGCCCACCCTGGCCGGATCCACCCCACGGGACACAGGGAGGGAGGGCGGGACAACAATTCTCGGTCAACAACCCCCGGCTGCCGTGTCACTGCACCTGAAATGGTGCCGGGCACTACAAAATGGCCGTATTTATCCTGGCCAGCCCAAAAACCGCCCAAAAGGAGCCCAACCAGCCCAACCAGCCCAAGCTACGGGAGCCCACAGTGCTCACCTATCCCCCCCCCTACTGCCCCAAATTTCCCCGGGTGGGCAAGCCTCCCCTTGGTCGGCTGCCCCCCCAAATCCCCATTGGGGCACACCAGTAGGTGGGGGGGGAAGCACTGACACAGACACCAACTTAGTGTGTTAAAGGCCGCTTTATTTGGAATCAGGTGCACCTACACAACAAACCCCACCTGGCCTGTGCCGAACAAAACTAGTGCTCTCTAAATAATAACTGCCTAACAGCCCCCCTCCACCCCCACCCCTAATTGTATCCCCAACATTGCAACAAAGTGTCCACATCCGCTCAGCAACCTACCCCCAACTGCAAATGACCTTAGTGACCTTCCTGACCTCCGCTCCCCAACTGCCCCTACAGCCCCAGGCCTCCTGTGAATCCCCCCTTTTCTCATAGGGAAACGCCACTCGGAAGTCTTTTACTACTTCCGACCCCCCCCTAGGACTCCTGCCTCCTAGGATACTTGAGTACCCCCAGCGCTCTATCCAGTGCCTCCTTCAACTGCACTATGTACAGTTCCATGCCATATCTGGAAAGGTGTACCCCATCCTCCCTGAAAAAATACACCGCTCCATAACGCAAGTCAGGATGAACCATTCTCCCCACCCCTTCCTTGGCACAGAAATCCCCCATCACCCGGTTAATCTTCCGCCGGGCCCTGTCTATCGCACCTGGGCGCTCAGCTCCCCTCCACACCCGCCTGGGGATCGATTCGGACCAGATCACATGGCACCCCGCCCATCGTTGTTTGATCTCCCTCAGGTCCCTCTTCATTTGTTTAACCACAGCCAGCCCCTTGCACTGCACCAAGTCGTTCTCCCCTAAATGAATCACTACCACATTCGGACACACTCCCCCTTTTACCACTGTATTCAACAGAGGCAACAAATCATGCCACCGCATACCCCCTTTGCCCCTCCAGTGACACCGATACAGTCCAATATCCAATCCCAAATTCAATGCACGATGCTTGTCCCACTCCGCCTGCTCAGCCCGCTTGACAAATGAGTGTCCCACCAAATACAAATTCAAAACTGCCACCTCCGGCCCTGCCACAGCACCTGCAAAGAAACACATATCAGGCTTCGAAATCACAAAGACGTCACCCCTTCTACCTCCCGCAGCCTCACATATGTCCGGTAACAATCCGACTTCCACCGTCCCAGCCTCTGTATCTCCTCCTTCCCCCAACCCCTACGCGCCGCCTCCGTCGCTGCCCCGATCCTGAAAGAGTGAGTTCCAAAAGCCAAGGGGTCCTCACCCAAGCCCCGCAGGGCGCGTCGCTGAACCCACAACACCTGCGCCGCCGTCGCTCCGCCCCCACTACCCCGGCCAAACACCTCCCCCGCTTCCCGGCTCCGGTTCGCCATCAGCCGCCTACCCCACGCCGCGGGACAAACTCCCTCCTGCACCCCCGGGCCCAGGACCACCCAGGTTCCAACCCCCCTCTGGTCAGTTTTTGAGCGCCGCAGCCGCACCGCCACTTCACGAGCTCGCAAGTCCACATCCTCCCACACCACCCCTGGCACCCCCTTCGTCCCCAACAATTCTGACACTCGGAACGCTCCATAAAAAAGCCAGGACATTAACGTGGAGAAGCGCACCACCTCGCCCTCATCCCTGCACACCGCCGGCAGCGCGCCAATGAGTTTGCCCAACAAAGCCACCGTAACTGGACGCCTCAAGCGAACCGCAGCGCCCCTCTCTCTCGCCCAACCCTCCAGCAACCGGGCCCCCAGCTCCCCCGCCGACGGGACGAAACCCCACCACAGCTTACCCATGAACGCCACAGCTGACAACTTGCCCGCGATAGTGACCCGTGACAAACCCTTGTCCATGAGCCCCAACATGTAACGCACCACCTGCTCCTTGCGCTGCCACCGATCCCCCCGCCTTACCGCGCCAGACCGCAAGAATTCCTCCCATGTTTGCTCGTAAGACCTCCACGTTGACGCCGCTATGGACCTCTTCACCAGCTGGAAGACCCGGGCTTGCCCACCGACCACATCTCTCCCGGCACCTGCGTCTTGACCTCCTCCGCCGCCGTGGCTAGCCCATGGAACCTCTCCCACTGTGAACGAGACAAAGCATCCGCAATGTCATTGTCCACACCTGGAACGTGTCGTGCCTGAAAGAGGATATCATTCTCCAAGCAGCGCAACACAAACACCCTCATCAACTTCAACACCTGTGGGTCTCTGGCCGACTGCCTATTCACCACCTGCACTACCGCCATGTTGTCCACTCGAAACAACACGCGCTTGTGCGCCATCTCCCTGGCCCACACCGTGACTGCCACCACCAACGGGAACAATTCCAAGAACGCTATGCTCCGGCCGCCAGCCTGCCAGTGCGCCGGCCACTGCTCCGCGCACCACCGCCCGTCCCAGTACAGACCGAAACCGCCAACACCCACCGCGTCCGAGTACATGGTGACGTCCCACTCCCAATCTTCTGCCGGCGCCATGGGCACTCCGTTGAACCGTTCCAAAAACGCCCACCACATGCGCAGGTCCTCCTTCATTCCCGCCGACAATCGTACATGGTGGTGAGGCAGAGACAAACCGGACAACGCCAATCCCAACCGCCTGCAGAAAGTCCGACCCGCCCGCACCACGCGACACGCAAAGTTCAAGTGCCCCAACAGCACCTGCATCTCCCGCACCGTCACCTTCTTGCAAGCCAGCATGCCTGCCACCAGCCCTAACATAGCCGATTTCTTATCGTCCGGTAGGCGTGCTTCCATGGCGACCGAGTCGAGCTCGATACCGAGAAAGGACAACACCGTACTGGGACCGTACGTCTTCTCTGGCTCCAGGGGAACACCAAAATCCCCCATCAACCCGGCCAAACCGTCCAGCTGCCGCTGGCAGTCCGTCGCACCGGGTCGCCCCACCAGGAAAAAGTCATCCAGGTAGTGCGTCACTGACTCCGAGCCTGTGCGCCTGGAAAAAACCCACTGCAGGAACGAACTGAAATGCTCAAAGAGCGAGCACGAGATGGAACACCCCATCGGCAGTGCCTTGTCCACAAAAATGAGCCCTTCAAATTGAATCCCCAGCAGCTGGTGATCTGCCGGGTGGACCGGGAGAAGCCGAAAGGCCGACTTGACATCGCATTTCGCCATCAATGCGCCCCTCCCTGCCGCCGTGACGAGCCTCCGCGCCACGTCCACCGACGAGTAAGTCACCGACGCCAAGTCTGCCGAGATGTACGCGTTCACCGACTCCCCTTCCGGCCACGACAGATGTTGGATCAACCGGAACTGCCCCTCTTCCCTCTTGGGCACCACCCCAATGGGGGAGATGATCAAGTCAGGCATCGGCGGCTCCGTGAACGGGCCAGCCATCCTCCCCTCCCTGACCTCCTTGAACAACTTCTCCCGCACGATACCCTTGTGCGCATTCACCGACTTCAGATTGTCCGCCCAGCGAGCAATCCGGGGGCCCTCATAGCCCAGTTGGAACCCCTCCCGAAAACCCTGACGCAGCACTGCAGCGTCCTCCGCCCGCGGATACGCCGCCAACCAGGGCTCCATCCGCTCCAGCCTAACCGGCGTACGAGCCTTTGCCCAAAGCTCCTGCTCCCCCCCTCGCACCCCTCCCCTCTGCCCCCCCCTCCCTGGGGACCTCCATGCCCAGGCTGTTGGCCCGGCTGGCCCCCGAGCCCCCAGCACCGCAGCGCCGGGTGCCGCTTTCCACAGTTCGAGCACTCATACCTAAAACGGCAAGCTGCCCGCCCGCACGACCCTTTATTGAAGTCCCAACAGGCCCCAACCGTGGCCTGTCCGCTGGACTCTCCCCGCCCCACCCCGCGGGTGGGGCACGCGGCAAAGGGGGGCGGTCCCACTGGCAAACCGCTGGCCGTGTAAATGGTGTGGCCGAACTTGGCCCCGCCCATCGTCTGTTGGTACAAGTCCGCGTCCAGCTCCCCCCACAGAGCCTCCGGGTCAGCCGCCATGCGCGCCCGAAACTCCTCGTCATAGTGCGACCACGCGAACCCGCCGTACGTCACCTGGGCCCTCCGCACCACATCCATGTACTTAAAGAGCGCCACGGAACGGTCGGGAAACTTCTCGCAGTATACACTTGCGTAGATAAGGAAAGCCGCAGACCAATTGTCCAGTGTCAACGGCACCTTCGGACGCCTGGCCAACTCCTGCTCCTCCTCCTTCGACCCCTCCTTAGACGTCAACTCCCTGTGGAGAAGCTTCAGTATGTCTATATACTCCCCCTTCCATATCTTTTCTTTCGTTGCCAACGACAGGTGCGCTCCCAGCGGCTTTGTAAAACCCATATATGGTAACTTATGCACCGGCACCACGCAGCTCTCCTTCCCCCCACTCGCAGCATCCTTCCCGGCGACCGCGTCCGACCCCTGTCGCGCGCCAGCTTCCCCAGCCGCCGCGCCATCCGTGCCCACTCCTGCGTCCTGCACGTACCGGCCCCGCACCAGCCTCCATCCCTCCTCCCCCTCACCCCCAGTCCCCACTGAGACCTGTACACATCGCCGCTTGCCACTCCCCGCTCCGTCTCCCATCTTACCTGGCGTCAAGGTCGGCGTCCGAACCGGATCCCGCCGCCTAACCAGTGGAGCTGAGGGGGCCGTCACTCTCGGCACTTCCCGCCTCGCCGGCACCTGTAAAATACTGCCAATAACATTACTCTCCCCCCCTTCCTCCCGAATCTCCCCTTCTTCCGCGGACTCCCCATCCGCCACCTCCACACAGTCCCGACCCCCCCTGGGGGGTCCACCCGGCTCAAGCCCGCTCTCTCCCGACACTCTCTCATCAAGTCACCCAAATCCACACTCCCACGCCGTTCCACTCCACTCACACCCGGCTCAACAGTTCGCGCATCCAAACTCACTCCCCTGCCCCCGGCGGCCGTAACAACCCTTCGGGGTGGGGCCGGCGGGGATGACCCCCGCCGCCAGCTACCACGCGCCATTGCCAGGTCCCTCGTTGGAGCTCGGCCGCCCGCACCAGACAGAGCCGACCCATCCTCTCGGTGGAGTGGAGCCGCATGCTGCTCACCCGAGCGCCTCGCAAACAGCTCCTGCCAAGGAAAGAAGGTGGAGTCCAGCATACAGGGGTGAAAAAACCCGCCATCCCCTCCCCACGCACCCCCCCCACACTCCCACCCCAGCGGCATCCCCCGTCCCCACCCCGCCGAGTGACCGCCGCGGCGCGATGGAACCCCTCCGCCTCCCTTGCCCCACCCACTCACTCCATCCCAACCCCTCGGGCCACCCCACCCGGCCGACCCCCAACTGGGCCCCACCCCCCCTCCATGCCCCCCCTCCCAGCCCCCCGCCGCGCCCCACACTCCCCCACCGCTCCCCACCCCCCCATCACCCCCATACCACCCCCCCACCACCCCCCCACTCAACCAGGCACCCACGTCCCTCCCGCTCTCCCCGCCACCCCTCCCCATGGCACCCGTGGCCCCACCCTCCCCCGCTCCAGGGACATCACTCTCTCCGGGCCCCCCACGCCCCCACCCCCTTCCGACCCCGAAGAGCTCCAATCCAGGTCCGTGTCCGCCCCCCCACCCAGCTCCTCTACCTTCGTTTCCTCAATTAACATGGGGGATACCGCCCCCCACCCCCTCACCCCCTCCTCCTTGCCCGCCTCCCAGCACCCCCTGGGAAGTCCCCCCCGGCACCCTCCTCCCCCGACCCCCCCGCCCCACCAGCAGTCGGCCCAGCCGGCACCTCAGTGGCCCCCTTGCCCCCACCCCCTTGGTCTCCCACCCCCGTGTCACAAACCCTGGCCGCCCGCCCCCCCTCCGCCCCTTCCTCTTCCTCCGCCACCGCAGCCTGTCCTCCCCCCACCCACAAACTCCAGAGCCTTCCTCCTCGCGCCTCGCTGACTGGCCCTCGTTGCCCCTTTCTTCGCCGCCTTCCGCGGCACCGCCGCTCCACGCTGCTTCGCGGCCTTCGCGCCACTGCCCCCGGCCCCGCCCCCTCTTGTTGCAACCTGAGCCGGCCGCGGTCGCGACCGCGGCGGCTCACAGGCCCACACGGCCGCCGCCGCGCCGTTGGCAGCGTGCCGCGGCGGAGGCCTCACCTGCAAGTCTGGCTGCAGGACGTCCAGCCGGCCTGCCTCCCCCAACAGCCGCAACGCTTCGGCCACCCTGGGGTCCCGCTCCGCCATCCTCCACTACGCCGCCTCAGTCCCGCGGAAAGAAAACCGCCGAGCCGAACAGCTCCCGATCGCGCCGCCTGACACCCGCTGGCCAACGCCTCCGCACACGCCTCCGGCCTACTGCACCCTGAGGTACAACAATTCTCGGTCAACAACCCCCGGCTGCCGTGTCACTGCACCTGAAATGGTGCCGGGCACTACAAAATGGCCGTATTTATCCTGGCCAGCCCAAAAACCGCCCAAAAGGAGCCCAACCAGCCCAACCAGCCCAAGCTACGGGAGCCCACAGTGCTCACCTATCCCCCCCCCCTACTGCCCCAAATTTCCCCGGGTGGGCAAGCCTCCCCTTGGTCGGCTGCCCCCCCAAATCCCCATTCTAAATTTCATGTGGCTGGGTCTGCTTATATGCACGGATAAGGGCATTAATGACACATCCCACACAACTGACTGTACCGTTGGGTATTGTTTCAGAGAAAGTAAGAGCACGTCTGTAACTTGCCAGTTTGCCTGCAACTAACATAGGTCACAACTGCAAAAGTCATATGAAGAGGTTAAACATGAAAAGAAACGTGAGAAGGCGCTCGAGGGAGGTAAGGCTCGGAGTCGCTCCGTGAAACTGACTGCTTCATTAGCGGGACTTGGAGGCCGGCCAGGGAATTCCAGACCAGCGTGCTTGCCTCTAAGACCTCCTATGTTTGACTTTTTTTTTTACTCCTGTCTGCCAAAGAGAAGGCGTATAATGTCATTCTTCACACCACACTGCACTCCTTACTTCAGGAGATCGTATGCACAGAGCATCAACATTTCTTGCTCCGAGACCAAGTACAAAGTTTACAGAATGATGTATTGGAATGCGAGTGTCATGTCTTTGTATTTCCAATCACACTGTATTTATTTCATTTTGTTCTACATACATTGCATTGAAAAAGTGAGCAGGTTCATGTGCCAGACGGACTGCTGCATAGAGGTACTTTCCAGATCCGAGAGTTTATGAAGGGTGCCTCTGTGCATATGCAGTTCGTATATTTGCATATCCTGTTTTCTAACATTCACTTTGTTGTTACATCTGAAATAATCCGGTAGTATATCTACTTCCGTGACTCAGCCTTTAGTCTGCCTCGTCCCCCATTTCGTGTTCGCATATTTTCCCACAGTAGAGTTTGCTGCCTCCATGTGTCTGTGTTGGTTTTTGGCTAGACTCCTTGTTTGTGGTGCAGGTGTGCTGCAGACCTCTGTGTTGTTGCACAGCAACCCGCCTGTATAATCTGCTGAATATAAAAAGAAGAAACGAAAGGCAAAAAAGCCATCCATCCCCCTTTGCTCCGATCATGAGCCCCAAACAAGGACACCGCCTTCAGGCATTCTGCGTAATCCCTCCATATTGCCCCGGCAACAGCCTCGCTGAGCCACTGAGGCCCGTGGAGAGAAAGCAGGGCCTGTCTCGAGTTTACCGGACGCCCCCCTCCCGCCCCTTCTCTCCAGTTTCAACCTTCGCTCACTGTACATTTCCTATTCTCAAACCACCAACCAAAGCCCGCATCCCCTTCTACATTTGACCTCCAGCAGTCCACAAAGAAGCAAGCACGTACATGCGCATTTAACGTCTGCTGACTTCTGAAAGTATGAGTTCAAAGTTCAAATATACATTTACAGTCACTCTACAGCATGCCAGGATTTTAAGAGAAAGAGAAAGAGGTTGGGTTGGGCACAGAGAGACAGGAAGAGAGATAGGAATTCAGCATACGGCCATAGGGTGCGAATTCATTCCTAGAAAGAGAAGTTGACCTTTTAGAGCTTTTCGTTTCAAAAGCAGTTCGATGCGGTTTTAGTTATGACAGCTGTTTCAGGGTAAGAGGAGGTTTCTCGGTGCTCTGTGCTCTCTATCCCCACATCCAGCAGGGAAGGCTCTCATTTGTCTTTTTCTCGTCGTGTTGTTGCAGCTGGGTTTGACACTGCTTACCTCAGCACTTTTTTTGTTTTAAAAGAGAAAAAGCTTCCTTATGATCCAAGCATTTTCGTATCAAGTGACACTCACCGGGGGCACCAGAAAAAAAAATAAACGTTCGCAACTCATAAATCCTCGAGTTTCGATAGCTTCAGTGAAGCTTTCAGGATTAATTCAAACTTTTAAGACTGAAATCAGGGCGGTGAGTTGGAACTGGGAATTTTATATGCTGCAAGTAAAATGGAAATCACAGAGTTCAGTTTCTAATGCTACACATGCACAAATAAGAGTAATCCTGTGTACACCTACTATCCTACATTATATTGTAGCTGTAGCATTCTGATTGCTGTGTTTGCTAGTAAGCAGCCAATGTTTGCTTAAGTAGCATTTCAAATAGTCTATGTATACTACTGGCATTGCATTATAATGGAATGCTATAGGATTTTCTACCCTTAGGTAGCCGAGAGCAAATTCCGATGATAGAAAAAGTAGCTACTCCATTTATTTGGATGTTATCATTGGAACATATTTTGTGGTCATGCATGAACCACAGAAGTGCGCTCCAAAACTGTACTGTGATGATGATATTGGTTAACTTAAAGCTGCGTATATTGAGAGTAGTGTTGGAGTTGTTGCTGCGCTTAAGTATGGTGCACAGAATAAACAACAATATCCCAACAGGTATTATTTTAAAAGACAATTAGATATGATATGCCATAGACATTATCAGCATGGAAATAAGGAGACTCTTTGGATATTTGCAATGTGCTCAAGGCATCATGTTTATCAAAAAGAAATAAGGCAAGTTACAGTTGTAGCAGCACTGTAGTAAAAACAAATAATACAACCCTAATTGTAATTGGTGCTCAAATTGTGGACAATGTGGCGACGCAAGTGACAATGTGATCAGCATAAACGGCGCATAGAGACTGGTGCTAGAGATATACAGTGAGTAAAAGGAGCAATGTGGCTTCAGATGAATTTCCAGAATTCGGGTTCTAATTTAGATTCAACCACATTGTGAGCTGCGCCTCTTATTGCGCTGGGTAGTCAACGGCGTTTCGATCCTCATTAATTGGGATCTTCATCAGGACAGGGTTGGTGTGGATACGGTGCTGTTGCAATGAGGCATTCCAGGGGTAATCATGGGTAGCAGATATGAATATCGTATCGTCGCGGTGGGACGGCGGCCTGTGAATGCACTCGTTGATGTATGTACACTGGTCCTGGTGGGCGTGATCTGGAATCCGGTGTAAACGAAGATCGGAAGGCAGTGAGTTAATCTTAGGTGGCGGGTTGCCGCGGGGTGATGTCCGAAAGGACAACGCCCGATTTATCCGGACACTTCCACGTCTGACCGCGCAAACCAAGATTCACTCTTCCCCGATTGAACAAGGATTCTTTCGGACCACTGTGGTGAAGAGGAAAAAAAAATGTACCACAGGACAGGAAGGGAAAAATGCAGGCTTCCTAAGGATAAAGGCGAGGCAGGGAGCTGTACAGATTTACCACAGAAGTGTACCAGACAGTGGCAGCCAGAAGAAAGGTGATAGACAGTATACATTAAACTTGAGAGGGGAGAGTTCATTGCGCACGCTACACTGATTTCTGCCACCAGTGTCCCAGAAAAAAAAGAACATGTAGGCTTTCACATCACAGTGGATAAGAGATAATCTGAAGAAATGCACACTGTCTGACCATAACTTACAGACAGTGATTACAGGTGGGCCACATATTATTTGCCATATGGTTGGTGCCTGCTTGTAGTAATTGTAGGAAAAATCGATGGACTGAAATGCAGGGTACAGTAAATGCCAGTGAACAAGAATCATTCAAGGAGTCCAACAGTCTATATTGCTTGCTGAGATGACACACAGAATTCGGCTGAACCATTGAATTTACACTTACACAGAACACAGTTAGAGGGGAATCCCTGCAAGGTGACCAGGAGGCACACTCCCTGCTGGTGTCTCAGAATATCACGTTTTTAATAGTGTGATACCAGAATACCTTTGCTAGACGATTGTGACTGAGGAAATATTGTAAACAGGAATTTCAGAGGGAAGAATATTATTTTTATTATTGTTGTTAAAGATATTGTTGTAAGAAATATCAGTGTTATTAATATAGTTTTTAATAATGTTTGTATTATATTTTTAGTATTTTTTACTTGTTTTATGTGTTTGAATGTAAAAAAATAATTTTGACATTTATGATTTAATAGGTGCTTTCTATATTGTTTACAATAAGTGCATTATATTTATTTTAGAAGTGGGATTTCTGTTCAAAGAGGAGAAAGTGAGGAGAATATAAAAAAGTGTTTAGATTTTTGTTTATTTAATTTATTATTTAAAATTGCATTTTAAATATTTTTTTACATTTTATAGCTGTAAATGTTTAACTTTTAATGTTATATTTTACAGGCATTTTATAGATAGAAATATTTGTATGTATATGGTCAATAAAAAATATGTAATTACAAAATTTATAATTGATAAAGAGTATTCACAAATGTAAAAAATTAAAAAAATTTGAACATAACAGAATTTAGTTTTAATTTAAAAAAGATAGAACTGTTCAAATTCATGAATATGCATTTATTATAGTTAATAATACAAGTTATTTATTTATGCATATTTAAATTTTTTCACAGTATTAGAAAAAGAATTAGGATATAGGTTATATTAAACAATATTTAATAAATTGTTTTTAAAACATGCAATTTAAAAAAAAAATTATTATATGATTTAGGGGCCGATTCTAAGTCTGACGGTCCAGGGACCATTATAGCGACACCTCCGCCGAGTAGGCAGTCCGACTGCCCGATTACGAGCATGGCAGTCGGACCGTCAGAAGACCACGGCCACTGCCAGGATCCTGGATCCCATGGCGGTGGGAAAGGCGAAGAGGATTGGGGACGGTGGCGATGTTGGCACTACTATGCCAATTACTCGTTGGAGTTCCACCAACCTTTTCATGGCTGGGACCCCACCAAGAAAAGGTCTGTGGAAAGCCAGGGAAGGGGCCGCAAACAGGACCCCCGGGTGCTTTTGCTCATTGGGCATTGTGGCTGGGGGCCCTGGTTCTGCCCCCTATGCCTACACTGTTGTGCGTGCACTGTGTGCCATGCACAACATGGTGCCTGACAACAGTGCATGCACGACATGCACGACAGTGTAGGCACTGCAGTGCGGCAGCATTGCCTTCTGGCTCACTCTGTGAGCCGAAGCATTCCACCTCATGACTGCCAACAGCACACTGCTGGCCCAGCAGTTAACTAGTAATGCAGCGACTGGGATAGTGCTGCTTGGTGGCGTTCTCCTCACTGCCGCAACAGCGGTCCGGCAGTCGGACCGTCAGACTCATAATCAGCCCCATAGAGTTTGAAAAATTATTTTTTCAAATGTAAATATGTTTTGCAATTACAATATTATTTGGAATTGAGTTGGAGTATTTTTAATGTATCTTAAATTCATTAAGTTGTAGGTTAATATTACTATGAGTTGGCTCCAGATTTCAGTATATATTATAATGAACTGGTACTACTGTGTATTGTGTAAAATGGCTTGTTTTAAAATGAGAATAATTAAACTGACTTTTAGAATGGGGATAGTATATCTGACCCTTTTAACATCCAATACCTTCCCCAACATGGTTTACATTTGAGTGGAAATAGTAAATCATGCCACTTTGGTATACAACACCTTTCCCAACATGGTTTTGTTTGGAATTGGAATAGTAAATCTGAGTCCTTTAGTGTGTAACACATTTTCCAGGATGGATTAGCTTGGAGTGGGAATAGTGAATTTGAACCCTTTACTGTCCAACACTTTCTCCAACATGGTTTAGCTTGGAGTGGCAATAGTACTACGGACCACTATAGTGTCTAAACACTTCCCCAAGATGATTTAGATTGGACTGGGATTGGCAAATCCACGGACATCATTTAAGGAGTAGTCTAGGGTCGCAGGTGTGACCTCTAGCTTGTTCCCTGCTACTCCTGGGCATGCCTTTGCAACCCCTTACCAAGGGAGCAGAATCTGCCCCCTCTGAGGCCAGGGGTCACAAAGGAAGTGCCTTGAGTAACAGGGAGCAATCTAGATGTCACAGTTGTGACCCCTGACTACCCCAAAATGACATCCATCAGTAAATCTAACACTGTTGGTGCCCAACACCTTCCCCAAGATGGTTTACAGTGGAGAGGTAATAGCAACTTATACCACTTTAATGCCCAACACCTTCTGCAACATGGTTTACATTGTAGTCGAAATAGTAAATATGACTTACTTAGGGGCCGATTCCGATTTGGGAAAAACCGCTCCAAATAGCCGTTCGGAGAGTTTTTCCCGTACGAATCGTACCCTGCAACGTCCCCCGTACGTACGATGAAGTACAATTCGTACCAGGAGCCATACTCCGTACGAGTCGTACAGAGACCGTACGACTCTAATCTCCGTACGATTCTCCCTCGGAACACGCTGTACGCGACATCTGTATGGTTCGCGGCTGGTTTTTACGACCCAGCAAGTGCGATACGTGTCGGGTATGCACCGTACAACCCTTTTTCTACGGGAGCTGAAAACAGCCGTAAAAGCAGAGTTCATGCCGAAACAGGTACGGAATGGCCCCCCTGGGTACGAGCCGTACCCCATGTATGATGGGTGTACGAGCCATACCCCATGTACGATGGGTGTACGAGCCATACCCCATGTACGATGGGGGGTTCGGACCGTACGGTGTGTATGTGTTTGTGTGCTTTTCTGTACGACTCGCCCTTACCTGAGGTGGACCATACGAATCGCGTCCTCATACCCTGGTCCGGCTCGTACTCGTCGGGTCATACGGCATGTGTACGAGTCATACGGCATGTGTATGAGTCGTACGGTTCACGGTTTCAGCCTTGCAATACATACGGATCGCGACGATTCGGACGGGTTCACGGAATACGGATCGTACTTCGCGACTCGGACGGACGGGTATGATTCGTACGGAGAGGGCTCCGGATACAAATTGTGTGGACGGTTTTTTCCCTGAATCAGAATCGACCCCAATGTGTCCAACGCCGTCCCTAAAATGGTTTAGATTGGAGTGGGAAAGCTAAATCTGACCCCCTTAGTGTCCAAAACCTTCCCAAATGTGGTTTAGTTTGGAGCCGAAGTAGTAAATCTGAACCCTTTAGTGTCTAACATCTTATCCAAGATGGATTAGACTGGAGCGAAACTAGCAAATATCTCCCCATTACTGTCCAACACATTCCCCAACATGGTTCAGATTGCAGTGGCAATAGTAAATCCGACCCCTTTAGTGTCTAGCACCTTCCCCAAGATGATTTAATTTGGAGTGGGAACAACATATTTTACCCTTTAGTGTCAGACACCTTCCAAAACATGGCTTAGATTGTAGAGAAATAGTAAATCTGTCCCCTTCCGTGTCCAGCTCCTTCCCCAACATGGATTCAGTGGAGTGGGAATAGTAAATATGATATGTTTAGTGCCCAACACCTTCCCCAAGATGGTTTAGATTGGAATGACAATAGCAAATCTTACCACTTTAGTGTCCAACACCTTCCCCAAGAGAGTTGATTAGTAAATGTATTTAGTGTGTTGGCGTGCTTAGTTGTATTAGAGTTAGTTTTCATTTGGTTCACTGAGATATTTGAGTTATTAAGTATTTGTATTAGAGAACTGAAGTGTTGTTGTGCTTGTTGTAGGTAGTGGTGTATTTTGTATTTTGCAGGTGACATAATGATAATTATTTATGATATATCATATAAACACATTTTATATTAATTGCATGCCCTTATCATAATTTATATTGGATACATGCATTTGTTTCAGCAGAAAATGAATAACATTATAACATGTTTTCACTTGTGTATAAATGTATATAAATGTTCAATAATAATGTTTTCTGGTCTAATTTTTATTTATAAAAGTTTTGTGATATGCATTTTTTAACACGTTACATATTTTGTTCTTCACATATGCATTTCTTGCACAAGTACATTGTGTGTAAACTTTTTTAATTGCATTTACATTTATTTTTATAAATGTTAGTTACTGCTATTGTTTTTATAATGCGCGACTCTATAGTACTTTTTAACATATATGTTACATATACATTGGTATTGCTTTGTTACTTTTTGTATATATCTAAACATTTTAGTCAATATTTTTAAACATAAATATGTATATATATATGTATATATATATATATTTAAATATATATATATATATGTGTATATATTAGTTAGGACCTAGTTTCCATAGGAAATCCGCAACATTTTATTGGGAATAACTCTGGCGCCGGTGGAGGAATTTGCGTGTAATTTTCCAAAATTTTGGCCAGCTCCGCTCCGCTCCGTTCCTGAAAGTTTCGGGGGGATTCGTGAAGTGGGGGCTGAGAAAAAAGGGGGCTCCCAAAACGTGTTTTCCCCATGTTATTTTCCATAGGACCTTTAGACACGGCTACAGCCCGAACGGCTGAATGGATTTATAAGAAATTTGGCAAAAAGGTAGAGTCTGGCTCGCAGATTACGCTTTTGTTTAAATGGTGTAAATCCCTCCAGTAGTTGCTGAGAAAATTAAAGCTAAAATCAATTATATATCTATAAGCGCGCAACCGTGCGCGCACGGTTGCGCGCACCTTCCCGTGCGCGAGCGGAATTCTGATTTGTTGTTTGACGTCTGTCAACATTCGATTTGGAGGAAATCAGGAAGTATTGACCGCCATTTTGTCAGTGCGAGTCCACATATTGTAGATAACAAAGGGGCACAACATGGAAAGGGGGCAGGGTGGAGACTCCCTGACCCCCTAGGTATTTTCAGGGAGTCAATTAGGGACCCCCAAGGCCAAAAACCCCCTTTTTTTCCTTAAAAGTTGTGGGGTGCGCGCACCCGATCGCGCACCCCGTCTCAAAATGACGTTTCACTTGATTTAAATAAAAGTTTCAAAACGTGAGAAGGAGGCTTGGTAGACAGTCCATGACCCCCTAGGTATTGTCAGGGGGTCCATTAAGGACCTCCAAGGCCCAAACAAATCTTTTTTTTTTCTAAAAGGTTGCGAGGTGCGCGCACCCGGTCGCGCACCTCGATTTACAAGACTGTTAAAAACTATAGCGGAGATCGTGGAAAGGGGGCAGGGTGGAGACTCCCTGACCCCCTAGGTTTTCTCAGGGGGTCCATTAAGGACCCCCAAAGCCCCAAAAAATCTTTTTTTCTTTTCTAAAAAGTTGCGAGGTGTGCGCACCCGGTTGCACACCTCGATTTACAAGACTGTTAAAAACTATAGCGGAGATCGTGGAAAGGGGGCAGGGTGGCGACTCCCTGACTCCCTAGATTTTCTCAGGGGGTCCATTAAGGACCCCCAAAGCCAAAAAGAAACATTTTTATTGTTTTCTTCTCGCAAAAAAGTTACGAGGTGCGCACACGGTGCGCGCATGGCGACAAAAAAGATTTAAAAAATGGAGTTAAATTACAAGCTTGAGTGTTTAGATGTTAGATGGCTCTAAAAAGAGCAGTTGTGTTTATTGGGTGTTTTTGGTACTTACAAGTAAGTACCAATGCAGAGTCTTATGTTACAGAGGAAGACTCTACTCCCCTCATCGGTGAAATGTACACCATCTCTCCTATAGATGCCTTGCATGTTGTAACGCAAGTTGTTGTGGTATATACTACCCATTCCATAGTCTCTCATGTACGCAGAAACAGATTTATTTACATGTTTCCTTGCTTTCTCAATCTGTGCACAAAATTGGTTGGACCAGTTCCATTTTTGCCTTTGGCATATATTAGAATATACCAAGGCAGTTTTTGGAAAATGTGTCATCAATTGCCCAAAGAAGTCCTTTAAAAGCATTTCCAGACCTACACCAGTAAATGTGCCTAAATCATTTCCACCACAGTGCACAATTATAAGGTCAGGGTGTGGAAGATGCATAAAGGATTTTACAAATGGTATCAATTGGTGACATCTCAATCCTCTCTGTCCAATCCATACAATGTCCACATTTGGTAAAACAAGGTTGTAATTACCTCTGTTAGCTGTGTATTTTTGACTCCAGTGGACAAAGCTATGACCCACAAACCAGACTTTTGGCATCTTCAAGGTAGATGTGCTTGTATTCAGATGAGTTGTGGAAATGAAATGGCAGTTTGAAAGTGGGAGTTGTGAAAAAAACTGGTTGAGATTCAGTGCACTTGAAACACAAGAAATGATTGGTGCTTTCTTAAAATTCAGCACTGAAAATTAGGGTGCATGCTTTTTTTTGTTGAAAGAAGTCATTTCAATGGTTGAGAAAAAGTCATTTAAATAAACATGGCACATGATTAGCTAGTACAGTGAGAGGACAAACACCCTTGATAGAATATTTTGCAACATTGTATGATGAACTTCTGCAGGTGTGCTGGGTTAGGAGGGAGTTACCATGGTTACAGGGGAATGAGCACTGGGGGGATGGGTGAATGTTATGTGACTTTCAAAGTGTTCAAATGTACAACCAATTAAAATGTGCAGTTTGGTTTTGAATTTGTGTGGGAAGAATTTTTATTGGCTATGTAGAAGAATATGGGTCTGAAATGAAAAATAATCTGTGCCATTATTATCAGGCTCTAGTGTCAGAAGCATAATTCAGAGATTCTGCTTCAGCAAATCTGTTGACTGTGATTGACACTGTCTCCATCTTCCAATGCATTTTTAAAGTTGAGTAATTATTATTTTAATAAAG
This sequence comes from Lissotriton helveticus, assembly GCF_964261635.1. NCBI lineage: Eukaryota > Metazoa > Chordata > Amphibia > Caudata > Salamandridae > Lissotriton > Lissotriton helveticus. Next base: position 1,092,982,221 of record NC_136059.1, read on the forward strand.
ATAGAGTGCTGTATGCACTATGGGGAAGATTAGAAGCTTATTGTGCTTCTTTATTCTTGATTTTTGTGTCATGTTATTTTGTAATGCTGTTTAAAAATAGAATGGTGCATATTGGAAATGTATTTTCAAAATTAGTTAGGTTTCTGCTTTGTTTCTGTAGCGGTAATTTAAATGAGCTGTGCTCTGTGTCAAAAACGATTTACTATGGAAAATGTTTTCTGGTAAGAAGTGTGGTGTTTAAATGTTGGTCAAGGATTACTCTGAGTGTCTGTTTAAAGTCAGAAATTATATTTATATCATTTTCAATAATGTCACATGTGCCTTGTAACAGTTTGCCTTGTTTAGCTTAAAGGGTATTCTGTGCCTGTGTCTCATCTTACTCTGTGCATGTGGTATCTGAAATATGATTTATTTAATGAAGATACACAGCTGTATGCAGTATGGGGAAGATTAAGAAGCATATTGTGTTTTTGTATGGTGTATATTGGAAATGAATTTTGGAAATGAGTTAGGTTTCTGCTTTGCTTTGTAGTGGTCATTTAAATGGGTTGTGCTCTGTGTTAAAAACGATTTAGTATGGAAAATGTTTTCTGGTAAAAAGTCTGGTATATATATATATATGCTTATAAATAGGTGGCCTGTTTTTGCCCAGTAGAGATAGTGAAATATTATGAGCAGAGACACACATACTGCTTGCAGAGACAGAGATGGTAAATTGCGTGCAACATGCTGCTCATCTGTTTAAGATGACACTGTGAGTCTAGCTTCATTTTAAATGGATCTGGGTGAATAATATGCTTACTTGATGTCTTTAAAAATATGGAAGTACATGTTTTTTAAAGACATGGTAGATTACATGTGACATTCTGGTCATCTGCCTAACATCACACTGATGGGTGAATCAAGCTTCAGTCACAGTGTTATTTTAGGCACATGAGCAGGATGTTACATGTAATGAGAAATTAATGTTATGTGTTGCTTATATATAGATGGCCTGTTTTTGGCCAGTAGAGACAGTGAAATATTATGAGCAGAGACACACATACTGCTTGCTGAGACAGAGATGGTAAATTGCATGCAACATGCTGCTCATGTGTTTAAGATGACACTGTGAGTCAAGCTTAATTTGATATGGATCTGGGTAAATAATATGCTTACTTGATGTCTTTAAAAATATGGAAGTACATGTTTTTTAAAGACATGGTAGATTACATGTGACATTCTTGTCATCTGCCTAACATCACACTGATGGGTGAATCAAGCTTCAGTCACAGTGTTGTTTTAGGCACATGAGCAGGATGTTACATGTAATGAGAAATTAATGTTATGTGTTGCTTGTATATAGGTGGACTGTTTTTGGCCAGTAGAGACAGTGAAATATTATGAGCAGAGACACACATACTGCTTGCAGAGACAGAGATGGTAAATTGCATGCAACATGCTGCTCATGTGTTTAAGATGACACTGTGAGTCAAGCTTCATTTTAAATGGATCTGGGTGAATAATATGCTTACTTGATGCCTTTAAAAATATGGTAGTACATGTTTTTTAAAGACATGGTAGATTACATGTGACATTCTTGTCATCTGCCTAACATCACACTGATGGGTGAATCAAGCTTCAGTCACAGTGTTATTTTAGGTACATGAGCAGGATGTTACATGTAATGAGAAATTAATGTTATGTGTTGCTTATATATAGATGGCCTGTTTTTGGCCAGTAGAGACAGTGAAATATTATGAGCAGAGACACACATACTGCTTGCAGAGACAGAGATGGTAAATTACATGCAACATGCTGCTCATGTGTTTAAGATGACACTGTAAGTCAAGCTTCATTTTAAATGGATCTGGCTGAATAATATGCTTACTTGATGTCTTAAAAAATATGGAAGTACATGTTTTTTAAAGACATGGTAGATTACATGTGACATTATGGTCATCTGCCTAACATCACACTGATGGGTGAATCAAGCTTCAGTCACAGTGTTATTTTAGGCACATGAGCAGGATGTTACATGTAATGAGAAATTAATGTTATGTGTTGCTTGTATATAGGTGGCCTGTTTTTGGCCAGTAGAGACAGTGAAATATTATGAGCAGAGACACACATACTGCTTGCAGAGACAGAGATGGTAAATTTCATGCAAAATGCTGCTCATGTGTTTAAGATGACACTGTGACTCAAGCTTCATTTTAAATGGATCTGGCTGAATAATATGCTTACTTGATGTCTTAAAAAATATGGAAGTACATGTTTTCTAAAGACATGGTAGATTACATGTGACATTCTGGTCATCTGCCTAACATCACACTGATGGGTGAATCAAGCTTCAGTCACAGTGTTATTTTAGACACATGAGCAGGATGTTACATGTAATGAGAAATTAATGTTACGTGTTGCTTATATATTGGTGGCCTGTTTTTGGCCAGTAGAGACAGTGAAATATTATGAGCAGAGACACACATACTGCTTGCTGATGCAGAGATGGTAAATTACATGTAACATGCTGCTCATGTGTTTAAAATGACACTGTGAGTCAAGCTTCATTTGAAATGGATCTGGGTGAATAATATGGTTACTTGATGTCTTTAAAAATATGGAAGTACATGTTTTTTAAAGACATGGTAGATTACATTTGACATTCTGGTCATCTGCCTAACATCACACTGATGGGTGAATCAAGCTTCAGTCACAGTGTGATCTTAGGCACATGAGCAGGATGTTACATGTAATGAGAAATTAATGTTATGTATTGCTTACATATAGGTGGCCTGTTTTTGGCCAGCAGAGACAGTGACATATTATGAGCAGACACACATACTGCTTGCAGAGACAGAGATGGTAAATTATATGTAACATCCTGGTCATGTGTCTAAGATCATACTGTGAGTCAAGCGTGATTTTAAATGAATTTGAGTGTATAATTTGCTTACTTGATGTGTTTAAAAATCATTTCTTGAAGTCAATTAAGATTTATGATATGTACTGCTAGAGAATTTTAGGTAGCATGTCTGTTAGGCCTCTTATTTGCCAAAAAGGCTCTATGCTGTGTAATAAAGATGTGTGTAACATGGTAATAACATTTGTGTTTTTTTGGTTTTTTTAGTGTTTGCTGCTCAAATCCAAGAATCTAGAGTGTAATTGAGAGTGCTCTGAACCTTCAAAATCATTTTTAAAGTTGAGTTGCTAATTTGTAAAGGGGATCTATTTTTGTGTAGTTTAAAATAATAAGAAAAAATTCTCTCAATATTTCCACCATGTTTTCTGTGTTGTACCATTTTATCTTGTATGTGTACCTTATCTGTATCTGCTTGCACTATTTATGTATGTTCTCATACTATTTTACTGTCTCTCGGCACTATCTTTTTATGGCACTGCTCCATGTGTTGTATTCGTTGCAGTCCTGCTTTATCTTTCCTCTGCTTGTAACAGTTTACTGTTTGCATGCATTATTTCTTCTAAATCTGCATTATCTCTCTAACTCTGGCTGTACCATCTGTCTGCATCTGTTCTTGTGTATTTGCAGAGGCCTATTATGATATGGCTGTTGGTGTGTGTTATGCAGTCCTACCATGATAAATATTTTCCCTCTCTGTCTGTATTTTTGCACTTTCTGGTTGTACTCTTTTCTCTCTGTCTTCTCTATCTGTGCCTCTGTGTGCTTCTTGTAGCTTCTGGATGTAACATGTCAGTGTCTGTTTCTAGTATTTTTTCTCTATTATACTATTTTATCATCTGTGTCTGTTTTCATACCATTTCACCATCTCTACTGGCAAAACAGACCATATACATGCACAACATAGAGCCTTTTTAGCAAATAAGAGGCCTAACAGATATGCTGCTTAAGATTCTCTAACAGTACATATCATGAAGCCTAATTGTCTTCTAAACATGATTTTAAAACACATCAACTAAGCAAATTATTCACCCTGATTAATTTAACATCAAATTTGACTCACAGTGTGATCTTAGACACATGACCAGCATGTTATATGCAATCTACTATGTATGTCTCTGCCTGCACTATGTGTCTCTCTGCTCATGCCATCTCACTGTGTCTTTACACCTTCTTTTTTGTAACTGCTGCATCAGTTCTTTTACTTGCAGCAGTGCACCATCTATTCTCTGACTTAAACAGTTTACTGTCTGCCTGCGTTATTTTATATTTCGTCAGCACCATTTCTCTGTATGTGTGCCTATACCATCTCTCTAGACCCTTTTATATGCATTTGCAGAGGTCTATTATGATATGATTACTCATGCTTAGCATGAAATTTTGTACATGCTGTGCAATTTAGATTCTGAGTGTGCTGTTCAAAGGCAAAAGCAACTGTCTCCGTGGCAAGTAGTAATCTTTTTAGTGAATTTACATGTCTGCACTGTGAGTTCCACCTTCAGTCTGTACACAGTTTAAACACCAGTTTATTGTGCTAAACTTAGAAAATCCATTCCTAGAAATAAATTATAAAGTCTTTCAACAGTTCTATAGTCCAGAAAACCCTTAAACAAAAGTCACAGTAAGACCTCCTTTGATTTCAGTAAATGCAAGGGATAGTGTTATGTGACTAGGATCACAGTGTGAGTCTGTTTTAAAAAAAGAGTAGGTGGCAGATTAATTTGTGTAGTTAATGTATTTAAAAGTATGGAAATGTATGTACTTATAAAATTGGTAAAGGTAGTTTTTAATTATCTATTTGTGAAAAAGACATAATTAAGTCTTTATATTTTTTTGGAAGGACCAGCAGCATAATATTATTGATACAATGGAAGAGCATCAAGAAAACGTTGCTTTGAATTTTGACATCTCAAGTGATTTATTAGAGGAACTGAAATATGAACTTTTTCCAGAGGAAAATGATACTGGAAATGAAGATTTTATGGATGAGAGTTTGGACAGTGCTTTTGTTGGAGTGGTGGAAGCTTTTGAATTGGAAAATGAAAATTTTGTTTATGATCAAAATGAATTACCAGATGAAGTCATGTTGCAAGTTTTATTGGACTATGAAATGTTTGACGAATACATTTTTAATTTATAATAAAACATTTTTCGATTCAGTCTTCTTGTAGTATTGATCGTTCATGTTTTTAATTAATATGAGAATAAATGTTTTAATGGAGTTTGTTAGAGATTAGGCTCAAAAACATTAATTCCACTATGACCCCCTACATCGCCTGAAAACTACTGTACTATTTTTAACCCTGAAATATTATTCTCAGCAAATACGTCTATAATTTTGGCATATCAATGCTCTGCCATCAAGTCAGAAACAGCACTCACTACATGATTTCCTACTCTGTTCAGAGACTGTTGCTATGCCTTAATTTTACTTATAAACTGAACCAGTGTTTACATTATTTACTGGTTATAATTTCTATGTTATATGTTAGTAGAGGTCTATATTATTTTTTTTCTTTATTCATAACAGATTATAATTTTGAACAGAAAGAAAAATCAACATGCCGAACAAAAATGAAAAAAGGAAAAAACAAAAACAAACATACTATTCCAAGAGAAAACAATTAGAAGAATTACGTAATCAACAAAAGACGGACAAAAAGAAGAGTGCTCCTGGTAAGACAATGAAGGATTTTCTAAAAAAATTATGTCAAAATAAAAAAAATTGGATAATGTGGGAAAGGAAAAACATTTGCAGTATCTACAAGGACAAATCAGAGAAAAAAGAAAAATGTTTCCCAACTCTGCGGTGAACAAATTAATAGACGTGCTAATCAGTTTGCGGAAATAAGGAAACGTATGTTTTATAATAGAGTACTTTCGAATTTATTAAAAAATGAAAACATTTCTAAAAGGAAATCTGCTTTTTATAAGAAAAAAAAGTATTTTGCGAATGTTGTTGAATGCGCATTTCAGACAAAAAAAAGTTATTTGTTTTAGTAATTAATAGAATAAATACACTGAATAAGGGAATCAAAGTTTTAAAAGCTAAGTGTAAATGGAAAAGAGTAATTAATCGGACTAATTTTTGTGATGTTTTTTCTGGAAAATGGATGCATAGTTCAAGTTGTGAGCCATTTTTTAATGAAGAGAGTTACTTTCAAACTAATGATTTGTTGCATGCAGTTGACACCAGTGGTCGAGCATATGAGGTGAAGGACGGTTGTCCTATTGAAAAAGAGAAAATTGTAACTATAAATACCGAAGAGGTGATAGCTGATGAAGTTTTAGGGAGACGTCATAAGGCTCCTGTGTACAATTGGAATTGTAGTAGTATTTGCAGTGTACGACAGGATTCAATTGAAAAGTCTTAAACAAAAAGTTAAAATGTTGCAAGAATTAGACCCTTGCAGAGTGAGAGAAAAAACAGGTCTGTAAGAGCATTCTCTGACTTGTCTTTCTAAAAAAGTATGCCAGAGTGTTTTTCACCATTTCAGGATGTTAGCAGTGCATCATACCGAAGTAAGGAAATTAGTGAGAAGGTTGTATTATGCAAAAAGTCCAGCACTTAAGCTCAAACAGTTAAATAGTGCTCTTTTGCATGGATCTGAATTAGATGTAAAGAAGATATGTGAAGAAATTGAGGTTAGTTTCTTTGGTCCAGAAGAAGACAGTGCAGAAACTGATACAGTAATAGATAGAAATGTGGTAGAAAATGTCCGGAATTTTAATACTGAAAATTTTGAACAGGAAATAACAAAATTTAAGGTTATTACAGGTGAAAAACCAAATTTTCCTTGTGTGTGTTGTCGACACACTCATTACAAAAATCAAACCAGGTTAGTTGATTTATATTTAAAAAGTGAAGAGGAAAATAATAGTGAGTGGAAAAATTTTGCAACCTATTTGTTGGTAGAAATTTTTTTGATTTGGGTTGTGATCAACGTATTTGTAAATATTGTTAGAATAAATTAAGTCATAATAGAATGCCTGCTAGAGCTGTACATAATAATCTTGAGTTGGTGAGTATTCCATCTGAACTGAAGGATTTAAATACCTATGAGACTATTCTGATTCAGTGTGTGCATCCATTTCAGGCTACTGTTCGTGTGGAGCCTAAGACAGGGAAATGAAACCCTTCAGATTACAAAGAGGATTAAAAGGAAGAGTTGTATATTTGCCTCTGGATTTAAAGAAAAACATTGAGACAATTGGTGTTGAAAATGTACAAGAGGAACCTTTAGTTATTCTAGTTAATGGTGTGCCTACAAAGTGTAAGAAAATCTGGCAAGATTTAGTGGATGCTAGAAAAGTCAAAAAGGCAATGTTGTATTTGGTCAAAAACAATAAATACTATAAAAATGTATACATAGGAGAAGAAGAAATAAATGAAGAAGAGGAAAATGACTTGTCTGCTGGACAAATTGAAAAAGTAGATGTGTCCAGAAGTGAAGAAATTTATGAACATTACAGTGTTCATCCACTGCATTCCAAAGAAGCAATGGGAAATGCTATTGAATTATTTCAGATGAAAAAAGCAGAAGGAACTCCCATTAGTGTATGGGAAGAGAGCTTGGAAGCTCGTTGTTTTCCTCAGTTATTTCCAACAGGTCAAGGTGCACGATATGATGACCGACCAATGCAGATTCCTGCATCTGAATACCGGACAACAAGATTATATGCAGAAGATCCTAGATTTTGTCAATGTATTCCATATTTGTTTCATCTTCTGTTTGAGAGTGACTTATCTGGACTTTCTTATGCAGTAAACCATATACTAAAAAGTGGAGTACATCTTTAAAATATTTCAGCAAGGGAGTTTATGGATAAAGTCCAACAGAAAGACACTGTTTTGGATTCTCACCTAATTAATCTAATGGCATGTCAGTGTGGTACTAATGAGTATTGGTACCGTCGTCATGGAGATTTGAAATGTATGCTAAGAAACTTAGGAGCACCTACATGGTTTCTAACTCTAAGCTGTGCTGAGTATTCTTGGGAAGATTTACTTGAATTTCTTCGAGAGGCAAATGCAAACATCGAAAATATAGAGTACAAGACACCTGGAGAACTGTGCTCTTTGGATCCAGTTATTGTTTGCAGATATTTTAATCATAGATTTGAAGCTATGATGTCTTTTATTACAAACCAAAAAAATCCTCCTCTTGGCGAAGTTCTGGATTTCTTTTGGAGAAAAGAGTATCAAGCGAGAGGTGCTCCTCATATTCATATGCTATTATGGATCAAAGATGCTCCCAAATTTGGAAAAGACTCAGATGACACTATACTGTCTTTCATTGAAGAATATGCAACATGTGATATACCCAAAAGTACAATTGATAAGGACTTAAGAGGGAAAGTGTTACGATTTCAAAGCCATCGTTATGGCAAATATTGTCGACGAAAATTCAAATCAAAGGATACATTCTATACCAAATGTCGTTTCGGATTTCCACGAGCAGTAATTCCAAAAGGAAGAGTGAACAATTTTACGTCGTCTTTGCGACATACTGTCACAAGAAAATCATCCAAAAATACGTATAATTTAAGAAGAAACAAAGAGTCAAAATATATAAATGACTATAACCCAGTCATTTTGTCCATCTGGAATGCTAACATGGATATTCAATATGTTTCAGACAAATCTATTGCTGTGGCTCGATATGTAACGTCTTACATCACCAAATCTGAAAAGACGGAACTAAAGGATATGTGGGAAGACATTTCTCATGAAAAGAGCCTAAGTAAGAAATTGTATACCTACAGTTTGAAGATGTTATCTCATCGAGAAATTGGAGCATATGAATGTTGTGATCGATTATCATCAGCAAGTCTTTACGCAAAATCTCGAACAATCATTTGGGTGAGTTTAGGACTTGCAAGAACACGAAACCAAGTTTTGAAACCTGTTCAATAATTTGAATATTTAGCAGAGAAAGAACCAAACAGTACAGACATTCTGAAGACAAACATGTTGGATACATGCTATCCAAATAGAAGTAATCTGCTTGAAAACATTTGTCTGTATGAAATACTACAAAACTACACTTTTAAAAGGAATATTACAGAGGATATTGATAAAGGTGTATATGCTGTGATTGGATGTGAAGGATGTCTGTTGAAACAAAGAAAAGGATATTTGATTAATCACCGAAAGCTGAGTGGTGAAACGCCTGACAAAAGAGAATTTTACTATTTAGCTCTTTTACAACTCTTTAAACCATGGCGTAAAGAAGAGGAACTACTTGGTGACTTTGACAGTTATGAAGATTCATTCAACGCATCTCAAAATAGTATAGAATGTCCTGTTTTTAGAGATTATCTGCAAATTTTGAAGGATGAAATAGAGCAAGAAGCAACAATAGCAGCAGAGATTGCTAGAGACAGTTCTCAAGATAGTCAAAGTTCTGCTTCGTTGAGTCAAGATCCACTTGGACAACCAATTATCCAAAAGGAAGCAGCCACTGCCATGGATGAGGTGGAAAGAGCAATGGAACAGGTTCAAGAGGATGTAATAAACTTAGAAGAATTGGAAAAGCAACTTAATCTTGAGCAAAAACAAATATATGATGAAGTGACAGAACAGATTGAGCATGGTTTTCGTCATGAGAAAAAAGAATGCTCATGTATGTCATTTCAACCTGTCCAACTATATGTGAGTGGAGAAGCTGGAACTGGAAAAAAAATTCTAATTAAAGGAATTGCTACATATCTACAGCAAAGAACTGAGTCATCACTCTCTTGTGTTGTTACTGCTCCAACTGGGTTGGCAGCACACAACATTAAAGGGATTACTTTACATCGTTTATTGATGCTACCAGTTGAACATGAAAATAAATTACAATACCACAAGCTATCTGGAGAAGCTTGTTGTGAAGTTTCTAGAGTCCTTAAAAAATGAAACTTTTCATTATTGATGAGGTAAGCATGGTATCAAATTTAATGCTTGCCTTTGTGCATTTAAGAATGCAACAGATTCTTAAAACAGAGTATGATGTGTTATTTGGAGGCAAACACGTCATAGTTTTTGGAGATCTACTGCAGATAACTCCTGTAAAAGGACAACCTGTATTTAAAAGTGTGACACATGAAGACACCAGAAAGTGCCTGGGAAGTATTGGAAATGTTAATATATGGTCACATTTCAAAAATACTGAACTTATTCAAAATATGCGACAGGCAAAGAATACTAAATATGGAAATATTCTCCAAGATATAAGAATTGGAAAACTAAGTGAACATGCCAAAGAAACTTTACAAACACGATTACTTTCCAATTTGTTTCCAAATGAAAATAATGTGGCAGAGAAAATATATAGTAAAGAGGCAGAAGATAAATCAGTTATATGCCTGATGCCAACTCTAAACGAATGTTCTATGTTCAATGAAAAAATGTTGAAGTTAGAAAATCAAGAAATTAAGAAACTGGAAGCTAAAGATAGAATAGAGCATGAAGGAAGTACTCTTATTTTGTCAGAAAGGTTGAAGTTACAATTGTATTCTTTAGAGAAATCAATATCTAAAACTGCTGGTTTAGAAAAGAATCTGTATGTATATTTAAAATGTCATATTATTTTATGAAGAAATTTACATGTGGAAAGAGGTTTGATGAATGGAGCAATGGGTAATGTTGTTGGTTTTGTGAATTACTTAAATAGAGATGAGATTGAATTTAAAAAATTCAAATTTGATGGAATTGAAGAGGTACAACAAGTCAGCCGTTATTCAAATCGATTTTTGCTTGTAAAAGATTTGTATGTCCGACGAAAACCGTTTCCTGTTTGTTTGGCATATGCGTTGACTATTCATAAATCTCAAGGTTTAAGTGTAGATAGTGCTTTGATAAATATTGGAAGTACTGTGTTCAAAGAGGGTATGGCCTATGTTGCTTTATCCTGTGTTAGAACTTTATCTGGATTGTATCTGATTGATTTTGATGAGACAAAGATTAGTGCAGATCTAAATTGTGTGAAAGAGTATAACAGGTTAAGAAGAGAATATGCTCCAAGTTTACCTCAATATCCTTTAATTGAAAAGTGTGTGGTAGGTCGAAAAAGGAGATATGAGGAAAAATGTACTGAAGTAGTAGAGAAACGGGAAAAAATAAATGAACCTGTGATTTGTAGCAAAAAGCAAAAAGTTACTACTGAAGAGATTGTTGGATTTAAATTTGAAAACAGTTCTGGTGTCAACTGCTATGCAAATGTAGTGGTTAATGTTGTTTTTTTTCTTAAAAGTTTACAGCAACAGACTGTTGAAAATCGGGACCAAACATTTTGTTGTTCACTAAATTCTGTGTTTCAGAAATGTAACAGTGATAATAGTCAAATAGGAAATGTTACTGAACTTCGAAATGTTTTAGACATATGTACTGGACTAAATCAATTTTCTCAGAATATTCAGCAATATTGTCAAGAATTTATTATGTATATGCTTACAGTTTTACAAGATGAAGGTGTAGATATTGATAGTCTTTTTGGCCTTTCTTATAAATGGCAACATAACTGCGACAATTGTTAATTTTCAAGTTTTACTGATATACACACTGAAAGATTTATATATTTAATATTACCAGACTGTAAAGCAGTGTCTTTCAATAATCTAGTTAGAGATGCACATCAAAACATGGTCTGTTCTCAATGTAACTCAGAAATGTTATCAACATTATTTATCAAAAGATATGGACAGTATGTAATTTTAATGTTCCAACGGTGCAGACCTGATGGAACAAAATTGACAACTTCAATTAAAAATTTTGTGGCTTCTCACCTATCAATTTCTGGAAGAACTTTTGTAACTGTAGCAATTATCTTCCATGATGGTCCTTCAACAACATAAGGACATTACGCAGCTTATTTGAAATCTCCAACAGGCTGGACTCACTGTAATGATAGTCAATTGACTTTTAAAAACCGTTTGCCTTTTGACTTACCAAATTCTTATCTGGTGTTTTTGCAACCCAAATTTAAGTAAAATTACTTGGCGTAGGAAGATTACTACTGTTAAGAAAAGATACTGTTGTTCAGAAATATCGTGCGAGTAAGGGTGATGTATTTAAAAACTGAAACTTGTATTTGGCATAGTGAGAGTATCAGGTACAGGTTTAAGTAATGTTTCATGGTACAGGACATGTTGGAACGTTTTATTCTAAAGGTCGGGAAAAGAATGGTTAAGAGTACAATTAAGTAATTTGCAAAATAAGGACTTTACTCATACTATTTGGCCATGAGGAATAGTATCTGAGAACAAAATGACTACTTCAGATAAATGTTGGTAAAACATGCTTGTACGGAAGTTTATTGAGAGGTATTAAAAAATAAGTCATATTATTTTATTACTTTGTGATTGTTGAAGATGTAGCAAACTTACACAAGAAATTGCGATTTAGAGAAAAACATTTAAGACATGTTTTTTTCTCATATTTACATTATGTAATCAAATGTTGTCTGGGTTTTTTAAACACAATCATTTTGATTGTGGTTTCTTTTCCCGCTGTTATATGATGAGTAGTATTGAGCTCACTGTTTATAGTGAAAATCAATATATTCCGAGAACAGCAAAAATAAATCATATAACATATTGTACTAGTTATTTTGTATTTTGTATTCACAAATATTTATTATAACTGTTTTGTTTATTCTCTTCCACAGATATTACATTTATAAGGTAAGTACGACTAATAAAAAATACTTTTTCATTAGTTTTTTATTTCTGTTTCTCCCTATACTTCCCTCACTCCCTCTCTGTTACCCTAACTCCCTTCATCTCCTCACTTTGTCAGTCCCCTTCTCTCACGGTGACTCCCTTTAACTCATCTACATTTCGTCATTTACCTTTCTTTACTTCTTCCCTGAGTCCCCTTCTGTCACTGTTTCATTCACTCCTTCTGTCTCTTTCCTCTCACTCCCCTTGTCTCATGCTCACTCTCCTTTATCCACCCTCTATCACCCCTGTTTCCTCAATCCCAATGCCCTTCTCTTACCCAACCTCACCCCTGTTCCCTTACTCTGCTTCCTTCACTTCTCCTCATTCTCCATACTTCAATCCATACTTCAGTTCCCTTAGCCTACTCTATTTCCGTTTGTCCATCCCTTACACTCCTTCCCAGTCTCTACCCCATTCACCTTCTCTCACTCACTCTTCTTAACTCTATTTCTCTTAGTGCCTTAACACTCTTCTTAACTCACTCCTCTACCCTTAGTCCTTTTGTTTTACACATTGTTTTTCTCATCTTCCATTTTCTCATCACACTCTCCTTTCCTCCCTCACCATACTTTCCTTTCCACAGTCATTCCTTCAGTCCCTTCCTCTCTTTCACTAAGTCATCTTAGTCATTGATTTATACACTACACATTCTGTCTCTCTCTCACTCTCCCTTTCTCTTCCTTTGGTTCACTTATTGTTTCCTGCGCTCCTACTTTTTTTATTTTATGAAATGTATATTATAACTCTATTTTTTCTTTTCTTCCACAGATAGTATATTTTTAAAAGAAATGTACTATTAGTTTGTTACTATTTCTAAGGTAAGTATGAGAAACAGAAATACTTTTTAATCACTCTCTTAATTCTCTTTCTGTCTTGGTCATTGTTAAATCGATCTCTTATTCGCCTTCCTTAACTCTTTTTACTTTCCTTTAGTTTCCTTTACTTATTCCCATTATTTCCCTTCTTTCTTCTTTACAGTCTTTCTTTCATTATTAATACTGTTTTTTCAGCCTCACTCACCTTGTCTAACTACCTTTTTCTCTCTCTGTCCTTTACTTGTCTTTCCTATCTTCTACTATCACTACGTTTGTCTTGCTTTTTTTCCATTACTCTTTTCCCCTCACTCTTATATCCCTTTCTTCACTATCACTGCCCTTTACTGAATCTCACTCGTCTAATCCCACTACATGTTCTCTTCTCTGTGCATCACTCCTATTCCTTTTCTTCTTCTCCAATTTCTTCAGTACCCCTCATTTTCTTTTCCTCACTTCATCTGTCAATCTTGCTCCCTAATTTCTTTTTCTCATTCCCTTGTGCTACCACCTTTTCATTTACTTTCTCACTCATATTTTGAATATTGTTTTCTCCTTTTATTGTGTGTAACTCAGTCTAACTTCTCTTCCTGTCTGTATCTCACCCCTTTTCTCTTTTCCTCTCTCTTTCCATTACTCTCCCTCACACTCTTTCACTCATTTAATTCCTCAGGGGCAAATTTAGAAGCCCATTGCGCCTCTTTTATATCGCCTGTGCGTCACTTTTCTTACGCAGTGGCAGTGCAAAAGAAGTGCCATAGTGCAGGGAGATGCATCATGTTGTAAAACCCTGCACCACATGAAACCAGTCTCAGGTTTCATGTGGGCATTTCCACGCAGGGGTAGGCGTTCCGTCACAAGAACTCCTTTGAAAAGTGATTCAGTGAAATCTACAAGATTTCACTGAGTCACTTCACCAACACTAATGTGTCAAAACATTGCATCTGTTGAAGCAGGTGTAATGGTTGACATAGCACGTTACAGATAGAGGAAGTTGGAAAAGTGCTGGAGTTGCGTCCTGCATGCAACAGAATTTCAATACTGTGCAAACTTTCAGCCCTAGATTTGATGTGCATCATGAGTGGTGCAAGGATTAATTTGTGTATCGCATCTTTCCTGGCGCATCTTTACTATTTTGCAGAGATGTATTGGGTAACATAAATCTGTCCCTCTGTTCCATTCCCTTTCTATGCTTTCCTAAGTCCCTTCGTTCTCTTATTCAATTTTTTAATCACTAATTTCCCAATTCTCACTTTAACTTACCTCCCTTTTATCATCCTCAAATCCCCTTCCTTCATCATCTTTCCATTTCCTTTACCTTCACTCCCCTAACCCTACTCTATGTATCTCTCTTTGTCCCTTACTGTCCGTCCATATATTCATCCTCACTCCCCTTCTGTGAGTCCTGCACCTTTATTTTCTTTTTCATACTGTTCTCCCCATAATTTTTAATTTCCTTTAACTCACTACCCTACCTTTAAACATCTTGTGGCAGATTTACAAGCCCTTTACGCCTCTTTTGCGCCACTGTTGCGTCACTTTTGTGACACAGCGGCGGTGCAAAAGATGCGCCATGGTGCGTGTTATTTACAACGTGACGCATCTGGGCGATGCGTCATGTTGTAAAGCCCTGTGCCTTAAGGAGGCGTTATGGTGCAGGGGGAGATGTTCCTGCGCAGGAACGCCTGCTAAAAATGGCTAAGTGAAATCTACAAGATTTCACTCAATCACTTTTAGGCCAATGCTATGTCAAAACCCTGCGCCTGATTGAAGCAGGCGTAAGGCTTGACGCAGCATTAGTTGAATGGGCCCCCCAGGAGCATTGCTGGAGCTGCATCGCGCATGCGACGCAACTCTAGCAATGCGACACCTTTACGGCACAGATGCGTCACGCATCTGTGCCGTTTTTGTCCCATGGTGTGCCACATTATAAATGTGGAACATCAGTGGTGGCGCACGGGTGGTTTTGCTTGTCGTAGGTTACTTGGCGCATCGCTGCTGATTTGCAGAGATGCACCATGTAACGTACATCTGCCTCATTGTTTCAGTCACTCTTTTACTTCACTTTCTTCAGTCACTATACTTCCTTTACCTCACTCATTTGCTCAGTCCCTTACTCCATTTTTGTCATTCATTTAGGCTAGCCATTTATACACTACACATTCATTCAAAAGAAAGATGACACAGTGCATAAGAAATAGAGCTCTTTTTGGAAAAATGAGTTAGTTCTGAAAATAATTTTTTTGGGTTTTGTTATTTTGTATTTTTTTAACAAAGTGTTATACTTTTTTGGGGGTTTTTGAAACGCAAACTGAAATCCTGAACTTCAAAAGTGTTCAACAGGAACAACAAAAAACTGAAATTAAAAAAAATGATCGCCTTCTTGTGCACACATACTCCATGATACGCTTTTCAACAAGCACAAGGCTTTGTTCTGAGTATACAAGAATTTCGTTGCACTTGTTGCACCTCATGTGCACCTTCTTTAAATATGGCCTCAGGTCCAGTTCGGCAGTTGAAGGCGATGGAGGTGTTGTCGAAGAAGTGCTGGCCACAGCTGGTGGCAGTTGTGTGGCCAGGTTTCTGGTGGATGCCTTCGCAAACTGTGTAGGATGTACTTGCCTCACATGCCTAATCATAGTATGTATGGAGAAGGAATATTTTTTGGAAGGTTTTCCCCTTGAAAGAACTGTGTCACAAAGGTTGCATGTGACCTTCGGCACATTCACCTTTTTTTGGTCCTCTGGATAGCGAAAAAATTGCCAAATGAAGGAATCTTTGACTCGCCGATGAGGAACACGATGTTGGTCATCAGATTCTGATGAAGATGAATCTTGTCTGGCAGCCATTTCAAGTTCTTGTAAGTGAAGCTGGAGAGGGTCCTTCTTCCACAAGACTGAAACAGATAGTGAGGTAAATGGGTGGGTCTCCTGAAGATTCTAGAGCTGAAAAGTGTTGTTTTCGCGTCACATGACTTAACGTGCGCGCTCGGGTGCGCGCACCCGGTCGCGCACGTCACTTTAAAATGCCGTTTTGCCCAATTTTCATCAAAGTTTCAAAACGTAAAAAGGAGGCAAGGTAGAGGCACCCTGACCTCCTAGACCTTCTCAAGGGGTCCCAGAAGAATCTCGACGGGCCAAAAAACTGTTTTTTTTTGTTGAAAAATAGCGGGGTGCGCGCACCCAGTCGCGCACCAGTCTCAAAATGGCATTTAACTCAATTTACATAAAAGTTTCAAAACGTGAGAAGGAGGCTTGGTAAACACTCCCTGACCCCCTAGGTATTCTCAGGGGGTCCATTAAGGACTCCCAAGGCCCAAAAAATCCTTTATTTTTTTACTAAAAAGTTGCGGGGTGCGCGCACCCGGTCGCGCACGTCGTGTTAAAATGGCGTTTTACCCGATTTACATAAAAGTTTCAAAACGTGAAAAGGAGGAAAGATAGACAGTCCCTGACCCCCTAGAGTTTCTCAGCGAGTCCCTAAACAACTCCGATGGGCAAAAAAACCAATTTTTTTCTTAAAAAAATTTGCGGGGTGCGCGCACCGGGTCGCGCACCTCACAATTGAATTAAAAAAAAAAGTCAAGTCATGTGACTCAAAAACAAGATTTTTCATTGGTTCATAGTAGTTTCAGATCTAGAATCTTCAAACCCCCACCCATTTCCCTCACTATTTGCTTTATTCTCCTGGAAGAAGGACCCTTTTTGGAGCTGGAAGCAGAAAAAAGAACAGGATGGCAGAAAGACAAGAAACATCATCTTCTTCTCCTGACTCCCACATGGAATATCGCCAGCAAGCCAAGAAAGGGAAATCTTCTTTTATTTGGAAGTTTTTTTACTTTTCCTGAGCATCTAAAAAAGGTAAATGCCCCTAAAGTAACGTGTACCCTTTGTGGTACTGTTCTTTCAAGGGGAAACTCTCTCAAAAAATACTCTTTTTCAATCCATACTATGGTAAGACATGTAAAAAATGTGCACCCTGTGCAATATGCCCAAGCAGCCACAAGAGCTCTGGCCCAGCAGATTCCACCAGCTGTCATTTGAGATGTCATCAGTGATGTCATGAGTGATGTCACTGGCTATGTCATGAGTGATGTAATATGTGACGTCATTAGCAGTGCTTTGCGGGCGCGCCAGTTATAGTGAGTACAACTAACTATAACGTGGGAATTTCAATGGTTTTGTATGAGTAAATTGTCCAGCTAACTATAACTGATATAAAACCTATGGTTTTTTCAATGAATTTGCTAGGTTTTTTTAAATGCTAATTCCTAACTATAACGTGTGTAAAACCTTTGGTTTTTTCAGTGAATATATATATATATGAATTAACACCCATCCACAAAGAAACGGTGAGAGGCCAGAGGGGAACTCAGAGAAGAACCAGCTTTATTGAGGCAAACAAAGCAATGCTGGCGGGCGAATGCATTTCGGCATTGAGCCTTCTTCAGCGCCCCTCATTGCACGAGCAGCTTCAAAGAAGTGTCCATTTCCCGCATCCTTTTTGTGTGTAGACTGGAAGCTCCGCCCCCCTGCTAGTAGGGCTCACCTGTTGGCTGTTGTGTAAATTGTCCGAACTCCAACTCCCAGAATGCACGATGTGAGTGAAAACTGGGTCGGCGGTGTGGGGAATGCTGTTTGAATAACAGGAGACCCATCCAGATAATGCAGGTAGGTACTGAAGTTGCGCGCTGGAATCTGCCTAAGTCCACCAGCTCCTCCTTGGGTTCCCTGGGTCCGCTCCTACCTCAAAACTCAGATGAGCAATTCGGCAGGGACAGCCATTATGCATAGCGTCCTAATGGAGGTAAATTACCTTGCTCCACCGGTGCCGTTCTGAGCAGGGGGGTGAACACTGGACCTCTCGGTACCCCGAGCCAAGATGTCGCTATGGAAGCGATGGTTTGCCATCGCTTCCGTTTGCACCAGTCGTATTCGTCATACACAAACAACTCGAACGCCTTTGTGTGCAGAAGAATAACATCTTTAATGGCAATATAACATTTTTCTACATTTATTGGATAATTTGCCTTTATTTTCATTGGATATTGGTCTTTTTTTATTTCCATTAGTCACATTAGTCAAATTTTTTTAAAAGCAACCTGTGTCTGTATGCTATTAACCAAAAAAACAACAAAGGAGCGTCATGCCAAGCATGAAAGAAAGGGAGCAAGCATGTAACACCACCCACAGTGCAGTTAACTGTGAGAGGAACCTAGTTTGGTTGATCAGAAAAGCCCTCACTCACCAACATAGTTGGTGTTGGTGACATGCTTCATCATCGGGTCCCACCAGGAGTGGCCGAATGCCACCCTAGTGGCTGCAATGCCAGATTACTGCGGAGCTGGTTTTTTGTGAAATGTGAACAGTGAAATAAGTGATTTAAAAATGCCCAAATTGTGTCAAAAAAGGGATTTATTTGTTTTGCCAATTGGACATGTATAAAAACAAGGCGTAGGATAAAGGATCACAATTAAAAGGTTCGTGTTTATCCCTCGTGGGAGGTCAACATATTTCTGCCTGTGTGAGTGTAATTAAACAGGCATTCGTCAGGACCAGAGAAAAGTGTAGTGTCGAGCCCCGGTGGTTTGGGCGTGCAAAGGCCCACCGTAGCCTGGGGTCACTAGTGTTAAAAACAAAATACCTTAAAACTACTAAAACAAGATTCCGTCACATTGGAGTGAAACCGAGTTTATTCTAACAGACTAAGGCAGGCAACAGACATGACAAAGAAAACAAATAAATAGAATAATAGCATTAACCGTTGTCATGAGCTGTAAAATAACATGCTTAAGTGCTCGGAAGAGGTGCTAGTAACCGTAACACACGAGTGGGTAACTAAGTGAACTCGTGCAAATACACAATAACAGTAACCACGTGGAGTAGGCAGGGACAGTGTCCCTGCACTGGCCTACAAGTGTGGCTAATGGCAAACATGCGGGCACAAATAGTGTCAGAATGCCCATCTACTGCTAGTAACTAACATGTGTCGCTAATAGCAAAACGATCAGTGCAACTGACATTCGCTGTTGGGCAAAATGGTCAGGAGAAAAATAATAGTAAAAGCATCTTTACAAACAATGCTAATACTACAAGCACCATGGGTCTCGGGAGGGGGTTGGAAGCGAAGGTGGCACACCCTGTAAGGAAAGGGTTAAACAAGTAAAACACAGGAAAAAAGGAGGGGAAAGCAAAGTACTTAGCTCAGGTTTTTAGCGCCGTACTCACGCCCTATTTGCTTGGCAACCGCACGGTACCTGTAAGCACTGTCATAAACCGGACCCCGAAGACCGCCAGACTTAGCGTGTTCAGGGAAGATAGAGACAGCTGGGAAGCCGCCGCAGCCGAACACGTCGTGGGCGTGGGAGGCGTCAGCAAACATTCACAGGTGCCGATTGGAGCAGACCACGGAGACGTGATTCGGACTACCAATCGCGTGATCCAAAGGAAACTAACGTGTCACACCACTCAGAGTGGCTGATGCAGTCAAGGAAATCAGTAGTCATGACAACACACCGCCGCGGAATATCAGAGTCAGGGCGCCGCGGGGGCCAAGTAAATCGGGTCCCGTACTGAAGTAACCCGCATGAATAACCAAACGATCGGGAGCCCACACGGCGCCGAGAGAGGAGCGCGTAATAGGCACACGAACCACACTGCAAAAATAAACTGCAAAAATAAAACCCTACAAAGGTCCCACAGTTGATCGATGCGCTTTGGCTGACAGGCTACAGACAGAAGCGCAAAAGTAGTATGGACTGAAAGGAATGCGATTAGAATTACAGAAAGCGCTGAGAGTGCCAATAGGAAGTATAATAAAAGAGTGTATCAAGGCCTCAGGTTAGAGAAAGACCTAGGTGGTTAGGACATTCACTACAGCACCCATCCAGAGGGTTTTATGGCAATAGGTAAGGGAGATGTGAAATCAAGACCTACTACAGCCTCAAAGGGTGTGAGCAGCCCCATTCTGTTGAGATAGACAAATGGACATCAATCAGATCGTTAATTCTTCAGCACAGACGCACAGGGGCTACCATTAAGGCCATGCAGATTCGTGCCAAGGCGATACACCCACCTTTGTTCCTTCTCAAAAATAATTTTTGAGGTGTTCTTTTTAGTGTCAACATGTTCGATAACTGTCCATTGCATATCGTTAGTGGTATTTTTGGTTTGTATGAAGTTCTCACTCAGTTTGGTAGTTATGCGCCAGCATCTGATGTTACTGCGGTGTTCGCATATTCACAACTTCACTTTACTTGTTGTCATACCAACATAACGCAACCCGCAGGGGCAGGTTATCAAGTATACCACATTAGTGGAATTACAATTTGCATGTGTTCTCTGAGTTCACACCTTGTTCTGTTCGAGATTCAGAGTTTTAGTGTGTGTTGTGAGGTGGCAAATACTACAATTGGAACAAGGGTAATGTCCGGTAACTTTAGGTAGACCCCATACATCCATCACCGATGGGAAGCCTACTGTAGTTGTTTCTTTTGGGCATGTATTGACCAACCTGTCACGTAGACTACGGCCACGTTTAAATGAGAACAAAGGCTTTTCCCAGCTCCTGTTATTGCTGTTAATGATGCGCCAATGTTTGCTAATGATTTTTTTCATGCCGTTTGATGCTGTGCTATAAGTCGTGACACATGTCAAAGGAATTTCACTCTTACTTCTGGGGGTCTCTTCCAAGAGAGCCGCCCTAGGTTGATTCCTTGCTCTCTTATAACCTTTGGTCAAAACAGCTGCAGGGTAACCCCGGTCTTGAAGCTCAACTGTCAGATCGTTAGATTGTTGCCGGAAGTCTTCAAGGTAGGTACAATTTATCCTCAGCCGGAGAAATTGTCCGTAGGGAAGATTCTCGTGCAAGGCTCTCGAATGAAAGCTGGTAAACTCCAAGAGATTGTTCCTAGAGGTAGGTTTATAGTGTGTTTTGGTTACAAAGTGACCATCCTGTTTGGATATAATCACATCCAAGAAAATGACCTCATGCTTATCAGCTGTATGGGTAAACTTCAAATTGGGGTCCAAAGTATTGATCCAGATAAAGGTCTTGTAAAGAACCCTGTGAGCCTAGCAATACCACCAGCACATCATCGATGTATCTCTTCCATAAGCCTATACAGGATACAAAAGGATTGCTGTCAGCTTGGATGTGCTTCTGTTCAAAGTCATGGACATAGAGTCCAGCCACACTGGGGGCAAAAGTGCTGCCCATGGAAGTTACAGTGGACTGGAGGAACAGATTCCCCTTAAATTCAAAAAAGTTATTTTTCAAGGCCAGGGTTGAACACCTCAAAATTTATTTCTTGGGGGTTTTGTAGTCCCAAGTAATGGTATCGAGAGCCTCACCCAGGACATTGATGGTATCGTCCTGGGGGATGCTCGTATAGAGACTCTCAATATCCAACGTGACCAGTGAGGTCTGTTCCATGTCACATTGTAAGGTGTTTATAAGGTTCAGAAGGCATTTAGTATCCTTCAAGTACGTCGGTGTCTGTTGTACAAGTGGTTTGAGGAAATAATCACAAAACCGTGATAGGGGCTCAAGGAGGGAGCCGATGCCAACTACAATGGGGCGACCTGGTAGAGGGGTCTTGCATTATGTTGGTATGACGACACGTAAAGTGAAGTTGCGAATATGCGAACACCGCAGTAACATCAGATGCGGGCGCATAACTACCAAACTAAGTGAGCACTTCACACAAACCAATCATACCATTAACGATATGCAATGGACAGTTATCAAACATGTTGACACTAAAAAGTACACCCAAAAAATATATTTTTGCGAAGGAACAAAGGTGGGTGTATCCCCTTGGCACGAATCTGCATGGTCTTAATAAAAACATCCCCTGGGCATCTGTGCTGAAGAATTAACCATCTGATTGATGTCCGTATGTCTATCTCAACAGAATGGGGCTGCTCACACCCTTTGAGGCTGTAGTAGGTCTTGATTTCACATCTCCCTTACCTATTGCCATAAAACCCTCTGGATGGGTGCTGTAGTCAATGCCCTAACGACCTAGGTCTTTCTCTAACCTGAGGCCTTGATACGCTCTTTTATTACACTTCCTATTGGCACTCTCAGCACTTTCTGTAATTCTAAGCACATTCCTTTCAGTCCATACTACGTTTGCCCTTCTGTCTGTAGCCTGTCAGCCAAAGCGCATCGATTTGCCGTGGGACTTTTGTACAGTTTTATTTTTGCAATTTATTTTTGCAGTGTGGTTCGTGTGCCTATTACGCGCACCTCTTTTGGCGCCGTGCGGGCTCCCGAGCGTTTGGTTATTCATGTGGGTTACCTCAGTTTGACTTCAGTACGGGTCCCGATTTACTCGACCCCCCGCGGCGCCCTGACTCTGGTATTCCGAGGCGGTGTGTTGTCATGACTACTGTTTTCCTTGACTGCATCAGCCACTCTGAGTGGTGTGACACGTTAGGTTCCTTTGGATCACGCGATTGGTAGTCCGAAACACATGTCCGCGGTCTGCTCCTATCGGCACCTGTGAATGTTTGCCGATGCCTCCCACGCCCACGACGTGTTCGGCTGCGGCGGCTTCCCGGCTGTCTTTATCTTCCCCAAACACGGCGAGTCTGGCGTTCTTCGGGTCCGGTTTCTGAGGGTGCTTACAGGTACCGAGCGGGTGCCAAGCAAATAGGGCGTTTTACTTGTTTAACCCTTTCCTTGCAGGGTGTGCCACTTTCGCTTCCACCCCCCTCCCGAGACCCATGGTGCTTGTAGTATTAACACTATTTGTAAGGATGCTTTTACTATTATTTTTCTCCTGACCATTTTGCCCAACAGCGCATGTCAGTTGCACTGATGGTTTTGCTATTAGCGACACGTGTTAGTTACTAGCAGTAGATGGGCATTCTGACACTATTTGTGCCCGCATTTTTGCCATTAGCCACACTTCTAGACCAGTGCAGGGACACTGTCCCTGCCTACTCCACGCGGTTACTGTTATTCCGTATTTGCATGAGTTTACGTATTTACCCACTCATATGTTACAGTTACTAGCACCTCTTCCGAGCACTTAAACATGTTATTTTACAGCTTATGACAATGGTTAATGCTATTATTCTATTTATTTGTTTTCTTTGTCATTTCTGTTGTCTGTTTTTGTCTGTTAGAATAAACTCGGTTTCACTCCAATGTGACAGGATCTTGTTTTAGTAGTTTTAAGGTATTTTCTTTTTAACACTAGCGACCCCAGGCTAGGGTGGGCCTTAGCAAGCCCATACCACCGGGGTTCGACACTACACTTTTCTCTGGTCCTGACAAATGCCTGTTTAATTACACTCACATAGGCAGAAACATGTTGACCTCCCACGAGGGATAAACCCGGACCTTTTAATTGTGGTCCTTTATCTCACACCTTGTTTTTATACATATCCAGTTGGCAAAACAAATAAATTCCTTTTTTGACACAATTTGGGCATTTTTAAATCACTTATTTCACTGTTCACATTTCACAAAAAACCAGCTCCGCAGTAATCAGGCATTGCAGCACACTAGGGTGGCATTCGGCCACTCCTGGTGGGGCCCGATGATGAAGCATGTCACCAACTATGTTGGCGAGTGAGGGCTTTTCTGATCAACCAAACGAGGTTCCTCTCACAGTTAACTTTGGACTGTGGGTGGTGTTACATGCTAGCTCCCTTTCTTTCATGCTAGGCATGATGCTCCTTAGTTTTTTTTTATTTCTATAGAGGGGAGTAGGAGCGTCTTTTTCGTTTCCTTCCTCTCTTGTTGTTACAAGTGTATGCTATTAACAACATTGTTCTGTGATTTTGCTTCCTGTTTGTCACAGTTCCCTGCTGCTGCTGAGCTAATAAAATAAGAATTATTTTGCGCTGTTTTTTATGGGCTTGGGGTAGGGGGTTGTTGGTAGGTGTTTCTATTGTAGGGAAGTGTGCTGGTTTGTAGTGTTTGTTTTGTTTAATGTTAGTTAGCATTTCGCTGTAACTTGGGGGGCCATTACAATGTTGGTCAGAAAGGCTCCGAATGACATTTGGCTCGTCTGAAAGCCTTGTTTACGGCCGACTCGGAAACATTTTCTAAACGACGATTAAGATGGTTGGAAACGGTTTGGACTGTCTGACTCGGTTCCAACTCCCCTGAACGGTATTCAGAGACACTGAGTCGGTCGGGGCGGACTTGCTTGTCTCTACAGATGGCGTTTCCGAACGAGTGGTTACGATGTCGGATTCAGACAACCTTTCCGACTCGGTCTGTTCGGCAGGGAATGGCTCTTGAAATCTGACTTTAGGGGCCCGTAGCAGGCCCCCCTTCACTCGGAGGCCTCCGGTTGGGGCACCTAAGGGGGTATCCATAGGTTCCCTTTTTCCACCCAGGCACGGTGTGGCAAGCACCAAGGGGTGCTCGTCACAGGGTGCACGGTTTTCTGCAACCACACCCTTTTTTCAATGGGAGACTGTGTAAACATTGTAATCGGTCGGTCATACTCCCTGAATCCGATGCAGTCGGAAACCATTTCAAGACCGAGTCGGTCCGAATGCTTTCCGATCGACATCGTAATGAGGACCTAAGTGTAATTTCAAATTAGGCTTTATCATAGTTTTTGTATTATCATTACTTATAACACTGATTGTAATTATATTGATAATGAGTGCTATGTAATCCTGCAATGACTGTAATGTATTTGGATGTCTATATTTTGTGAGAGTTGGGGTTGCTTCTTTTATTACATGTTTTTGGGTTGCTGTACAACATTTTTCCCATTTTTCGATGTGATTTGTTTCTAAAAGGAAATTTATTTTGGTCATATTGTAAACAACTGTATTTTAAAATTTCCTTTTATTTTTCATTTTACATTAAGCTATTCTTTATTTCCTTATTTTGTTTTTCTTATAGTACCCTAGGATTACGTACTATTTCTTTGAATTTATTCTTGGACCTTTAGATTTTTTCCTTTTTAGTGTGTATTTTTGCTAACTATATTGGATTTGCTTTTTGTGGAATCGTGGTGGATCATGGACATCAGCTACAAGCCCATTTGTTTATTTTAAAAATAATTTTGGATGGGTAATGGTATTCTTGCTATACCTCTTGGTTTATGTATAATTGAAAATGCACTATATCACTTTTTTAAATGCTAGATGGACATTCCCATGCATTGTGATTGAATACAATTTTGGTTTATTTTGTTTTCAGATATTTATTTAAAATAACTTATATGTTACACTAGTTTTATTTATCAATCTCATGCTGGATTATTTTATTTATATTTATTTTATAGATGATCAATAAATATATCTATTGTAAAAAATATTTAAAAATAATTGTATTTTGTGTTAGTCTGTTTGTGTATTGTTCTATTGTAGGTGAGGTGTATAGTTAGGTTACAGTCGTGTTTCAGCTATCATTTCGAGGTTGTGCGGTCCTTGACTGCCTGCTGACTATTCACACCCACTTTCCTGGCTTGTTTGCATTGTTTGGTTTCCTGGCCTGCTGGCCATCGAACATATACCACAGCCAGATATCGTTATCACCTCAAGGCTGCACATGGCCTCTGGAGCTCAGATGCTAATCTGACTACAACTGCACCCGTAATAGAGAGGAGCAGAGAGAAAAATAGAGGAACAGAGTGAAAGCAGGCCAGAATAGCAAAAAGATAGTGAGAAAACAGCAGTGGCAGTAACAATAAAGATACAGGAAAATTGCATTTTACTTTTGTTCTGCAACATAATCACATTTTACATAACCGCCAATCACTCCCAGTAATATAGTGCTCAAACGCTGCCCTCTAGCCTTTCTATTATCACAACTACTGGGGCTATTAGTACCCCCATTGTATTGGTTGAATTGGCTGTTAGGAACTATAGCCAGAAACTCATCAGAACACGCTGCCCAAGACTATCAGGCAAATACCCAGACCTCCACAGCAAACCCATAACCAACACCAATACCTCCAGAAAGATGAGCTCTCCTAATCCAGCCCTGAGCTCAAAACAAGGCGCCGAAGATGCCATCGCACTCGATGCTGAAGTTCCAGCAAGTGTCACGCCTCTTCCTGTAGGTGGATCAGGCTGTCTGGCATTTAATCCATCTTTTGTCACTCGAAGCATTACAGTTCAAAGTGCAGACCCTCCCTCTCCGTTTCCTTCAGTTACCATCCTCATTCCACCATGTCAGTCCACATCGGAGCTTATACCCGAATATTTTTATCTCCTAATGTCGGCAACGACCAAGGGCATATTATTTATTGGGAGTTATTAACAGGGAATACCTCAAACCACCCAGCTGGTAGCCACCATCTCCATACTCTCAGGGCAGGGCTTAACAGAATATTCCCAATATATACCTTTCATTTTTCTGATTAATGCCCCAAAAGCAATTCTATCTATGGCAGGGAGGACTTAAACAGGATATTAGAAGCAGCATTGGATGCTGAATCTCAACATTCCAGATTGGACCCTACATGAAATCAGGGGCACATAAAATCAGCCACAGCTGAACAAGATCAGCTAGCTAGCTAATCTTTTAATCGATCTAGGCAATATAATTTGAAATGCTACAAGGTGCTACCCAATGGCCACTAAGCATGAAAGAGCCAAAGCAATAATGATCTTACACATCAGTCCATCAAATGCTAAATGCAAATTCACTCCCCCGGTCTATCCTGTGCTGTTGACAATAAGTGCCACAAGCTCAACCCTCACAGATTGGCCGATACTCTGGAGGTTCAAACTACTCTCATGGCAGAACAGGTGTCCATATTAATTAAGAACAGTTTTTGCAGAATAATTCTAGCAAAGTTTTGGTAACCATTAATGAAAAACTTAACACAATTTTAGAAATCCCTACAACCTGTCAAGAACCGATTATATATTGAATCTGCTACACCTGCTTCCACAGAAAATCTGTAGTCAAAAGCATAAGCCCATGTAAATTTCCTGACTTTTGCTCAGTCTCCTCTGGCCATCAAGCCTCTTCTTCAAAAGGAAAGCAGCATGGCTCTCTCTTTAACCCCACAGGTTGTGGACCCCCATATGATAAACACACAGAGAAACCAAAGAGCCCTTACAGTTTAAGCCTTAATGTTTAGGCTGAATTACCATACTCTATGAGGGATTCCTCTGTTGTAGGTGGGTCTAATTTCCTAACACATCATCACTATGTCTATATGGGCCTTTTTTTTAAATTAACGGGATGGCCTCACAAACCCCCCTGGTTGCATGCTTCATCATTGGCCATCCCGTGCTCGCCAAAGTATGCTCTAAAATCCCCCTCGTCAAAGGATGAGGGGATTTTTTCTGGGAACTGAGTGAAGGGAAGTATCCAATTAAAATCTCTATTACCTGCCAGTAACAATACTCTAAAATGATTATAAAGTGGAGGAGTGATAATTAAAAACAGTGTTAGTACCGATGAAACTTAACTATGGTACTCCTGTCCATATCAGGTCAACATGTTTCAGCCCTTAACTGACTCCTCACGGGGTTCGGGGCTTTCTTCAGAACCAAAAAAGTGTCCCTATTATGTTTCCCTATTTTCATAAACACGCGCAATGTGCATGTTTTTCTGGTCTGTTCAATCATCATATATTCCGTCTTTAACATAGGTTCCTAACTGCGTGATGTTCCTACTTCCCGGAGTAGTGGAAGGAGGGAGCCTTATTGTCACACATTTGTCAAAGGTCACCCGGCGCTGGACAACCTTCTATGTGTTCCGAACTCCTTCGGACACATGATGTGGACCCCCATATGCTGCCAATATCAGTAGCCTCCTCAGATATGTCAAGTACAAGTCAAGTAGATGCAATGAAAATGTCAGCATCCCATCTGACACCAGTCTGGGAACCCCTCAGGATCATGATCAGATTCAACATCTTTTGAAACACACATTAGTAAAAGATGATTGAAAAGGAGTAAAAGGCTAAAGAAAAACCTGACTAAAACAAATGAGGTATCTTCCAAAAAACGTTCCACTTCTGAGCCGGTACAAAAAACATATCCCATTTGCAAAAGTAAGCTGCCAGAACAAATGGACGTAACTGCACAGAACATTGCACTAACAGGGCAGGTCAATTCAAACACTAGGAGAGCCTCAAACGTGATCTTGGTCTCCACCATCACCCCCAATGCTTTAACTTATAACCAAGCAGTAGCAAGGACAGTGGTGTAGCAAGGTCAGATGGTACCCTGTGCGGAAAATTTCTTGTCACCCCCGGCTTGACAAAATGGCAAAAATATGTGTTTAAAATACATATTTTTGGCATTTTGTCACCCCCCTCAGTGATGACAGCAGGGGCGGCTCACACCCACCATGCCCCCCTTCCTACACTATGAGCAAGGACCATTTCACCTGGCCTACAACTACGATTGGCTATTGTGTTTCTAACCAACCATTTAAGGGCAGCCGAGCACGCAGCAGGGGCTCCATTAGGACCCAGACCTCAATGCATTCATTCAAAATCTTACTCTGTAATAGGTGTTACAATAACAATTGGGTATCAAAGCATCAACTCTGGGTCTCTTCCTGTTATAACGTCATGCTCATAAAGAACCACAGCAGCTGACAATGGATTTATTACATTAGGTTGCAGACAGTTTTCCATCCTAGTTAACAAATTGTGTAGCCGAGACCCCAAGGCTGACCAACCCTTGACTAGTTCCACCAAAAATTCTCTAAATGTGCCCAGGGCTTCCTGTACAAGGATAACTGATGGTACACAAACTGTTGTGCCCCCACCTGTTCCAAAAAACTCTTAGCCAAAGGACATATATTCTACAAGTAGCACTGAAGCAAGGAGTCTCCATGTAGTAGCACTGCCAGTATAAAAGACCAAGTCCATCATGAATCTGCTAAGAACCATTCTCTGCATTCAGAAAAATACTCCCTGGATTTTACACCCTTTTATCACTCAAGAGGGCTACAGGACATTCTTAACCTGCCTAACATTCTAAAGAGGATACAAATACTTCTTGATCTTAACTTCGTAGTCTCTTCAGATCTTTTGATGGTGCAGTTTCTTACCAATAAAAATCCAGGCATAGAAGAAACCAAGCAATGTGTGCCACTGAACAGACAGCATCAAAAATCTGGAAAAAGAAAGAGGTACTGGCAGAGTGGGGACTCTCTATATCTCAAATTGAAAATTCAAAATATCTGCCTATGTCTGTTCTTTCCAAATCTATACACCGTCTACCATTTTCTATGAGCACTACTTATGTAAATGGCATCGGCTTCAGGGAGCAGTATCCCTAAAGTCTCGACACCAGATTCTGAGGTTCACCATCAATGTATCCAGTTATGTTTATGAAACATGCCTGGGATAACTCGGCAACTTAGCAACTCTCAAAAAGTTTTGATCTCCTTCTTTAATTGGCACCACATAGTATGCTTGCAGCAATCTTGGGAAGTGGAATGCTTTAGCTTGATTTATTTTACATCCTTTGAGAAGAAGGTGTCAAAGTCATGGTTTTGACACCCCTTTGGGTGGCTTACTTACACTGGCGAATAACAGCTTTGATCTCTTTGAGAACACAATCCAAGCAACTTTGAGTCACAACCATGCTGTTATAATTAGGAACACCAGAAGGAACTAACTTTTAATTATCTATCTCTCTGACCTCTTTTGCTGATTAATTCCACAATTTTAGTCAGAGTCAGTTACCACCAGTACCCGTCAGCAAAATGTTGGGTGCACAGGAGGACTTTCTGTTCCTTTGTTGGTTCGTTCTGCTCATCTCTTGCTTCTTCCTGCACTTTTCTTCGTCTTTCTGGACTTCTGTTGCCTCTTTCTGCATATGTCTTGCTTCTTTCTGTGCCTTTGTTCCTCTTTCTTCACATGTCTTAAAAAAACTTAGAAATTCACTGAAAAAAAACATAGGTTTCAGGCACGTTATAGTTAGAAATTAGATTTAAAAACCATAGAAATTCACTGAAAAAAACAGAGGTGTCAGGGACGTTATAGTTAGTTGGACATTTCACTTGTACAAAACCTGAGAAATTCAGCCATTATAGTTAGTTCAGCTAACTATAACTCGTGCCCCGCAATGCACTGCTGATGATGTCACATATTACATCATTCATGACATGGTCAGTGACATCACTGATGACATCACTGATGACATCTCAAATGAAATCACTGATGACATAATCCATGTGATAATCTGATGCACCTCCTCATACCCGAATATAACCTTTGATACACCCACTCTAAAATACAGAGTACCATTTTCAAAACCATAGACACACCAACACCAGTTACTACATACTCACTCACTGATTTCTAGGTCTACACACACATCCACTCAT
The DNA here is from genome assembly GCF_964261635.1 of Lissotriton helveticus. Taxonomy (NCBI): domain Eukaryota; kingdom Metazoa; phylum Chordata; class Amphibia; order Caudata; family Salamandridae; genus Lissotriton; species Lissotriton helveticus. The sequence continues at coordinate 1,093,012,926 of NC_136059.1, forward strand.
TCACCAATGCAGTCACTCATACAAGCAATCACTCATCAATACAGCACTATCATATGGACTCATACACCGCCACTCACCCATACAGTTACTTACACACCTAGTCAATCATGTAAAAAATCAATCACATTCCCATTTACTCACCTATACAGTTATGCACACACCACCTCGCCTATTCATACAGATACTAACACATACTTACTCTCTTATACAATCACTGACACAAGCACATGCTCATCCATACAGCCACTCTCACTATCACTCACTCACACATATTGTCATTTATATACTCCAACACTCACATATACTGCCTTTCACATATGTAGTTACTCACACATATACCACTGAGACATCCATTCACTCACCAACACGGCCATACACACACTCACTCATGCATGCATCCCTTCACAGACACACTATTGAACCCATACACCCAGTGAATCACCCACTCACATATCTATGCACAAAGTCACACACCCCCTCCCACCCACTCAAACACTCAGGCACTCATACAGATACTCAGGCAACCAATCAATAACCCATATAGTTTTATACATAGATATGTAACTGCATGCTGTACTCTATACTATGGTTCTCGAGTCTCTGATTCTAGAACATTGTAATCAGCAAGCCATGCAATCAGACCCAATTGACTGTGACATGAAGTGAAAATGGCATCCTTGGTTTCATGAACTATTGCATTAGTAACAATAATTTTCCTTTACTAGAGTTTTGTTCATATTGGGTTATACAGAAATTGTCAACATAGAGTCAGCTCAACATAAGTGCTCTGTTGTAAACATTTGGAACAAAACGTTCTACATTTAACTCAGAATGCATTGGACTTACCATGAAGCAAAGGCATTGGTTAATTTTGAGTATTGGGGTCCAGTTGCACCTAATGTGATGGCACAAATGCAGTCAGAATCTTGCAATGCTGTCATCTTAATTTTTCGATCTTAATATAACATAAGGCCTAAAAATTAATTTGCCACTATTTCACCATTAATAAATGTGGACTAGGTCTTCTCTCTTTCCTTTTCAAAATGTGTGAGTGTGGATTTGAATCTGTAGTAAAAACAAATACATATTTGCCTTCTTCGCTATGTTCTTTGTTTAGGGACAATGATTAGATGTGCAATGAATTTGCAGTTCTTTCGTCATGTCTGACTCCCTCACTGATTCAGCTACTCTGCACATCCGAGTGTGGGCATAATCATCTTTCCCTTTAACGAAGGGTTTATGCATTTATAACATTAAAGGCAAAGGGGTTATAACATGCTGTTACCCCATCATCCAAATCCCAAAAGCATCTTCCTGTTGTGGTAGTTAGACTGCTGTTGCTGATTATGATGCCACAAGTCTGCATAGAAAAGAAGGCTGGAATATACCTGTGTAGGATGCCAAAACTCTGCTTTGCGGAACCTGGTCTGTAGAGGCATCAGACAGGAGGACATCAATGCCCAGAGTTCCACTGTTCCTGCAGATTGTGATACCACCATCCTGCATACAACAGAAGGCTGGACTACTGCTCCATGTATGCATGTGGGCCACACCCAGGCAAAGAAGGAGCCAAGAGCCGGCCTGTCCATGCTCCATAAAGCCAGGCGAAGACAGGCAAGGCGACCCCTTAGGCTCTTTCACCCGCATCACACAGCACAGTGAGGCATCTTTTGTTGACTTAGCACATTGATGAATCTGACACGACCTGCGAACAGTTGCTTGTTCGACCTGCAATTGAGACGCACGGTCCGAGAAGCTTTTTATCTCTGTTATGCGAACTAAAGTTGCAGCCAGCTTTGCACATTCTCACAGATTGTCTTCATCTATCAGAAAAAAGTGATTATCTATGGCTAGATGGAAGCATCTTTGGTTTTTCCTATTGGCAGGGAGAAGTGGGTGAAACACAGACATTGACTTTAATCCCTCTTCGATTACTAAAAAATAGATTTTTTTGAATCAGTGGAATGTTTTGAATTGATGGAAATATTTTAAACCTGCACTTTACCTCCATTTCACTGTCAAGCAGGTGGGCATTTAAACTAAGTGCTGCTATTGGGAGTGTCCCCTGAAGCATATGTGTGAAGTGTGTGTGGAACATACAATATTTTAACTTGTGTTCCATGTGGATTTGGTTTACCTTCTTTTCTATATACACTTGTTCATTCAAACGTTACTCCCTATTAAAAGGAACTTAAGCCTGATTAAATACCCTGGAATTCCCTTTAACAGTTTGAAAGTATCAGGGCCCTTATTTCGTTCTTGAAGTTTTATGTCATTTGATTACTTAAAAAGCCATACATTATTTTGGATGAGACGAGTGCTGCTGTTTGTACATTTGGATGGGAAAACTCTAAGTGAACACCAATATGCAGCTGAGAACTATACCCTTGATGAAATAGGCACGATAGTTAATACAAAAGCCAACTGCAAATTGCTCAGATCTTAACAACTTCCACCTGATTACCAACATCTCCACTCTGGCGAAGCTTCTAGAAAAATGCGTCCACATCCAACTTTGCAACCACACAGATAACTTCCAACTCTTAGACCACTACCAATCCAGCTTCCACAGGGGCACAGCACGGAATCAGCACGCACGCTGTTGACGACATATTAAAAATTTTGGACCAAAAAGGAATCTTGTCTTCTTATACTACTTGACTGATCTTCTGCATTTGACACTGTTAAACATGACTGTCTACTGAACCTACTCTACCGGAGGGTGAGATTATCAGGGCCGGCACTGCAGTGGTTTACCTCATAACTCCACAGATTCAAGGTTAATGAATCCCTTTCCCAGCACTCAGTCTTGACCCTGTTCCTCATTGGAACAGTCCAGCTTGAACTGCCAAGCCAGGCCTTCCCTGGACCGGAAACATTCTGTACATAAGAGTCTTTAATATAGCCACATTCTGAGGTATCCCCTGAAGATTTGGAATTTTCTGCCTCCAGACGTTCGCTTGATTTTGTCAACCACTTCCTTCAAAAAAGAAGCGAAAACATTTCTGATGAACACGTTTTTTCCCAAGAAGTACATCTTTGGTTTATTTATTCTATACCTGCCTGTTATTCATCTCACTCCCTGTGGTGGTAAAGTTTATTAATTTGTTGATCTTAAATTGTCTATTCCTCTCTCATATATATTATATATTTGGTTCTTGATCCCACATTGATATCCTACCTACCCCTTTATCTAAAGTGCTTTAATACCCACTAAGGTTTTTATTTGCGCTATATAAAACTTTATGAATAAAAATAAATAAAAGGGTGTCGAGCAAATAAACTCAAAAAGTGGCAAAAATATTTGAGATGTTAGCTAAGGAAGTAACATAACTCACACAAGAGGGGAGAGGGTCAATAAGATTCTCCACTACCCCGAACCCCCTAATGTAACATGTAAACACATAGAGGGGTAGGGAGAAAAAAACCAACCGACGCAGACAAGAGCATAAGTGTATAGTGCCAAACTAATATGTTTTGAAAACTGCCCTCACTAACACACAAATGTGTGTGACATGCTTCATCATCGGGTCTACAAAACGCCCTGGTGTAGCCACGCACAGGACAGAGCACAGGGGAGGGGAAACAAAAACATACACAAAACAACACAAACGTGACGGAACGTGACAGAACAGTGATAACACAGTGAATAGCACCCTGTGACTCGGTATCGTGATAGAACAAAGTGCAGCATGAGAAAGTGCTTTAAAACTGGCTCATGGATACCTTCAGGACCTTTATTCGTAGGTTCCATGACCAGGATTAAAATAGTGAAGGATGATCAGTGTTTAAAGAGTTCCCAAAGTTCTTGAGAGTTCCCAAAGTTCCCAAAACACCCCTCCTTAGACTGCTAGTGCCAACATGTTTCAACCGTCTTACTGTGCCCCTAATAAGCAGGTCACCCCGGTCTTTATCTTGACGTCTATCCGCCCCAGTCCTTTGTCCATCTTACCTTAATCAGGCAAATAGATGGAGTGAAGGGATAAAAATCGATCAAATATGTGTGGAGTAAAATCCCGCCATCACGGGATACAACCACGAGTTTATTAATGAATTAAACTCAAAAAGGCGCCCGGCAGGGAGGACTCCAAAGAACACAACTGTTCCGATAGACGTCCATACCAGTAGTGCCTGCTCCTGGAACACAGCGTAGCTAAGGAAGTAACACACCCCAGTAGTACTCAAAAAGAGGATAACAATACATCAATCACAAACATAAGTACTACGGAAGAATTTCTAAAGAAATCAAACTGCTTCCAAAGTGCTCTTCTTAATTGCATCCATGGTTTGATAGCCAGTGAAGGATAGCAAAGCTTAACATTTTAAGAGAAATCAAGAGTAAAATCAAGTCAGCTACAATTAATGGCAGATTTGCTAATCAAATTATTCTTAAAGAATGTCAATTGAAGTGGGAATAACATAAGTAGAAGGATATTTTGGATTATTAGAACATTGGAATGTTGGGAGCTCCATTGCAGACAACGGAGTGCTCCCTTCTTCTACGGGCCGGTAAAGGCCCGCAGAGCAACATTCCAATGTGCTACAAAGGCTTCTCGAAGTTCGAGGGGATTTAAATCCCCTCGAGCTTCGAGAACCCTTTGTTTAATTTGTTAGAACATTCTGCCCTCTAGTGGCAGAATGTTCGAATAGCCTTATAGCCCTTCGTAGCAGGGCTATACGGCTATTAAAGTCCCGCTGTTTCGTTAAAGTCCCTTGCCTTCGGCTCGGGCCTTTAACGATTCAGCGGGCCTTTAATAGCCGGTATAGCCCGCTACGGCGGGCTATAAGGCTATATTAAAGACTCTTATGTACAGAATGTTTCCGGTCCAGGGAAGGCCTGGCTTGGCAGTTCAAGCTGGACTGTTCCAATGAGGAACAGGGTCAAGACTGATTTGCATATGGCTGGGTCTGGACTGGGGTGGTGAAGTGAGCTAAAGAACGATGATGGATTAAACTCAGATCTGTGACTGTGAATGTCTGAAAAGTTTCAGCGCCCCGTCCATTATCTCCTTATGTTTGAATTTTTTGTCATAGGCAAACACGTATCAAAAAAAAACCTCACGGTGCACCGGATGACCTAAGCAATCTCCGACCCATTTCTCTCCTTGCAGCCCCCGGCAAAATGCTTGAAAAACTGATTCAACGGCAGTTAAACAATTTTATTGAAGAAAGCGGTGCCCTACATGAAACTCAATCGGGTTTTAGGGCCGGCTTCAGCACTGAGACGGCCCTCATTGAGGTTGCCGAGTCTATCAGGTGGTCCTTAGATTCAGGGGCATCAGCTATGCTGGTGCTCCTGGATCTATCAGCTGCTTTCGATACTGTAGATCACAGCAGACTGTTGACCCGACTTAAGAACATTGGCCTTGGAGACAAAGCACTTAACTGGCTACTCTCCTACCTCACCAATCGCTCCCAGAAAGTGGCCCTGGGTCCCTTCTCTTCTGGACCAAAAAACCTTTGGTGTGGCATCCCACAGGGGTCGGCACTCAGCCCCCTGTTGTTCAATGTCTATTTGGCCCCGCTTTTCACCTTGATTGCCAAATGGGGGGTCAAGGCAATATCCTATGCGGACGACACTCAATTAGTCTTCCCATATTCAGACACGTCTGAGGCAGCCTTCAGTAAAATCAGGGGCTGTCTTCAAGACGTAGCCAAATGGATGAACACTAACAAGCTCAAAATGAATGCGAGCAAAACGGAGGTGCTATTCTTCGGCAATCTCAAACATCCCCCCCCAGATCTGTGGTGGCCAACGGAAATGGGCCTTGCCCCATCTCCCGGAACCCATGCAAAAAATCTCGGAGTAAAATGGGATGAGAACCTGTCTTTCCTGCCGCATATACAACAGCTCACCGCTGGCTGCCTGCATAAACTCAGAAATTTGCGGAAACTTCTGCCCCTGCTACCAGTCGAATGTCGAAAAACGGTTGTTCACGCAACAATCACATCTCGACTCGATTATTCTAATGGCCTCTATCTTGGTCTACCCAAATATGCGGTGCAACGCTTACAGATCGTTCAGAATGCGGCTGCGAGATTGATAAAATGTGTCCCCTTCAGGCAGCACATCTCTCCGCATCTGCACGAGCTGCATTGGCTGCCAGTGGCAAGCAGAATTAAGTTCAAAGTGCTGACCCTGGCTTTCAGAGCGCTAAAAGGCACGTGTCCCAATTATTTAAAACTCCGACTCCCTCGCTACCACCAAAAACGAGAGCTGCGCTCAAACTCCTTGCTCAAGCTTACTGAGGAAAGCTAGGACTTGGAGGCAGGTCCTTTTCGGCCGGCACGGCGAAACTTTGGAATACCCTGCCAACTGCCATCCAATCCGTCACGTCAGAAGCCAGCTTTAGGAAACTCCTAAAAACTTGGCTTTTTATGCAATAATCCTAATCTTTCTCCTGACTATTCACTCTTGCTGTAGGACTCGCTAGCGCCGGGACACCTCCCCAGAGGTAGCTGTTCGCGCTCTACAAGCTTCTGTATTATTATTATTATTATCATGCATGTGTGCCATTACATAGGCCTGTCTCACGGATTGCAGTCTTGTTGGACCCAGAGGGGCATCCAAAGCACTACCCTCTTAGTGGCGGAAGGCCTTTATCAGGGGTTAAGCAGCTCAAGCACAGTGGTGGCAACATAGTGTCTAATGATCATAGTAGTGAAGAGAACCTTTCTACCCTGCGCCACTGGAGTGAGGCCTACAGGCTTATTTGCCTTTTTAAAGTTCTGCTGCTCTGCGCTTAAGTCACCCCTTGTCCTACAACAAATAGATGTGGAGTGCTGCACATTGCAGGAGTAATGACTCTACACTAGAGCTTTGTATGTCTGGGAAGGGTACAGTCCAGGGATAGAGCAGTACTGTGCAGTGTGTGTTTGGTTAGTGCATGTATGACTGTATGGGATACATGACACAAGAGATGTAGTGCAGCGCAGTGCATGAGCACTGAAAGCATGGGCTGGCTGTTGTGCTGTGCACACATTGTAAGTGTGTGTAAGTGTGTTTGCTGGCAGTGTGTGTGTGTTTGTAAATAGCACACCCTGGTTAATTATATAGAAAAGCATCAATGCTGTACAGTGCATGCACACAGAGTGTGTATGCTGAATGCATGAGTACATGTAGGAGTACAATGTATGAAGATAACAGTACTGGACAGTAAGAGTGCTGTAAATGTACAAAGAGTAAGTGTGCCTGCAATGGTACTTTATATGGAGGACCTTGGGTTCCAGTTTGGGAAGCCCAGGCCTGCATGGTGATTTGTGTATTGCTCCATTCCTGTGAGCTGGGTGGGACACAAACTGGAGGAAAAAGGAAGAGACACCCTTTACACTTTAAAAGACTGCCATTTGACTTAGTGATAGATCACAAGGAAGGGCCTTGGGCACATCTCAGGAAAGGAGTATGACTGGTGGGCTGGGATTAACCTTTTGATGTACTTATAACTGTGGTTGACATCCAAGTGAGAACTTTGGTCACTTCCATGGATTGTGTTGTGGGACAATCCCCTTTGGAGTCTTGCCTGCTGTGACAGACAGTCTTTAAGGAAGAAATACAAAAAAGAGAAGTGTCCACTACAGAAGAAACTGAACCCCAACATAAAACTACAAAGAATCAGACCCTAACATTCTGATGTCTGGGAGTGGACTATAAGAAAGGAAGGTTGAGATCCCAAAATGTGTCATCTGCCAAGCAGCCACACAGGTTGTGTAAGAAGGGGAAGCTCTGCAAGAGTTCGGCCTGTGACCAGAACTGGGCGCAAGGATCTGCTAGTCTTGCTGCTGGTTGACAGGACACCACCCAGGTCACCAAGATCACCTGCCCTGGAGCAACAGTACCTATCTGTTTGCCAAAACCAGTGTCCCCTGTAAGAAAGAGGAGAGTTTTGGAGAGAGTGAGGTCAAGTGGGGAACTCTGTGAAAGTAATCCCTGAACAAGGTGTGACACTATGCATCAATAGGATTGTTGCCCATCTGTAGTGTCGGCTTGATGACATCCTTATGCCAGGGGAGAGTGGCCAGTGATTGAGCCGTGAGTTAAGTGCCATGCTGAAATAGACAAATACGTACTGCCATGGCCTGTATGCCAGAGGAGGCCACAGATAAAGGTATGACTTCCAGAAGCACAAGACTCATAACCGTCTTGGCATGGGACCTTTCACCAAAATATTCTGTACCTGTGCATTCAAGACCACAGCAACCCCACATACCAGGAGAGGCTGTCAGTGCCAAGGTTGCTGAGGAATTTGAGTCGCTGCCCAAAGTAGAGACCAAGGCTTCATTTGGTGGGTGGAACCCACACTGCAAGGGAACTACCTTGGCTGACCACTGAGGACTGCCGAGAACGTTGTGGATGATGTCACACCCTTGTGGGCTTAAGTCAGGAGATGTAGGAAGGATTCCCTCACCCCTGCTGGATAAAGACAATTTACTGCATCTTCACAAACTGAGAGCTGCTCTGACAACTGAGAAAAACCCTGGCTGCGCCACTCAGCAGAGGGAGCCTGCACCACTGCTGTTGCAGCCACAAGCATCCTGACTTCTCTGAGCAGTCAGGGTCATGGGGGCTCGTACTGAGGGCACCCGCTGAACTTGAACTCTTCTGGGCTGTGAGAGTGGGTAAGATGTGAAATTGACCAGCTTGGCCCTGAGGAACTTGCTACTTCTTTTCGTATGACTTACACTTTCTCAAGTAAAACTATGCTTTTGTTGGACAACATAAAATTTGGACTGGTGCAAGACTCATTCTGAACACCCCTCTGGATATTTTGGTTTATAGTCCTGTGAGCTCACAGTGCACCATCTGTACCCCTAACCTTGCAGGATAACAAATGGATGTGCAACTTCACAACATGACAACCCTGATCCCCCAATGGAATCGTGGTATTAGATCTAGAACCCTTTCGCCCAGTTACCTATGCTTACCCAAGGAGCTACACAAAAATACACAGCATGTGGTTTCAATATTTATTGAATCATAATGGTTCTTGAGTAATATAAGTGTGCCGCAATGATTAATAGAAGGAAATAGAATAATGTGATGAACATTATGGGAATGGTGAAGAAGATGAACAATTCAATCCTTTTTCTGATTACAGAAAACTACATGCTTGCATGCAAGTACTGTTATATAGTTTACTCTTACCTAGCGTATTCTACCCTATCGTGTTGGGTCAAAAGTGAGTGGATCTGCCAATTCCCTGTCAGTTCGTCTAACATCCCATTACCTATGGGAAAGTGTCAGCAAACTGCCCCTCTATGTGTAGAGTTGGACAACATCCCTTGCATGAGGGGACAGGAATCAGCTGAGGTGGAATTCTGGCATGGACCGACCTCAAAGTGCCAGCGAAATGCTTGCCTGCCTAAACAAAGGCTTGATATCATATTTATAATATCACCCTCAATGTTACCACGCTGAAGCCCCAGTCAGACTGCTACTGTTTATTCTATTGTGATAGCTCTGTCCCCAAGCGGCCACAAAGAAATAACATCTTGCTGAACTTAGCCCTTGAACAGAGTGTTCAAGGTGTTCTGATAGAGCGCTTATGAAGTGGTATTGCAAGCAAACTGAGTTCAAGGACTGTTATCCTGTGTGTGCAGGCAAATTACCGTGTGTCAAATGTCATTGTGTTTGAGGGGAAAGAAGACAACTTAAGAAGGAGAGCAAGTAAAGATGGTGACCCTTAACAGGGCCTCATACCTCCACGTGGCATAATGGTGCTGTTGCCTAAAACCAGAACGAGTCGATGGGGGCTTCTTGAATACAGCCTAATAATGAGCCTTCCATTGCTTCAGCCATTAATAATTGGGGAATAACTTTGAACATGTTACATAAAGGAGGGTGGGACAGGGATATGCCTGATAATTACTAAAGCCCCAATCTCAAGTGGGTTGTGTTGTTGCTTCTGAATGTCATATACCTTTGCATGTGTAGAGTTAGAAATAAAATACTTCAACAGCGAGTATTTGAAAGGACACTGATTTATTGTTAGTACTGTTTGCACTTAGAGTTATGAGTCGTGTTCAATGACATATATCTGCATCTCCCCTACAAGGGAGCCTTGATTGTTCGACCACAACTACCTCTGACAGACAAGTGCAGCAGAGGTACTTGACACAGTTGGTCAGGATCCACGGTGGGTCGGGCACAAGGACATCAGGAGTAAAAGGCCTCAACCACCACGGTTCCACTCAAGAGACCCTACATGCCCCATGGGGATCTGAAAGGAGTAATGACACCAAGCATTTCACATAACTATGCCCTTGCTGTGCATTTGATGTAGAAATAGTGGCCCGGATATGATTCTTTTGAATACGTGAAACAAGATAAAAATGATCATTCCAGCCTGCTAACATCTGGGAGTACAAAAATATTCATTAGCAAATCAGACACTAGTGAGTTCTTATCATTTGCCATTTCTAGGTTTTTATTTATAGCTTTGTATATTAGACAAAAGCAAGCTGGTTTAATTTAATATCTTCCCAGCTTGTTTTTAAATTAAAATTTTTAATATTTGTTATTGTGGTAGATGCGCATTATGACGGATGATACATACCGCCAAGATATAAATCAGGTCCTTAGGTATCTATCCTCTTCAACTGTTTACATTCTATCCACCCCAGCTTCCGCTATTTCCTTACAGGCTGTCTGTAGTTCACTGGTCATTCAAGAGACCTTTCCACTCTCATCTAATCTCCCTGGGCCCACAGCTTCTATTTAATATGAAAATATATATGGGCAGCCTGGTCTAATTGGAACTTCACTCCTGTTCAATTAGTTCTATTAAGTGTCTGAATTTCTTCACTTGTCTGCTTTTCAAAGGAATGTCTCAGGATACGGTGAATGATTTTCAGGCCACAATTTCAGTAGGACATCAATTAATAGAAATAGAGTTGTGGAACATCCCTAGTATACTTCTTGCCAAAAGTCATTTGGTTGACCAAAGTGCATGCATAAAATATGCCTTTTTGGGGAGGCAGTTGTGGTTGTATGTTTTTCACTAATTGGGCCAATAATAAAAGTCTTTGCCTGAAATGTGTATCTGCTAAACTCACAATGCAAACCAGACAAGATAGGTTGTTGGATTTTACTAGTAGGCAATTTCCACTTTTCATTTTAAAGGAGGACTAAATGTAGTTCAGTTGACTTACAATGCTCATTTTCCCAGCTCACCCTAAATTGTGTGCAGCATAATGTCAATGGGAATAAGAGTTCAGAAATAGGGATTTTAAGAAAGTCTTGTTGACTTCAGCTTCTCATTTTAATTTGGACCTCGACAACTTGGGTGGCTTGATTTGTTTTATTTTGAAGTTGGAACAGTGGATACCTTCATTGCCAGGTTGATCCATCCATGAAGAAGTTCTGTAGATTCTGTGCTAACAGGATTAATTGGGTTTCGAATATCCACAGTGTCCCTGTGGATCTGATTATTTCACCTGCACATTTCTTCTTCATAGAGAAGCTAAAATGTATGGGTGAATTGGATTGAGTGTGGATCCTGAGAGAAGGCTTTGTGACCAATGAGGGGGGGTCATTGGTCAGAATGGGAGAGCAGGTAAAATAACAGTTGTATTAGATTGTCATATATTATGGCAGTTAGTTGTCATATTGTATGCCAGCTAGTGAGTGAAATGATAAGGCCACTTAAGTTATCAACCAGCTTCTTTTTTCTGTAGCCATCCCTTAGTGCCTTGAACCCTATTTTCTCTAGCCACTCCTTAGTGCCTTGAACCCTATTTTCTTGGACATTGATGGGCCTTGTAAATCAAATGGTTTAAAAAGTTACTGTGCACCTGCAAGTTCATAACTCTTTGTAAAAGAATGTACTCTTTTTGCAGCTAAAAAGCAGCTGTCCGAGTGTGCTTCAGCCATCCTGCCCTAGGTTTTGCTTACAAAAGAAAGAAAAACAGAGACATACTGCGAGCTAGTAAGGGGCAGGTCTGTTAAGAGGGGAACATGAACGTCAATTTACCAAAATGCCAGTGCAGCATAAGTGACACCATGGAACCATTGACCACCATGACCCGTGGATCCAGATGACATCCCAAGGGTGAGGCCTTGTGTCACCTTCAGCCTCTCGACACCTTCCTTTTCTGGAGATCAGGGTTTGAGGAATGAGCAAGAAGAGCGAAGCACAAAAAGTATATGGGACCTTCTGCACTCAACAACTTATAGCACTCTGAAACCTGGACTAGGAAAGGAAGTGACAGGGCTACCAAAGAGAAAGCCTGTGGCAAAAAGAAAGAGAGAAAGAGTGAAAAAGAGAGAGTGAGAAAACACATTCACAGGACATACATTTCCTTACTCCCCAATGTGGTTGATCAGCAGTGGTGTATCATTAGTTCCCCCTGCTCCTGCGGTGCAAGGGGGCCCCGGAGCTTCAGGAGGGCCCCTCCAGCACTGTGCACGAGCAGCGGGCCCATGGCCTGAGAGCTCCTGACTGGGGCAGGAGCATACTTTGCCTGGGGGCCCTCAAGTCTTGTTAGGCCACTGTTGATCAATCTCACCTTTGCCAATGTTGGTTTTTTTGTTGGCACTGGGTTCAGACAGCTGGGATTCTTTGGAATTTAATTTATACAGCTCCAGTAAAAATCCCATTAAGCACCTGGATACGAAAGATGTGATACTTCTGGTTAGATATTCCTGCCCTCCAGTAAGCAGTAGTCCTGGAATAATTTTCAGAGTGGGGGTGTGGCCATCAGTGTTACATCACTGAAGTCATAGAGATAGTGAAAATGCCAAGAGTCTTACAGAGAACTAGTACAGCAAATAGCCCATGAACATTCAGCAAGAGAGTGGTAAGGAAGTGGTATGTAGCCGATGGTGGATTGAGTACACTGTTGCAAATAGATTACTAAAACATGGTGTAGTAGAGTAACATTATGTATAGACAGCACATTTTCTATTGAAATGGCCATTTATTCAGTATTTCAGATAAACTATATAGCGCACAAAAAGACAATGTAGAAAATCAGGGGGCATATTATCAAGGGGGGCGATAGGGAATTATCGCCGCTTTAGCGGCCGTTTTCGGCCACTAAGTGGCGATAATTCTATCGCCCTATTAGCAAGCTGTCGATAACAGCAGTTAGCGATAGCTTATAGGTGATAGCGAGCGGTTTGGGGCCCGCTTTGCATGTCAGCGATATTTATCGCTAATGACATGCAAAGTGGGTGTACCCAACCTGTTAGCGACTAAAAGGGGTCGCTAACATCGCTATCGCCTATTACCAACACAGGCGTAGTGATGGAAATATTCACGCTAAGCGCGAATATCTCCAAAAACTAACACCTGCTCAGACCAGTTCTTAGCCATTATATCCAATGCGAGGTGGATATAATGGCTAAGACCCTGTTAGCGATAATGCGTGAATATCGCTGTATTCTAAGCAATATTCACGCAATTTGCCACTTTTACCGAGAATTATATCGCTTTTGAGATAAACGTTGCTAGTAGCACGTTATATCAGTGATAAAATCCAGTGATGCGCGGCGATAAAAAAATTGCCGCTAAGTTTACTTAGCGATAAATATCGCTATTTGTTGGTAATATGCCCCCAGGTTTCTAAGAATATTAATTATTTGCACCTCACTAAATAAAGTGGCATGCTTTATTTGAATCCTACTAAAAATCTTTCTTTCCATCACACTTGAAAATGACAAAAAAAAGTGCTTCTTTTGTGCTCTCTTAACTGCTGATGCATTTTGAAATATGCGTACAGTACATTTACACGTATTAAAATGTTGTTGTGTTAAAAAAAAATGACACCCTACAGCCTTTCATTTTAGTCTCTGTGCCTCAGAAAGAATGCTACATAGCTCACTATACAAAATCCTTACAATGTAGTCAGAGAATGAAAAGTAAACACCACTTTATATGTTAAACGATTCAGCAACAATTTGTCAGAAGACAAAGCCTGACATTTGGTTTCAGCTTGAAATCACAGAACATGTAACAAGATAAAGACACAATTTCAAGGCATCTTTATTGGTCACTCACCTTCTGAACTGCAGTATGGTTATTCTGGGTGTGCTGCAGCAGCCCCAGCGCCCCTACTTCTACCGCCTATACCAATAATACGCCTGTGGAGACCTTTTAACAATGTAAAGGGTATAGCCTAGAGTCCTTTCGTGCCATGATCCCCGTGCTTTAGATTGTCTGGGCACTTTTCAATCTGCTCTATTTTAAGTGAATGCTCCTTACAATCGGAGGCGCTAGAAATTTCTCTCAAATATTTCATTCCCACGTGTGAACTTAAGCTAACTGCACAGGTTCCGACTGACAAAAAGAACCTAAGTTATGCCATCTGGCGAGCTTTACTTAATGAACCAGCCACTCGTCTTGCCTCTATGGCACTTATGTCTAAAGTGCTTGAATTGGACGTCTTGCATAGACAACAGCTCAGTAATTGCATTCTTTTGATTTAAATGTTGTCGCACGGCGGTACACAGCATTTCACAGACACCTTTATGCACAGCAGATTTCAGCTGAATGGGAGTGGAAGAAAAAACACGCAGTGTGCAAATCCTCCTTTTATTGTACTAACAAACAAACAACCAAATTAAAACTAAGCCTCTGAAGGGCCCTCCCTCTTACATTCCCAAAACGAACGCAACAAAGCACAAATTCTGCTTTCCAAATGCTATGATGAACAACCGACTCTTTCTTGGTGATGAAATAGAAATAGAAAAGGGCCTAAAGTTAGGTAAATGTGTTTTATTCAGGAATTAGACGTCTGCGATCTTACGGCGTTTTTGGCAGTGTTTATTTTGTAAAGCAAAATTTACCTTAGGACCTTGCCGGCAGTCTTTCTCACCCACCCTAGACTTCCAGGCTCTAGATTTTACTTTTGATCGTTCTTTTTCATTCCTGCCTTCTCTCTTTGCCATTCTCCTTTCTCCATCTTCTGCCTCCCACTCTCCTGATCTGGGTCATGCCCGAATGATGAAAAAACAATCACTGCCCCAAAAATATGTGTGGAGGCATGAGTATCGATTCACCAAAATGCTATGGGTAGTAGAAGCTACGTCATATGCCCCTTGACCCTGAGGTGACATCACACACAGTGACATTAAATAACATCTGACCCCAGTAACATCACAAGAAATGATGTCACTGCACCTTTGACCATGTTGAAACTACCAGTAGTATTTAAAAAAAAAAATAAGAAAAATTGATAATGCAAAAAGGATATTAAAGTACATAAAAGAGCATTTTGATTATCAGCCATACACTGGAGTAGATTGCTGTCATGTTATCCCAAGTGTGCAACCACAAAAAGCCAGGAGCACATTCATCTTGGACCAGGGAAATCATTCATAGGTCAGTCACAGTCATAATATTCCTAAATATAACCTCAAATTTCCAGGCACAGCCATAATTTGCTAAACATAACCACATTTTGCCTCAGAATTACCACTATATGCCTAGATATAGCCTCCAAGGCACACTGCTATAAAAGCCGAGAGAGATCTCCACATGCACAAAAATACCCAATACAGGCCAAGGCATCACCCTGTATGATCAGTAATGTTCCAGTAGAGTGTAATAATTAAACACAGGCTATCCTTGGGTAATAGATATGTGTAGACTCGCTCTTATCAGACCCGGTCTGTACACAGTCTCCACAGACCAATTCTGGGTGCAGATACGCCCACCAAAAATGCAAATACTCATTTCATATTCAATTTTGTATCTTTTACCCTTCTTGTGTCACAACCTGATTAGTGTGGCATCTATCTAACCTATGAAAGCTAATAATTATTTGTTTTAGATATCCATTAGGAGTATCCAACATAGGTCCTGTGGGATCTGGTCTATGCTAGATGTTCAGAATAACCATTGACTCTGTAAATATGCTGCATTTAGATTATTCCAATCAAATTTGTTTTATGTGAATGTGTTATAGTGGTTCAGAAACAAATTGTAGCAGTAGAAGAGTGTGAGTATTCATAGGGTTGTACGTTGCAATTGCTATGCTTAGGTTGCAGTCATTTGCAGTCATTGTGTGGTGTTTTGTGGAGGTGATTTAAGTTGTTGTGTGAATGTGATGCTTAATGCAGAGAAGTTGAAGTGGTTATTGCGTCTGTCGCGACCTAAGATCCCAGGATAAAAAGATGAAAGTCAAGTTTCAGTGCCGCAGACACTGGCTGTTGTTGTCTGCTGTATTGTGGTACTGATTGTGAGACATCATCGAAAGCAATATTGAGATAGCAACTTTGGGGTTGATTATGATGTGGCTCCTAAAGGCTCTGACCCCTTTACAATCACATCGTAATGGGCCATTTGATTTCGTTTCCGACCGCCTCATTACGATGGAGGCGGTCAGAAAGGAAACCGGCTGTTCATTCTGGCTGGCTTCCGACAGGCTCAGCGTCCGCCAGTGAGAATCTGGCCTGTAATCTCAAGACTTTCTGCTGGCCTGTCTGACATGAAAACTATGTCCGAAAGCATCTTTGGAGGCACCCAGCATGGCCCCCTTGGATGCATGGACTCCAGTTGGAGGCTGACCCCTGTTGATCCCTGCACCTTGTGGGTGGCACCTTGAGGTGCCTGCCATGGGGTGCAGGGATGAACCGCACCTCCCATTTCACTATGGGAGCATGCATGCTGCCATAGTAAAATGTAGGAATGTGACCTAACAGTGTTCAGTCACATCCTAATGAGGCTGTCGGGACCGTCGACCGGGTATCGGTCCGTCCCATGACACCGCGTCACGACACCGAGTCGGTGTTGAGCGGAATTGATTCCTCCTGATATTGTAATGATACCAAAGGGGATGATGGACAGAGCGTTAGAGCAAATCAAACACTCACCCCCAGTCAACTGATCTGAGTTTAATCCATCATTATTCTTTAGCTCACTCCACCACCCCAGTTCAGACATGGCCATATGCAAATCAGTCTGACCCTGTGCCTCATGGGAACAGTCCAGCCCGAACTGCCAAGCCATGTCTTCTCTGGACCGGAAACAAGCATCCTGGGACCGGTTTCGGGTTTATAACCCTCATCAGCCAGGCTATCTTGAATCCAGTGGCAAAGTGAGCAAGGGACCCACGCCTGGACATACCCTGCCAACTTAGGGTGAACAAAGCGATACCAAAGGGGATGATGGACGGAGTGTTAGAGCAAATCAAACATTCACCCCCAGTCAACTGATCTGGGTTTAATCCATCATCATTCTTTAGCTCACTCCACCACTCCAGTTCAGACATGGCCATATGCAAATCAGTCTGACCCTGTGCCTCATGAGCCCCTTTGTCTTCGTGGAATTGTGAGATGTGTTTGGCATAGTTGATCTCAGTGCACAGGGAAGAACTGTGCCAATCCCAGTGAGATCCAGCTGGTCGAGGATTCATTTGAAGCGAATGTCAGTATAGGTCGAAAAGTGTTGTGCTGAACTGTTTGTGTGTGTGTGAACATCTGTAATTTCTTTAGAGGAGCAGACAAAGTTAGTTATTGAAATAGTTTGCATTTTTTTTGCGTAAATTGCTTCGAGAACACACTTGTAAAAATTTCGAAGCACAGTAAGCTGCTGGAAGGAGTGATACTGATGTCACTGTGTGTCGCACTGGTATAGGTCGGTTGGTGTAGATCCACACTGGTATTGGTTGTGATCGCTGAACAGATAATTGTGAGTGAAAATAGTTTCCTGGAATAAAAAAAGAAAATTTGAATACTGCACATTGTTGATTGAAAATGAAATTCTTTAAGGCTTTGCAAAGCCTAAAAAAGGGAGGTGCCTGTTAGAAAGGGGGAACAGGCACCACCCGGAGGTATTTATAACAACAAGAGAGCGCCTACTGCTGTGAATTTATAAGCGACATGATATCTTAGTAAGGAAACACACAGTGACTAGACTAAATTGAAGGTGCAGTCAAAAAACTAGAAAAAGGAAAAAAGAAAAAACTATTTTCTAAAAAGAACCCTCACTCACCCTAGTGGTGACATGCTTCATCATGGGGTTCGTCACAGGAGGGGCCGACTATCCCCCCTGTGTGCTACAACGCCTGCAATTGCAGCGGAGCAGGTGTTACCAAAGTGTGATATGTGTGAACAGTGAAAAATGAATAGTGTGGTAAAAGATCCCAGCTGGACCCTAACAATTTTATTACAGGGCCAGTAGTTCACAATAAAAACAGTGAGATCACTTGGAGGTTTAAATTAGAACCCCAGTGACCCGGTGTGAGTGTTCAACATGTTTCTGCTGTCTACTGCTTACGAAGCTCAGCTTTCTTCAGGACCAATATAACAATAGAAAAAAATATCCCACGGGGGTCCACGCACGCTAAGGCGTGCCCACACCGTTAAGACGAAAGAGAAAAGACGAAAAATCAGTACTCTCCTCAGTTAACTCACGGTTTTACCCGCAGTCTCTGCTCCTGCTATTTGCCTGGATGCAGTCTGTGAAACAATTGAAAGAAATACATGCATATTAGATGTATCCATATCAGCTCATCGACCTGTTATTCAAAAACTTGTTTCAAGTTGAGGTGTTCTAACCCATGTAGTTTTTTTTTACTTGGTATATAAGCTTTAATTCAGCTAGATAGCTACACATCTCATTAAGAGGCATATAGTTTTTTGGAGTTAATTCACACGTTTAAAAACACCGGATATCTACCCATAAAATTCCAGTCCCTGTAACCCCCTGTCAGAGGCCCACGAGACGGAAAAACAGACAGGACAGACCAAACTTCGGAGGAACAACGGTCAATTACAATGCACTTACTCTGTTTCAAAAGTTAACGTGCCACATGGACTCTCAGTGTAGCCCTTTCTTCACGTCCCGTTCTGTCTGTCAAGGAACAAACCAAACAAAACGGAGCAGGTTGCCACACATCAGTACATTCATGTCCTTACACATTTCTCAAAGCCATTCTATTTAACGCGTGTTAAAGAGAGGCTCACTTACTTCGTACAGGACGACTCGCCACCTGGAACCTAACAATTCGTTCCACTGATGTCCGGATCTTACTTTTAATGGCGTTTCTGTTGTATTTGAAGTTACGTTGTTAGTACGCGGCCACGTCATCAATCACGTGACCAGAAGGTAAACATTGCCCACAGCGTTAAGCTTAGGCTTTTATATTGATTTTAATAATTCTCAGTCATTATGCCTTTAATTATCAGATCGTCCGATCTGTTTGCAGTATTTTATCTTCGCGCCTTGATCAATGAGAGAAGCACTACTGCGATAAATCACTACACGGCAAAGGTACACTTCCGGTAATGTTATCAGCAAGACTAGACCGCTAACCTTTAATCATATTAGATCATGATCATATCTATAATAATTCTGGGACGCCAAGTGGATGTACCGATATCATGGAGTGAGTGACACAGAATTGCGACCAAGATTTAGAATTAAAAATTAAAAATTGAAAATTAAATTATGATCGCACTCAGGACTCAGACCTCCAAATTAAGCGTCCTTATGAAAAAGGGTGATAACACAATTGTGCATTGTGCAAATTCTAAGGTTTTTGAGCTTGTGGTGAAAGGACACACGCTGCAGCTACCACAAGGGTAGTGACCCACTACAGGTGGTAAACCCCAGGCGAGGATCCTCACATCCAACAATTGTAACTGGGAGAAACCCTTGTTCTCGTACAAGAGAGCGAAAAGTCTTAAAGATGCTTTGGTCCACACTCGCCCCCGTAAGGCACAGGAATCTGTCAGAAGCGTCCTGAATGCCTGGGGTTTACCACCTGTAGTGGGTCACTACCCTTGTGGTAGCTGCAGCGTGTGTCCTTTCACCACAAGCTCAAAAACCTTAGAATTGGAACCCAATAAGATCTGGGAACAGAGAAGCCATACGAATTGCAACACAAACAACGTTGTTTATCTGATAACCTGCCCCTGTGGTTTGAAATATGTGGGGATGACGAAAAGGATGGTCAAACTCCGCATATGTGAACATAGGAGCAGTATAAGGTGTGGCAAAAGCAATACCAAAATGACCACACACTTTTTAGAACATAAACACTCCCCCGACAATATCCACTGGACAGTGATTGAACACCTACAACATGGCAATGAGCAAAGATTATTTGAGCAAGAACAGAGATGGATATATCGTCTATCGTCTCATCAGGTGGGACTCAATGACGACATTCCGTGGGGTAGTGTACTGAAATAATATCTACATATATATCCCGTGTTTCTTGCTTTCTTTTCTTTGTCTCACAGTTATGCCTGTATACCTGTAGAGTCTTTTGATCTATGCACAATTGAGTTAGCACCCTTTTTCATAAGGACGCTTAATTTGGAGGTCTGAGTCCTGAGTGCGATCATAATTTAATTTTCAATTTTAAATTTTTTATTTTTAATTCTAAATCTTGGTCGCAATTCTGTGTCACTCACTCCATGATATCGGTACATCCACTTGGCGTCCCAGAATTATTATAGATATGATCATGATCTAATATGATTAAAGGTTAGCGGTCTAGTCTTGCTGATAACATTACCGGAAGTGTACCTTTGCCGTGTAGTGATTTATCGCAGTAGTGCTTCTCTCATTGATCAAGGTGCGAAGATAAAATACTGCAAACAGATCGGACGATCTGATAATTAAAGGCATAATGACTGAGAATTATTAAAATCAATATAAAAGCCTAAGCTTAACGCTGTGGGCAATGTTTACCTTCCGGTCACGTGATTGATGATGTGGCCGCGTACTAACAACGTAACTTCAAATACAACAGAAGCGTCATTGAAAGTAAGATCCGGACATCAGTGGAACGAATTGTTAGGTTCCAGGTGGCGAGTCGTCCTGTACGAAGTAAGTGAGCCTCTCTTTAACACGCGTTAAATAGAAGGCTTTGAGAAATGTGTAAGAACATGAATGTACTGATGTGTGGCAACCCTCTCCGTTTTGTTTGGTTTGTTCCTTGACATACAGAATGGGACGTGAAGAAAGGGCTACACTGAGAGTCCATGTGGCACGTTAACTTTTGAAACAGAGTAAGTGCATTGTAATTGACCGTTGTTCCTCCGAAGTTTGGTCTGTCCTGTCTGTTTTTCCGTCTCGTGGGCCTCTGACAAAGGGGTTACAGGGACTGGAATTTTATGGGTAGATATCCGGTGTTTTTAAACGTGTGAATTAACTCCCAAAAACTATATGCCGCTTAATGAGATGTGCAGCTATCTAGCTGAATTAAAGCTTATATACCAAGTAAAAAAAACCTAACATGGGTTAGAACACCTCAACTTGAAACAAGTTTTTGAATAACAGGTCGATGAGCTGATATGGATACATCTAATATGCATGTATTTCTTTCAATTGTTTCACAGACTGCATCCAGGCAAATAGCAGGAGCAGAGACTGCGGGTAAAACCGTGAGTTAACTGAGGAGAGTACTGATTTTTGGTCTTTTCTCTTTCGTCTTAACGGGTGGGCACGCCTTAGCATGCGTGGACCCCCGTGGGATGTTTTTTTCTATTGTTATATTGGTCCTGAAGAAAGCTGAGCTTAGTAAGCAGTAGACAGCAGAAACATGTTGACCACTCACACCGGGTCACTGGGGTTCTAATTTAAACCTCCAAGTGATCTAACTGTTTTTATTGTGAACAACTGGCCCTGTAATACAATTGTTAGGGTCCAGCTGGGATCTTTTACCACACTATTCATGTTTCACTGTTCACACATATCACACTTTGGTAACACCTGCTCCGCTGCAATTGCAGGCGTTGTAGCACACAGGGGGGATAGTCGGCCCCTCCTGTGACGAACCCCATGATGAAGCATGTCACCACTAGGGTGAGTGAGGGTTCTTTTTAGAAAATAGTTTTTTTCTTTTTTCCTTTTTCTAATTTTTTGACCGCACCTTCAATTTAGTCTAGTCACTGTGTGTTTCCTTACTAAGATATCATGTCGCTTAGAAATTCACAGCAGTAGGCGCTCTCTTGTTGTTATAAATGGTGATCATGGGGTGGGAGAGTAGCCTGTTATACCCTTCCTCTCTAGTTGTATATGTACCACCCGAATGTATGCCAGGTCATTTTTATGGTAATAGACATGGGTCTTGACACGTATTTCGCTTGCAAAATGGCATAGGATCACTGAGAAATTTGGTGCATTGACCTTCCCTCTGTATGAGACATTTAATTTGAGAATCATTGAGCATTGAAGGAGGATGCTATATGAAATGAAACTGCCTCCTGGACCTAAACAATACAAAGCACTTAATGCTTGGGTACATACGCCCATGTTAAACAAAGAGAGAGATTTCAAGGGAGAGTCAAGAAAATTATACACACTTGTACAGATGCTAGATGGGATGAAGCACAGAAATCCTACAGAACTGACATGAATGAGGGGGCTAGACTATATCATGCACTAACAAGCAAAGAAGAAGGGAAAGGTAAACGCAAGGATAGTAAAAAGAAATAAGAAACAAAAGAAACAGAGAATATTGCTGAGGACAGTGACAGTGATTCACACGAGGACTTTATAACCGAACTATTGTTAAACCATTCAACTCCATACAATGCAACTCAGATTGGTGGAGCACGTAATGTACCTATGGGTAAGACTTTCGATGTGCTATGACACCAGTAAATATGAATCCAAATCTAATGGGAGAAAATTCAGGAATGACAGCCCATTCGACTTCACATGCTCTAAATGCCCCAGAAGCATTGACCGCTCATGTCAGCATTGGTCCTGTAGCTCTTTTGTATAATCCTGGATCAGTAGGAAATCCTACACATATGTAATGTAATGGGTACTTGTATAGCGCTCTGGCACTCTGCACCACAAATATTGACCGGCAAATGACCCAAACCTTTAATCCTGATTAAAGAGTCATGTAGTCATGATTTAAATTTCATCTGAAACTCTGCAGAATCTGCAGTGGCCCACATTTCCAGGGGAAATTTATTCCATGATAATGGTCCTAAAAAGACATGCGCAGTTCACGCAAGATGTAATATGTACGAGGACGCAAGGAGGAGGACATTGGAAAACGGAGACATGGCTGCAAGGAGGCGGGCAGGCTGAAGAGAAGGTAATTGGGTTTAAAAAAATTTTTTAACCCTTTTCGTGGGCCCGGGCAGAGCGGAGCGTAGTTCCACTGAGATTTTTAAAAACTCTATAGAACTATGCAGAGCACCACTCCACATACTCCGTCCAGAGTTAGTATCAAGAGGTAGTCCTGATGATGCAAGGTGGTAATGGGTTTCAACAGCAAGGTAAAGGATAAGGGGTCCCAATTGTTGATGTGCGGACTTTGAAAAAGACAACTCCCTGCCACGTCTGTGGTAGGCTAGGGCACTGGAAGCGTGAATGTTGATTTAATTCTGGTAACATGGCAAATGGCA
Organism: Lissotriton helveticus; assembly: GCF_964261635.1. Lineage (NCBI taxonomy): Eukaryota > Metazoa > Chordata > Amphibia > Caudata > Salamandridae > Lissotriton > Lissotriton helveticus. The sequence continues at coordinate 1,093,036,246 of NC_136059.1, forward strand.
ATCAAGTTCAGAATGGTGGATTTGTGCAATCACAAGGAAATATATGGTTCTGACACAGCAAGTACAGAGACAGAGTTCACAATCCCAATGTATCCCAAGCTCAGGTGATACAAGTTCCACAAGCCCCTACACCACACAAAAAAGCAAATGTCCAGCATACAATGCAAAACAAATTCCCAACGTAAACACCAATCCTTTCATGAATCAGGGTACTTCTCGACAGTATGCTAGTATACAAACAGATGATGATTTCAGATTAGACCTATCGCGATGACAAGGCCTGATAGGACACTTGGCACAGCCTTAGAGGTAGATCAGAGTGGTCCGTTCGTGGATGGTGAGGTAAATGGAAATCCTGTTTCATTCCTAATTGACACTGGTGCTACCCGCTCTACTGTGAGAACAGCAACAGTTCCCAACCTACCCCTCTCGGGACAAAGAATACAAGTTGTAGGAGTTTCAAATAAACAGATGGCTAATCCAGTTTCAGAAGCTGTACCTGTAAAAATAGGATCTTTCAAGGAGAATCACCGATTTGTGGTGTGCGATTTGAGTCCCATCTATCTGCTTGGATGAGATCTCTTCTGCAACCTGAATTTACTGTATCCCAAATGGGATCGAGTTCCTGACTCATTATGAGGACATTGCCTTTAAACCTGTTCGGCAGAGATAAGAAATCAGACAGTACCCAATGCTGACAAAAGTTGATCTGCCTCAAGAGTTGAGCAACACAGCGTTACCTGAAGTCTGGGACAGTTAGCATCACAGTGAAGCCTAATGATGTGTTCCTGAGAATCCCACAATACAATTTGACTCCTGAAACCATTGCTGGGATAAGAAAGAATTCCTGTATCTAGGGCATCACATTGAGAAAGGAGCAAGGAACGTGTCACAAGAGAGAACCTAGGTGATTCTGAAAATGAATCAGCCAGCAACACAGAAAAAAGTCAGAATGTTCTTCGTAATGGTGGTCTGCTGTTGACAGTGGATTCACAACTTTTCTCTGATGGCCAAGCCTTTACGGAGGCTGACACACAAAGATGTGTCTGATCCGTTACCATGGGATGATAGCTGCATGTGTGCCTTCTCAAAGCTGAGAGAATGTCACTCCCATGCCCTGCACTGGAAAGTTATGTTTTGTTTTTTCAGTGAGAGAGAGGGCTGTGCTCTCTCAGTGCTAACCCAGATGCACTGTGAATGCTTGCAGACCCGTGACATATTGTTAGGTCACACTTGATCCCGTAGAAACTGTTTTGCCCAGCTGTCTCAGAGCTGTCGCCTCAACAGGTGTCAGATTTGAGCAGTGCGAGAGGAGGTCCTTTTAACTCGTAAAATAAAGGACCCAAACTCTCACTAATAGTCATCTCATCAGGTATGAATAAGTTATACTTGGTGCAGTCAATGTAACGTTGAGGAAATGTACTGTACTAAATCCTGCTACCCTGTTGCCCATTCCTGTGAATGAAAATGTTGAAGGTAAAGTTGATCATGACTATCTTGATGTTACTGAACTATGCACCATGCCGAGACCTGCCTTACAAGTTGCACCACTACCTAAATCAGATTATGTGATGTTTTTTGTAGGCTCCTGCCTAGACCTAGTTGGAACTCACGGAGCGGCCCAAAACCTATGCGAGATTCTGTAGAATTCCACAGAAGGGTGAAGCTGCTCGATGTGCCCATTTGTTCGTATTTAAAACAAAACTTTTTTTTTAGTTTAGTAATTTTTATTGAAGATAACAAATAGTAAGGCTTACAAAGATAAAAGAAAGATGTACCTTATGAACAATATGTAACAATATTGAAATATTAGATCAAGGTAAAAAAAACATAATGAACAAGAAGAAGCAAATTATACATATTATAAAAATCTATTACTTTTTTTTAGAAAAAGAAGAGAAAGAAAAGGAGAAAAACACGTAAAGAAAAAGAAAAGAGAGAATAGAAATAAAAGAAAGGGGAGAAAGATAATGAGTTATTAGGAGAGTGAAGAGTGTGAAGACAGGAAGGTAGTAAAGGGGAGCCAGAGTAGATCAGATTTTATTTTCTGAGATAAAGAAGAAGAAGAAACAGTGGATATTCTATGTTCATCACAAATAAGGTTCCACCAAGTCATGGTAGATAATGCAGAATTGTCTTTCCAACATGATAACATAATTTTAAAAGCAAGGGCAATATATAAATCAGATAAAACAGGTTTTGGAGAAAAGCTATCAAAATCAGCAGATAAGGTATCAAGAAAAACATTCGGAACAGAAAAAGGAATAGTACATGAGAAAATCAATAAGATTTTGCCCAGATAGATTTCCAAAAACGATTAACTCTGTAACAATAAAAGAGAAGGTGACACAAAGCACCATCAGCTCTGAAACATGACCAACAGGAGGGGGAAATAGATGAGTCAATTTTATGTAAAAAAAGAAGGAGTAATTACAGCTCTATTGTATATAAAAAATAAAGATTGAGTTATATTGGCAGCCTCAGACGTTTTAAATAATTTACTCCATAATAAGTCCCATTGATGGATAGACAATAATTGAGATACACTTCGCACGTAGAAGGGGAGAGGGTCAAAAAACTATCCTCTACCACCCCGAACCCCCAATGAATATCAGTTGAACACACTATAAGGGGTTGAAAGCACAACACAACACATATAACAAAACAGAAAAAATCATCTGTTTTGAAAAACTGCCGTCACTCACACACCGAAGTATGTGACATGCTTCATCATTGGGCCTGCTTACAATACGCCCTGGTGTAGCCACACTCAGGGCGGAGCATAAGGGAGGGGAAAAAAATAATAAAATACGCAAAAAACACACAACGTAAGACCACAGAACTCAACACGTAACATACAAAGTGATAGAGCAGCGCATATCACCAAGTGACTGGAACTAGTGATGCGACATAAAGTGCAGTTAATAAGGATGTGGTTTAAAACTGGTTTGAGGATACCAAACCAAACTTTATTATACGGTTCCTCCACCAGGATTAAAAAATGAGAAAGAGGATGGGTAGTGTCTAATAGAGAAAAGTGAAGTTTCTCAAAACACCCCTGTTAAATATTCCACAGGAGCAGGTTAAGGTTGATGAGGCTTTATTACAGCACAGCAACATAGACAGCAGTCAACAGGTCCACAGGAACAGTGCAACTGACCTGAGGTCTGGAGGACAGTAGTATTCTAAGAACACTCAAAGAATAACAAGGAGAATTAAAGGTACAGGAAGATTTATGATAAAGTGGAATGTAACACATCTCCCTTCAATACAAAGAAAAATTAAGCAGATGATCAAGTTTCATACTCATTAAATTTTGTAGGACATAATCTAGAGCGATCAGAAAACTTGACCCTTGAAGCAATGGAATTATTAGGACCACTTTGAGAATATGGAAAAGAGACCAAATGCGAGGTGGGACACTTCGCAACACGCCTGATGTTCCATAGTCTACCATCTTGGGTAATAACACTGTTACTGAAGACTTTAACTAATTTCATGGGTTTACCAAATTTATTGGAACATTTTGAAATAAAACCAGGTTTTTTAATTCTAACAACATCCCCCACAGCAAAATTAGAAGATTTAACATTCCATTTTTTATTATACCATAATTTGGTCTTAGCTTGCTTATCTTCGACTTTCTGTGCAGCTTGTTCAACTAAATCTTCAGAGAAAGATCTATTGACACACTTATCCCTGAACCACCAAGGACAAATGGAAGAAACAGGATCACGTCCTTTGAGCAAACGGAAAGGACTAACTTCAGTGGTGGAATGGGGAGTAATCCTGTAGGACCAAAGTTTTTCTCTCAAAAGTGTCTTCCAATTCGAGCCATTTTTAGAAGCATCAGAAATAAACCCTGTCAAAACTCTATTGAAACGTTCAACAAGACCGTTTTCATGTGGCTCATAAAAAGAGACTGTATGGTGTTTGATGGAATGTAATTTAAGGAAGTCCTCCATTTCTAATGACGTAAGTTGGGCCCCATTATCTGTGACCAAAACAGAAGGACACCCTTCCCTAGAAAATACTTCCTTAAAGAACTCTACTACAACACTGGTAGAGGCAGATGAAACAAACTTAACTTCTGGTCATTTTGAATGATAATCTATTAACACAAGTGCATAACGAGAATTAGGAGGAAGGCACATAAACGGACCAGAAATGTCAAAAGAATTTTTTTTCCATGGTGACGTGGGCCAAGAAGTAGTTTTTAAAGGGGGAATATTGGTTTTCAACATTTTGTCATTCCCCATACAAGCAGCACATTCTCTGACTTTATGTTCCACTAAACGATCCAAAGATGGCCACCCAAAAAAATTTCTTATCAATCTTTTCATGGCAGACATCCCAGGATGAGATTTATGTGCGATATCTAAAATCATATTTTGTACATTAAACGGTGGAACACACTTGCCAGATTTGAAAACCAAATTATTCTCTAATTCTAATTCATTTGAAATATTAAAATAAGGCATAAAATCTTCCTTTAACAATTTCTTCTCCGGCCATCCTTCCTGAATAAACTTTTTAATAGCTTGTAAAGTAAGATCTTGATTATCAGATTTTTCCCACATATCTTCAGAAATTTCAGCAAAAGACGTAGAAAGCACATCTTGTAAACAAGTAACAACTTCAGAATCACTCAGATTTTCATTATCTGAACACTCATAAGGATGACGGGATAAGAAATCTGCTACAACATTTTTTTTTCCTGGAACATATTCTGGAGTGAATGAATATTCTTGGAGTCTGGAAGTTAATCTTGAAATACGGGCTGTTGAATTCCATCCTCCCCCCGGAGAAAGAATGTTAACTAATAGTTTATGATCAGTTCTTAATACGAACTTACTTCCCCATATGAAATTCCAGAAATGCTCAATCGCCCATACACAAGCCAAAAGTTCCTTTTCTATGACAGCATATCTGCGTTCTGTATCATTTAGTGTGCGCCAGGCAAAACATACATTCCATTCATCTTGACCTGATTTTTGAGATAAAACAGCCCCAACACCATACATACTTGCATCCACTGTGATAACACACATCCTATTTAGGCAGAAAGGCTTAAGGGTAGGAGCATGTAAGATGTCATTTTTAATGAGATCAAATGCCACTTGTTGTTCTCTTTTCCAAATAAACTCATTACCATGTCTCAATAGCCTTCTTAGTGGCTCCATCTTGATAGCAAAGTTATTGACAAATTTGCTATAATATTCGCACATGCCTGCAAAGGATAACAACTGGTCTCTATTGACTGGTGAGGGAGCTTTACTGATGCCATCCACATTGGACCTTTTGGGAAATACACCATCTCCAGATAAAGTGTGACCCAGATATTCGACTGTAGGTTGAAATAACTTGTTCTTGTTTGCCTTCAAAGTCAGACCACTCTTCCTCAACTTCTCACAAACACAACGTAGATGAACCAGATGTTCTTCATCTGTACTAGAGAAAATCAAAATATCATCCTGAAAATACTTCACGAAGTGTTCTACATCCCTAAAAATATTGTGCATAACCCTTTGAAAAACTGAGGCTGCCGAAGCCAACCCGAACGGCATTCTAGTGTACTGAAAAAGTCCTTGAGGGGTAATGAAAGCCGTGAGGCATTTAGACTCATCTGTAAGAGAAATTTGGTGAAAAGCCGATCTTAAATCGAGGGTGGAAAAAATGTTGGCACCTTCTAACATGGAAACAACTTCGTTGATATTGGGAAGAGGATGACAGTCCACCATAATCGCCAAATTGAGTGCCCTGAGGTCCACACACATTCTTAAAGATTTGTCGGGTTTTCTTACTAAAACAATCTGGGAAACCCATTCAGCTGATTCAATGGGTTCTATTATTTTCTCTTTAATCAAATCCTCTAAGATATTTTTAAGATCTTCCCCAACATTGATAGGCACCCCTCTCAACTTCTGCTTGAGCGGAACCACTCAAGATTTAAGCTTGATTTCGTGTGAAAAATTTTGAAGCCTACCCAATTTGTCAGAGAAAACATCTTTAAATTCGGATTTAATTAATTCAGTTCCCTTTTCATTGGAAATTGAAGAGATATTCTCATCCTCAAAAATCTCACCCAACATAACAGGATCTTCGGCACGAGGATTAAGAATTATACCAAATCTCCATTGATCCATCCAACCAATAACGTTCACCCCTTTTTCTGCAATATACAAACAAATTTGAACACACCTGGATCTAAAAGTAATCTTGACCACAAAACAACCTAAAATTTCTACTCTTGAACCGTTGAAACTGACTGCACGAATTTCATAAGGAAGAATGTCACTTAAGCTTAACACTTGTCTTAATCGTTCATTAAAGTATTCTTTGGTAATAATGGTCCAAGGCAGTGGCGGCTGGTGACATTTGAAAGAGGTGAGGCGTAAAATGTTAATCATACTGCACCGTAGCGAGCGAGCGCAGCGAGCGAGCCCGAACCCCCCAAGGAGGGTTCGGGGGGATTTCCCCCCTGCGAAAAGTTTGAAAAAATAGTGGAAAAATTGTGCATTTTCAAGCAAATTTGAGGAAGCAGGAAGGTTAATAAAGGTTATCTATGGGTCCAGCAGGCAGGTCTGCGTGGGTCTTGCTTTTGTGACTGGTGGCCTGCTTCTATACTCCTCCTTACTCCCTGCAGTGGCCTGATGGGAGCATGTAGGCTTTACTGCTTGTTGCAGATCGGTGATCACATGGACTAACAGTTAAGGAGCAGTGGGAAACGGTGGGGGAATATGAATTTTGTGGCACAGAAGACAATTGTGGTCAATGAAAAATGAAGTGGAACAGAAGTAGGAAACCTAGTGAAGCGGAGGGCAGGATATATGAGAAAAGAGACAAGAGCAAGACAGAGAGAGCATTGGAGACAGAGCACAGCACACACCAGAGACAGACACATACTCTATGGCAAGTACACACACCAGAGATGCAGCACACACCTGGGACACACACTGCCAAGCACACACACAGGCACAGCACACAGCAGGGACAGACACACGCTCTCTGCCAAGTACACACCGGGGACAGACAGACACTGACACACATACACACTGCAAAGCACACACATCAGAGGAGTAGCACACACCAGGGACAGTCACACACTCTCTGCCAAGTACACACATCAGACATGCAGCACACACACACACTGCCAAGCATACACACAGGTGCAGCACACACCAGGGACAGACACACACACACTCTCTGCCAAGCACACATCAGGCCCAGACACACACACCTAGTACTCTGCCAAGCACACACATCAGAGGCGTAGCAGTAGCACACACCAGGGACAGAGACACACTCTTCTCTCTGCCAAGTACACACATCAGAGGCGCAGCACACACCGGGAACAGATGCACACTGCCAAGTACACATACACACATTAGAGGCGCGCAGGACACCCCAGGGACAGGCACACACTCTCTGCCAAGTGCACCCAGGGACAGACACACACACACTCTGCATTTATACCCCTACACTGCCCCAGGACAGAGACCCGGGGCGCTGCGGCCTGGGGCAAACAAGAGGGCTCTGTCCCTGGCATAGGGGGCGATTCACCAATCACCATATTCGGGGCACCAAGACTCTTAAGGGCCCTTGTCGGGGCCGAATACCACATTTACAGGTCACAAAGGCCGCTGCGCCCTATAAACACCCCACTTCCAGCAAAGGCTGGATGAGGCAAAGGGCAAAGGGTGCAATTAAGGGTGATGCGTCAGACGGCGGGATGCCTTGGGCATTAATTTGTACTGGCTGTTCTGCATGAACCAACTCTCCTGTAAGGCATCAGGAAAGCAGGAAATTATGCAAGCCATGAGGTTAGCAGAGTAATCAAGAGGCTGCACTTGTGTGATATTAATAATACACTGGACTGTTGTTCATGAATGGATGGATGCACAGGGCCCCTTAACAGAACAAGCTCCTCCCCATGGGGATCTTGGTTTACCATAGGCACAAAACATCGGATGGTTTCCAAAGACTACTCCACACACAGCCTCATAATAAAGATTTAAAGTACATAAGAGAAAAGGAGCGAGAAAGTAAACACACATCAAGTAAGACTGAAGGAAAGAAACTTTATTAAGGCTACGCATGAGTGCTCGCGTACCGCAGAGTGTCGCAAGCAGCACAAAGCATTGAACCAATAAACTAACTTACCCTTCTAAAAACCTGCAGATGCAGCGCAAAACTAGACATTGTAAATTGATACTTGTATAGCGCACTACTCACCCGCAAGGGTCTCAAGGCGCTTGTACGAATACCGCTGTGGAACCCATCCTGGCTTTCCCTGTGAGGTGTCTACTCCTGGGCAGCCCCAAGGTGAAGCCAGGCATCCTTAGCGTTGTGGGGCCGTTGTGGAGATTAAGCAAGCTATTGCCCAGAGTTGCAGAGTGGGACTCCATGATTGGAATAGGCACGAGGCGAGAATTATCAGGTCCGTGGAATTTTGAGCCCAAGACCCGCCGAGGCGGGGAATTGAACCCTGGTCCCGGCCCAGACCTCTGCATCAGGGTCTGCCGCTCTAACCATTGAGCCACACTTCTCCACATTGACACACAAGGGCCCGCACCGCTCTAGTAAATAACTGGTCTAGCAACAATAATAGGTAAAAGCATTTTTAGGGACCGGTTTGACAAAGCCTCCTTCAGCTGAGCCCATATTCCATGATTTAAACATACATTCTGGAATGTGGAGCCCTCCACTCCGGAGAGAGAATTAGAGCAATACAACAGAATTTATTGTGCACACTACACATCCCCATATGATAGTGAATAGAAGCACAGACAACTAGGTTTGGAAAAAAATCAGCACACAATTACCAGATAATTGTCCTATTATGCAAACTGTAGCTACAGTAAACAATAACATTACAAAGAAAAATATATATTGGAATAATGAGTGGACGCACCGCCACTGCTCAGTAGGTTCTTCTTTGGATGTGTGTCTGGAGCTTTTCCCTCACCCACAAATAAGACAAAAACATGTCAGTGAAGCCTCGGCTGCATACATTGCATGCGTTAATGCATATACTATGTATTTATGAATGGGTGGCAAAATATGTTATTCTCTCTGACAACTCATACCATTTCGTGTTATTCCAAGGTGCCGTTCACTGCTGATTGTACACTGTGAAGCCACCCCGTATTTACATCGTTAGCTCTCTGAACCGGTACTATCAGATGCAACTCTAAAATGCCTTTAGGCAAAACCAATAACCCTAAAACTTTAACGTTCCTAAATCTCACGTCTGTCTTGCTTTCAATCTGCTGTTTACATTACTTTAAAGTGATCCTGCAATGATCTCGCTGCCCTGTAATGGAGGGAAAATGCTCTCCTCTTCCCTCAGACTTTCACAAGCGCTTAGCTTTTGCAGTCTCTGTTCTAAAGAGCAAGAATTTTTATAAAATTGACCTCACAAAGTATTCCATGCATCAGCTGATACGGTATGCGATCAACACATTATGAGGCACAGGTGCCTAATTGACTTTTACTTCACATAAACATATGTTTATTTTTGCAAATCCTGCGTTCCTATTTGATCCTCTATTACCGTGTTGGTCATGCATATGAGTAATGCATCATGAGCTCTTATTGGGAAAGGCATTAACGCTACAGCACATTCCATGTGCAAGGAAAATTTATTCAACTGGTATTCTGCTGAGTCATCAACTCAATAGCATGCTTAAGAAAATACTGCTGATTCAACATTTGCAGGGGGCAATTACTCATGATCTCATTTGGAACTAAAGCTCAAATTCGATTATTATTTTATTAAGACCACGCATTTAGAATTCATAGATGTAAACGTATGGACAATAAATTAGTTGTGACAGAATGTTCATGTATTTTTTACGAAGAGAACATCTTGTACCATCAAGGCCTCCCTTAAACCTAGAACCTAAATTATTCAGCTGTGACGAATCAAAAATGCAGTGTTTGTGATAAGCAAGATACATGTGTACGGCTCTACAACTAAGATATATGCCTGCAAATACTAATATAAGATCACTTTTTAGCCATTTATGATGAAAGGATTGTCACAGAAGACTGGTAAAGGGGATAGGTTTGGGTACGTAAAAATGGATACCAACATCATTTGTTCAAGTCACAAATCATCCCTAACAAAAGGGCAGGAAAGACCATAGGGTTGAGCATTTGTTTTCCTTTTATTGCACCCAATGCAAAGGTATGTTGGAAACTTCGATTTGGCAAACCTTTTCGATTTCCCAACTCCGTGTAACAAAATGAGCCTATTATAAAATGTACTAGGTTAAAAATAATGCTGTTCTTCTATGCAGACCTATTAGCACTCTCAAAAAGGTAAACCTGGAGATATACATGCTGGATAAATTTTCCACTGTGCATAGAAAGTCTGAGCAATAGGAAAGTTTGTACAGAAACCTCCTGCATATATTTTCTAGCTTGACTGCAGTTGATCATACTGAAAAATACTTAACTACTATGTGAGAATCTCTCTGTGCACAAAATATCTTCAATTGGGTGAAGACAAACCAGGAAGCACTGCAAACCAACTGAAGTGGAACAATCGATACACCTCTGCAAAATCAAAACCTTTCCATCCGATACCCCTGGAAGGCCAGGTGTTTCATTTAGAGCCGGAGTCCAGAGAGATACTCCACTCATTGAGCCTTGAAGAGCGACCCTCAGCGAGAACAAACATATTTGGGTGCTGCTTAGAAGCAATGCTGAAAGATGCTGGCCATAGCAAGTATTGACCCGAAGGTGTCAGCACTGTCTGACTGACGAGGAACGATGAGGAAGCTAAGCTAGCCTAGCGGGTGCTATCCCCAGTAATGTCCACGAGGAGACCTGGGTGCGCAAATGACAGTTCACACAAAGACATTTATGTTCATTCATTCACTCCTATGGTTTGCACATTAGCAGATGATTAATTTGATATCCTGGACAAAAGTTTTCTCAGAGCTCCTATACACTTGGGACTTCCATGCAGCAGTAGCACGAGTTCACAGGGCTCCTTTACTTTCATTAGTCCACATTCATCTGTGCATTTGAAACGGCAAGCCTCGGGGAGCTTTTAAAAAATGAAAAGTGTATTTATTTATTTCCCACATTTCGCCACATAATGACAAACCTTCAATAGACCCGCAATACTGGTTACGATTTTTTTTCTATGCGTCTGTACTGTTGCCTCTGATCTTTCCAACGGCTAGATAAAGTAAATGTATTACGTATCAGTTACAAGCCTAATATAGCCTAAAATTGAAATTGCTTGTTAAAAAAAGTGTAAGAATAAGTAATATAGTGAAATTAGCGCAAACTGAATTAGTGTATTAACATTATGATAACACAAACAACGTATTTGCAATGATAAGACTCTGTTCTAAGTGTCAGGCCCCTGCCATGCAGCCGGTAGGATCTACTCGACTTTAAACGTTTTCTTTGACGTTTTTTTGCCTCTGGTGTCTTGGGATGCATTGTACTATGGCTCTGGAAACGGATCCAACAGTACAACCCTAACCCTTTCTACACTTAACTCTCGGGGTAGCAAAATAAAGCAAATAGCATAGCACTGACTGTGACTGGTTAACTTAGGGATGGCACTGGCACTGGCAGAGGTCAGAGGAGGCCTGGCCTCACCTAGCACAGTAAAAAAACTTACGTGGATCGCGATGGTGGTGGTGACCGTGACGTCGACTATCTGGAACTTCTCTTTCTCTGGTGGTCTGCTCCGAGTCCTCGATGTATGTCTTCCGTTCCGACCGACGCAGCAGCAGTAGACAGGAGACAGGAGAACTCACTTAAAGCACCAGGCGGTCCAGTCCGTCCGTAGTAGATGTAGGCAGGCAGGCAGGCAGGCACACAACAACAACAACGACCGACGACTGATCACTATGAATGCAGCACGCCACCATCCTGCTGCAGCAGCCAATCCTGGCGCACCGCTAACAGCGCCACTGCGCCAGGATTGGCTAACGAGCAGCGTACTATCTGCCCATATTGTGCCCGGGACCCCAGGTCCCTGCCTGTGTGTCTGGGTGATATGGAGGGGGGGGAGGGAAGGTGTACCAGTGTACGCATGCGCGGGCCAGTCTCAGTATTGCCTTCTCCTGGATTTCACATGCGCAGCGTGTGTGAGTGTCATACGCTATTCTGGCTGCCTGTGCGCCGCAGCCCCGCCCACCGGCCCACTTCCTTAAAGATGCCCGATTCTGTCGGGCCGGTAGTGCGCTTGAGTCAGTGCGCGCCACTATTTACAAAAAAAACATTTTTTAATGCATGTTGGCACTGCAGTGCGGTCGTCCATGGCTAGTGGGGCGTTGCCCCAACGCCCCCAATGGACGCACCGCCACTGGTCCAAGGTGATCCTGAATCAGCCATTAAGTTCAGACTAATCCCCAAAACAAACATTTCACAAATTGGTTTCTTAATATTTAGACCATCCGAACTAACTAAAGAAATTTCTTCATCAAGATAGACTACAAAACCTTTATTGGATGAGGAAACATTCTCCGTGTTCTCACACACACAACTGCAGTTTTTTTGTACATCTTCCGTAACAACAGCTACTTTAACATTAGGATTTTGTACAAATTTCCCTGAATCTCTACACATATTTGAAAAATTTCCCAACTTTCCACACTTCCTGCATTGATGGCAGGACATCTAGCAAATGAAGCAACATGCATTCTGCTACCACATTTGTAACAATTTACAGATTTATCAAATCTTCTAAAATTTCCTGTGTTATTAAATCTGTTGGTGTTTGCATTGGGACGGAAATTTTCATTATGTCTTTCACCATGTTTGATTAAACAAACTTCTTCATGGGAATCTGACTTACTATTGGAATGTTTTTGTACAGTGAGCATCCATTTTTCTGACTGTTCTAGGGATTTGGCAATAGAAATTGCTTCTGATAATTTGGGATCACCTAATTCCCATAGGCGTTCTTGTGTTTTTTTATTCTTAACATGGACAATAATCTGATCTCTTAACATCTCATCACAAATAGTGCCAAAATTACAATGAATGGCTAAAGATCTCAAAGCAGTCATAAATTCATCAAACGATTCAGAATCTTGTTGTGCGCGAGTGTAAAACTTATATCTATTAAGAGCTATATTAGAAACTGGTTTAAATCTTTTCTCAATTCTAATGAGTGCTTCTTTATACACATTGGTAGATTCTCCCTCACCTAACTCAGGTGGAATAGGTGGTAAAGCCCTAAAAAACATTTGTCCCTCAGAGCCGAGACAATGTAGGAGAATACTTTTTTTTCTCTCCGCCCCCATGCGTTCGCCATCTATGGCTTTCATGTAATTAAAGAACTCTTCCTTCCAACGAGTCCAAGGAATAGGTGGATCTCCCTTATTTTGTAGGAACTTTTCAGGCGGGTCAAACTGCATTTCTAAAGTTTAAAGTAATATATGAGGTTACTTGCAACAGTGCCACAGTATAATGCAACCTTTTGTGAATAAATGTAATCTCTGAATGTACTTACAATAAATATAACACTTGTTCCATATAAACACTAAAAACAAGCAATAATATTCTTCAGGACAGGATCTTCCAATGAAATGTCGAATATAATTAGCATTTGTAAGTTGTAAGTAATCTGAAAATTGTATCTTGTAGTGATTTCAACAACGATTCAACTTCCTTTTAAAATTGTTGGAAATGTTACTATAATTGCCTACTTGAGTAAATTCTCATGTATCCGCCTCTAATTCCATTTATCCGCATTTAAAATAAATTTCATGCAGTTACGATGTTAGCAGACGGCTCTCTCGCCGATTTCCGATGACTCGTTGTCATGGAAACACATTGCCCAAACTAAAATGGCCGCCACGTTGTTGTGCTGTCAAATCATAACGCACGTTGGATCACGTTGCGCCATGACATCATCACAGTACTCCCTTGCGCTGTAAACACCGATGTCTCGAGCGCTGCTCTTCCTGTAAACACCAATGACGGCCAATGTTTCCTTGCGTTGTGATCACCGATGACAGGTGGAATGTGAAGAGGTTGTCTCGAACACTGTTCTTCCTCCTCCAATGACGAACACAACAGCTGTGACGGACGCGTGCAGCTCTCGCGCTCTGCTTACAACCACTGGCACAATAAGGATTTGAAGGTAAACACCATTTAAAATCTTCACAAATGCTTTGAAATTGCGTATCTTGATGTTGGTAGGAGTTTTCAGACGGCGATTTTCTCTTTCCTCATAAGAAAATTTGTCAAATTCACATCCACGTTGTTTAAAGATGCAAACTAGTTTCTGTAGTTTTTCAAAAAATTATAAAATTTTTGAAAATTAAAACTTCACCTCTGTGCTGTAGTCCTCAGTCAGGATTAGGTCACCCTCGTCGCCAAATTTGTTAAATATTCCACAGGAGCAGGTTAAGGTTGATGAGGCTTTATTACAGCACAGCAACATAGACAGCAGTCTCCAGGTCCACAGGAACAGTGCAACTGACCTGAGGTCTGGAGGACAGTAGTATTCTAAGAACACTCAAAGAATAACAAGGAGAATTAAAGGTACAGGAAGATTTATGATAAAGTGGAATGTAACAACCCCTCCTGGTACTGCTAGTGTCAACATGTTTTGACTGACTTACTGTGCCTGCAAAGGTCACTCCGGTCTTCTTCAGGACTAGTGTCGCTCCCAGTACCTCTTATGGCCCCACCGTATTTCGGTTGGTTTGCCACAAACAAACTTGAGCCGGTCTAGCTAGATCCTGGCCCTGTTGGTCACGTGTGGAAAGTACTCCTAATAATATAGAAGAACATGAACTAAATTGGGAACACAAAAACACACAACATAGCTAGTATAATCATGCTGTTGATCCGATTGATTTCTTATCCCATCACCGTATTTTAAAACCACTGGTTATGTTCCCCCTGTGGTCAAAGGTGTGATATTCACCCTTTAGGATCCTATCCCCAATATGGCATATAATCCCCTGGGTATAGTAATGCCAAAAGAAACAAACAAATCTAAAGTTTTTTTGCAGTGCTGTAAATATACATGTGCATCACATATCATCACATTCCATCTCCGAAGTTGTTCCCAAATGCCCCCTCTCAGCTCCGACATCATATTTCAGGAAATGTGGTGAGGAGTGTCGATGTTATAGTCACATAGTACTTAATGCATGGTAGATAGTACCCACTCTGTACTCACCGAGTTTATATAATATACAAACTAGAAATGATGTCTGGCAGGAGGGTATCCCGGTAGCACAACCTGCGTTGAAACGAGAGGGAAAATACAGAGTAAACTTTCCTCTCGCTGCCACAGACTAAGGCGCATCCCTCCATTTTACCGGCTCTCTCCACACAGACGATGCTCGTTTACAAAAACGGAAAGCCCTATAGGGTACCAGTCATCCTCCCCCTAGAACCCGCAACCCTTTAGCCAGCTCCTTACTGTTCCGTAGGCTTGCCCTTTCCTCAGTGCCTGTAAACCGGATCACCGTGTAGACAACACGCGATCCGTTTTCTTCATCTTTTAAGAGGAACACCCGTCTCCAGTAAACGTTCCGTACGCCCACGTGATTGCTCGGCCCAACGTCAAGCGTCGTGACGTGCGGGACCGGAAGAAGTCCATTTCCTGGGAGTTGTAGTTTTTTAGCCCAAGTTATTTACGTAAGCACCACCCATGGCTAATCATCGGCTCGAGCAGAATGTTAACCTCGCCCCAAAGGGTCCGTCTGTATAGATATGCGGCTTTATAGTACTTTGCAATTGTGGTTTTTCTGTATACGTCTCTTTCTAACCAATGTAAAAACAAAATAAAATACATAAAATAAAGGACCTATCATCGAAGGGCTGATATTGTGTGTGGTAAAGGAGATGATCTACCCCCTCAGATCCGTCTCGGATGAAAAGCGGATGAAAAGGAACTATACGTATTATACTTCTATGTATGTTAGTGTATGTGTATTTTCCATAGAAAAGACCTTAATTATTGTATCATACTGCCATTTTCGGTAAATTTAAACCCGTCGTTTCAGTTATAAGATCCCATATATCGGGGATATTATTAATTCTATCAGTCATATCAGAGAGACCCTGACCTCAGTATTGTAGTTGAGGTCTAAGGTAGCAATATCAATTCCATATCCCCCAAGGGTACCCAATTCTATAGATACTCATTTTCATCCTTCAATAGGTAGGCAGAAAGAGAAGTATACACATACAACCAGAATAAAAACACACACCTCTCATGGGCATAAATGGAAACAAAAGGTCACACAAGACAAATGATCTAAAGGTTCAATAGTATATCCATGAGTTGTAATGTCAGCACCTTTTATCTCTATTGTCTCCCCAGGGATTGCCGAAGGGATGTCATCATTCATCCCCACTATGTGGCTTTTTAGACGGTAGACCCATTTTTGTTCACGTAACAGAGGGTTCTCTGGTCATCCGCCTGGTGCCTTCGAAGTGGTACCTTCTCAATTACTGTGAGTTTGGTGTTAGATTTGCCGCACCTCACTGTGCTACGACGCTCTGTAATTCTCGTTCGCACCTTTCTGCTGGTCATCCCCACATACATTTTGTTGCAAGGACAGGTGATCAAATAAATGACCCCCTGAGAATTACAATTTGTGTGGGATCTTTGTTCCCACGCTGTGGAGAGTCCCAGGTCGATAGATTGAGTATTACAAGTAAGGTGACATACACTGCATGAGCCACAACGTGTGTGGCCCATTATCCTGGGCAGGCCTGCCGCTGAGGTAATGCCACTCATCCCTGCCAAACCTCTAGGTCTAGTGTGTATGAGTAGGTCATTCAAATTCTGACTTCGTTTGAAAGAGAAAAGAGGTTTCTCTATACTTAGGCCCCCAGAGTTTAAAATCTTCCAATTTTGTAATACCATTCGTCTGATTTGTTGTGACGCTGTATTAAAAGTGGAGACGAAAACTGGTTTGTTAGTCTGGGGTCTAATTGTCTTGGAAAGAAGGCAGTCACAGTTGGCATGTAAAGCCCTTCTCCTGGCTTTCTTAATGATCTTGGACGGATACCCCCTCTGTTTTAGTTTCTGCGTGAGGGTGTCTGATTCCAGAATGAAGTCTGTTTTGTTCGAACAATTGCGGTGTATACGGAAGAATTGTCCCACCGGTAAATTCTCCCGCAGGGATCTTGGGTGAAAGCCCCCGAAAGCCAACAAAGCATTTTTATCAGTGGACTTGTGAAAGACCCTGGTTTTCAGTGCACTCTCACTAGGTTCTATAACCAAGTCCAAGAAGGGAGGCTGGTCTTAGTGACCGTCGAGGTGAAGTGGAGGAAAGGATTTTTATTATTCAACCACTCCAAAAAGAGGTCGACCGATCTTCTGTCGCCTCTCCAGATCACCAAGACGTCATCTATGTAATGTCGCTGTAGCCTCAATTGTGCAGTCCAAGGGCCATTTTAGTCCAAAACAGTCTTCTTTTCAAATGCTCCTACATATAACCCGGCCAGGCTTGGAGCAAACACTCTCCCCATCGATGTTCCATGGGTTTGAAGAAACATCTTGCCCTCAAATTCAAAGAAATTTTTTGTCAGAGCTATCTCAGCTAGATGTAAGATGAAAGCTCGCGGAGTTTCATACTCCCATTCTCCTTCGAACAATAAGGTTTCCAGCATTCTTAAAGTTTCCAACTGCGGAATATTAGTATAAAGGGCCTCTATGTCCAACCCTATGAGGTATTCTTTGTCTGGATCAAAAGAGGTATCCTTCAGTAGATTCAAGATATCCAATGTATCCCTTAGGTAAGCTGGTAATTTCTGTACTAGGGGTTTAAAGAAAAAGTCGCAAAACTGCGAGAGAGGCTCCAGCAGGGACCCCATCCCAGAGACAATGGGTCTCCCGGGAGGGGGTCTCACTGCTTTGTGGATTTTGGGCAGAATATAAAAATACGGAGTCCTTGGCTGTTTATTAACCAAGAACTCCGCTTCTTGTCCAGTAATCCAGTCATTGGTTCTAGCCTCTTCAACCACCACCGTTATCTCCCTAGTAATCGAATCCGTAGGATCCTCCGTTAGTCGCTGGTAAGTTCTGGAGTCAGATAATAGGCGGGTACATTCCAAAGGATAAGCATCTAGATCTAAGATAACCGTAGCCCCGCCTTTATCTGCAGGTTTCAAGATGATTTCTTTATTGTCAGTTAGTTCTTTTAGAGCCGAATCAACAGCATGATTATACTAGCTATGTGTTTTTGTGTTCCCAATTTAGTTCATGTTCTCCTATATTATTGGGAGTACTTTCCACACGTGAACAACAGGGTCAGGATCTAGCTAGACCTGCTCAAGTTTGTTTGTGGCAAACCAACTGAAATACGGTGGGGGCCATAAGAGGTACTGGGAGCGACACTAGTCCTGAAGAAGACCGGGGTGACCTCTGCAGGCACAGTAAGTCGGTCGAAACATGTTGACACTAGCAGTACCAGGAGGGTCTATAGATCTAAAGTCGGCCTTTGATCTCGTGCCAAGGGTCAAATTGTGGGCCGTCCTGAAAAACCTGGGGCTGCCGCCAGATCTCCTTGACTTGGTAGTACGACTACATGAGGGCAATTTCGCTAGGGTGAGGTGGGGAGGCAAAGGGCAGGTGACGGACTGCTTCCCTGTAAATCGAGGTGTCCGTCAGGGGTGTGTATTGGCACCCACGCTTTTTCTGTTGTTTATCGATCAGGTGGTGAAGTTCTTTGCTGATACCCCCACTGATGCACCTTCACTGGGTGGGACCAAGTTCCCCATGCTCATCTTTGCCGATGACACTCTGCTCCTCTCAAAGACCCGGAGTGGTCTGCAAACCGCACTAAATAGATTTGAGGACTTTTGTTTGGTCAACGATTTGAAAATCAATGTGAGCAAGACCAAATTCATGGTCTTAAGTAAAAGTCGCCCCATTAAAAGTTTTGTGAGCATGAATGGAGTAAGTCTTGAACAAGTAGAGGTTATGACCTATCTAGGAGTAACCTTGGACCACCGTCTCAGCTGGAAACCACAGGTTGACACTCTTTACCTAAGATTTGCACGCCTTACTGGTTGCCTTCTGCAGGAGCGAAAAAGGTCTCTAACCAAACACGTTAAACCAGCTCTTAGGATATATAATACTAAGGTCAGCTCCGCAATTTTGTACAGGGCAGATCTTTGGGGGTTTACGGACCTATCAACTTTGGTAAAAGTTCAAAATAAATTCTTGAGAAAATTGGTAGGACTTCCCCAATCGACTCCGACAAAACCACTTTGTTTGGATATGGGATGCAAACCAAATAACGAGATGGCCCGATATCGGTTAGTAGCTCTGTGGAGACGCATTTGGACATCCCCAGATCTAAGCCTCTTTGCCAGGGAATTAGAGGAAGTAAGATCAGTTTGGGGCTCCAGTAATATACCTTGGCTGCGCGAAGTGAAACTGATCTTGGAAGATATGGGTTGTAACCAGCTGTGGGTCTCTCCGGGGTAAACTACTTTTCCCTCTAAACAAGACTTTAAAGCGCTATACTGGGCCTTTGTTCGACAGGAGTCTGTCATTAGTTCAGATGTCACCAGCCTAACAGGTAGATTCCTGTCCCACAAATTGGACCCCTCTTTTGAGAACTATTGGGACGTCATAACTAAGACATTAGATAAAAAGCTTTACCACTAGTTCCGAGTTGGTTCTTTGCCTTTAAGGTCTTTTTCTAAGAAGTGGTCCGCCCTCCTAACTGATTGCTGCCCTTGGTGCATTGACCATAAGGAGAGTGTTGGACACTTCTTATTTGCATGCCCCGCCTATCACGTACCAAGAAACAAATGGATTAGGCCCATCTGTCACCATCTCAGAGTCCGAGGGAGTGCCAAGGCATTGTGGGCGCTACGTACGACCACCTCTGAGGTGGTGGTCGTAGGTGTTGCCAAATTCCTGGGTTGGGCATGGGTCATTAGAGCCAGACATCTGCAGGCTTCCTGAATCTTAATAATATATATATTTTTTTTTTGTATATGAGGTCTTTATCACACTGTTTAATTCCTTTTTTACGATGAATTGTCTATGTAACTATGATGATTTTTAAATTAGTATTCATGTATGTCTTATTCCTATTTTTATTCTGTTGTAAGTTGTCTTTTATGATGTAAAAATCGCAATAAAGACTTTAAAAACCTGAAACCTGAACCTGAGAAACTTCACTTTTCTCTTTTAGACACTACCCATCCTCTTTCTCATTTTTTAATCCCGGTGGAGGAACCGTATAATAAAGTTTGGTTTGGTATCCTCAAACCAGTTTTAGCCCACATCCTTATTAACTGCACTTTATGTTACATCACTAGTTCCAGTCACTTGGTGATATGCACTGCTCTATCACTTTGTATGTTACATGTTGAGTTCTGTGGTCTTACGTTGTGTGTTTTTTGCGTATTTTATTATTTTTTCCCCTCCCTCATGCTCCGTCCTGAGTGTGGCTACACCAGGGCGTATTGTAAGCAGGCCCAATGCTGAAGCATGTCACATACTTCGGTGTGTGAGTGAGGGCAGTTTTTCGAAACAGATGATTTTTTCTGTTTTGTTATATGTGTTGTGTTGTGCTCTCCACCCATTATAGTGTGTTCAAATAATTGAGATACATCACTTTCCCAAAATAGTTCAGTAGGTGATTTATGTCTAAAAGTAATAGGGGAAGAGAGAGACTTATAAATAAAGGAGGCTTTAGGTGTGGACTAGCTCAAATAGAGGTGTCAAAGGAATAAACGAAAAAATATCAAGTGTAAAATTATTGTTTTATAAATAGTTCCGAAGTATAGGGAATTGATTTTATTGTTGGAGAGAGGAATAAGAAAGGCCGTATTTCTCCTGTAATTGGTAATAATAATAATAATAAAATTTATAAAGTGCCCGGTTATACTAAAAAACAGTGTGTCCCTGCGCTGTGAATTGATGGAAGGATGAAACAGAATTATGAGAAGTCAAGTGATTGATCAAAAAAATACCGTTTTCTTTCCAATGTTTGAAGTAGAATGATTTGTAGCCAAATTTTATGAATTTGTTGTACCAAATAGAGGATGCAAGGAAGGATTGTTGAGATTCAGATCCCTGGTTAAAAAGATTACGTAGTAGAAAGTGAGAGTATTTAAGAATAGGGTGTTTTGATATGAAGGTACAATTAGACATAGAAATAACATTCCTAAAATAAAAATTTATTTAACAAAGAACGTTCAAAAGTAATCTATTAAGGTATGGGAGCAGCATAATAATCTTTAAAAGAGCAAAGAATTGACAAATTAAAAAGGCAGTATGATACAACTTAAGATCAGGAAACCTTACACCCCCTCAGTTTTTGGTCTAATTAACTTCGTTATGGCAATACGAGCACACCTATTATTCCAAAGGAACTTAATACATATGGAATTAATTTGGGAAAAATTATAATTAGGTATTTTAAAGGGTAGCATAGAAAGTAAAAAGAGGACGTGGGGGACAAGCATTATTTTGATAGTATCTAACCTTCCCCACCAAGATAAAAAAAAGAGGAGACCAGGAAGATAATCACTTTGGATTCTGGAATTTAGGATAGTAAAATTATATGCAAGTGTATCAGGAATGTTAGACCAAAACTAAATTCCTAAATATTTAATCTTTTGGGGACATTAAGTAAAGTTTGCCTTATGAGACATATAATGATAACAAGGAGAATTTAGTGGTAGGATTTCAGTTTTGGAAAATTTTTGTAACTAGAGACCTTGGAGAAATCAGTTATCTCTTGCAAAAAAGGGTCAATGGACGTAGAGGGGTTAGACATATAAATTAAAACATCATATGTATAAGCAGACAGTTTTATTTCTTGGGATTTGACCTTAACTCCAGTTATATCAGTGTTGCCTGATTTGTTCCAGGAAAAGTTCCAACCTTAGGAGAAAACATAACAGGGATAAAGGGCAACCTTGTCTCATTCCTCTATGGAGTTTAAAAAAGGGGGAAATGATCATTAACAATCACACAGGCACGTGGGTGGTCGGTATATAGCAATTTGATTAAAAATATAAAAATAGGACCGAAACAAAACCAATGAAGGGTAGAAAACACATAATTCCAATGTATACGATCAAATGCTTTCTCAGCAGCAAGTGACAGAGCTGCTAATTGAGAAGGATATTTTTCCACAGTAAAAGGATATTAGAAAACATTCTGGAATTATCAGATGCAAGTCTTCCCTTAATAAATCCAGATTGATCAGATTTATTCATTCAATGGGGAAGCTAAAATCTTTGCAAAAACCTTAAATCATAGTTAATTAGTGAAATGGGTAGGTAATTTTTACATAGGGTAAGATCTTTATCGGATTTAGAAATAATAAAAATGAGGGCTTCTAAAAAAGATCCACTGGCCTGAGACTTGGACAAAAAAGAGGTGTAAAGCTCAAGTAATTTGGGAGCAAAAACAGAAAACACAAACGAAGTTCAATAGTGAAGCCGTCAGGGCCAGGAGTTTTCGCCTTTTTTTAGGGATTTGAGGGCCGCAGTGATTTATGAAAGGGAGATGTCTTTTTCTATGGAAGAAAGTGTATCTGGAATAGAAGGAGGGGAAGCTTATCTTTGAAAAAATGATAGTATAGCCTCTTCATCTTCAGTATATAGTTGCTCATAATAAGACTGAAAGCCTTTGGTGATGTTGGGATCTGAGTGCAGAATCGTATTACTATGTTCACAACGAATGGGACCAATAGTTTTCCTTTCTGAGTTAATTTTTAAATAATTGGCTAACAACTTACGAGCTTTATTTTGGCCGCCATGATACTTGATCTTGATTTTAAGGAGGATATTACAAGCATCTATCGTGACAATTTCGGCCAAAGTAAATTTAGCCTTAATCAAATCCTGTAAACATGAAGACGATTTAGTGGTATAGTAAGTGTGTTCTAGATTTTTAATATGTTTTAGGTTTAGAGAGGTGTTGAGCATTCAATGTTTTTTTCTTTTGGTCGAGAAAGCAATTGTAAAAGCTCTAAAAGATGCTTTAAAAGCATCCCAATTGTTAGGAATAGAGGTATCTGTAGGTTGATTAAATTGAAAAAATTCATTAATAAATGTGGTCGCTTTAGCAATAAAGGTTTGGTCTAATAATAGAGAATTATTGATGAGCCATCGGCCCTATTTGGGGGGATGAAGGACATATCCAAGGAAGATAGGACAGCAGCATGGTCAGAAATAAAAATAGAACCAATCTTAGATGATTGAATAGAGGGAACTAAGGCTTTGGAAACCAATATATAATCAATACGAGACATAGTATGATGTACATTTGAAAAAAAGGTAAATTCACATGTCAGGATTGGAAGTTTTCCACACATCAAAGAATGGACGAGAGGAAATGGCAGCCTGAAATGCTCTGTGAGAATTATCAGGTTTGAATTTGCACTTGGATTTTCTATCAGTAAAGGGATCTAACAATTCATTAAAATCACCAGCGACAAATATATTAGGGTTAGAAATTAAAGGAAGCTTCACTTTAATACTTAAAACTAAACTTATGAAATCTTTTAGTTAGGAAGATTGCAGTCAGAGTCAAGAGTGGACAAGGTTAAGCATTTACACAACACAAAAAAAGGCCTGAATGATGATGTTGATGAATGATGTTCTTCTATAGCAAAAATATGGATCACTTTTATGCACGGGTGGGTAAATAGAGCAGCGTGGGTTACTGTTCAAGTAATTGAAGATCCTGCAGTGAGTTTGTGTGGCGCATTCACCACATCCGCTTCACCAAGTGTGTGTGATGTATTTATAGTATAAATTATGCCATGCCTCAATAAATCACCCAGCCTGGGGAAAGGGGGTTTGGTGAAATGGATGGGAAAGGGGATCTAGGGAAAGGTGTGACGAAGACAAATTACACAAACAGAACAACAATATTCATCTAGGCAATGAGCAGCACATCATCATCAAACTGTTGTGGAAGGAAATGAAGGAATGAGTATGACACAGTTTAGTTAAATGCATTACAAACAGTCCTTCAGACCCAGAGACCTAATTATTTATCATATATCTAAATATTCTTTCTGGCGTCTAGGTTTGAAAAATACAAATTATGGAGGAGTAAAGAGTCATGGCGAAAGACAGAAGATAAGCGGAATAGACTCAAAAGAAGTCTAGAGTAGACTCAGTGGCAGAGCAGAAGCATATTCTGCTGCAATCATTTATTTTATGACTCAAATGCGATCGATTAACTGAGAAGTGAGAGCAAATTCCAACCAATCATGGACAAATGGAAGAATGTACCAGGCTGATAAATCTCACAACTACCATCATAACATTTTGCCAAGCGTGCGCATATGTGATGATGTGACTCCACTTGTCTGTCTCCAGTTACTTACAACAACCGGCTCCCCACCGAACCACATAATAGAGGACATTGAAATTTGAGCCAGCACACACACTAAACAGCATTGCATTTCCCAAACTATCTCTCACCTGTCAGCAGAGCTGAGAAGGCTGCTCAGAGTCATCATCATGTTGGTTTCCCTGAAGTTGATAACTACCTTCTTCTGGCTGTTGTTGAGGTAGTCCCGCTCTGAGTCTTCCATCATCCTTCTGACTCTAAGTAACGAATCTGTCCAACTTTGTCCTGACTCCTGACCAAAATGAGAGAGCTTAACCTGTGGACAATGCACTGTTGTTGAAGAACAAGTAGAGAAACATTAAGTAATTTTTTGTTTGTAGTGTGAGTTTGTTAACTAAATGGACTGGTCTCGTATTTGAAGATTAATTTGTGAACCAGAACAAAATGGAGTGGACCTGGCAAGCAAACCTCACTAAGGCCCCCATTAGGATGCCGGGCGGACTTTGTCCGCCCACCATCCCATCGCAAAAAGGGACCACCGCCATAAGGACGGGGGTCCCGTTGGTGGCATTAGGATGCGCCCGCCACAGTGGCGGGCGCATCCAGCATTCCTACCATTGTGGCGGGGGGTGCACTGAGCAATGCCCACCACAATGGCAGAAAGGCATGCTGTGCACTACCATGCACAACATGTCAGGCACCGCGAGGTGCCTGCCATGTTGTCCATGGAACTGCTTGGGGGTACCATAGGTACCCCCATGTGTACCCCCTAACCCCCGGAGTCCTTGGGGGCCTGAAACGGGCCCCCAAAGCAGACTCTGCATGCCTTTCCGTGGAGGCATTGCCACCACAGAAAGGCATTGCAAATTGCCATCCTAATATAAACCCTTTTTCACCCCGGTCGCAAGGCGACCGGGGAGGAAAAGTGGCGGACGGTGTTTCCGCCCGCCGCAGAACCCCTAGCCATACTAATATGGTGGGGGTCATTCCGGCATGGATGGCGGCGATCCGTCCGCCATCCTAATGGGCCCCTAAGTGTCAATGGAGAAAACAGTACAAATCACCACAATCAACCATACAAATTATAGGCGAACATCATTCCTCACTGTCTGCCACCACATGAATCCTCACTTGCACTCAATCAATCAATAATATATCACTGATCAGTGCAATATATTTGTCTGTTCTAATCCAATCAAAGTGGTAGATGATTGTGAAATCCTCTTCGACACACACAACACACATTGGGGCAGTCTTGTGAATCAAATGTTCTGGGGAAGTCCTGAATGAATGAAAAAAGCATTGGCACATGACAGAGGCAGGCATTGTCTCAACAATATCCATCAAGGGAATGGGAGGAGACTTCTTGACAGCACACTGGTCCAACTCTAATCTGGCCAGACATGTGCCTAAAATGGTGGGCTCCTGAAGTCAGTCAGACACAAACAAACAAAATATATAATGTTCCACTATCTATATCATTTGTTTGGGGGGCAAAGCTGTTCAGTGATAAAAGTTCAATGGTGGCCTACTCAGCCACCGAAGTATAGTTTGTTTTCAAATTCAGGTGATTCTTCAGGTAATTGGTAAGCTAAGACATTCTGATCTGAGCCTGATCAATCACACTCATCCTCCTCCAGTAGTTTTTTCAGGAACGGTGTAATTTGGTGGTATAAAGTGTTGGTACATATTGATCATGGTCAATCATTCCAATTTTGAGGCAAGAGACTGATCCTTCTCACTGTGACGACTACGCCAGCTGCACTGAACAAACACTCAGCAGATGAATTGGCTACCGGACAGGCCAGATACTTTATTGCAGGCCTGCTGAGCTGCAGCCATTGGTGCATCGTTGCATACCAATGGGTTTTGATCCACCGATGTTCTTGTTGCTGATGTTAGCTGCTGTGAGACACCAGAAATGCCCTCCCTGGAAGTTGAAGGTGGCACCCCAGAACTTTTTGCCATTAGTGGGACTCTATGTTCCATCTATTTATCATCTATAACTCTGGCTTACTCAACAATCTTGTATTTTGAAACGTCCCCTTCTGAAAAAGGATTGAAAATTGCTAGTATGTTTTGTATCGTGGGTCCAGTTCTGTGGCACAGATGTACTCTTTGGATGGCATGATGTCTCTTTGCAGCCTTGTATTGTAAGCCAAGCAAAAGATTAAACTCTGAACCAAGGTAAACACATCTTCGTATTGATCACCCACAGCTCTGAACTGTCAGACATGTTTTTAACTGGTTATTTAGCACATACAGCAACAGGATAGCCTGGCCCAGTGCACTGGCCTCCTTGCTGACTTCCCATGTGAAAACCCCAAAAGGAAGTAGCATGCCTGTCAGGCATTTGACTACTTTCCATTTGTCTACCCAAATGGTCATGCTTTTAGTTATATCCCCTCTTCTTTGCATGACATACTCATTGATCGGTTTGTACTGCTCAAATAGAAGTTGCAACATTTAATAGGTTGAGTTCATGTGTTGGCACCTCCTGTATGACAACTTTAACTTGTACTCTATTAGCACGTTAAAAGTTCCTCAACTGCTTCCGGATTTAAAAAAAGGGCTAAAATGAGTGCAGATTCTTCTGCAGATGGTCAGTAAGTGGCTAACTTGGTCATTTTTTAGAAAGTCCTGCACAATAATGTTGATGCAATATGCCAAACAGAGGACCCTGAAATAGCCACTGTCTGCCATTGCCATTGTCTGTGGTAACAAACCCAATTCTGAGACCTCTGGGTTGCAGCCATTCAAACACGTTGCTGTAAAAATATTCCAACATATTTTCTGCTGAACACCCTTAAAAATATCTTCAGCGCTGAGACCGGAAGCTATCTGTTGCTTAACCCCCACAAAAGAGATCCATTGTGCAGTGATACACATGTAATTAATGGATTGGCAACTGGTCTACATGGATAGTCTGAACAGTACTTTGCTGCAAAGCTTTGCCAACCAATTTCAGCACATCGTGATGGAACACTGGAACAGCCACAAAGTAGGTCCTGCTGGGAGTCAGTCAGCCTGTCAATTAATTTAATTTTTGTCAACAGATCATAAAAGTGCAGAGTGCATATATACAAATTAATAAAGTTTACATGTATAAAAAAACCTTGATCTCACTTAATAAAAAATATATGATCGATACATATAAGTTTATGCTAAAATGCAACCACCTAAAAACTTTCTATCTGCTGGCAAATTAAAAAGGTCAAGGTAGCCTTCCAAGGAACGCAACAGTTTAAAATCTAAAAAGTCCCCTGTTAATTTCCCCAGCTTACTGTCCCTAAGTTCTTTCTCAGCTACCCAGTCCCAGTACAAGGCTTTTAGGGCCAGATGTAGGTAGGCTTTTACCAGTCGGTAACGGCCGAAATCGGCCGTTACAGACCGACAGTTGACAGTTGAACGCGATGTCCTGAGGCGGAAGCCGGGACTTATATGTGAACGTGTGTTTGAGTTGTGGAAACATCCTCTTTGTTATATTTTTAACTTCACTTGCACTAGCGATCGCACCTAGCACCACTTGTTGATTTTAAAACTTGGGGCTACATGGGGCTACCGCGCTCCCTGCGCTAGCTTTACCCACTAAAATAATAATTTGACCACCTGAAGTGTGTTGTCCCCCATCGCATGCGATTAGGTGCTGCTCAGGTTGTATTACTCAGGCGCCATCTTGGGTGAGGCGAGGAGCGGTCTAGTGCTCGGCCCCTCCCGCCCTCACAGCCATAAAAACCTGACAATAGCAGCGTTCACCGATTGACAGTTGAACGCGATATCCTGAGGTGGAAGCCGGGATTTATATGTGAGCGTGTGTTTGAGTTGTGGAAACATCCTCTTTGTTATATTTTTAACTTCACTTGCACTAGCGATCGCACCTAGCACCACTTGTTGATTTTAAAAACTTGGGGCTACTTGGGGCTACCGCGCTCCTTGTGCTAGCTTTACCCGCTAAAATAATAATTCGACCACCTGAAGTGTGTTGTCCCCCATCGCAGCCGATTAGGTGCTGCTCGGGGTGTATTACTCAGGCGCCATCTTGGGTGAGGCGAGGAGCAGGTGAGCGGTCTAGTGCTCGGCCCCTCCCGCCCTCACAGCCATAAGAACCCGACAGTAGCAGCGTTCACCGATTGACAGTTGAACGCGATGTCCTGAGGCGGAAGCCGGGAATTATATGTGAGCGTGTGTTTGAGTTGTAGAAACATCCTCTTTGTTATATTTTTAACTTCACTTGCACTAGCGATCACACCTAGCACCACTTGTTGATTTTATAACTTGGGGCTACTTGGGGCTACCGCGCTCCCTGCGCTAGCTTTACCCGCTAAAATAATAATTCGACCACCTGAAGTGTGTTGTCCCCCATCGCAGCCGATTAGGTGCTGCTCGGGGTGTATTACTCAGGCGCCATCTTGGGTGAGGCGAGGAGCAGGCAAGCGGTCTAGTGCTCGGCCCCTCCCGCCCTCACAGCCATAAGAACCCGACAGTAGCAGCGTTCACCGATTGACAGTGGAACGCGATGTCCTGAGGCGGAAGCCGGGCCTTATATGTGAGCGTGTGTTTCCATTGTGGAAACATCCTCTATGTTATATTTTTAACTTCACTTGCACTAGCGATCGCACCTAGCACCACTTGTTGATTTTAAAACTTGGGGCTACTTGGGGCTACCGCGCTCCCTGCGCTAGCTTTACCCGCTAAAATAATAATTCGACCACCTGAAGTGTGTTGTCCCCCATCGCAGCCGATTAGGTGCTGCTTGGGGTGTATTACTCAGGCGCCATCTTGGGTGAGGCGAGGAGCAGACGAGCGGTCTAGTGCTCGGCCCCTCCCGCCCTCACAGCCATAAAATGGTCCCCCCGCTCAGGAAGCGCAGCGGACGAGCGCAGCGGGTGCGCCGGCAGCGCGCCAAAGGCGAGCCCGTTTGCGCCCGTCCGCGACCAAACGGGACCCGGGGCCAGGCATGCTGCCCGTTTGAGCCCGTACTCCCGTCATGATCTTTTGTCTTACAACAAGGGCCATGGTTACATATCAAAAGACACACATAATAGAGTTAAGAAATTAGGGATCTTGGTGGACTGCACGACCTCTGGTGAAATCCCTTTTACACCATGCACTGCCCGTTTCAGTCCGGTTAAGCTTGCTTTCCACCCTTGCCCCCTGACTTTCTTTTATTTAAATACTCGTTCTCTTGTTAAACACCAGCAGGATATTTTCCTATTTTTGCTTACCGAGCATCCTTCTACTAACTGAGACCTGGCTGACCCCAGACTCCGCGCCCGATATAATAGCTGCACTTCCTCCAAACTATTACATCATACATGCGGATCGTGCCCCAGGCAAGTCTGGCGGGGGTGTGGCAGCAATTATTCACTCCTCCTAAAAAGTTACCACTCTTACCTGTATCAACTTGCCAGACATTGATAACTTAGTCCTAAAAATCGAAAGCCCTAACACTACCATTTTGTGTGTTCTCTTGTACAGACCCCCTAACTCTATGCCATCCTTTCCTTTTATGTTCAGTGAGCAAATTGCCAACCTAGCCATGGAACATACTAAGATTCTTTTGGTAGGTGATTTTAATTATTGGTTCAACGACCCTTCGGAAGGCCCCTAATCTAGTGAGCTCACCGAGCTCCTTACAAATCTGAATCTTTCTCAACAAGTCCTCTCCCCTACCCATTGTAAAGGACACATTCTGGACCAGATATGGTCCAACTTTCCTCTAACCACAGCCCCAGTAACTATCCCATGTCTCTGGTCAGACCACCTTCTCCTCAAGTTTAAACTTACCTGCTTTTCTACTAAGTCAACTACCACTCTGGTTAGCAGTAGAGCAAGGAAATGAAATTCACCCGACAAAGCAGAATTTATAAAAGCATTAAATAATACGGTACCACTTCCCCATCCTGATATTAACTCAGCCGAATCCAATCTGGCCGGTTGGCTTCAAGCCGCAAGCGACATCCATGCACCTTATAAAGAAATTAAACTGGCCTGGCGAGCTGGCGAGCTGAGGCTCAAAGTTGGTTCTCCCAAGATCTAAAAGCTAAGAAACTGTCCTTGCGCCAACTGGAGAGACAGTGGCGTCGCTGCTATTCCCCCGACTTAAAATCTGATTTTATCACGGCCAGGAAAGAGTACATGAAGGCCATTCGTGCCACAAAAACTGCTTATTTCTCTTCCCGCATTCTTAATTCATCAGACAGACCCAAGGATATTTTCTCAATTCTAAATGAGCTCACTGACTTAGACAGTGTCCGCCCTAGGGTGACTCCAACCCAGACCTTTTGTGATGCACTCAATACCTATTTCATCAACAAAATTGTGGACATCAAAGAGAGTATTCCAATATCCTCTACCGATACTCCCTCTGCTACTCATACCACCACCAACAAGGTCACATTAAATAGGTTTCCCACTATTACCTCAGAGCAAATCTTGGAGCTACTGGCAAGAGTTAAATCAGGAGCCCCTTCAGACAAATGCCCCCCTTACATCCTTAAAGAGTGTCTGGCCGCCGTTCTGACTCCGGCTTATACTCTGCTGAATGACTCTCTTACATCTGGCTTAGTACCCCCTGCATTTAAGGAAGCAACAGTCATCCCACTCTTGAAGAAACCTGGGGCGGACCCACCTACATGGCAAACTACCGGCCAATTTCCTTGCTCCCTTTCTTGGCCAAAGTTATGGAAGCTCATGTCGCGAAACACCTGTCCAATTTTTTGGAGGGTTCAAACTGTCTTGATCCCCACCAGGCAGGTTTTCGCCCTGCCCATTCAACAGAGGCAGAGGTAGTTGTGGTCCTAGACTCGCTCCAAGACTGTGCTGATAGATGTTCTCCCCAGGCCCTGGTGCTGCTGGATCTGTTGGCCGCGTTTGACACGGTCGACCATGGCATATTGATCGATCGTGTCAACCAGGCCGGCATCAGGGGCTTAGCTGCCTGTTGGCTGAGGTCCTTCTTAGAGAATCGATCCCAGTCGGTCCGTCTTGGCACCCTGGCCGGCTCTAAACAGTCCATCACCTGTGGAGACCCTCAGGGCTCCTCGTTGTCACCCCACCTGTTTAACATTTACATTCTTCCTCTAATCCAGGCCTAAAGAGACAAGCAGGTGACGGTGGAGGATTTTTTAAAACTACATATACCACAAAAACAGTTGTTTTGTGCACCCATGACTAATACTGGCCTTAGCCTACTGACTGGATGGCCTGTTGACAGACTAGGCCACATAGTAAAATAAATAAATATTGAACATTTAAAAAACATGGAGAAAATGCACTGAACTGTGCAAAACTGTTCCTTTACAAAAAAAGAAAAATGAA
The DNA here is from genome assembly GCF_964261635.1 of Lissotriton helveticus. Taxonomy (NCBI): domain Eukaryota; kingdom Metazoa; phylum Chordata; class Amphibia; order Caudata; family Salamandridae; genus Lissotriton; species Lissotriton helveticus. The sequence goes on from NC_136059.1 coordinate 1,093,067,858, forward strand.
ATCCAAAAATATAACTAGCCCTCTACAGTTACTGCAGGCCACCCGCCAAAAATACATTTTAAAACTAAAAAATGTTTACAAATAAATGCTGGTACATGCCCTCTATCAAACAAATAACACCAGGAGATGGACAAAGTGCTGGAAGGAGCCTGCTGACAGGAACAGGAAGTTGGAGTCTCTGGTGTACTTCCTTCTTGTTGGAAAAAAAGGAATACAAATAAGGCTTCTTGCATAAAAAAACAACCTGGTCTGTTGGAGGAGAACTGTCTTCTTGAGTAGATTTAGCTGCTTCTCAAGTGGAGAATCTGCTTGGGGTGCAGCTGTGGCCCCTCGCACCCGCCAACATCATGAAAAAGCGACAGAAGCCGCGCTAGCAGCCGCCAAGTTTTGTGCGCGCTCAATTTTGCCCGGTAAGTCTCGTCATGCTCGCCAGCACATGCCAAAGCAAGTCTCATGTGCACCAACAGAAAAAATCTCTGCTGCACGGTGGAAGGTGGAATGTATCGGGAACTCTGCTTTCCCAAACTCTGCAAACTCCACAAGTGGAGTGAATTACTTCACCCAGACCTGGTCCTGCCTACGAGACCATGAAGGAAACCTGAGAGAAGCCTATGCAGTTTGTAATGCAAAGGCAGTTTGTACTGTCTCAGGTGTGGTCGAAGCCTACTGGCTTCAAGGATAATTTCAGCACAAGTGGCTGAATTGATTGCTCTTACTAAAGCATGCTCTGTTTCAGACCAGCTGAGATTTAACGATTATCACTGATAGTCAGTATGGCTTTGGTGTTGTTAAGGACTTTGGACAGTTATGGTCCCAATGTGGATTTATGACCTCTTCTGGGTCACCAATTTGCAACGGTGAGTGTTCATAACCTCTTGCAGACTTTACAGTTACCAGCCCAGATTGCAGTCGTGAAATGTGCCGCCCATTGAAACGGCACTGACTATGTGACAGTGGGCAATAGATATGCTGACGTAAAAGTGAGATATTGCGCTCTAAACACTTGCACCTTTAACGGGGAAGATAAAACAAGTAAGAGATCAGATGCCACAAATTGCAATCTGATGTTGACAGCAGTTGAGGAAGTTAAGAGATTACAGAAAGAAGTCACAAGCAGAACAGCAAGTCTGGATTAGAGCAGGTTGTGCCAAATGAAATGAGGATGACATTTGGGTTTCAGGAGATGGAAGACCTGTGTTGCTAGATAGATTGTTACCTTGAACGGCGAGACCTTATCATGGACCTGCACATGTAGGGAAACATGCCATGGTGTGCCTGTTTAGGCAAACATGGTTTAACACAAGATTTAGACTGATTGCTGAAGGCTGTGTCACAGCTGTGTTGTGTGTCAACAGCAGAATATAGGCAGAAGAACAGCAGTAATACTGATTCACATAGGGAGATCAGGAGGTCCCTTTAATAGGATGCAGCTGGTGTGCAATGGGTTGACATATGTCCTAGTGATTGTGTGCATTTTCTCACACTGGGTTAAAGCTTCCCCCGACCAGGAGAAATTACAGTCTCACAGTCACTAAGTTGTTGAGGGAGTTAATTTCACTTTTCAGCTTCCCGACTTCTCTGGAGTCAAACCAAGGTAATCATTTAATAATGAGATCCTGAAGATGTTGTGTGCAGCATTGCAAGTCGATCACAGGCTCCACTGCAGTTACCAACTAGAGATTGCTGGAATTGTGGAGCAAATCAATGGCACGTTTGAATCCAGACCGGGTTTTCCTGAAGAAGCACATGCACAAGTTGTGCTTGGAACCTAGGTGCAGTGGCATCTTCCAGGCAATGCTGGTCACTATGACAGCTGGGAAGCACACAGTTGTGCCTAACTGGGTACATGCTGCTCATACTCACAGAGTCCCTTGTCCCCTTGATGATATAACAGCACCTGTTCCTGATGTGCCAGTAGTTACAGTGAGACAAAGGGAGTTGATTAGTCAAGCTGTTGGGGATCAGCAAGTAGCTGGGACTGCACTTGCTCGGACTGAGGGGGGTCTGAGAGAGTCAACAGATGAAGTCGGTACAGAAGGGTCCCATCCCCTAGTACTGACTGTGCCAATACAGACCATGGCAAAGAGCCTAGTGCAGTACTAACTTTAGTTGTAACTGGAGACCAGTGGCCAAGAAGACAGGAGAGAGAGACGATGTATGTCTGAAGTGCATGTGCCTCACACTATTCCAGAATATACTGAAAGTTCTGGCCTCAGAGGCAGTGATGAACAAGGGCCAAGAGTAAGGAGATCAAAGAGAGCTCATATCAGAGGTATTCTCACCTGAATGGACATACCGAGCTGTCAATGACTGGGAGAGAGCATTTTGCACCTTTTGCTTTAACAATTTGCATCAAATTGAGCCTCCTTGAACTGAACTTTGTGGCTGAACTGAGTTTTGAAATTGCATTGTCACTAAATAGAGTGAGTCAATTTATTATTAAAGAGATAGATTTTGAAAATTGAACTCAGCATTTATTAGCGGGAGAACTTAATAGATTTGCTCAAGCTACACAAGAGAGTGCCAAGGCCAGAGTCTGCTAAAGCATTTTAAGGCTGTCCTTTAGAAGAACTTGGAGTGGGGCTAATGATGTCTAATGAAGATCATTGTACATATATTTTACTGGAAAAACATTTGAACTTTGTTTGCTCTTTGCCCACGTGGGAACTAACGAAAAGAACTGTGGTGCAATCTTCTAGTTAAAAGGTCCGACATCAGCAGAACTCATGGAGCCTAAGCCAAACAGAAGTAGAAGTAGACGCTTATGTGTAGGAGTATTTGTTGTTATGACATTAATGCTAATTGCTTTGCTTGTAATTTTGAGTCTATCCCATTCTTCAGAGATAGAGAAGCTTAGATCTACACGTCCCTCAAACACCACTTCCTACTGACAACAGCCTACCTGCAATAGATGAAAAAGAATTACATGTAGACACCTCTAAAGGGGATTATTAATTGAATGTTTATTCAAAATTGCTTCATGAATATGTTGACACTATAGATGCTAGGGATTGCTACGTTTGCATGCAAATGCCTGTATCAGTTGCTTCTGGAATTACATATCATCATCTCCCCTTGACATATGGAGTTACTTGTTGCTCTTTGTTGAGCCTATTCAATGGAAAGGGTAATTTTCAATACTAATACTTGAATCATGACTTGTTTTTCCAGTAGTTCAAATGCTGAAGCACTTGAATCGACAGCCAGATGCTAAATACCCTGAGATAGTGGGACATTGCTTTAGACCCACCATGACATTAGATATAGCTTATGTACATAGACATTACATAACTTGATCCTTGACAGGTGTGGAAAAGAAATTCATAGTTTCAGTAGTAGACAGACGAAGAGACATATTATCTAAAGCAATGAATCATTCAAAAGTGCCACAATGGGCTGAAGATGAAAGCGAGTACAGACTAGTGGAAAATATGGCTGCATTAACTTCAGATTGGCAACATAAAGGGAGATTATGCATAATCATTAGAATGTCCACAATTGACACAATTGTCATAGGTAATAGTGAATGTGATCATACTTTTGCAGTACGAGGGAATAGGGGGTTCTACTTAGATAGAGCAGATCCTGTTTTCAATGGAGTTTATTATATTTGTCGGAAAAAGGCATTCTACAGGTTACCCAAGATTTGGTATGGAACATCTTACATGGGGATAGTTTTTCTTCATGTAGGTCAACTTGATGATTTAACAAGGGAATAACATGTGAGGACAAAAAGAGGTGCTAGTAAAATTGCAGGTGACATCTGTTGGAGTAATACTCACTCACAGAAGATCAGAACGCTTTCTATAATAGTTGATCAGCTATTCACTAGCACAGCTGGGGGATATGTAGTTATAGATACAGAAATGGTTGCAGAATCAACTTACATTAGATGACCTTCTCGCAAAAGAGGGCAGAGTCTGCAGGATTTTGAAAGTTCAACAATGTTGCACTTACATTTCAGATGAGAGTAAGGACTTGCAGAAATACATATAGAACATTACTGACTTAAAGAAAGATTTGAAAGGGTGAAAGCAGATGGTTTGGAAATCTAGGTAGTGGAATTGTTGGAAGCATTTTGAAACCCTCAGTGATAATTGTTCTTTGTGGATTATCCATGTTTGTAATCTATAAGGGATACAGATGTGCACAAGTGAAGAAAGGAATTGAGAGAAAAGAGCAGAGATAGAACTAAAAGATAGACAGAGCAAATACTATGATGACATCACATTTCTAGAGGATTCCAGGAGAAAGCTGATGAAAACAACCGGATTGTGATTTGTCCATCTAATAAGATTTTGATGTGATGTCTTGATTCGCCATCAGAGGGGCATTGGTGCAGCTCAAATGAGCCCATCCTTTATTTGCCCCAATTACTTCAAACTTCAAAACCGAAACATGACATGAATGTGCAGTTAGCACCTGATTCTTATATGGTCCAACGATATTAAAACAAGTGATGCATTTGATATTATTTCTAAAGTGCGTTTACTGTTGGACTAGTAAATTTACTCAAACTGTCTGTTTAACCACATTTCATGAGAAATTAATAAACCGTCCGTACTTAGTAGATATGTACTCACTATAAAAATTAAATTCGACTTACATGATGTGTGCCTAAATACATCAATTATCATTTTTTATTTAAATGTCTGAGTAGAAACGAAAACCCTCCTTGGGTTTTGAAATCTCGTTTATGTTCATATGAATTAAAGTTTGTTTAATGAGTGCATTATTTCATATATTTCATTTAAATTTATTGTATGCTAAATGTAACATGAACTTAATGCACTGATCATTCATACTGTTTGGTGTTTAAATGAGCACACACATATTAAATGTGAACTCTTGCTAATATATTAACTTGACAATTTAGCTCTATATTTTAACATGCTGCATAAATGCTGGTTTCCATTTTCTGCTAATGTGACTTTTTTTGCAGGTATTCTCATTCATTCTTAGTTCTGGAATAAATACATTACTATACTAGAGATAGAAAAAGAGCCTGAGAAGAAGACCTTGATGAAAGAACATGGAGGACCAGAGCTTTAACTGAAAGACCTATTCAGCAATGCTTCAACCTGGTATGTGCATGAGGAGACAATGTTGTTCCCATGTTTGGTATGGGACATTTTGAAATTGTTGCAGTCTACAACATGAGAAGTGGAGAAAGACAATAGAGGCCTGATGATGCGTGCAAAGGGGTGTAGCCCAAGAAGATTCCTGCTTGTTATAACTTAGTGTTGGAGACTCAGATGCTTTTCAGACTCCTTTAAGATGCCCTCAGATGCTTTCCAGATTCTTTCCTGATACCTTGAAGATCCGTTCAGGTTCCTCTCCCTTGATTATTTGCTGAGTGTGTCTTAAAGCTAACCCTTACTTACCTCACTTGTGAAATTGCAGTTGTCAATACTACAGCGCATGCACTGTGAAGACAGCTGACTCAAAAATGAAACCATAGGTTGAATCAAACTTTCAAAACAGTGCTGTACTGTTTTAATAGTTCTTACCAGTGATGCTATCTTGTGGAGCACTGAAGCTGACATCCAGGACTTCCACTCCCCTTGGGATTCGTCTTACATGGCCTTGGCGAAGTCAGGGATAACAAGCAACAAGCCAAAGGTCGCAAGCTTAACACCAGAGCTCTAAGCTGTGCTCTCTCACAACGTCTAAATGAGCTTTATGATGTGGGGCCCACCACGTGCAACCGGTGACAGAAATTAAGCACTGAATGAAGTACCAGATTGGAAGACAAGAGGGCACTTTTGATGAGTAACACAGAATACCAGTTAAAAGATCGTCAATATATCTCTGAGAAAAGAGCACATAACATTACAGAAGTTGGGCATTCTCCACATCGCCATTAGCCCACCTAAGTTTATTATTGCTCAAACGGCATGGTGTAAGAGTGTAAATGTATTTTTGCAATTTATAAAATACACATTCTCAATTGTAAATTAATTTACGCTGATGCAATATTGCATACAGGGGCTGGACGTTCCAGGATGGAATGCCTTGAAATTTTGGTATACACTCACAAACCTTTGCTTAGCACATACCAACCATGAATATGATTGGACAATTACTTCTGTTAAGCAAACCTGTATCCGTTGTAGGACTGGTGATGGAAAATTTCCAAAATTAGTAGTGGTTTGGACAAGGAAATTCTCCAATGGAAAAGAAAACGCCCTGATATACTGAAAGGTGTCCTTGAAAGGGTCTGGATGTTTAAATAAACAGTGGGCCACAATATTAGCCACAGAATGTTTAATACCTTTTCCTAATCGATGGAGCTTGCAAATTGTATTGGGCTACCCTATATATCATTAAGTTGACCTCTTTGTTGGGGTTTGGTTCCCAACTGTAAATTATGCGTTTATGATTAACACCAGATCTCTTCTGAGCTAGTTAGTATTAGTACTTGAAGAATACATTTCTTCTGTTAGAGTGATTTTCCATTTTAATATTTACATTTGATTGGATATAAAACCATCACACTCCTATGTCTTTCTTGGATATTTTAGTACAGTACTAAACTGGTTACTGCAAAGATTGAGAGAGAACAAGTTGTATGCCGAAGCAGAGAAGTGTTCTTTTCATAGAATGTTTAGGGTTACTACTTCTCCTAAAGGGTTCACTAGAGATGTTAGAAATGATGTTGCTAGTTGGCAGAGGTTTGCACCCAGTCTGAGTAGAGACCACAATCCTAATCAGGATACGTTGGATACACAACCTAAATTAACCTGTTCTCACCCTTGGGGAGCTTGGCACAGAGCATTCAGGCTTAACTCACAAGGCATTGTGTAAAGTATTTGTGCAACACTTAAATTACCGCAACACAGTGAAAACACAGCAAAAGGACTCCACACCAATTTAGTCAAAATAGGGAATATTGGGGGGAGGAGCCAAGATGGCGACCGCGATGGCCGCTTAGGCTCCCGGCTCCGTAACCCTCCTAATCCTGCTGCAAAATCCTGCCAACCATCCTGTACCTGTGCGCTGCCCCCGTGTAGCGGAATTGGAATGGTGCCGACTCGTGAAACCCCGAAGATTTTACTGCTCTGATGGCGCTGTAACGTCACCTTGAAGTTTGCTGCCTGCCTCAGCGGGGCCGCGAGTGCGAGTGCGGCCGGCCATCGGCTCGATGTCATCGGCCATAAAAATGAGGAGGAGCCGGCCCGTCGGAGCGGAGGGGACGTTTGCTCTGGTATCGCAGCTCACTATTCGGGGGTTATTGGCACCGGAGTGAAGTGTACTACTGCTTCAGCTGTGGGTACGAGGGCGTGTTGTTCTGCCGGAGCACGGAGGGGTGTCGGTCTGATGGTCGCGGCATATCCTGATCAGGCATTGACCCCCTCTCACGCGGATGGATTGACTTGCTGGCTCTGCCCTTCATCTTTGTAGGGTCTGTCTCTGGGGGCCCGGGAGACGGACCGGGAGCTGAGAGCAAGGTATGGTGCCTCACGTCGACCCCTCGGTGAGCCGGACCCGCTCCACCAAGGCACCCGAGTTCAGTTCTTCAGATGAGTTGGACGGCCATGTTTTTTGTGCGGACTCTCCATCTCCTGTCCGGGAAGCCGCTTGCGGGCTGATGCATACGGAACGGCCCGGAGTTCAGCTTACGCTTGGAGTTATACTTGCAGCACTCGATGGTCTCTGTCTTTTCTTGGCCCGGAGGACACATATCCTGGGGAGTAAACTAGATGCCGCTGCTCTCGGATGGGGACATTTACAAATGGCTGTTTCTGAAACTGGTGGTATTACCAGAGTACTGGAGTCCACTGAACCCAGTCTTATTGAGGTCGACCCTGAGGTGCGTGGGATACATGATTCTCGGGAGGGTGTCTCTGATCGTGCCCAGGTACTGGCTGTGCCGACTGTGTCAGAGTGTGGGACACTGCGACGGATACGAGGACAATCGAGCCATGTGTCGGGGCTGCTGGCTTCTGTGCAGAAACCGTGTAGGATTGTCCGGGCGGTATGCTCGCCCTCTTTTGAGTTGGTGCGTCAGGACTTGAAGCGACTCCGAGAATTTTTGTCGGCATGGCTGGGACCTGGAGACGGTGGACTCGAATGTGTACATTTGTTTTGGGTTTGCTTCTGTGTGCATTTCGACATTCATCTCCGGTTTGTTGACTCTTCTAAGATGGCGGTGGCTCGGGTGCCGTACTACTGTGTGCATGATCGCGCGGGTCAAGGCTGAGGACGATTTCTGTTTTGAGACATTGATCTGAGCGGACATTGATTTGAGCGGTAAATGTGTGGGTTCCACCTTGAACATTACTACCGGGAGGCGTTGTGGGCGTATATTGGATCCCCCGATCTTAGTTCTTTAGCGTAACGGGGTCGGGTGGGATGGTCCTTTTCTGATTGCTGCTCCCCTACTTCTGGCTGTCTCTTGATTTGTTAAAACTTGCTACTTACTACGGTAGGGGGCGTCAGCCTTTCGTGGGGGGATGGGAGTCCGGGAGCCCGTATTGATTTGTAAATTTCTCCTCCTCCAACTTTTTCCCCTTCCTTGGGGTGTAGTTTAGGGGGCGACAGGCACACTGCTAATGGGGTTAGGTCGTAGCCATCTGCAGGGGTGTAGGGTGGGGGGACGTGGCGGGGTTTTTTATGTTTCCTTTGTTATTTTCTATGACCATTCTATCTCCCTTTTCCTTTCTTCACGAGAGATGTGGCGTATTCTCCTGTTCTATCTCCACGTAGCTGGGTGTCCTGTGTTTGCTTCGTATATCCTGTGACTGCGGTCGGTACTGTTTAATTGTTTTTGCTTCGGCTATATGATGGTGTTGATTTCTCAGTTGCTTCGAACTGTGCAGCGCTTCTTCACTTCTATTGCTGGTCCGCAACTGTGCTGTATTTCGTTTGCTGACACCCTGTATGTATATTTCTCCTCTTGTGATTTATTAATAAAAAAATATATAAAAAAAAAAAAAATAGGGAATATTTATCTGAGTAAAACAAGACCAAAACGACAAAAACCCAACAAGTAGAACTGGAGATATGAATTTTTAAAGAATACACTGCAATATAGTGCTTAAAAGTAAATAGCACTTAAAGGTTACTTGAGGTCATTTTAGACTGGGACAGATCCAAAGTTTCAGGCCAACCACGATGGAGGGCAGGTGGGCTACAGGACCCATCTAGGGCCCGCAGAAAAAGCACCTTGGATGGGGCAAGCATCAGTGTCGAAGACTCGATGAGGAGTTTCCAATTCACGCAGTTGGGCCGATGCATTGAAGTTGAGCCTTGCAATCGGGCCCCATGTCATCGAACCCCTTATGATGCAGGCACTGTGTCATCATTGAGCCACACAGGGATGCCCTCGATGTGTAGATGTATCATCGTCAAGCCACGCAGGGATGTGCTCGGAGCTGCAATGCGTCAGAGGACACTATGTGTGTGCCGATCGACTCAATGTCGTCACATCATTGCTTTTTACCAGAAAACAGTTGCAGAAACCATTTTCAAAGCCCTGGACTGGTTGGGCACCTCCTGGCAGGGCAAGGCAGGGCTCAAGAGCCCAGCATCTGAAGCAGAGATAAAGGAAGTCTTTGATGGCCCTGAGACTTCAAGAACAGGGAGCAAGTCAGCAAGCCCCTGGAGAAACTTGGGTTCAATGATGTAGAGAGCAGGCCCAGTCTTTCTCACTCTTAGGCAAGAAGCAGCAGGCAGCAGGCCAACACAGCAAAGTGGGTAGCAAAGTGGCAGTCCCTCCTACAACCCAGCAGTTATTCTTCCAAGCAGAATGTCCTTGGTTCCAGCAAGGTTGTGATTTGAGGATGTCAGGGGTCCAGTACTTATACCTAGTTGTGCCTTTGAAGTGGGGGAGACTTCAAAGAGGGTTTTGAAGATCACAAGGTCCCTGCCTTTCTTGCCCTGGTTCAGAATCACTACAGGGAGATATACAGATTTTTGTGTGGGGACAGGCACAGCCATGCTCAGATGCAAGTGCCAGCTCCTCCCTCCCAATCTACCTTTAGAAGGACCACCAGCCTGGTGATGGACCATCAGGATGCAAATGTCAAACCCCAGCACCCTTTATGTGTGACTGTCTAGAGGGAATGCACAAAGTCCAGCTGCCACCCACAAAGTCCAGCTGCCACCCAACCCAGATTTGTATTCAGAGACTGGCAGAGGCACAGAATAGGTAAAGTAAGAAAATGCCAAATTTCAAAATGTGGCCTTTTCAGACTTACAATTTCAAATCCATCTTCACCATAAGTTGTGATTTTAAATTGTGAGTTCAGAGACACCAAGCTCCAAATCTTTATCTATTTCCAAATGCAAATTACACTTAAAACAAGTTTTAAGGAAATCCCAATGTTAACCTATGGGAGCTAGAGGCATTGCAGTATTGCAAAAAAAAAGATAATTAACAGTCTTCCAGTACCAGGACATGTAAAGCTCAAATGTGCATGTTCTACCTTTAAAAATACCATGCACCCTACCCACAGCCTGCCTTAGGAGTGACTTCTATGTAATGAAAGGGAAGGTTTGTGCCTGGCAAGTAGGTTAATTTGCCACATCGAAATGGCAGCTTAAACTGTGCATACAGTCAATGCAGAGGCAGGCCTGAGCCATGTTTGAAGGACTGTGAAAAAGGTGGCACAATCAGTGCTGCAGGCCCACTATTGCCATTTAATGTACAGGCCCTGGGCACATCAAGGGCCTGATTCTGATGCGGGTTGGAAAGCTTTCCCACCTAGGGCCTGATTCTGATGCAGTTAGGAAGGCCTCCTAATGGCATTTGCTCCTTCCAAATCGGATCGGGAACGACCCAGGGCCCAATTATGATGCGGTTTGGAACATATGCTCCCATTGAAGTCAATGGAAGTTCAACCAAATATTATCGGGAAGCATCTGGATGCATTGTAGTCCGTCGGTCGGACTGTCCCGATCCGAGTGGGTTGAAAACCATTTCCAACCCGATTCAGTCGGGAAGCATTTCCAACCCGCATGAGAATCAGCCCCATAGTGTCATGAACTTTGCTGCTAAACTATTTTATTTTTATGGAAATTGTAAAGGTTTTTATTAACCAACAATAAATTGCAATAAACAATAAACAAACAATAGGAACTTAAATTAAATAGGCCAATGGTGGATAAGCCAATGTTACCATGTTTAGAGTACAGACCACATGCACTTAGCACTGGCTAGCAGTGGTAAAGTGCCCAGAAACCTAAAGCCAACACAATCGAATTCATCAAAAAAGGGGGAGGGGGAAGGCAGAATGTTTGGGGGTGAGAGCTGCAGAAAGGGCCATTTCCAACAATATGCAACAAGAAAGGGGTACTAATTTCTACCATTGATTTATTCTTACGTTTTCTTAACTAATCAACCCCACAATCAGACTGCTAAAGAAAATGATTCTGTTCTGGAGAAGCAAATGAAGCCTTTCAAACTCTTAGAAGCCTTTCACCCCATCACACATACTGCCTTATCGAGATCCTCAACATGCATACAAGCAGATATCTCAGATAACACTATTGGAGCAATTCTGTACCAACGGCATCCAGATCATCTATACCAAGGGCACATTATTCTAGACAACTAACACCAGCTCTTAAACTACACAGTTTCTGTTAATGAACTCTTAACTTTCAAATCAGTCTTTGAGTAAGGAATGGATATCTTTTGGGAGCAACATCTGCAGTCATGATATATATCGGGTTTTAAAATCTTACCAATTCTTACCTTCCTTAAATCTGCTAAAGCACTAACAGCACCCCAATTGATATGGTCTTCATTCTTCATTAAGTATGATTGTATCACTACCTTTAGACCAGAATGTCAAAATGGAAAAGCAGATGCATTATAAGGAAATCAAGTTTCAGTCTCATCTATAAAGGTAGGGTTATATGTGCCAATAATTTCTAAGTGAAAAATTAATTAGACAAAATGCAAAAGATCAAAGTCCAAGCAATATAGAATTTATAAAGGCGAAATTGACATCTTAGTTCATAGCTCAATGGGTGGCAGAATATGAATACATACATTTCAAAGAAGGTGTATTGTGGTACGGAATCAGCATTCATGTGTACCTACTGTTGAGCTATGACAACAAGTGCTTTGTGATACCAATGATTGAACTTTTGGTGGTAATTGTAGTAGCACTAAAACCAAAGAACTAATTAAAAGATATTTCTGTGTAGAAGGCTTAAGAAAGTACGTTCAACAATATGTATCTAATTGTGGTACCTGTATCATGGCAAAGAATGATGGAATGAAGTCAATGGGTTGTTTACATCCACTTCTTAACCCAACACATCTGTGGCACACTTTATCAATAGATTTCATATTTGAACTATCCACTGACTGAATTTTCTACTATTATGGGGGTGATGGACACACTTTATACCAGTAAAAGGCAATCCTAAAACAACAAAACCTAGGGAGCTGTTTTTACAAAATATTGTGCACATTTAAGGAATACTTACCCTCATTCATCATTTCAGATTGCAGCTCTCAGTTTATTTATGTTATGGTTTTAGCAGGTATTTTGCAAGAGTGTATTTTCGGAAATGTTACTCTCTTCTGACTACCATCCGCTATCTGATGGCCAAATTTAATCAAGCTCTGGAAGCTTATCTATGATGCTAATTAAAAGAACATATTGGCTACAACATTTTTGGTAGGCAGAATATTGTCATAATAACTCAGTTCACACTTCATTGAATCATAGTTCATTTTTGTGCATTAATGATCGCATCCTCGAATTCCCTTAGATATAGATCAATTAGTTACATCTGTGTCGTAGGTGGAATAATTATTGTGTTTGATGTCTTATCTACAGCATTATTGAAAGCCAAAGCACTGTACATGAAATATGCAGATAAATATCTTTGTAAGACTCCACCTTTTCAGCCTGGGGATTCACTCTGACTTCCTACTAAGCATTTGCAAACATAATACTCATCTGGTGCAGTCTCTTGAATCTATTGAGGTGTGTCTGATCAAGAGTATGAATCTAAGAGCATTATAGACTACTGAGTACATTGAAATACACTACAATAATTAGCAGATTTGAAGGGATTTGGCCCAGAATAAGTTTCTGGTGAACCAGCTACCCATATTCAGGCACCTAGTAGAGGTACATAGGCATGAAGCACATTTATGGTTTCTTGCATTTAGTCATATTTATATGTTGAATATTGATTTCACTAAATTAATGTTATATGCAGATTTAAGTAATAGGGTATACAGCTAAAATGGAAACCGAAATGGTGAGTTATTGTTTTTTTCCCAACCAAGATACCTTCCCAATGGCCGCTTTTTGTCTGGTTGTCTCTCATTCAATTTAAGACTGAATTGCATTACGCCTTTCATAACCGAGGTCCCTAAGTTTTCTTTAAGAGATTGTCACCCATTAGACTTGACTAGTGGCATGCTTCATCGTTGGGTTGACACTCAAGACACCTAGTGTGACTGAGCATGCTCCATCTCCCTGGGGAGGGAGCTTTTCTAAGTAAACTGTCAGTGGGATATGTGTGGGGTATGTAAAATTACCTCAAGTTACCTACTTGATTTATTCTGTTTCTGGGAATTTAGGTAAGGTTACAAACAAAAAAGAGCTGGAAACTAGAGACATGTCAATGATCTGTCTCCAAACTGTTACAGTTTACGTGTTTCAGCCACCTAGGGCCAAGCCGGGGTCTCATGGCTTTTTTCAGTACCTCTCTAAGCAGATCTCTATTATTCTAAGTATGGAGATGCTATCCTATACATAGTGTATCTTTGATCACTATTTATATTGTGAAAGAACGGTGTAGAATTAATCTGTTCAATTATGCAAGTTATTTGACTTACATCTCCTCTGGGTACATTGGCTTGGTACCTGTGAAGGATAAAAAGAAGCACAGGCAACAAAATAAAACATTACTCTTGGTAATTTTTCCTGTGAGGTTGTTCTCATCTCACCCGTAGTGAGCACTGCAAACATTTTTTATCACTTGCAAAATTGGGGCTGTCAGAGCATATTTATGGAGACTACAGGGCAACCGGGCTACTAGGCCCAGAGCTGGCCCATATTTCAAACAGTGCACTGGGTGAAAAGCAATTTGGCACCCTTGCTGCTGCTGGTAAATAAAAAGAGGCAGCATGTGGGCATTTTGTGTTCACAGGTCAGACATTGGGTTACTACATTAAAGCTTTGACTGGTCTCTGAACACAAACATCTTTGTACTTCCCCTAACTTGTATGCTTCGCTAACACCTTAGGGTGTGAGAGGGAGATGGAAGGGTAAGCAAGAGGGTTAATTGGGTGTTAAAAAAACATCTGCAGCAAGTAAAATATAGAAGTGGGGCTCTTTTCCTACACCGGTATAATATCACTTGGAAACCCTGATGCCTTAACAGCCTTATGATGTAACTGTATGCCAATTTAGGACATTAATAATAATAACGTACCCTCCGCCAGTCTTTCGAAGGAGCTAGTGAGCAGCACATATTGGGTGAGTTATTGCTGCAAATTAACCACAGTGGTTGTTTAACCACCACATTTATTTCAGTCCTTAGATGTGCCACACATTTGTCACATTGTTTCTTCCTTTCCACAGCTCTTGTCACTTATGAGTTCTACTAACCACCTGAGCAAGTAACCTATTCATATTGTCTCCCGAGAGGCTGCTATCAATGTTGTTCCTTCTGATTTATGTTGTTTTCCTTTCCATCTCATGTTTTAGGTCAGTCTGCTAATAAGGTACCTCATTGCTAGGTCATAAGTGTTTGGTTTACACTTGACACTAACATTGGAACCAACTACTGTGTAGATAGTAGACATTTGGTCCTGAAGAATTGTCACATGATCCTTCTCACACATTGGGCAAGAAACATGTCGTCCTCTATTCTGTAGCCATCACTGTCCATTACATCAGTGGTGACACACCTTTCTAATTTTAATTGGGACCAGTGGACTCGCTGATTAAATTTGGATTTGGAGTAGCACTGTGCCTCATTGTAGCCTTCTCTGCACATTTGCTTCACATTCTGCACCCACATCTACTCTACGAGGCCCTATACCCACACTGCACCCAGCCTCTTGAGACAAAAAGATCTCCAGAAAAGAGTCCCTCAGAGGGTGCCCGTCAGGCATTGTAGCGATGGTCTGATGAGGAGCATGCCCTATGATGAAGAATGACACCCAGCAGGGTGTGTGAGGGCCCCAAATCCAAAAGTAGCACACACCCTGTCTCCACCATGGGGTTGTGTTAGACCAATTAGACCTCTTCTTTTTCTTCTCTCTCTAAAAGGGACTGCATACCATAGTTGCTTGCTTGATCCCCAGGGGCACGTATGCTGGACCTAAAACCGCCCCTAGTCCCTCCTTTTTGACATAAATTGTAATTGTTGCCCTGTCATCCATCTCTGGAAATGGCAGCAACACAGCCAGGATACAGATGGGCTATCCACAGGAAAGTTATCTGACTAAATACTCTTCTAGAAGTAGTTGTTCTTCAAGAAAAAAAATCGATTAATTTTAACTGTCTGGGAAACTTGCACAGGCATGTCTTACATCCTAACGGTAGACCTCCCAAGTGCAGCAATAATGACTCTGAATACAAAAAGTCTAAGTTAATTCTTGTTGATATTTAGGAGAAACCAGCAATTATGCATACCTTGCTGCACCCCCCTATTGTAGCATATTCAGTTTGCAGGTCAATCTCAATATTCTCCATCTTGGAGAGTACCAAATGAAACTCCACACTGCTCTCCCCTTGCAGATCACATTAAGTAGCACAAATTACTGCAAGGATCCTGAGGAAACATTTTTACTGAATTAATAAAATATTGTTTGTTACCTGTGTTCACGTTTACATAACCAGGCCTGGCCTCAGACTCCCCGTACAGACATGCACTTTTGCAATTACGAAAAGATCGGCTGTTTCATTCTTCCCAGTTAAGAAAACTTAATGGAGTTCATTTGCATGATTTTAAAATAGTCGAAATGGGATTCAAGTTGTGGTACAGCTGCTCGTACTGTATGCAACTTGTGCTTCCAAGAAAATCATACCGGAGATTTTCTGTAATGCTCTAATAATCAAGGCTGTAACTGTCTTCAGCCACAACTACTCATTTATTAATTTTAAATGATTCATTGTTCAATCATGTATTGCCATTTCTTTGCATGTAAGGTAAGAAGGATCATTATTATTTAATATTTTGCGTTGTCCCTAGAGTAACATGTTTTATGTAACACAATTCCTGAGAGGTTGATTGACTTATGCATTATAACTTTATTAGTTAAGCCCTATGATACACTGAGAGCATGGTTTAATAAAAATAAATAATAAAGGAGTTTGTAGAGCGCCTGGTGACGCCATCCCGGCGTGTCCCCGCGCTGTGGAGAGAGCAGCAAAAATGGAGTGGAGAGCCTAAAGGATAAACAGATGGGTTTTTAGAAGTTTCCTAAATGTTGTTTCTGACTCTGCTAATCTGATGTTCGTTGGGAGGGAGTTCCAGTGGTTGGCTGCCATCACGCGAAAGGAGCGGCCTCCCATTCTGGCCTTCTTTATCCGAGGGACTTTAAGAAGACCCATGCCCATAGAGCGAAGTGCTCTGTTGGGCTCGTAGGGGATGGCAAGATCCTTCAGATATTCAGGGGCTTTCAGCGAGGTTATCCTATAGCAGATTAGAAGCGCTTTAAATAGGATCCTCTTTTTTATGGGAAGCCAATGAAGAGCAGCCAAAGTGGGTTTAGATGCTGCTCTTTTGGGGAGTCTGAGGACTAGCCGCGCTGCCGTGTTTTGAAGAACCTGCAGCCTTCTAATGTTCTTTTCTGTTGTCCCCAGTAGTAGCACATTTCCGTAATCAATACGGGAGGTGACTAATGCTTGGGTCATGGTGCGTCTGGCCTCTAAAGGAAGAAGGTCCAGAGTACGATTTAGGGTCTTCAATACCCCAAAACATTTCCCTACTACTTTATGGACGTGGCTCTCAAAAGAGAGTTTGGGATCCACCCAGACCCCCAGGTTCTTTGCCTCCTTGCAAGGGATAGGTAGAGAACCCAGACAAGGAGGCCACCATGCCTGAGTCCAGCTAGCATCATTGCCCCCTATCACTAGAACCTCAGTTTTTGAGCCGTTGAGCCTCAGGCAGTGTTGATTCATCCAGCCTGCAAGCTCCTGCATACAGGTTTTAAAGTTGGCAGCTGCTAAGGTGGGTGCCTGTGATAGGGAGATGAGCAGCTGAGTGTCGTCGGCATAAGATACTAATTTTATGCCGTACGATTGGACCACATCTGCCAGCGGGGCCATATAAAGGTTGAACAGGGTGGGGCTCAGGGCAGAGCCCTGAGGCACCCCCTGTTCTAAGGCTATGCTGTTTGAGAGAAACGTGCCTCTCTGAACCTGGAAACTGCGGTCAGTGAGGAAAGCTTTTAGCCAACCTAATGCCGCCTTGGTGACCCCAGCTCTGTTTAGACACTGCAGCAAGATGGAGTGTGCTACAGTGTCAAACGCAGCGCTGAGGTCCAGCATAATAAGTGCCATTGTGTGACCTTCATCAGCTCCGACTCGCAGAGTTTCGGTCGCTCTCAGGAGGGCTGTCTCGGTGGAGTAGTTCTTCCGGAAACCAGATTGGGAGCTGTGCAGGGATTTATTAGATTCTAAGTGATTCATAAGTTGGATGTTGGCTAATTTTTCGGTCACTTTCGCAAGGTAAGGTAGGAGGGAAATGGGACGTAAGTTTTCCAATATGTCCTGGCTTACATTGGGTTTCTTCGTGATTGGTAGTACTATTGCTTTCTTCCAATCTCCCGGAAGGGCGTCTGAGGAGAAGGATAGTTGAATTATATGTCTAAAATAGGGTTCCAGAACTTCTAGACTAGCAATAAGTACTTTCGGGGGGGCCGGGTCACGAGGGGAACCTGATTTGACACTTTTACATACGGTTATCAACATTTCAGAAGGGGGAACCGAAAAACAGTGCAAACAGGGCTCAGTAAAACTAGCTTCTATACTTTCCTTAAAATCATGGCCAGAGGTCAGGTTGCCCGAGAAGTTGGCATAGATGTCAGTAATTTTCCCCGAAAAGTATTTTGCAATTTTATTGCAGGTTTCCACAGAGTCATTGCAGGACATATTATCAGTTGTAAGCACAGAAATCTCTTTAAAGATTTTGAAGAGCTCTTTGGAAGAGTTCTCTGCCTCACCAATACGGGTTTTGTAGTGCACAGCTTTGGAGGTACGTATTTTTTTATTATACTCTTTTTGCATTTTTTTGTATTGTGATTTGATAGTAGGGCAGAAGTTAGCACGCCATTCGCGCTCTAATTTTTTACAGGCTGATTTCATCTCCTGAAGTTCAGGAGTGTACCACTGAGTAGTTTTTCTCGCCTTTTTGGAGTTTTTCATACTTCGAATAGGAGCAGTTTTATCGAGGGCCCTTTGAATACGGTTCTGCAGGTGACTGTAGGCTGTTTCACAGTCTGTGCCTCCTAGAGGACCTCCTATTTCGAGTAATTCGTTAAAAATATCATGGGAGAAAAGTTTCCATTTCCGACGCAGGTACCGGTGCTCAGAGTCCTTTTTAGGATCAGCCTCGGACAGCTGAATGTGAAAAGGAATGATGGAATGATCGGACCATGGGACCGGAATAGGAGAAGTAGCTTGTACTCCAGACCTATTTCCAAAGATTGGGTCTAGGAGGTGGCCAAGTCTGTGAGTGGGGTCATGATTGATTAGGTCGAGCTGTAGGAAATGGAGTTCTGACCTAATGTCCTTCGCTTCCATATCAAGGGGGTCATCAAAGTGAACATTCATGTCACCAAGCACCAGGAATCTACTCTTCCTTATTGCTTGGTGTGCCGTGGCTTCTATCAGGCTAGTAGTAAAATCATAGATCCTACCTGGGGGTCTGTACACGAGAATGCCTGAGAGAGAGGTTTGAGGTCCTATGACGATGGTGAAGGATCCTGCTTCGCAGTGATCGATAGTCACGGGAGATAGGGAGCATTGTATAGGAGTTTTAGTAGCAATTGCAATACCTCCCCCCCTGCCTTCCTTCCTATCCAGTCTGGAAAGGGAGTAGCCAGAAGGCATAGCCGCTATGATGTCAGGGTCTGAAAATTCTCCTAGCCAAGTCTCAGTAAAGAACATAATATCAAATTCTTCATCCTCAAGTAGATGGTATATTTGAATACTATGTTTGTTGAGAGAGCGGCAGTTTATCAGTCCCGCCTTAATTTGCCTATTGGAGGGTACCTTGATAGGTGGCTTGATAGGTGGTTTGCTACTCCTATGAAGATATCAAATTTGCCTCTTTCGGGAAGTGTTCCAGACTATTCTTGCCTTGTAAACTGAGCAGTACCCACATCAGTTTGCCATTGCCTTCTGAATATGGAATATTTTTGGTTACCAGACTTTTTGCTCTTTCCTTCAAAAGCAGACTCCCGGACAGTTTGTTATTTGATTTTAAACTTAGCCTTTACCTTGCTTTCATACAGACATTCCCCATGTCAGACTGGCATCGTATACTTAGACCTTTTCCTCTTGACCTAAGGACTACATTGATGTTGATTTAAACGGATTAACAAATTTTTTCCTTTCTTTATTAATTCTTAAATGAATATAAACCCTGATGGTTTTGACTTTGACTATTGTCTTGCGAAGGCTTTTTTCTATTGCCTTGGTCCCTTGTCTTTGGTACTCACATGGCCTGATTCTGAATACCAGCGCTTCAACATGTATAGATGTAAACTACTAACAAACCTTAGGCTACTACCATGTGAACTTCACAGGTTGCACTTCCTCCCACAGCTGATTGCTTCGTTGCACTGCTGAGCTAGGAAAGATCCAACCACCCCAGACAGGCATCCGAGATCCTGGCTATATTCTTAAACTGATAGACAATCAGCACACACAGTGGTGTATGACCCTGGTTCACTGACTTTAGGAGTTCCCCCTGATATCCCGTGATTGTCATCAATGCAGAATTTGCACCAGCAGTACAAGACCCAAGGAAAACTCTATATGATGGTACTGAGTTATTTCTACACTATGAGCACACCCATAAGGATTTACTTCTTAGAAGTTGAAATCCACGTTTGCACCCACTACATTAAAATATGCTCTGATATATATGACATCCTTAGAACTAAATCACTTTTCACTTGTCTCAATGCTGTAAATGATTGTTGATAAGGAGCATGCTTTCCAAACATAACTCAAGTAGCCCTGGAGCTCCTGCAGCTGACATCGCCTAATCACAGCACATACAAGTGACAGTGATTGATTCAGATGCTTCATACTTAATGATTATGCCAGTTACCTTCATAGAGTTGATGTTTAAATCTTCTTACACCTGCTCTCTTATTTCACACTTCACATTGGTATATGCATGCAATTGGTCATTTCACAGTCAATTGATGCAAGGTTTGCATTTATGCTTGAGGCAGCTCTTGCTAGTATTGTGCTACTCACATGTGTGTTTCACATACTATGCTATCACTGTTGGTTTATTTATGAAAGTGTTCATTTTTACTAGCGATGTGTAAAATTTGCTTGTGCGTAATTTGGAAAATTCTGCAAAAACTCAGAAAAATTACGTTAAATGCAAATCTGGCATTTAGTGCAATATTTTAGTGTGACTTCCATTGCAAATTCTATTTTGGACTCAAAGACATATTTTGCAGCAAAATAAAAATGCACAAAAATACAAATGTTGTAAACAGCAGCCCCTCATGTTCTGCTCATTTCCACTAATGCAGAACAAATATATTCCACATAGCGTAATGGATGGAATTTAAGAAATTGCACAAGATTATGCCGGCGTAACGAAAACTTTGACCAGTCCTAGTTTTTAGGTTTCGCCAGCACAGCACTTGCGATGTATTTGTGAAACCTCTTGTATAAACCTGTAATATATCTTAAAAGGGGACTCCTTCAGTTTCACATACTATGCTATCACTGTTGGTTTATTTATGAAAGTGTTCATTTTTACTAGCGATGTGTAAAATTTGCTTGTGCGTAATTTGGAAAATTCTGCAAAAACTCAGAAAAATTACGTTAAATGCAAATCTGGCATTTAGTGCAATATTTTAGTGTGACTTCCATCGCAAATTCTATTTTGGACTCAAAGACATATTTTGCAGCAAAATAAAAATGCACAAAAATACAAATGTTGCAAACAGCAGCCCCTCATGTTCTGCTCATTTCCACTACTGCAGAACAAATATATTCCACATAGCGTAATGGATGGAATTTAAGAAATTGGACAAGATTATGCCAGCGTAACGAAAACTTTGACCAGTCCTAGTTTTTAGGTTTCGCCAGCACAGCACTTGCGATGTATTTGTGAAACCTCTTGTATAAACCTGTAATATATCTTAAAAGGGGACTCCTTCAGTTCCCAAAATCAAATTACTGTTTTCATTTGCTTTTGTGTGTAACTCTTTTTTTGGTTAACTTCCCCTGGCTGCACAGATTTACGATACTTCTACTAACACGGTTCACACTGTTTAAGCCATCTACGCTGTTAAGATAAGATCTCTTCCCACAGAAAAGGCAAAAAGCTACTAACAGTATGCTGGATTGCTTGCTTTTTATTACTTAGCTGTGTAAAGCAGATGATTTAGTCTAAGATGTTTGTGGCATTTCCTATTCATGCCTCTGTACCTTTCTTTGCACTTTGTAGGCATTATCGGATTTACTTTTTCAACTCAATCTATTTGGTCATTATGATCAAATTCTAAATGTTGTAATCAACATTGCATGTTAAAAAAAAGTTGATATACAAGAGCTGTGCTATATTTTAGTATTACACAGGCAGCCACAAGTGCAGTTACCTTGCAGACAACAGAGTCATGATTTGAATGGGGCAGCAGGTGCAGTAGCACCAGGGCCAAATGTTGTCAGAACTCCTCTATACACATATTATTTCAAAATGTAAATACTAAACAGTAAGTCAGATTTGCAGTTATCTTACAGTTTAAAGGGACTTGATTTGAATGGCGCGGCAGTTGCAGGGTCACTGGGGCCAAAAGATCTAGGGACCCCACTAATCCCAGATTATTGCAAACTTTTACTACTAAACGAGAAAGTCACAAGTGCATTTATCTAGCAGACAACAGGGTCATGATTTGAATGGTGCAGCAGGTGCAGTGGCACTGGGCTCATAATTTGTCATTACCTCCTCGAAACACCTAATATTGATATATTTTACTACTGCAGACACAAATGCAGTTATCTTGCAGTTAAAATGTGCTCAATTTTCATGGTTCAGCAGGTGCAGTGGCACTGGGTCCAAGAGCTCTAGGGACCACACGAAATGCAGAATATTGCTAAACTTTACTACTAAACAGGCAGTCCCACATGCAGTTATCTAGCAGGCACTAGGGCTATGATTTCATTGGTGCTGCAGTGGCACCGGGGCCAAAAGTTCTCAGAACTCATTTAAACACAAAATATTACTATCTTTAACTACAAAGGGCCTATTCCGATGTCGGACGGACCTGAGTCCGTCCGAAATCGGTTAGGAGCCGTAACCGACCGACCTGCTGTGGTCGGTTACGGCCCTGCTAGTAGGATGCCACCGAACCCTGTTCGGTCGCATTCGTATTGTTCACAATGCAAGCATGCATTCCGACCGGTAAGCATGCTTGCATTGTGAAATGCAGGGGTGCAGCTCATCCCTGCACCCTGTGGCCGGCACCCCAAGGTGCCTAACACCGGGTGCAGGGATCAACAGAGGGGAACCATAGGTGCCCCCAGGCTGCCATTCAGTGGCCTCACACCCATCGGGGCCCTGCTGGGGGCCCTCAGAGACAGGTTCCGACAGCCTTTTCATGCCGGACACACCGGCATGAAAAGGCAGTGAAAAACTGTGAAAAACTGCCCTCGTACTCCCTCGGTCGTAAAGAGGCGACCGGGGAGTACTAGAGGATTTCCATATGGCAGACGGGCTCTCGGAGCCCGTCGTAGGCCATCTGGAAATCCGAGTCAGATTCCTTCCGACCTAGACCATCGGAATGGCTCGGTCAGAATGGAATCCGTTCGACACATACCGATTCGGTCGGAAGGGCTCAGAACATGGAGCCCTTCCGACCCGAATCAGAATCTCCCCCAAAATAAGTAGTCTCAAGTCTAGTTACCTTGCAGGCACTAGGGTCATGATTTCAATGGTGCAGCTGGTGCAGGGACACCAGAGCCCAAAGCTTTAGGAACCCCTTTAAACACAAAATATTACGATATTTTACTACTAAACAGGCAGTCACACAAATGCAGTTATCTCGCAAGCACTAAGTGTATGATTTGAATGGTGCAACAGTTGCAGGGGCACCGGGCCCAAAAGTTGTCAGAACTCCTCTAAAACGTAATAGTGCTATTACATCAATTAATTGTTGGCGGCTGGCTGGCCGTTCAAGGTAAGATCTTTTTTCTTTTTATTTTCATTACCTCTCCCCGCGCCAACACCCCCGTCCGGCAGCAGCCGCTACTGTTAGCCAGGTTATACATAAAAGTGAGGGCCACTTGGTAATATTTCTTAGCATCCTCGTTGTAACACTGAGAGCTGGGTAGGCAATCACATTGTTTCCTTTGCGACCTTTAGATACCATTACAGCATCACATTGGCAATGGCATCCTTCTGTGCCTGCCAGCTCCCTGTTCCTTTGGTGTGCCTTGTACCTACAGGCAGCACTGTAGCCTCCATCAGTTTCTGGTGCTCTTTCAATTGTTCTTTTTGATCCTCCCAGCATCAGCTCTCTTCTCTGACTCTTCCGTCACTCAATGCAGAGCCTTTGACTTCCTTGTCCTGTGGCACTTCTGTGTGCCCTAATTCTGGGTGTGCAAGTTATGCACACTGTGAAATATCCACAGGTCTAGCATTAAGGTGACTGTATAATTTCATTTATTTTTTGTTTCATAGGAAAGTAATTTTCTGTGTGAAGATTAACCTTCTCGCACACCCTTGCAAATGCGGTGGTGAATACACTTTCTCACCTTAGTGCACCATGTGGTACATTTAGGTTCAGCTTTGGAAATGCAAATTAATGTGGAAAAAGCCCTGTGAACATTTATAAATTCCAACAAGGTTGTGACTATATGAGAGTTGAAACCATTGTATTGATCACTTCCCTGACACTCCTGTGAGAACTCCCATTCACTCACTTTCAGGTAACGCCTAATACTGCAGAAAATTTGAAATTCCTGGTAGAAGTTCCACATCCTTGACATCTCCCAACTGAAAAATGTGCAAAAGCTCTTTGTGAACCAGGAATTTATGTGCATTGGTGGAAATTAGACTTGCCTGCATACAATATTTTTGAGAATAGGCCCTTTTTTGATCTTGCCTAAAGACAGCTTTTAGCTGTCTGTTGTTGAATGAACTAATGTGGATCATATTAAAACCTACAGTAGGCTTTGTTTGGGACAGACATGTGCTTACCATTTGTTGGTTTTCATGTCACTTTCTTTTTCTTGATTCTTTTTCAATGGTATTCCTTTCTCTTCTTGTATTGGTTCCTCCAACGGCGCATAGCTTCTTTACCATTTTTTTTGTTAAGTGACTTGCATCTCTTCACTGGTCACATTCATTTTCTTTGAGAGTGCATTTGTTTTCTTGCTCTCTCCTTCGTGTGCTGCCACAGTTGACAAGGTGATTGATACTATCCCCCTGCCCCTAACCAACACACTCCTGCGTACTAGCATACTCCCTAACAAAATATCGGACCAGGAAATCCAAACACTACTACTGCAATACAAAACTCCTCTCGAAAATAAAGAAGAATACGCTATTCTCCCGGACCCCATCAACCCAAGCAGAACATCTCGTCTAATACACAGAGGAATAAACCTGAATAACCTTCAATCGTTAACCTCTAACACTGAGATTCTTGAGCCTACCTTAAAGAACCGCTCAAACTTGATCTCCTGCCTTCTACTGAACTGCGATCAGCACTAAAACACGCATCCAACATCGCCGACCTCGTCCTTGACACGAAAACGGAGTTAGTCATCCTCACAGAAACCTGGCTCAATTACTCATCCTCACCATGCTTAGACCTTCTAGTCCCTCCAGACTACAACATCATTAGACTGGACAGAACTCACAAAATTGGGGAGGCTTAGCCTGCATACATCGTTCCGACATCACCATCTCGAAGTTTCACTCGGACACTTGTGAATACTTGGGGATTTTGATTAAATCTGCAAGCATCCACCCCCACAAACTACATATACTCTACCACCCTCCAGGTTTGGACGCAGAGTTCACAGAACACCTAATGGAAATCATCGCCTCTAACTCTTCCCCTCACTCCAATGACATATTCCTTGGTGATTTCAATCTCCATTGGGAAACCCCCTTGGACAAGCAGGTTAACGCCCTCAAAACTTTCCTAGCAGGCCACTCCCTGATCCAAGCCATCTCAAAGCCGACTCACACAAAGGTTGCTATGCTCGACTGGATCAAAATACGATTGAATCACTCTCAGTTACCCCTTGTGACTGGTCCGACCATCATATTATCACCTTCCAAATTGCCTGAGCTCACAAGAAAACTTTCGGGAAACAATTTAAGCCAAAACAATGGATAAGAGGTACAAAAACATCGATTGGAACAACCAAGCCTCCCAATGTGAGAAGGCTCTCACTCCCCCCAATAGCATGTCTGACGTCAATGACCTCACTGCTCTCTAGAACTCCTTGATGACCAAAGTCTTCGACCAAGCTGCTCCACCAAAACTAAAAAGAGTCCCGGACAAAGACAAAAACCCATGGTTCAGCGGAGCCCTGAATGAAGAGAGACGCAAACTTAGATCATTGGAATGCAAATGGAGGCAACACCCTTCCACCCACCATCTTAAATGTCTCCTGAAATCTAGAAACTCCTACAATAAAAGCATTCTGTATTCAAAAAAATACTTTTTCAGATCAGAACTAGACAAGGCTAAAAATAGACCAAAGAGACTCTTCAAAATTCTGAAACAACAATTCAACAACTTTGCCAAATCCTCAATTCCAAAAACAAATTCACACCTGAGCAGTGAAGAATTTTCCTCATTTTTCGCAACAAAAATTAACTCTCTCCAACTGGAGCTTAGTGCGGCGGCTATTAACTCAGTCACCTCAATGATCATTCAAGCCGATAATTCTGTACCACTTGAGCTACCGCTGCCCAAAAATAACTTTCACTGGGCTACTTTTAAACTATACGATCTGAATGACATCACCAACATCCTAACGACCACAAAACTCAACAATCACTTCAATAACCCTGTTCCCTCAAAGTGCCTACCCCACCTCTACCATATCATTGCACAGCTCTGGAACAAAATCATCAATTCCTCGCTAGCACAAGGTCACATCCCGGATTGCCTGAAAACAGGACAAGTCACCCCTATCCTAAAAAAAACCCACAGCTAACACCTCCGACCCCAACAACTTCTGACCAATAACCAATATTCCCATGCTAGATAAAGTCTTAGAAAAATGTGTTCAGCAACAACAAAACCAACACATCACGAATTTCAATCTACTGAACATCCATCAATCGGGTTTCAGACCTGACCATAGCACAGAAACAGCTATCCTGCACATAGTAGACAACGCTCTTCAAGCTCTGGACCGCAATGAAACCTGTCTACTAGTCCAACTAGACCACTCATCAGCTTTTGACAAGGTCAATCTCGACAAACTACTAAGAAGACTAGAATATAGGAGGGGTGTATCTGGGACAGTCCTTCAATGGTTCAAATCCTTCCTGGAAAACAGAACACAGACGTACATAATCAACAAAAATCTTTCCGCTTCCTCACCTAACCTACTAGGAGTACCACAAGGCTCTACCCTATCCACCACGCTATTCAACCTATATGTCGAACCACTTACCGATCTACTACAGCAGGCAAACATCTCCTTCCACATGTACGCGGATGACACCCAATTGTACATCAAGATCTCCTCCATTGAAGAGATAAAGACAATGAATCTAGTTCTCAAGAAGACCGTCCAATGGCTAACGACCAACTTCCTCAAGCTAAACTCACAAAAAATTGAATTTCTTCTAATCTCCCCACCTAATAACACCCGGTGACAAAGGAGTGGATCAAAATGATCACTGCTCTGAACTGCACACCGACTGTGGTAGACTCCACCTTATCACTTGGAATCACACTGGATAAGAACCTTAACATGCATAGTTATATCAACCTGTTGGCTAAAAACGCCCGGTTTCACCTCATCTATCTCAGAAAAATGAAGCCATTTATTGATAAATCAGAGCTCAAA
Organism: Lissotriton helveticus; assembly: GCF_964261635.1. NCBI lineage: Eukaryota > Metazoa > Chordata > Amphibia > Caudata > Salamandridae > Lissotriton > Lissotriton helveticus. The sequence goes on from NC_136059.1 coordinate 1,093,095,088, forward strand.
ACTGCACTTCAGTCCTTAGTCATCTCGAGGCTGGAATACGGAGTCACAACCCTCTCAGGACTTCCCAAAATCTCTAGCGCCCCTCTAAAAGCCTGTCTCAATGCCGCAGCAAGACTAATAACAGGATCTAGTAAATTTGGACACATATCACCACACCTGAAGGCACTCAACTGGCTACCCTATGAAACTTAAATCCACCTAAAGATGGCCTTCATCACTCACAAGGCGCTACACCACAACACCCCCAGTACCTAGCCCAAAAACGTACCTTATCGGGTGGAAACAGACACTCGTGGAGCGCAAACAATCTACTTTTGAAACCCTCACATTTCAACAATACTAAAACCTCCAACAGATCATTTTCCGGAGCGGCACCAAGAATATGGAATTTGCTTCATACATCAGAAAAATCTCCTCTAGGCCTCTCTTCAAAAGGGAAGCAAGATTATTCTTGATGAGCAAATTCCTACCTTAAATCTACACAATAACGACCACAGCCATACAACCTCCTACATTCCTCTACTCTCGAGTTAATGAGACCGTGAAGCGAAGACCAACACAAACTTGATCCTGTTTTTATTGTTTCAGATCAATTCCCACTGCTACTATGCACCCGGACCCTTTTCCTATATGCTGCTACTTTTATGTTATGTTTTTGTATACATTGTTTTCACTATTATGTTTTCACTGTGCTCTTTACGTAAAGCGCTCTGATACCATACTTTGGGTCTGGTTTACGCTATAGAAAACTCTATAAATAAATAAAATAAAAATAAATAATCCCCCTCTAAAACGTGCCATGTACGCTCTATATTGCTCCATAATCCACTAATGCCCAGCGGGTTCACTGATATCCGCAACTCAGATTTTGTTTCTGCTTGCTATCTTTTAACTTCCTCCCACCACCACAAGCTCATCCATTGCTACCCTGAACATGCACCATTGCTCCCAATTGCCAAATTGTGTTGACTTTGAGCCCACACTCTCCATCCAGCTCACTCTCATAGTACGCCCACAGTTCCCATTATGATCCTATAAAAAATATTTTTGTTCAATTGAAGGACACAGCAGCTGACATTTGCTCCGGGGTTAAACAATTTTTAGGTGGTGCTTGGCAGTGCAGCTGTCACCAGACCTTATGAGATTAACCTAAAAAAATTAGCTTTCAGGAGAACTAGAGAGGAGCTTTTGCTCAAAGCGCAAGTTGGTGGATAGGAGTACATGTTTGAATTTGACAGAAGTGGAGTCCTTCCACAGAAAAGATTCTCTGCTCCACCAGCTAAGATTATTTTGTTTGCGTATTGAGCTGCATGAACGAGCAGTAAGATGGAGGTCTAGGGAAAGCCTACCAAAACACGCACGAGGTATGAAGCTTGCAATGGACTGGAGCCTGAACCTTTTTGGGGCAAATGGCACTATAATGCAGTTAACATGTGTTATATAATTAGATAACTTACAGTGTTTGTTTTTCTCTGGCAACAACAAATATCTTTTCCTTTCCATCCATTAACTTTAGACTTCAGATTTCAGCTCTGTGTGTGTGAGCAATAAGCGGATTCCCAAGGCTACACTAATCTACATTCATTTTTAGGTCTGCCTTGACAGTGCAGCTCTCGCAAAACCTTATGTGATCAACTTAAAATAGTTTTCATAGTACTATTGAGAGAGGGGCTTAGGGTCCACCCACATGTTGGTTTCACTAATTAGAGGATTTGATTGGGTGGAAATGTTGTGCTTCCACTACAAAGAGTACTGCACTTTTTGATTTGTGGAAAAGCTTATGTTCATTGCTGCAGGACTGAGTTGGATATGGTGTCAAATAAATGATCATGGCTATGGGCCTTATCTGTTTATTAGGAAACCTTACGAAAAAGACAGTAGGCTTGATTTATTTATTGCAAAAAGCATATGCTGAAGTCAACAGACATTTAAGTTGGATTATATTTGCTCTACATTGAAGCCTACAGATACGTATTTTGTTATTTGGAATCCCATATATTAACAAAGTAGGCAAGAGATTTGGTGTTGGGTACTCCTGTGAAAAACCGTGGAGACAGAATCCTTGTAAAGCCCTCTTCGGAGCTAGCTGTAACTTTGTATACCTTTCTAATTTTATGACTGTGTGACTGATATTTGCCTTGTGGCAAAGGTTATGCTAAAAAAGTAGTCCTGAGTTGATTATGGGTACAAGGTAGTGGCCTGACTGGTGCACTGGGAAACAATTTGTCTGATGACATAGGTCTGATCTTCTTGTTGTGAACAGTTATAACAAAACGAGTAGGCTAAACTGATTTATTGCGAAAAGCATTTGTTAAAGCCAGTAGGCCTTTAACAGTAGGTTGTTATCACATTGTGTTACAGGTGATAGTTATTTTGTTAAATTTGATCTTACAGATTACCATTATAGGAAGGGGTTTTGTCGTTGGACATCCAAGGTGACAGGTTTTCACAGTGATGATTCTTGGTTAGCCCTATAGAGAGGGTTTGTATATTGTTTTGTAAACTATATTTTTCTAAATATTTGTAATTTTACATGTTTATGCATGATGGTTCCCAGTTTATGTGCACTTGAATAGCCCAGGACAGATTGTTTCCATCAGGAGCAGGGCCAATACTAATTTGCATAAGGGGGCCATTGGCAAGAAATGCATGGTGGGCAAAAAACGATGGACCATGAGCGACTGCCAGTGGCTGAGATGAATTGCAGCATTTCATCCATCACTGTGCTGTTGTCATTTATTGTGAAAAGCATGTATTAATGGCAATAGACTTTTAGGAATGGGTTGTTATTACCATGTGCTAACACCTGGAGGCAGTATTTTTCAGGGGTGTGCAAAATTTGCTTTGAAGTATTTATGCAAAATTTCAGGAAACATATGCGTAATTACAGGAAATTAAAATCTGAAATTTGACATTATACTTTAGTGCAAAATGCATTCTAGTGTAAATTTGTGACACAAGGAGGCACTTCATGCTAAAAAGGCACACAAAACACATATTCCAAAACGACAGAAAGACAATTAAAAATAAATATAATGATTCTAGAAATGAAAATCAAAATAGAGACAAAGAAAATGACTCAGATGAGAAAGTTAATTTCCAAAATGGCTTTTTAAAATCTAGGCCTTCTCTTTACACAGATGAATTACAGACCCAGAGACAGCAAGTGATATAGGTATGGGCAAATCACGCAGTAGTACGCTTGAAATAACAGCACTCAGTATAGCAAGGGCCCTGCCTGGGAGTGCATTGCCAGGTATACCTGGTCCTTGGGGAATTACGATTGTTGTTGACTCAGGAGTCTCTGTTATTGAAGCCGTTGCTAATACACCACCTGAGAAAAGAGAAATTAATTTTGCTAATTTGAAAACTTAATTTGGAGACATTTTGCAAGGCACAGTTGACACAAGAAGAGTTCTTGAATGCAATTTAGATGAATTAAGAAATTTTACTAAAGAAGCAGTGCATGTGCACATGCTGAATATGATAACCATGAATACTTAGCTGAAGAATTTGACATTGCTATATTCAAAACTAGAAACTTGCCTAAAAATTACAGAATGAAAATGAGTCAGGCAGAAATAGAAAACAATTTTTGGCAAGGCCGTGAGAAAGTAAAACGACAAGTAGAACAAGAAAGCTATCTGCTATCTCTAAAAGGAAAAGCATTGAAACTGAAAATAAAGTGAGTGTGGTTGTGAGTGAGCCTGAAATAGAACCAGTGCCTAAAAGGAAAAGCATTGGAACTGAAAATAAAGTGTTGAGTGTGATTGTGAGTGAGCTGAAACGGAACTTGTGTTGACAGAATTTCCTTTACAACAATTGCATGGAAAGAATTATGCACATTTTCCTTGGTACATGGGATTCATTAATTTTAAGACACATTTTCCAAAATTGAGAGAGAAACCACAGAGGTACACATAGATCAACAGACTTGTGACAATTTTGAGAGTACTTTGGGTTGATTTGAAAACACTGTTTGTGCTTGGTGTTTCTAAGGATTTGCTGACAGAATGCAAAGTGGCAGACAGAGGAGCCACAAAGAGTTCAGTCTAATAATGCTCCAGCTACACTGGAGAAATAGAAAGCGGTGATAGATCATTTAAAACAAAAAGTGCTGAAGAATTAATTGAATTGGGAAAAAATTGGGAAAGACACATACAAGCTAAAAGAATGGGGGTGTGCATGTTATGATAACCTTATGCAAATTAACAGTAAATAAAGTGGAGTAAAAGAATCAGCAAGATAGGGCATTAGCGGTTTTGTTACAAATTTTCTTTTGCCTTTGTGTCCAGAACTTAGGGGCCCATTATGATCGCGGACGGACTTGAGTCCGTCCGCGATCACCGAGGAGGAGGGAACCTCCGCATGGGCATGCGGAGTTCCCTCCTGACCAATTAGGATGTGACCGCCACCCTGGCGGTCACATCCTCTATTTGTAACATTGCGGCGGGTGCGGCTACAAGGTGCACCCGCCGCAATGTTACAAATGCATACATTGCATTTGTATGCAGAAAGCGGCAGGCACCGCGCGGTGCCTGCTGATTTCTGCATACAAATGCAGGGTGGTACCATAGGTACCCCCCATGTGCATCCCCCACCCCCCTTCACCCAGGGGGCCCGCTACGGGCCCCCGAGGTGAAGATCCGCATGCTTTTCCTTGGCGGAGAAGCCGCTGTGGAAAAGCATGTTTTCTCAGCCATCCTAATATGTCTGGTGGTGTCTGAGAGACACCGCCACCATATTAGGCCTTTTCCGCCGCGGTTGTAAGCTAACCGCGGCGGAAAAGCGGCGGACTGAAACCAGGACCCACCAGCCATCCTAATGTGGCGGTGGGTCCTTGGTGGGTCCGCAGAGGATTTTCCGCATCCTCCGGGCCGGCGGTGGCTTCCGCCGGCCCGGAGGATGCGGAAAATCCTCCATCGTAATCAGCCCCTAAGTTCACATAACCCGCAGAGTGTGGTGTGCTGGCAGCATTGATTGTATGATGCCAAGCAGAAGAAGATTAAAGAGAAGTTGATAATTGTGCAAGCAAAACAGATTTAGAGAGTTGGTAAAAGTCAGATCGTAAATTTAGATACAGATTTTGTGCCATATGAAACTTTTGAAGTGAGTACAAATTCGAATTTTAGGATGGAAGGAATGTAAGGATTAGGGGTGCAAAGGAGTTATACAATACCGGCACAAGTCCGAGGTAGAGTGTTGTTGAACAATTCTGAGATAAATGTGAATGAAAATTTGCTGCAGACGAGCACTGCTTGTCGTTTCTGCAGGAAAATGGGGCACTGGTAGTGAGAGTGTAGACAGAACTCAGATCAAATAAAAAAATAAAAAAATCCCCTCAGATGCAGCATAATGCAAAACAGTTACAAACACAGTTTGGGGCCCAGGCCCAATATACTCCTTTACAGAATGTGCAAAATCACTGGCAATATAACACACATATGCCTGTGGCTGCAGTGCTGCAACAGACCATTACAAAACAAAATGCCATACAACCCAGGGTTTCAACAGAATCCATTAATTCTTAGCAACGATTTTCCTTAGTTTTCATGGAATGCAACAAATTTACAATGATGTGTATTAGGGGAGAGGAGAATTGCTTACTTGGTGCAGTTCTAGAGGCACACCAGAGTGGCTGATAAATAGATGGTAAGGTGAATGGCCACCCCATATAATTTTTAGCCGATACTCGTACTGCCCACGCCACTCTTCATTCCATAGATGTCCCAAATGTGCCCCTCTCAGGAAAATAAGTCCACCTAATAGGAATATGCAATAAGCAGATTACTAATCAAGTTTCAGCAAATGTCCCAGTTAAAATAGGGTCCAAGGAGAATGATCACCAAGTCATTGGAAACAACCTTTACCATCAAGTCTTAACCACGTAATGCCTTTACCACAAAGTCTTAACCATGGGTACATTTTTACAACGCATGCCTTTACAATGTATATACCATTACCACAAATGTCTTTACCATGCATGCCTTTACCACAAAACTTAGGGGCCGATTATGATGGCGGACGGACCTGAGTCTGTCCGCCACCATAGAGCAGGAGGGAACCTCCGCATTGCCTGCGGGGTTCCCTCCTGTGCAATTAGGATGTGACCGCCACCCTGGCGGTCACATTCTCTATTTTTACCATTGCGGCGGGTGCGGCTTCAAGCTGCACCCGCCGCAATGGTAAAAATGCACACATTGCATTTGTATGCAGAAAGCGGCAGGCACCGTGCACCCTCCACTCCCCCTTCACCTAGGGGGCCCGCAGTGAAGTTACACATGCTTTTCCACGGCGGAAAAGCCGCCGCGAAAAAGCATTTGTTAAAGCCCTTCCTAATATGGCGGACGGTGTCTGAGAGACACCGCCACCATATTAGAGCTTTTCCGCCGCGGTTGTAAGCCAACCGCGGCGGAAAAGCTGCGGACGGAAACCAGGACCCACCAGCCATCCTAATGTGGCGGTGGGTCTTTGGTGGGTCCGCTGCGGTTTTTCCGCATCCTCCGGGCCGGCGGTGGCTTCCGCCGGCCCGGAGGATGCGGAAAAACCGCAATCATAATAGGCCCCTTAGTTTTGGAAAATTACCATGCATGCCTTTACCACACATATATTATGTAAGTACGTTGGTAAGTATATGATGTATAGTTAATATATTAATAGTTACATATATTTTTTAAGTTATATGTTTTTTAAATTTTTTCAAAATTACAGTAATACCAAGCTTGTTGGACAGGATGTGAGGGTCAGGGTTAATGGGTGGGAAAGTGCATTAATATCCAGGTATTCATTTTAATACCTGAGTAACAATAACTAGGTGTCTAAATATGTTTAATTTTAAATTAAATGTTTTCAATAGTTACATTTTTTTTAAAGTATCGCAACACACGCCTTCAGAGATAGGCTGCAAGGGATATAGGGGTAATGGGTGGGGAAGTGTATAAATATCCATACATTAAGTTTTATACCTGGGCATTCATTTATTAGATTTTAAATATTTTTAAATGTGATATGTGTAAATGTAATGATATATTTAACCAACTCCAACACTCACCTTTAGGGATAGGATGCTGGGGATATAGGGAATGGGTGGGGTAGTGTAATAATACCCAGTTATTCTTTTTAATACCTGAGTATTAATTCCTATGTTTTGAAATGCATTTAAATGTAATGCTTTCACTAAACTTGAATAAATGTATACATTCTGCAACACTCATCTTCAGGGGTGGGATGCAAGGGATATAGGGGTAATGGATGGGGAAGTGTATTAATACCCAGGTATAATTCTTAATGTCTGAATATTAATTAGTAGGTGTGGAAATACATTTACAATTAATATTATCACTAAATGTATTTTTTTTTTAAACACTGCAATCCTCACCGTCTGGGATGGGATGTAAGGGTTATAGGGGTAATGGGATGGTAAGTGTATTAATGCCCAGGTATAAATTGTTATACCTGAGTATTAATTACTAGGTGTTGAAATAGATTTACATTTAATATTATCACTAAACTTAAATGTTTTAAAAATACTGCAACTCTGACCTTCAGGGATGAGATGCAGGGCATATATGGGGTAAAGGGTGTGGACATATATTAATAGCCAGATAATAATTTTAATACCTGAGTATTAATTACCTGGCATTGAAATACATATAAAATTAATATTATCACTAAACTTTTTTTTTTTTAAATACTGCAACACTCAGCTTTAGGAACGGGATGCAAGGGATAAAGGAGTAATGGGTGAGAAAGTGTATTAATACCCAAGTATTTAATACCCATGTATTAATATTAATACCTGTGTATTAATTATTACAATTTAAACAAGAAAAAGAAACATAATAATAGTGAAATTATTTAATAAGTTACCTATTTCAATTTTAAAATACAATTTTAAATTAAGAATAATAATTACATTGATAGACACTTTATTTTAGAGTAAGTTGTATGAGACATATAAAGCATCAGGTTTTTCATTTTAAAATGTATTTAGAAATAGTACAACATTGAAAAAATAACAATAAATGTAATTTTAAAAAAAATAGAACAAGATTTTATTACAATAAATAAAAAAATTAAAACTGCAGAAATTTGTTTCTTATGCTTTTACATTATTTTCTATGGTGAAAAGAATCCTTTTCTTCTTTCAACTGTTCACATACGCAGTTGTGCATCTGTTTTCACAGTCAGTGGTGTGTCACAATCAAGATCGGAAGCAAATAAGAGCTGTGGTCAGGTAAGAACGATTTAGTTATAATTTTAACCCCTTCGCTGCTAGGCCTTTTCCCCTCCTGTGCTAAGCCTTTTTTTGGCAATTTGGGGTAGTGCGCGCTTAGGCCCCTGTAACTTTTTGACCACATAAGGTATCCACGCCAAATTTGCGTCCTTTTCTTCCAACATCATGTGGATTTTAAAGGTGCCCAGGATTTTTGGATTCCCTTGGAGGGGTCCCAGAAATTAACCAAAATATAGTGAAATTTTGTTTTTTTCAGAAAAATGGGAAAAACGGGCTGCAAATGAAAGCCTTTGGGTTTTTCCCTGAAAATGTTACCAAAAAAGAGTTTGTGGGGCTGAAATCCCCATTTTTTCAGCTTTTAGGGAATGACAGTGTTTTGTCAGAGAACCAACATTTTTCACACAGTTTTGGCATTTTTCTGGGACATAGCCTTTTTTTGCTATTTTTAGAGCTTTCCACCTCCTTCCAGTTAATGGTAGAAATGAGTTTGAAAGCAATATTGGATCCTGGAAAGCTATACATTTTCGAAAAGTAGAAAAGTAGACAAAAGTCTGAATTCAGAAAGGGGTCATTTGTCTAAATCCATGAATGAAGGTTTCTTTATAGAAACTAACAGTTAAATATTGGAATAATTGAAAATTTGTTGAAAAAAACAGCCTTTTGTCTCAACGTTTTCACCTATAACTTTTTGTAATTTTGACAGCTCTTGGAAAGCAATATACCGTTACATCCGTTAGATCCTCCTGGTTGTGGGGATATATAGGACTTGTTGTTTCACCAAGAACCCGAAGAACCCAGATCCAAAATCTGAGCAGCAACTTGTAATGGTATTTTTTTATTTACTGGGTATAGAGCACTTTGTCTTGGAAAATTTATATACGGAAAAATCTGTATGAAAGACACCTATGTATTTTACTGAATTGGGTACAAATTATAGAGTTTAGAAACAGTATATAATTGCACATTTTCAAAATTGGGAATACTCATACTAGCATGAGAATTATTGGTCATTTTTTAAAAAGATTTTTTTTTTACACAATGTCTTTCATTGGGAAGGGAGAAATGCATGAAAACTCAATTGGTAATAACAGTTGATTTACAAATCTGAATTACCCTAAGTCTCCCAAAATAAATGGTACCTCACTTGCCTGGGTCTGCCTAGTGCCTGCGACAGGAAACAGCGCAAAATGCAACGTGGTCGCACCTCAATTTCCCAGTGAAATCGTGCCCTTTTTGGGCAAAGAGACTACCTTTGGTTTTTGAACCCTAGCTCTGCCGGCACCTAGGGAAACCTAGCTAAACCTATACATTTTTAGGTCTCGCCTGTCAATGCGCATGCGCATTGAGCAGAGCGAGACTATGGGGGCTTAAACAAAGCTTACCTACACTGGCAATTCACTGGCGATTTGATGAAGTGCATGTGCACTTTTAACTCAATGCGCAAGCGCAATTAGTTAAAATGCGCGTGCACAGCATCAAATCGTCAGCTTAGTGCCGCCAGCAGCTCTTCCCGCTCCGCCCCCTGCTGCATCAAAGGCTTGGCGCTGTGCCTCAGCCCAGCCATTCTCCTCCCCTAATTACCCCCTGCGGCATCAAAGGCTTTTTCACGGCCGGCCGGCCGTGCTTTCAGTTCACGGCCGGCCGGCCGTGTCTCCTTTTCTTTTTTTTTTTCATTAATTGAATGTCTTACAGCAAGCTCTCCTCATCCGTAGCTTTAGGTGTGATGACAGCATTTCCTTATAAGATTACTGCTCTCTTGGGAATATATGAGGGCAGGAAGCCTTCTGAATTCGGCTGATCATTATCAGAGAGTGTTTTGGTGAAAATACGGGACTTTTCTTATGCGTGCTGCTACAAAAAGAGCTCAGCTCTCCTTAGCTACGGGAAAGCTGTTTGGCTTACTTCTGCTCGCTCAGCCAGCAATTGTGCCATGTGGTGTGTTTTTAGCTTTACTAGCTCATTGGTGTGTACTGGCTTGCCACTTTGCTGGAATAAAGTACCGGCCATAACGCTGAATACGACTTTCTTTTAATTAGTTCACCAGTTTGCTGCCAAGTGAATTTGAGAGTAATAGTGGCAATCATGTTTGAAACTGCATAACGTGAGCGGAATAAGCTTGCAAGCCGCAATCACCCCACATCCACCACATCCACCACCACATCCACCACCACCTCCACATCCACCACCACCGCATCCACCACCACATCCACCACCACATCCACCCTCACCCTCACCCTCACTCACCCTCAACCCCTCACCCTCAACCCCTCACTCACCCTCACTCTCACTCACCCTCAACCCCTCACCCTCACCCTCACTCACCCTCACCCTCACTCACCCTCACTCACCCTCACCCTCACTCACCCTCAACCCCTCACCCTCACTCACCCTCACCCTCACCCTCACTCACCCTCACCCCTCACCCTCACCCTCACTCACCCTCACCCTCACTCACCCTCAACCCCTCACCCTCACTCACCCTCAACCCCTCACCCTCACCCTCACTCACCCTCACCCTCACCCTCACTCACCCTCACCCTCACTCACCCTCACCCTCACCCTCACCCTCACTCACCCTCACTCACCCTCACCCTCACTCACCCTCACCCTCACTCACCCTCACCCTCACTCACCCTCACTCACCCTTACCCTCACTCACCCTCACCCTCACTCACCCTCACTCACCCTCACCCTCACTCACCCTCACTCACCCTCACCCTCACTCACCCTCACCCTCACTCACCCTCACCCTCACTCACCCTCACTCACCCTTACCCTCACTCACCCTCACCCTCACTCACCCTCACTCACCCTCACCCTCACTCACCCTCACCCTCACTCACCCTCAACCCCTCACCCTCACTCACCCTCACTCACCCTCAACCCCTCACCCTCACTCACCCTCACCCACCCTCACCCTCACCCTCACTCACCCTCAACCCCTCACCCTCACTCACCCTCAACCCCTCACCCTCACCCTCACTCACCCCCAACCCCTCACCCTCAACCCCTCACTCACCCTCACTCTCACTCACCCTCACTCACCCTCAACCCCTCACCCTCACTCACCCTCACCCTCACTCACCCTCAACCCCTCACCCTCACCCTCACTCACCCTCACCCTCACCCTCACTCACCCTCAACCCCTCACCCTCACTCACCCTCAACCCCTCACCCTCACTCACCCTCAACCCCTCACCCTCACCCTCACTCACCCTCAACCCCTCACCCTCAACCCCTCACCCTCACTCACCCTCAACCTCACCCTCACTCACCCTCAACCCCTCACCCTCACTCACCCTCAACCCCTCACCCTCACTCACCCTCACCCTCACCCTCACTCACCCTCACCCTCACTCACCCTCAACCCCTCACCCTCACCCTCACTCACCCTCACCCTCACTCACCCTTACCCTCACTCACCCTCACCCTCACTCACCCTCACCCTCACTCACCCTCACCCTCACTCACCCTCACCCTCACTCACCCTCAACCCCTCACCCTCACTCACCCTCACCCTCACTCACCCTCACCCTCACTCACCCTCAACCCCTCACCCTCACTCACCCTCAACCCCTCACCCTCACCCTCACTCACCCTCAACCCCTCACCCTCAACCCCTCACTCACCCTCACTCTCACTCACCCTCACTCACCCTCAACCCCTCACCCTCACCCTCACTCACCCTCACCCTCACTCACCCTCACCCTCACTCACCCTCAACCCCTCACCCTCACCCACCCTCACCCTCACCCTCACTCACCCTCAACCCCTCACCCTCACCCTCACTCACCCTCACCCTCACTCACCCTCAACCCCTCACCCTCACTCACCCTCAACCCCTCACCCTCACCCTCACTCACCCTCACCCTCACTCACCCTCACTCACCCTCACCCTCTCACCCTCACTCACCCTCAACCCCTCACCCTCACTCACCCTCAACCCCTCACCCTCACTCACCCTCAACCCCTCACCCTCACTCACCCTCAACCCCTCACCCTCACTCACCCTCAACCCCTCACCCTCAACCCCTCACCCTCACCCTCACTCACCCTCACAACACATATTGTGTTACAATAGGTGTCACATTTGCGAAAGATAAAACTATTGGCATTGTAAATAACAAAGCTATTAATTTCGCTATTTTCAAAACAAGCACATAAATAAAAAATGTGTCCTTTACAATACCAATAGCTCAAACTTTCCTAATGCGAGACCTATTGCATTGCTGTGCTTCTCTCCCCTGCTGCACTCTCCTGCTCTCTAGAGATGTGGCCTAACGACCAGAGCTGCCATCTAAGTCACGTAAATACAAAACATGTTGCATTCCAAATGCTATAGGTGTCACATTCGCGAAAGTTATAACTATTGGCATTGTAAATGACAAAGCCATCAATTTAGCAATTTTAAAAACCAACAAATAAATAAAATATGTCATTTACAAGACCAATAACTCCAACTTTTCTAATGCGAGACCTATTGCATTTGCAATGCTTGTTGAAAAGTAGACACCCAGGGGAATTCAGGATGGGGTGACTCGACTGCCTACCACCAGGCTCTGTTACCCAGAATCCTTTGCAAAGCCAAGAAATTGACAAACAAAACACATTTTCCACACATTTCTGTGGTGGAAAGTTTTGGAATCTGCGTGGATCAACAAATTTCCACCCACCCAGCGTTCCCCCGGGTCTTATGAAAAAAATGGTACCTCACTTGCCTGGGTCTGCCTAGTGCCTTTTTGGGCAAAGAGACTACCTTTCGTTTTTGAACCCTAGCTCTGCCGGCACCTAGGGAAACCTAGCAAACCTATACATTTTTGAAAAGTAGACACCCAGGGGAATTCAGGATGGCGTGACTCCACTGCCTACCACCAGGTTCTGTTACCCAGAATCCCTTGCAAAGCTAATAAATTGACAAAAACAACGCATTTTCCTCATATTTCTGTGGTGGAAAGTTCTGGAATCTGCGTGGATCACCAAATTTCCACCCACCCAGCGTTCCCCCGGGTCTCCCGAAAAAAATGGTACCTCACTTGCCTGGGTCTGCCTAGTGCCTGCGACAGGAAACAGCGCAAAACGCAACGTGGTCGCACCTCAATTTCCCAGTGAAATCGTACCCTTTTTGGGCAAAGAGACTACCTTTTGTTTTTGAACCCTAGCTCTGCCGGCACCTCGGGAAACCTAGCAAACCTATACATTTTTGAAAAGTAGACACCCAGGGGAGTTCAGGATGGGGTGACTCGACTGCCTACCACCAGGTTCTGTTACCCAGAATCCCTTGCAAAACTAAAGAAATTGTGAAAAAAATGCATTTTCCTCACGTTTCTGTGGTGGAAAGTTCCGGAATCTGCGTAGATCAACAAATTTCTACCCTCCCAGCGTTCCCCTAGGTCTCCCGATAAAAATGGTACCTCACTTGCGTGGGTAGGCATAGTGGCTGCAACAGGAAAAGGTCCAAATCGTACGGTGGTGAATTTAAAATACCCTATAGCAAAACTACCTTGATTTTTGGGGGGGGCACCTGAGTTTTTGGCCCGGGGCTCGGCGGCCATCTTTGGAAACTACCAAACCCAAACAGTTCTGAAAACTAGCTACCCGGGGGAGTCCAGGGAGGTATGGCATGCGTGGGTCCACCAATGTTTTCATACCCAGAATTCCTTGCAAACCTTAAAATTAGGTACAAATATCACTTTTCCAAACTTTTTTGCGTGGGATCTCCGTGCCGGCAAAAATGTCCTACCACCCAGCGTTCCCCTTGTTCTCCCGAGTAAAATGATACCTCACTTGTGTGGGTGCCCAAAAGCAGAACAGGCTAAAAATGAATTTTTAAAAAAAGTAGTATTTAAGTTTGACAAATTAAGCCCCCCTACCTCAGTCACAGGCCTTTGGCCCACCCACGCAAGTGAGGTAACATTTTACTCGGGAGAACAAGGGGAACGCTGGGTGGTAAGACATTTGTGCCGGCAGGGAGATCCCACCCAAAAATGTATGGAAAAGTGGGTTTTTTAACCTAAATTTAAGGTTTGCAGGGATTTCTGGGTAGGAAAACATTGAGGGACCCACGCATGCCATACCTCCCTGGACTCCCCCGGGTGTCTAGTTTTCAGAACTGTTTGGGTTTGGTAGTTTCCAAAGATTCCCGCCAAGCCCCGGGCCAAAAACTCATGGGAAACCCCTTGCAAAACTAAATTGTTTTGAATAAATTAAGTTTTCAATTTGAGTGCGTGCGACTCTTGGGACAATATTGCATGGAAATTGTGACAGACAATTTCAAGTTTGCAGGAGATTGTGGATAAAAAACAACAATAGAATTCACCAGAAAGACATGACCATATACTCCCATGGTTTAACAATAATATCTAAATTTAGTAAGTTAATTATAGCTATAATGTACACCTTAACAGATTTACTCAAAAGTCAAACATTCAAGCACGGCTATCTATTCTTCAAAGACACACACATACAGGTTGGATTTGGCACGAGGGCGAGTGATGGTTCAGTACATAAAATTTTATTAACAAGATATTTCAAAGAAATGAAATGCTCTGTCAATAAATAAATGCATAAAAACCGAACCAGTGACTCACAACTCGTGAGCTGTAAAGCCACGACAAGGCACCAACCGTTTTACAGGCCATTCACGCATCTTTAATACCGGATACAAACCAGACCATTGACACCATCTGGAAGGAAAAGCAACACATTACAACAATCACAATAAGGGACAAGGTACACCCTACTTCAGAAAGAGATAAAAGACAAATATTACTGCACAGCCATCTAATCCGCAAGCACACACACATACTGGTTGGATTTGGCACGAGGGTGAGTGATGATTCAGTACATACAATTGTATTCGCAAGTAATTTCACAAAAATGAAATACACTGCGTATAATTGAAAGTATGATAAACTGAACCACTGACTCACAGCTTGTGAGCTGTAAAGCCACGTCAAGGCACCAACCTCTTTACAGGCCATTCATACACCTTTTGAACGTGTGACACATACAAAACATTCACACCGCCAGCCGCGGACCCCTCACATTTCAACACTCACACCAGCAGACAGCGCCATTCAAGGGCCCATCACTTTCACACGCCCACATTTCTGACATTGCAACTACACAAAATGATGGACTGCGTGGAGTGTCACTCAACTAGCAGTGTGTGTAGTGACCAACAGAAAGTAACTACTCACACACCGCCAGCCGAACACCAGTCCACCCACACCACCATCCAAGCACCAGACCATGCACACCGCCAGCCAAACACCACTCAGTGCACACCGACGGCCAAGTACCACTCCACACACACCACCAGCCAAGCATCACTCCACGCACACCGCAAGCCAAGCGCCACTCCACACACACCGCCAGCCAAACACCACTCCGTGAACAGACAGCCAAGTACCACTCCATGCACACCTCCAGCCAAGCGCCACTCCACACACACCACCATCCAAGCACCAGACCATGCACACCGCCAGCCAAACACCACTCAGCGCACACCGACAGCCAAGTACCACTCCACACACACCACTAGCCAAGCATCACTCCACGCACACCGCAAGCCAAGCGCCACTCCACACACACCGCCAGCCAAACACCACTCCATGCACACACAGCCAAGTACCACTCCACGCACACCACCAGCCAAGCGCCACTCCACACACACCACCAGCCAAGCGCCACTCCACACACACCACCAGCCAAGCGCCACTCAACACACACCACCAGCCAAGCGCAACTCCAGACACACCGCCAGCCAAGCACCACTCCGTGCACAGACAGCCAAGTATCACTCCACGCACACCACCACCCAAGCGCCACTCCACGCACACCACCAGCCAAGGACAAATCCAAACACAACACCAGGCAAGCGCAAGAGCACGCACACCGCCAACCAAACACCAGACCACGCACACCGCCAGCCAAGCACCAGTCCACAGACACTGCCAGACAAGCACCAGTCCACAGACACCGCCAGACAAGCGCCAAACCATGCACACCGTCAGACAATGGACACTACACGCAAACCAACATCATACTTTAGTTTTTTTTTAAATAAAAGAAAAACAAAAACAAATTGCAAATTGATACAAATCTACTAACTCAACAACTAAATCTAAAAAGACTACACAAATGCAAACTTTGAAACTGAACAATAAGACCAACCAGTTCACTTTACCACTCATTGATACTCCCAAAAATTCTTTTGCGTGTGGTACAATCTAAAACAAGCAGGTACACACAGCCCGGGGTTTGAAGGGCAGTCGGGGCAGTACATACGAACCTCCTTCCACAAACCTCTTCGCCAACAGACTCTACATCTCCACTGGGAAAGTCTTTTGAGGTTGTAGGAGGAATTGTATCAGGAAAGTGGCGATCTTTCAATCTGGCAACATCCTCCACCACTCCAACTCTAGGAACACTTGCCTGTTCCACTAAAACAAGGCTGCCTATTACAGACTCCTGAAACTTTACAAAAGTCATCTTTGACTGGGGACAAGATTTCTGGAACACAACAAAAGCATTAAAGTTTGCTAAGTGGAAAAGATGGATAGCCAACTTCTTGTACCAAATGTAAGCCTTACGAAGAGCAGCATACGGTTCCAACCTCTGATCTACTCCACCCATGTACTTATTGTAGTGCATTATGCACACAGGTTTGCGCGCTTCTGCAACCTGACCCCAAATAGTCACCGGTTCAGTGCTTTCATCATGTATTGTAGTCAACATGTAGACATCTCTCCTGTCTGAAAACTTCATAGCTAGAAGCTCCTCACAACGCAATGCACTGCACTGTCCCCGAGCAAGCTTTCGACAAACAAGTTCTTTTGGGAAACCTTTACGGTTTGAGCGGATTGTGTCACAAGCAACAGTGTCCACTTTTGCCAATTCCCTGAACAACCGCACACCAGTGTAGAAGTTATGGACATACAAATGATGGCCTTTGTTAAAAAATCCACGACCAAGTTCCCACACAATTTTCTCAGTCACTCCAAAAGTCGACGGACAACCAGGGGGGTTAAACCTGGATTCCTTACCAGTGTAGACCCTGAAATTAGAGACATATCCAGTCTCACTGTCACACAGCATATACAGTTTGATTCTATAGCGTGCCCTCTTACTAGGAAAGTATTGCCGAAAAACCAAGCGGCCCTTGAACAACAGCAAAGACTCATCCACTGCAATTTCTTTCCCAGGATAAAAGATCTCAGGAAATCGATCAACAAAATGGTTAATGACGAGGGGGGCGTGGCTAGCAGCTGATGCAAGCGGCCGCAGCCTAGTGAGGCTCCCGGCCCTCGGCCCACTTATCCGCAAATTATCCGGAATTCAACGCGGAATCCCCGTGAAACTCGGGTCGATTCCGCATCTACCATCGGTGCCTGCCCAGGGTGCGTGGCTAGCGCACAGACCGACCACAACCAGCGCTGCGAGCTGCAGGGAGCCCGAGAGGACGGAGAGCAAGATGGCGGCGTAAGGAGGCGGAGACCACCGGACTGTCGCCGGCGGAGGCCCGGGGCGCAGCTGTCTGAGACCAACAGATTCGTAAGGCGGGGGTTAACCCCGAGAAGCGCCCCGGCGGCGGCGAACTGTGTAGGGGCGTGTGCGGCGCTGCGGTGCCCAGTGGAGGCTGAGACCCCGGGGAGCCCGAAAATCGACGCCCCGGCTTCTGGGCCCGCGACCCCTCCGACATTGGCGCATCGGCGCTTAAAAGTGAAAAGCGTGCGGAGCCCCGGGCGGGCAGCGGGAGTGCCACCAGCCCAAGAAATAGGCGGGTCATCGCTGCGGACCAGCAGAGGTACGGGAGCGGCAGCGACGGAAGGCGGTTGAGGGCCCTGGAGGGGTGAGAGCAACAACGGAGGGCGGCGCTCGAGGCCTGCCCGGGGATCCGGCTGCCTCAGCTCGTAAAGCCTGGGGGGGGCCCGGCTGGCTCCGTTAAGGCACAGCTGGACTATGTGAAGCGCCGTTGATCCTCTGACTGGACCCAACAGCTCTGCAGACCCACTCCATTGTGCTACTCCCGGGGGCACCTAAAGGGGAAAACGGCGCCCTGCATCCACCCGGAGGGGCACTCAGCGCTGCACTGATCGACGGAGCAGTACTCCAGCAGAGAGGTGCGCTGGTGATCGCAAACTTCAACGCCCTCGGTGGCTTTGCGCCCGGCCTGGGGCCGCGAGACCTCCGACCAGGGGGGAAGTGGCGACTGGCTGGCGACCTTGGGCCGCTCTGGTGTGCGACCTAGGTGGTGCATAGCAGCGAGGACTGGCTGTTCCACTCCCGGGACGACGACCCGATTCCCCACCGGGGGGTCCGCTCCGACTGGCGAACGAGAGTGCAGGCTCAGAATCCCGGTACACCGGATGCTAGTGCGGCGGCCCACGGTGAGTAGAGGACCACGGGAGAACAGCACCGGGGTGCAGCGTGGGAAACAGGCCTGCCCGGCAGCGGCGAACAGGACATACCGTGGCCGCATTGAGGAGAAGGACAGCCACAGACACCCCCCCACGCTGTGGAGGTGGGCGCGCGCGGGTGCAGCAGCGGGGGCCCCTGGGGCACGGCTGCCACTACCGGCGAGTGATCCCCGACCGCACAGACCGCAAGCCGCAACTACCTGACAGGTGACGGCTCTCCCTGGAAGAAGCGACCTGACATCCTGCTGAGTGGACTGTCTATCACGACCTGCCCAAGTTAGACCGGCTGTTCACCCGGAGGAGGCATGGGAAAACCGAAAGGGACGAAAGGTGAGGGGGTACCGGCCACAGAGGCTCCAGACGCCATGCAACAACCACAGTCAGAGTTGCAAACAATGCAAGACAAGATCCTAGAAGCTATTGCAGCCACGAAGAACGCTCTGCAGCAAGACATTGCTCAGGTATCGACGGGCCTGGGGCTCCTGAGAGCCGACCATGGGAAGCTAGCAGACAGGGTCAAGGAAGCGGAAATCACTCTGAAAGACATAGTGCCGGGACAAAAAGCTTTGGAAGGAAAACTTACGGACGCCCTGGACCGTATCCAGACACTAGAAAGAAGGGCAGAGGATGCGGAAAACCGAAGCCGGCGAAACAATGTACGACTGGTGGGCCTTCCGGAGAAAAAGGAGGGGACAGATATAATGGGTTACGTGGACAATTGGCTGCGGACAGTGGTGGCGCCGGAAGGTCTGTCCCCATTCTTCACACTAGAGCGAGCACATCGTGTACCAGCCCGGCCCCCGAAGCCGGGGCTCCCCCCGCGACCTGTGGTGATTAAATTGCTCCACTACAGGGACAGAGACTGGCTTCTGCAACGAGCGAGGGAAACGGGACCATTCCAGGTTGATAATAGCAAAGTAACGTTGTTCCCGGACTATACCTTCGAAACTCAAAAACAACGAGCTTCGTTCCTGTCCATTAAAAAAGAACTACGAACGGAGGGACTGCAATATTCGCTATTATTCCCGGCAAGACTCCGAATTTCTTTGGATGGGAAGGCACTGTTCTTTACTTCATCGGCGGATGCTTGGGCCTGGTGGGACTCTTACAAGGCTGGAACGGATGGGGCCCGCTACAGAGCTGAGGAGGAATTCCAACAGGGCTCGGTGCGAAGATCCAAGCGGCTTCGGAAACGTGGCCAACACCGGAAAAAGCAGACGGAATCACAGACGGAAGTGGAGCAGAAAGCGACACTACAAGCGGTGAAGGAGGTCTCGGGCGTGGTATCGCCACAGCAGGGGGGAGAATCGATATCGGAGAGCAAAAGAACGGGGTCAGAAACTGAACTGTCGGAGGTGGACAGCACAAGGGGCCCAACAGTGACGCCACAAACGGCAGAGGAAGTCTTCGGCAGCTAAACCTCGAGCCAGGGGGGATCCGGCGGCGACAACTTGGCTGGGATAGCGTGCCCAACCACTGGAGCAAGCAGATGTAAGACTGGACAATCGTGAGTCTGGATGCATATTGAGGGGCGGGGGGAAAAGGGAGGTGGATTCCATAGAAGAAGCTAGTTCACGTGCCCAGAGGCCCATAAGGCCACCGCAGTACAGACTGCGGAGTAGAAAGTTTTGAGAGCACTTTGCTCAATTGTTTGGACGGGGGTAACTCTTTTGTAGTTAGGTCCTGTTCTAGGGGGGAGGATGTCTAGAGACGTTGGGGTAACTCAGGACAGGGGTGGGGAAGGGGGGGAGGGGCTGAGCAGGGAGGGGACAGAGGGCGAAGGGGGAAAGGGATGAAACTGTTGGGGATGGGTGACAGAGGGGTCATTACTGGTGTCTGGCCACTGTTGAACAGGGCTCTCAGCCGGCAATACCGAGATAATGGATAGTGTGGGATCATTAAAATGTGTGTCCTGGAACGTGCAGGGTCTGAACTCAGTGACTAAAAGGCACAAAATTCATTCTTACCTGGTCCGCAGGGGGATTCACATTGCCTTCCTGCAGGAGACTCATCTAACTAAAAAAGAAGGGGCAGCACTACAAAGGAGGTGGAGGGGTCACCTGTTCTACACCACATATTCAGCGTTTGCCAGGGGGGTACTAATTTGGATTCGGGCCGGGGTCCCCTTCCTAGTCACTAAGCATACTGTAGACCCGGAGGGGCGATTTGTAGCTGTTGAGGGATTACTCAGGGGCCGTGATATAGCACTCTGCAGCGTTTACGCACCGAACACTGAACAAGCGGCTTAATTCACTAAACTATCCAAGCACTTAGCTGCCTACTTCGCTGGCCCTATATTGATGGGAGGAGACTTCAACTCTATTGAGGACACCACCTTAGATAGGTCACACCCGCCACTACACGCTTCCCCAGTACATAGATTGGTGAAACACAGATTGAATTGGCAGGAGCAGTGGGACTTAACAGATGTGTGGCGCATACAACACCCTGTAGAGAGGGACTATTCCTTCTATTCCAGCATGCACGACCTCCACGTCCGTATAGACGCATTCCTATGCTCCCAACAAGTATTACCGATGGTAGCCCGTACAGAATATTTAACACGTTCGTTGTCAGATCATAATCCCCTACTACTCACACTAGCCTGGATGAATGGGACTGCGCCGATCCCGACGTGGAGGCTTCGGCCAGACACGTTGGATGACCCACCGTTCAGCGCGGACTTAGAACTCAGAATCACCCAATACTTCACAGAGAACGGGGAGACTACCTCCTCAAGAGCCGCCGAATGGAACTCATTCAAGGTAGTGGTAAGGGGACACTGTATAGGGAAATTTGCGGGTGCACGACGGACGTTGGTAGAGGACTTAGACAAGGCTGAACGGACATTGCGGGACGCTGAGAAATCACGACCCAACCACCCCGAATTACAGGATAGGGTTTGTGCAGCACGAGAGGCGGTGGCTGTTGAAGTGGAGCGCCTACGCAGCTTTGATTATAAAACTTATTTGACTAAGGCTCTTGATGAGGGGGATAAGACAGGGGCACTCCTAGCCTGGCTGGCCAACCCCAATAGAGGTTCTACCCCGATACTATCCCTAAAAGGATTGGGCGGGGAAGTGTACAACACCCAACTGGACATAGTGAGGTGTTTCAAAGACTATTACGGTACCTTATACAGGAGGGGCTTAGAGGCCTGACCCGAAGCGACAGACGCCTTGTTAGCGGAGATCCAGCTGCCTCAGCTAGACCCGGAACATGCTAAAACTATCGGAGGCCCGGTCGACCTCACGGAAATTAGGGGAGCCATAAAGAGAATGGCGCGTAACAAAACACCAGGGATGGATGGGCTGCCTATTGAGTTCTACGCAAAGTATATGGATTTACTAGCCCCAAGACTTCGAATGGTATATAATGAAGCCAAAGAGAAGGGTGAGTTGCCCCAATCGATGCGCGAGGCGATCATGATCCCATTGCTAAAACCGCGCAGAGATAGCGCAGACCCAGCGTCATACCGGCCGTTGTCAATGCTGACGACGGATTACAAAATCTTAAGCACGATCCTAGCCACGAGACTGATAGCCCATATGCAGGGTCTGATTCATGGGGACCAATCGGGCTTCATCCCTACTAGGAACACATCCCACAACATTCGACGGTTGCTTAGACTAATAGCGGACCCTCCACAGACCGCAAGGGCCCCCGTGGTGTTGTCGGTCGACATTGAAAAGGCATTCGATAGCCTGGAATGGGACTACCTCTATGCAGTGATGAGGGGTTTCGGTCTAGGGGACGATTATATAAAATGGACCAAAGTGCTTTATGCACTGGCAGGCGCGAGGGTGAGAGTGGGAACTTTAATATCGGATCGCTACGAGGTGCACAGGGGAACAAGACAGGGGTGTGCGCTTTCTCCTCTGTTATTTGCTCTGGCGATGGAGCCATTTGCAACGCTGGCTAGAAGAGGTGATGCGTACCATGGACTTGAAGCTAGAGGGACCCACCACCATATATCGCTGTACGCAGATGATCTTCTGTTATTCTTAGATAATGCCGGGGAGGCGGTTAAGGGTGCGGAGGATCTACTAATGAGATTCGGGGCACTCTCAGGCTTGAAGGTGAATTGGGCGAAAACTTGCCTCTTTCCGCTCCGGAAGGCGGAGAAATGTCCAACGGCCAACATTACCATGCGATGGGAACCAGATTGTCTGCATTATCTTGGGGTTTACATCTACCACGATCCCGCCAACTTGTTGGACGGGAACGTCGGACGATGTATTAGAGCATTGAAAGTCAACATGTCCTTCTGGGCTACCCTCCCCCTGTCCATGACGGGACGAGTGTCCCTCCTTAAAATGATCGCCCTGCCACGATTGTTGTACATTTTCAGGACCCTCCCTGTATGGATACCGGGAGAAGTGTTCAGGCGCCTGAAGTCTAGCATAGTGTCCTTCCTATGGGGAGAAGGCAGGCGGCGAATCGCATTGGCGACTCTCATGCGCCCGAAGGATCAGGGCGGACTGGCGGCCCCAGACTTCGAGCTCTATTACCTGGCTGCGCAACTGCAATTCTTCACGCAGGAGGTGGCGAGAGTGTACCGGGGGCCTGATCAAGAGAGAGACGCGGGCACCCCCCGCCATGTGCTGGCATACATAACCCTACAGCAGAAATTAATACTCAGAGGGTTGACCCAAGAAGAAATGACGATGCGGCTGTGTTGGAATCGCATGCAGAAGCGTGCCGGTCCTGGTCACCCATATGCGCCTGAGATACCATTAGGGATGATAACGGCGCTTCCACATGGAGGGGATTGGTCAAACCTCCAATTGTGGGAGGAGGCGGGACTACAGATGGTGGGTGACCTATATACCGACGGGGTGCTGACGGCATTCCAGACTCTGCAGGAGCAATACGATCTCCCACGAGGAGACTATTTACTGCATGCGGCAGTAGTGAGGACTGTTCAGGCACATTGGGGGGAAGGACTGATTGAACCTAAAACTTCACGGGCGTGCCAATACACGATGATGACGGCAGGAAGAATCAAAGCGGTTACGTGTCTCTACTCCAGAATGAGCACGGAAAACATACCGCCACTAACACGCCTCAAAACACAATGGGAGACTGATCTGCAAAAAGAAATCCCTGACACAACATGGTCCCAATTGATTCAGCGAGCTAAGAAAAGCACTAGGAACGCCCGTTTCCAATTAATACATCTTTACATCCTTCATAGGGCCTACCTCACTCCGAATAAAATAGCACAATACTTTGGCGCAGTAGATGCAGCATGCCCCAGATGTACACTAGCAGGCGCTGACTTAATACACATGCTCAGGGACTGTCCACAATTGCAAGAGTACTGGATAGGGGTGGGGGACACCTTGAATGAGGTTACAGATAGAGTCCTGCACTATGACAGCGCGGTCGTCCTTTTGCATTGGTTTCCACACACACGCAAAACCAAACTGTCGAGTAAATTTATAGACATGGGCCTCCTTATTGCAAAGAGGGAGCTCACCAAGGGTTGGAAATCTAAGACAGCACCGACTCATCAAAAATGGTTGAACGAATTTCTGAAATGGGCTGCAGCGGAGAGCACACTTAGGTACCAGCTGGCCAGGCGTAAAGCAGATGAGAGGGCTCAGGAAGCGGCGCTAGCGTGGGAGATCCTAGTCCAGGCGCTTAGGGACAATACAGGAGCGAGGGACGAAGAGGAGGAAATAGTGAACATGGAGGCCCCGGGGGAGGCGGTGTTAGACCCCACACTAATGCCGAACACACACACCTAATCATTGACTTCATAATCCTAAAACCACCAACTCAACCAAGTTTAGGACCATAACATGTAGGCTTAGACACCAGGGGGTGCGGGGAGGGGGAGAAAAAGTTAAACAACTTCAGACATCGAAGAGGGTTCATGCACCACTACTGAACGAGGGGGAACAGGAGATATAGACCAGTTAAAAGCGGAGGGTGATGAATCGATGAGAGCATCTATAAATGAAGACTGAAGCAACGTGATATTTGATTATACGCCACCCAGCCTCCGGGATGTGGGTCATAAGGCTGTGTACATAGTGACTAGCTATAGAGTAATTGCTTACGATCCCGAGAACACTCTGGCGTGTATGTTGTATAACTCGCATTACCTCTGCAATAAAAATTGTTTTACAAAAAAAAAAAAAAAATGGTTAATGACAGGCCGAATCTTGACAAGACGGTCACAATCAGGGTGATCTCGTGGCAAAGCAGAACTATTGTCAACAAAATGCATCATCCGAAGCAGAAGCAAATACCTATCACGACTCATGACTGCCGGAAATATAGCTGTTGCCATCAAGGGACTAGTAGACCAATATGAAGCCATTGATGGTTTCCTAAGCAAGCCTATCAAAAAAGTTAAACCCAAAAACTTTTTCATCTCCTCCAAATTTGTGGGAGTCCACCGGGTAGCTCTAGCGTGGGGCTTAAGGCTGGCACTGTTCACCTTCAAAAAAATTTCAGCATACAAATTAGTCTGCTCTACTATCTCTGCCAAAAACACATCATCCATAAACAACTTGAAAAAATCAATAGGCAAAAAGTTTTCAGTGTTCACCCTACACCCTGGAACACCAGTAAATTCAGGCAATGCCGCCTGCACCATGCCTGGTGCAACCCAGAGGTCAGAACCTTCAACGTCAAGTCTTGCAGCCGCAGGCTGCCGCCAAGCTGCCTCTTGTCTCACTACACCAAGTGGAAGTCTAGCAGCCCCAGGCTGCAGCTCAGATGTCTCTTGCCGCACTATTGGCACAGCAATGTCCTCCGCAACCACAGGCACAGCAATGTCCTCCGCAACCACAGGCACATCATCCACACCAAAAGTAGCTTCATCAGCACTCAGAGTGTCTTCATAATCAGATGAAGCCATGTGTAGAGAAAACTCACTACCTGAATCTTCACCTCCCACCTCTGACTCAGAATCAGAGTCAGTCTCTGGACCATGGTCAGAGGAAGAATCAAAAAGCATTCCAACAACTTGCTGAGCAGTAATCCGGCGGCTAGCCATTATCCTTACAAATAAAGGAGTCTGCACAAACAACTCAACAACCCCAACACTGTACAAAGTAAGATAAAAAATGTAAGCCTTTTTCACAAAAATCTATATTTAGAAAAATATACAATTCACTTACAAGACACAACTACACTCACCAGCACCTACTCTGCAAAGACACAGCAAATAGGCAACAATATCCCACCAGAAAGAAGGAAAAAAAACTTACATCTACAGAAGGACACATCAAAAACAAATGCAAAACATGTTTTACAATCACAAAAAACAGAAACCAAACATACTCGTATTACTACACACTTTGCAAAATAAACAATTACATTACAATTGAACAAAAAAGAGGTCTCTTACCAAACACATGCAACTACAGAAACAGCAGAACAACAGAACCACCAGTAACGGAACCGCACACTGCAACAATCTAAAGAGAAAAAAAAAACAAAATACACATTAGAAGAAACAAAAACAACACACATTACAACAGGCTATGTCACAGGGTATGTCACAAATGGGGTTTCTGTCCCCAAGGGGGGGAAGATTATAAATCATTATAAACGTGGGCCCCCTGGAAGCAACCCTACGGAGGGCAGAGAGGCCAAATAAAGACACGGCAGAACATACTTTTGAAAACAAATGGGCCCAAGGAAGCAACCCTTGGCCAAGGGGTCGCTCCCTATAAAGAGTCTAGTGGGCTTTTCTATCCCTCTCTGGGTCCAGAAACGGTAAAAAAAACAGCCGATCTGCCCCCAGGGGGGGCAGACAAGTCTAAAAAGATTATGGGCCACTAGGAAGCGACCCTTCCCCAAGGGGTCGCTTCCTTTACAATTATAAACAAATCCCTGGTGTCTAGTGGGCTTTTCTGCCCCCCCCTGGGTCCAGATCACGCGCTAACATGGGCGATCTGCCCCCAGGGGGGGGCAGAAAAGTCTACACTAAATTTTTATGGCCCTGGAAGCGACCCTTGCCCAAGGGGTCGCTTCCTTTACTAATAAAAACACAATCCCTGGTGTCTTGTGGGCTTTCCTGCTCCCCCTGGGTCCAGATTCCCGAATAAAAAGGTCGATCTGCCCCCAGGGGGGCAGAAAAGTCTAAACAAATAAAAAATGCCCTAGGAAGCGACCCTTACCCAAGGGGTCGCTTCCTTTTATCAAAACAAATAATCCCTGGTGTCCAGTGGGCTTTTCTGCCCCCCCCTGGGTCGAGGGGGGGCAGAAAAGTCTGTATAGCGTTTTTGTGCTCCTGGAAGCGACCCTTGCCCAAGGGGCCGCTTCCTTTTCTGAAAAAAACATCCCTGGTGTCTAGTGGGGCATTCCTGGTGCAGGATCGCGATGCTGTGCGCGATCCTGAACCAGGAATGACCTGCATTGGGACATCAGGGGAGAGGAAACAGTGTTTCCTCCCCCCTGAGGCCTCAAGGCACTGAGAAATGGCCCCCCACCCCACCGGAGAGCAGGAAACAGACCTACCTGCTCGACGCGCTGGAAGCAAATGGCTTCCAGCGCGTCTAGCACTTCCTGATGACGTCGGCGTGCGCAACAGCGCACTGACGTCACCAGGGGGGGCGGGGGGAGCAGCGCAAAGTCTTCCGCTGCCACCCCCACTACTGCCACCACGATCGGTGCCCCAGGGGGGGAGCGCCAGCGCTCCCCCCGAGGGCTGTACTGATGACGGAGCGGTTCCGTCATCAGCACAGCCCAACCGATGCTGATGACGGAACCGCTCCGTCATCAGCATCGAAGGGGTTAAATATGCAGGTGGCTAGTTCTAGTGTAAGGATAGAGGGGAGAGGTAGTTAAATTATAGTTAGTTGGAAAATCAATGTCTGTGTTATTTTACCACATTTTTATTCCCATGCAGGTTGTGTTTGCATGCCCATGTTGGGACAGTTGCTTTTTTTCAAAAATAGGTTTAAAAAAGTGGGTAAAGAAATGCATATCACTTTTTAAAATCTATTTCGAATAAAAGTTTTTTTTTTAAATTTGCGGCATGCATTTTTACGATTTGCATCCAGTTTTATTTGGAAAAGAAAGACCACAAGGCTGCTTGGAAGAATTGGAAAATCGTACACCGTGTTTTTTTTCTTTTTGGAAAAGCAAATTTTCCAATGGAGAGAAAACTACTTTGATTGTACAATTATTTTTGTATTAAAAGATTCTTTAATTAATGTCGACTGGTTTCACTAACTCTTTTAAGGAACTTTGGTTTTAGGAGTTGGATTTTATTTATGAAGATGGTTGTAATGGAGTAATCAAATTTTTCAGGACTTGATTTTTTTGTTGGATGCTGATTTTCCTGCTTGGAGTATTGGACCAACGGAGACTCCTGGTGACAGATAGTTTTAAGAAGTCACCAAGGATTGAAAAAAAGAAGACAGCTACAGGTAGGAACCCCAAATTTAATTTAGATTAAAAAAAGTTGCAAAAATTTATTTTTTGTGTGTTTTTAAAACTGGCAAGTAATATAGGTAGTTGTTAGTAATGGTTACAAATGTAATATTATTGCAAGACTGTCTACATAGTCTGAAGCCACCTCCAATTAAAATTGTTGCATTTTACCCAATAGTCTTTCGAACATTTCTTAACTTTTTTTTGGACAAACATGGGTTCAGGGCAGGCTACCTGACAGTGAATGGGCAAGTCTCATTTCTTGGAAACTTTGGGCCTCATTACGATGCCAGTCAGAGCGACATTCGCCACCTCGTCGGCCGGACTGCCGTGATCTCATTAGAAGTGGTCTGACCAACCACCGAAAAACAATGCATGCTGAATGCAGTCCGACTGACTGCTGGCAGATAATTGACTGCTTTTCTCTGACTGCTGAGATGGTGGACAGAGAAAAGCAGCAGCTATAGTGCTGTATAGGGAGTTCCCACCACTATCCGGACTACGATGTGCATTTCCAATGAGCCTACTGATGCAGTCTAACCAGCTTCCTCTACTCATCGGAAACAAAGTATTGGGGGTACATACTCCGCTTTGCCCCGCAGTCTCCGGCGTGGGTCTGTTTATCCAGGTCCCCACTACACTGCTGCAGCTGAACCCCAAAAATGACCACCTTGTGGGTGCCAGAAAGCAGATAAGTTCATAGGTGCTATGTATTCCCATTGACTGGACAGTGCACAGATCGCCACATTCCAGCAATGGGGTACATGCAGCACAAGGCATATCCCCACATATGTTACTATCACGTAATTCAAGAGCGCACAGCCTCGTTTCAATGAATGGTATGCCAAGTTTTAATTATTTAGGTGCTCCTATGGAGACGTCTCCTGTCTTTCTGGCGTCTAATGTCAAGAAAGCTTTAACTGTGCTTCCAATCGATGATTGGTTGCATCCCATAAGGCACACTTTTGTGGTTCCGTGTCGGATTCCACTAATGTTTAAAAAGATATCCAGAATTTATTCATGAGAATAGTATTTATTTTCATAATTCCCGATTGTCAATAGAAATTCTTTTCATTTCTTTAGAGTTCCATAAACAAAAACAGTATCACTTCATATGGAGTTCATAAATAGCTCCAATGCATTTCGGGCTCTATGCCCTTTGTCTGGGAGCGTATCTAAAGTACAAGAATAACATAACTCAATTTGATTCTACATAGACACTTAAATGAACATTGTTGTAAAAATCGGTTTCCCATTTCCTCTACTCTTAATGTTGCCAGTTTAGGGTCGGACGTTATCCTCTTCACCCTGATCATCTGCGATGTTGGAAGATGTTGTTTGAGTGACATTGGGTGGAAGCTGGTGAAATGTAACATGTTGTTCCTATCAGTTGGTTTGCGGTAAATATCAGTGGATAAATGATTGAGATCTAGCCTAACTTCCACATCTAGGAACGTGATTCTTTCTGTGTTGATTTCCCAAGTGAATTGTATGCATTGGTCAATTTCATTAAGGGTAGTTAATGCTTGTTGCAATGTTTCTTCAGTATTTCTCCAAATGATGAACACATCATCAATATATCTTGCGTATAATTTGATGTTGTTCCTCCATTCTGTTTTTGTTAGGATATGTTCCTCCTCGTACTGATTCATGAAAAGATTAGCGTATACAGGAGCAGTGCAATTCCCCATATAGGTACCTACGAGTTGAAGATACCAATCGTTTTTATATTTAAAATAACTGTGATAGAGTGTAAAGTAAACTAGTTCCATGAGAAATAATTGCATGGGCTGGTCAATATTTAAATGTAAAATAGCTTGTTCCATTGCTTCAATGCCTTCTTTATGAGGAATTGATGTGTATAACGATTTGACGTCTGCTGTACACAACAGTATTTTTTCATCTTGGTCAATCCGTATATCTTGTAATTTTAGCAGAAAATCTGTGGTATCTTTTGTGTAACTCTTCATAGATTTTACTGCTGGCTGCAGATATTTATCAAGAAATTGTCCCACTGGTTCGTGTAAACTGCCTCGTGAAATGAAATGTTATAAAATCAAATTCATGGGGACAGCTACATGTGACACTTCAAATGTAATCTATCTGTTAAAAAGCCTGTGTGGAAAGATCTACTTTGGGAAAACAGAACGCAAAATAAAAGTGCGCTTGAACGAATACAAATCGAACATTAGGACACGAAATCTCAAGTCTTCAGTGGCAACGCACTTTTTAGAACACAATCACAATATCTCACAACTGAAATTCATGATATTAGAGGTTGTACAGAAGATAGAAGAACGTTACAATAACAAACATCTACTCCGTCGTGAAAACTTTTGGATTTGTAAACTGAATGCAACTAAACCCAATGGGTTAAATGATCGCATAGAATTAGCTTGCTATCTATAACTTTTTCTGTCTGCTCGTTATATGCATGATTATTGCACCATGTTCTGCACACTATGTTCTAATGGTGACATGACGTTCTACATACAACCACAGACATATACATATAGGCAACACGCATGGATATAGATATCTTGTTAGCTTACATATACCCTGATCTCTTTTTCATTTTTTATTTGCATGTTTCACCTATACTGTCGGCTATACGAAGTATCTTGGCTCTAGTAGAAGTTCTATTTCTACAGCTTTCACACGACTCGTATTACAACATTATACACTTCGAATTTCAAGTGTTAGAACTTTAGCAACCTTGGGACACATACCCACATGTGTCTTTACTATTATTCAATTCTTATGAAATATCGATTTTTCTCCTTTTTACTCTTGTGCCGTCGCATATTTGTAGTAACACGTTTTTCCACCACCCTTTCTGACGACCGCAGTCTTTTCTCTAGATCTATTACCCGAGTCCGATCACATGTCGAGACCATCATCCAATGGGCGCCCATTCAACAAAATAACTAGGAAGTACCGACAGATGTCGGACAATGATACATTTCGAACTTTACGTTCACACACGGTTTCAGCCACGATCTCGTGAGTATGACAGACACGGTTTTCTTGAATCATCTTAACTCAACCGGTGCTTCTGGAATTTGAGCTAGTGACATCTATTCTTTTTTCAGACTCCCACATAGAATACCGCTAAGAATCTCGAGTCTCAAGTAAGCTGCATTTACCGATATCACCGGGGTTCTGCAGGAGCCCAGCAGTACAACGGGTTATTTTTTAGCACTGACAGGCACTGCGCCGGATTTTTAGCACTATTATTTGGCACTACCGGACACTTGGGTTTACGTTTATAGCCTGGCTCCAGCCAGTCACATAACGCGCCGTACACAAACTGAGCACTACCGATACACACCATGGTACACGTCTTAATTATGGCTTTGTTCAAGCAAATTACGCATGTTGTCAATATTATATACATCCCTATGAAGATGCAATGTTTAACCCCATCGATGCTGATGACGGTCCCCAGCCGTCATGCATCACGGGGCTCGTGTGCTGATGACGGCTGGGGGCCGTCATGATCCCGCCCACTTTGAAAAATGCCGCACAGGCGCAGAATCGCGCCCGGGCCCAAGGGGTTAATGTTCATTGTGGTGTCTATGTAGAATCAAATTGAGTTATGTTATTCTTGTACTTTAGATACACTCCCAGACGAAGGGCATAGAGCCCGAAATGCATTGGAGCTAATTATGAACTCGATATGAAGTGATACTGTTTTTGTTTATGGAACTCTAAAGAAATGAAAAGAATTTCTATTGACAATCGGGAATGATGAAAATAAATACTATTCTCATGAATGAATTCTGGATATCTTTTTGAACATTAGAGGAATCCGACACAGAACCACAAAAGTGTGCCCTATGGGATGCAACAAATCATCGGTTGGAAGCTCAGTTAAAGCTTTCATATCCCCTCATATGCGATGCATGTGTTTACATATCACATGTTTCCTGTGAGTTTGAATGCACTTGCAGGGACATATTCAGAGATATATGCACCGCCATGGATGTGACAGCTGTAGTAGCAGCAACTGCATAGTAGTACGGCGGGGAAACTTTCCCAGCCTTGGCGGTCAGAATCGGATCGCGACCGTGGTGGTCAGACAGCCAGTCTGACCTACATCGTAATGAGGCCCTTTGTTTCTTCTTCAAAATTTCCAAGAAATGATACAGGTTTGTGTAAGTTCTATGAATTGATTTGTTGAATCAATGGTGCCATCCCTCTATAGTACTGTCAGTCTTTGCACCACTCTATGAACAGGTTGTGTAGCAGTTCCACCATTCAATGGGAAACCTTGACTAACTCCTGCAATATGACCTGCTACGGCAGCCAATCCATATATCTTCTAAGTAATGTAGGAAGGGTGCCAATTTGTCTTCATTTTGTGTCAAAAATTCTTACTCAGTAATTAAAGTGTAAAACTCATCTACACTGTTAGGTGGTACAAAGCATAACGCAGTTAATTTTCTTAACGCATACTGTAGTTTACTGCTTGTCATGTAATCCTCAACTAATGATGGTTTTTGTATTTTTCGCAAATATGCCTGTGAAAAGTGAACAAAACCTCCTTGAATTTGGGTTTCAGGGTACAATTTTGTGACTGTATTAATCATTGTCTACTCAAAATCAATTATCACTTTTCTAGGACATTTATTCATTGTTTTGGATTTGATCACTGTCAAAACCTCAGTGAAAGTTGAGGATTGCTTATCAAAGAGTAAGCTATACACTAATGGGACAGTTGCATTATTTTTGTTGGCATTAATAGTGTAAATTCGGGTGAATGGATGGGTGTTGATACATGCTCCATCCATCATCAACATTTGACTATTCTTCAGAGTAACCAAGTTATGTGTTGTTGGATTGTGTTAAAAAGATTCAGGGCCTGATTCTGATCCGGGTTGGAAAGCTTCCTGACCGAATCTGTTTGGAAATGGTTCCCGACCCACTTGGCTCGGGAGAGTCTGACTGACGGAGTACGATGTATCCGGACACTTCCAGATACGATTTGATTTCAATAGGAGCATATGTTCGTAACTGCATCATAATTGGGCCCTGGGTCAGGAAGACACGTTCCCGATCTGATTTGGAAGGAGCAAATACCATTAGGAGGCTTTCCCAACCGCATCAGAATCAGGCCCTAGGTAGGAATGCTTTCCTAACCACATCAGAATGAGGCCCTAAGATTCTTTTCTGAGAGTTTTCACTGTCATGCAAGACATAAGGTTCTTCAGAGATAGTCAAAGTTCATTCAGGGAGATAATAATATCTCCACAGGTTTATGGGGTTACACAATAGGGATTATTTGCCAGTTTCTGTCACTGAACTATTCTCCTACGGTTGGGTATGGTGAGCATGCTACTAGCAACATGCTTGGGAATGTTTTGGGCAACCTCTCTAGAGACTGAGCAACAGTGCTCATTGGAGGTGTGTGCTAGTAGTGTAAATTGCTATACATTTCCACGTACTTCAATTTCCATTGCGGAGGCAGATTGGTTATTCTCAGTTGTCCTAACAGTTGTCCTAACAACACTCTCGTCCAGTGTAACAACTCTGCCTGTGCAATGGGAAGAGAAATATTGCACGCACCTCAAATGACTCCTAGGCTCTGTCAACCTCTCCTTACAGTAGAGATAGCCACCATACGTTAACTAAGCATGGGCGGATTTTGCGGATTCGCAATCCGCGAATTTGCGTATTTGCGTATTTGCGGATTGCGACAATATGCAAAATCCGCGAATTCTCGCGTATTTGCGTATTTTTTGGGGGGGTGTGTGTTCGCACGGGTTTCTGCAAGTTCGCGAGGGTTTTGTACAATTTCGCAAATTGCGAACTTACTTGTCGGGTCGCCAGTTTTGCGAACTTGTTGTTTCTACGTGCCCAGCCTGTTTGCAAGGCTTTCTTCATCACTGCCACCCTCTGTCACCACTGGCACTCTCTTTGGTCACCCATGCCACCCTCTGGCTCACCCATGTCACCCTCTGTGTCATCACAGCACCCTCTGGTTCACCAGTGTACATTATTGGGGCAAAGCAAAGCACTGCCATCCTCTGTCAACACTGGCACTCTGGTTCACCCATGCCACCCTCTGGCTGGCACACCCATGCCACCCTCGGTGTCATCAAAGCACCCTCTGATTGACCAGTGAGTGTACATTATTGTGGCAAAGCCAAGCACACCTGCTAAGTGCTTTAAGTTTTGTAAACAACAACACCTGCCCTGCCCCAACTGACATTAATGAAGGCTGGCACCTGCTTGTCTGCTCCCTTTCCTTTTTGTTGCAATAACAGGATGCAATGGCATACTTGTAACTATTCTGTGTCTGTCAGAGCAGGGTCACACAATAGTTGCAAGTAGGCAACCGTATTCTGGAGGGCCCCCTCAGGAAGCACTACAGGGAAATGGTTACAAATGATGAGCTCGAACTTTTGCACCTGCTCGTTGGTTTTGCTTTTGCAAAACTCGTTTTTCGGTAATTTCGCCCTATTCGCGAGGCGCGGCGTCGTGCGAAATCGACCGTGGAAGCCGCGAACTCGTGCGAG
The DNA here is from genome assembly GCF_964261635.1 of Lissotriton helveticus. Lineage (NCBI taxonomy): Eukaryota > Metazoa > Chordata > Amphibia > Caudata > Salamandridae > Lissotriton > Lissotriton helveticus. Next base: position 1,093,129,665 of record NC_136059.1, read on the forward strand.
TTACCCCAAGGTTGAGTATGGGCGCTGCCATTTTGTTTGCGTGACGTATTTCCGTTTCCGCCCGCTATGTGTAATCTCGCGCAATGAGCGCCTTGCGAATGCAAGTTCGCACGAGTTCGCGAGAGAAATCGCGTGCGAACTTACTTACACGCACGTGTTCGGGCCGCCATCTTGTTTTTCATTCATTCCTATGTGTCTGGGCATGGTGTTTCTATCCTCTGTATATCTCTGCCATCCTTTGCTTGTTTTAATATTTTTCTGATCTATTTAACTTTTTATCTATCCCTCTAGTTTTCTAGATCTATATTTTTGTGTTTTAGGCTACTTTTGTTTACTTTTCAACTACTTTTTTAAACTTTTATTTCCTTCTTCCCTACTCTTATTCTTTTTCATTTTGTCTTTTTCACCTGCCCAGAACATGGTGAAGACAGCTGTCAAGCTGCCCAAGACGGGCACCGCAGCCCGTGCCCGGCTCCCGTGTGGCCGTTTGAGGGCGGAAATGGTGGTGCCCAGGGAGATCTTCAGCCCTGAGGAGGTGGGCTCACTCGTTTTTTATGTGCAGCGCCGTCTCCCCAGGACCATCGCGGCAGGCGGCAGGATCGCTGCTGGTTATACCAACAGCCAGGAGCGACGGAAGCGGTGGGGGCAGGTGTGCCGGGCCCTTTTTGACATCAAGGGGGTCCAGCGCACCTACAATCAAGTGACCCACCGCTGGACCAATATCCTGGACCGGGAGCGCGACCTGCTAGACCTGCTGGGAGTGGAGGTCCCCGGGCTTGGTGAGTAGTAGTAGCAATTTTTTCATCACTCACTACTCTGTTTTTTCTCCTGCTCTGTGTGACTGTGTTATATTGCAAATGTTTGCTTTAACTTTTTTACAAAGAGCAATAATGCTGCTGATTACATTGATAGGAGAGGTAAATTAATATTTCAAAATCTTCTGTGCATTTCAGGTGCACTGTTCTCCTTCTCTGTGGCGGTGCCACTGCTTATTTGTTTTCTATTTTGTGTTCATTTAATTGGGCTGAGTAATGTATGAGTGTACTTTACAGAACTGCGTAATGCTAGACACAAAGGGTGCGTTCCCACGCAAGGGGGGGGGGGTGGCGGTCAGGCAGCTGTGTGCCTTGCAAAAGTGCCTGCGTGAAATCTACAAGATTTAACGCAGGCACTTCCGCGACGCTGCTACGTCAATTCTTTATGCCTGCTTGCTTGAAGCAGGCGTAAGGACTGATGCGGTATGTTGAGTATTGGGCAGCCCTGAGCATTGCTATAGTTGCATCGCGCCCGCGACGCGACTCTAGAGATGCGCCCCTCTTTCGTCACGAGATGCGTCACGCATCTGCCTACCCTTGCGCCAGGGTTTGCCGCATTGTAATTGCGGCGCATCTGCCGTGACGCAAGGTTAGTTTTACGTTATGCATTTGTTCTGGTGCACATCTGGAGGTGTCCAGCTCAGAACTCGTAAGTATGCCCCTAAGTGTCAGATTAGCAATTACCTGCGCATCCCTGCAAAGTGTGCAGCACGCCAGCACCACCCATGGTGCGCCGTATTTACAATGCGGCACACCATGGTCCCAAAACGTCACCGAAGCGTTACGCATCGGTGCCATAAAGGCGGCTCATTGATGGAGTTGCGTTGCAACGATGGCGCAGCTCCAGCAATGCTGCGTCAAGCCGTAAGTCTGCTTCATGCAGGCGCAGGGTTTCAGTGACGCATCATTGTCCTAAATGACTGATTGAAATTTTATATATTCCCCATAGCCACTTTTAGCATGCGTTCCTGCGCAGGAACGCCCTCCCTTGCGCTGGAACGCTCCCTTATGGCGCAGGGCTTAAGAATGGGATGCATCTCCCATATGCGTCACGTTGTTAATATACGCCACACCATGGCGCCTCTCTTGTTGTGGCGCTGCGTCACAAAAGTGACGCAAGAACGGAGCAAAAGAGCTGCAAGGGGCTTGTAAATCTGCCCCTAGAGTAGAGGCTCAGGTGCAGTCCTTCCTTTGTAGCCCTCTTTTTGACTGAAATAGTTGGTTCTTGTTCTTTCTAAATGTTTGATTTGGTTGACAAGGACATCGACAAGCAGCAATCATCAATGTTTTCTGTTCATTCTTTCATGTTGTACGTCAGGTCCGCCCAGGGGCAAGCGGACAGAAAAAGCGGATGCAGTGGCTCCAAAGGAGGAGGATGCAGGCCAGGGCGGCGAGTGCTCCTTTGCTGGCCCCAGTAAGTTTTCATTTAAATATAGAGGACCTATTGTTGTCCAAGCGTTCCTAATTTAATTTTTTCGAAATAGTGTTTAGATAGGAGCAAAATCAATAATACTACTGTTGCAGGGACAATTCTCCACAAACCGAACTATGGACACCAAAGACCAGAGTAATAATATTTCAGAGTGGCGTGTTTGGCACACCGTATAAACCTGGTAGTGTCAGCGGCACGGACTCCTCCTTGCAAAAATTGCAAAACCTTTCGCTCAGTCACTCTAGTCTGGAGGACCAAAAACCACAGAGTCTATTCAAGTTTAAAAGCTTTATTAAAAGTTTAAGTAAACACATATATTAAAATAAAGTTAGTTGGAAATGGAAAAGTGCTTGGTGCTGAGTTGATGAGTAATGGAAAACATTTCTTGTGGTCGAGCCGAGCTTTCACCTGGTTTGAAGTTGATGTTGCTCTTGTCCTTAGAAGTCCAGTTTCTGTCTGTTCAGAGAAAAATGGTGTGTGTTAAAATTAAGCAAGCATCCATCAATTATGTCAAAAAAATGCAGCAAGACAACAGCCTTCCCTGGAAGGAGGGACATTTTTACTTTAGACTAGAGTAGACAGTCAATTACTTTTTCTGTTGTTTTCACATTCTTCATTCATACTTAGACCAACTACTAGTGAGCGGTGTAATCTAACATTCTTAAATCTACTTTGTAGGTGGAACATCTGGTGGCGGGGCCAGCTCGGATGTGGTAATAGTGATCGACTCCGAGTCCGAGGACCACTCTGGGGAGGAGGCGGCGCAAGAGGAGTCGGACCAAGAAGTACAGACTGTGAGGAAGGAGACAGTGGTGGTGGCGGGTACAGGTAAGCTGGATCATGGTACTATCTGACTCTTAGATAGCATATGATGTGTATCTACAGAGAGTAGACGGTCACTGGATGAACTACGAACATACTATGAAATGTTTCCAGGGGGGGGTGCAACATCATCACCATCTCCTGAGTCCTACTCCTGACATGATTGATAGTGTGGTTTGTGGCCAAGGGCCGCACCGAAGGGGGCAGGGTCGGTGGGGGAGGGGGGTGTATCTAGAGCAACAAAAAAAAATATGACCATGAAATTGAAATCATGCCCCTGCAGCGGATGCCTTCGTCCACTGAGCCACCAGACCTGGCATACACATTACACACATCTTTCTTTCTCTCTCCCCCTCCCTCTCTCTCTGTCTCCCTCCCTCATCCTCCCTCTGTCACCCTCTGGCTCCCTCCCTCTCTCTCTCTCTCCTTCTGTCTTCCTCTCTCTCTGTCTCTGCCTCTATCTGTCTGTCGGTCCCAGCCTGCTGTAATTACCATATTGTAATTTGTCACTGGGCCAGCACTGGATGGACCTGCGATCCAGGGGGGGGCAATCGCGCCCTCTCTTGCCCATCCCTGCGGACGCCCATGATATTGGCCTGAATAGTTTCTTTTGTACTGCGCTGGCTAGTTGCTAGTTGTACTGTGACAAAACTTCCTGCTGAATCATTTTGTGTTAATCATATTCTTAAAGAGCATTGGTTACAGATTATGTCTTTCTTTCTTCATATAGTTGGTCATACTAAAACAAAACCAACAAGAGTATGCTGGCTGTACTGGCCCGGCAACGGAGGCTGGATGCAACTGTTGCCCAATATCGGCGGCTGGTGGAACTGGAGGGGGACGACACGCAGTCCAGTACTTCCAATATAACATCTGCATCCTCCTCAGTGACCCCACGTTCTGCCGGTCAGCGCAGTGCTCCAGCCAAACGGAGCCGTGCTGGCAGACGCCACCGCCGAGCAGCAAAGGCTGCACCTCACAGTACTGTAAAGGCTCGCTTGCGCCGAGCAATCCGCAGAGTGTCGGACCTGGAGGCGGAGGTCCGGAAATGGAAAGAGTACCAACATTTGGTGGAGGGCCTCCGTTTAGATCACGCCACCCTCCGGGAGCAATACGATGCCCTGGCCCTAAGGCATGATGCCCTGGAGGCCAAAGTTAACAACACCATGCATCCCTAGAGTGTCCCTTGCCCTTTTTTTAGTGACTTTTGGGGGGTGGGAATTGGGAGTTGGGTTTTTTGGGGACTTTTGATGGACTATTTATTTGTTGGGGTTAGGGAGGGTCTTGTGGGAGATTATTTTGTTAGGGATATAAAAATATACTTTTTCAAACTTTATCTGAGCATATCTTTTTTTTTACTACTTTTGAGCCTGGTGGGTGGTGGTTTTGCAGTAAGTTTGTTTTACTGAACACTGTCATTGTGTTGGTTCACGTGTAATTGGCCAAATGTTTTCCAAAGTAAATGCCTGTCACAGAGTTTGTTAATTGAAGAGTCCTAGGACTTTACTACTAGTACCACTGTCACTCTCTCGCCTCTCCTAATACTCCATTATACTACCTCCCATCCAAACGCTTATCTTACCTGTAATTTGTGTTTGAGGGCTGGCTCCACTTGGAATTCACAGTGTCCTAAAGCGTTCTGCAGCAGGGCCCCAACTGGAGTTTCCCGGCGTGGATTTTCTGCAAAACAAAAGCAATCAACATTAGAAATATGGCAGCGGTGCTCACAGACCCCAAAATCCTAGAAGCCCCACAGACAGCACCCCTAAGACAGGCAAGCGAGCAATAATAACGCCTAAACGTTCACGTGTAATAGGCCAAATGTTTTCCAAAGTAAATGCCTGTCACAGAGTTTGTTAATTGAAGAGTCCTAGGACTTTACTACTAGTACCACTGTCACTCTCTCGCCTCTCCTAATACTCCATTATACTACCTCCCATCCAAACGCTTATCTTACCTGTAATTTGTGTTTGAGGGCTGGCTCCACTTGGAATTCACAGTGTCCTAAAGCGTTCTGCAGCAGGGCCCCAACTGGAGTTTCCCGGCGTGGATTTTCTGCAAAACAAAAGCAATCAACATTAGAAATATGGCAGCGGTGCTCACAGACCCCAAAATCCTAGAAGCCCCACAGACAGCACCCCTAAGACAGGCAAGCGAGCAATAATAACGCCTAAACGTTCACGTGTAATAGGCCAAATGTTTTCCAAAGTAAATGCCTAACCAAGTTCATCCCTTAATAGACCTTGCCAGCAATGGCCCAGCCAAGACCCGTAAACCCAAACGCAAAAAAGTCACACTTAGCAAAATGTATTTAAATGAGGACTCACTACTTCCAGACAGTCCCTCTTTAGGGGACTCGTCAACATAAGTTTCTTCATTGTGCAGATTCCAGGCATCAGCATTACGGGAAATGGATAGGGTGAGTCTGGAGGAGGAGGATAGACGACCAGGACTGAGTTCTTGTCAACTAACTGTTGTGAACCTGAGGAATGCTGCGGCATCAAAATCAAGACAGTTCTACTGATGGGCTTGTTGTTTGATTGGCTGATTACAGTTTTGTTGTGAATGTGATGAAGCACTTGCTAAAAAAAGAAAGACAGACACACAGGAATAAAAGTGAATAAGGACTAATGTTAAAGTTAATGAATCATTGACTCATTTGCAGAACTCGCTGTCAGGGAAGCAGAGCTCGTCCTCAAACTCTGCAAATTGAGTCGGTAGTACTTCTGGTAACTGAGGAGAACTTTCCTCAGGTAGGTCGGTGTCCTCTTCTTCCTGCGTGCATTCTCGTACTTTGTAATCTGGTGGTATGAAGTGCTGGTTCATCTTTATCATGGTGAGCCGCTCCACATTTGCGGGCAAGAGGCGGGACCTTTTGCAAGTCACAATGCCACCAGCAGAACTAAAAACACGTTCTGAATACACGCTTGCGAGTGGGCAAGACAAGTAATTGATAGCCAGGTTGGTGAGCTCTCGCCATATGTTTCTTTTCCCATGCCAATACGCCAATGGGTCCTCAGTAATATTGACCGCTGTTAAGTCATCCAGATAGGCCTGCACCATTGAAAGAATGTCCTCCCGGATTCCTGTACTTTGCACTTCTGTGTCCTTTCTGGGACAAGGAAACCCTAGCTCACTTAGCCAATCCGCTTCAGACATATCGCCTGGGCCTGGTGCAGATGATACGGTTGCTGATGTGGTTAACGGCTCAGAGGAAAAGTCACTCACTTCTGCCACAGGCACAGATGCAGAAGTGTTTTTTTGGGACGCCTGATGGCCTGCTGATTCACTAGTAGTACTGTCTTCTACAGTTTCCTTCCGTTCTCTTTCAAAACGAATGGCTGACTGAACTAGCCAACCTTTGTACTCTGTAACATCTGATGTTTCAAAAGGAATTATTACTTTGCCAAACAATGGCTTTTTGTAACGTGGATCCAGAATAGTAGCACAAATGTAGTGCTGTTGTTTCTTGATATTTACAAGCCGTTTATTGCTAACTAGGCGTTGTAATAATCTCTGCCCCAACTCATATGCTTCATTCTTTCCAGCATCTTTTAATTCTGAAGACACCACCTTGACTTGGTGCTTGAGCTTCAGCAACAATGGGATAGCTTTGCTCAAAGAACAGTCCTCCCTGCTGACGTCACGCGTGAAGACTTCAAAAGGACGAAGCATGTCTGTCAGGCTTTTAACTAGCTGTCATTGCTCCACCGCTAGCATGATTTCTGTCGTATCACCACCCAGGTTTTAGAAATATTCATTGACTACTGGAAACAGCTCATGCAGACGCTCAAGCATGTAGAAGGTTGAGTTCCAACGTGTTGCCACCTCCTGGATAAGTGCTTTCACTGGCATTCTACGTACATTTTGCTGGCGCCTCAGCTCCTTCCGGGCCTTAAAAGAATGGTTGAAATGTGTGCATATTCTTCTGCAGATGGTCAGTATTTTGTCGACTGCAAGTTCTTTTTTCAAGAACTTTTGCACGACAAGGTTCATACAGTGCGCCAAACACGGCACTCTGAAATAGTAACCGTTCTCCATGGCCTTAACTACATTGCTGCCATTATCAGTAGAAACATAACCAACCTTGCAATTTCTTGGGGGCAGCCATTGCGAGACCTTTTTGTTAAAGTCATCCAAAATGTTGGCTGCAGTATGACTTTTCTCCATGCCAAACATGGCTAATGTTGCATGTTTACGAGCACCCTTAAAAATCTCGGCCAAGTCACCACCTGCATTTATCTGTTTTGCAACCCCTGAAAAAGAGACCCAATGTGCAGTGATGCACATGTAATCAAGGGCTTGGCAACTGGTCCACATGTCTGTTGTCAGGTGTATAGTGTGAACAGCACTCTTCTGCAAAGCTGCCCCAACCAACTCAAGCACCTCTTTATGTAATGCTGAAACAGCAACCCTGGCAAAATAGAACCGGCTAGGAACCTTCCATTTAGGGGCCAGTGTTGCCACGAGTTCAAGAAAACCCACATTTTCGACAAACGAAAAAGGGAGAAGGTCCACCGCTAGCATTTTAGCCAGCTTAGTGTTATACAGGCGTACAATTGGGTGGTTGCGTTGAAATTGCGCATCTGAGGAGAACATGGCTGAAATGGTGCGCTGGACAAATTTACTGGATGATGCTGATGCCTTCTTCGACCCACTTGTGCTCAGTGTTGACATTTTCCGCATTGGTGTGTCTCCCAGACTCTCAGTGTGCCTCCTATGTGTTCCGGAGGGTGTGGTGCTGCCAGGGGTACTGGGTGCAACCGGACAAATGTCTGACGCTTCTTCTACCTCCCCGTCATCTTCAGATGAAACACCTAGTATGGGTATATTTTGGCCACTTGCCCTTTGGGATTGCTTTCCCTTGATGTTTGCTAGGTGCGCAAACCATACGACAGCGTGCCTTCTTTGAAGATGACCTATCTGGCCTCCGGTTCCATAGTTGGTACCAGTCTTACCACGGCTAACTCTAGTCTTACAAATGCAACAAACGGCTATGTTATCATACTTTGCATGGACACTAAAAAAGTTCCAAACTGGGGACTGGAAACTTCTGGTTTTGCCGCACGAGATGATACTGCCAATGCCAGATGAAGCAGGGGTGGATGAGCCTTGCAGACATCTACTGGGTTGTGCAATTATTGCAGCAACCCTACTTGAGGGAGTCGAGCTGGATGGAGTCCCCCTCTGGGGAGAAAATATGGGAGCTGTAGGTTTTGTTGAACTTGTTGTACTACTTGACTGCGTTGGTGGTGCTACCAGTGCCACGTCGCCAGGGTCACGCTCAGCATGACGTCGGGATAGGGTATAAATGTCTGTCTGCTGCATGGCCGGTGTGGCTGGAATGACGTGTGTGATGACTAGGTCATTGCTGTCATCCTGTTCATCAACATCAGAATGAACCACTTCATCAAGTCCGACGTTCGGATCCATAAGTATGAGCTTTCCGGGGCCCTTCCTTTTAACTTTTGATACCTTTCGCAGCGAGTGGTGTGCCTCCCTCTCAGACGTCGGAGATGGTTGCCAATCTAGATCCAGATCATCTGATGGAGCGGGGCTTGAAGAGGAACTTCTACACACACTCCTTGATCTTTTCCTTGCTGGGGAGCTGGGAGAAAATGAATCATCAGGAGGAGTGCCTTCGTCTTCCTGACATGATACCCCGGCTCCAAAGTCAATTTCCTCCTGTGCCCCTACTCCTGGAAGAAGAACCATTGTGGGCACTTGCACCGCTCCATGCGCCGCTACATGGGCCTCTTCACTGACCTCTACTTGCAACTCTCCATGGACCTCTCCTTCTCGGCCTTCTCCTTCTCGGCCTTCTCCTTCTCGGCCTTCTCCTTCTCGGCCTTCTCCTTCTCGGCCTTCTCTTTCTCGACCTTCTCCTTCTCGACCTTCTCGACCTTCTCCTTCTCGACCAGCTCCTTCTCGACCTTCTCCTTCTCGACCAGCTCCTTCTCGACCTTCTCCTTCTCGGACAGCTCCTTCTCGGACAGCTCCTTCTCGGACAGCTCCTTCTCGGACAGCTCCTTCTCGGATAGCTCCTTGCGCATGTACTTGTGCTTGTACTAGTAGCCCATGGAGTTGTTGTTGCGGCTTTGGTTGTTGAATAGTACTTGTGAGATGAGTTACAACCTGTGTTGATGGTGTGCTGCTACTTTCTTGCGATGAGCCAACATCACTGGTCGTTGGTGATTCAACCACTAAACAGGCTACCTGTGCAGCACTCATGGTGGACTTTTGTTTTTTCCACAAAAACTTAGTTGTCGAGCCACCAGTCTCCTTGGTAAGCGGTGCCACTTGCTTCTTCTTCTCCTTAGTAGAGACATCTTTCTTGCAAGAGGAGCTACGGGCACCTCTTTTTGGAGCCATCTTCTTCAGATGTCGGAACAGCAGGCCGCAGCAGGACTTCTTCCTGGCACTGATGCTCAACGATGATGCGGAGTTATTGACTTTGTGCACCTAAAAGCAAACGAAGACAGAGGAACATCTGTAAATATATGTTGCCTATGTAGCGCTTCAATAAATAGTTTGCAAGTAGGCATTTATGAATACACACGTGCACACCACACAATATGGAAATTTCAAAATTAAGAATTGCTACATTTTTGGGAAACAGGAATTTAACATTGATCCAAGATAGCACACGCACAGAGGGTTATAGTTTCATGTACCACTGACTCCCCCTGGGCACAATGGGTGAAAGCAAGGCAAAATGGGTGCAGGCCTATGGCACAAAGCTCACTGCCTGCCTTCAAAATGGCCGCTTGACCCCCATCCACATGGCCAGGACCATGCCTCAAAATGGCCCCCACCAACATAGCCAGCCCCCAACCCCTACTCCAAAAAGTCAAAAAACACAACACCAATCAAATCACCACAATCCAATGCCATCCATCAAGTTTCAGAAGGTTTATGCTGCCTGCTGGTGGTTTTCTGGTGCGAAATTGCAATTTTTGCAATTTCGCGAGTGCGAGATTGTTGCTTCACGACGCGAACGTGGCGAATAACCAGCAAAATCCACGAACAGACGGATTCTGGGCCCCCTGGGCATGATAAAATCACAGCACACTGGGTGCAGGCCTATGGCACAAAGCACACAAACTGGCTTAAAAATGGCCCCTAGACCCCCACCCACACGGGACCAGGCAATAAACTGGCCCCCACCCACATAGCAAGCCCCCAACACCACCCCAAAAAGTCGTAAAACACACAAAAATCACAACAATCCAATGCCATCCATGCCCTGGCCAGAATAATGTTAAAATTAAAGAAAACAGTTGTATCATGCATGCACCCATAACTAAGCCTGGTAGTTTTCAATTCATGTGCAGAATTGTAATTTTTACAATTTCGCGAGTGCGAGATTGTTGCTGCGCGGGACGCGAGCAGTGCGAACACAGGCAAAAAAAATTTTTTAAATCCGATTTTCGGGTAATCCGCGGGAGTTCGAGGCCCCCTGGGCATAATGAAAGCAATCAGAGCAGACTGGGTGGGCATAGGGCACAAAACACACTGCCTGACTTCAAAATGGCCGATTGACCCCATCCACATGGCCAGGACCTGCAGGACCATGCCTCAAAATGGCCTCCCACACATAGCCAGGCCCCAAACCCACCCCAAAAAGTCGAAAAACACACACAAAAATCACCACAAACAAACAACATCAACTTATCAACTTACTTGTAAATCAAATTTCTAATCAAAAAGTAATCCAAAAGGCCTCAAAGCCAAATCTCCAGCAGCATCCACAAAAAGTAATCCTTCCCAGTCAAGATCGAATTCAAAGTGGCCAGGAAATGGACTAAGCAATGGGAGGAGCTTGCTGGACAGGAAGAGGAAGTTGGAGACTGGGTCACTTCCTTCACCCCTCCCCATTTGTAATTTTTGTAATTTCGCGAGTGCGAGATTGTTGCTGCTCGCGCCGCGGCTCGCGAGCAGTGCGAACACAAGCAAAAAATCCGCCGCGCGCGGATTTGCGTATTTTCGCCACATCCGCGAGAGTTCGCGGATTGCGGATTTACCGAAAATCCGAAAAATCCGCGAGCGGAATGGATTTTGCGCCCATGCTTAACGTTAACAGCCTTTTTTCTCTATGCTACCTTACAAATGTTCCTTGACGAGCTGAAGCCATTGCTGGTAGATCTTCTGTAAAAGTGAAAAAAATGTGTAGGTGCATTTTTTTTATTGTTATGCATTTCTGACTTGTGGTGTTTTGCCTGATAAGATAGAGAGAACATTGTTAATTGTTGTAGCCTGCAGATAAAGGGATCAGTTAAAACACCCTGCAGGACCTAAAAATGTTATGGTGCATTCTCTCTCATGGTGGTTTGCCAACTATCTGGGTTTGGCTTTTGAATATATACAGTGTATTTATTGCCTGAGGATGAAATGGATTGTGGCTTGTTGAAGGAGTGGAGTGATGATTATTTCTCTGAGTTGTTAGGTGTTTTAGGTATGAAACTGGCCCTTTTGGGTACTCTTTATTTCTTCGTTTTTCTGCTATGCTTACATTGTATTTTGTAAATTTCCTGTGAAATCTGTTATGTTTTCAGATGCTTTTCCTATTGTATTTTTGAAGACGATCTCAGTTTTGGAAAAAGAAAAAATGCTTAGATTAAGTATTATTTCATACTGTAGTTTAAAACACCAGTCTCCCTCAAACACCTTTCCTAAAGTGAGTATCCGATGGAGTAACAAAGGAAATTTTACCCTTCAGCCACTGTCCAGCACCTGCCTTGAGGTATGTACCTGGCGTTGTTAGAATACTAATTTTGTCCCCAGTCACTGTCCAGCACCTGCCCTGAGACAAGGACCCAACGGAGTTAGAATAGGAAATTCTGTCCAGCACCTGTCCTGAGGTAAATACCCGGCGGAGTTAGAATAGAAATGTTTCCCTCAGTCGCTGTCCAGCACCTGTTCTAAGGTAAGTACCCAGCAGAGTTAGAAGAGTAATTTTGTCCCCCAGTCACTGCCCAGCATCTGCCCTGAGGTAAGTACCCGGTGGAGTTAGAATAGAAATTCTCCCACCAGTTGCTGTCCAGCACCAACCCAAGGTAAGTACCCAGTAGAGTTACAATAGTAATTTTGCCCCAGACACTGTCCAGCAACTGCCCTGAGGTAAGTACCTGGCGGAGTCAGAATAGTAATTTTACCCCCAGTCACTGTCCAGCAACTGCCCTGAGGAAAGTAGCCGGTGGAGATAGAATAGAAATGTTCCCACCAGTCACTGTCGAGCACCAACCCTGAGGTAAGTACCCAGTAGAGTTATAATAATAATTTTGCCCCCAGACACTGTCCTGCACCTGTCCTGAGGTAAATACCCTGGGGCGTTAGAATAGAAATGTTGCCTTCAGTCACTGCCCAGCACCTGCCCTGAGGTAAGTATCCATGTAAAATCTCTGTCAGAGTTACATTAGCAATTTTCACTCAAGGCGGAGTAAAACATTTGCCATGATGTCTCCTGCAGGGTGTCTTACAATTATTCTCTTAAAACCCACATTTTTTGGTGAGCTACTCTTTTGCTGAGATATAATTTTGACTTGTTACAATTGGTAACATTTTCTAAAACGTATTAAAAAAAATTGAAAATAGTAATATTGCAAAATGTTACAGGTGGTCTGTGATAAGTAATGGAATTTGAGTTCCCCACTGTAGTTGTTATTTTCAAATTCTGAAAAATATTTTAAAAAATTGTCTAAATATAGCTTTTGGCATTGTCCGATTGTTAGGAAAAAACACTAAGTTTATATCGACTTTGGTTGCTAGATGGCACTCTTTTCAACGGGCTGTCACTGTCAGTATTCTGCTCCTAACGCTGTGTGTGGTCAAAAAGGACGTCAGTGTACCACTGAAGATAAAATAGTAGACAGCTGTTTATATACGTTTAATCTGTGGTGTTCCTTAATTCAAACCAAAATATGTGTTGGGCAGCATTTTAAAGTGTTTGATTGTGGAAGTATGTACAATTATTTTGTTCATTTGAAAATTACATTTTATCTTGTTAAACTCACAGAATGTCAGCCATTTTACAGTGGGAGTACATGTATTGTGTTATGGAAATAATGGAAGGACTACTTTGTAATCAACATATCAGTGAACCTGTTTATCTAAATGTAATATATATTTGGCCACGATTCCCTCACAAAGTAGGGAATTGAAGTCTTGCTCCTCATTTGAGAATGTGTTTTACATTTTCATTGTGTAAGAAGTGGGGAAAAAACACTGTTTGGGGAGGTAAATTTCTGCTGTATTTTCAATATATATGCATTGTATCGGTATGTGTGGAAAAGGCATGTGTGGTAATGGTATGCGTGGTAAAGATACGTGCAATATATCCCTATATATATGCTTGATTTGATTGATTTAATTTGATTTGATTTTGATTTATCCATTTGTAGAGCACGCGAATGCCCGAGGGCGTCTTGGCGCTGTAGAGACATGCGTGGTAAAGACTTGCGTTGTAATGATAGGTTTGTTGTAGGTCTGCGTAAAGGCATGCGTGGTTAAGGCACTCTTTGTTTCATCATACAATCGCTAGTCATAATATGTGATTTGAATCATTTGAATCCTGTTAATTTACTTGGCATAGTTTTGCTTTGTAAGAAGAATTTTGTGATTTATTGAATCCTGGATGGGTTGTAGTTAAAACCCATAATGAAGATTTAGGGGCCCATTAGGATGGCAGGCAGATTGCCCCCGCCAGGCTGGCGGTAGCCACCGCCGGCCTGGTGGGGGCAATCCGCCTGCCATCCTCACTGAAATGACCCCCCGCCACATTAGGATGGCTGGGGGGTCCGCGGCGGACAGAAAGACCGTCCGCCGCTTCTCTGCCCCGATCGCTTGCGACCGGGGCAGAAAAGGTTTAATATGGTGGCGGTGTCTATCAGACACCGCCAGCCATATTACAATGGGCATTTGTCAATGCCTTTCCGTGGCGGCATTAAAGGCATGCGGAGACTCCCTGCGGGGGCCCATTACGGACCCCCAGGGACTCCGGGGGTGGGGGTGCACATGCGGGGTACCTATGGTACCCCCCAGCATTTCAAAGAACAACATGGCAGGCACCACGCGGTGCCTGTCACGTTATGCTTTGAAATTCACAACATGTATCTTTACCATTGTGGCGGGCGGTGCTGAAAGCACCACCCGCCGCAATGGTAAAGATACAGGATGCGCCCGCCACTCTGGCGGGCGCATCCTAATCCCATACACGAGACCCCCGCCCTTATGGCGGGCGGTCCCTAGTACTGCAAGGATGGTGGACGGGCAAAGTCCGCCCGCCATCCTAATGGGGGCCTTAGTGTTCAAAATATAATCACAAGGACTGAGAGTTCAGTTGATTGAGAGTTCAGTTGTTTCCAGTTCTTACAGAATATGACCTGCTTCTTGATTTAGGACAGACAGTGAAAGCAGCGGTATGGGACATAACATCTAAAGCAATCAGATTAATAAAAGTGCAGAACCAATCAAAATTGCAATCAAACCAGAGGCAGTTCATCCCTGAACCCAACAGTGCAAGCTTTCATCAGAAGCAGAAGAGGGAATGAAGTCTGTCATAGAAAGATGATAGAGTAGGGCATTCTATGAAAGGTGTTTGGTAGTCCATGCAACTAACCTGTGATCAGTATTAAAGAACTGAATCTAAATTGGAGGGTACGCCAAGATCTCAGAAAGATAAATCAAATGTTACTTCTGTGTTGTTCAGTGGTACCAAATGTAGACTGGTATACAGTCAAGGACTTACACCATGTAATATTTTCCGTTCCTCTTCATGAAGATAACCAATATCTTTTCATATTTTGATTCATCAATGAATTTCTTATTTGGTGTTAACAGAGGTATGCAGAAAGTTCTTAAATCTTTAGTCAATTTTTAAAGAAAGACTTTGAAAGTTTGCAACTGCCCTGTAAATCAGCATTAGTACAGTATATACACAATATCTTAGTGACATCAAAGACAAAGTAAGATTGCAAGTGGATACAATTGCACCCTTGAACTGATTATCGGCATAAGGTTTCACCTCCTAAGATGATGCACTGTAAAAAAGAAGAAATTTATTGTGGCTGTTGTAAGGAAATGGGCCATTAATTGTATGGCCTGCACAAGTAATGGGTCCAGAGTTGTCCATAACTGGGAACCAAACACCCCAATGTAGTGACTCTCTCTGGATAGCAGAGTAGAGCAGAACAGTCCAAGGCCTAAGGTGGTGTGGGATACTAACCATCATTCACTAGCACGCACTAACAACACTCAATAAATAATTTATGAGTCTGTGGTTTTCCTTTAGAAAAATGAAAGGTACACTTATTAAACACAAACATGACTAAATACTACAAAGTAATTTACAAATATGCATAAGGCTGGTGGAAATACCTTTGATTGCATTGCATGAGCACCTCTGACCCCCATAAATGGTCACATAAAAATATCAGATAAATTGGATGAGTTCATGAAAGGTACAAGCTCAACAAATCACATGTCAAAAACATCATCATTTTAGAAGCAAACTGCAGCAGCCCATAATAACCATGCTGTAAATGCACGTATTAGTGTAAATACAGTGTATGTACTTAGATCTGTAATCACTGTCAACATTGTTATTTCTATAAAGCATTTAAAAATGATCATCACATGTGCCTGTGTATTTTTTATATACTTTACAATAATGACAACACAAACATAAAAACCAGCCCCTAGAGGGCAACACATTTTGATCACACAACACGTAACCATCGACTTCACCCCAGAGGACGCTGTACAACAAGTACCTTTCATTAGACACCTTCAGGCCACAGTAACTGCAGCCATAGACTAAGGGCCTTAGTACTAATTTGCCAGCCCTCCTGTTGACCTGCCACCGAAGTACCAACAGGAGTCAGCCAAGTCTGTTGTGTGCCCACCTGCTGGATTATGAGTGTAATCCAGGGGGGGCCAGCGGTGCTGCGGAGGTCTCACAGAGGCAGCTGTGTAAGGCTCATGGGAGAACCTTAACAGTAGACCGCTGCAGTGACAGCGACTTCAGCATGTTCCTGCACAGTGTGGCATGCATACCACACAATGCAGCAACGGGGTGCTATTCCAGGGGAAACAATATGTGCCCCCTTGCCAGCACCCCCTGGCCCAGAAGAGGCAGGGCACACTGTAAGGGCCCCTTTAGTTGCCTCTCCACCACACTTTTCATGTCGGGCTCACCGCTATTAAATTGGCCGTAGAAAGCCACCTTGAAATATGCTTGGCGGTGCCGGCATCTGCACCGCCAGCATATTAAGGTCAGATTCAGACTGCTGGCAAAGTAGGACCCTTGATACTGGCAGAGTCAGCGGTCTTGTGGCGTTCCGACCACCACACTCAGAATACTGCAGGCAGACCCACAGTGGTGGTGATGGCAGTGGTCGGACTGCCACCGCAAGTAGGACGGTCCATACTCGTAACAAGGCCCTTAGTAGCTAGAGTTCACTTTACTCCCAGCTGTACAGCATATGCTCTAGCTTGGGTATTGATTTAACTGAATGGAAAATATATGGTAGGTCCTTCTCTTGGGGACCCTGTAAACTTAGGGTCAGTACCCCAAAACATGTCTTTGGGCCTCCTGGGGCAAGTTGCTGTGTTCCGGCGGCTTCCGTTCATCCTGTTTGTATTGTTGGTGGCACTCTCTTCGGAGTGTGCATTTTATATTAGCAGCTCCAGCCGCTTCCTTTGTTGCACTGTGCTGCATGCCCTTTTTCGCTTTTTCTTTCTTGAGGGTGCTTGACCCACTTTGGCACCCCCTGAGCTCTCAATCGGTGGGGGCTAATCGGTCAACTCCCTGCATGGCTGGTGTCTCTCCTTTCCTGCCTGCTCCTGCAGACAGGTGTACACATGCTGGTGGCTTCCTGCTACCCCGGATATGGGTGCAGGGATGGGTCTACCAATACTCGGAAGGAGCACGGTGGTGCTTCCCTGCCACTGCTTGTTTAGTGGGTCCCAGTGTTGGGAGTACAGGCCCCTGGCTTTCCAAGCAGGGGCGCAATGGTGATCCCCACCTTCCTTTGGTGTTGGGTGCCCGTACTCGGTGGTCCCCGGCCCCTGTGATTAAAACCCACCTTTGCTCTGGGGAGAGGGACCCATGCATGCCTACTTCCAGGGAAAAATTGAGGAGTCACTCTTTGTGGTGACCCCTGGGCCCTAGCCCATCCCATGGGCATGAATTGCTCCAGCAGTGGAGCTCTATGTGCTCCATCTTTACCGAGGGTCTAAGGTCAAATCCTTCTCTTGTGGAAATCTTGGGCCCAGTTGGGCCGTTTTGCTCCCTCTCTGGCTCATTTAGCTCCGGGTAGCGTGCCCTAGCCACCTGGAGCAACTTCCTCAGGTCTCCTATCTTGTAAGTCAACAAACGTGCGCAAGACCTTTTAAGTGGAGGTGGAAGGTTCTAGAAGGGAGGCACTGTGGCCTATCTTGGGGTACCACATCACCTCTCTGCTCCTGTCCCAAACCTCCTGCACAGCCTGCTTGGACATTTCAAAATGGCATCACCCATGAGTCACTATTCACATCTGCTCTGGTGCCCTCAGCTCTGCCACTCACTGGCTTCACTTCCAGGGCCTTTTCAACGAAATCTCCTAAGGGAAACCCATCCTGTGTTGGCTCTAGAGGTCTGAGCTCTCTCCTTTGTTCAGTGGGCTTGGGCTGGTTCTTCCTTGGGACAGTGTGACAGCTGATGGATGCAGATCCTTTATTCCCACCCCTTTTCCCCTAAGGGGGTGAGTGAAGCACTGTGAATTGCTCCCTTTGTGTTGGGAGGCCTTTGTTCCTGCTGCTAGAGAGAAATGTAATTAAATTGGCACAGCAGGGCGACAAAGCGCCTGGACTCTGATTCTGAGCCGAGCCAGAGTAAAGATGATAATCCTGACTGACCTTTAAGCTGTACAAATATCTTTTTGGAACTCCCATATTTGGGTTTGTAATGCAGATTCCATCCCATTTCGATACATCACTGGTCTCTGTAGGCCAAAGGGAAGCAAAGCTGCACTCTAAGGCAGTCTTCCCCTTAGTTGTTTAATGGAGTGTCACTGCAGACAAGACTATAAACCACACTTACCTTCCCTATGAGTGTACACTAACATTATGAGGCCTTCTGCAGGTCAATATCCAATCCTGCAGAGTTACCTCTGTGCCAGGCTACCTGTGCAAAAATACTGGACTGCACATGCCAGGAGTCTCCCACATGCAGCCCTCACTCGTGTACACACATGTGCACACGTTCATGTGTAACCAGCCAAGTGTCCCTTATCCTTGCTGACAGTAAACATACGCAGTTCAATTACCATGAGTTTACCATTGTTAAGTCTCCAGAGGCGGGGCTCAACCACAGTAAAAAGATCACATACCAGCTAGTAAAAAAGCAAAACAATACAGGCAAATTTGATGGGCAGAACCATTTGTCTTACAGCCACCATATTGAAAAGGGGGCAAGAGAGGTCTCCATAGAATGTGTTTCTGTATCCTGAAAATGAACCCTACTACTACTCAGAGAGAAGTGAGGATGGTTTTGGGGATGGTTGCCTACTGTCATCAGTAGATTCCAAATTTCTCCCTAATTGCAAAGCCTTTAATACGGCTTACTGGCAGCAATGTGGAAGATTGGGTGCCATTTGATAGCAAATGCTTGAAAGCCTTCCTAGATCTCAGAATCTGTGGTACGCACCAGCCCTAGGGATGCATAATTAAAATAAAGAGTTTTTGTTTTACTGCCACGAAAACAAATGGGTGTGCCTTGTCTGGCCTGACTCAAAAGCACAGTGAAGTAAAGCAGGCTATCACTTGCTTCTCTGCTACATTAGATGCAGTAGCCGTAGCTCTTCCTGGTTGTCTGAAGTCCATAAAAGCGAATTGTCTTGCAGTTGATAAGAATGAAGGGATTGTTATGGGCCATACACTTATTTGTTCATCCTTCATTCAGCTGAGATTTTGATGACTTGTACACAAACTCAGCATCTTAAAACAATTGTCTAACAAAGTATGAGCAAACAATGCTGGTCACTGAGACTATTTAAATCAGAAGGTCCAATACCTTGAATTCTGCAACACTGTTACCAATTACAAACAATGACGAAGATGATGAAGATCTCTATCATGATTGTGTCAATATGACAAAGTTGTGTACCAACCCATTTTGTTTGTGGAAGTTTCTTGTCTGCAAGACCATCAAGAAATACTGAGAGCAGCTCATGCAGTCTGGCTAATGAAATGAGTGTGACAATGTATACGGAGAGCCAGTATGGATTTGGAGTGCTACACAACTTTGAACTATTATGGTCACAAAGACACTGCATGACATCTTCTGGTATTCCAATCCGCAATGGGAGACACATTCAAAATCTATTAGAAGCCATACAGCAACCTAGAAATACATGGGTTGTAAAGTGCATTGTTCATATGTCTGGTGATGATATGATCACCATGAGTAATAACTATGCAGCTGAAGTTGCAAAAATATGTTGCTCTTGAAACTGCAACTATTAAGTCAAATGAGCAAAAACAAGAACTAGAACAATGTGAAGTTGAAACCAAACTTGATGGTGCAAAAAGTGAAAATGAATCCAATACAGGCAACACTAAGTGAACTCAGAGAGCGACAAGAGGAGTTATCAGAGGATGGTTATAAGAGGAATTATAATGATCTTTAGGTAACTCTGAATCATCAAAATGTTATTCCAGATTCAGTGCTGCAGGGCATGGCCAGGTTTCCTTACAGGCAGACACACATAGGGAGAGACAGCATGGTTAGACTCTTTAATAAATATTGAAAAGTTGAAAAACCAGAGGTGTAGCGGAAGATTTTATGACAAAGATGTATCACTTATCAGAGAATTGAATGAATGAATGAATGAAATATGATTTATTCACGCGCTACTATGCCCACTGGGCGTCAAGGCGCCTAACTCAAAAAGATTAGCTGCTGGCAAACAGAGACACGCGCTCACTGATATGCTTTGGAAAAACACCAAGTTTTCAGAGCTTTCTTGAAAAGATCAAGAGAGGGCTGTAGTTTAATCTCCAAGGGAAGAGTATTCCAGAGCTGAGGCGCCAGAATAGAAAAGGCCTTGTTCCCCCATCTTACCGTCTTAGCGCGTGGGACCACCAGTTGGTTAAGCTCTATCGAGCGAAGACATCTGGTTGGCACATACCTAGAGAGCAAAGAACCCAAGGCATCAGTCGGGCCTGCCCTCAAGGCGCTATAAGTAAGACAGAGAAGTTTAAAAGAGACTCTGAAAGGGATGGGCAACCAGTGAAGACTCTTCCTTGCCGAGGTCGCGGAGGACATCCATGGCAGGGCCAGAACGAAGCGCGCCGCGGCATTTTGCACAACCTGCAGGCGTTGAAGAAAGCCCTTGTTGGCCCCGGCATAGAGTGAATTACAGTAATCCAGCCTTGAGCCAACAAGGGCGATCACAACCTGTTTTCGTGCCTGTGGGGAGAGATAGTACGCGATTCTTTTCAGAATCCTGATGACGCCCCAGCAGGTGGCCACTGTCCTATTCACCTGCAGCTCCATGGAGAGCCGGGTGTCAAAAATGACGCCTAGGTTCCTAGCAGATTGTGTGGGTGTGGGGCAGATGCCTAAGGATGAAGGCCACCACTCACCTGACCACATTTCCTGGTCTTTGCCGAAGACTAGGACCTCCGTTTTGTCACCGTTCAACTTTAATGAGTTGAAAATCATCCAGTCTGCAACCAGTTGCATACAGGACTTAAAGTTGGACGCGGTGACATTCACGGAGTGAGTCAGGGACACCATAATCTGCGTGTCGTCGGCGTACGACACGACCTCCATCCCCTGAGATCTTACAAGTCTTGCAAGGGGGGCCACATAGATATTGAACAGGGTCGGACTCAATGCCGACCCTTGTGGTACCCCACAATGCAACGACTTGACAGGGGAGAGGTACTCCCCAAGCATCACTCGTTGCTCTCGCTGGTGTAAAAAGGAGTTCAGGAGACTCAGGGCCGGTCCTGCTACCCCTGCCTCCCTTAACCTAGATGTTAAAGTACCGGGAGACAGGGTATCAAATGCTGCTGTTAGGTCCAGCAGCACTAGCACGGTCGTCTGTCCAAGATCAACTTTCCGACGGATGTTATCTGCGACCTTCGTCAGGGCAGACTCGGTGCTATGTAGCTTTCTAAAGCCATGTTGGGACCCATCCAAAAATCCTGATACATCCAGGAAGTTGGAGAGATGACAATTCAGATGGGCCTCCAACATCTTAGCAGAGGCCGGCAAAAGGGATATGGGCCTAAAGTTCTTCAATAGACCAGGGTCAAGGGTGGGCTTTTTAAGAAGTGGTTTTACAATGGCCCTCTTCCATGCCACCGGGAAGATACCTTGCTCCAGAGCTCCATTCATAATTTCCAACATTGGAGGAAGAATGGTGTCCCTACAGTCCTTTAGTATTCTCAAAGGAACCGGGTCCAGGGGAGAAGCAGATTTAATTTTGTCTAACAGGAGGTTAAGACCCTCCAATGAGAGCAAGGGAAATTGGTTCAAGACTTGGGGAGAAGACGTATCCCAGGATTCAAGCTGTTTAACTCGAGAGAGGTCTTCTTCACTAAGAGTGTTCCTCTGTGATTGAAGAGCCACATAGATGTCATCAATTTTATTAAAAAAGAAATCTGAGATGTTATTACATAGCTCCTGTGAAGCAACCACGGGATCAGGTACCTGGAGTGTACATAAAGAGTCAACGATCTTAAAAAGCTCTTTAGAGGATGTAAGGGAACAGGTTAAGTTGGTAAAATAATCCTGTTTCACCTTAATGACCCTATTTTTGTAGACTCGTAACAGGTCCTTATAGACTTCTCGATCTCTGGGATCCCAAGACTTGCGCCAACATCGCTCCTTCCTTCTGCATTTTTGCCTAAGGAGTCTCAGTTCTTCCGTGAACCATGGAGCTGTCGGCTTATGTCGTGCCACGTGTTTGAATGAGGCGGGCGCTAACTCATCGACTGCTTTAGTAATAGAGTCAGCGAGTTCTAGAGCCGTCTCATCTACCATCCGCTGGGATGTAATGTTCGTGCTACGAATAAAGGGGGCCAAGGCCTCATTCGTAATATTCTTAAAGCTTCTTTTGAGGCATTTCTTGGTCCCTACCTTGACCTCAGAACGGGGCATGTCCAGGAACAATGGAATGGCTAAATGATCAGACCAAACTATCGGCAAAGGAACGCCGACAGTTAATCTTTGATCATTAGAAAATATCCCATCAAGGATGTGGCCAGCCTTGTGGGTTGGGTGCAACACTCTTTGGACAAAGTCACAAGCTTCCAAGGAGTTAACTAGGGAGGATGTGTCCTTAGATGCCAAATCCTCTAGATGAAAGTTTGTATCGCCTAGGATGGTAAAGAGCGATCTGCCAAAATATGGTTCCAAGATCCTGAAAAGCTCCGAGCAAAAGTTAGCTCTGGATCCTGGGTGTCTATATAGCAGAATTCCAGTGAAGGAGCTCGAAGGGGCATTCACAATACAAAAATATAAGGCCTCAAAAGAATCTGTCGGAGTCGATAGAGATTTTATGGTGCAGGAGAGTGTGGACTTAAAGAGAATGGCCAATCCACCTCCTCTGCGTTGCACTCTATCTAGCCTCTGTAAGGCATAGCCTTCTGGAATGGCTAAAAGGAGGTCGTGGCCAGAGGTCTCAGAGGCCCAAGTCTCGGTAATAAAAACCCAGTCAGGTTGTCTAATGCTTACAAAATCATGAAAATCAATGTTATGTTTAATCAAAGACCGCGCATTAATTAAAAAACCCTGCTTGGGTTGAGAAATTGTCAGGCCAGGGGGAGGGCGAACAAGCTTCCTAGCAGCCTGTAAAGAGAAATTAAAAGATGTTTTACACGAAGGGCAGGACCTCGCCAATTAATCAAGGAAAGCATACTATAGTTACTATGAGTTCCGTAGGCAATTCTGAAGGACCATTCACTATTCAAGCAGACTTCATAAAAATGCTTGTTTATAACAGGCTCAGATATTATGCTCTAGATATAGCCTGCTTGTTTTCTAAATGGGTAGAAGCGTATCCAACCAGGAGAATGTGGTGAAGTATTATGTAATAAAAGTCAGCAGACGGAAATACTTCTTGTCATGTGTTTATTAGACAGCCTCAACAGTCCCAAAGTAACTGACTAACAAGGAATCTCTAAACTATGAACCAACATTGGACCTTCTACATTCCAGTGATGTAATGCTGGAATGTAGTGAACATGAGATCACCACAATATCTCCCTTCCTTTACAATAAATAAATACAAAGCATATAACAAAGTAAAACATTACATAAATATAGCAGTTAAATAAATACTCAAAAATATAAGTATGTGAATATGAAAGAATATCAATCGCGAAACCTCAAGGGTTTAACAATATTCCGTCTACTCGTTCAGACAAAGGATGAACGGAATACCTTGACTCAGAAACATCAATGTCAAAAGAAGAAGATGAAAAAGGAACAGCACGAGGAAGCAAAGAAGAATTAGATGGAACAGAAACAGAAAGATCACAAGGAGGAACATCATGAGAATGCACCTTCACAAACCTTCCTTTATTCCACCATTCATTCTTGCTGGTTCTCACTGCATTCCTGGTCACAACTTCAATTCTGATAGGAGGGTTACATTTTGACATCCCTTTAAGGACATGATTGGGATCTTTGACCCGAACCCAATCTCCCACACACAAGTCTATTTCTATAGATTTTACTCTATGCAAAGTGTCATAGTGACTCTTCATTTTAGCCTGACATTTTTCCACATTAGGTCTCACAACTTTGGCCACATTTAACATATGTTCATTCTTGTTCTGACACTCTCGTAACCATGCACAACCCAACCTGGAAGCAGGAGGACGTCCCCATAGAATCTCCAAATGGCGAGAGACCAGAAACAGCATTAGGACATGACCTATGTAACCACAGCATTTCTTCAACAGCTTTGGACACGTCTATCTAGTTTTGAATTGCCCACTGTATACACTCTGCCAGTGTACGGTTAATTTTTTCTACTAGACCGTTTGCTTGAGGATGATATAAAGCAACACATTTGTGTTTAATGGAATTGGTGTCGAGAAAACTTTTCATTTCCTTTTAAATAAATTGGACACCATTGTCTGAGATGATTTCTTTGGGAAAACTTTCTCTCAAAAACAAATGTTATTAAAACTTAATAACACAAGCTGTGTTTGCCTCTTCAACAAATTTTACTTTCCACCATTTACTATAGTAGTCAACAACCACAATAGTGAATTTGAACTTTCGTGGAAGAACACTAAATGGTCCAAGGAAGTATATGGCAAGTTTGGACCACACAAATTCAGGTAATTTGACAGTTTGAAGGGGAACAGCTTCAGTTTTGAGTTTTGACTGTAGCCAAACTCTTGCAAAGATAATGAATACTGCAGTTTTCCACAATTACTTCTATTGAGACAGACCAAGGAACTCACTTTAAAAATGGAGCCCTAAAACTATTATGTAAAGCTTTACGAATTGAGCAAAAGTTCTACTGCAGTTAATGACTAGAGGAATCAGGTATCGTTCTAAAGATTGCAATAGCATCTGCCGCAATGCTGAAGTAAAGTGGGACTTCTACTACATTAAATCCAGTAGCTGCAGCTCTTCCTGGTTAAAATGGCCAGACACTTTCTCTTCTTTTTGTTGGCATTAGAAGTACTCCATACAAAACAAAAACTGCTTTATCTCCTCCCTAAATTCTTATGAGCAGGGTTATATGGATCCTGTGTACACCTTCGGCAGCACCTGTATCCAAAAGTTGTGGACATTATATTCCGTTGTTGTAAGGGTCTGGCTGTAGTGGTCAAATCTGTCTCTCATCAGGTGAATTTAGCAACACCATCAACAAAAGATGCCTAGTGCCACACAACTGCAGCCAGGAGACTGGGCACTAAAATAGAAACATGTCTGTAGTGCGCCCAGAATTTCCCTCACGTCTGAAACCCTGTTCTTTTGAATTATTTCTGCAAGAACTGCTTAGAACCACGTTGGAAGATATCTTATCAAGTTATACTTGTGACTAGCACTGCTGTGAAGCATGCTGGTATCACGCAGTGGGTCCATTCATCTCACACAAAGAGAATGAAGACTGCAGATGAAGATGCGGAGACAAACCCACTGATTAATAGTGACTCTATTGAGTTCGCTACATGCTTCAGATAGGAGAGAAGGAGCAGATCCTGGTTAGAGTGGAAGTTACCAGATTGAAAATCTCCAAAGTGAAAATCGAGAAGGAACGTTGCAAAGTAATGAACAACAAAAATAAACTGAAACACTATCTCAAGAAATAGGGGAAGCTATAATTTTGAGTCTCAAGAGCCCCCAAATTAAAGTAGTTCAAAGTGAGCCAAATTGCTGATGTCGATCAGAGCACAAACCCAGCTGTGAGTGGAGAAGATTCAACAGTCACAAGTAAAGAGCCAAGTTGAGAATGCACATGTAAGAGCTACGTGGCCTGTATCTGTGAAAAAGACCAAAAGATTGCACTAGAAAACTCATAGACTTCAGTCAATCAGAGAAGAACCAGAGACAATCGATGTTGATTCTGAGACTAGTGAAAGCAAATTAACTGTAGCCAAAAGACATGCCTTGGGTGAATTTAACTAGCTTCAGTTTCTGTTGATGAAGATTCACATGTAGAAGTATATGATTTGACAGATTGTTGCCAGTTGATCGTTGAAGACAAACCAGAAGTAGTAGAGCTACCTTGAACTTCTGCTAAGTTCTGATGAGTTTTGAGCTGAGATTTTGAACTTTTACAAGAGTTGATCTTTGTTTTGTACCTTACGTTTCCACACAGAGATAATAGAGGTTCCTGAATCCTACGCGTGAATTGATAAACTGAATTAAAAAAAGAATCTGATTCCTGATTTTGTACCTCTATAACCCTTTGTACCGTTTGCACCGGTTATTTTTCCTCTGTAAAAAATGGCATACAGCAGGTGCTGTAAAATATTTAGTATATTTTCATTGACAGTTCATAGTAATCATGCTAGTTGGTTTAATGTTATGCTTAATTTCACCTATTAAATATATCTCTCCTTCACAAGGTGAGATAACTACCATGCATCATGAAACAAAACACATGATAATAACTGTCGTGCCCAGGCAGTGGCACTAGGACCCTGAACTGGAGCAATGGGCCAGGGGACATCGGACACCACTTCCGGTCAGGGGAGGGAACAGGGGACATTCAGGAGACGACCAGCAGACCAAGAGGTCAGGGGTTAGGGGCACTGTACCAGAAGATATGAATAAAGGTACCTTATGATCAGCCACCGCATCCTGTGATCTCTGGGGGCTAATGATATGACAACTGGCGACGAATCATCGTGTCTGATGCCCAGCGAGACCAAGAGCCCACCCTGATTTGCGTCGAGGATCGAGGGACGAGTCCAGCGAGACCAGGAGCCCACCCTGGGTCGCATTTGAGCGAAAGAAGCGGTGCGGTAGCACACCCCGACCGCCATAGAAGAAGAATAAGAATAAGAATAAGGAGCAGCGTGAGAGAGCCGGTGAGTCGATTGAGTGACCTGGCGAGCGCGAATAACAAAGAAATTCGAGCGCGACCTCTCGCGTGAACACCGACGGCCATTTTGAAGTCAGGCAGCCAGGACCAATCAGCCCGAGAGAAGATCGGGTGGCCATCTTGAAGTCAGGCAGTGCTCCGATTGGTCACGAAGTCTCGCGAGACTACCGGCGGGCATTTTAAGGTCAGGAAATTGGACCAATAAGGGAGCAGAACAACGTGGCGGCCATTTTTAAGTTAGGCAACAAGGAAAAAGCCTCGAGAGTGCCGAAAAGAGCACCAAAAAGAGACAAAAAGAAACACAAGGCAATGCAAATGCCTGAATAATGAAAAAAGAAGATTAAAAGGTGAAAAAAAGCACAAAGAGATGCAAAGAAAGGCACCTTAAAGGAAAGTAAACATAATAGATATATAATAGAAGTACCAGAAAACAACAGTGAAAAAACAGAGAAGCAAGTGCCACAAAGAGCACAAAGAACAGCAATAATGGCAGATGAAAGGGGCAAAAGGCAGAGCGCCCAATATCGCAGACCTCTCCCATTCAACTTGTCCGAGCCACAAGTGGATATACGATGGGAAAAATGGATAAGGAGATTTGAAAGATACATGGAAGCCATGGATGTGACAGAGGCCAAACAACTGGGCCTATTCCTCAACCTCGTAGGTGATGAAGTAGAGGATGTACTAGTGACCCTACCAGGAGAAGAGACTTCCACATATAAGGGACTAATAAAGTGCCTTACGAACAAATTTGATCCGCAGAGGAACGTAGATTTTGAGCGATACACCTTCACAATAGCGTTCCAACACGAGAACGAATCATTGGATGACTTTGCAACGCGACTGCGGAAGCTAGTAACTCACTGCGAGTTTGACAAATACAACAATGAACAAGCGATTCGCCTGCGCATCATTGAAGGATGCCGTGACACGAGCTTCCGGGCGAGAATCCTGAAGGAACCAACATCCCTGGAAAAGATCCTGTCACTAGCACGAGCTGAGACACGAGCAACAGCGCAAGCGAAGGAGATGGAGCGAAAGGAAAGGCAAGTCGAACAAGCACAGCGCATGATGGACAGCAGCCGCTCGAACAACTGGTAAAAAGAACAAAATGAACAGGTGACAAGGAAGCACCCGGAATCGACCTGCTACAGATGTGGCCTTGAGTTTCCACACAGGGGCACGTGCCCGGCATTTGGCCAAACATGCAGGAAATGCAACTTAAACAACCACTTTGCCAGCGTATGCCAGGGACTGCAATTTAGAAATGAAAGAGGAAGAGCGGGAAAACCGCGAATGACGACGAGCAGGCATATCAGACATGTCGAAACAGCGAACAGAAGCTCCTCGATAGATTCAGGAGAAGAAAGGGAAGAAGAAAAAGTAGAACGACTCTACCTCATGTCAGATGCTGCTGCAATGTCCGCTGATGAAAGCGAAAAGCAAGAAAGCATCCGCTTGGTGGACAAGAACAAAATAAGGAAAACGGAGTCTGTGGCCATAGGCGTAGGACCACACAAGGCAAGGTTTGTTTTGGACAGCGGCGCAACATGCAACATCATGTGCGTGTCGGAATACGAGAAGATGGAGGTGAAACCAATGTTGAAGCCGTCCAAAATAGAAGTTTTCACATGGGGGTCCAGAAAACCAGTGACGAACATGGGAAAATTCAGAGAAAACCTAACATACAAAGGTCAAACGATAAAGGAAGAGATTCACGTGCTGAAGGGTGACATTCCAGCACCATGCTTACTGAGTAATGTCACAGCACAGATAATGGGCCTCATTGAAATGACATACAACATGTCAGGAAAAAAAAAACATCTTGAAGGAATACCCCAAGTTGCTGCAAGGACTAGGGAAGCTGAAGGGGCGTCAAATAACGCTGCACATCAATGAAGCAGTGAAACCAGTAGCTCAGCACCACTGGCGAGTGCCAATACATCTGCAACCACAAGTAGAATAAGAGGTCGAAGCGCTGCTCAAGTAGGATATCATAGAATCTGCAGAAGGACCAACGCCCTGGGTGTCACCAATAGTGGCAGTACCGAAGAAAGACACGTCCAAAATAAGAATCTGTGTCGACATGAGAATACCAAACACAGCGATGGAACGTGAGAGACACCCTGGACCTCATCTTGATGATTTGATCAGCTGCCTAACAGGCACAAGAAGGTTCTCCAAGCTAGACCTGTGCAAGGGATATCACCAGCTCGAGCTCGACCCTCAGTCCAGATACATCACCACGTTTTCCACGCACCTAGGTCTGTTCCGATATAAAAGGCTGAGTTTTGGAATATCGTGGGCTGCCGAGATATTTCAGGAAACAATTAGGCAAGTGATAAGGCCGGTAAAAAATAGCTTAAATTACAGTGATGATATTCTGGTGTTTGGCAAGTCCGACGAGGAGCACGACAAGGCATTGCGAGAGGTGTGCTCCCAGCTGGAACAGGCGGGTTTGACCCTGAATGAGGACAAGTGCGAACTAGGGCTAGACGAACTAGTATTCTTTGGCCACATCTTCTCCAGGAAAGGAATGCGGCCAGATCGCAGCAAAGTGGGCACGCTGGAAAGAGCGAAACAACCAGTTGACATCGCTGAAGTGAGGTCATTTCTCGGCCTAGCTAGCTACTGTGCAAGATATATCAAAGACGTTGCCACGGTGAGTGCACCGTTGAGAGAACTGACAAAACAGGGCCAGAGTTTCACGTGGACTGAAGACTGAAGCAGAGTGTTTGAGGAGATAAGACATGCTGTGATGGCAGTGGATCACCTGGCGTATTTTGACCCACTGCTATGCACCGAACTGACAGTAGATGCCAGCCCAGTGGGTTTGGGGGCCATACTGGCACAACACAGACCAGGCAAAGACTCACCGAGATGCGTGGTAGCCTATGGAAACAAGAGCCTATCAGATGTTGAAAGAGCATATTCCCAACCGGAGAAAGAGAGCCTGGCGGTAGTGTGGGCATGTGAACACTATCACATGTTCATCTATGGAAAACCATTCACAATAATAACGGATCATCAAGCACTCATAACAATTTATGGCAACCCCAATACAAAAATACTGCCCCGGATAGAGAGGTGGGGAATCAGGCTAATGGACTACAACTTCAAAATAATACACAAGCCCGGAAAGGAGCACAACCCGGCTGACTACATGTCAAGACACCCCCTGCCACGTGCAGTGGAGGCAACCACAATGGCGGAGGAATACCTGAACTTCGCGCTGAAACACAACACACCAGCATCAATAACGATGGAAGAACTGGAACGGGAAACGAAACAAGACCCTACCATGCGAGCAATACAAACGGTGACAAGACAACAACGGTGGAGACATGTCAACAACAACAGCATTCTGGAAGAAGGGGTAGCAAAAGAGGAACTTCTGGCGTTCAAAAAGATCCACGCAGAGCTCTCAGAAAGCGAAAACGTAATCATGATGAGAGGCACCAGAATAGTGATGCCCCGCGCACTGCGGAGACAGACGATAGAGGTGGCCCATGAGTCGCACCGAGGAATGGTAGCAACCAAGAAAATGCTACGAGAAAAAGTGTGGTATCCGGGACTTGACAGCATGGTCGAAGCAGCCATCATGCACTGCCACATCTGCCAAGTGACGGGGCCGCCGTCCAAGCTGGAGCCACTTCACATGTCAGAACTCCCGAAGGCAGTGTGGACAGAACTAGCGACTGACTTGTATGGGCCCCTGGAGACAGGAAACTACCTGTTGGTAATAATAGATGAGTTCTCCAGGTTTCCAATTGTAAGGCAGGTAGCGTCAACATTGGCAAATGCAACGTTGCCAGTCTTGGACGACGTGTTTACAGCATGGGGCTCACCGCAGACATTAAAGACTGACAATGGCCCCCCATTCTCAGACGAAGAATTCAGAAGATTTATGGAATACCTAGGGATCCATCATAGGAAAATAACAACTCTGTGGCCGCAAGCAAATGGAATGGCTGAAGGATTTATGGGAACGATCAAAAAGGCGATAGAGCGAGCAAAGATAACACAAATATCAATAGGGCAAGCCCTACGTCAAATTCTGCGGGACTACAGGAACACTCCTCACAGTTCCACAGGACGGTGCCCCGCACAATTGGTACTGGTGTGCTCGCGCAGGACCAGGCTACCACAAGTAGAAGCAATGACAAGTGTGGAGCGAAGCACCATAACTGTCAGAGACGAGGAAGCAAAGGCAAAAATGAAGGCGTACGCGGATCGGAGGAGGCACGCCACACCAACAAAAATAAAAGAAGGAGATACCGTGGTAGTGAGACAAAGACAACTGCGGAAGTCGGACAGCGCATTCTCAAGGGATCCTCTGACAGTGACAGAAGTGAGGGGACCAATGATAACAGCATCAGTAGGGCAATATCACATCATGAGAAACAGTTTGCATTTCAAGGAATTTGAAGACAAAAGAAGAAGAACAGCAAGCACCAGTGCTGGAGGAAGTCAAACAGGAAGAAGAGGCACAAGTGGATAGCAGAGAGACACGACTCAGAAGGGAGTGCAAGAAACCACAGAGACTGATTGAAGAGATGTAAAGGGACGGAGGCGTGTGAAGATCTCTCTCTCTCTCTCTCTCTCTCTCTCTCTCTCTCTCTCTCTCTCTCTCTCTTTGGACATTTTGTTTTGCAACAAGGGGGGCGATGTCGTGCCCAGACAGTGGGCACTAGGACCCATGAACTGGAGCAACGAGCCAGGGGACACCGGACACCACTTCCGGTCAGGGGAGGGAACAGGGGACATTCAGGAGATGACCAGCAGACCAAGAGGTCAGCGGTTAGGGGCACTGTACCAGAAGATTTGAATAAAGGTACCTTATGATCAGCCACCGTGTCCTGTGATCTCTGCGGGCTAACGATACAACACTAACATGTAGAGATAGCTCAGTAGGTTGCTACAAACACAACACATATTTAAACCTGTGAGAGGAGTATGGTAAAGAATGCTAAAGATTGTTATGTGTGTACATATTGTCCATCCTCAGCTGAAAAAGGTGTAACATACTTCCAATTGCCACTTTCACATAATTTATCTTGCAACTGAATCACAATAATAAAAATCTAAAAATTATATTTTGTGTATAATGGAACGATCTTGGTTTAAACTTTTTAAAACAACACATAAGGCATTTAAATAAAGGCTTATTCACAAAGGGAAGATTCCCATGACTAAGAATAGCTATCTTCTAATACTTTCAACAAGTACCAGTATGGAGTACACACCATGGCTTGCGCACCAAAAAAGGGATTAAACACAGGATACATCGAGGTACATAGGAGTGATGTGCGGAAAGTGTTCACATTTTGTTTCAAAATCAGAATGCTACAATACTATCGTATTAACAATACTATCTAATGGTATAAATTCTTTGGTGTCCTATTTAGAAATGTGTTGATTTTCAGGTGTACAATATTTCGATTTTTGTGAATGTTATGTTTTCTTTCAATGTGTAGGCACTATTTTTGGCTGATATTGTTGCATTTTATCTATTTTTTCAGCAATATTTGTGTCATCAATATTTGTTTCTTTATTTTTGAAGTATAGGGTTATTTTTTAGTGATATTTGTGTATGGGGGTATTGTTTTTCTCCATACACTGTCATATAACAATTCGCAAATGATAAAGCTCACATCAATGCAGTCAGCTTGGAGAGATTTTTCCTTGAACGTAAGTCAGTTTGGGTATATTTCTGACGAGACTTAGAACCAGAACCAATGATATAGGTAGAATGCCCTCATGCAAGTTTAGGGAAAGGGCCTGCTAACCAGGCTTTTCTAACAAAAAAAGCCATAATTAGGATCCATTGGTCCCTGAGCCCCTGCACCTACTGCACAACTGATTGCTAAGTCCCTGACCAGAAACTCTTACATCATTACAGAGCAGTGCCAAAACACCTCTGCGGAAAGAACATTTCAAAATCAAAGTGATTTTGCCTATAAATCACAAATATTAAAACATAAAACTCTCCCAGTTTATTTGCTGCACGTTTCTCAAACTTACAAAATGATTTCTCCTTTCTCACTGAAACATGTTGTGAAAGTATTTAATACTACAGGTCTTAGTCCTAAGTGACCCCATTTGAGTGACACCTTCCGGCAATTCATAAAAATGTGCAGGATGGAGTTTTTGCCCCATACTTGCAATGTTAACCCCTGAAGTGTGGTGAACATGGTTAACCTCTCCAGTGCACAGGACGTGAATGGCACATCTCCGAGCTATTGATAGCGAATTATCATTCTCTTTTCGAGCCCACCCTCTCAGATTACTGAGAAAGAGCTTCCTCAGCAGGTTGAGGATTTTTAATTGGTGAATGGTGATATGCGTCAAGGTGCGCTGACATTATCACTAAGGAAACTGAAAGTAAAAGGAGCTAACTGAAAGTAAAAGGAGCTGTTTGGCTCCTTAATTTTCACTGTGTTCAGTGCTCTACCATTTCCAAAGAAAACATTTTCCTAATTGTTCTTTGCTTGGGCATTGATGCAAGGGGCAAAGCTTGAGCAGGGATCCACCCACAATTTCACAGGTAATTTGACAGGTAAGAGAGTGCCCCCGTAGGCATGAGCAATGGCTCCTCTGACCTATCAAGGGCCTCAACAGTCTCCCTATCCACCTGAGTGGGGGCAGAAAGTCCTCTAATCACCAAGGTTTGGCAATTGAGAACAAGAATGGAGTGGTCGACATTTTTCATTGACATCTCCACATACCGAAGGCCCAAACAGATTCTCTGCTTCACCAGGGAGCAGATTGTGGGATTTACTTCACACTGCCCACCCCAGGGCTTGTCAGAAAGCACACTAGACGCAAGGTATATATGTATTGTTATAAAACAAAATAACCCATAGACCTCAAACTGTTTTTTTGCCTCCCCAGGCCACTTTGAAGAGTATAGCTCAATCTGCCCTCCAGGGTGGATTGGAGAAAGCCCGCTAGAAATCGGGTAGAGATTTAAAAAAGAAATGGAATAGGGATCAGCCAACCCTGTATTTGTGTTGCACCGCCACCCCTAAAGAGAAGTATAACCCACACTGGGAACCAGATAAGGGGATGTACCCCCAATTCCCCCTACCCAGGGGATGGGGGACAGGAAGCCCACTAGATATCAGGGAAAGGCTTAAAAAAGAAATAAAATGGGTGAGGGCAGCCCATCCTGGTATTGGACCATACCCTCCACCCTTTAAACCCAACAGTTTTTATGCCGCATGGGGTCAGATTGCAGGGAGGGGCAGAAAGATCCTTGGTCCCAGGGCTAGACTTTTTTTTTAAAGAATGAGTTGGGGGTCTGTCAGTCCTCGTCTCAGTCTGTATTCCCCCAACCTTTGAGCCCCAGGAGTCTTTCGGCCCCCTAGACAGCAGATTGGAGGCAAAAAAAAGTAATGGGAGGTGCACTGACAATGAACTAAATAGAGGTGGTGCACTGTCACTGCAGTCCACAAGGGAAGGATGCATGGGGTCAAAGAGAGGTCAGTCTGCCTGTAGTGAAAGAACAGAGCAAACTGTGATGCAGGGTGCGCTACTAAATTCGTTTAATTTATTAAATTGTTTACTTACCTCCAATTATCCCTATTCCGTTTTTTAGCAACCCCCACCCTGCCCCTGCCCCGCCCTGTCTCTCTGCCCCACCGAACTCCCTCCACGGGCCGCAGCTGAGTCTAAGAGCACTTTACTTGTGCAAATTTGAGCATGTAGTTTCACCTTTGTAAATAGGCTACCATGGGATCTATTGGCTAAAGGAACAACGAAATAAAAAAGAATGCTTTGATTTGCTTGCGATTATAAAAGCTTTATACGCTGAACAAAATTGCACACAGCAAGCACCCATGCAACCCTTTTTTAATAACTGAACCTTTGTGTTAGTGGCATTAGACATTCTAAATGGACTTGTTTTCATACCATTCATAACAGTGTGGTGCACAGGCAGCGCTGGACTGAGGCACCCTCATACACAAACTGGGGATCATTGTAAATGTAAACCTGAATATTACTCTCTTCTAGTCAAGTTATAGACATTGCTTTTCATGGACATGCGAATATCAATGCTGGTGCATCTTTAAAAAAAAGCAAGACTATTGGCTTTACCAATGCTCGTTTTTTGAAAGCAGGTGCTCACCGACAAACAAACAAAATGCATAGCTTTAAGTAGGTGTTGGTCGGTGCCATGTTAATTAATTCTTTTAAATCTCTAACATTGGACTTCCCCCGTCCAAAGCTCATTAGAGAAAGGAACTCTGAGAGCAATGCATGGGAAAACATTCTCACGCCTGCAGGCAGACGAGACACTGATTGAAAACGGAGCACTCTATGCAGATTAAGGGGTCTGCCTAGATTATTCGCCTTGTTTGTCATCTGGGTTGGGGTAAACAGGGGCGGGGGTGCGTGGAGAAGAGGAGCACAGAAAGGGAACGCTTTTTCCTCTTTTTATTCGCTTTCCTCAAGATCGTCAAAACAGTAAAATATTGTACTTAGTTCTCATATTACATATTGTGTGAAAAGCAAGAAAGAACTGTTTGGTATTCTTGTCAAGAAGCCATGTAAACAATCGAATTAAAATGTAAATTTTTCTTTCACTATTATTATGTTAGGTAGAGTCGTGCCTTCGTGTGGAAATGTAAAGGGGACAACTGAATATCTGGTTTGGAATTTAGCAGCACTGTAATACTGCACAACAAACGTCAGTCATTGAAAGGGCGATGCATAGCGCTGGTAACTAGTCCCCAAGTTCACCTTCAAAGCAGCACGTAGCCTTAGACACTGCTGGGCACACGAGGGTGGACAATGCTTTGTGACTGACCCAAATCTTAAGATGTGTCATAATGGATGTTCACGCCAGTCTGGTGTACGTGGATGGAACCCACGCCAGTCAGGCAGACGTGGTTGGAACCCACGCCAGTCAGGTGTACATGGTTGGAACCCATGCCAGTCAGATATACGTGGTTGGAACACACGCCAGTCAGATGTACGTGGTTGGAACCCACACCAGTCAGGTGTATGTGTTTGGAATCCATGCCAGGCAGGTGTATGTGGTTGGACTCCACGCCAGTCAGGTGTATGTGGTTGGAATACACGCCAGTGAGATATACGTGGTTGGAACCCACGCCAGTGAGATGTACGTGCTTGGAACCCAGGCCAGTCAGGTGTATGTGGTTGGAACTCACAGCAGTCAGGTATACATGGGTGGAATCCACGCCAGTCAGGTGTACGTGGTTGTGACCCACACCAGTCAGGTGTATGTGGTTGGAATCCACGCCAGTCAGGTGTGTGTGGTTGGAATCCACACCAGTCAGGTGTACGTGGTTGTAATCCGATAGAGCTTGGCAGCAGAGGACAAAGTGAGTTCTCAGGAAGTCCCTGTAGCATCCCTACCATCCCAAAGTGTAAGGACTTCAAGCAGGCACAGTAGAGCAGTTGCTATCAAAAGAAAGATGGTGTCTGATGTTTCCAATGGAGACAACTAAAGTCGCTTCAAGAAAATGGCTAGACCATGACCTGAGCGCAACCTCTATGTGCTGTTAACATCAACCGGCTTTCAAGCCTTTGCACATATTTTAGTGCCAAAGATAGGTGCATGGACAGTTAGTCAGTTATTGCCTCTCAATGTTATGTTTCTGAAGGGAAGATCTCAAAGATTCGCACTAATATCACTGTATTGCATCTAGATGATGGGGTGGTGATAAAGAAGCTGGAAAATTAAAAAAACCAAATAAGTATCTCTACATCAGGGGTGAGGATCAGCTCTTGATTTACCCTAAAATCAAGAAGAGGCCTGTCCCCATCTTGACTCTGTGTAATCTGTACATGTCAGTATAAAGTGCCCTGTTAACAAAAAGAGTGATGTCTGCAGCACATACACCAACTTAAAGGGGTTATGGACTGCAGAAAGTTACAATGAAACAGAGACCAGCAGTTACCCTCTGCTTTGGGTGGTTCTGGAAAGGATCCTGAAAGTCTTACAACTGTAGATGCACCACTGGGGCGTGGGATACACCTATGCAGGTACTGTATCTCTGACCACCAAAGCATTGTCAGTGGAGGACCACACTAGTCTCTCATTTGGATGGGACCAGAGACACCAGAATGTGGTGATGGGAGCCATTTCACACTGCATCCTAAAAAATGTACCGTACGGTGATTCATGAAGCAGTGTGTGCAGCATACTGTATTAGAAACTCTTTACAGGTGCTTGGACAAAGATATGTTCTTATTGCCATGGAGGCACACTCCTGTGAACATTAGTAAAACCCCTCTTTCTATTCGGTGGGTGGCTAAATGGTGTTCACATAATAAGCTGGGTCTGATGGCTTAGTGGACTAATTCCTCCACTGTAGGGGCTGTGTTTAACCTCATGGTCACAGATTCAACACCAGTGGATCCACATAGCCATTCATCCTTCTGAGGACAATAAAACGAGTAGTGTTGGGTAACAATAAACATCTGTCATTCAGCACCAAGATACTCATCTGGGTGGACATGCGCTTTACAAATGGCAAGTCATGCTATGAGTATTAAAGAATGGGCTGCACAAACACCTTCAGCTACTTTTGAACACCAAAGTGCCCCAGAATTTAAGAAAAGCATAAGCAAGATTTGTATTATTCAGTCACACCTCATTTTATTAGGATCTTACTTTCTTCGAATGTGCCAAGCTTCCTGGGAAGGCTGGTAATTTCTAACATCCCCTGTTTCAAACAACTGGCAGCGAGGCACACTCTGGGGCAGTGCAGTACTCAACAGGGCTCAACCCTGGGGCCAGTAGATTCCACGAAACCTTAGATCTTCAAGAGCTCCATCAGGTCCCCATGAAGACAAGAATCAAGCTCAAAATAATAATTGTATACTTTCTGCAGAGCGTTTAGGTATAAAGAACAGACTACCTGTAGCAAGTGGTTTCTCACTACAACCCAAAATGCACACTTTGGTCAGGCACTGACAAAATAGTGCCACCTTTGGAATAACCCATCTCACCCTTCCTGAAAGTACTCACTTCCCACCTTTCGCACACATTCTTCATCCTCTTCTCAGACCACTGCATTGAGTATCTCACCTCTGCTTCCCACAGTGGTGTAAAGTAGATGGAACTTGACATTTTGACCTTTTCCAATATATAAAAAAACAAGGAAATAATGAATATGGGGAGATTTCCCATGATTTTAAAGGTGTGCATCAGTGTAATTTTATTAAAGCAATCATCAATGAACTATTGTTTTTTCAATGTTATAAACATGGTTCCATTTTTAGAAGAATGTACTTATATTTATGCAAATCCGTTTCATCTTGCAAGAAATCAATATATTATGGTCATTTTCCCTGGGAAAATGTTCTGCGTGAATGAGATATGATTCCCCGTTTGCAGTAAATCTCATTTTATTCCCAATCTGCCGTGTTTGCTTTTGGAAGATTGCATTTGTCCAGCCCTATTTCCTAGGAGTACTTCAGGTCCCTGCCACCTTTAAGGTACAGGGGGCCACCACCCTTCAAGGGGCACCCATTCAACCCAAGGTTATGAGTATATGTGACATATGGGACCCAGAGGGGCCCCGCCACATTCTGTGGACAGGGCCCCATCATGTTTCGTTATGCCACTACCCCATCTGCCACGCCGAGAATGTGGAAAGACCAAATAATGATGAATACATTGGATAAATAAGTTGACAGGCACATTCTTGAATAGATGAGTTTAACACCAATATGTACTCTTTACGTGTAATACACAATTTACTACGCTTTTCTGGAGTACTTAAGAAATGAACATAAGGGCAATGGCTGAGTAGCCCTTTTCACTAAGCAGATTTATGTGATTATGCCTCTAAGATGGGTCACTCAGTTGTGCACCTGTGCTGACATCTGGTGTGACCTCCAGACCACTGTTCAAATCCTGTCAGGGCCTACTCAGCCTTTCGTTATTCTTAGATGGAAACACCATGTACCATTTAAGTGGGCAAAAGAAACACTAAATACATTGAAACTTCAATGGCAAGCGGTATGTCTAAAGCAAGTGGATGTTATTTTTCACCACTAATGAGTTCCGAAAAGAGACAAAATGTGTCTCCTATTAAATAGTCCCCATAAATATGTCTTCACTCTTTTGGGTAGCCTTTCCTTTAAATGTATCACACATTTAGAAGAACTGCAAAAGTTAAGAGTGACACCATCAATAAAACTTAAACCACAAAAAAGAATTAGCCCAAAATATTGCACTTGGATTCCACAACCATCTTGCATTCTTATGTATATGTTCTGCAATATGGACGCATAGATCTCTGGGTGTTTCCTGGTGGCGGCAGGTGGTAGGTCCCAGCACTCATTTATGGCGACTGGAATTTTCATTATCAGACTTTGACCCAGAAAGTGTGAGATAAAGGCAGAAAAAAGATTAGGATACGGGAGAGAAAGACAGGAAAACAGCTACAAGGGTGGAAATAAATGGAAACTTGGCAGCCTCAGTATCAGGCAACTACAGAGTTCGACAGTGCCAGCACTAAGTCGTAAGAACAGTTTTGGGCCCTTGCACTTACTTTTTTTTCACGGTCGGAGCCTGAGCTATCATATCATGAATATCAAATTCTGCATCCCTAATCAGAAACGATCTTGTCCTCCTAGATTCTAGTTGAAGTTCCATGGCAGGTAAGGTTTACCACTGTATTTTACTGCACGGCCTGCAACAGAGAGGCCTTCACAACAACTTTCAAGTGGTTTCATAAATGGAATGTTACACATCCAATTCAGCTTTAAAGCATGGTTGTGATTCAATCACCATATTGTTTTATTTCAAACACTGCCATTTCTAAATATAGGAAAATGCTGTGAAAAGACCTAAAAGAGTGATTGATTGAGCGGGTATGATGATATTTACAATCTTTTCCAGTCCTGTTAATCCCACATTTAGAGCAGATTTCTGACTTTCATCAAAAACCCAAAAGCGTTCTAGGTGTAGTCCTGCACTTCTGCAACAGTGGTATACTTCCAGAAGTTCTCATAGGCATAAACTTTTTAGCATGCAAAATTGTAACCAGGAGCACAATTCTGCACGTTTAAATGTATTTTGTTAATTTATTGGCGTGCTGTTTCCCTAAGAGAAATGTCTTCCACCCAAAAATATGTTTGTCCTCATCCTCACCACCCTGCACACATCACTACTGCTGCCTTTCAGAAAACTGCAATTGAGTGTGTTTCTGGAGTAGTTAGCTATCAGAAAATTCTTGATGAGTTCTAATATGTGGGTGTTCATTTTGCAGGTGGATCCTACCACGAACAATCAAAACCCCACCCATAGGCTTGGATTTACAAATGTGGAAATTCCAAGATGCTGGCAGAATGTGTATGTAAGCAAAATGTACCATTCCTGATTCAATGACTGGGAAATGGGACTTTAACTGCACAATCGTTTTTTGTTGTGACCCAACAATGATTTCAGGTGTGCGAAAACTTATAAAATGGCATTTTCATCATTGTGCTGCGGTTGAAAGCTGCAGTAAATTTGCAGCTCACAAAGGCTATCTATACCTGATAGTATGACAGACATATGTGTTAGGTTCCAGTGTGTAGTCTGTATATTCTCAAAAGTAAGCTGGTAAATACTATAAACTGAATCATTTGGACATACAGAAATATTACAAATTGGATCGGCAGAATGACATTTCAAATGATATTTTGAAAATATTCTTTAATACTTCGTTAGTAGTGTGCTGCATCATGAATTTCTACCACATGGCAATAATTATCTGCACCTGATACAGAATGTTTTGAAGGTGTCATACATAGGTCCTCATTACATTGTCCAAAAATATAGCTCATTATAACGTCTGTCAGCGAGTTGTTTTCTGTGTGTCATAATGATTGTCTATTACCAACCCATAAATATAAGCAGATTTACCCTGTCAAAATGTACCTGGGGTGCAGGTTTTATCACTCCTGGCATACACAGGATGCAATGAAATGCTCAAACCTCATAATTCCAATATGTGTAGCAAAAGGAGTTACTGCTTACACAACGGTCCTACTAGACAAGGCAAAACTTTACATGCTTTCTGAAGTTTTTCGGTTAATCTTTTTGTCAAATCGAATTAAGATTAATTGAAACGTGTATGCGCCAGTTTAGTGACACTGTATAAGGCAGTAATTTGTGTAAACATCTTTTACAACCCTTTTATGGAAGCAGATTTAATTTCTGGAGGTGGTGATATGAAACAAGAATGTTTATGCATATTTGCTGTGCTGCGTTTTGTTGGCCTGGTGAGTGGTCCATTCCTTTTGTGGTTCTGTGCTGCTTTATAGCATTGCGTTGGTTGTCTGACTGTTTAATGTTGTGCCCTGTTATGTTTTAGCCGTGTTGTTATGTTAACTTGTTATATGCCGTTGTTTGCTTTAGAGATGTCAACAAATGCTGATACATTTCGCGCCAAAAGCAGCACATCCCCTTCTAGTCAGAGAACAACAGTCTACCATTGTTTAAAGTGCTAAACTGCTGCTGTAGATTTTCCACTATTTACGACACAAAATTGTGACATAACAGCTGTCTAAAATTAGCATCTCCAGTGTTCGATTTAGGAGGCTCGAGGTGCTGTATAACATAAACAGAGTACACGGAGTGTTAAGTCAAAAGACAACCTGTGCCACAGTTTTGGGCTATTAGGTGTTATAAGCAGTTGAAGTGCAGGAGCAGCAATATTTCATCAAATTTGACTGTAGTAAATTTTTTGCTTGTCACAGGAACTTTCAAGCATGTGCTGCTTTCGGCTGGAACTGTATTGTATTGTATTGTAATTGCATTCATATAGCGCTTACTACCCCTAACGAGGCGTCACATCGCTTTTTCGGTGAGTAGCACGCTACTCCGGGATCCATAGAGGATTAGTGTTGAATTAGTATAGGGAAATATGAAAGTCATTTTAAGTAGTGGATAGATTAGTCAGTTATCTGGATTCAGAAGGATAGCAGAAGGATAGAAGAGAAAAAAAGGTTTGCATTCACATAGCACCTGTTACTCCTGATGGGTGTTGAAGCCCTTTTTTGGCGAGTAGCACGCTACTCTGGAACCCATAAAGGATAAGTGTTGAAAATTAGGATAGTGAAATATGAAGTAATTTGAGTGGTAAGAGCATTTGTTCAAGTATCCAAAATTAACAATAGAACACAGCACAATAACATTTAAAAAGCAACATAACAACACAGTTAAAACTAACAGTGCACACTACAACAAAAAAGTACAGCACACAAAATCACAAAACAATAAAGCAGGTCAAATATCCAGCAGCACAAAAAACAACAGAATGCATCACCTCGGGGCACGGAAACAAAATACCACACAACAAATATGTTAAATCGTTCTTGCCACACATTACCACCTTCATAATCCTGCTTTCATAAGACAGTGGTAAAATGTTTTTACACCAAGCAGTGTTCTAACTTAACACCAACGACATACATGTCTAAGATCTTTATTCATTTCTGCTCTTAAAAAAAAAATCAGGGTACCTAAGAAAAAGAAATTAAAGAACCTGGGACCAACTACTCCCCATTCATGGCAAAGCTGCGAAAACCACCACTACTGTTTACCCTCTTTCAAATGACTATTTTCTATATTGCATGCCCACCAAAAATCCTCGTTATATTTCTAAACGATATCTGTCTTTGTGCAACTTACCGGACAAGACTAGCAAAGATTGAACTGCTCTTTTTATTTTAAATTATCAAATAGGTGTGCAATGTAGTATACACTGGACTGAGTGGTCTGTTTTATTATGTTATTTTCCTAGCTAAAATGCACACAAATGTTTTCGAAACATAAGAAAACAAACCAGATACATTTAATACAAATAATTTTCGAAGAAATTAGTAACTTTTGATCAGACACATCGCCTTAAATGTTTCTTCCTCTTGATGCAATGAAGCCTTCAGAAAAAACAAACAGACATGGATCAGCAGTCCTTGTCAGAGAGGCACAGTCTGGGCCCCTACCCTCTCAAGCAGCATCGGACAGCCCATACATTTGAATATGTGTTTCATTAATATAGTGGCTTAAGTGAAAAATGAAGGAAGGGCTGCTTTTGTTATCGTATTTGATATCATGATGCAGATTTTCATTTAAATGTGATATATTTTATGGAGATTTCAGTTAAGTGAATAACATAGCTGGAGCAAATGGCACAAAAGCCTAAGGTCATTACTGTCCAAAATCCATCAAGCAAAAAAATCAAAAAAACTATTTTGTGTCAGTGATATGTGAATGACTGGATCACATAACGACATTTCAGTCAATCTGTTGTGCAAAATTATATTTATTAAAATACCATTGAAAATAACCAGAAATACATTGTTTGCGCCAAATGGCGCACAGATTTCCAAAATGAGAAAATGAATTACAACTCAAGCGACACACAAAGAGTAAGGTGGGACCTGAAAACATGTGTGGAATGCGTGTTAATAATGATCAACGGAGCCAAATCAAGAGGCATCAGACGGTGGATTTCAAAAACAATTGAAAGAAAAGAAAATTGAAGCCTTGGGTGGACTAATGGCTTGTGGGTGGGATAAGAAAAGAAAACAAAGGCGACAAACACAGTAGTTGGAAGAGGAGAATTAGAGGTATGGAGAGACAGAATAGTTAATAAAAAAAAGTCAACTCTTGTTAGAATTGAATGGCTGATGTATGGCTGATGTATGCTTGAGGAAAGTGAGGGCATTTGCATACACAACTTAGGAGACATATAACACCGTAAGACTAAGAAATCATAATTTGATTAGGTATCGCAATTTGATTATTGGAATAAATTGCCTCACTACACTGCAATCTTCAGCGGGTTAATAGTTAAAAGTGATCTGATCAAAATGATTTGGAATTAAGGGACTCAAAATTAGGGTCATTGAGAAAATGTAGGTTTTTTTCTGGTGATACCAGGGTTTGATAATACTGTTACTGAAATTGACAATCATGATATTACCGCAAATGTACACATGCGTGTGGATTAGCATGTAGAATCAGTGTTTCCTTGTGGGCATTAGCATTTATTGGTGAAATGATAGAAATTACCTTTTGTTGACACTTATGGGCACAAATTCCATTGCAAAGAATGTTTTGATACAGAAACGCCACTTTTCCCTAAATTCAAAACTTGTGCTAAAAG
This sequence comes from Lissotriton helveticus, assembly GCF_964261635.1. Lineage (NCBI taxonomy): Eukaryota > Metazoa > Chordata > Amphibia > Caudata > Salamandridae > Lissotriton > Lissotriton helveticus. The sequence goes on from NC_136059.1 coordinate 1,093,173,439, forward strand.
CATAGAAATCCACTTTCTGCATGGTTAGCACAGTTTTTACACCTTCTTACATATTCTAAAGGATTCGCTGAGAAGGAGAGGGAGAGAGAGGATGCAATATTGGAGGCAATCCACAGATATTAGCGCAACAGCACGTACAGAAAAATATCTGTGTTGAGTGATTGTGGGCTGAGCTAGATGATATATGCATTTAGAGTCGACAATCTAAGGTGAAATAAAGATGCAAAAATCATTAGGTCAGAAGAGGAGGAAAAAATTATCATTATTATTCCTGTCAGTCCTGAGTAGGGTGTGCCAGAGGCCAATGCAATAGATCTAATTTGAACAGCATAAGTTCCCTGGAAATGTTGGGAATGTTCTCCCACACTCATTTTTAACTCTTGACTTTTGAGGAATTTTCAACAAATTAATGGCATGTTACTGGAAATTGTGTGACATTATTAGACGTATTACTCATGAGTGTAATTATGTATATAAAATATAAAAGGTGTATATTTCCACATGAAGAAATGAGTTTCAACAGTGTATTCACGGTTGTTGAATGTCACCTTTTTCTGTTTTTACTTGGGAAAAATGTTATCTTTCTGCAGAATACTTTTCTCCTAAACATCAATTTGGGTTGAGAAAGTCCATTCTCTATTCCCTCTATGACAGTGTAGGCACGTTCCTTGTGTACAATTGTGAGAGTTTTAGAATCAGAAACTACTTGCTGATGTTTGATGGATAACCACAAACTGACAGGTTTATAGATGTTAACCAAGTATTCTGATGGATCTACGCAGGGACGTCCCTTAATCTGTCACTGCAGCTACATTTGCTAGCAAAGGAATTCCACAGTACTTAAATAATTTTCATGTAAGCAAATGCCATTTACAAAACAGAAACCCCCATTACTCTTGATTTAATGACGCTGGAATATGAGTTCTGCCTTCTTATATGGGTGTACTTGACCACATAAATTGAAGCTAGGTGCATCAGCATTTTGTGATTTTGGCCTAATGTGTGTATAAAAAAATCCTCAGGTTCAGCGTTCAAGATATTTAGGCGATTGTTTGCAATTTATCTCTACGCATTTTGCATGTGCAAACTTTAAATCTTTTAATCGCCAAAGACTCCTATAAAACCCAATGGCCGCTAGAAGCAGAGCAACAATATTAAACTGCCCCAACCTCTGGGCTTACTGGAGCTAGTGTGAACAGAGAGTGATACTATGGTCTTGAAGAAATGTTGTTTCTCAGATTGGTTTTACATTTCTTTCTTTAGATTTCTGAAATAACTGAATATGAGGGAGAATCAGCAGGTAATTACAACTTACATACATACCCGTGAATCTTTCTCCAAACCTCTGATGATATTTGAACTTATACTACAGTGAAATATAAATAAATAGCTCTTCTGCCTTTAGTGGGAATGTTTATATATATATATATATATATATATATATATATATATATATATATATATATAATTTTTTTTTTTTTTTTTGACGAAGCCTGCAAAGGCGAAACGCGTCTGTTGGGGTGTGGGGGGTTTGGTAAAATAAATCTTTAAATTGGATACCAGCGTGCCAGCCACTTCTTTCTGAAACCAGGAAATGAAAACAGAAACGTGCAGCTATACCCATGTTCTTTCTTCAGTGGCAAATGTAAATGTTACTGCAGTGGTGAAAAACTTGGAATAAGATTCTATGCTTTGGGGAAATAATGAGAAAACGGACTCACTGGAGAAATAATGCTAATGACTACTAGATCCAGCAGGCCATGTGTTTGGCCACGCCTATTGAGGCAGGACTAAGAAAACTGATATTGCCGATTTTCACCACTGCAGTAACATTTACATTTGCCACTGAAGAAAGAACATGGGTTCTGAAACGCGTTTGGCATAATTACTTTTCTGCTGTGTGCTGGTCTGAAATCCCTGCTGGCAAGCTGCAATTAAAGGAGTTCGAACTACTATCGTGCAGTGGCCTCTCTCCGTGGGGTGAAAGTGTGTTTAATATATATATATATATATATATATATATATATATACATATATACATATATATATATATATCAGGGCAAGGAGATTCCTGCTTTGCTTACTTCAAAAATCTACTGAGGCAGATTGAGTACAACACAATTATAAGAAAATGTGACTTTTACGTGGACGTAGTCATTCTAACATGTTTTATATGAATTCTTCTCTCCTGTGCGAATTATACATGTAGTGAGAAAGAGCCACATTCATGGCAGAAGGAAGCAAAAAAAAACATGTCATATACGCCTCCAGTTGGGCCGGAAGTTTAGCCAGTGTGTCACGGACCCTGGTGAAAGAAAGGAAATAGCCCCATGGCGGCTGTATGAATTATAAGTTATAACATACAGCAAACATCATGGTTCATGTAACTTCAAGTCACAATCAGAAACTGTTGGCATTCGGGCTTATAAAGGCTTGCTACACTGTTCCAGCTGAGCATGAAAAAGGGGCAAGAGCGCCGCGAACGGATGTGCCCTGGTGACCAAAGCCAGGCATTTAGTCCCTGCCCTTGAAAAGGTATTCATGCAAGGAACAGGCCTGCCATTTCCGAGCAACGCACGGTGAATGCGTGTGGGCGATAAGCAATCCCCCAGAGACCTAGGCCCCAAAATCGTCCGTGCCTGCGTCTTGTTGATAGTCGCCTGTGTTTATTCTTCGGGGTGTTGTATTTATATGGTACATTCATGCTTGACCCCATTGTTGTGTATCAACCCCACACATACGTGCCTGCGTAACCGCAATTTAAATGACTAAACTGCGTATAAATTAACGGCCACATGCGCGGCAGCATGGAGAAGATGACACGCACCTTGCCATGCGGAATCAAGCCACGAGTGTTTATCTAACTCTTTTCAAGTGGCTGAGCGAACCTGCCACTCAGCGGGCCCCTCCAGACACGCGGACCTCGCCCCGCCCCCCGTGACTGTGAGGTTGGGTGGCACCGCGAACAATCAGCGGCGCGGCTTAGCACAATGTGTGAATGCCTCCGAAAACACGATAAACCCGCGTGCCTCGAGAGCTCTCATCCACCGAACAGCTGCTCCCTAAGAGGATTTGTGAATGCTGAAAAGGACATTGACAGACTGCAAATGAAACGTGGACCACCACACTTGCCGGCGGAGAAGGAAGCGGGGAGAAGCGACGTGCTCCACTCCCCTGCTTCCTGTTGTTTTGGTTTGTATCTCTCGCCTCACTCAGATCTCTCGTTCTGCTCCTCGAGCACCAATTATGCAGTGGCGACGTGTGGAGTCCTGTTTGAGATCTGAATAATGCAATCGGCTTTTATATATTAAATTTAAATATATTTTTTTATTACTTCATCCTCTCTACTTCAGTGCATTTGCCCCACCTACTATAATTACTATGCTTTTACTCTTTATCGAGAAGTATAAAGTTGTACAATTCAATGTAATTTTTTTTTACATTTCCATAATTTGTATCCAATGCACTTGTAAGGCATATATAGCACTCATTGGTTAGAGTGCGCTATATAAATACCCTAAATAAGTGTGAAACAAAGTTGTGACCTAGTTTTGGTTCTAAAAGGGTTCTAAAATGAAACCACTTCGACCACTCTCGGACAAATACGCGCGTACCTGCACTTACCAGTGGCATAACGTTAAACGATGGGGCCTTCTGCAAAATGTGATGAGGGGCATCCAATTCTCCCATATCTAACAAATATTCATTGGCCGTGGGCAGCGTGAGGCCTCCCTGAAGGATTGGGGGCCCTTTGAGAGTTGGGGCCCCCTTGTTCTGCAGGAGCTTCACATGACTGCTGCACGCCTCTGGTACTCACACATCTAAAGATAAAGGCCACAGACTCTTAATAAAGAAAATGCACTGACACCAGCCTCGAATCCCAATTAAGATTACCCGAAAATAAACCCCAGACAATCTCATAAATTGTCATAATGCTTGCTGTGGTACACAAACAATGATGTATAGTCCAGGTGTAGTAGTAGATCCCTCTTTATTGGCAGGTAGTAAGGTGGCAAGTTACAGGATAGGAAGTTACAAGGAGAAAACCCCACCAGGAGAGAGCTACCAGCTCCTCAGCCTGAGATGACCAACTGAGACTTTAGCCACAGTCAGGTACTTAAACATTCTATGATGTCATAGGACATTCTGATGCAGTGGTAGAGAGGGAAAAGATAAAGAAAGCATTTACCACACATCCTCTTCCGTTAGTGAACAACAGCAAATAATAAGTTACGACAGAGTAGAAGAAACCAGAAGAGATTGTAGACATAAGAGCAAGTCAAAGAGATAATTTGAAAAGCAGGAAACACAAGTGTGGAAGCAGAAACAAAGGAAAATTAAAAGAGGCATGTAGAGAGATATTTATAAATTGCACAAATGGTCATGGTTGAACAAAACACAAGAATGCAAATTGCACAACATGCCCATCCACCCTCCTAAATAAACAAGGTAGCGATCCCGGTAAACTAAGTAGGGTGTAACAACTAAATGACAAAATGTGTGCAGATGGAAGAGAGCACAAAAAGATGAATTATCAACTTACTCTGAAAAAGGGTATGCCTTGCAATAAAGACTAGCGCATGACGTGCACTAACAACCTTTCCTCCAAGGGTACACCTAGAAAGGCAACCTTTAAACTGTGGAACAAGACAACTCCTTAGTAAAGAGTACACCAGAGGATACAAACGCCCCTGGAACAAAGAACACAATTGCTACACACTGACAACTGTGACACAACTACACCAAGAGGTAGCGCTGACAACGCACCCCGTCTATCCAAGAAGAGTGATTCAACTTGGACAATCACAGTCAACCTCCCCTAACAAAAGGGTACACAACGGAACAATCTAAAAGTTGTTCTACGTCATTTAAGTACACCAAAGGAAATTAATCCTTGAAACTTCAAACATATTAGTTACATGCTGACAACCTCCCCTAATGAAAGGGTACACCACATTAAAAGTGAGCAACGTAACTTCTACTGAGGGTTACAACATGACCCTAGGAAACTACATTTTTGGCATTGACTGGCACCAAGACTTCCCCACAACCTCCCCTAAGTAAGGGTACACCATAGGGTACTAACCCTTAGAACACGGATGGGGCATTAACTAGACACAAACACCCTAGCTGCTCAAGCAGGGTGAAACATAGGATTCACACACTGTGAGAGTAAGACTACAACGTCCCCTATATATTTATAGGGTACCCCATAAGGTACAACATCGCCCTAGTTTCAAAATAAGGCATTGACTAGCCACATGTCTTCTCTTAAATAAGGGTACACTCTAGGGTAAGACGTTGCCTTAGGAACCGAATCCAAATTCCTGATGGTTGGTACAGAATAAATTAATAACTGACAAAATTACACCAAATGAGAAACAACTTCTCAAACATAGATGGAACAACCCATTATGTACTACACACACACACTAGCGCACATTATATATTGAGATACCAATTGGTTAAAACATAAACATTTGAACAAAACAAATGAGTTTGGCTCCGGTGAGCGATTTCTCACCCGAGGACTTCCTAGTTATAATTGTCCAAAAGTTCCGATGAGTGACTGCACAACAGGAAATGTGGGGTGAAAAGTAGGCAACCTCCATCCAAGAGTTAGTCTAAAGATGGGACATCCACAGTCACCTCCTCTTGGAAATGGCAAGACTTGAATGCAACCAGCGATGTAGAGGAAGCTTGGAACAGATGTTTAGAAATATAATTACGAAATCAAACTCTCACCCGAGTTCCTGTGAGAACACCTTCTTGGAAAAACGAACATTTCGAATGCAAACAGCAATGTAGAGGAAGTCCGAAAGCACTTTTCTCCTTAGAATGCCGTAAATATACACTCCTCACTCTTCATGTTCCACTATCCACTGAAACGGTTAAGGGATTAGGACCGCAAGAAAACTTGGAGCGGACCAAGGAACAAGACGCCAAACTCTTAAAGCTGTGGTAACAACAGACGGACTCGTAGACACTGCGGGGACTTGCGCAGCAAGAACAACCAAAATGGAGGCAAGTCGTCACGTCGGCGCTGGATGGCTCACAGCGAAGACATGCTGTCCTGACTCGTAACGGAGAAGGTAGCGGCAGAAGAGCAGACGTCACAAAGAACATGAAGCAGGTTCCTCGAGAGAGGTAAGATTGTGCGTGCGCCATAGCGGACAGCTTGTTCAAAATGAAGAGATTAAACGGCCACATAACGAATCGTACGGTGAAAAGGCACAAAAATATCGCAAAAGTGTGCTCTACTCACAATAACAATACTAGTATACTTCCACAAAGACGAGCGTAAGCTCCCGCTCAGTACCGAGTTTTTCAAATCCAAAGTGAATAGCTTGAAAGCAAGGGAAAGTTTTACACTGTGGGAGTAGGTAGAGTTTGTAGAGCTTGACAAAATAGATGGTAGGTGGTTGTTGATGAAGAGAAAATACTGCTAGCGCCGATGCAATTTCGTGACAGTAAACACGTTTTTCATGTTGGGTCTGATACTACGGATAGTGGTGGCTGAAGTGAAGGGTAGTGCCAGCGCTGGGCAGCTGTGATAGGACACTCACTGATGTGGACAGTTGAGAAAGAAACTGCTAGCGCTGGGCGAACTGTCACGGTGCAAAAGCCATAGAGACACAGTAGGGTGATCAGGCCAGCTGAATCTCACTCGCTTTTGTGGCTGGAGAAATTAAATTTCCAGATGACAGCAAGGTCGCAGTGGACTCCTTCACTTATCAAACGCCCAGGGTGCAGGCTGTCCAGGGTGAAGAGGACACTGGTGGGGTTTGCTGGGCGTTTCTCAGATTAATAAAGGAAATGAACTTACTTCTGTTTTAGTTTTGACTGGGTCCCAAAACAGTCCTTGGTTTCCTTAGTGCTCAGTTACAGTCTTCTTTATGTGCAGCATAGGTTAATCCAAGAATCGTCGCCAAATTGTGGTACAGAAACAATGATGTATAGTCCAGGTGTAGTAGTAGATCCCTCTTTATTAGCAGGTAGTAAGGTGGCAAGTTACAGGATAGGAAGTTACAAGGAGAAAACCCCACCAGGAGAGAGCTATCAGCTCCTCAGCCTGAGATGACCAACTGACTCTTTAGCCACAGTCAGGTACTTAAACATTCTATGATGTCATAGGACATTCTGACGCAGTGGTAGAGAGGGAAAAGATAAAGAAAGCATTTACCACACTTGCCTACCTTGAAATTAACGGGACAAGCATTTGTCTTCCAGAGAGTAGAGAATTTAAGATTACTGGACTGATTTGTAAAAAAGTTTGCACTACTAAGTGCAAACTAGACGCACAAAATAATACATCTGCATACAAAATCTTGATTAACAGAATTAGAATCTGTGGTGGTTAACGGCTGCAGATGGCACTTATTTTTGTGAAAAATCCAGCAGATATGTGGAACTTCCTCAAGTGTTAATGGTGTTAGAGTATGTTTGCATATTGACCGAATCCAAGGTCGTGTTTATGCGATGCTGTACTTTGCTGATACTCAATAAAGGTTTTTGAAACTTAAAAAAAAAAGGCGTACTCATGGAGGTGGATGGTTAGAAAGCTAGATTAAGGGTGAAACAATAAATTAAACTTATTTAAAAAAAAAAAGGATAGGGTGCCCTGACTTGTTCTACCAGGACAATATTATTACCCTTAATCCACTTCTTCAAGAAGGTAGGTATTACTTTTGAGTCCAATTTTGCACCTACATCTAAAAGGCTCATCAAGCTAAAATGACTAGGATCATTCGATCCACGTTTTTGGTGCATAGGTTTAATGATATCACCTTTCCAACCTGGGGGGATATATCTGTCCTTGTTATAGTTATAACACTTTTGCAAAAAAGGATGCCCACCCAAGGTAGGTTAGACTTGATTATAATTGCCAGAAGATTATCCGGTCTGGTCGCCTTTGTTAAATTTAAGGAGGCTATCAGTTTTGTTAAAACTTGCACTGAGAATGACTCCAGTGACTTCTCCCCTAGATTGGGCCTGGTTCCTGTCATGGTTTCCACAGAGGCTTTATAAATATCACAGGAGTGAATAACCTTGGCATTTTCTGGAACCGTACATTTCACCAGGAGATCTGACCTTTTGCACTCTCTCTATACAAGCTTCCAAAATGTTTCCTGTCCTTACTCTGGAGCATACTAATCATAAGATCACAATTTGTCTAATAGAAGGCCTGCTTCTTAGTGCTAGTAAGCACATCATGCTCCTTTCTTATCCTTTTATAGCCCTCTCTCCCAGAAGCCCCGGAGGATCCTTAGCCCCTACTGCTTTCCTCAAACTCTTTATAGGTATTAGGCACTCATTAACACCTGGGGTGATTTAATCTAATGAATCTTTCCTTTTTGACCCTTTGGTTACACAATCTAATTTGGGGGATCAATTGTTTGACTACGTCAGTGATGGATTCAGAGTACCAGACCAGTACGTTCAGGACCAGTTCCCTACTGACTCTGTTATCATTGTCCTCTTGATATTGCAACAATATAGGCATATATCTCTGTCATCTATTCTCGATGTCAAACATCTAGGGAAGGGTTCCTCCAACGGTAACGCCCATTTTCTTAGAGCTTCTGCAACGCACAGAATCAGTTTCAATGCCCCTTATCCTTTGCACCTACAAATTTGCACAAAGGTTGAAGAACCAAACCTGTATGAATGCATAGTCAATGGGGCAGCACTGACTGCCATAGACAAAAGTTTGCGCTGTGGGGATATTCCCCCTAAACTGCCCATTTAGGCTAACAAAGCCTAACTCAAGAAGAAATGTTATTAGATGCAAATCATATTTCTCTTGAATGCATTCTTGAAACACTGCATTTTAAATTCCATAACTTTCTAGCATGTCGCTGCCATTAACCTCCCTCTGGGTGGGGGCTAATCTATTATTAAAATCCCCTAATAAGAGGATTGTAGGCCCCCCCGGTAACTCTGTCAATGCCATCAGGGCCGGACTGGCTCCGGGCAGTTTGGAGTGCTGCTGAGCTGGGGGCAGAGTTTCTTGCAGTGGGGGCTGATTTCGTTCATGGAGACCTGCGTGTGCTTCGAAATAATGAAAGCAAAACGAATTTCGTTTTGTACACGCAGGTCCCCATCAACAAAATCTGCCCCCAGCTCAGCAGCATTCCAAACTGCCCGGTAGCCAGTCCGGCCCTGAATGCCATCAATTCCCGCTGGAAGCCCACCCATATCTCCCTCTGGGGCTCACCTTGCTTTGCATTGACATTATTAATTAAGTGGCTGTCTGTATTGTGCCACCCCTCATATAAGTCCAAGTGACAAGCCAGGAGCCAGTCACTGCTTGTCGGAATCACTGTTGCTCCTTTACTACACTTAGAAGATATACGGGTCATTAGCCTGCCTTTCAAGCGACCCAGTCCCACTTTTGTTCCCCTTTTCAAGAATTGCATAAACATACTCAGATGGGATAGTTCACCTGCCAATCAAGTCTCCTGAAGACAGATTACCTCATATTCCTCCCATATCTTTTGTAAGATCTATTGTTTTATGCAAGTTTTGAAGCCAACGTACATTCCACAAGACTACAAGGTTGGCGGGTGCAGCTGCTATCAAATCCACCGCCCCCCGCCCGAGAGGAGGCATTCTCCCTATCCACGCTTAGATGCACAATTGTGCAGTAGGATTAAATCTACTACTCCATCTCGTGAGTGGGTGGAATGTTCACCTCTAGGGTACCACAATTATAGCCCATCACCCGAGTGAGGTCCCTGGGTTTACATAAAGAAACAGGGGAGATACATGCAGCTTTGGCTGCTGGAGGTCTGGTGCAATTTAACCCCTTCCATGCTCATGACGGAACCGTTCCGTCATGAGATACGGTTGAGCTGTGCTCATGACGGAACCGTTCCGTCATGACCACGCCCGTTTTTATTACCGCCCAGCACCGAAACGCGGTCGCACGGAAAAGGTTAAGAATTCATTTAGTGGTCCTTCATGGACTTATCTCCTAACAGCCTATAATGAGATGGTCCCCTCTCAATGTCTCTTCGAAGCCGAACTATTGTCTTTAGGTTTGGAGGCAAGTTGGGAGAAGGTTGAGAGTAAATGTTTGAAAAGATTATGCGGTCTGCCTAAAAATGCAATGGACCCAGCCATAGTAAAGGGACTTGCGGGCTTGGAAGAACCTGGCCTTTAAATAAACCCTACGATTGTGGGATAAACTGTGGACAACGGTGGCTCAAAAGGTATTGCTTCTCTGTGCAAAGGAAATTGTGTGGAGCTAAAAACATTGGGTGGTGCAGGCCAGGACTAGATTGGAGAAAATTGTAGTAGCTCTACAAATGAAAACATTTAGGCTGGCGGAGGTCTCATATCTATCGAAAGGTAAATTGAAAAAGCATGTACAAGAGAATCAAGGTTGTCAGGCCTAGGGTACCTAAAGAACAAACCCTTGGCAATCGACATGCTGGAATTATGGGATAACCAGAGAGGGTTTCTGTATGTAGCTGCCCTGCCAAATGCCTAGTTACGCTTCTCACTTAAAAAAATTCGCGTTGCTCTGAATGAGCGCTATTTAAAACCTGATAAGTTTAATGCACTTTTGAAAGTTGAGAATAACTGTACCTGTGGTATAGGCAACATTTTAATGTTACTCTTTAATTTATTTGTCTACATTTATATAGGATTTGTTGTGTGATTTTAAAACTGCTTTTGATAAAATATAATATCGCTCATCAGACTGAAACACCTGCAATTTTGACGAACAAGGAATTTTTAGATGTTGCTTGTGCCCTCGCCAAGTTTGTAAAGCAAGCATGGAGTAGAAAATGGTGTTCCCAAAATGTTGGGCTTGAAGCTATGTTTAACGGGTTGACTGACATAGCACCATATAGAGTCGCATAGGAATTTCATAGACTGTGCTGAAGATCAGGTTAGGGCTCTTGCGTTGCAGTGGTTGTGAAGAGGGGGGTTGGACAGGGGTTAGTTAGTGTAGTATCTTATCCACAAATATTTTTGCTGTTTTAAAGACTTTTGTCTAAATATAAATAAACTTGAATTTGAACTGGCAAACAAATGGCAACCTCTATACCCTCAATACATCCAGAGGTAACATTTTTGTATGACAAAATCAGTGTTTTCCAGCAACCTGAAAGTGGATATGCAAAAATGGTCTCTTTTCACCCATTCAAGTGCAGCCCCTGAATTATATGTACAACCCACTAACAGCAGTCTGGTAGGACCAAGGCAGGGGTTTCCAGTAATCAGACAGTGGATAGAGAATAATTATCTTGATATCCTGTTCTCTACATTTCAAGTGAGTCACTAGGTTTATATGTAAACCCATAAGCCTGTTAAGCAGAATTTGACACTCCGGATCTGACAATGTGGAGACTAAGAGGATGCCGACAGTTGCCACCTTGCATTTTTTCTGATGTACAGATGAGTCCTCTGTTTCTAATCAGGTCAGCCTATTGCTTGCTCTTTGGCGGCATTTCACACCTATTTCACACCAATACAGTTGCTAATCACTGCCTGGAAGAAGGTTGAGGGTAAATGTTTGAAAAGATTGTTCAGTCTGCCTAAAAGTGCAATGGGCCTAGCCATAAGATTAGATGGGGACTTGCAGGCTTGAAATTACCTGGCCTTCAAATCAACCCTGCGATTGTGGGATAAACTCTGGACAGTGGTGGCTCAAAAGGTATTGCTCCTCTGTGCAAAGGAAACTTTGTGGAGTAAAATAAATTGGGGGGTGCAGGTCAGGACTAGATTGGGGGGAACTGCAGTAGCTCTACAAATGAAAAGGTTTAACTGGCAAAGGTATCCTATTTATCGAAAGGTGAATTGAAAAAGGCATGTACAAGCGAATCAAGGTTGTCAGACCTAGGGTACCTAAAGAACAAACCCATGGAAATCGACATGCTGGAATTATAGGAGAACCAGAGTGCGTTCCTGTATATAGCTGCCCTGCTAAAGGCCAAGTTAGACTTCTCACTTTTAAAATTTCAAGTTGCTCTGAATGAGCGCTATTTAAAACCTGAGAAGTTGAATAACTGTACGTGTGGTCTAGACAAAATTTTAATGTTCATCTTTAATTAGATTGTCTACAATTTTATAGGATTTGTTGTGTGATTATAAAACTGAGTTTTATAAAATATAATATTGCTTATCAGACTGCAGCACTTGCACTTTTGATGAACATGGAATTTTTAGATGTTGCTTGTGCCCTCTCAAAGTTTGCAAAAGCAAGCATGCACTAGAAAATGGTGCTCTCAAAATGGTGGGCTCCAAGTTCTGTATAACGGGTTGACTGGCATAGCACCATATGAGTCACATTGAAATTTCATAGACTGCTGAAGATCATGTTAGGGCTCTTGGGTTGCTGGGGTTTGGAAGAGTGTGGTTGGAGAGGGGATGGGGAGTGTAATATCCTATCCATGTATGTTTTTGCTGTTTTAAACATTGTCTAAATATAAATAAACTTGATCTGGCAAACAACTGGCAACCCCTATACCCCTTTTAAAGCCTGAGGCAAACGTTATGCAGGACAAACGCAGTGTTTTCCAGCAACCTTAAAGTGGATTCGCAAAAATGGACTTGTCTTTCTGTTTTTACCCTTTCAAGTGCCCCCTCAGTATTATATGTAAAGCCCACAAACAGCAGTCTGGTAGGATAAAGGCAGGGTTTATTCATAAGCAGACTGAGTATATATAAGAATTGCCTTGCCATCCTGTTCCCTACATTTCATGCATGCCCCCAGGGTTATACGTAAAACCACAAACGTTTTAAGCTGAATTTGACACTACAGCAGTATTTGACTCTGCGGAGACAAAGAGGATGCCGACAGTCGCCACCCTGTATTTTCTCTGAAGTATGGAGGAGTCCTCTTGTAGCAGGGATTCTGCTCCTACACAGAACTGTGCATAGAGACTTGAAACCTCAGTGAATTAGGGTGTGCCAAAACTCACCTTAGTAGCCAAAATCCCCTACCAGACTAGCAATCAGTGTCTCATTGGTTCTTCCACACCCCCAATGATTAGACAACCCAGAACATGGAACTTAAAATACCTCAGGCAATGTGAAACACATGAACACTCTTTCATTATACACTCATGTTAGTCCAAAACTGGGAGTAAATGAAGACACATCCAAGTTTGAAATATTTATTTCTAATGCCGTGTTCTCAAGCGCAGTATCTTAGCTAATACAAGCAGACATATTATAAGCAACAAGATTATCAGCATAGTTACTATTCCATAAAATACAAAAGGAGAAAGCATGGTAAAATGCTAAATGGAAATAGACTAGATTACACCTAGATTTCACACTCCCTTGCTATTAGGTTATTTTATATCTGCAGAAGGTCTCTTGGGTTTACGAGGGTGACCCCATACCTCTGGTCCTAGTAGAAATGGATCACATCATTTTCTACACCAGCTCTCTGCCTGCGAATGTTCTCCAAAGTGTGTGTGAGCATGCCTGCGCAGTGCAGTATTAAACGCGCCAAAATCAGAGGTGGCCACAGCTGCATATATGTTATGTCTAGAACGTGCGCTGATCAGACCGAACAACAACCACTGTGTTGAAATAACCTTGAAGGCCTCGGCACTCACTGTTCAGACAAAGCTTACCAAGCCAAGCTGCTAGTATAGAAAAACATATTATTCTCGTGTGAAGCAAAACAGTCCTGTAGACTCTAAACATTTGTAATAATGTGTGCCGTGTGCAAAGGCAGCAGAAAGGAAAAATTGCGTTTAAACTTCTAATAAGCTCATGCTAACTTAACACAGTGTAAATGCAAGACTCAACCCATGACACCCCCCCATGATCCGAGCACGGATAAGACAAAGGGCGAATTTGGAAAGCAGAGTTCAAGAACGACAGTCAGAACCAAGTTCAAATTGCAGCAGGGAAAAACTAGGAACAAAAAAAAGAAAGAAAAAAAACCTCCATAATTTAAATGCATGTCAAATCAAATAATCTAGCCATGGACATAGTGAAGTCAATAGGTCTGGGCAGAGAAGAGAAAAAAATTCAAACCGAAAGAAGAGAAAAAATTTAAAAAATTCCCATGTCCAATTCTCGACCTCGGTCATGGATGAAAGAGCAAAGCCATTCAATCTAACAATGTATATGCAAAAATGTGGCAACAGCCTCCAAAAGGAAGTCACTGTTCTCATCCGAAAACATGTCAGCCATCCAATTCAGCAAAGGGAAAGAACATACATGTTCCTCAATTACCGGAGCCTCTAGCACCATCAGAGGGCAACTCGGTGTTTCTTCAATGAAGCTCCATGCCAAGAAATCTTGCGTTGCTGCGAAAACATTCAAACGTCCCAGGACTCCATGCATCGCTGCAAGGGCCATAATCCTTCCGCCAGAACAAAGCAATTCATGAGCAACCAAGGGGCTCATAAGCTGATCATAATCCGCATTGGGAGACACCGTATTGCAGAGACACAAATCCAGGGCCCAGTCGAAATCACAACTCCATAAGCCGCACTCAATGTAGCAAGAGGCAGCGCTCCATAATACTCAAGCATTCGGTTGCAGAGCAGCAACAGTCATGACGGATCATCTCGTAACACATGATGTGCATCCATTTTGATATAAACAAAACAACAGGAGTATGCCTGCAGCCAGAGCTAGCAATACGGGAAATCCACCAAAGAGGCTGGAAAAAATCGAATGAAAAAACGCCTAGAATATACCAAATATAGTTTGGAACGAAGTCACAAGGCCACTGCTAACAACTTTAAAAAAGTGCGCCAGCCCTGTGGTGGAGGATGCATTAAAGATAGTGTGAATTAACTCACCTAAATGCAAGGGCAAATCAGTATTTAATAAAGCATGCACCTCTGCGCGGGTGTTTGCCACGTGAAGGACAAATGTTTCACGAGCAGATGTGAGGGCGACTTCTTTTTGGGACAATAGAGCTCTTATGCGGCTCATCTTGTTGAACTCTGCTTTCAAAGTCAGAATCGTCGGCCAGATGGAAACATCAAGCCTCCCATGCGGAGGTGGGAACATTACATTTTTACAGCAAACCACGCGCTCACTGACTGTAACCACATAAGCAATTCCAGCAACCATCCCACAACAATCCTCAATATTTAAAAGTAAATAACTCCCGATTGCCAGTAAATGAATGTTGGTATGATTGCAGGTGCTGGTGTGCCTTTCAAAATACAGGCTCAATTCGGCTCGTTCTGGTTACAAGAGCCATGCAATTGGATATTCCTACACATACGTGAATGATCAGGCATTGTAGTACAATCCTCACCATTCAAGTAAACCTCTTTTTCCTCCCTAAGGCATCTATAGGTAAATGGTAGCGACCAAGCTTCATGGAGATAAGAGGTGCCCAGAGGTTCATATCTGCCAATTGCATAGTACTTCATACACGCTTCGAATTTGAATAGAGGAAAAGGTAGAGTTATTAACCGGTGGATAAGCCACGTTGCCGAATTAGTGTTAGCCACAGAAAATGGTAATGGATCTAACTTTTCAATGTGTAACATAGAAAAAGTTGCATCTTTCATTGACATAAAACGTTGCTTTTTAGTCAAATTAAATGGGGCAAATAACGATGACATATTCATGTAATGCCATGGCACTTTTCCAGCTTTCAGAGTCTGCAAGGTCCATGCAAACTGTATAATAGAATGCAATTGATTTTGACAATGGTACAAAACAGATACTTCATCCTGCACAATATCAACAACAGATGATACAATATTATCCAACGTGTAAATGCGGGGAAAAAGCGTGTTAATGCTGTTATCTACGACCGCTAGCACTTTCTCTAAATTAGCTTGATGTATAGCTCTAATGCGGGAAGCCGCCTCTATTTGGGACAGTTTCCAGACTTCCTTGTAAATAGCATATATCCATCTTTCTGATCTACCAGAAGCCGGGCCTTTCACGAAATCATTCAGATCAACATCGTCAGTCAATTTAGATAAATGCAGCTTAACTGACGCCAAAGTAGAATGTTTGAGCCAACTCTGACATAATTTGCCTACAGAATAGGTAGTCACAGAATGGCCACTATCAAAACGGGGATCCACCCTGACCTGTGTATAGCCTGGAGCTAAACCCAGAAAACAATGCTGGTATGAATCAGCACTTTTGTGCCACAGCAACCAACCCTTAGGATCCAAACTGGCTATATTAAAGGAAGAATTCAGTAAAATTGTCTGTAATTCTCTAATGGACAATTTGGTATTATTATCCCAAGCGGAATATTCTTCTAATTCAAGAAATGAAGGGGCACTTAATTTTTTAGTAGTAGCCAATCCAAAGCAAGTCGTTTGTGAAATTGTAGAATTCAAAAACAACATATGGTTCGGGATGAGGCATGCACGATGTAAAGCCTCCGCGCCTTGCACCTGCCAACTTTTAGAACTCAAAACAGATTTAAGATCAATAGTATCTTTCCACAGCTCGTAGCCCCCAACAGCCAATTGGTCTAAAAAGGACTTAGAATACAATAATTTTGTGTGGGTAAGTCTAACCTTGGAAGTCGACTTTTCAGTCATTTTAAAATAAAATGCATTAGGATTTGACTGATTAAAATCAGTGAAGTAAGTGAACCTCTTTAAAAAGGAAGTGGAACTGCCTTCTACAGGAGCGGGACAATGTTCCCACTGGGTATAATTAGCGGTATTCTTCCTGGTATTAGCTTTATGCAGCTAGTGATTCCCAAAATGTTGATAACAAAACAAATCACAACAATTTGCAGAATCAAGATACAAATCATCAGCATCAAAGGCAGCATAATATTTCAAATCAGAAAACAAAGCTTCCACGGCCTGAACATCCCAATCACCAGAACGTATATTTTGCTTAATTACATCCCCCATAGAAACTCTCAGGACGTTTGGGACATTAATAACCTCAGTGGGCCCATGGATTTGAAATCTAATAGCATCCCACACAATCCCATCTAAGACGGGCCAAGCAGTGATATTAACAAAAGCCAGGTCCCTCTTCAATCTATGTGATGAGGAATGGGGAGCCAATGTTCCATTAATATGTCGAATGCATGTTCTTTCTTCTACATAGTGTCCGTTGACAAGGCGGAAAAAATACACCACAAATCCAATAGACATGAGCAGGTAAATTGAAAAAAGCACCAACCAAATGTAGGTCCAAGGAGGAATCAAAAAATGTTTTTTAAACAGTGTTGCAAGAACAGAAACCTTGGAAGGGGTCTTCGATGTGTGAGCGTCAGTGTCAAATGAAAATCTGGATTCTGTAGCCAAATAAGTTTGAAAATCATGCATCGATAAGATAGTGGGGTAATTATATTCAGTCTCATCAAGATGAGCACCAGTTAGTGAACTTAATAAAGGACTTGAAACTCCAGGCATCTTGAGGGCAACATCAGGCCTGGGATTAGGAACCAGGGCCAAAACAGAATTTCTCAAAATCGATGGACATGAGACTGCCGTAGTCATGCTAAGAAGAATCGGCCACTCTGTGTAATTTGACATTGTCAATGGAGATATACCTTTGATCTTTACGACCTGGAAGTGGTGGTAAAATGACTGTTCTTGTGCCCTTCACGCCAAGAACTGGAAATGGAGCTCGATATGAGGGACCAAACTCCTTCTTGTTCTCGATTTTCTCTCGAACCAGTTCTCCAACTTGGGGTAGCAAGCCAACTACCGGAATCTGCAGTGCAGCATCAGATGTGGAGGGCAAGTGTTCCTTTGAAAGACTGTCTCTCGTCTTTTGTAGATTCTGTAAAACATTGCAATGTTCATCTAAGTCAAAGGAGGCAGCAACTGCCGCCTGGTGTAGACCGTCAAGGTCCGGGACAAACATCTTGATACCAAAGAGCATTTCGTATGGGGTTCGCCCACCCAGAGGGAGATTATTACGGGCACGCTGCACGCTATTGAGGTGGGCCAGCCAGTTCCTGCCAGTGCCTATAACCCTAGCTGTCTAAGACTGCTTTAAATCTCTGTTCATTCGTTCCACAACACTATTACCCTCAGGTCTGTATGGAGACGAAAACCTGACTTGGACCCCTAATGAAGCCATGGCATCCTTATACGCCTTAGAGGCGAAAGCAGGACCCTGATCCGAATGGAAGGTACCACAGGCAAAAATCCCTACAAAGACACGCAAGTCTCTTATGACAGATCGTGAATCAGCGCTGCGGTGTGGCCACACCCACACAAAGCGTGTGCATGAATCAACTGCTACTAAGATGTACTTATACGCAGTATCAGAAGAAAAAGGACCGCAGTAATCTAAGTAAGCACAACCAAGTGGCTTATTAGAAATGTACAACTGTTTCTGGGGCGGACGCGCAGCAGTTGAAGGTTTAATCTGCTGGCAAATGTCACATTGAAGGACATAATCACGCGCCTGTTTGTACAGTCCCCGCCACCACAAACGTTGTTGCAACTGAGACACAGTAGCCGAAATGCCCGCATACGCAGACGCAACACCTTCATGGGCAGCTGTAATCAGTGTGGACCTTCGGTCCGCGTTGGGAATTAACCTTTCACCAACGTCCGGTATTTTCACATAAGGAACTTTATCAAGACTTGAGTGGTATGAATACTTCGAAGGGAACCCCTTAGGATATTTACTTGCCTTCTCAGTCGCGGCTACAGCCACCAAGATATTATCATCATCAATCTTACTCTTGGAACGTGTAACTGCCGCAACCACATATGTCGATACTGCTGATTTTGCGGCCTCATTGGCCAAAGAATAGCCAACAGCGTGAACTCCCACGCGCTGATGACCAAGAGTGTGAATTACATACACAAGTGGCAACTGCTCTTTAAGCTCAGCCACTCAGACCCAGATCATTTTATGTTTTATTGTGCTACCCTTGGAGTCACGAAAATCATTCTGAATCCAAAAGTACAAGTTTTCATTGTAAGACTGGACACAGTAGTAAGAATCACTCACAAGAAGAGTCGTCACACTAGGATCAGCGTACTCCAATGCAAGCATCAGAGCACGGAGCTCTGCCAATTGTGCGGTACAGTCCCCTAAAGTCTGCGTATGCACGACTTTGGACTTGAATTCATCATTCACCACGGTACCCACCACAATGGCGCAAGCTGAGACGTATGCGTGTTTAGACCCATGCGCAACTTGCGCTGAACCATCAGTGTATATGATACAATGGAAATCCTCCAAAGGTCGCATAGTCAATGGCGCAGGATGAATAAACTCATACTGCAAAAACTCTTGTGACTGTGAGGAGGCATCAAAAACGAAAGTGACATCCGGAGACGTCAAAGATGTTGCCAATTGTATCCACCTTGGGTGCAAAGCTTTTGAATTTGGTACACTGGCCTTCGTTACTGCCTCCAGTGCAGGATACGGGGTAACAACCAACATGCGTTTTCCTTGCGACAGTGCACGTTCTTTAAGAATCGCCATTTGCACTGCTGTCAAAACTTTTTCCACAGTGGAAAACCGCATTTCAGCCGAAGTGTACAAGTGTGATTTGTAAGCAATAGGGACTGTGTCTCCTTCGATAAAAGTAAGGTAAGTGAAACCCACCGCCCCAGGGATGATTCTTATCACCAGGTTGGTGTGGTTATCACGAGTCAGTAAGAATTTAGATTCTAGAAGATCAGCCTGCAGTGATTGCAAAATGGCTGAATGTTCAGGCAGCCAGCACGACTTGGTAAAAGTAGGTTGTATCAAAGCATAAAAAGGCTTGATATGCTGGGCAAATTCGGGAATGTATGTACGCCCGAAATTCAAACATCCCAGCAAGGACGGTAATTTTTTCAGAGTTGTAGGAGCGCGCAATTGTGCGCATTTCTGCAAGAAGTGAGGAGCCAATACTCGACCTTCATTCTTGAGCTCGTAGCCCAGGAACAACACTGTGTACTCTGCAGTGTGAGACTTTGCAAAGTTGAATTTGTAACCGAAGTCCGCAAAGTTACAAATTATGTGATCAACACGACACAGATGCACCCAAATTTCTTCGTCTGTGAGATAGATGTCATCCACATACGAACAAGCATCTGGTTCGACTCTCTCCAAGAGAGAGACTATACGGGCCGCAAACATACCTGGACTATTCTTATAGCCCATTGCCAGGCGTTTAAATTGGCGTTGTTTGCCGCCACAGGTAAAGCTGGTCCATCAGGAACTTAGACCATCCAAATTGTGTGCAAAAAAAAACGTTGGATATGTCAAGTGTGGTTTTAAACCGTTTTCGCACAAGACCATCCACTAGAGCAGAGCCTTGGGTATTCTGTACTGCACAGGTACGGCAATGCAAGTTCAAATGCCGGTAATCCAATACCAAATGGTACATACCGTCTGGCTTGGTCACAGTAAAAAGTGGGTTATTCATCGGTGACACACAAGTTTCAATTACACCTTGATATTCCAATTGTTCAAGGATTTCCGCAACGGAAGCCTTAGCTTCACGTCGGATGGGATATTGAGGTTGAGGCTGTGGCTTAGACCGTAAGGGAATCTCGTGGTGTGGGGAAAATTTATCCCAACCACAATGCGTACGGTACAGAGCCGGCGCAAGGGCTTTAGCCCACTCTTCTGCAAAATTCAGCGCATGCTCCTTCGAGACTGTATGCACGAAACTAGGGAGGAACACCTCCTCCCCTCTCCGAGCTGCGAGAACAAAAAGTGGGGGCCAGTCAGCCTCCGCTAACAAAATGTCATAGGTAGTTGTAAGATTTTCCCAAAATACCCCTTTTATTGTACGTTGCTTGTCACCTTCAATTAAAAGGACTATTTCATAAAGTCTATCAGGGGGAGCTACTCTGGTATCAGCTGTCTCCACAACAACATATCGGTCAGTCGCTGTCACCTTCAGTAGTGGACTCAGGGCCTCTCGCACAATGGTAATCTCCACCACGCTGTCCAACAACGTCAGTGCCCATGTCTGATTCCGAAGCTGCATTCTCACTATCTGTGGCATATCTCGCTGTTAAAGCTGCAACTTTCTTTTTCTGAAACTGGGGTCTTTTCAGTAAAGAATCGTCCTGCTTGCCTTTTCCGTCTTTCGGGCAGGGTTGGTCGCGACTCTGCTGGCCACCCCGACCTCTGCCGCCACCTCCACCACCGAACGATAAGGGCGATGAGTCCTGTAAACAACGAGGAGAGAGTTGATCAGGAACCTGAAAACGATCAAGCGACTTAATCGTAGTGCGGCAAATTATAAACGTGCTCAGTAGACTCAGGCACTGGTGATGGGGGACCGGACTCCTGTTTCTGTTGCAGTTTACCCTATTTTTTATTTCTGTTCCAATTTTTCTTTGGAGCTGTGGGTTGAACGTCTGTTTCAGACTTCGCACCCTAGGGTTGCTTCTTATCTTTAGCAGAAAAGGGCTTGACACCTAAACTATTGCGGCCAATGGTTTTATACGCAGCCGTAATATTTCTCGGTAACTGTCAGGGTTTGTCGGCATCGGGGACCTCGGGTAAGGCATTAGCCACTTGAAAGTTCATCGCATGTCCCTTTATATTCGAAAGGACCAGATCGGAAACTACATCAAAGGAGCCTACAAGTCTCATTCTCAATTCAACCGCAGCCTCAGGTCCGTGTTCGTCCTGAACACGTTTAATGACCGTCGGAATGACAGCCATTGACGGAGTGCCGAAGCACTTTGTGTACACTGCCGCAAAAATTCTACCCCATGACTCACAGTCACTGGCTTCCGGTACCAAATCCTTAGGTAAACTAATTGTAAGAATCCTGTGTTTTTCCACGGGACTCGATCTAGGAAAAACAGCCTCCAGCTGGTCAAATTTCTCGGCAAGCCAAAAAAGCATATCATCCTTATCTTGGGGACGCTTGCCCATTACTGCATTGACCATCATGGGACTAAGCTTCATTCCGCTCGGTCCAGTTGGAGGGGCCGCAACACCAGGGGCCCGCCCTGAAAATTGCGGGTAATATATTGAACTAGGGCCCGAATTACACTAATAGAAGAGTCATATAGGGCCCGTAAATCAGCAACGGTGACCTGTCCCGCACGAGAATGCGGGGTGAATCCAGCCAAAACTGGCCAGGAAGTGCCTAGAATGGACAAAGGACCCAATCTAGCCGCCGTTACACTGTGGGGAAGGGCGCCATCAAACCAAACACGGTGCTGCCATGCAGAAATCGGAATTTCCTGTGTCCTGTATGAGACATATTTCCTGGGCCCGGCTGTGTGACTGTAAGTGTGAAAAACCTGCATAGCTGCCTCCACTGCAGGAAAAATCACCCAAGAGTAGAATATCTCAAACGGGTAAGCAACCTCAGCACTTACTACCAAAATCCCTGCCATGCCCTCCAAACCAACATTGTGTGCTTGCAAATGATTGCGAACCGCAATGCGACTATGCTGCGGTATAACAATGTGATACAAGAAGAAAGAGTAGGAGAGCACACCTATTTCATGCTACTAAACCATAGAATTTAAACTGAAACTTGTATAGAACAATGGTGCGACAGTGTTACACTTGCTGTCTGTCAAGTGTAGGCTAAACAAGAAAAAGAGATACTGCCGAACGTGGCAGCAAACACTGTGCACTGTGCACTAATTTCTCGAAGGGATTCAACAATGTGAACAATTAGTAATCAATATTAAATCACAATAAATAACAGTATCCTTCTGATATAGCAAAAAACGATTATATTCATCGAGAGTGCATAAATCATCAAGGTAAACACATAGTATATACAATAATTGTAGATGACTTGTTAACAATTGAATACATGCACATTTACAGTCATTGCATCATGACTATTACAATGCCAAGTCTATTAATGTGATACATTTTGCCAATGCTTGTGAACAGCCCGATGCATTTCGGGACATAGGTGTCCCTTCCTCAGGGGCAAGCTATAAGAGAAACAAAGTAGAACTAACTAATGATGCAGTACATTAGCAAGAATCATAAAGACGACATCCATGGGGGTGGAGATTGAGATATAGAGAAGTGAGATGCATGCAGGTGGCTCATACTAAGTTGCCAGGGTAGGTCCTGACAGTGTAAGATGATAAATAGTAAATAAACAAGTACACCCAAAAATGTAGTGGTAAATATGAACTGAAATCGCAAAAAGAATATTCACAAGGACTGAAAATCATGGTTCAAACCGAGACCCTTTCACAGTGTAAATAACTGAAGACCCAGTGCAAAGAAATCTGGTGCTCAAGATCTACAACCAAAGGTAGGTGAGGGTGCTGAAAAAAACGCTCAGGAAATACCTGGCTGAGTAATGTTGTGGCAAAGCTGTGAAATGCGGAGGCGCACTCGGTGGAAAGACTGGTCTGAAGGTAATTCGTTTTCTGTAACGCAACATGGCAAGTAAATACACTGACAGAAAAACGAAATGGGCAGCACTATGGAAACGGGTCGAATAACGTGGTGGGAGGCTCACCTTAACACGATTGATTTCGGCACTGATGCAGGAATAACCGCCAATGTAACAATACTTCATGCAAACAACGCTCAGATTACTTAACGCGGGACCTGTTGCAAAAAGATTGCCGGTTACTTAACTCACGCTGGAATAGTAAACTGGAGGTACAAAAACTTAAAGTAGCTTAAACACTGCCGAGATTTACCTGTATGTAGCGTCTCACGTAGCTCGTGTTACCAAGTTGAATGAAGTTGTGTCGGTGCGAGCCATGAGTGTTCTACATATCCCGGGATGTTAAATAGTGGTGCAATAGACAAAGGACAATTCGGAGACAGACCGTGGGCGCCATGTTGGAGTGTGGTTAATAACTGTACGTCCAGTGAATGATCGTCAGGACAGGGGTGGAAGGGGTATGTAAGGGATGCCTATTAGATAAGGACTCAAGCTGTGACTAGTAGGAGGGTGTAACCACAATAAACATCGTTCAGGAGAATAAATCCAGAACAAAATTTTTGAGCAGGCTCCTGAAAACACCTAGGGCCAGATGTAGGTAGGAATCATTTACCGATGTTTAATTACCGAATTTTACCGATTCGGTAATTAAAAATCGGTAAATATGAAGGGTGGACATGTAGGTCCATCCAGATGTTTTTTTTACCGAATCGGTAAAAATCTGTATTTACCGATTTGGTAAATACCGACCGGTAATGGCCATTCATTCCTATGGGCTTTGAAGACCATAGGAAAGAATGGGCATTACCGATTCGGTATTTACCGAATCGGTAAATACCGAATTCCACAAGGGTGCAGGGGGTGTCACTTTGACACCCTCTAGCACCCCCAACACATGTTCGGGTGCCATGTGGCAGGCATACCTGCCCTAAGGGCAGGTCTGCCTGTCATATGGCACAGGTGTGCATGCACACATGTGCATGCACACCGGAATCGGTATTTTACCATCAAATAGAATTGATGGTAAAATACCGATTCTGTAAGGCTTGTGGGACTCTGAAGAGTCCCACCTACATCTCATAATTACCGAATCGGTAAATATACCGATTCGGTATTTTACAGATTCTGTCAATTTACTGATCGGTAAATTTACCGAATCTGTAAAATATGTGGCCCTACATACCAATTCTGATTTACTGGTCGGTAACGGCCGAAAATACCGATTTTCGGCCGTTACCGACCGACCTACATCGGGCCCCTAGTCTGTTGCTGGGGTGAACTGGTACGAAAATACTGGAAAGGCAAGAGGGATGCCCGAAAAATGACTGAATGTACAAGATAAAGCAAAAAAAAGAAAAAAGGAAAAAGAGTAGAATAGTGACCCAAGTTTAAGGAGACCACACAATGTGACATCAACAAATTACTTGGCGTGTTATCACATAAATGCCTCAATAAGACACCCAAAAAAATATACACAACATAGCTTGTGGTTAGACTTGCTTCAAGAAACCACTCAATGTGGCTGAGGTGAAAAATGTTTACATAGCAAACGAATAATAAATTCACAATGAAAAATAACACATGAAAACACTGATGCCTGCTGGATACTACTGTCAAACAGAAGACAAAATATATGAATCATCACAGAAAGCAGGACATGTCAAAATGATCATTGAGACCAACTGGTTGCATAGACCCAAGGGTCTGTATCCAGTACAATTCTCGTTGAAGTAATAGTCTGTTAGTGTCTGTGCCTGGTTTAACAACGATTTGTTGGATAATTTGAAACCTAAGCTGAGAAATGGCATGTTTTGCTTCCTCCCAATGAGTGGCTAAACTGGAGGTTGTACTTTTGGTGCGGATCCGACTCTTGTGTTCTGTAATCCGAATTTTTAATTTGCGTGATGTTTTACCAACGAATGCTTTGCCACAGGGACATTTAATGCAATAAATGACGTGGGAAGAATTACAATCAGTGTTGTGCTTGAGTTTGATGGGTTGACCAGAGGTTGGATGTGTTAAGATGTTCCCAATAGTGACATTGTGACAATGGGTACAATTATTGCAGCGGCGCGTCCCGCACCAGTTCTCCTTATTTTCTGTGGGTTGCGGTGTAGACAACAGGGAACTCAAGTTTTTTCCTCTTGTGTACGCAAACAAGGGGCGCTCATTGAAAATTCCATGAAATTCTTCTTTGTGTTGTAAAAGGTCCCAACGTTTGTGAATGATAGTTTTGATGGAATGGGACACTGTCGAGAACTTCGAGACATAAACAATGCGTTTGCTAGGATGGGTCGGTTGTTTCAACAATAATTCTTCACGTGGTTTTTGGCTGGCTTTAAATAAACATGTTTGTACTGTAGCCTGTGGGTAACCTCGATCACTGAATCTCGATGAATATTCAAGTAATTTGGTGTTACTGACCTCTGGATCTGAACAGATTCTACGAATACGTATGAACTGAGAGTATGGGAGATTCTTAAGGGGACTTGCTGGATGAAAACTTGAATGTAACAGAGTACTGTTCCGGTCAGTAGGTTTAGAATATACCGTAGTCTGGAATTGGTTCAGCTGAGTCTTGTGTACCTGCACACCCAGAAAATGGATAATATCTGGTTGGATATTGTAAGTTAAATGTGTGGGTTAAGGTCATTTAGGGTGCCAATCATCTCTTTCAGTGACTGCTCAGTGTCTGCCCTTAAGAGAAAAATGTCATCGATGAATCGACAGTAGAGGAGTATATTCTTCCACCACTGTGGATTAGACATGATGTTGTCGAACTCATATTGTGACATATAAATGTTGGCATATGCGGGTGCCCCCGAAAAACCCATGGAGGGCCCCGTCAACTGTATGTAGAACTGCTGTTTCCACTGAAAGTAACTGTTATGTAAACAGAACTTGAGCAACTTTAAAATGAAGAGCTTCTCCATTTGTATGTTGTCTGAACGAAGCAGTGCCCATTCAACTGCTTCTAGGCCTGCTTCATGGGGAATCAAAGTATAGAGTGCTGTCACATCGATAGTACAAAGGAGAATGGAGGTGTTTAAGTCAATGTCTATCGAATCCAATTTCTGAAGAAAATGAGCGGTGTCTTTGAGATAGGAACACCAGTTTTGCACAAAAAGTTGTAGATAAAAATCTAAAATTTTTCCGACAGGGTCAAACAGAGATCCACAACCCGACACGATGGGCCGGAAAGGTGGATCGGTTGCATTTTTATGCATCTTCGGGATCATGTAGATGCTCGGTCATCTGGGATTTTGTGTGTTTAGAAATGCAAACATGTGGTCATCAATCCAATCATTAGTGCGAGCTTCTTGTAGTATGTCTTTTAGTAGATCCTGGAGTTTTCCAGTGGGATCATACGTCAGTAACATATAGGTTGTCGGATCGTTGACGTGTGCCGCAACTTTGGCTTCATAAAATTGGGTGTCCATGACCACTAAGGCACCCCCCTTGTCTGCTGGCTGAACAGTTATAGAAGGATCATTGGCTATAGAGGAGATAATGCGTCTCTCATGTTTAGACAAGTTGTCATGTTTTTTATTCTTGAAAGACAACTTTTGTATGTCTAGGTTAACCAATTCCTCAAATGTGTCTAGCATTTTGTGTGACACTGGGGGAATGAATGTGCTTTTGGGTTTAAAAGGATGTATTGGCTGTAGTGTATGTTGTGGATCATCCGACACCACATTGTTGAAAAAATGTCGCAATCTAAGCAACCTCATGAATTTGTATAGGTCAGCTTGTGCCTGTAATGATGTAGTAGTATTGGTATGTACAAAAGATAGACCTTGATTCAAAACAGCGAGCTGGAGTGGCTCCAGCTGCTTTGAAGAGATGTTGATGACTAACTGACGTTCTTGCCGCTGCGCAAGGAGCGTCCTGCTTTTTCTTTGTCCTCTCCTGGTTTTGGGACAAGTGATGTTGTTCTCTCGGGCTCTGCTGTACTGGGTGGTCGGTCTAGATCTGTGACCTGTTCTAAAAAAGAAACCGAAGAGGATATTTGGGTTTGTTCAATCGGCTTCGTAGATGGACCAGCTGTTTGGGACTGTACCAGTTGATGGGCTGGTGTGCGGCTCATCATGGTGTCCTTGTCGGATACCAAGCTCTCATTAGAGGAACCAGTAGTAGGTGTTGCTTTACGTTGATCAAACCTCCTTTTGGAATAAATCTCAGCCCATGTGTAGACTTCATTGGGCTTGTAATCTATGGTATCTCTCTTATATTTGCGCAACTTGCCCTCTTGCAATTCTTTTTCATATGTTTCCAATTTTTGATTGATAACTTCCAATTGTAGTTTCCACGCATTAGACTCTAAACGTATTTCCAACTTGCTTTTAAGTGTGTAGATTTCTTCGTCAAGGTCTCTAATTGTCTTAGACAGTTCCTCAATAATTAATAAAATTAAATCTAAAGAACATTTATTTAAAATCAAATAACATTTATCCATAAAGGCTGAATTTACATGAAAACGAAACAACAGTGGTTTAATCGCTAGACGTAAACTCCTAGGGATACGTTTAGCTCTGTGATACTTTACAAGAGTAGACGCATGCAATCTCTGATTGAGTTGACGTCTGGTTAGAAATTCTAATTGACATAACTGCTGTGTGATGGAACCCCCATGTGTGTCAGCGGTCTTCACCTCTTGTATGAGGGCATAAATATCACTAGCCTCATCAGCAGTGTTAGCCTTCGTGCTCGCTCTGTTCTCAGTAATGTTGGTGATTGCTTCAAACGACATAATAAGGATCGGGTGCTACTTCCTGGTGGACAGAGTAGATAATACAAGAAGAAAGAGTAGGAGAGCACACCTATTTCATGCTACTAAACCATAGAATTTAAACTGAAACTTGTATAGAACAATGGTGCGACAGTGTTACACTTGCTGTCTGTCAAGTGTAGGCTAAACAAGAAAAAGAGATGCTGCCGAACGTGGCAGCAAACACTGTGCACTGTGCACTAATTTCCCGAAGGGATTCAACAATGTGAACAATTAGTAATCAATATTAGATCACAATAAATAACAGTATCCTTCTGATATAGCAAAAAACGAATATATTCATCGAGAGTGCATAAATCATCAAGGTAAACACATAGTATATACAATAATTGTAGATGACTTCTTAACAATTGAATACATGCACATTTACAGTCATTGCATCATGACTATTACAATGCCAAGTCTATTAATGTGATACATTTTGCCAATGCTTGTGAACAGCCCGATGCATTTCGGGACATAGGTGTCCCTTCCTCAGGGGCAAGCTATAAGAGAAACAAAGTAGAACTAACTAATGATGCAGTACATTAGCAAGAATCATAAAGACGACATCCATGGGGGTGGAGATTGAGATATAGAGAAGTGAGATGCATGCAGGTGGCTCATACTAAGTTGCCAGGGTAGGTCCTGACAGTGTAAGATGATAAATAGTAAATAAACAAGTACACCCAAAAATGTAGTGGTAAATATGAACTGAAATCGCAAAAAGAATATTCACAAGGACTGAAAATCATGGTTCAAACCGAGACCCTTTCACAGTGTAAATAACTGAAGACCCAGTGCAAAGAAATCTGGTGCTCAAGATCTACAACCAAAGGTAGGTGAGGGTGCTGAAAAAAACGCTCAGGAAATACCTGGCTGAGTAATGTTGTGGAAAAGCTGTGAAATGGGGAGGCGCACTTGGTGGAAAGACTGGTCTGAAGTTAATTCGTTTTCTGTAACGCAACATGACAAGTAAGTACACTGACAGAAAAACAAAATGGGCAGCACTATGGAAACGGGTCAAATAACGTGGTGGGAGGCTCACCTTAATACGATTGATTTCGGCACTGATGCAGGAATAACCGCCAATGTAACAATACTTCATGCAAACAACGCTCAGATTACTTAACGCGGGACCTGCGGCAAAAAGATTGCCGGTTACTTAACTCACGCTGGAATAGTAAACTGGAGGTACAAAAACTTAAAATAGCTTAAACGCTAACGAGATTTACCTGTATGTAGCGTCTCACGTAGCTCGTGTTACCAAGTTGAATGAAGTTGTGTCGGTGTGAGCCATGAGTGTTCTACATATCCCGGGATGTTAATTAGTGGTGCAATAGACAAAGGACAATTCGGAGACAGACCGTGGGCGCCATGTTGGAGTGTGGTTAATAACTGTACGTCCAGTGAATGATCGTCAGGACAGGGGTGGAAGGGGTATCTAAGGGATGCCTATTAGATAAGGACTCAAGCTGTGACTAGTAGGAGGGTGTAACCACAATAAACATCGTTCAGGAGAATAAATCTAGAACAACATTTTTGAGCAGGCTCCTGAAAACACCTAGTCTGTTGCTGGGGTGAACCGGGACGAAAATACTGGAAAGGCAAGAGGGATGCCCGAAAAATGACTGAATGTACAAGATAAAGCAAAAAAAAGAAAAAAGGAAAAAGAGTAGAATAGTGACCCAAGTTTAAGGAGACCACACAATGTGACATCAACAAATTACTTGGCGTGTTATCACATAAATGCCTCAATAAGACACCCAAAAAAATATACACAACATAGCTTGTGGTTAGACTTGCTTCAAGAAACCACTCAATGTGGCTGAGGTGAAAAATGTTTACATAGCAAACGAATAATAAATTCACAATGAAAAATAACACATGAAAACACTGATGCCTGCTGGATACTACTGTCAAACAGAAGACAAAATATATGAATCATCACAGAAAGCAGGACATGTCAAAACGATCATTGAGACCAATTGGTTGCATAGACCCAAGCTCGCACTAATGATTGGATTGATGACCACACGTTTGCATTTCTAAACACACAAAATCCCAGACGACCGAGCATCTACATGATCCCGAAGATGCATAAAAATGCAACCGATCCACCTTTCCGGCCCATCATGTCGGGCTGTGGATCTCTGTTTGACCCTGTCGGAAAATGTTTAGATTTTTATCTACAAATTTTTGTGCAAAACTGGTGTTCCTATCTCAAAGACACCACTCATTTTCTTCAGAAATTGGATTCGATAGACATTGACTTAAACACCTCCATTCTCCTTTGTACTATCGATGTGACAGCTCTCTATACTTCGATTCCCCATAAAGCAGGTCTAGAAGCAGTTGAATGGGCACTGCTTCATTCAGACAACATACAAATGGAGAAGCTCTTCATTTTAAAGTTGCTCAAGTTCTGTTTACATAACAGTTACTTTCAGTGGAAACAGCAGTTCTACATACAGTTGACGGGGACCTCCATGGGTTTATCGGGGGCACCCGCATATGCCAACATTTATATGTCACAATATGAGTTCGACAACAACATGTCTAATCCACAGTGGTGGAAGAATATACTCCTCTACTGTCGATTCATTAATGACATTTTTCTCTTATGAGCAGACACTGAGCAGTCACTGAAAGAGATGATTGGCACCCTAAATGACCTTAACCACACATACATTTAACTTACAATATCCAACCAGATATTATCCATTTTCTGGATGTGCAGGTACACAAGACTCAGCTGAACCAATTCCAGACCACGGTATATTCTAAACCTACTGACCGGAACAGTACTCTGTTACATTCAAGTTTTCATCCAGCAAGTCTCCTTAAGAATCTCCCATACTCTCAGTTCATACGTATTCGTAGAATCTGTTCAGATCCAGAGGTCAGTAACACCAAATTACTGGAATATTCAGAGAGATTCAGTGATCGAGGTTACCCACAGGCTACAGTACAAACATGTTTATTTAAAGCCAGGCAAAAACCACGTGAAGAATTATTGTTGAAACAACCGACCCATCCTAGCAAACGCATTGTTTATTTCTCGAAGTTCTCGACAGTGTCCCATTCCATCAAAACTATCATTCACAAACATTGGGACCTTTTACAACACGACGAAGAATTTCATGGAATTTTCAATGAGCGCCCATTGTTTGCGTACACAAGAGGAAAAAACTTGCGTTCCCTGTTGTCTACACCGCAACCCACAGAAAATAAGGAGAACTGGAGCGGGACGCGCCGCTGCAATAATTGTACCCATTGTCACAATGTCACTATTGGGAACATCTTAACACATCCAACCTCTGGTCAACCCATTAAACTCAAGCACAACACTGATTGTAATTCTTCCCACGTCATTTATTGCATTAAATGTCCCTGTGGCAAAGCATACATTGGTAAAACATCACGCAAATTAAAAATTCGGATTACAGAACACAAGAGTCAGATCCGCACCAAAAGTACAACCTCCAGTTTAGTCACTCATTGGGAGGAAGCAAAACATGACATTCTCAGCTAAGGTTTCAAATTATCCAACAAATCGTTGTTAAACCAGGCACAGACACTAACAGACTATTACTTCAACGAGAATTGTACTGGATACAGACCCTTGGGTCTACGCAACCAATTGGTCTCAATGATCGTTTTGACATGTCCTGCTTTCTGTGATGATTCATATATTTTGTCTTCTGTTTGACAGTAGTATCCAGCAGGCATCAGTGTTTTCATGTGTTATTTTTCATTGTGAATTTATTATTCGTTTGCTATGTAAACATTTTTCACCTCAGCCACATTGTGTGGTTTCTTGAAGCAAGTCTAACCACAAGCTATGTTGTGTATATTTTTTTTGGTGTCTTATTGAGGCATTTATGTGATAACACGCCAAGTAATTTGTTGATGTCACATTGTGTGGTCTCCTTAAACTTGGGTCACTATTCTACTCTTTTTCCTTTTTTCTGGAGCAGCTGTGCGCCTAATAAAAAAAAGTGCTTAACATTCAGTCATTTTTCGGGCATCCCGCTTGCCTTTCCAGTATTTTCGTCCCAGTTCACCCCAGCAACAGACTATGTGTTTTCAGGAGCCTGCCCAAAAATTTTGTTCTGGATTTATTCTCCTGAACGATGTTTATTGTGGTTACACCCTCCTACTAGTCACAGCTTGAGTCCTTATCTAATAGGCATCCCTTACATACCCCTTCCACCCCTGTCCTGGCGATCATTCACTGGACGTACAGTTATTAACCACACTCCAACATGGCACCCACGGTCTGTCTCCGAATTGTCCTTTGTCTATTGCACCACCAATTAACATCCCGGGATATGTAGAACACTCATGGCTCGCACCGACACAACTTCATTCAACTTGGTAACACGAGCTACGTGAGACGCTACATACAGGTAAATCTCGGTAGCGTTTAAGCTACTTTAAGTTTTTGTACCTCCAGTTTACTATTCCAGCGTGAGTTAAGTAACCGGCAATCTTTTTGCCACAGGTCCTGCGTTAAGTAACCTGAGCGTTGTTTGCATGAAGTATTGTTACATTGGCGGTTATTCCTGCATCAGTGCCGAAATCAATCGTGTTAAGGTGAGCCTCCCACCACGTTATTCGATCCGTTTCCATAGTGCTGTCCATTTCGTTTTTCTGTCAGTGTATTTACTT
The DNA here is from genome assembly GCF_964261635.1 of Lissotriton helveticus. NCBI lineage: Eukaryota > Metazoa > Chordata > Amphibia > Caudata > Salamandridae > Lissotriton > Lissotriton helveticus. The sequence continues at coordinate 1,093,206,171 of NC_136059.1, forward strand.
GCCATGTTGCGTTACAGAAAACGAATTACCTTCAGACCAGTCTTTCCACCGAGTGCGTCTCCGCATTTCACAGCTTTGCCACAACATTACTCAGCCAGGTATTTCCTGAGCGTTTTTTCAGCACCCTCACCTACCTTTGGTTGTAGATCTTGAGCACCAGATTTCTTTGCACTGGGTCTTAAGTTATTTACACTGTGAAAGGGTCTTGGTTTGAACCATGATTTTCAGTCCTTGTGAATATTCTTTTTGCGATTTCAGTTCATATTTACCACTACATTTTTGGGTGTACTTGTTTATTTACTATTTATCATCTTACACTGTCAGGACCTACCCTGGCAACTTAGTATGAGCCACCTGCATGCATCTCACTTCTCTATATCTCAATCTCCACCCCCATGGATGTCGTCTTTATGATTCTTGCTAATGTACTGCATCATTAGTTAGTTCTACTTTGTTTCTCTTATAGATTGCCCCTGAGGAAGGGACACCTATGTCCCGAAATGCATCGGGCTGTTCACAAGCATTGGCAAAATGTATCACATTAATAGACTTGGCATTGTAATAGTCATGATGCAATGACTGTAAATGTGCATTTATTCAATTGTTAACAAGTCATCTACAATTATTGTATATACTATGTGTTTACCTTGATGATTTATGCACTCTCGATGAATATAATCGTTTTTTGCTATATCAGAAGGATACTGTTATTTATTGTGATTTAATATTGATTACTAATTGTTTACATTGTTGAATCCCTTCGGTATAACAATGTGAGCCATAATGACACAGAGAAGAAAAAGGCACAATGTGTAACCTAGTAGCACAACTGGGTAGTAATTCGAAAAGAAACCTTGAAGCTTGAAAAGACCTATGTAACTATAGGTGGGTTTGTCCGACACCACTGTTATCCGGAAACAATAGCGAAGGGGTTAATGACTGAACAAAGTACTACTCAAGTGTCATGTAATAAGACCACCAACGTAAGGGTGGCATCTAGCAGGGATTCTGCTCCTACACAGAACTGTGCATAGAGACTTGGAACCTCAGTGAATTAGGGTGTGCCAAAACTCACCTTAGTAGCCAAAATCCCCTACCAGACTAGCAATCAGTGTCTCATTGGTTCTTCCATACTTCCATAATGATTAGACAACCCAGAAAATGGAACTTAGAATACCTCATGCAATGTGGAACACATGAACACTCTTTCGTTATACACATGTTAGTCCAAAACTGGGAGTCAATGAAGACATGTGCAAGTTTGAAATATTTATTTCTAATGCCGTGTTCTCAAGCGCAGTATCTTAGCTAATACAAGCAGACATATTATAAGCAACAAGATTATCAGCATAGTTACTATTCCATAAAATACAAAAGGAGAAAGCATGTTAAAATGCTGAATGGAAATAGACTAGATTACACCTAGATTTCACACTCCCTTTCTTTTAGGCTATTTTATATTTACAGAAGCTCTCTTGGGTTTACAAGGGCGACCCCATACCTCTGGTCCTAGTAGAAATGGATCACATCATTTTCGACACCAGCTCTCTGCATGCGAATGTTCTCCAAAGTGTGTGTGAGCATGCCTGCGCAGTGCATTATTAAACGCGCCAAAATCAAAGGTGACCACAGCTGCATATATGTTATGTCTAGAACGTGCGCTGATCAGACCGAACAACAACCACTGTGTTGAAATAAACTTGAAGGCCTTGGCACTCACTGTTCAGACAAAGCTTACCAGGCCAAGCTGCTAGTATAGAAAAACATATTATTCTCGTGTGAAGCAAAACAGTCCTCTAGCCTCTAAACATTTGTAATAATGTGTGCCATGTGCAAAGGCAGCAGAAAGGAAAAATGGTGTTAAACTTCTAATAAGCTCATGCTAACTTAATACAGTGTAAATGCAGGACTCAACCCCATGACACTCTGTGTCTATTCAGTTCAGCCTATTGTTTGCTCCTTGGAGGCATTTTACACCAATACAGATGCCAATCAATTGTTGGGAGAAGTTGGACAGCAAATTGAAATTAAGGAAATAGGTAACTTTCTAAATGTTTCTTTCACTTAATATTTATTACAAATCTGACCACCATTGAATTGGATTTTTAATAACTATTAAAAGTAGCTGTTTATTTTCCTAGCTAGTCACATTCCTGAGATACAGTATAGGGATTCAAACCTGTATTCTAGTTTTCTACATGCATTGAAAAATAGTTTTTGGCTGCTAGTCACTGTAATGAGATGTTAACATTAAATTTCTACTTGTTCTACTTTTAAATACTATGCATACATAGGGGTGACTTATTAATATTTAAAAGAAAGGTTTGAATCTGTCAACCGGGTGCATTTTGACAGGTTGAAGTGCAGTGATTAAACTGCCAATCAGGCTACAATGGTATGCCTGTAGCCATGCTTTACACTTTCACTGTAGTGGACGGCAAAACAGTGCCACAGTCCACTAGTGACATTTAACTAACTGGCCCTGGGCCCATTTTGTACCATATATTAGAGACTGATAGGTAAGTTAAATATACCAATTAGGAATATTCCAATTCAGCCATAATTAAAGGGTGAGCAAAGACACTTTACCTCTGGTTAGGAGGGGTGAAGTGCACAGAGTTCTAAAGCCAACAAAAATATATCATCCAGCAAGAGGCTAAAAGTATGGGGTCACCAGGCATAAAAGAAGGATTTCCTGCAGATGAGGCTGATTGAACTTGAGCAGCAGCTGCAAATTCTTTGTGTACAAGAGTGTAAGAAAACAAAGAGCCTGATCAAACCAAATAGTGATTGGATGTAAACATTACATTAAACAGGAGACAAAGTAGATCCTTGAAGAACTCCATATGGAAAGGGAACTTTGGTTGACTTGAAAGCAGTAAGGGCCACACATTGTGATTTGTTTTCCAATAACGCTGGAAACCAGGCTAAGGCCCTGCCGGCAAACCTCACAGCTTTAATACAGTGCAGCAAGATGTCAAGGATGACAGTGTCGAAGGCTGTGGAAAGATCCAGGAGCAGGATCCTCTCACCTCCCTGAGCCTCATCCTGTCAAGCTTGAAGCTGATCAAGGAACGCCACAAGCATGGATTCTATACTGAACCCTGAGTAGAAACCCAGTTGCTTCATATTAAGATTAGACTCCTCTAAGTAGTTAGTCAGCCAGCTGACTAGATGCGTTTTGACCACCTTTGCTACAGCTGATCATTGGGTAATGAAACAACAGTTTTATTTATCCGAGTCTAATTCAAGATGCAGCTGACTATCCCTTTCTTGAGATGCTGTAAGACCAGTCCAGCAGTCAGCGAGGCGTTAATTGTGGCCTTGATTTGACCCAGCTATAGCAAGTATACATTTAAGAGTAAATACAGGACAGGGGTCTTCTGGAGAGCCAGGCATGAGGCTAGACAAAATTGTGTTAACCACACATAATCTCGTCAGTGATAGATATGAGATTGCATTTGAAAAAGGTTGTTGGACTTGGTGCTCAGTTAAGTTAAAATAATCATCTGTAGTGTGCAACTGTGTATCCTCCAGATTGTATATCTTGATGATTTTATAGGCAAAAACCTTCTTAATATTTTTGTGGAACGAAAGCCTTTCTTTCCTTAGTTTTCATTTTCCTGGTTGAGCAGAAACATTATATCAAGGTCACTGTTACCTAAAATGCAGAAACGTCTCTGCCGAAGTCGCCACAGTAAAATGGCTGTCGAGATGAAGTGATAAATGCACTCAGCACTTTTGTTGTTAGCACCTGAGCACAATTAGGGCTCATAGGGAAGTTTTTGTGGATGTCTGTGGCTGACTAAAATCTACAAGTGTTGGCAAAGCCAGACAGTATGAGCTCGGCAAGCAGCTGCAATGAATGGCTATGCCACATAAAAAAAAACTGAAAAGAGGATGCATCCTGGCACAAAAAACGCGTCATCCATTTGATTACAATAACTCTTTTAAATGTTAAAACACATTAACCACAGTGTATGATTTTAAGGGAACTCGTGCAGGTGCTTCCTAGAATTTAGGTGTACTTATAACGCGTAGATAAACCTTCTTTAGTTTTAATCCATATCAATGGATATATGATTCTTACTGGTGTAAAGAAAAGGTGCTCTTGACGTTTCCATACCGTACTGTATTTCTGTAACCTCAGGGCCTACTTTAAACATACATGTTAGCAGCCCAGGTCCTAAAGTACACTTCTTTTTAGGCAGGTTGATTGTGCACATGTGAGAAGGCAAAACACTGTCAATCACTGTGCTGGTGATCTAGAGGCTGAAGTTTCCTGAATCATTGCCCTGTGCTTATGCTGTGGTGGGGAGATGCAAAATTTGAACGGCTGGTGAGAATGCTGACTAAAGCAGTCTTTGGCCAATCCCCAAAAAGCCCAGATTACATTCCACTGCCATTAAGTGAAAAGTCATGAATGTTTAGGCTCTATCTTCAAGTGACCCAGTTATGTATTCTTTGCTAACGATATTTTTCCAACCATAGACAAAGCTCTCCGAGAATGACTAGAGTTAATCAATGCCACCACACCACATCCTAGGATGCTGTCCGGATTGTTCCCACTTCTACTGTTCTGTTATCAATGGACAATAATTGAAAGATGTAAGAGTTCTTCCAGTGATGTGTGATTTTGCCACTAATACCACTCCTGAGGATGAACTGCAGTAGGACTCCAAAAGTTGCAACATGCTACAGCACCTCCTAGTTAATGGTGCAGCTCGGAAGTGCACCAGTAGCTCTCTGAAACCATCTCATGAGGATGTTTTTCTAATGATACTGGTGAAACTTTTCACGAAAAGAGCTTGATTTCCAAATGAGTTTTTAAGGAGTGGCGCACTACGAAACTCAGCCCAGCGAAAAACCTTGGAAGCAGCACTCCTGTGATCTGCTCACTGGAACCAAACTGTACCCGGTTGATGAGCCCATTGCTAGGGCGAACCTGGTCCTTGGTTGCTTGAGATCTGGTTCAGGGAGGGCTTAGCCTGGCAGTTCGGGCTGGACTATTCCCATGAGGAGCAAGTCCAAGACTGATTATCATGTGAGTGGGTCCAAACTGAGGTGGCATGGTGAACAAGAGAATAATGGGTTATCACTCCACCCCAAGTGATTGCCAGTGGTAAGACAAATTTCAAGCATTCCTCCCATCATCTTTTGTGTGTTTCAGGTACCCCACTAAGTGGCATGTATATTCTTAGACATGGGTAATGTGCCTACTGTGTCACTGGGACCAAGCTGTACCTGGTTGATGAGCCCATATCTAGGGTGAAACCCGTCCTCGGTTACTTGTGTTACTGTTCAGGGAGAACCTAGCCTGGTAGTTTGGGCTGGACTGTTCCCACAAGGAGCAGGGTCAAGACTGATTTGCATATGGCTGGGTCCAAACTGAGATGGCATGGTGAGCAAAAGAACGATGGGTTGTGATTTTACCCCGAGCAATTGCCAGTGGTTAGAAAAATTGCAAGCATTTATTGAAATGACTTTGTGTGCTTTTCTTGGTGTTAGGTAAGCACAAAATAGCTTCCAGGGCATGCTTAAATTCTATAAAACTCACCACTAAGTCAAGAGGAAATATTAGATTTTGATAGACTCAATAACATGTTTTTAACACACTTATCACATGACGGTAAACGTGAAAACATTATGGTAATATTTTATCCATGCTTTTAAATATGTCTATCATGCATTTTGTCTGTCTGTTTGTCATCCAAACAGCCTTGAAAAAGCTTGTCTTAAGCCATAAGCTATTTAGAGCAAAATGTGTGTCTAAAATTTCTTTTAGTGGTTGAGAGGGATGTTATGTTACACCAATGGATTCTTGGCACTGTACTGGTATGGAACAAGCACAAATCAAACACAAGAGTTAGGTGGGAAAAGACTGTGGAAAAACAAGTTTTCAGAGAGTGTCTAAAGGATAGCAAATTGGATTTAGCCTGGATCTGAAAGGGATGAATATTCTATAAACATATAGCCCAGTCTGTATGTATGTATATGTTATTTCTATAGCGCAAACCTAGCTAAAAGGCTGCGGGACTGTATAACTGGAACCACCACTTCTTAGTTTAGAGACTTTAGGGATAACCAGCAGGTTACCTGAGGTGAAACATAGTATACAGCTTGAAGTATAATTAGCATTTCTGCGAGCAAGGAAGGAAGGAGCATTCCCTTGCCAGCTTTGAGCATTACACCTAGTTACTTGAACTGAATCCTCTGTTTGATGGGACGCCAGTGCAACCCTTGAAGTAGGGAGGTGGCTTTAGCAAATCTGTAGGCCTTGATAATCAGCCTTGCTGCAGCCTTTGGGACTACTTGGAATCTATGTAAAAACATAAAAGATAGACCATGATGAAGTGAGCACGTAAATATTGAACCATGGAAAGGAATGAACAATTCAGTGGACATGAGCTGCGACAAATAATTATTGTTAGGGAAAGACTGAGGAACTAAAATCAGCCATAGTAAAATTTCTCAAACCAGCCTCACTTCCTTCCTCTCCTCGCTGTATCTGTCTAATTCCATTCATCCATTCTAAATTTCTACTCCTCTTTTGCTTTTCCCTCTGTGATTACTTTTCCCTTCCTTTCTCTCCCTGTCTATAAGTGCCTGCCACAGTTTAACTCAGAAAGCTGGACATCTTCACAGAGGCACCAGCATAGATCCTGGGCTTTCAAAACCAGCCTCCTTTAGCTCCAATCCCAAGGAATAATGCCCCGTTGAATTAAAGGCAGGTCCGGCCCTGATTATTAGGCAAACATATCCTTTGAAATAAAAAAATGATATGTCATATTGTTAATATTAATTGAAGTACTCAAATTGTGTGCAGACAGAGAAAAGACAATTTAGACAATTTAGAATCATTCCATGGATTTCCCAAGAATATACTAAGACATCGAATTATTGGTTCAATGGGGTGAGAACCCACTTGAACAAAGAATCATAATCCTTGTCAGGATGAACTGCAGCTGTCATTAAATAAACCTGTACTTAACCCTCTGGTAGCTTGGCACAAATTAGTCTGCTGTAACTTAGAGGCAATGTGCAAAGTATTTATGCAGTACTCAAGATTTATTTATTTTTATTTTTTAGGAGTTTTATATAACACTTGCCAGAAGAGCTTTACTACAAATTTTAAATACAAGAGTCACATAGTAAGACAGAGGTATATATACATTGGTTCGGAAGTCCCAGCGTGCTGTGCTACATTGAGGAAGGGAGTCCTGCGATAACCTTGATGGGTGCACATTGTCATTGGGATGAACCTCTTTCAGGGGGGAGGGGGCGGGGAGGAACGGGGAGCGGGAAGAGGTACGTCTTAGCGGCACAGTGTCAGGGTGCTGTATAGTGCATGCTGGTTCACTTTGGCGTCAGTTCACGGTTCGGGAAGGTACAGTTGAGGAAGAGGACTTTTAGGAGTTTCTTGAATTTTAAAAAGGAAGGGATAGTCCTAATATCCGCTGGGATGGAGTTCCAGATTTTGGGAGCGCTCCCAGCAAAGGATTGAGTAGCTGTTTTTTGTTTGCTTGCCTTCATGGAGATTAGTAGTAGGGTATTGGAGCTCCTGAGGTTCCTAGCCTGACCGGCCTTCTTGAGTTTGGAGGCCAGGTAGTCGGGTTCCCTGTGTGAAGGGCTTTGTGCATGAGGGAGGCGGTTCTGAAACTGGCGCGCATTTCTACTGGGAGCCATTTTAGTTCTCTTAGTGCGGGAGAGATGCGTTCATATTTCTTAACTCCAGTAACCATTCTGGCTGCTGCATTGAGAGTAGTTTTGAGGGGAAGTAATAAAGTGAAAACACAACACAAGAAAAATCCCCAAAAATTTAGAAAAATAAAGAATATTTTAATAAATAAAACAACACCAAACAATAAACATCAGGAGCTCTGAATTTTTAAAGTTTAAGGTTTAAAGTAGCATGAATGTGCATGAAGTGCCAACTGCACGAATATGTGTGGTCATTCCGGACCAGGACAAAGTCATACGTTCAGGCTGACTGTGATGGGTAATGGGCAGGATACAGGACCAGGATTATCCTGGTTTTGCCTTCTGACTACAATGCGAGGACTGCACAGCTCTGCTTCACTCAGCACTGGTTCCAATGAAGCATTACATAGGGAACTGCTTGGCGCAACACTGTGCCTCGTTGCTTTTGGTTCGGTGGAAGTTTCAATTAGTCAGGGAGAAGTACACTCACTCCAGCCAAAGTTCCAGGACCTTTAGGACAGCACGTGGGCATCAGGACTAATGGCCTCACAGGCCAGAAGATGGGACCAGGTCAGGCCCAGTTGGGTCTGGCCAGCTGGAAAGCATGAAAGGCCTCTGGAAGCTTTAGGAGTCTGAGAGGGTGAGTTTAGAATCGAGTGACTGAACCGGCGCTCACAGTTTTCCTGTGTCCGTATTATTCAGAGTATTATAGTATTGTAGTGCTCAAAGGGAGGAGTTAATCACCCTTAAACTCCCTATCTGGGACCTGATAAAGAATCCATAAATTATTAAACCATAGCCCTGAGCACACAATCTCTATCAACACTACCCAACATTGGGTTATTTCAAATACAAAAACTATTCATTTTTGTTGATGTGCATCTTCATTTTCTTTCTTCATTAAGTCTTTAGCATTTAGCCAACACATGTTTCATCATGTCAGGATTACCCCACGACTTCCTCAGGGGCTAAAAGACACAATAAACAACACCATCCTGGTTGCAGTGTGCTTGCACAAACCAACCAACTGTACCTGTGACATAGTGCAGTTAACTTTTACCATTATTCGGAATGTGCAAGTGAAAACGATGTTCCAAACTTTACAAATCAATCTCCTTACATTTCGCAATGGTTTCTGTACATCATCTATGTACATGTTGATTTCTATCCTCCTTAGACACTTCTGGCATCCTTGGTTCGAGGCTAACAGGTACAGTCTTTCTCCGGGATCCTAAGACAGCAGAGCAGTCCTTCTGATTTTCACAGGTCTAGGAGTGTTGTGATTTGCAGTTTCTGAGGATACCAGCCTGTGTGTAGGGAACATACCCTCACATCTGAGTAGGTGACTCCCTAATGGGAGGAGGAGCAAATTGGGGGATGTATTTTTGTTAGAAATAATGTCAGTGCCCGCGTAGGATGTTGAAATTTCTGCCAGCTACTATGAATACTGGAAATGTCCTCCTTGTATACAAATCCATATGTATTTTGCAGTAGTTTCTAGGCACTTCCTGTTAAAAGGCTGCATTTAAGGTGAAATATTGTGGAGCCATCTGAGAGCATGTCATTGAAAAAAAGGAAAGATAGGTATGTTAGCCATATTATCACCATTTCCCACCAACACCTAGACCACTTACAAACATAGCAATGACCTTGTCAAATCAGTTAGGACCTACCAAAACAACCAGTGAGAACTTGTCCTGCTACTTTACGTTATCTGTTACTGAGAGTGTTTGTATTATGCATTATAAAAACCAATAGGAATATCTAAAAAAAAATTTAGTCATATTTCCACGATGAACAGTCTTTAGGTTTTTGCATTATGGGTCATAAATCATTAGGTCTGTAACGTCATTGAACGGCCAAATGCACTGCAGCCATTAATTAGCCTAAACAATATTTAACCCTTTCCACTACCTCCCCAGCGCTGCCGTCGGCACCAGGCCCTTGCACCAGGATGCAAGAGTGCCTGCATTATAGTTAGGATTGTTTTTGTGCAGGAAGGGTTTTCCTCTTTTTATGTGTGCTGCAGAATGCAGCTTATGTAGAAAGAGGAAATGAGGGAAAATGTTCTCCTCTTTATGCTTCTGTAGCATTTTGAGTCTTTCCCAGGTTTACTAACCTTAGTAAATCTGTGAATGCACCAAATTCCACATATGGATGTCTGGGAATGCCTACAGTATACCAATGGAATGCCTCCCCAAAACAGAGTAAAGCAAGGCAGCGATTTGCACTGTCTTGCGTTACTCAGGATTTACTAAGCGACACAGAGCCATGCAAAGTGGTTTTGAGTGGTTTAGTAAATATCACTTACACTCCTTTTGTTGCCTTGTGTCGCAATACTAGGGCCTAGTAAATCTGGACCCTAAGCTTAGATGCTCTGCTGAATCCCTACAAGAAAGCCGTGAACTGCCCATAGTCCTCTTCATGTGCAATGAGCTGCTGATTGTTTCTTTCGCATAGGGCCTGTGCTGGCGAAGACATCTGGCGGCTGGTGGTTGGTGGCGTAGCAATCCTTTTGTTACCTTGAACTCAAGAAATGGGGGTGAGGTGGGTGGTCTGGCCATGCTGCAAGAAGGCTGCTTAATCCCGCTGTGGGGAACCCCGGACGACGACGAGGAGCTTTCTACTGCCCAAATGTCTACTAACACATGGGTTGGAATCAGCGGAGAGGCAGAGGATTATGGAGTGGAGACCCTATAACTGCAGAATGTTTCTCACTTGTTGAAAACTAGAGAATGCCTGGAGTACTGTGACACTATGACATACGACATTGCTGAGGTACCCGCCTCTCCCGCTGAGGACTTTGGGCGTCTATCAGGTGCAGCCTTGTTAGCTCGCATTCCAGGCAGATTGTTGCTTTGCAGCTCGAGAACATCCTCAGCTGACACGGATTGAGCTTATGTTGCTGCTAAAGGCTTAAAGTGTGTTTTCTTTGTCAGACGTCTGAGACGAGTCAGGAACTCTCATTGACCAACTGTGATTCATATTTCATGTCAGGTGATGGCAGGAGGCCCTTGGGAGGAGTCTGGTCTGCCTCCTCAGGCGGTTTAGTGCCGGGAGGCGTTTTGACCTGAATTCTTCTCAGGCGGAGTAAACCTAGTCTATACTGCAACTGAGTGAGAAGAACGCGCCATTGCCTCATAATAGAAAATCTGAGGCAGTTTCCTTAGTGAGCCTTCAAAATCTGACATGTTACACTGTATTGTAATTTTTACTTCAGGCGAAGTAGACAAGACTTGCTTTGTCATAAAGTGTTGCAGACTCTTATGGGAGGTGTGGTGTGGCCAGTCTGCCTTGAAAGTTAAAATGTAAGTTTATCTTTAATTGGCATTGATGCTCTTTCTTTCCTTATGGATCTCTAGATCAGACTCCATTTTTAGAGATAAGGCATAAAAAAACTCACAAGGTTTTATATCCAAAGTGACCGCTCCTGATTCTGTTTCTGTGGGATTATGGCAGAATACACGGGAGTCATTCATCAAAAGAGGATTATTTTTACTGCATTACCTTACCACACCCTATCACAACCGACTTTGGTGAATTCACGTATCGTCACAATTGACCCCAGCCTATATGTAGCATATATCTGCCATCTTTACCTTTGAGACACAATAAAAGTTGTTTTAAATCCTTCAGTAGGTGGACTCTTTCGGCATCTTTTGCACTTGAGATATATGATCCTTTTTGATTCTCCTTTATGATTGCTTCATGTATATCAGTACTCACCGATTACTACATTGAAGGCACTGGACATGGAAAGCATTTTCTAGGTATTGGATCTCATCTGGAAAAGTAAGGGATGCCTTCTGGCCAAGCGACTGGCAAGCCAGCACAACAACACCTTTTCTCTGAGGCTGTGAATCAGAGTCGTCACCTAACCCTATGATGGCAACATCACCTGACTCTACCATGGAGCAGATACTGCAAGAAATCTCAGCTGTAGGACACCGTCTAGAGGGAATTGAGACATCTATCATTGCTCTTAAGGCTGAGATCAAGTCCACTGGTGCAGATATCGCTGTATTCCAGAGCAGGACTGATGATCTTGCAGCAAGGGTTGTTTCAGTGGAGAACCGCTTTGATACTATTCTGGATTGTGACCAAGACCTGCTTTTCCTTCAGAGCAACGTGGTAGGCTTGGAAGACAGAAGTCGTAGAGACAATGTACGCTTTTTTGGTTTTCTGGCAAGAATAGAAGGATCTGACGCTAAATCCTTTCTCAGATCAACCCTTCCAAAGATCACAGGTCTTACTTTTGACCCAACACTGGAGATGCAGAGAGCACATCATATTCGGCTACCCAGGGTGGGGAAAACACGTTCGGTCACGCCCACTCATTGTTTTCTTTCTAAGTCACGAGCAGGCATGCCAATTAATCACTGCAGCTTGTACCTATGGCCCATACACATTTGAAGGTCATGAGACCAGAATGGCAGCCGACTTCTCAAAAGAAACATACAAACGTTTCAAAGTCTTTCTCTCTCTTCGACCGTGTCTGCGTCAACAAGATTTCAAGTACGGGCAAGTACAGCCTCTTCGAACCCGCACGTCTGCGGGTTACTAAAGATGGAATCTCCAAAGAAATGTTTGATCCTAAGGACCTTCGACATATCTTGGACAATCTTACACCTCAAACTATGGACTGTACTGTGTCCATAGATAGGAATGTATATACAAATTCAAATATTGAACTCTAAGGCACCTTCTGGCGAACCCCGACATAACCCAGGCCAGTCTCAGAGTAGAGCACGAAATCCATATCAACATGCTCGCTCTTTGGGAGATTGAGAACAGGTCCTGTAAGGCAGTGGCTGCTCTTACACAGGAAAGAGACAGAGAAATCACGCTCTGCTCTAAAAACCCCTCCATCATCTGAGGTAGGAGTGTCTTGAACTCTGTTTGACTATTTGATTGCCCTGCAGTGATGACACAATGGAAATTCGCTATGTTGTTGTCTACAGAGGACAAATGGATGAGTACCTGAATACACGATTACTTTGTTATACATTGCTTACCTTATAATGTTCCTATTATTCTCTTTTATTCTTTTACTCTTTTACCCTTTTTCCCATTTCCATTATCCCCTCTTTCCTTTTTTCTTTCTCTTTTTCTCTTTATTTCCCTTTTTTCTTTTCCTTTTTTCCTCCATTTTCTTTTCTTTTCCCTTTTCCATTTTCTCTTCCTTTTGCTTTTCTTTTCTTCTTCTCTTTCTTTTTTCTTTTCCCTTTCAGTTCACTTCCCTTCCCTTTCTTAATATCTACATATCTTAGTGTTTAATTGTTATTGTAGCATTATGCACATTTAGTTTGCTTACATCTACTGCATTGTAAATTTCTATGACATATTATTGGAATTGTTGGTTATATACTTGAATTTTTGCTTATTTAGCATGTCCTATATGCTTTTTAATGCTCTGTTTCTTTTGTTCCTCTGAAACATATTCCTCTCGATCCCCCTACCCTGATCTTCTTTTCTCCTTTAATGCTGCATTCTTATGTTTTTGTCCTTTCTCCCTGCCTATCTGACTTTTCAATCTGTCCTTTATTTTATTAGCTGAATATTTAAATATCTGAGCACTCTTATGTTCTCAACCTCAATAGTGTTGGTGTTATGTTATGATATAGGTGTGTTTTCCTAGTGATCCCGTTGCCCAATGGTGCTCCTTCCGGTGAGCATGGCCCGAAAGTTTAGACCCGCAGAGAATAGTCCTGTATCCCCAGTGTTGTATTTCTCCTATGCAGCACATTTACACCCTTTTTCCTTCTAATTTGTCCCTTCAATTTCTCTAGATCTTTGCCTTTATTTCTTTTTGCTTCTCTTTTTACATATACACAAGTGACACTTTTATCTTCCTTCAAAACCCTCCCATCCCCCAGAAACTATCTGTGAGAGACATTACCCTTGCCCTTGGTCTTTATCCCTACCCGGAGTTTTCTCTTCTTCATTTCCACTTTCCTTTCTTCCTTTCATTTACGTTTTCTTCCTTTTATATTTCTCTCTCTATTCCCCTCTACATTTGTTTCAAATATCCCCCTCTACTTATCTGCTCAACTTATCCTTTCTATTCTACTTCCCTACTTGTTTTCCCCTTCATAACCTAACACTTTTATTTACTTCCATCAGCTATTCCCTAAATACCATCAACCTCTCTTGATCTATATCTTACACATGGCAGTAAATGTTTCTTCTCACTTACTCTGCATTGTTTCGTGGAATGTCAATGGTCTTACACATTACATTAAAAGTTAGAAAGTACTCTCATATCTTCAAATGAAAAGAGCTGATAAAGCTCATTTACAAGAGACACATTTGGATGCTTTAGAATCATCCAAGTTACGGTGAGATTGGGTGGGAAAAGTCATTCATGGTGGACGGACAACACAACCTACTTCCAAGAAGAATCATCCACAAATGTGGAGTGGCCATTCTGTTATGCAAATCCTTACCTGTTACTACTGCCAAGACTTGGGTTGATCCAGGTGGCAGATATGCATTTGCTAAGTTAAAAATAGGAGGCAGGTTCTTCTGTGTTGGCTCAGTGTATGCTCCTACAGGAGCCAAACACTCCTATATTCTTAACCTGAACCGCTTGTTGGTAGATATCAGAGCATCCAGTTATGTTATTGGTGGAGACTGGAATTTGGCTCATGACGCAGTTTTAGAAAGAACAGGCCGTTTGGACAAGTGTAATGGGGAGCCTTATTGGGAGACATAACATCGGACAATGGACTAGTGGATCAATGGCGCCTTTGTCATCCCGCAAACCAGGAATATACCTTTCTCTCTTCTGCTCATGGCACCCAGTCTAGAATAGACTATTTTCTTATATCTCACTCATTAGTTGCAATTACTTGCGAATCCCATATATTGAAAGCTGTTCTCTCCGATCACTCTCCGATTGTCCTTGCTCTTGATGTAGGTTTTGTCTCCCCAGGCCATAAACCATGGCATATGAACATTCAGAGATATTGCTCATCCCAGGGTAAAACCCAGCTACGCTCAAATGTTTCCGTTTACTTAATCAATAATGAGTCATCAGTTACTTCCTTTAGGACCATATGGGCGGGTGCAAAAGCCACTATCCGTGGTCAACTGATGAGAGATTCATCTGAAGCCAATAAGACAGCATCCCTTTATCGTATTGAACTCGCGAATCAAATTGTCTCACTTACACCCCTTTATACCTCTCACCCTACGGTGCCCAACTGCCTACGCCCAGAACTAGGCAGTATGGAGCTTAATAATTTATACACCTCCAAAGCTGAACATGCCCTTCAACGTCTAAAAGCCAGACTTTATGAACAAGGAGAGAAAGCAGGTTGATTACTTGCACCACAGTTGAAACAATGTGAGGCAGCTGTGGCTATTCCTGCCATATGGATGGAAACAGGAGTGATTTTTACTAAACTGCAAGATATATTTACCACTTTTGCATCACTCTATAAGAGACTTTATACCCCTGAAACTCCTGCAGATGTCAGCATATCTTGAAGATATTGACCTCCCAAACCTTACAGGCAAAGGTAGAAATTTACTTAATGGCAACATCAGCAATAAGGAAATTGCTGCAGCCATTGCTAGATTACCATACCACAAATCTCCGGGAGAAGATGGATTTCCTGCGGAATATTATAAATGGTCTGGGGAGGAATCAATTGATACACTACATTCTGCTGTTAATGAAGCTGTTCAGACAGCCTCATTGGGTCCTATTTCCAACAGAGCGTTGACTGCAGTCATCCCCAAACCAGGCAAAGATCTGCTTGCTTGTGGCAGTTATCATCCCATCTCCCTTATTAATGGAGATGTAAAAATGTTTGCAAGTATCCTTGCAGCACGACTTCGCAAAATCATTCCATCCCTTATACATCACACAGAGGTTGGTTTTGTCCCAGGCCATTCTTCCAGAAATCACCTTTGAACACTAGCCCATACTTTATGGGCTGCAAAAGATATGACGGAAGATGCAGTGGCTCTCCTTGGATGCGGAAAATGCTTTTGACAGCATTGACAGGGGTTATATTTTTACCACCATGAAGCGCTTTGGTCTAGGTGATCAATTTATTTCCAAAGTCCGCCTTCTATATGATAATCCTGTAGATCAGGTCAATTATGGAGGATTTATTTCAGAACCTTTCCCAATCCGGAGAGGTACCTGGCAAGGGTGCCCCCTTTCTCCCCTTCTATTCTTGCTAGTGATGGAACTCCTTGCTTTCCTTATACACCATTCAACACAGATCCTGGGTATTGCTATAGCAGGAGGTATATCCAAAATATACCTATATGCAGATGACATCCTTCATACTATAAAAATCTCCCTCACTCTTTACCTACCTTGCTTGACATTATCGATAGATTTGCAGCCCTTTCCTGTTATAAAGTAAGATGGGACAAAAGTGAGGCTCTTCACTTTCTTCAGGCACCACAAAAGCACCAATTGTTTGATATTCCTTTTGTTGGAAATCGTCGCAACTAAAATACCTGGAATTCTGATTAATCTAGGCTTAGAAGGAATGATATCAGATAATCTCTCACTCCTTAGTCTACAAATGAAAACTGATTTTGCTAAATGGTCTTCTCCATGTTGAGAAGAGTAAAAGCCGTAAGGATGGTCAATTTACTTCGCTTTACCTTTGATCTTGGAATGCTCCTGATAATAGTGCCTCTGTCTACACTGCGACAAGTAGATGGCCGCATTCAGGCTTTTGTTTGGGGATTTATGCGTCCTTGTTTAGCTGCTGCTAAATTAATGGCTCGTCGCTCTCATTGAGGTTTAGGTTTACTGTCTCTGGAACATCATTCTTTAGCCCTTCACCTCACAATTAGTTTATTTACTTCCAGTTACAACTGACCCTGTACAATGGGTTACAACAGAACGCTCACTAATTAATCGTGATGATGGCCTAGAATTTCTATACGGAACCCGTTACCCATGAATGTCCCCTCCACACCCAGTGTTGAAAGCAACATATCAAACATGGCAATGAATACATTGTCTTCTTGGGGATGCTTATAGCTTACATTCTAAAGTGCCACTTTGGAATAATGAGAGCATCCGGATAAATGGTTGTGCACTTAATTGGCACAGTTGGAGACCAATAGGAATTCAGACATTAGACCAAGTAATATTAAACGGAGAATCGAAATCTTTTGACATGTTCTGTGAAGAATTTGTTCGCCCATTTAATGAGGCTTTTCAGCATTCACAACATTGTTTGAGGCGATGCCTTGGTCTTCAACCCTGGATGTTAAAGTTGTTTACCGATACTGGGCTATTTCCTTACTTGGGGACAACATAAGGGAGTGATGTTGGGACTGTATCGTTTGTTAACTACTCATTTATACTCACAACCACACCTTAATTCCCTACAAGAGAAATGGCAGGAATGCCTGCATATTGTAGTTGAAGAAGATGTCTGGCTGGATATATTAGAAGCTCTAGACTAGGGCGCTAGAGAAGTGCATTTTTATATTCTGTCTTTTCAAAACTTTACATGATTGGTACTGGCCACCTTTGAAATTGCGATGAGTAGGACTATTGTCACACTCCAAGTGCTGAAAATGTGCTGGAGACAACTGAAACCTTCCTTATATAATATGTGAATGTCCTTCTATACAGTGTTTTTGGACTTATGTAGGAAAAACCCTTAGTGAAACAATAACTCTCCGATTTCCTCTTACTCCTCCTATTATCTTGCTGAATTATACTGGGAGTTTACCTGTCATTACGCACCCGCAAAGTCGTCTTTTACACACTGCACTCTATACAGCCAAAAATTGTATCCTAAGACAATGACAATCACCCAGTCACCCTTCACAGGAGGATTGGTTGGGTGTGGTGATTCAGACTGCTACCCATGAATGTGTATTATATCGACTACAAGATCAGGAGGAAATGTTTCAAAAAGTATGGGCTTCTTTTCTTGGTGACTCATGTTTTCTTCCTTTGCTTCTATCCTTCTTCCCCTTATTTTGCCCTTCCTTCTCCTCCTTTTCCAGCCCCCCTTTGTTTCTTCTTTCTATCCCTCTATTTCTTTTCTATTCATCTCCACCTTTCTTTCTTTTCTCCACCTCTTATCCCTGATATCTTCTTTCCTTTTTCTCACTATGCACACCTTACCTTCTCTTTTTCCTTTCCTTCTCTCTCTCTTGTCTTTCTTTCCTTTCCCCTTTTTAGGGCTCGGGCCTACGTCACCACGAAGTGGGGCGGAGCATCCGAGCTCTTATGCATTCGAAAAAAAAAAAAGTTCTTTAGGGGTCGGGGCTGCCACATTCCTTAGTGCGCGCCGCGTTTTTTATGGCATCTGCGTAGTGATTCGTCTTCTCTGTGCCGTATATTTAGTAACCTTGACGTGATAGGCTATATTTACTTTTCGTCCGTCATTTATTTCAGTTGCATGGCATATTATGTGTGGTTACGTGCACGGCAGACTTATTAATCTTAATTAGGAGCTGTCAGAGTGCCCCTTTAATGCAATCCAGATGGTGAGAGCGCGTTCACCATTGCATTGGATGTATCATGCGCGCGTGTAAGATGTACCTTTCGCGCACGGCAGTCCATTCATTTTAATTAGGAGCTGTCAGAGTGCCGGTTTCACGGCGGAGATAATTGAAAGAAGTTTCCTGTAGCTTCAAGGGCAGTCACAGTCAGCTGTTCCCACCCTATTCTGTTCTTCTTACATAGAATATCGAAAGACTTTTGTGCTATGGTGCAAAGTAATTCTGATAGAATACTTAAGCCAACTTTCAGCAAAAATTTTATTTTGTGTGCGAAATTTAATTGCCACTGCTACATTTTCTGCTTTACACCACCATATATCATGTGAACACCTCTGAAATATATAGTAAAACCTAACCTTAGAGAAATGTATGCAATGTAGTAAAGCACAATTTTTTGCGATTGTAATCATAATATCTTATTCCTCATTTGCAAACTTTGACCGCAAAGGTAGACTAACACTCTGCAGTCATTAACTTACTATTAACTCGAAGTTGGGGATACCGAAAAAAGAGTAAATATAAACAATTGTGCAAGTTAAC
Organism: Lissotriton helveticus; assembly: GCF_964261635.1. Classification (NCBI taxonomy): domain Eukaryota; kingdom Metazoa; phylum Chordata; class Amphibia; order Caudata; family Salamandridae; genus Lissotriton; species Lissotriton helveticus. The sequence continues at coordinate 1,093,224,912 of NC_136059.1, forward strand.
GTTTGTGAATCAGGCCCCTACATGGTTTATCAGCAACATAACTCAAGTATGCAAGGCTAGACTTCAAGTGACAAACCTGAAAATGGAATTGATACTATTTAAGAAGTGAACCTAGACTTTGGGGATCTCCTAATTAAACAAGCACCCTTGCCTCGCCAATCCGCGTGTCTTCTAAAATAAAAGTGCGCATTTGCCTCCTCTCTGCGAGGAGTGATTTCCGTTGCTGTTTTCTCCTCCCTTCAATATGTTAGAGTTTAACAGAGATGTCCAGGGGTGCAGCAGGTGCAGTGACACCGGGGCCTCGAGGGTCTCACTTAATCCAGACAGTGCTGTATTTTACTACCAGTGGCTGTGAGGGTGCAGCAGGTGCAGTGACACCAGGGCCTCGAGGGTCTCCCTTAACCCAGACAGAGTAGTGAGTGCAGAGTAGTGAGTAGTGAGTAGAGTAGTGAGTAGTGAGTGTGGAGTAGTGAGTAGAGTAGTGAGTAGAGTAGTGAGTAGAGTAGTGAGTGCAGAGTAGTGTGTAGTGAGTAGAGTAGTGAGTAGAGTGGTGAGTAGTGAGTGCAGAGTAGTGAGTAGAGTAGAGAGTAGTGAGTAGAGTAGTGAGTAGTGAGTAGAGTAGTGAGTAGAGTAGTGAGTAGTGAGTGTAATAGTGAGTAGTGAGTAGAGTAGTGAGTAGAGTAGTGAGTAGAAGTGAGTATAGTAGTGAGTAGAGTAGTGAGTAGAGTAGTGAGTGCAGAGTAGTGAGTAGAGTAGTGAGTAGTGAGTGCAGAGTAGTGAGTAGAGTAGTGAGTAGTGAGTAGTGAGTAGAGTAGTGAGTAGAGAGTGCAGAGTAGAGAGTGCAGAGTAGTGAGTAGTGAGTAGTGAGTAGAGTAGTGAGTAGAGTAGTGAGTGCAGAGTAGTGAGTAGTGAGTAGAGTAGTGAGTAGAGTAGTGAGTAGTGAGTAGAGTAGTGAGTAGAGTAGTGAGTAGAGTAGTGAGTAGTGAGTAGAGTAGTGAGTAGAGTAGTGAGTAGAGTAGTGAGTGCAGAGTAGTGAGTAGTGAGTAGAGTAGTGAGTAGTGAGTAGTGAGTAGTGAATAGAGTAGTGAGTAGTGAGTAGAGTAGTGAGTAGAGTAGTGAGTAGAGTAGTGAGTGCAGAGTAGTGAGTAGTGAGTGCAGAGTAGTGAGTAGTGAGTAGAGTAGTGAGTAGAGTAGTGAGTAGTGAGTGCAGAGTAGTGAGTAGTGAGTAGAGTAGTGAGTAGAGTGGTGAGTAGTGAGTAGAGTAGTGAGTAGTGAGTAGTGAGTAGAGTAGTGAGTAGTGAGTAGTGAGTAGAGTAGTGAGTAGAGTAGTGAGTAGTGAGTAGAGTAGTGAGTAGAGTAGTGAGTAGAGTAGTGAGTAGAGTAGTGAGTGCAGAGTAGTGAGTAGTGAGTGCAGAGTAGTGAGTAGTGAGTAGAGTAGTGAGTAGAGTAGTGAGTAGTGAGTGCAGAGTAGTGAGTAGTGAGTAGAGTAGTGAGTAGAGTGGTGAGTAGTGAGTAGAGTAGTGAGTAGTGAGTAGAGTAGAGTGGTGAGTAGTGAGTGCAGAGTAGTGAGTAGTGAGTAGAGTAGTGAGTAGTGAGTAGAGTAGTGAGTAGAGTAGTGAGTAGAGTAGTGAGTGCAGAGTAGTGAGTAGTGAGTGCAGAGTAGTGAGTAGTGAGTAGAGTAGTGAGTAGAGTAGTGAGTAGTGAGTGCAGAGTAGTGAGTAGTGAGTAGAGTAGTGAGTAGAGTGGTGAGTAGTGAGTAGAGTAGTGAGTAGTGAGTAGAGTAGTGAGTAGAGTAGTGAGTAGTGAGTAGAGTGGTGAGTAGTGAGTGCAGAGTAGTGAGTAGTGAGTAGTGAGTAGAGTAGTGAGTAGTGAGTAGAGTAGTGAGTAGAGTAGTAAGTAGTGAGTAGTGAGTAGAGTAGTGAGTAGAGTGGTGAGTAGTGAGTAGAGTAGTGAGTAGTGAGTAGAGTAGTGAGTAGAGTAGTGAGTAGAGTAGTGAGTAGTGAGTAGAGTAGTGAATAGAGTAGTGAGTAGAGTAGTGAGTAGAGTAGTGAGTAGTGAGTAGATTAGTGAGTAGTGAGTAGTGAGTAGTGAGTAGTGAGTAGTGAGTAGTGTAGTGAGTAGTGAGTAGTGTAGTGAGTAGTGTAGTGAGTAGTGAGTAGAGTAGTGAGTAGAGTAGTGAGTAGTGAGTGCAGAGTAGTGAGTATATTGAGTAGAGTAGTGAGTAGAGTAGTGAGTAGTGAGTGCAGAGTAGTGAGTAGTGAGTAGAGTAGAGTAGTGAGTAGGACATCACAGGCAGCAGCTGTGCAAGCTTCTTCACTCACAAGGAGACCACAGGCAGCTGAGTTGCAAGCTTCTCACACTCACAAGAAGGACATCACAAACAGCAGCGGTGCAAGCTTCTCACACTCACAAGAACGACATCACAGGCAGCAGCAGTGCAAGCTTCTTACACTCACAAGGAGACCACAGGCAGCAGCCGTGCAAGCTTCTCACACTCACAAGAAGGACATCACAGGCAGCAGCTGTGCAAGCTTCTTACACTCACAAGGAGACCACAGGCAGCTGAGGTGCAAGCTTCTCCCACTCACAAGAAGGATGTCACAAGCAGCAGCGGTGCAAGCTTCTCACACTCACAAGAACGACATCACAGGCAGCAGCAGTGCAAGCTTCTTACACTCACAAGGAGACCACAGGCAGCAGCGGTGCAAGCTTCTCACACTCACAAGAAGGACATCACAGGCAGCAGCTGTGCAAGCTTCTTACACTCACAAGGAGACCACAGGCAGCAGCGGTGCAAGCTTCTCACACTCACAAGAAGGACATCACAGGCAGCAGCTGTGCAAGCTTCTTACACTCACAAGGAGACCACAGGCAGCTGAGGTGCAAGCTTCTCCCACTCACAAGAAGGACGTCACAAGCAGCAGCGGTGCAAGCTTCTCACACTCACACGAAGGACATCACAGGCAGCAGCTGTGCAAGCTTCTTACACTCACAAGGATACCACAGGCAGCTGAGGTGCAAGCTTCTCACACTCACACGAAGGACATCACAGGCAGCAGCTGTGCAAGCTTCTTACACTCACAAGGAGACCACAGGCAGCTGAGGTGCAAGCTTCTCCCACTCACAAGAAGGACATCACAAGCAGCAGCGGTGCAAGCTTCTCACACTCACAAGAACGACATCACAGGCAGCAGCAGTGCAAGCTTCTTACAGTCACAAGAAGGACATCACAGGCAGCAGTAGTGCAAGCTTCTTACACTCACAAGGAGACCACAGGCAGCAGAGGTGCAAGCTTCTCACACTCACAAGAAGGACATCACAGGCAGTAACAGTGCAATATTCTCACACTCACAAGGAGATCACTGGCAGTACACATCACATGAACACACTCCATAACACATAGCAACAATACATTGGCATTTACAATGCCATTAGCTCAAACTCAAATAAATCCGAGCCCGATTGCATTTCTAATGCTTGTTCCCTCTTGTTTCTGTTCTCTCTTTTTCTGGGTAGGAGGTAACAATTTTCCTCATTCATGACTAACCATCACCCTCAGTGACCATCCCCTCTTGTAATCGAATACTTTATAATTCCGCATATTCTCCTCACACCCATTATTCACCCTATTTAATTTATCCTTTGACTATGAGCAATGTTGGGTTTGGATCAATATATATATACTATACACAATGTTTCTTCTTCTGCCATTTTCGCTTTGTCTTATACCTGATCTGTTCTTTTTCTTTCTTCCTTTTCTTCTATGTAGTTCTTCACTTTGATAGCATATTAATATCTGTATTATCAATAGACTCCTTTGAGTCGCTTATGCTGCACAGCACTTATATGTATATGTTTACGCTTAAAATTTGTAATAAAGAAATATGACACACAAAAAAAAATGGGGGTGAAACACAGCATCCAGCAGGACCTATAGCACTAATGAAAATCTGCTTATTTCAGAAGTAAATCATGTATTTATTATTTTAATAGTATGACCAGATGTTTAAAGGGTGCTACTGATATAACTTAGATAAATGAATATAAAAAAAGTTACTGATACTCTATTTTTCCTTTTTCTCTAAAACGTAAAGTTGAAACTAACTACTTGAATAGTTATGTTATGTAACACTTTTCAGTCTTCCTGAATAATCCACATTTCTTTTGTCCGATCGCCCAACATTTTTGTGTAAATTTCAAGCTGCGCACTCCGGCCTGTGTCTTATATTTATTTTTAAAGGAATCCTCGGTATGTAAGCCACTGTATATATTGAGCTGGTTACCAGGGAAACACACTCGAACAGTGAGAAGTTGAAGGATCAGTTGAGGAGAGTTTAGCCAGGATGGGGGAAGATTCAGTGCTCTAGGGCAGAAACCTCCCAAAAGTCAATTTGACTCTTGATAAACATAGTAATCATCATATGTAGTATGGTCATGAGGAAGAGACTAGAGTCAGAATCCGGTTGCCGTAACTTTCAGATGAGAAAGAAGCTTCACATCACACAAAATAAAGGCCTGACGTTACCATGAGCCTTTCACACTGAATGTGAGAGGCATTTCATCGTTCAGTCGTAGAAGTGCATAATACGTGCTGAAAAATCAAGTTCGGAAAAGTTCAGGAAATCAGTTCATTTTTAAATAAACAACATAGTAAAAGACTTTAGGGCCTTATTTATGAGCCCTTGCGACACTTTTGTGCCGCTGGCGCATCACGATTTGTGACGCAGCATCAGTGTAAAAAATGCGACATGCTGTTGCCTATTTACAAAGTGACGCATCTAGGCAGATGTGTCACTTTGTAAACCCCTGTCTACATTATACCTTTCGTCAGGCATATTGTATGCAGAGTGGGCGTTCCCCGCATCAAAGCCTCGTAGAAGTGGTGCATTGAAGTCTATAAGATTTCACTGCGCCACTTCTAGGACGCCATTGTGTGTAAAGCTTACGCCTGCCACATGGCAGGCAGAAGGGTGATGCAGGCCTTTTCACATGGGGCTTGCCCCAGTTGAAAGGACACATTGCTAGAGTTGCGCATGTTTTCTGACATATCTGTAACTCCTTGCGACATGATGCGCCATTCTTTAAATACAGCGCATCTCTGGTGTCACAAGGAGGGCTCACTGAGAAGTGTTGCATCGTTGATTTGTCGCAGAGATGCAACACTTCTTATAAATGAGGCCCTAAAGGTCTCAGTCCAGATTAATATATCAGTTATATACCGATGGCTTCATTTATGAGAAGTGTTGCATTGCTGCAACAAAGCAAAGATGCAACACTTCTCAGTGCGCCCTCCTTGCGACACCATAGATGCACCATATTTAAATTATGGCAAAAGTGGTGCATTGCTAGGGTGTGTCTGAAAACAGTCGCAACTCCAGCAATGAGTCCTTTCACATGGGGCCATTCCAATGTGAAAGGGCCTGCGTCACCTCTGCGCCTGCCATGAGGCAGGCGTAAGGTTTTCACCAATGGCATCCTAGAAGTGGCACACTGATTTCTTATAGATTTCAATGCGCCTTTACCCCCAGGTCCGTTATGTCCTCGTCCCATTCATACACTTGGGGCCTTATTTATGAAGGCCTTGCGCCGCCAGTGCGTCACATTTTCCCATTTTAAAAGTGGCGCACCGGCGGCGCAAGGCCTTCATAAATCAGGCCCTTGGTATTGAATGGTATTGAATGGGATGAGGACAACGGGACCCGGAGTTATGAAGATTACCGGTAAGAAATAGAGCATTACCCCCAGGTTCCTTATATCCTTGTCCCATTCAATACCATTCAATACCATGTGTATGAATGGTACGAGGACAACGGGACCCGGAGTAATGAAGATTACCGGTAAGTAATAGAGCATTTCTATGAGGCTTTGATACGGGGAAACGCCCACTTTGCATTCCATATACTTGACGCAGGTAAAATGCAGCACAGGCGTTTACAAAATGACAGATCTGCCTAGATGCGACACATTGTAAATAGGGTGCAGCATGGCACATTTTTTATGCCACCGGTGCGTCACAAAAAGCGGCGCGCCCATGGCGTAAAAGCGTAGCAAAGGGCTCATAAATAAGGCCTTAAGTGAACTTCAGACATTGAATTTTAAATAATGATTTATTATTTTAAATTAAGAAAATATCAAAGAAACCCAAGACACTATTACCCATTGTATCTGGTAAATTATTAAAAGAGGACAATCCAGAGGATAAAAGTACCTGGGGCCTCATTTACAGGGCTCCTGCGCCACCGGAGCGTCACTGTCCTGCTTCATATTTACAAGGCAGCGCCAAGCCACTTTGCATGGCTTAACGCGGGCTTGTAAATATTCCCATTGACGCAGTTTTCTGCGGCAAAGAGACGTACAATTAGTGTTGCTATGGACGTTCGCAGCAACACACAAGGCGTTCTGACACTGCCAAGGAATCGTAAATCTGAGGCAGCACCAAAAACCTGCAGCGCAACGAGGAGAAAACTTGTATTTCTCTTTGATTTTTGCTCTTTCTATGTGTGCTGCATTCTGCAAAATACATAGAAGGAGCAAAACACCAGTAGTGATTGTCTTTATGCAGGAAGGTGTCTCTGCCTGCACAACAACAATCATCCCTTCAATCCAGGCACCAGTGCACCATGTTGCAAGGGTGTCAGCGATGGCGCCCGGCTGCTGTTTGTGCGCCGGTGCATGGGTGAGTACAGGAATGCACCATATTTTTATAAATATTGCACATTCCTGCATTTAGACAATGACACAGCTCGGCACAGAAAAATTGCTTGCGACACCGCGCTGCGCCATTGTCTTGTAAATATGCCCCCTAGTCTTTCATGCATGCGAGGTAGGGAAAATAAAGGAAAAACGCCTACTGATAATATTAACGCTGTAGGGAGAACTAAAGGGAGAACTAAACTGCATTTGGACAGCCAGGTTTACAAGCAGCCATATGTTCATGGAAAGGGGTCCAGATTTTCCAATGTCTTAAGCGCCTTGGATTACAACTGATAATCGTATTTTCAAGGCAACACAAGAAAATGAACTCCTGTCAACAAGCGTTGAAATCAGGTTCTTCCCTTTGCAGCCAAGAACGTGCCACACCCAGCCTGCCACAACAAAAAAGGCAAACAAATGTATTGCTAGTGCAGAAGGCGATATGGAAGAGGAATAACCTAACAAGATAATTTGAGATACAGGCCAAATTCTGAGTCCGAAGACCTGGTTGAGTTTGTCAAAAACCTTTTCTCAATAGGGTGTCAGACTGGGGCAGGACACAATTCTATGTTTGATATCTGCACCAGAAAATTAGCAGCAAAATTATTTCGAGGTAGCCCCATTTATGCAGCTTATGGGACATATAATACAGATCATACAATATCTTATAAAATTAGCTGAGAAACTTTAAGCACTTAGAGGCATGTTATCAAGAACAGCGTTAAAATTATCGCCGGTTTAGCGGCAGAAAACTGCTGATAAAGCGGAGATAATGGGCTTGATAATAAGCCCTGGAGAATTCTAATAGAAGCCCATGTTCACACCAGAACATAGACTTCTATTGGAATTCTCAAGGGCATTTTATCAAGCCCATTATCGCCGTTTTTGCGGCAGTTTTCTGCCGCTAAACCAGCGATAAAATTTAACGCCGTTCTTGATAATATGCCCCTTCTTGTGATAACAAAATACTCTGAGTAATCATGACCCTGGAGACATCGAGACTATATCCATGCTTTCATTTGCCAGCCAGGGACTCAATACTGTCCACAGGGTCTTTATTACTGATTAATATTTTATATAAAAGGTGCTGCGGCGTGGTATACTAAAAACATTGGCCAGAAACGTGTTATCAACAGCTTTGTCCTTATGAGCCAGGAGCTGGCTCCAAAAATTCCAAAACTGCTAATATGTAAAGTAACCAGGTCAGAATTCCAAATTCATTGGAAAGGTTGGCAAATGACCTCAGTGTTCCTTTGGAATAAAACTGTCCTAGTGTATATTTGCTCTTCAACAGTTCAAGTAGCTGTTGCAGACAAAAGATGGAAAATTAGAGTTATAACCAAGGGAGAAATAAGAATTAAAACATGCCAGTTGGCAAGAGATACAAACTATATGCCAAACCTTACCACACTCTGGCGACAATGATTCACACAAGATTCTGTATGGTGTGAATCGTTTTTAATTTGGAGAACTCACAGCCCAGAATAAATCAAGAGTGGCCAGTGAGCTCTTTAATTTTAATTGTGTGAGATTCACGGTTTCTTTTCTCACTAGGGGTGCCGGTGTATGTGTACACTAAAATAGCAAGTGCTTATATTGACTTGTTATTGTATGAACAATCAGTATACTGCCTGGCTGATGATATGAAAAAGCACTGTTATATGTTGTTGGTCTTTTTCTTGTGTTTGTCTTTCCTTTCCACTACTACAAGAGTGAGTCACCGATGATGATAAATGGGTACACTGGCAATTGCTAGCCAGAAAACCCCGTTGGCGGTGCTACCGTGAGGGGCTCACTCTTTTCTCCACATTTTTTCCACAAAATTTGTGGTTGGTGATGGTATGGTGACAATTTTAACGTGATCTTTTGTGTACCTTGACAGCCTTTGACACTTGCACGGTTATGAATAGCCTAAAAACATTGTGCATGTGGTAGAAAAAGTTTTTTACACCGCTACATTTCCTGTGTGTTCAATAAAAAGAGTAAGAGTGTCTGGAGGGACAGGCCTTATTTTGTTTATTGCAGATTGAGTGGGGGGCGGCCTGAACCCTCTGTTCCCCCTGAGGCTCCAGTTAAGTGGATACAAGTAGCTGTTGCAGACAAAAGATGGAAAAATAGGGTTATAACCAAGGGAGAAATAAGAATTAAAACATGCCAGTTGGCAAGAGATGCAAACTATATGCCAAACCTTACCACACTCTTGCAAGGTCCCAAACCTTACCACACTCTTGCAAGGTCCCAAAGCAAGTATGTTTTATGTATGCTGTGTAGACAAAATCTTTAGTAGGTAGGCCCGACATACAAAAATTTGATAATCTGGGAATAACTTATATATATTTTTATTTTTGCAGTAGAAATGCAACGGAGTTGCGAATCCACAACTAGAATGAAATAAAAAAACAAGCGCAGGATCCTGTGCAAGTTTTGAATAGAGCCCTCCTTCTTTAAAAAGGATGGGGCCGCACGGAGCCCCTCTCCTTAGGCTCTTGGTGCCCAAGGGGCCACCACCTCACTGGCGCTCTATTTGTAAAAAGGAGGGGGGCACATGGGGACCCCTTCCTAAGGCTCTATAAGCCCCGGAGACCACCATCTCCCCAAGGCTAAAGAAATATTATTGGGGGGACCCTCTCGAGCACCAGGGACGACCACCTCTCTGAGGCTAAATAATACAATGTGTAGGGGCCCTGTGGACCCCCCCGGGCCCTGGGCCACCACCTTCACTGGGCCAAAAATTAGTAAAGGATGGGAGAGGGGCCCATATATGGTCCTAGCGACCACCATCTCCCCAGGGCCAGCCCGTGAAAAACAAAGGAGAGGGGCTGTGCGGCCACCTCCTTGAGAGATATATGGCCCTGGGGACCACCACCTCCCAGGGCTGGATCCTGCTATGTCCCAGGGGCCCAGCCCAGGGACACAGATATTTGCTTTTGCATGGTGGGAGCTGTCAAAAGTCAACACTCCGGTTCCAGCAGGCGGGAACTGTCAAAGTGCTCCTGCTCGCTGGAAGTGGACGTTTCATCTCTTTCCCTGCCCACAGACATCCAGGCAGGGAAAAAAATGAAACTTTTTCTCTTGCACGCAGGGAGCTCTATTTGCAGCAGGAGGCAGGGAGGCAGGGAGCAGGCTAAGCCTGCCGGGCCTGGAGGCTCCCCTGCAGTCCCAATGCTGCACGCTGGGCGGTCTTGGTGGCACCCAGGAGACATGGCCAGGTCCCTGAGGAGGGGGTCCCCATTGTCAAAATCGCCCGGAAAGCGGGGGGCGCGTGGCCATATTCCCCTATTCAATGAAGGCTGGACCTGGGGGACGGGGTCAACAGGTCCGAATTGGCTCAGGGAGGGGCAACACACGGCCCCCCTTGCAGCAGTTGATATGCATTAAAAAACAATTAAGGGAACTCTGATGCTGTGCACAATAAGGGTGGGGTAAAAGGTGTGGGGAAAAAAAGAAAAATCTAACTTTTTTGATCTTTCACCTTCAGGTAGGTACATATAAAATAACACACAGCTTAAAAGTATAACACAGGCCCATGCAGCCCCTTTGGCACAGGGTCCTATGCTACGCCCCTTTTAAAAGCATGCACTTAACAACTCAGCTGATAACCCACTTAAGGCTGTCATGCAACCACTCACAGACCCACTCACAGACTCACGCACCCACTCTCAGACCCACTCAGAGACTCATACACCCAGTCACAGACCCACTCAGAGACTCACAAACCCATTCACAAACCCATTCAGACACTCACATAACCACTCACAGACCCATTCAGAGACTCAGGCACCAACTCATAAAACCACTCAGACACTGATGCACCCACTCACAGACTCAGTCAGAGACTCACACACCCACTCACAAACCCACTCAGACACTCATGCATCAACTCACAGTGACACACCCACTCAAGGAGTCACTCAGACACTCACACACCACATTATAGCTAGACTCAGATTTCACTCGTGCAAAACCAGTGAAATTCAGCAGTTATAGTTAGCTGAGCTAAAAATAACTTCCACCCGCAATCCACTGCTTATGACTTGACATATCACATCACTCATGACATGATCAGTGGAGGCTAAGGACATTGCAACACATTAGAACAGACTTGATTCTAATGTATACATACTCCATTGAATAAAACATGCATAGATTAAGGGAAACATACACATTCTACGCAGTCAATACCATGCTGTGCCTTTACAATGCAGTCACTACCACGACTGCGATTTTACCCCGCGTTCCTTTAGCACGCAAATCATTATACCAGCTTGTTTTAGGGAACTTGGTGTTGCACTGGTGTTGGATTTTAAGTCCAACACCTTCCCTACTGATACACAGACTAGAATTGGAATAGTAATTTATACTATTCCAAAGTCCAGCCCTTCCTTAAAGCAAGTCGTTGTAACGACTTGTGTGCTAAAGGAACTTGTGGTAACAACCCAGTTGACTGCGTTGTTAAGCCATGCGTGGTTTAGGCCTGCGTGGTTCTGTCACACAGCCTTCAAAATGTATTCCACACATACAGTTTATAATTACAGTTATTACACTGCCATTCACTCACTGGGCAACATGTGAAAATAAGAGCTAAGGTTTATAATAGAAGAGGTGAACGCAGAGCTTTCCTTGAATTGTTTACTGACAGGCCAGGAGGTCTGAAATATTTTGAAGCATGTAAGGATGTACCTACCCGGATATAGTCCACTTTCTGCTAAGTTAACAGATGCGTTGATACAGATACTAGACAAGTAGGTTCTAGGCTGATGAAGAAATTGCATCTGCTGCAAGTTCATTAGCTGCTAAGCTCCACAATGTGGTTAATGAAGGGTCAGCGATACTCACAGAAATAATTAATCTATTAGAACTTAAGACTTTATCTGGAGATTTACTCTGCCAGACTTGGGCTGATCAAACAATCCAAATAGTTAGTAAAAGGCACGGCGTCAGAAGCAGAACATAATAATGAAGACAGTTTGAGGGTGTGCAGTGCAAAAAATAAATCACTCTATCATATCAAATTTCACAGTTCACCTGTGCCAGAGCAGATGATGATTTTGGTTGTTTGAATGGAAGCCAGTGGCTTTCAAATCGATTTCTTGACATGGGGATCACCAGATTCTTATGAGCCTATCAGTGATGGAGGAAATTCTTTTTATCTGACCAATTTAATTCCAGGCACATAAATACCTATAGGTTTATCAGGGATCTCAACCATATTTCTCTGATTAAAAGACAAAGAGCGGTATGATGCTCCCAGAGAAGTTGTTGTTTTTCAATAATGTAATATTTTGCTTGTTTAAATGTTCGAGGTACTGTGAAAGCTCAGAGACTACTGTTATCAGTGTATAAGAGCCTAATTTTGTGCTATTGGGTGAAATACATCTTACACCTTGTTTCACCAGCGGGTAATTTATAAGCGAAAATACTTAAAAATTGACAAAGAGCTTCCATGCTGATGGAACATCAACACGTCTTTTCATTCTGCACCTAAGACAGAAAATGTTTTCCTGGTTTAGTCAACAGAAGTTAACCATTTGCCATCAAATGATATTCTTCTACCAGGAAGGTGACAAAGCTACAACATATGTGACCTATTAGGTTTCGGATTGGCTGTTTAATGCCAGAAATCACTCTTTCTACTTACAGTTTAATTGACTAGAGCACCTCTTCGGGCAGTATTATCATGGACAGACAAGCAGGTACCTTATATTTTGCATTGGACTCCGGCAGAAAGCTTCTGAGTGATGTGTGTATCAGTGTGAAGACAAAGTAGCCACACCAGCAGCGGAGAGCAGAGGAGACAATCATTTATCTACCCAATACTAAAACCAGAAGCCAGGAACTGACGGCTAGTATATTTTTCGTGGTATGACTTCCATCTGCAAAATGACCCCGGAATGGAGGAGAAAAGCTGAGGCGGATGCATTTTCAGTAACAGCATAAACTGCTATTTCAGAAAGCAATGAATGGACCCCCTTATGATGTTTTAAACTGAGAGCGCAGTTCAGAAGCATTTCAGGTGCATTTATGGTTTGGAAATTGCCAAAGAAGTTGTATCAGATGCCTACTGCAATATTTTTATTTATTTATTTTAAAGATTTACCTAAAGGCTGCTTTGCCTGCCTGGCAAGAGGTATTATCACCATACAGCACACGCCACAGACAGACACATATATACATATACAGAAAGGGTATTTGGACAGAGAATAACTACTGTGGCTCAGCTTGCTTCAGTCATTGGTTAAGAAGTTTGTTCATCAGCTTTGGCATCTGCTGGCACCAATTTGTGAATGGAACTATCATAAAAGTAGTTCCTCACGTGCACGTTTTGTTTTTTTACCCCTTAATCCCAGAGTCATGCTCTCTCTAGTTACACTCACCAAAATCTATGGCTTATCCATTGCTCCTCTGTGCCCCCACACCATCTCACTCTTGATCAATTTTCGCACTTTACTATTCTAAAATGGGCTTCAGCTATGATGTGGTGCTAAGATTAAATAGCCAAAACAGGCCTTGCTGCACCATGAAACATGCAATATACATGACAGCCATCGTGGAATGCTTAAAAACATTCATAAATTGCCACCATGTGCACTCATGCAATAAGGGCTTAAGTGAACAGACCGACCATCATGAAATTGATAAAATCCATTCCCAGAGAGTCACTGTGTAGATGCATGTGTTGTGGTACATGCACATGCACATGTTGTGATTCACTGGAGGGGATTTTGACTGTTTTAATTTAGAATTTCAACATGGCAGATAGCAATTTTAGAATAGTACAATACAAATTAAAATATATTGGGAAAGCCAATTGGTCGGCATCAGCACTCACATTTTAATGGCACGATCTGTTGACCTAACCAATGCATGTCAATATATTCTCATAATGGGACTTTTAAACTACACAGAATGATGAAAGAAGGTATAAAGACAAAAGGACAAATATCCTGAAACGCATGCTTAGAGATACACAGCACTGGCTGTTCCAGTCCTATTAAGATTTAGTCACCGCATACCCTTCTCAGCTCATATTCTCACCCTCCAAAATCCTATGTGAAAACCTTTTGTCATTTCTCAAGACCACAATTGACATGCTAACATTCAGCGTGGTGCCTTCCTGTTCCTAGACTCAAATCCTGATGACATTCCTGTGAGTTAGCTTCCATTCGGCATCCCAAATTCATATCTTCTTTCTTAAAAATATCTACCTCACTAGACATCCACAGGAAAAAATATTATCTGAGTCCCCTTAACTTTACCCCCAACTACCAGAGACCTCCTCAATCCTTTGCTTAGCACTGGCAAGTCTCTCAAAAGCTGAAACATACCATCATCACTCATCTCCTCAAAAGCTCAAATGTTGACCTCAAGATCTATTTGAACTACAGACTCCTCTTGGTCCAACCCTGCATTATAAAAGCATTGACGATGGCAACCAAAAAATATCTAACCACTTACCTATAGAAACACACCATACTGAATGGATGACTTCTGACCTAACTGTGTCACTGACCTTATACTCCTGAACATAAAGGAAAACTTGCTCATGGCCAATGACTAAGAGCACACAGGTGGCCTTTTACTGCTGGACCTATTAGCTGCATTCAACAACACTGTAGCTTAATTTTCCGAAAGACAATGGTGGAATAGTAAGTACAATTCTTACCAAATATTGATCTTTCTTTGAAAATCCTTTTCTGGTACCACCATCACTCAAAACAGATTCCCTCAAAGTTCCCTTTCACCGAGCCTTTTTCATGTCTATAAGATTGTCGTTTCCTTCATTTTACTTCACCCCAATGTTGAGTACCGGATGCATGTGGATGACATACAGATGTACAATAAACCAGAAGAGAACTCATTAAATCATGGTCAGCAATAGACGCATAGACACCAGTGGGGATAGAACACATGGCAAATGTTAGGTAACACAACCCAACCCATCTCATCTCTAGGCAGACTCTCTCTGCCTAAACATCCAAAAAATACTGAGACCTTCCTTTTGGGACCTTTCCCACTTTCCTAGGAGGACTCAATGAGTGCTCCACAAAAACAATATTCCAAGGTTTATTATCTCAGAGTCCTGTTAGACAAAGAACCCTTCAGTGGTTATCAAGTGAACACTATCATCAAGAATGTCTTACAGCATCTATTTATGCTACAATATATCTTGCACCATTATTCTACTATGTGCACAATTAATTGCTTTAACATTCAAAATGGTGCTATCCACTTCGGATAGCTTTAATAGTCTTTACATACAACTCCCTAAAATGATGGTAGACTAATTTCCAAGGGCCCCAAACAGTGCCAGTTAACTTGTACTTAGGCTCAGACAATGTGATAATAAAAGACCTGCTCTCAAAGCTCTGGGATTAGATGTAAAAATATTAACATGTTGTTACTTGACAAACTGATCACAATATTTTGGTAGCACAATAATCCGGAGTCGATAGTAAGGGGGAGTACCAAGTTCTATCTTAGCTTCTAATAAAAGATATATCACAATTCACGGCTAACTAAAAAGCATACAATTCCCTCCTTTGTCTTTCTCTAGGCCACCTCTTCAAAGTTTGCATACTAGATTCCCAGGGGCCTGAGATGAACCCCTTTAAACCAGATTGCAGTTTGTGCGCACAAACCTAAATCATTTGTGGAATAATCCAGTCAAGGTCATCTTCCAGTCTATTACCTTATTTGTATGGCTGTTATAAAAAAACAGACACTATAGGCTACATGATCAAGTACCACCTAATGGCATTTCATTTTGCAACATTTGTCATCAAAGCTTGAACATGTGCTGCTCTCTCATCATATTAATAAACCTGGTTCGGAATGCTTTAAGCTGAGTTCGTACATCAGGGATCAATGGGAAAGACTAATGTAGTACAACTAGATTGTATAGTGGCTCCCACTTATAAGGAGAAAGAAATCACAAAATGAGATGTGTAGTGCATCGCTGCACACAACTTGGAATAAAACCACATTTGCCTTGGATGCAAAAAAGGATTACTGACCAGAAAACTCTCAACAGTGATGAATGAGTGGTACAACATGGCCATTGCAGCACTGCAATTCTTTGCTATTTGAGACTCTATTACAGGAAATGTTCTGATAGTGCAGATGACAGAGTATGTCATTCTCAGGTCTTTTATTAATTATGGAAGTGGGCATAAGGCTCCTTCTGCAATATAGAACGGCCCTGTTGGTCGTAAATACAGATTAACCGCATGCGTGCGGCGCGAATTCCCCGCCCATGCTGACTCCGCCTTGCGCGGGCGGAGTCATGACGGAACGGTTCCGTCATGAGCACAGCTCAACCGACGCTCATGACGGAACCGTTCCGTCATGAGCATGGAAGGGGTTAAGGAAAATAGAGTGGGACTACATTGCAACCAAGGGAGCGCAGGCTGTAGACCACACAGGAGACGGTGTATGTTTTGTGTGCCTCCTACCGGGCAATAAGAACCCAGCGGAACTCCTGGGTACCTGCCAGTGTGGCAGTAAAATGCTCCTCCCAGGAAGATTCAGAATAGCAGTATATTTCCCATTCTGATCTGGATGAAGGTTCCTGGCCAGGAGACAGCCTGATTAGGGCAAACCTGCTTTGAGCTAAGGGGTGCCTACCTACATCTATCCACATGTCAGCAAGCAAGCTACTAACCACCTCAGGAGTACCCGCAGGCTCGTCTTGCATGCCCAAGGGGATGCTGCACACACTCAGAGTGGAAGGTGAGGCCTCCACTATATGAGTGTATATCGATAGGTTGGCCTGCAGCACAAACATGCATGAACTTTGAGAGTGTGTGGAATAGAAAGAGCCACATTGCTGCAGCAGGGCATCTTGCTCTGAGGAACAGGTAGTGTGGGGGGGGTCAGGCCACCCTTTCAGTAAACCTTGATCTTTGTATTGTATTGTTTTGCATTGTACACCAACATTTACATAGTGTTGACTACCTCTATGTTGGGCGTTGAAGCGCTTGCCTACATGGATTGCATGCTACACCATGTGTGGTCTTCATTTTGATCCTATGTGAGAAGTGTTTCCATGTTGCATGTAATGACCACTGAGGTGTTATTACGGGGCTTTAGCTGTGTGATGGATGAAAGAGTGTGATAGAGAGGTGCACAGTTTATGGTTATCAGTAAGGTTGCATTGTTTAGAAGCTCTGCAGGTCCCTTTATGCCATTTCTGATGATCATAGTTCACTTAGCTGGTTATCTCACCGAGATGTCCATTCTAAGATATTTTTCTTAAAGTTTATGGTTTTGGGAAGGCATAGGTTAGAGGAAGCCATGGTGAAGAGATCTGCTGGGATGGACTTTGATATTATCGGCCCATATCTGACTGCCATTTTGAGATGTCAAAAAGATTTCATATTATTTATCTTGTTGACCTGCAGTGGCAGACTAAATTAAAGTCGTCCATTTGCCAGCACCATGTGGAAGATCTCTTCATTTATACCATGCCTGTTTAGTTGATGATGGCTAGCTTATTGCTGTGGACTGGTACTGTACTGAATGATGGACATGACCTGTAACAATTTTGTCAGATGTGAGCATGTCAAGCGGTGTAATACATTTATTAAGCAGTCTCTATGAAGTACAATAGTCTGTCCAACTGCTGAGTGTTATCATATTAGTATTAGTGAGGGCCAGGAGGATTATATATTGCATTATATTATAATTAGATTTATTTATTGCTTACTACCCCTAATGAATCATTGAAGAGCTTCACACTGGGCGACACGCTTCTCGGGAACCCAGGGTTAGTGTTTTTTCAGTGGTTATTGAGATTAGTCTTGTGCTCGTAAGGAGAATACAGCAATAGGAGCTAGGTGTGATCTTTAGTGGGAGGGGTTTGTGATGAGCTACAGGAAATTGGTATTGTTAAGTTGCAGGGATATGATTTTTAAAGGAAGCATTCTTATCTTTGAGTTGAGTTGTTGGAAATTTGCCAAAATGCAACATTAAGGATTAAGACAAACAGCAATGTGACTTAGAGTAGACTGTGCTCAGAGAGAGAAGGCATGCAGAGGATGGAAAGTAAGGGGAGGTTTGTTTGAACGAAAAAAGGAGAGACAATACAGCAAAGTTTTAAGCTAATGTCACTTGTATGAGAATACAGAGGATGCGTTTCTGAGATTGTATGCAGTTTTAGAATCCACAACTGTAGAAAGAAGTAATATTTGCATGTGAAATAATGTTATAAGTACTTTTAATAAATACGAGAATCAGGAGAATAGTCTATCCTCTGAATGGCTAACACAAGGCCACTGTTTTAGCAAGAACAACCTATCAGCTCAAGGTCTGGAAGCACAAAGTAATGGCTGGACATATATACTGGGAAAGACTGGGAGCTTTAGTCTGTGCTCCTGTGAGCTATAACCTCATGATCATAGCAAGGTGAGAAATTTCGAGGGAAACTAATGCAAACATTGAAAAGGAGATACTGCAAATGCTGAAGCAGATGTCTTCTGAAGTTCATCTTTAATGGCTCACAGTATTATTTACGAAAGCAAAGTGGAATCCATTTTGCTTGTGGCATGCACAAGATGGAGATGGGGATATCCTCCTAGAAAACAGAAGTGTACTGCCTGCTTTCCTGTGACTGGAGGGTATCCAGGCGATGAAGTGAGGAGTGTGTAGGCTGGGCAACGTCTAGCTTCTTCGTGTACTTTGTTAGCAAGGGGTGCAGATCAATTCGCCCTTCCCTCTTCTATTCTGTAAATGGTGAGAGTGAAGCGTGGGACTGTAGTTTCTGTTGTTTAAGGAGAAATGAGTTAAGCAAGGCCTGTCCTTTGTCGGTCCCTAATTGTTGCTTCAGAAAGAATAATCTTTTCGACTGACATATATTTGGTTAATGTTTCTGCAGTAGATTAGATATAAAATCATGCGTGCCTTTTTAAAAGACTTTTCCTGAAATATGATACCCGGGAAGACACTCACTATGACTAATTCGACGCGAGAGTGATATACGATGTGCAAATGGTGCATTATATGTTGAGCAGACGATGTCTGTTTTAGGTCGTCTTGTCACTTAAAATGACGAGAAGACAGCATTCCAAAAGGTGGCCGCATATGGACATGGCATTGAGCTGTCTTTAGAACAGAGATTTTCAAAATGGCTCGCACCATTCCTTCTAAGGTACTCGCACTTCCGGTGGGATTGTTTCATGATGCGTCACACTGAAAACCAAATGTGTCACTTCAAATGATACACCACAGTACTACTGGTGATCTCAGGAAAAGGGATGTTGTCTTATTTGTGGTAAAAAGTCAATGTGTCCTCACTGTATTATTTCCGTGCCTTTTGCACCAGAGATGAACATTTTATTCGATATTCTAAACGAAAAAACATAAGGGTCTCCGTGGAAATTTTCAAAATGCTGTCCACAACAATCTCTTTAAATAGGTGACGCGTCTAACCTCAGGCTCCCTAGAAGCAAATGTATTTGACAGAGTTATGAGAACCATAAAGGAGAATAGATTTGTGGAAAACAAATAGCTCATATAAAATATTCTTGCAGAATCTATCACTTCATTATTCTCATAAACGTTACAACTGTAGAATTACCTTCTGTTTTTGTGTGCCTCTTTAATCCCTGCAGAAACAATATCCAGCTTTTTGATTTACTAGTGAAAGTTAAAACCACTCTGGTTTTCCATACAGCAAAGAGGGGAAGCGAAAACATGAGTATAAAATATTTATTTTGCAAAGACAGCGGAAGACCAAATTCCAACTGCAAAGTAATATCTAGTCAGAAGTTGAGAAAGTTACATATTTCTCCAATGCAAAAGATTTAGAAACAGTAATCTACATAAAGGGCGTTATAGAACAAGCATTGGCAAAGCCAATAAGTCTCGCCTGTGAAAGACCTGCTGTCTTTGTCAAAATGTTTTAACAGTATTGTACTACAGAGGGGCTGCTGCTCAGCATTGCTAAAAGTTAGAAGAGTAAAGTAGAGTGGTGTGGAGTGTAATGGAGTTGCGTACAGTAGAGTTGAATGGCATGGAGAGGAGTGAAGTGTAGTGCCATGGAGTAGCATATCATGTTGTGGAGGGAGTGAATTGTCAGAGAGTGAAAGGGCATAAAGTTGAGTGGTGTAGAGTGTAGTACAGTATCAGAGTTGAGTAGAGTGGAGTGGCATTGAGTGTTGTGAAGTGGTGTAGAGCAGAGTGTTGTAGAGCAGAGTGGTGTAAAGGGGAGTAGATTATCATAAAGTGGAGTGGAATAGAGTGGAGTGGGGGAGTAGAGTTGAGTAGTGTGTCATAAAATAGAGTAGAGTAAAGTGGGGTGGAGTGGCAAAGATGGAGTTGCGAAGAGCGTTGTAGAGTGGGGTAGTTTTGTACAAGAGCATAGAGTGGAGTAGAGTGCTGTAGAGTGGAGTGGCATACAGTGGAGTAGATTGCCAGTGGAGCAGAATTTAATGGGGCAGAGTATCATTGAGTGGAGTATTGTGGAGTGGAGTGTCATGAAGTGGAGTTCAGTATAGTGGAGTGGAGTAGAGTGGAGTATAGTCGCTCAGAGGGAAGTTGCATAAAGTGCAGTGGTGCCGAGTAGACGGGTGCAGAGTGCATTGGTTCTTAGTAAAGAGGTGTAGAGTACTTTGACATAGAACGCAGTGACGTAGAGTAGTGTAGAGTGCCGTGGTATAGAGTAGAAAGGTGCAGAGTAGATTGCAGTGGCGTGGAGTGCAGTGGCATAGAGTGCAGGCATGCAGAGTAGGGTGTCAGAGTGCAAGGTCGTAGAGTGCAGGAATTCAGGATCATTGAGTGGGGCTGGGTCATAGAGTCGTGCAAGGTTGTAGAGTGGTGCAGGTTCATAGAGTAGTGCAGTGTAGAGTGGTACAGGGAGCAGTCACATAGGGTCTAATTTATGAGAGCCCTGTGTCACTTTTGCACCATGTAAAGTGGTACATGCATGATGAAGGGCACCCATTTCAATGTACGTAGCCATGCAAAGTCACCCTGCATGCTTTGAGTGGACTCATAAATCATGAGTAAGTCGATGTTTCGCAAATCACTGCATTGCCTTACTCTGCACCCAGGAGGCATTCCATGGGCGTTGCAGAGAGTTTTCCCATGCAACACCCATGGAATTTGACACTGCTCCAGATATACAAAGTGATGTAAAACTGAGGAAGCGCCAAATCCGTACGCCTCCCGATGTGAGGGGTAACGAGGAGGAATATGTTTATTTCTTCCTGTTTATCTCTCTTTCCATGTAAATAAGAGCAAAACACCTCTAAGGTACCCCTTCCTGCACAAAAAACAATCCTGCATGCTACGGTGCAAGGGTGCCTACGTTGGTGCTAGGCTGCTGAAATGGCACCAGCGCAGGGAGAAAGGACAGGAAGGCACCATATTGCTTAAATACGGTGCATTCCTGCCCTTTCACATTGGCATAGGGCAGTGCAGCAGGTGCCTTGCTGCACCGCTATAAACTAAAATCCCATAAATAAGCCCCTAGACCACAATGGTGCAGAGTAGAATAGAGTGGCGTAGAGTGCCGTAACGCAGAGTGCAGTGATGTAGAGTGAAATGGCGTAGAGTGACGTAGCGTGCAGTGACATAAAGTGCAATGGCATAGAGTAGAATGTTGTAGAGTATAGTGGTGTAAAGTAAAGCAGTGCAAAGTAGTTGCATTGGTGCAGTGGCATAGGGTGCATTGGTTTTGAGTAAAGTGGTGTCGAGTGCATTGGCATAGAGTGCATTGGCATAAAGTGCAGTGGTTTAGAGTACAGTGGCATAGCAGAGGCGTAGAGTGGCACAGCATAGACAGCAGTGGTGTAGAGTGGAGTAGAGTGGTGTAGAGTGCAGTGGCACAGAGTGCAGTGGCATAGAGTGGATTGTTTCAGAGTGGAGTGGAGCAGTGCAGGATAGAGTATACGGTGCAGGGTAGAGCGCAGTGGCATAGAGTAGAACGGTGCAGCCGTTGATTGCAGTGGCACAGAGAGGAGTAGAATGGCAGAGAGTGCAGTGGCATAGAGTGCAGTGGCATAGAGTAGATTGTTTCAGAGTAGAGTGAAATGGAGTGAAGGGGTGTAGGGTAGAGTGTAGTGATGCAGGGTAGAGTGTAAAGGAATACAGTATTGGTGTAGAGTGCAATGGCATAGAGTAGAGAGGCTAGTGTTGTAGAGTGGTGTGACGAGGAGTGGAGTAGCGTGGCATAAAGTGCAGATGCATAGAGTGCAGTGGCATAGTGTGGATTGTTTCAGAGAAAAGAGAAGTGGCATAGAGTAGAGTGGTGCAGGGTAGAGTTGAGCGGATTGGCATAGAGTGCAGTGTTGCAGAGTGGAGTGGTATGGAGTGGAGTGGTACAGAATGGAGTAGCCTATACTGGAGTGGTATAGAGTACAGTGGTGCTTAGTAGAGTGGGGTAGAGTGCCCTGGCATAGAGTAGAGTGGTGCAGAGTAGAAAAGAGAGACATAAAGTAAAGGCCCGTAGAGTGCAGTGTCAGAGTACAGTGGCCCAGTGTAAAGTGCGTGTGCAGTCTGAGTGCGTGTGGTGAGACTGGCCTGCCCTCCCATAGGAATGCATGGGGGATATGTGTGTCCATGGTAGTTCCTGATGTGTGGGGAGTGCAGGGGCGAGTTTGGTATGTGCAGACTCGTGAGATTGAATGCTGCGCGATGATATGTGCAGATTTATTGTGTCTAGTGTGGAAGTTCCACTTCTAGAAGTTGGCATGTCTGTGCAGTTAATGTGAATTGACTGTCTGGCTTGTGATTGGCTGGAGCTGGCTGGTGTGCCTGGCTCCGGGAGTCAGGATGGGTCTGCCCCGGGGGTGAATGGAGAGATCTGCATGTTGATGAGAGGGAGGAGTGCACCTGGGACCTGAATAGGGCTGGGCCTTCCCACCACAATGCTGCCTCCACCCCCTGTGGTGTGTCTGATGACCCTGACCCATCCTGTGAATAGGCAGAGGGGCTGAGCAAAATAAAGTGCTTAAGAACCAGGTGCATCTGGTTCGCCCCTTGCCTGCACCTTTGACAACGAAGGATTGTGTGTATAAAAGAGGGGCTGTGACCCCAAGTAAATGCTCTTGTCTTTGCTACTTGAATCTACCAGGGGGGTGCTGCTGGTGGGGCCCAGGAGGGACCGCCATGGGGTCTGCCTTCCTGCTGGAGGGCCCTGTGTGCTGGCCCCTGGGCCCTGCCCTGCCCCTGGATGCCTGGATACCTGGAGTTCTTGCTTGGATCCTAACAGGAGGGGGCTTGCTGCTATTGGGGCCCAGGAGGGACCGCCATGGGGGCTGTCTCCTTGCTGGAGTGCCCTGTGTGCTGGCCCCTGGGCCCTGCATTGCCCCTCCTGATGCCCAGGACTGCTGGGACCCTTTGCTCTAGGGGTCCTCCCTTGGGGGCTTGATTGTTGCTGTGACCCCAGCGCCTCGTGAGCACTTTATTTTCAATTGCCCGGTTATTGAGGGAGCCTACCCCTCATTACTGCATTCGTGGATGGCAGCGTGGGTGCCCAACCTGCTTATTGAATTATTTATACTACGGGTGCCACCCCGTTTTATGGGAGCCTTAGCGGGTGCCCACCCCGCCTCTACTTTTGTTTCTTTTACCGAGGGAGCCTACGCCTCGTTTCTGCCCTCCAAAGTTCACCGCCGCGCCCCGTGGCAAACCGGAAGTCAGGCCCGCACTGCCTGACTGTGGGCGGGGCCTGGAGAGTGTAATTTCCGCTTCCCCCTGCCTGGGGGAAGCCGTGACGCGTTGATCTCCCGAGTAGGGAGAGAAGGAGCATGGCGGCTCGGCAGGGCTTCCATGAGCGGAGGGAACCCTGCAGCATTCAGAAGTTGTCCCCCGGTGAAGCGCGGCGCAGCGAGACCCGACAAGGCTCTCCGGAGCGAGAGAGCCCTGCCCGCTGCTGCCGCGCCGAGAAAATCGCCTACAGCCGCCTGAGTGAGGAGAGAAGTGGCGGCCAGGGCCTCTGATGCCAGCGCGGGGCTCCCATGAGCGAGGGAAGCCCCGCGTGTGAAGAGAGCCCCGCCGAAGCCTGCCAGTGAGGAGTCCTGCCCGGTGAGTGATGCCCGCCCCCCATTGTTGATTCTTGTTCCTTGAGCGACCTCGCCAGAGGTCAGGCCGCTCCCCCATCGTTTGCCCTGATCCTGCCTTGTTTAGCCTGGGCGCTACCACAGGGGCCACATTGGTGGTGAAAGGCCTCAGAGTGGTCCCGAGGGCTAGAAGTGCCCGTGCCTGCATTTTGTGGTGATCCTCAGCTGCCCCGCACCAGCGCGGGAAGCTGCAATGTTTGGCCCAATTACTTTCCTGCACGCTCCCCCCATTGTTTAGGGGCCCCTGAGGGCCAGAGGGGCCCATGTTCTCCCCCCAGTGAGATGCCTCAGTGTTGGAGGCCAGCCCTTCTATTTTGGGCGCATAATTAGTTTAGGAGCCAGAGTGCTCCACGGGACATGATTATTTCTAGAGCCTAGATGGCTCCAATGTTTGGGCGCAGTTTTATTCCTATGGACCAGTGAGGGCCCATGCCGCAGTTTATTTCCCAGCAAGTAGTGGGCAGCTGCACCGTTTAGGTCTTTCTTTCTAGGGACATGTGTTCTCATGGACGCAGGAGTGAGTCGCAATCCTTCGTCCCTACCTTGGCCTTCCCCAGCTCTGCAGCACTTAGTGCCAGCTGCAGCGTTTAGGCCCCAGTGCATTGTTCTCAGCTGTGCAGCAAGTAGTGGGCAGCTGCAACGTTTAGGCTTGGCGCAGTGGCACAACCTGGACTTTCGCTGCTTAGGCAGCAGCCCTGACTCTGTGGACATAGGGCATTTGAGCCCCTTCCTAGATGGCCAGTTGGCCAGGGGGGTTGTTACATTTATAGGGTGCAGGCCCTAATGTTGTTCATGTGCTATTGTGATTTTTGTGCTAATGCTTTGGGTGTTAGGAAATGTCTTGTGTATAGTATGTTTTGCGCACCCTCTTTTGATACCTCTAGATATGGTTTATGCATAGGAGGTTGCTCACCTGTTTAGGTTTATGGTATGGAGATTATACTTCCCTGTGTGATTTACGCCCCTAGTGTAAGGTTTACTTAGGTGGTGAGGGTCTATTGTAGTTAGACTTGTGGGATACTGTGCATGATGGATTTCATGGCACAGACTGTTGCAAGTGCAGTGATTATCCGTGTTTACTGGCTGTACGTTCTATGACCTATTTTTACTTGTATGTTTTTAATTTAGTTCACCTTGACCAAGTTATCTATTTTTACCAAGTGCTGATGCTGACAGTGGTCCATGTGGCCCTGTCAGGTGTACATAATCCCTTGTAAATATTGCCCGTGCCAGTTGGCACAATGTATATGGTGTGATTACTATCTGATGTGTTTTGAGAATACAAAGGCTATTTTTGATATAACCTTGTTTGGAGTTTCTTTTGTGGGGGGCCTGGGATGTTGTTGCTGGTGGGTGCGTGCGCATATGCTTTACACATTGCCTCCGGGATCAGCCTTACTGCTCGTGTCACGTTGCCAAGGGGGTGAGCAGGGGTTATCTTTGGAGTGTAACTTCCTTGCCCTAACTAGAGTGGTGGTTTCTGCCTGGCTTTGGCGCAAGCCTTAGCCAACCAGAAATCCCATTTCTAACAGTAGGCATGTCAGGAATATGCAAGGCAGCATGGTAACTGATCCCACTGAAGTTAGAGAAGCATTCCGGGAATTTTACGCTGATCTTTATAAAGCACCCTCCATAGGATGCCCTAAGGATTTAGAGGCATTTTTGGATCCGGGTCCATTTGCCAAACAACCCAAGAGGAGAGGACATTTTTAGGGGCACATATCCTAACAGAAGGATGCCAGGTGGCACTCTAAGCTCCCCCATCTGGGAAAGCAGTAGGAATGTATTTCATACCACTGGAATTCTATAAGGTTTTTTTCTGTAGAACTCCTTCAGGAAATGCTGTACCTTTTTAGGCAAGTTAGAAATAGGGCACTGCCCCCAGGGTCTTGGGGTACCGGAAATGTAATCATCTTTTTAAAAAAAAGATAAGGAACCTTCAGCTTTGGGCCAATCACATTGTTGAATAGTGATGTTAAGCTCTATTCTAAACTCTTTGCCAGCAGGCTGGGTGATATAATACAGTGACTACTCTCGGTTAGGCAGCACCGGTTTATTCCAGGGAGAGGGTCCTCGGATCATGTAATATCATTGTTAGATGCTACCAAGATCCTACAGGAACCAACAGGGGTCGCCCTGTAGGATGCCGAGAAAGCTTTCGACAGGGTGTGATGGAGTACATCTGGTAGGTTATTGAGGCCAGTGGCTTGGGTAGGCCCTTCATTAACGCAATCCGGGTGATATATTTTAGAGCTATAGCTCGATTACAGATAATGGGAGGTGAATCAGATCCCTTTCTGATAGAAAGGGGAACGAGGCAGGGCTGCCCGGCCTTACCTCTGTTATTTGCTTTATACATTGATCCCCTCCTTAGGAGGCTGGAAGCCTCTCTGGATATTATCCCCATCAGTCTGCAGGGCTGGGATATGAAAATACTGGCCTATGCCGATGATATTGCATAGGTACCAGTGCGCACTCCCTAACTGATATTTGGAGGGCAAGAAACCCCCAGGCCTGTGAAGGGAGTCATGTATCCTCAGCACACAAACCCTGGTCTAGGCCAACACATGGGCAGGAGATGTAGCACATTTACCGAAAACTCTATTCGACAACTTCCCAGTGGTGTTAGAATTGATATTTCCCACAAGCAGCACCCAGGCATTTCTGTGGCGGTTACAGAGCACGTCGCACTTAGAGCTATTGTTCAAGGAAGAAGTACGCTTGGCTATAACACATTTTCTCCAAGAGAATCAGGGAACTGTGGAAAGTGCAGGTACGCTATGGGAGGCGTTTAAAGCCACGATACATGGCACATGCATCAGCCTACAGGCGGGGATATTGAAGGCCTTACGGGCCAAAATGCAGAGTATTGAAGAATCTCTGAACAAACTAGAGAGGCAATATGAAGCAACACAACTGATGCATACACTAGCAGAGATTAGGGAATTGGTAACAGAATACAACGAAACGGCGGAACAAGAGATTAAACATATGTCAAGGTCATATGGGGACGGGGGGAGACCTGGCCGCTGCCTAGCTGCTAAAATAAGGACAACCCACACTCAAGCTTACATAACGGAACTGGAGGACCCTGACGGTGCTAAGCATCATTATACACCTGAAGTGCTCTCCCCATTTGTAGATTATTACTCAAATGTATATAGCCCAGTAGAGCCAGCCGTGAATTTAAGGCTTACATGGATGAAATAGCGCTGGCCTGGCTTTCTCCAGGACAGCGTGAATATCTGGTGGAATCTTTCACAGTCGAAGAGATACAAGCGGCCATAACCGTGCTCCCAAATGGGAAAGCAGTCGGGAGTGATGGGCTGCCCAGTGAGTTTTAAAAGCGTATGCGGAACTACTGGTGCCACACTTACACAAAATGAATGCTGAAGCATATGAGGCAAAAACACTTCCCTTAACACTAAGAGAGGCCCTAATGATTACTTCATTGAAACTTGTGAAAAACTCTGCAAAATGTGATTCTTATAGGCCACTTTTGCTCCTCAATATAGGCACAAAAATATTGGCAAAACTCATCACGGCTAGACTGGAGCCATTGATGACGGCATTGGTGTTGCCAGACCAGTTGGGCATTGTCCCGGAGTGGTCAATCACGCATAATTTGAGAACAATATTCACTTTATTCCAGCAGATAGACCCAGATACGAAGGCTGCAGCAGTGCTGCTTGATGCAGCAAAAGCCTTTGATTCTATAAAATGGGGCTTTGTGTTCGATGTACTGCACTGTATGGGGATGCCACCCGCCATGTTCATGCAGTGGATAAAGTTATTGTACAGCAATCCAGTGGCTAGAATAGGAATAAATATTAACCAATTCCCACCATTCCATATACATAGGGGGGCCAGGCAAGGCTGCCTTTTGTCCCACATGCTATTTGTCTTAGCTCTGGAGCTGCTGGCATGCACAGTGAGACAGAGGCACGCAGTAGCAGCGCTGGGATTTCGGCAGAGGACCCTGGACATATCACTGTATGCAGATATGGTGCTATATGTTCGAGACCCGGAATGTTAGCTAAATCCCCTGATAAGAGAATATGTTAAATATGAAGTACTATCTGGGCTTAGGATAAACTGGGATACATCTTCCATCTTTCCCCTAACGGTTTGCACAACACCATGTAACTTGGAGTTCCCGCTGACTTGGAGTGAGGAACCAGTGAAATATTTGGGGGTGTGGGTACACAGAGATCCAGGAGTGGTGCTAAAAGATAATTATGGGCGGGCCCTGACGGCAACAGAGGAGCAGGTAGATAGGTGGATACAGCTCCCGCTGACTGGCTGACAGGGTGGCAGTGATAAAGATGGTCATTTTACCTAAATTCTTGTATCTATTCAATAATGTTCCTTTGCAATTGACGAGGGCATTCTTCTCAGCATTGTGCGCATTGTTAATTAACTTAGTGTGTGCAGGGAAGCAACCCCATTGCAGTTCGGAGGGGGTCATAAGGCCGTTCTCGAGGAGAGGGTTTGGAGCTCCTGTCTTGTATCTATACTACTTGTGTGCGCAAGCGCATTTTGTGCGCTACTTGTTCCCCCCGTTCATCCCCCACGTGGCGGTAGAGGCAGATAGAGTACATCCCCTGCCACTCACTGCACTATTGCCAAGGTCATACAGAGTAGGCCCTAGAGGGGAAATCAATCCAGCCAGGAGCATGGTTAAGGCTTTGCAGACAATAGCACGATGGACAGATAAAGTCCCATTGTACACATCTGCGATGTTGCTAGCGCACTATCCTGAGGTCTCTGTGGGGAGCGAGCCCAAATCACTATAGCTGTTGGCAGACATGGAGATTACTCCATGGGAGGATGCATATCCAAATAACATGTTCATCACGATCACCACAGATTACAGGTAGGGCAGGTAGCACTGAAGGCAGTAAACCCACAGCATCCAGAGGCACCGCAGGTGTTAAAGCCATTGCAAGTGATGTTGGATAGCACATCCCAAGCAAAAGTCATCACCCGGTTATATAATGCAACACAGCTGGAGATTATCCCGCAACATGATAAAAGCATGGAGAAGTGTAACACAGTGCTGGATAACCCCCTTACACAGAAGGATTGGGAATTTTGCTGCAGGCTAACAGGGCAGCTGACAGCGAATTGCAATGTGTGCATAATAAATTTCAAGTATCTACAACAGCTATACTACACAGAAATGACACAAATATGGGCTGCGAGACTCAGCCAATTGTGTAAGGTGCGGTACACCTGAGGCTGCTTTTATGCACTTAGCGTGGTATTGTGGGAAGATATATGACTTCTGGGAGCAGGTCACACAAGCGGTTACCGAAATGGTGACGGAGAAAGTAGAGTGCTCGCCACATATATCTCAGAATTGCAACCGAAGAGTCAGAAGCTGGTGGCTATAGCGCTGCTGGCTAAGTGGAAAGTAGCACAATGTTGGGCAGGTGGAAGGGCACCACAATATGTGTGCTAGATAGCTGATGTAGCGTATTGTAAAGAGCAGTTGAATTGCTATGCAGCGGAACTCCCGATTGATTCGAGGCCTAAAGGTATATGGGAGCCCTTTAAGTCATATGTGCTCACGAGTCAGAGTGATACCCAGTCGGATGCAGACATAAATACATAAAATAACTAAAAAGGTGGACACTTCTGCGGCGAAGGAGAAGGAATACGTTGTATGTATAAGTATATGCCTGTAACTATGCAGATAAGAGAAATGTGCAACGTGATTCCTCTGTTTGTACATTGTATGTTTCTTTTTGAAAATTAATAAATTAAATAAAAAAATTAAAAATGTTAGGTGATGAATAAAATTACACAAGATTTCATACAAAGTTACGGTAATTAGGATCTTCAAAAAGGCCTAACAAAATTGACCTTTATTTACTTGTTCGCTGAATTATTTTCTATGAGAATCTGTTGCAGTACCAGTAGTTGGCCATGTGTAGTGCTGAACTAATTCCAAGGCTGAGTTGGAGAACATTTTCTATTGTTTTGGCTCGTTGTTTTTGCTCTGGAACACTGCCTTTAGTCCTGAACTTTTCACTTTCAAATCATTCATTTTAGGTATGTTAGTCCAATTAGGTAAATGGCTGAAAAACAAGACTTCTCCACTCAGATTGCATTAGGCAGTCACACAAAATTCCAGAACTAGACACACAGGGGCAGATTTATGTCGGACTTGCGCCACATTTACGCCGCCGTTGCGTGACGCAATGGCGCGGAAACGTGGCGCATCCCTGCGACCTATTTACAACGTGACGCATCTAGGCAGATGCGTCACGTTGTAAAGCCCTGCGCCATATGAAACCTGCGTCAGGTTTCATGTGGGCGTTCTGTCGCAGGGTGGGCGTTCCCTCGTAGGAAAGCCCCGTAAAACTGACGCAGTGAAATCTACAAGATTTCACTGAGTCAGTTTTACGATGCTGCTGGGTCAAATTCTTACGCCTGCTTGAAGCAGGCGTAAGGAGTGACGCACCACGTTATGTATGGGTGGCCTCTGTACATTGCAGGAGATGCGTCACACTTGCGACGCTACACCAGCAATGCACCACCCGTACACCACAAGATGAGTCACGCATCTGCCCTTCCTTGCACCATGGTGCGCCGCATTGTAAATGTGGCGTATTTGTGGTGCCGCAAGGAGGGAATTGCGTGACGCATCAGTTCTGGCGCATCCCTGCTGATTTGCAGAGATGCGCCAGAACTCATAAATATGCCCCAGAGTCTGTAATCACCTATGGACTTGCACTACATTTGGAAATGTGTACCTGCAGGCTTGACTATACAAAGAGATTCTGTGAACAAGGCTCATCAGACGTATCTACTTACAGATGATTCCTACAACTGCGAACAATCTTCCGGTATAAATGTATACTTTCAGTTGAAGGTTTAGGCGTACGAATGGGAAACTTTTTCCACATCCAATCTGTGCAAATATAAGTGATGTCAAAATATCTAAGTAAGTATGCAAGTTGTTTAGGAAACAAACACAAAAAATAAAATATTTTCTGTGATTATTGGAAATGAACAGTTTCCACTCGTTGATAATATTTCCAAGACCCCAACCAGAAGGGAGTTGGATGAGTTTAAGGTATTCACCAAGCCTTGTAAATACCAACACCATGAGATGCAAATCAAATCAAATCAAATCAAAGATAGCTTTATTCGGTATTTGTAAATAAAAACCATAAAAGCACATTGAAATATAAAAACATTACATCCATATCATACATTAATTCACGTTAATACTCTAAATTTCTTAATTTTAAAAAATGTTTAAAAATTAGGTGAAACATGTAGAGGGACAATTCATGAGGTAGTTAAAAAAAGGGACCTAGGTTGTTGTAATGTACTATTGAATGTAATAAGGTACAATATAATACAAACATACAAGCATTTTTTTTTAACATTAGACCAACGTCCCTCTGCATCTTACTACATATTTCAAGAATGTTATGGCTGCATGGATGGTAAGTTCATCTTGCAACAAGTAGAGTCTAAGCAAGGCTGGTTTACATTGCCTCAGTCCCCACGTCTTAACAATGGGTAACAGATAGCGCTTTCTACCCCACTCGTAAAATTTGCAAAAGAAAATGCAATGAATGTTTGACTGGGTTGATATGTCATCACAAGGACATTTAATTAGAGTAGCAGACCAGTCATTTGGGGAGGGGAATGATATCAACCTATAAAAACAATCTGTTCTCATCCGTGTCATTAGCATTCTGTGGTAGCTAGAGAATGCCGGATCCAGGTAAGGATGTAAGCCCGGCCCATGAAGGATGAGACGGTGGAAAATGACCGTAGATTTGTTACCATCCAGATACCACCGCCTGTCTTCTAATAACGTAAGACAAATATCCTTTAATACTTTTTTGGACATTAACGTGCATGAACTAGGTGTTATGTAAAGTTCTGGATGACCAATAGAGTATAGAAATTTTTTGACATAGGAAAGCCAAGTGAACTTACTAGCAGCTGTTTGGTTCATGCAGTCTTGAATAACATCCCTGCTAAAAGCTGTGTCCTTTGAAGACCATATTTTGTGCCACAGCATAACTGGAGTTATCTTTATAATATCAGTGATGTGGGCTCGATCTAATTCTTTATGGCATATGGTCGTGGAGACAGATCTTGGGACTGCAAGCAGAAACCTGAAGAAAGCGTTTTCCACTATTTGAATTTGAGTGCAGTCGGCCGTCCCCCATATACCTGCACCATATGTTGCAGTAGAGACGCACTTCGCTGCATAGATCTTGAGCAGAGTATCAATTGGTTTCCCGCCCAGTCTCTTGGCGAATTGTTTTATAGCGCCTATGGTGCGGGTGAAGGCCAGACTGCGAGTGGTAATAGCTGTAGACCATGTTCCCCTATTGTTAAAAGTAATACCTAGATATGAGAAGGTTTTTGTCAGGCCTATCTTTGTTTGATTAACGAAGGTTTTGCAGTCAGTTTTAGAATTATTTGTTGAGGTGCAGCACATGGTAAAAGTTTTACCCACGTTAATCTTCAGCCCTCTAGTACTCATGAAAGTTAAAAACCCAGTTAGAGCCTTCTGAAGGCCTATCTGGGTTCGTGACATAATAACGGCGTCGTCGGCATATAAAAGTAATGGTACCGATTCGCCGTTTATTTTGGGATAATCAACTTCCAAGTTTGTTAAAAAATCTGCAACTTCGTTGATGTATAAATTAAAAAGAAAAGGGGCAAGGATACAGCCCTGCCGTACGCCCTTTTCAATGGGAAACTTTTTAGTTCGTTCTCCATTTTTTCCGTATCGTACCGTTGCTCCTGCTTCTCTGTAGAGTTCCTTGATAAAATTCAGAACGTGTGAGTTTATCCCCATCTTGGTCAGGGTGTTCCATAACACTTTGTGATCTAAACAATCAAAAGCCGAGCTTAGGTCGACGAACGTCAAACACAGGTTCCCTTTTTTGACATATATTTATTCATAATTAATGTCAAATTGAGGCCCTGCTCGACTGTGCCCAGGCCGCTCTTAAAACCGCATTGGAGTTTAGAAAGAACCCCTTTACGTTTGGCCCAGGTTTGCAATTTTGTCAATAATACCCTGCCTGCTACCTTCATCAGGGAGTCAAGCAAAGAAATGGGTCTGTAACATTTAGGGTCCTGCCTATCGCCTTTTTTATAGATAGGGATTACAATGGCTTCATGCCATGTGGCAGGAAAGCCTGTTTGACTATAAGTATTTAATACGTTTGTCAAAAGTGGGGCCCAGAGTTCTAGATTTTCTTTAAATAAATCAATAGGTATTCCGTCTGGCCCTGGGGCTTTTGAATTGGCACTCTCTCGAATGGCTTGTTCAACCTCTAGTGGGGAAAAAGCAATATTCAAAGGAAAGAAGTTCAGAGTGGTTGGTACTTCAGGCTGTGATGCAAAGTCAGGATGATGCGGAATCACATAGAGGTTTGACGTTGCTAGGTCAACATTTTTTTTGTACAAGGCCGTGAAGTAACTGACCCAAACGTCTTCGGGTATGGCGATCTCCAAGGAATCGGTCTTATTTTCAGCAAAGAAAGGGGCGTTAACTTCTCTCCAAAATGAGATATTATCTCTAAGGGCACTAGCCTTAATTAGAGCCTCCCAAGCTAGAGTTTTGAGTTCATTCTTCCTATGCTGTAATGTCCGTTTATAAAGTGATCTAGCCGCTCTGACCAGGCTGGTGTCCTTCGGTAAGGTCTTTATTGCCTGTATAAGAGCTTTATGGGCTTTGGTACAAGCCGAATCGAACCAGCCCGCTAATCTGGATTTCTCTCCAGCTTTTTGTTTCCTCGTTAATTTATCGTTTATAGTGGCGGCTATCTTATCATATGCCGCTCTAACCAAATGAGGATTAGGATTTTGCTCTAAGCACGTTATAAAATGCTCACGATCTTTGTTAATTACCTCTTCTAGGAATTTTTTGGGGTCGACCTTGGCCCATTTAATAGCATACCCATTTTTTCTAGACAGGAAAATGGTATGACGGTATAGTCTTTCAGGTGTACTTATTTCATGGCTGTCGTGACTGCCTGCATTGAGACTGACACTTATTGGAAAATGGTCACTCGTAGCTAGTTCTTCAATTTCAAACCCTTTTACAGAACCCTGGTTATTGTTGGACATCAACACAAAGTCAATCACGGTACCTGCCCCTCGGCCGTGAAAGGTAGGTTGAAATGCAACCATGGGCTCACACAGTTCGTTAGCATGTCCTAGGTCCCAGTCATGCATAAGTTGGTTAAACATATTGCCCAATACAGTGTGTTCAAAGTGCGTGCAGGGTTCCCCTTTTAAATCTGTTAAACCGCAGATTTTTGAATCACCGTGAGGGCATAAGTGGCAATTAAAGTCTCCAACTATAAGAATGCTATCAGCCTCCCCCACTCCTTTATTTAGGATAGAAGTCAGCTCACTTATAAATGCTTTGGCGTCTTCTTTCTTAATATTATTATATAGATTAATCAAAAGAAGGCGCCGCCCTTTCCCTTTTACCAAAAAGCCCTGCAGTGGTTTACACTCCCTGTTTTTAAACCCCTCCACTTCATATGTCTTCACTGTCAGGTTAGCCAGGTTGGAGATATACGTACATAGACCTCCAGATCCCCTACCTCGATTTCCCTGAGTGGCAGGGGTAAAGAAGGAACCAAAGCCCTCTACATGGGTCACCTCTTGGTCCCAACACTCCTGTAGACATATGATGTCATGATTATCTACGAAAGCTAAGAAGGTTTGGTCCTTAGATTTTTTGGAGAGACCAGCGATGTTCCACGATGTTATTGTCACGCTGGCTCTCCTCTCGGTCTGTGATGGACCATCTTTCGATTGAAGTAAACTTGTGGTGGAGACTATATTTTGCCATGGCTTATTCAGAGTATCAGTGGTTATGTTGTCACGGGACAATGTGTCATTCATCTCATTTACATTTATGTCTAGTGAGGGGACCCTCTGGAGTTGGTTCTATAACTAAACATTGGGAAAGAAACTGGGCCTGGGGTGCTGATGCTCGACTCGAGGTGGTAATAATATTTGTCGCTATGGAACTAGTATGGGAGGGAGTCTGTTTATTATTATGCGGGTAATGTACTAAATCTGGGGCTAGGAAAACGGGCGAGGTACAAGGTGCCTGATATACCCCTTGTATATACCCAGTTGGT
Organism: Lissotriton helveticus; assembly: GCF_964261635.1. Lineage (NCBI taxonomy): Eukaryota > Metazoa > Chordata > Amphibia > Caudata > Salamandridae > Lissotriton > Lissotriton helveticus. Next base: position 1,093,259,815 of record NC_136059.1, read on the forward strand.
CAATCAACCATATCTAAACAGTCAAATCTATTTTTTGTAGGAAAACCCCCCCAGCCTTCCAAGTTAAGATGTTCTCTTCTGGGAAACCATGACCGTGGTTCCCAGTCTCTGGTCCAGTTTCTATTTCTATGTCTATTCCAATGGCCCACCTCATTCCAAGACCAGTCTGGACCCTCATCCCAGCTCGGGGGTTCTCCATACTCATATAGATTCGAAGGTGGATAAAAGAAGGACAGGCGATGTGCGTCAATCCCTCCCTTCTTTGCCAGGGCAGGCCAGGAGCAAATATAGTCAACTGTGGAAGGATCATCACAATTGACGATAACGCAATCGCCCTGAATGCTTTTTTTAGATTCTCCAACCCAGGACACTCTTCAAACCGAGAAGATTCTGCTAAAATTTGGTGATTGAAGAGGTCTATTTTGGCTCAGCCACTGCAGAACCTTATTACGAAGGGACCAGGATCGTTCGTCTGTGTTTTCCGACAACTCTGGGACCCCAGTAAGGATGACAATGTATGGGGCTGCCTCAGGTGGCAAGTGTGTCGGACGCTGAACCTCCCTCCCTTTCTCCCTACGCCCAATGGTTGTGGAGCCAGCCCTTTCGGAGGAATGGATGCAATATTGAACCAATGCATTAAATTCCTCCAATACATACTTTTTTAAATTAAAATGAGGAATGTTGTGCAGATTTTGGCGAATCTTGCACCAAATTACAGATATATCTAAATTGACTCCATATTTTCAACCTGTAAAATTCAGTTTTTTTAATCTGCTAAAATTCACAAGTGAAAATTGCATAGAGTGTGGAGTTTACCGAATAGATTTGATTTCTAGTTCCTGGCACAAACAGGACTTGGTATTCAATATTGGAGTGGAAAGAAGTTGAAAGAGTGCCCCCTTTGTACAATTCTCAGGAGAAGGTAGCAGTAGGAATATATATAGGAATTTGTTCTGTGTAAAAATTTTATTCATACTCCTAATCATTGTTTAATCTCCCTAAATGAAGATCTCTGTTTAAACATGATAGCCTATGGTTCATAGACATCTTTATTTTTTTTACTATTCTTTGAGAATCAGTTACTACAGCTCACAAACCCCCTGCCTGTGTGGATTCAGATAACCTCTTCATTTTTGATCCTCAAAAGCACTAGAATAAATCAGACATTCTGAGGTCTTTACCTATCCTACCAGAATCTTTATCAAGTGTTTTAGAGTATGGGGAAGCATTATCTGATTGACTGATTGGGTCGAGGAATAATATAAGGCAGTAGTGAGTAGTGTAGTGTTGCATCACATAGCAGAAGTATACTTCTTGCCTTCCCCAATTGGGATCCTCTGCATATCACTATGCTTCCCCCAAACTGCCCTAAATATCTCAGTGTGATAGAATCATTGAATGAGGTGCAATGATTATTCTTTGGAATTATTGATGATTATTTCCCTGTTTTGGGGCACAGGACGATGAACCACTCAGCTGAGACTAGGTGACTTTCAAGAGAAGTCCCAGGATCCTCCCCTAAGTAATGTGGTCTGTGGAATCATTCAATGGCTGATTTCTAGGGGCAGTGTGACAGATGTAAACATGTCAAGTCAAGTCAAGTCAGGATATTTGTATTGCGCACATATCACGTCCAAAAGAGTCTCATGGCGCATGCAGACAATTCTGACAGAGAGGTAAAACAGCTAAAATCAGCAAAAAAGCCAGGTCTTAAGCTTCTTTCGGAAACTAGTGTGTTCAGAGGTTATGCGCAGATTGAGAGGCATTTTATTCCAAAGGGATGGTGCCGGGAAGGAAAAGGCGCGACCTCCATTCCTGGCAGTCTGAATTCTTAATGGGGTGAGTAGTGACTCAGTGCTTGATCTCAATTGCCTCCTTGGCATGTACCATGTGAGTTTCTGGGTCCAATATTTTGGGCCCCGTCCATACATATGTTGGTGTACCATACATAATGTTTTGAATGTAATCCGTTTTTTTACTGGAAGCCAGTGTAGGACTTTTAGACATGGCATCGAGGGAGATCTTCGAGGTAAGTCCAAGACAAGGCGCGCGGCCGTATTCTGCAGAACCTGCAGCTTCCTGAGGTGGCATTCATTTGCGGCAAGTAATAGTGAATTGCCATAATCAAGCCTGTTTATAATAAGGCCCTGTACTAAGGGCTTACGGGCTTCAACTGGTAACCACTTAAAAACCCTGCGCAAGCCGCGCATGATGCCAAAACATCCAATTTTTTACCTCCATCAAACAGTTCTTAAAACGGCCCTTGGTCTCATTAACGTCAGGGCCAAGAGTGACCAGAATTTGTGTATCGTCGGCATAGGATAAAACATCAAAGCCGAACGCTCTGATTACTTTGGCCAGGGGAGCCATATAAATATTGAAGAGCGTGGGGCTCAGGATGGAGCCCTGTGGCACCCCCCTTTTGACGGGCCGAGTGCTGGCTAGGATTCTGCCAATTTGTACTGTGGTCGTCCGATTAGATAGGTAGCTCTTGAACCATTCCAATACCTGCCCTCTGACAGCAATCTCCCATAGCCTCTGAATCAGAATACGATGGGAGATGGTGTCAAAGGCCGCAGACAGATCTAGGAGGACAAGGATGGAAGATTGATGTTGGTCCAGAGCAAATCTTATATTGTCTGCGACCTCGACCAGTGCTGTCTCCGTACTGTGAGCAGCACGGAAACCCAAATGTGAAGGGTCAAGTAGGTCATTCAATTCAAGATATTTTACCAGCTGTTCATTGACCGATCCTTCCAATATTTTCCCAAAATATGGGAGCAGGGAGATGGGTCGATAGTTTACAAAAATGTTAGCATCAGCTCCAGGTTTTTTCAATATTGGCCTTACTCTCGCCGCCTTCCAGATTTCTGGGACATCTGCTTCCAGCAGAGATTTATTAAGGAGGCTAGTGAGACAGTCAGCTAGAGCCGGGGCAAGCAAGGTAAATAATTTCGGGGGTAGTTGGTCATTCGGGGAACCTGATTTGATCTTTTGTCCTAGTCTAATAGTCTTATCCCTGTCAAACATTTCGAAGGTAGTCCATCTAGAGGGAGACTTATCAGTGATGGAATCATGATCTTTGTACTGTGTAGGCAAAGAGTCTGAGCTGAAGAATTCGCATATAGTTGTAATTTTATCCTCCAAGAATTTGGAGAGTGCCTCAGTCCATTTTACAGTATCAGGAGTAGATGATGGGTTTTTTGAAGAAGGAAAATCTTTTAAGATATGGTGAAGCTCTTTCGACGAGTTTTCAGCTTTAATTATACGCTCTGCTAAGTACACCCTCTTAGCTGATCTTATTTCCCTCATATAGTTGGTATGCAGAGTTTGATAGGTCTTACGATCGGTTGCGTCTTTACTTTTCCGCCATTTTTTCTCAGCAGTTCTTGTGATGGCCTTGGTTTCTTTTAGCTGTTCCGTGAACCATGGTGATGGCTTCTCCCTGCACTTGACCATGCGTAGGGGGGAAATATTATCCAGTGCCCTACCAATTGCTGACTCTAGGTGCGTTGCTGCTAGGTTAACGCTTGCCGTCGGGTCTATAGGGTTTTTCTGAAATTCATTTAAGAAAGGGGCCAGAGTGATCTTTTTAAGGGTTCTACACATTTTCAAATTGGCCTTACTGGACGGTCCCGACACACAGCTATTTATGGTGAATTTCACTAGTTAATGGTCGGTCCACAATAGCGGAATAGGGGGGTCTAACCAGACATTAAGGGAGTTGGTAAATAAGAGGTCCAATGTGTGTCCAGCACAATGGGTTGGACCCTTGATCCTTTGACTAACATTAAGAGTGCTCATGGGGGAGATTAGCTTTTCTGTTTCAGCGTCCGACTGGTCATCTACATGGTAGTTAAAATCACCCAGTAGCAGGAACTTGTCCGCAGTCAGTGCATGGGGGGCAATGGTTTCTAGTAGTGTGTTAGGAAACTCTCCTTTAATCCCAGGAGGTCGATAGAGCAGAGCCCCTTTCCAAACCTCCTTCAGAGGGCCACTCATTTTAAAGACTAGAATTTCTGTCTGATTGATAGCCTCGCTTTCTATCACGGAAATATTCATAGTCTCCTTTGCTGCAATCAGTAATCCCCCCCCTCTGGCGTCCCTCCTATCTGACCTGACTATTTTATATAATTGAGGGAAAGCTACATGGAGGTCTGGGGTGGCATGCTCATGCAGCCAGGTCTCTGATACGAAACATAGATCAGGGGTTTCAGCATCAAGGAGACTCCATATTTCAAGTGCGTGCCTAGGAATTGATCTGGCATTGAAATAGATCGCTGTCAGTTCCCTCGGGGCTGTAATGGATGGTTTGAGATCATCCCTGATGGTCCGCCTGTCCACAAACAAATCCACACTAAGGGAACAAGGGGCCGCCCGTATGGCTGCTAATGGTGCCTCCGGCACCGGGGCACAGGGTGTATTCAGATCTAAGAGCTCTTTCCTAGTATACCTGAGGAGTGGTGTAGTGGAAGTGGTCATTTCCAAGCAGGATGAAATACGCAGGCAAAGACATCCACTGAAGACGATAGTGGTATGGCGCCTGGCGGCGGTCTGGCGCGGACGGGCGCAGACAGGGTCGCCTTTGGCGCGCCGCAGGCACGCCGCTGCGCGCGTCCGCGCCTTCCTCCCAGCTATGTAGGGGTAGGGGGCCGGAAACTAGAGCGCTACAGTCTCCTTCACGTGTCCCACCGGAAGTGGGTATTTGCCTGCAGCGACCCTCCGTTCAAACGGCACAAGCCGTGACGGACTGGGATCTTAGGCAATCAAGATGTAAAGCAGATTCCTGACACAATGAGAGTAGACTTCATGTGAAGGGAAATGGGTATACAGAAAGATGACTCTATGTTGTCGAGACCATGCAGAACAAATAAATGCACCAATGACCTTCTCTGATGTTTTGATGTTGGTCCCCATTGCTCAGTCAAAGTTAAAGCCATACATATGACCAGGCACATTAAAAAAATTTTGAATGAGACCTGGATACTGTTCTACTTGTTTTCTAGTCTCTGTCCTGCAGAAAGACCTATATCTAAGTCCAAGTCAGAAGTAGTTCACCAATAATTTTAAAAAAGGTTGGCAATGGCTATCATCACAAAGTGCAGAAGGCCACAGTCTTTCCGTTTATACCTGCATTTACATCAATCAATACTATTGAACATGTGTGTCACTGTTTCCCAGTGCCATTCAAACATTTACTGCAGCAACCCGTTGTCAGATGCCTCATTAGAGCTTTGGAAGCATTTGATGGCTGCGTAGAAGGGCATATTTGGCATTAGACCATGTTTTGTATGGATAATTATATTGCCAATGACTGCAGATGGCTTGCCAGGAAATGTTTATTTTCTGTGTGACTGGCTCTCTTGCCTACAATGACAAACACAAGGTATGGCTTTTGTTATTGGATTTCAATCTTTTGACTCTGCAGAATGGCTGGATTAGGGTTTTCCTCTCAATAGACACACCAGAGCCTAATATTGCAAATGTGTGATCTGTCTCAAAAAACGTGGCCTGTTATTAAGGCCTCAGCCGACTCACTCTCTTTTTACCTGCTGCTGACACCACAATTACCATGCCACATGGGAAGCCACTTACAACCTCCGTGGCAATGCACTAATCAGCAATCCAGTACAAGACTAGAAAGGCCGGTCCTTTATAAAGGATTTAGTTTATTCAAATTATGTTTTTTGGTACTTTGCAATGGAATATGTAATGTAAAAATATATTTGTGAGATTTCATAAATGTAACAGTCAAAGGAGGCAACCCACTAAATCAAGTACACTGATATTTACCATTAGTGAGAATACTCCTATGGGATAAACACTGCATTCAATAAGGATAGCCAAAGTGCTGTATCCTGTACATAGAGACACTGGTAGCCATGTAGTATATTCCATGTTTTCTTTATTGGTTCCAGTTCAGGGTAGTATCAATCTTAGTTCAGCCAGCTCTAGGCAGGTACTAGCCATGTACCAGCCCCACCAGAAGCAGCCTGCCTAGCTGCTCAGCCCATCTCCAACTGTCACCACTCATCCACACAGGCACCCAGGCATTCCATTCATCACAGTCATGCCAACATTCCGTTACCAGCTCTCACTCTGGCTGAACAGCTAGGAGGACCCAGGTTGATTACATATAAATGTAATACTTAGGATATAACACAAAGTTCAGTGTTAGGGTTAGGTGTAGTGCTGCAGCAGCCGGTGCAGGTAAGCATGGTGGGGCAGGGCAGGGCACTGCAGGGGGATGTCGACAGACGTCGGAATAGGAGTTATTTAATTTGCCATATTTTGTCATCTGGTGACATCCCCCTCGCAGCTCCCCATGCCTATCTTCACCGGCCGCTGCTCGTCTAGTGTCAAACATAGGTTACCCTTAGGAAAAGTGCAGTGTGAGGCATAGGCTACCCTTAGTAAGAGTGCTAGGGCGTTGGACAGGGTTAGGGTTAGGCTAAAACAAAAGATTAGGGTTAGCATATAGTAAATGATTAGCTATAGTGTTAGGCTTACCAATACACTTATGGTAAAATTTAGGGTTATGTATAGATTTCCGTTTATAGTTGGGGTAATGGCATGGAAAGACATAGGTTAGAGCAGTTATTTGGATCAAGGATAGGATTGGGATTATTTTTCGGATCAAGATTAGCAAAACGGATAGTCTGGGGAAGGTGTAGGATTAATGGGAATGTCAATTAAAGGTCGAAATAGTGGTGATGGTTTAGTGCCAATTTGCATTATATATGTGCCTGAGTGATGAAATAGAACGGTGTTCTCTGTGCTCTGTAGTGATATAATTCCTAGCCCTCAGAGACATGGAGGCATGCAAGAAAAGTGACTAAATCATACATTTGAGCATTTCTGGGGCCTTTGTGCTATAGGGTTCATATCAGAAATATTAAGATACAAAGCTACACATTTTTAGATGTATTATTTGTAAATCTGCAACTTAATTTCTCCATGTTTTGTGAATCGGCTAAAACCGTAACACAGGTATAGGTAATAATGAAAAAATAAAGAGAGGGTATACATAGCTAACCTTTCTTGGGCAGCAGACAAGAACAACACTATTTTGGGGGAAATCACCAACTGTTGTTCTCATTTAGAGCCAGCAGTAGGAAGCCTGCAGTTCTGCTAGGTCTACAGAAACTATGGCCATAATACCACTGGCAGGCTTCGTGATTCCTGCCTTGCCTGGTGTGGATCTCTGGAGTCTTCACTGCATCCTTCAGTATTTTGGTTCGAGTAAAGGATGTGAACTTTGCAGAGTGGGTACCACGTTTTGTGCAGCCCCCGAGCAAGTGTTTATGTTTTAGCAAACAAACCTACTAAAGCAGAGGTTTGATGCTCAAATACAAAAAATGCCTTGATGGTCAATTTATTTTATCTTTGTCCAGTGGGGCCATTGAGCACTTTCTGGAACTGAGGCCACTACGCTGAGCATGGTGGTCCCAGACAAGGAAATCTAGTGGTGGCTACCCTGCTGTAAATAGAAAAGGGCAGCCATCTCTATAAGCTGGTGGAAGGCTGACACATTCAAGGTTTCCACTTCCAGAGTCAGCTGATGCACCACTGAAGGAAATGTAGCAGTTCCCCGCCTCTTCAAGGGACAGGGATCCAAAATATTAGCAGGATAGGAGTTTAGTTGCTTTCATAATAGTGGTCCTGCTCCACTGAACTGTAAATGACACCTCGTGTCTATGAGCATGATGTCAAAGCATAGACCAAAGTGTAGACCTTTGTTGTAAATGCCTACATGAAACCAAGCCTTAAAACGAACAGATTAGAGCAGAAAAAACCCATCTTTGATAATCTCGATGTGAAAAAGATTCTACACTCACTCACATTACCTGTGATACCATGATGTAAATGGAATTATTTACATCATTTTTATTATTGTGAATTGTATTATTAAAAATTGCAATTACAATAAATGTGATTATATAAATTGGTAATAACTATATTAGTAATTATGATTATAGTAAGAAAACCAAGTTAAATTTATAAATGTTTTAATTATTTCTTTTTCCAAAGCTGGTGGTGAATGACTGTGCAGCATCACGAAGACTGGAACAAGCACATCCTGCCCCTCTGATCCCACGTGTATAATTCATGTATGGTCAAATGCACAACATGGGGTTACGCTGACAAGTCTGCAGGACTACTCATCATGGAAAACTTTGTTAGAGGCAGCTCAAGTAAGGAATATTATTCCACTGTTAGACATTGCGAGAATTGTAGAAAGCAACACGATTTCCCAAGTATTTTACCACTGGAAGTGCAGGAGCCTGTTTACCAAGTAGAAAGATTTACACACTATTAAGCGAAAAGCTGAAGCAAGTAGCAAATGATGATGTTGGAACAAGCTAGTGTATAAGTAAATGCTTAAACAGAGAACATCATTAAAGTCAAATGTGTATGTTGAATGCATATTTGTGGAAAGATAAAATGTTACAGGGGAACATCAAAGCATGTGAAATTAATTAAGGGCATGGAGCTTAGAGTTGACAAAAGGCTTTGGGAGTGTGCAAGCATTAATTGTGATTCAAAGATCTTAGCAATTTGTAGTAGGGAATTGTTGGCTGCAGAAGCCCATTATCATGCATCTTGTTATCTTGTTATAGGAACTATACAAGGGTTAAAGCAAAGGAGGAGATCATGCATCTAGCATTCAAACCGATGATCACTACAATAGTATGAGAGAGAAAACATATGATGAACGATTTCAATACATTAGAACTGTGATTATTCCTAACAAAGAGGTATTACATGTGACGACTCTCATTGAATGGCTTGAAACCCTCATGACACACAGATTAACCAAGAAGCATATTAGAGGAAAATTGGAATCGGAGTTCAGTGGCAACCTCCACATATTCCGAGTCAAGCAAGGAAAATTAGTTTCGTGCTACAGAACGTTGTAAGAGAAAACTAGAGTTTGAAAAGAGAATTATCTTTTTTAAAAGATAAGGCAACAGACATGAACAAAATCATTAATCAAATATCATTGCACATAAAAACAATGTTTAAAACAAGTTTAACATCAACACCATGGCAATATCATCCATCAGACGTTGATGAAGATTAATTTACAGTGCCTGATTACCTTAAACAATTCCTATTAGGACTTCTGACTGGAGATCCATAAAACAAAGCCCTCCAAAATGGTTGTCTTACTTATGCAATCATTCAATCAGGACATTATATATGTAGTCACAAATGGCAAGCAGAACCCCCCAAGCAATGTTTGCTCTCATGTACTGTAAAAGCACTGACAGGCAATGGTGAAATCATTCGCAGTCAAGACAGACATGGTAATGGGATTTCATACTCACAACAGGAAGAAAAGTATACTGCCTTGTGTCTTCAGAAACATGCTGCTACCTTAATTGACCAAATTGTCCTTCCAGCGGATATTCAGCCTCATGTCTTCACCAACTTAGCAAGGGATAACGCTGATAGGCTGCGAGAGACTCTTAGTGGAAAGTGGACAACTCATCAAGTCAACGGTATAGCTGGGCAACCCAAGTTATTTGGACCACAACGTTTTAAAGCTCCTCTCCCAAGCATTGAGAAACAAAAGCAATGAACATTGGGCCCGATTCACAGAACTAACTTAAGACACAAGCCTAAACTTACTACCATTTTGGTATTCACAGAAGGCACTTACTTATTTTGGTATTCACAGAAGGCACTTACTCATTTTGGTATTCACAGAAGGCACTTACTCATTAATGAGTAAGTGCCTTCTGTGAATACCAAAATTAGTAAGTGCACTTACTCATTTTGGTATTCACAGAAGGCACTTATTCATCAATGAGTAAGTGCCTTCTGTGAATACCAAAATTAGTAAATGGTAGTAAGTTTAGGATTTTGTCCTAAGTTAGTTCTGTGAATCGGGCCCACTGACCACCACTAATAATGAAGAATTGTTCATGTGTGTTTCTGGTGAATGAATTGGGCCTCAGCCATTGATGAAAAGTACCGAAGTCATGCCGGAAAGCTTTGCTCAATTGAAGCTTGCACAAAATAAGAATATAATCTGGGTTGTTATAAAACAAGAAGTCAGCCTTGCACAGATAATACCTAGTTGGACAGAATTTCACATCAATACTAGACCTAGTTAGTCTATCACAGGATTCCATTGGCTACTTGCCCACCATTAATGCCCCTGCAACTCAGTTGACAACTGTTTCTGAAATTTGTAAACAGTCAGAGCTGATAAGGGAATCACTGCATTTGGCAAAAATTGTAGTGGTCATGGTTCAAGCTCTATATGCTAAAGCAACTGAGATTGTTTGGAACCATAAAGCAACGCACATCTGAATTATTCTTTGATTGGGATCCTTTCACACCATTTGCAATGTCATGTCCATTCTTGGAAAATGCTTTTAAGACACTTGCGTTTGCGACCTTTACATTGAAGCAGATTTGATAGCAGAAGGATCAAAACATGACGAGCAGAGCAACTGGTAGTTGGCTGGATGGAGGGGCAGGCAGCACCTCAGGCTGTGTTAGAACTGCTAGCTTGCAACTGCATTAAGAACTGCAAACTGCCAACATGCGTCTGCTGTCTGAATGACCTCAAGTGCACTGGCAGGTGCAGGCGTCCCACCTGTAAAAATCAAACACACGCAGAGAATAATGACAACTGATGATGACGACGAATGTGAATGATAACATTGTGTTTACATTCACTTATGACATGTAACAACTATTATTATTTGAAATTGTAAGTGAAAATTATGCACATAATATATATCAATATATGAGGAATACAATGAAGTTTTATTGTTATTACTACAATTTATAATCATACTTATTGTAACATTATACTGAATTTAACCAATGCGGTGGAATTAGATTGATTTTTCCACATATTATGATGAATGCATATGCTATTTATCAAAAATATGAAAACCATTATTTTTTCCCGGCTATGTTTTATGTTTCAAGGGCGTTGCAGTGAGTTTTCCCACGCAACACCCATGGGATTTAATGCTGCCCCAGATTTACTTAATCACATAAACCTGGTTCAGCTCAAAAACCTTTAGCCCCAGAACAGGCGTAACAAGATTTTTTTTTTCTTCTAATTTTCTCCTCTTTCCTTGTGTGCTGCATTCTACCTCTAGGGAATGTTTTTGTGCAGGAAGGTGCCCCTTCCTGCACAAAAGCAATAATGCATGCAACGCAGGCACCCTGGCACCATGTTGGAAGGATGCGTGCATGGCACTAGGCAGCAAATTGTGCACCATCAGAGAGGGAAAGGACAGGAATGCACAATACTTCATATAGACAATGCATTGCTGGCTTTTCATATTGGCATAGGGCAGCACAACAAGAACACTTGCGGTGCTGCCCTTCGCCAATTCGCCACAAATGCGGCCCTCCCTTTTTTGTCTCACATTACACTTAGACTTCAGCTCCATGTGTTTTATTTGTTGTGGGGTGGCTGAAAAGAAATCACCTTTGGGATGTGTGCATCACTGGTGATGCTTACAGAAAAAATGCATACACCTACTTTTTTTTCTGAAAAAAGAGGGTTCAAATGAAAGAGGGGTTGAGAAACGTAGAATAAGCACAACTTTTTTTCGGTTTGAGGGAAGATCAGGCTGTTGAGAATTTTTCTGTCACTTTAAGGAACCGATCTTGGTGTATTCTGCAAAGTTATTAGTCAGGTTTCAAGTTCAGTTGCGGGGATAATGAGAGATAGAAAATGTATGGTATGTGAAGCAAGGCACTTTCTTACTTTCACACGAATCCCTCCCCGCATTTCACCTCCACCCCTACAGAGCTGAAACCTGCTGCTAATTTGGGAATGCTGTTTCAGCTGCTTCTCTCTGCCAAGCGCTTAGAAAGAAAAGACACATATAATGATACTTTACTTTATGAATAGTACACAAAAGTGCCTTTGTTCTATAATTATGCCTTACAACTAATTCTATATGAAATGCTTTACCTCTTATAATTTCCTATTATGCTGTTATAGCTGTTTGTCTTAATTTCTCTATATATAATTCATAGGGCTATCCGTTTCGCATTCAATCATATTTCAACACATTTTCCTAATTGTATTCGTTTGTAGAACATTTGTTAACACATTTGCATTTAGATATAAGACACTTGCGTCTACGTTCACATAAATCTATATCATCACATAAAATGCAGAACGCAGTCCCAGAAAGTTGGATGCATTGTTAGATTTCTCATCATTTCAAGCACTCCATTTGAAAATGACATCACACTTGCTATCAAATGCTTCACGCTGTAGAAATGGATGAAGGGAGCAGAATAAAAACATGACCTTTTTAGCATGGGGTCATGAAATACCAAATGCACATACTGAAAAGTGATGCTCAAAACAGACCAAACATCCCATCTCATTGTGCTATTCTGACAGTGTGAATAGGTATCATTTAAGTACTTCCTCAGCTGATGAGTACATTTTCAACACTGCAATCTTGATGTGCAACAGGACAGGTTTTTTAATGGTTCAATGCTGCACGCTTCCAGTGTGAGAAAACAGATGATGTAACATGGGCCACGCAAGACTTCAAGAGCTATTGCAAAGCTCAATATTAAACAAGCAGTGGCATAGCCAACAGGTCTCACTCATTATTTTAGAAAATGCTCTTTTTACCAACCCACACACGCACAAAGAATTAAAAGTATAACATTAATCCAGTGTAAGCAGATTCACCCCAGTGATGATGGATTGCAGTGCTTCAAGCACGGACGCCCGAGGGCCTGGTTGCATCGTTACAACATGCTTTTGTGTTTTTTTATTGTGCTGCTCTTTCAGTATTGGAGAGGTGTAAGAATATTTCTGGTCGTTTGTGACTGCTGGTCTGTGAGGAGTGCAGGTGTTGTAGATAGTGTGTGACTGCTAGTATCTGATGGGTGTGAGGGAAGTCAGTACCACGAGACTGCTGCTCTGAGGGGTTTGAGAATGCTTCCGATAGTGTGTGGGGATAGTGCGTCAGTTGTCTTTGACTTCAGTCACTCATGTGCGATTTCTTGTCTGTGAGACTTTTGAGTGTAGTGTCTGTAGTCTGAAACTGCTACTCTTACAAGGGGGTGGATATTGTTGTTAGCGCGAGACTGCTAGGTCTCCTTCTCTACGTTCTTCACCACCAGTACCAGCTGCGGCATGTGCAGGTAAAATTACAATTATATATATATATTCACTGAAAAAAAACATAGGTTTCAGGAGTTATATAGTTAGGAATTAGCATTAAAAAAAACTTTGAAATTCACTCACAAAAATATAAGTTTTAGTGGTGTTATAGTTAGCTGGACATTTTACTCATACAAAACCAATGAAATTGCTCCTATATAGTTAGTTGTACTAACTATATTTCGCGCACCCGCAATCCACTGCTGATGATGTCACATATTAGATCATTCATGACATGGTCAGTGACATCACTGATGACATCTCAAATGACATCACTGATGACATCACTGATGACATCATCCACTTGACAATCACATACACCTTTTCATACACTATTACAATTTTTCATCACTGTTTGTAAAATACAGAGTATCATATTTAAATCCATTGTCACAGCAATACAAGTATCTAAAAATCCACTCAGTGATTCATAGATGTATACACACATCTAATCACTTACCTATGGATTCACTCATACATGCTGTCAATGAACAATAGAACACTATCAAAAATACTTATACATCTATATCGACATTAAACAACAGCACACATCCTATTCACATATGAAGTCATCCTACTCACTTATGCAAACAATGGATCATACTTACATATTTACTTAGCAAAACACTTACAAACACCACTTCTTCTATTTATTTAGATAGTAAGTCATACTTAGTGAATTATAAAATCATTATTACAAGTCTACAGTTATCCATACAGTCACTCACACATCATTGTGTCTTATGTATACTTATTTATATACAACAACTGACACATACACTGCCTTTTATTTTTCTAGTTTGTTGGACCTGTACCTTTGAGAAATATATTTGCTCATCACCACACACATAAAGAGATTCCCTCACCCAAACTGTTAGAACATGTAGTTTTAACTTCATATATCTACTGAATCAACTATTCACACATCTTTGGACAGTCACACACCCCCCCACCGAACCACACACACTTTCACACTCCCATACAAATACTCAGTTAACTAATCAATAACTAATATAGACTTTCACATAGCTAGTAACCAACTGTAGAATCAGTTTACACAACAACTGACAAAGTGATACAGATATTCACACAGTTTAGTCACTATCCACTATATTTAGTGAGACATTATAAATTGGTCAAGTAAACAGTCAATTACACTGCTACTAAATCCTGTCGTGTATTTCTATAGGTTCTGAATCGATCCCCCTATTCCTGACCCTATTCTGGTTAAACTACCTAGCTAGTTAACTAACAGTCAGCCCATGAGGCAAGAAATCCCCCATGATGCAGATACCGTTATCTGACGCAGTCACACTACGGCACAGGAACGTGTTATCTGATTAGGTCATAACGCTTGAGATCTAATTAGACAAGCGACATTCCTCCAGCCCCTGATAAGGCATACGACGTTCTCATAACAAATCAAACCTATGACAACCTGGAAAATCCGTGCGGCCATTGTTTTGATTTCACAGAGAACTTTTGCAAAAGAATGTGCTAACGAGCAAGTCGTATGACATCTTTATTATCGTACCTATGTCCATCCTTACGTCAATCTCGGCACCTTTAAGGTATAAATATTGCCGACCTTGCCCTATGCAAACACACGCGTGGTGACAAGACGGAGCAGCCATACTTGCCGAAGCCGAGAGCAGAAGCAGACCCCGCTGGCAGCAGCCCCGCCTTCCTGACGCGCTGAGAGACGCGCTGCTATCTCAAGCCGAGAAACCCAGCACCGGCGCTTCTGGGCAGCCCTCGCAGGCAGCCTGGAATATCGAGAGCAGAGAAAGAGATACCATTCCTCATTCATCCTAAATTCCAGGTACAGAACTGAATAACCCCTCACAGAGAATTCTTTAGTAATTCACTTGGCAAAAACAAACTTAACTTAAACTGTAACTTTCTATTCCCGCCCACGCATTAGACTTAGGTCAGTTACACGGGGTAGGCGTATTTAGAAACACCAGTTGAGTACGTTTAGTCAAATGTATATGTGTATGTAAATATATTTTAATCATTTTAAACATCATATGGCTCAGAAACCATATCAATGTTTTTACAGTATTATTTTATACTATTGCTTCTAATGTATGCACTTTACTTAACTATAAGTATTGCAATAATATCGATCCATTTCTCTTGTACGAGAAAAGAGACTGATCAATAAATAACATCTTTTATTGAACACGCCCGTCTCTTCCTTTTCTCTACATTCTGATGAGACTAAGAATGCACGTACTGACTGAGTAAAATAATTGCCTTGTGCTCACACGACTCATGAGATTGACTCTTGATTAGGGGAGAGCAAAGTTGTCATGTTCTATGGTTGTCAGAAACTAAATCCCTTCTTGTCTAATCAGGGGAGTTAATTCCTTCCTTGAACATTCGAGAAAGTTTCTAGCGAACTCTGAGCTTAGCTGGCAAACCCAAAAATTAAGTCTAGTATCGACAGTAGTAGACCTAGTTAACGTCTGGTCTAGGCCTTTACTGCTGTAGGTACTATTCCAATGCGCAGAGCCTATTGGGAAAATAGGAGCTACACTACAATCCTCCATCCAAATATTTATTTATATATATCCACTCATTCTTCAATGTAAATTGCTATATATATATAATGCATATTTAAATAACGCAGCAAACCACATTCACTGGATGATGTCATCAGTGATGTCATCAGTGATGTCATTTGAGATGTCATCAGTTATGTCACTGACCATGTCATGAATGATCTAATATGTGACATCATCAGCAGTGGATTGCGGGTGCGAGAAATATAGTTAGTACAACTAACTATATAGGAGCAATTTCATTGGTTTTGTATGAGTAAAATGTCCAGCTAACTATAACACCACTAAAACGTATATTTTTTTGAGTGAATTTCAAAGGTTTTTTTAAATGCTAATTCCTAACTATATAACTCCTGAAACCTATGGTTTTTTCAGTGAATTTCAAAGGTTTTTTTAAATGCTAATTCCTAACTATATAAGGCCTGAAACCTATGTTTTTTTCAGTGAATTTCAAAGATTTTTTAAATGCTGATTCCTAACTATATAAGGCCTGAAACCTATGGTTTTTTCAGTGAATTTCAAAGGTTTTTTAAATGCTAATTCCTAACTACATAAGGCCTGAAACCTATGGTTTTTTTCAGTGAATTTCAAAGGTTTTTTAAATGCCAATTCCTAACTATATAAGGCCTGAAACCTATGGTTTTTTCAGTGTTTTAAAAGAAAATTGATTGGTTAACTGGCTTATTAAGTGCATCTTAGTGAATACATATATTAGCGAGTAATGTTTAAATATTTAAATATATGCATGAGTGATGTAATATGTGACGTCATCAGCAGTGCATTGCAGACGTGCAAGTTATAGTGAGTCCAACTAACTATACCGTGGGAATTTCAATGGTTTTATGCGAGTAAAATTTCCAGCTAACTATAACTGGTGTGAAACCTATGTTTTTTTCAGTGAATTTCAAAGGTTTTTTAAATGCTAATTCCTAACTATAACTGGTGTCTAACCTATGGTTTTTTCAGTGAATATATATATATATATATATAACATTTCTATGGCAAAATGAAACCCCTCATTTTGTTCCTTTTCAAAATAAATGTATTAAGTGTTACCACTTTATTCCAATCAAGATGACTTCAGGTGTGCCATACTTTTGTCATAAGTAAGACTGTTAGCGTTCTAGTTGTTCTTTAGAACACTCTGGGGCATTCTGTCATTGGGCTATAGTTGGGCTACATCTGGCTGATATTTGGGCTACATTTGGGCTATTTTGTCTCTGGTGGCCATCTTGGGAGACTGCATATCAGAATTTGTTTAATGAAATATAAGAGGATTTGAGAAGTCACTCAAAATGTGCCCTAAATTTTCATTCTTCAGCACTAATCATAATTTCTATGGCAAAATGAACCCCCTCATTTTGTTCCTTTGCAAATTAAATGTTTTAAGTGTTAACACTTTATTCCAATCAAGATGACTTCAGGTGTGCCATACTTTTGTCATAAGTAAGACTGTTAGCGCTCTAGTTGTTCTTTAGAACACTCTGGGACATTCTGTCATTGGGCTATAGTTGGGCTACATCTGGCTGATATTTGGGCTACATTTGTTTTTTTTTGTCTCTGGTGGCCATCTTTGGGCTACATTGGGCTACATTGGGCTACATTTGGGCTCTAACATATATATAGCCCAATGTAGCCCAATATATATTTTTTCAAAGTTTATTTTCGTAAAAACCACTGGAGCACATATCTTGAGACATAGCAAAGGCACATCGGGCTACCTGTCCCTACAATTTTGCCAAGTTTGGTGGAAAACCATTAAGCCGTTCGGGCTAAAAGTGAGTCCAACCGCCCTATGGAAATTAACATGGGGAAAACACGTTTTGGGACCCCCCTTTTATCTCGGCCCCCGCTTGACGAATCCCCCCCAAACTTTCAGGAAAGGAGCGGAGCGCCGCGAGGCAAAGTTAAGGAAAATTCCTCAACCGGCGGCAAAGTTATTCCCAATAGAATGTTGCGATTTCCCTATGGAAAACAATCCTAACTATATATACCTACTGGCTATCGCCAGTAGGTAATATATATTTATATATATATATATATATATATATATATATATATATATATATATATATATATATATATATATATATATATATATATTACCTACTGGCGGTCGCCAGTAGGTATATATAGTTAGGATTTTTTTCCTATGGGATTTTTGAAAATTCTATGTCGAATAACTTTGGCGTTTGAGGACGGAATTGGCTGAAATTGTCAGGAAAATGGAACATTTTGTTTCTGAGCAGCCCCTGAAAATTTGGGGGGGTTCCGTCAAGTGGGGGCCGAGAAAAAAGGGGGGTCCCAAAACGTTTTTTCCCCATGTTAATTTCCATAGGGCGGTTGGACTCACTTTTAGCCCGAACGGCTGAATGGATTTCAACCAAACTTGGCAAAATTGTAGGGACTGGTACCCCGATGTGCCTTTGCTATGTCTCAAGATATATGCTCCAGTGGTTTTTACGAAAATTAACTTTGAAAAATATATATTGGGCTACATTGGGCTATATATATGTTAGAGCCCAAATGTAGCCCAATGTAGCCCAATACAGCCCAATGTAGCCCAAAGATGGCCACCAGAGACCAAAAAAAACAAATGTAGCCCAAATATCAGCCAGATGTAGCCCAATTATAGCCCAATGACAGAATGGCCCAGAGTGTTCTAAAGAACAACTAGAGCGCTAACAGTCTTACTTATGAAAAAAGTATGGCACACCTGAAGTCATCTTGATTGGAATAAAGTGTTAACACTTAAAACATTTAATTTGCAAAGGAACAAAATGAGGGGGTTCATTTTGCCATAGAAATTATGATTAGTGCTGAAGAAAGAAAAATTAGGGCACATTTTGATTTTCAGTGAATATATATATTACCTACTGGCGGTCGCCAGTAGGTATGTATAGTTAGGATTTTTTTCCTATGGGATTTTTGAACATTCTATGTCGAATAACTTTGGCGTTTGAGGACGGAATTGGCTGAAATTTTCAGGAAAATTGAACATTTTGTTTCTGAGCAGCCCCTAAAAAATTTGGGGGGGTTTCGTCAAGGGGGGGCCGAGAAAAAAGGGGGGTCCCAAAACGCGTTTTTCCCATGCAATTTTCCATAGGGCGGTTGGACTCACTTTTAGCTCGAACGGCTGAATGGATTTCCACGAAACCTGGCAAAATTGTAGATATTGTTTGCCCGATGTGCCTTTGCTAGGTCTCAATATATGTGCTCCAGTGGATTTTGATAAATTAACGTTAAAAAAAAATATATATCTGTAACAGCGCTCCGGTTAGCGCCCCGGTTCGCGTACCTGACGCGTAACGGAACTTCGCGAAGCGAAGCTGATTGGCTCTCCGGTGTCTGTCAACATTCTAAACAGTCCGGAGCGGCCGCCATCTTGTCTCTCGGTAGGATCGAGAGACAAGAGGTGAAGAAAAACGAAGGGGGAAATTAATGAAAGGGGGCAAGGTAGACCCCTCCTGACCCCCTAGGATTGATGAGGGGGCTATTAAAGGGTCCCGCGGGGCAAAAAATAAAAAAAATAAAAAATTCCGTTTTTTCGCGGAAGAAGCGCTACCTGGTACGCGAACCGGGTAGCTAACCGGTAGCGTAACGGGAGTCCGCCATCTTGTGTTTCGGTCGAATTTAATCACAAGATGGAGGAAAAACAATGTGGGAAATGGGTATAAGGGGGCACGGGAGACGTATCCTGACCCCCTAGGTTTTCTGAGGGTGGCTGAGGAGGCCCATATGTGCGAAAAAAACACACATTTTTTTAAAAATTTTCGCGCGGTTAGCGTCCGGTGCGCAAACCGGGTAGCGCTCCGGAAAGCGTAAATCGTGAAAATTAGTAAAAAAAAAGTTACATTTAAAATTTGTTTAGAGTGATCATAGTTAGGATAGCTCTGAGATGTTGTGTTCGATCGCGGGAGTTGCGCTAACGGAATGTTTCCCGGTGCGCGGATCGGGTCGCGGCACCAAATTGAGCTAACGGGAAGCTTCCCGGTGCGTGGACCGGTAGCGAAACAAAAAATTTTTTTTTTTTAAATTTAAGATATAAAAAAATTACATTAGATACATATAAAAGAAGAAAATATTTTACACCATTTGATGTTTGCTATTAAAAAACCATTGAAATTCACTGAAAAAAACATAGGTTATACACTATATATAGTTAGGAATTAGCATTTACAAAACCTAGAAAATTCACTGAAAAAACCATAGGTTATAGACCATATATAGTTAGGAATTGGCATTATCAAAACCTTATTTTACTCACACAAAACCATTGAAATTCGCATATATAGTTAGTTGCACTAACTATATATCGCGCACCCGCAATCCACTGCTGATGATGTCACATATTACATCATTCATGACATGGTCAGTGACATCACTGATGACATCACTGATGACATCTCAAATGACATCACTGATGACATCACTGATGACAACTCATTTGACATCAATGATCACATCACTGATGATATCATTCATGTGATAATACAATGCATCTCCTCACACTCTAATATAACCTCTGTTACACCCAGTGTTAAATACAGAGTATATTTTTTTAAACCATTGACACACCAATACTAGTTACTACATACGCACTCACTGATTCCTACGTCTACACACACATTCACTCATTCACCCATACAATCATTCATACATACAATCACTCATCTTTACAACGCTATCATATGCACTCATACACCTATACAGACACTCACACTCTGCCACTCATCCATGGAGTTACTCACACACCTAGTCAGTCCTGTAAAGAATCAATCACACTTCCATTTTCTCATCTATACAGTTAAACATAGAACACCTTACATTTTCAAACATATACTAACACATACTTACTCTCTTATACAATCACTGATACAAGTACACATTGATCTGCACAGAGTCAAACACCTCCCAGCCAGCCACACACACACTCAGTCTCCCATACAAATACTTGGGCAACCAATCAATAACCCATATAGCCACTCATATAGCTACTGATCAACACATGCAGCAGCTTGCACAACAACAGACATACTGATGCACACTTTCAGACAGTTTAGTCACTAACCCATGCATTCAGTAAGACGCATTTAATCACTCACTCATACAGTCAACCACGCACCTACTAAAACCTTCATTCAGACACTTATACATCCACTCATTCTTCAATATGTAAAACATATTTAAACTTTACAGAAACACACAGTCACTGGATGATGTCATCAGTGATGTCATCAGTGATGTCATTTGAGATGTCATCAGTGATGTCACTGATCATGTCATGAATGATGTAATATGTGACATCATCAGCAGTGGATTGCGGGTGCGCGATATATAGTTAGTGCAACTAACTATATATGCGAATTTCAATGGTTTTGTGTGAGTAAAATAAGGTTTTGATAATGCTAATTCCTAACTACATATGGTCTATAACCTATGGTTTTTTCAGTGAATTTTCTATATATATATATATATATATATATATATATATCTTACCTGCACGGTCCGCGGCTGACCACTACAAGATGTAATCTCCATCGTTTGCTTCCAGACTCCCCATTTTCACACCTACTCCTATTCCCTCACCCGCAGGATGTGAAATAGCGTTGTTTATCTGGGCTGTCTTTCCTGCCTCTGCACACCTGCTCTGAACCGAAATCTGAAGGCTGTGCTGTTTGGAGGAACCGGTCCAAAATAGGTTTGGCATTTCAAAGGCAAGTGCAGGTAAAATAAATGGCATCATTACTACTGAGATTACAGACAGAGGGCAAATCTTATCCATCCATTGACTCCCTCCTCCAGGCTTTTGCCTTTTAGTTTAGAGAGGCAAAACTGGGCATGCATGCTTCTGAAGCAAGACAGACATGGTGAAAGGAGGTTTGCCTACTGCAACGTGTTGTCTGCCACCGCCTGCAGTGGGAGTTTGAAATGGGAGCTTAAACCTGCACTGGAAAATATGTTAATACCAGCCACATATTACACCAAGTGACCACAGCCAGTAAGCTGAAACTCTCACACTGAGCAAAGCAGTATTTTTAGATCAGATCAAGAGGCCTGACTATCACAAATATCCTGCACATGTATTTTAATCTTGTATTCTCAAGCACAACTGCACGACCTATACAGATTTCCACCAAGCTTACTCATCGAATTTTTTTCCAACTAATATTTGTGGGTTTATTTATGAGAAGGTTGTGTCATGTATATATTACGCAAGATGGTACATGCTTGACACAGATTTTTAAAGCCATGTAAAACCACTTTGCATGGCTCTAAGTGACTTTCAAAACTAGAGTAACAGAATGTAACACAGCGCAAATCACTGCGTTGCTTTCCTCTCCCCTGGGTAGGCATTCAATGGGCATTGCGTTGGTGTACCACGCAACTCCCATGTATTTTGACACATTCCCAGATTTACAAGAACGTGTAAACCGGGAATCCACCAAAATCTGACACCTTCCCAGGGGAGGCGTAATGAGGAGAAGTTTCTATGATTGCTGCATTCTGTAAACAATTTCTTTTCATTTGTTTAGAGTGGGCAGTGGTCCGTGGGTCCACGGCAAGCTCTGAAAAAATGTTGGCACCCCATTCAGAAAGGAGTAGGAAGGGTTCCTTGGGACCGCTTCCCATCATTCACAAATGGGAAGGGGTCCCTTGGGACCCCTTCCCATTTGCGAATGGCATCCTATCAATTTGAAATTGGTGGTAATTGTGCGAGTTGGTAATAGGTTTCCGACAGGCAAAATAGGGTTGGTACATAGGAAAATTAATTTTACCAGTCGCAATGCGTCGTACATCTCGCCTTCAGTTGTGTAAATTGAGTGAAGGATTCTTTGAAATGTGCACCGTTTGGGGAGCTATAAGGTGTTAATAATGCCAGGGGTCTGTCACTCTGCATGGCTCCGATGCCATGTGAAAAGTCTGGAGTAAGTGGATTGCTGTGGGATCATTGTGACAGTCATACCCAGTCCATGGCTGTCCATGTATGTGACCAGGAAAAGAAAGACACCGAAGGTGACTGGTGAGCAAATTGGTGGAAGGTGAAATACAGATGTACCAGAGGATACAGCAGAGAAGTAATTTAATATGTAATGTCACACTGTAGGTAGGATTGGAATCCAAGCAGATAGTTCTAAGCCTCCCAGAAGAGTAAGTTTCTGGGTATTTATATTGTAATCACATGCACCTTAGACTCCAGTTCGGTGGAAAAAGAGCAGAAAGGAACCTAAAGGGAGAAGAAACACGAGTTTGAGCTGTACAGAGACCCTTGTCACAACCTGTAAGTAGAGGTATGATTCAATAAGACTTAAAATATACTTTGGAAGTAGGAACAGTAAAGGTCAATTACAAACAAGTATTTGTAATTTTACTCACCATAAGGAGACAGCTTTGCCAACAGGGTGAATACAGAGATTCCAAGATGAAAAGAAGCTGAATGAGCAAGAGCGAGTGGTAAGTAGCAACAGCCACAGTAATTCCTGCCCGTAAGAACTATCCAAAAGAATGCAAGAAAAATACACACAAGTGCAAAAAGAAGGGACGCCTGGTGCAAAATTAAGCAAGGAATTACGCATTCCATCAACACACAGAGATGCCAGGCGAAGCTATCTGAAAGAGTAGCATGTATGAAATGCTCTGCCTAGTGTACACTTAAATAATTACCCAGATCCCATCTTGGATTATATGGCCCCTATTCTCTGCCATTTTAGAGATGTTAATTTGGCAATACTTGCATAGATTATTTCCCAGTCTCCATTTTCCTAATAGCCATAGATGCCAAGTCACCCTTCTATTTCATGGCGTGCCGCTGATTCTACTGTATATCCACAACACCCGGGAGTGTGAAGAGCAAACTTTGAAGCCTGATCTCTGGTACTTCCTGATAGTTAAAAAAAAGTCAGGTTTCTTTTGGGGCTAGGGAGGGGAACACGCATGCTGCAAGAGCCACCAGAGAGCACTGATAGAGCGGGTGGTGTAGGGTCGTGCTACCAATGATGACACTCACAATGTGAATTTGAATTTGAATTTAAAATTATTTATAAAGCGCACGTACACCAGCGGTTTCATGGCGCTACAAGTAACAGAAGATCTGGGGGGAAGGAGAGACAAACTGCTAGTGGATCAGTTGAAGGACTTCGTGAAAAGATGAGCCTTGAGCTGCTTTCGAAATTGTGGGTATAGGTTTAAGGCTCTAAGCTCAAGAGGCAGGGAGTTCCAGAGGAGGGGGGGCAAGGGTCGCAAATTTCGAACCTCCCCATTTCTTTTTCCGGAACCGAGGGACTGTAAGAAGGGACAGGGTGGATGAACGTAGTTCCCTGGTGGGAACGTAAGGGGTGATCTCAGATGAGATGAAAGCCGGTGCCGTGCCCAGTCGAGCTTGAAAGACAATGGAGGCAAGCTTAAACTGGACACGGGCACGAACAGGGAGCCAATGGAGAGACTTTAGGAGGGGAGTGGTGTGGTGGGACTTCGGGAGTTTGAACACCAGGCGCGCCGCCTGGTTTTGGATTTGCTGCAGACGCCGTAGGCTATATGCAGGTATACCTGCATATAGGGCGTTGCCGTAATCCAGGCGGGAGACGACCATAGCCAGGGTGATTAATTTGAGGGCAGCGAAAGTAAAAAAAACGGGACACCCTGCGTATAGTACGCAGTGCAAGGAAAGAAGAAGAAACCACAGAGCTAACCTGGGAGTGAAGGGTGAGTTGAGAATTAAGTTTAATGCCTAATGTTTTGACTGAGGTAGAGGGGGTAGGAGGAGAACCTAGGGAGGGGGGCCAAAATGAAGAAGACCAGGGGCTGGATGAACCACCCGTCAACACCAGCTCAGTCTTGTCTGGGTTGAGTTTCAGATGGTTGTGGTTCATCCAGTCCCGGATGTGAATCATAATAGATTGGAAATTAAGAACAGAAGAAGGAGAAGAAGACAGATTAAAGAGAAGCTGGAGGTCGTCCGCATAATTAAACACGGCGACCTCCATTTGTTGTAGTGAGAAAATAAGAGGGGCAATATAAAGGTTAAACAAAAGAGGGGAAAGGGAAGAGCCTTGGGGGACCCCGCACTGAACTTTCCGAACGTCCGCAGTAAAGTCACCCAGGCGAACTGCCTGGGTGCGGTCCCTCAGGAAGGAGGATAACCAGACCAGTGCCGTGCCCCCGATCCCCGCCGCCTCGACACGGGAAAGTAAGATGGTATGATCCACCCTGTCAAAAGCGGCTGAGAGATCGAGGAGGACCAAAGCCTGGGGCTGGTTGGTGTCCATTCCCTCCCTGAGGTTGTCCAGGACCGAGAGGACTACGGACTCCGTGGAGTGTGCGGGGCGAAATCCGGCTTGGCGGGGGGCGAGTGCTCCGTGCTTCTCTACAAAGGAGCTCAGAGCGCAGGTGACATGGCGCTCGAGCACCTTTGCCAGAAAAGGCAGGAGGGAGATGGGACGGAAATTGGCAGGGGTAGAGGGGTCCGCGCCCGGCTTTTTCAAAATAGGTACAATTACCGCTGATTTAAGTGGGTTAGGTACCACGCCTTGGGAAAGAGAACTGTTGAGGAAGTGAAGGGGGGGGTCTGGACAAGTGGTAAAAATATGACGGAGAATATGAGCAGGACAGGGATCTAATGGGGAGCCAGATTTGACAAGGGGTATTATGGAGGTCAGAGATTCCTTGGTCAGAGGGGGGAGGGTGGTGAGTAGTCCCTTGGGAGGGGGGCACTGGGGGTCCACAAAAGTTGGGGAGGGGGGGATATTGGCCTTGATAGTGGCTATTTTCTGAATGAAATAGTTATTAAGAGAATGACAGAGTTCCATGGAAGGGGCGGGCTTTAAAGGTGTTCTGTCCGAAAAAGCCAAATTGTGCACGATCGAAAAGATTTCCTTCGACTGATTCTCTGCTGCGAGAATTTTGGAGGAGAAATAGGTAGTTTTGGCCTCCAAGATGTCTTTTTTGTATTGGGTCAGGATGTTAATAAACTCCAATCGCAGTAAGGGGCAATAGTTTCTCCTCCAGGCCCGCTCCGCACGGCGTACCGCTAGTTTAGTAGCCTTGAGATCATCGTTAAACCACTGATTAGCGTCCTTCTCATGCTTAGAGGTGATCCGTTTTAGAGGGGCAATGGAGTCGCAGCCTGAGGAGAGCCACTGTTCAATGGCCTTGACCTGGGGAAGAGTGGATAGGCCTTGTAAGGAGGGAAGGGAAGTAGTGAGTAGGGAGGATAGATATTCCGGATCAACCCGACCCCAAGCTCGGACCCAGATGTTTTTGGGAAGAGGGGGCTTGGCCGGAGAGTGAATGGGAAGGGTGAATGAAATCAGGTAGTGGTCAGACCATGGGCAAGGCGAGATGGAAAGGGACTCGCCTTGTTGGGAATGTATGTTTTATACGAGCTCTTTATTATAGCTATGTCCTGTTCCCCGTCCCTACTCTAACTGCCCCTTTCCTATCGCCGCTCCTCCTCTTCCTGTGCTCCCCTAACTCCACCCACCAACAACTAGACTGCACACAACCTTACATCTCCCCCTTTGTTAGCAAAATTAGAAAATAAAAGTCTGACTTGGTTAGAGCTCTTCGATCAGCCGCACAGGTCGTCGAATATCTCGTCTGGGTCGTAGGACCACACCTCCTTCAGATTCAGCTTCGGCACGAGTCCCAGCTCTCTGGACTGTAGCTACACTGCCCGATCTCTCTGTGTCCCGTTTCTCAGTCATTTTGTGCAGGGCATCCTTGACAGGAGGGGTGCACTGTTGAAAGTGCGACACATTCCTGGTAATTCTCCTGTTCTCAGACTCAGCTGTTAACATTGTACCCTTCTGTTGAGTGATCATTAGGGGTTCAGCTCTAAACTTGCAATTTGTCTTTTTCTGCTGTTCCTGCTTGACCAAAACACAGTCCCCTTCTGGCAGAGATGGAGATCTGGCTCTCCTCCGAGTGTCAGCATAGGATTTCATTTTGTTCTTGCGCTCTCGGTCAGCCACCACTAGCTTCTCATGTGTTCCGGTCGGCGACACCGGTCGCAGGGCACCTTCCCACATAGGTACCCGTGTTCTGATCGGTCGTCCTAACATGAGAGTGGCAGGACATTTCCCTGTAGTGGCATGAGGTGTCGTTCGATATGCTCTCAAAACTTCATTGAGAGCTACTTGTAAGTCCTTCTTGTCACTGGTGGTCTGCTAGAATGTCTTCTTCTTGGTTGCCATAAATCGCTCCACCATGCCATTGGCCTGGGGCCATAGGGGAGTGATCTTGCGATGCCTGAAATTTAGGTTTTTCGCAAATTCTCCAAATTCGTGTCCATTAAAGGGGGGCCGTTATCCGTCTTGAGTTCTTTAGGAACACCCCAGGAAGCAAACACTTCATCCATCACCACAACGGTGCTGGTGGCACTGGTAGATGATACAAACTCGGCTATCGGAAATCTGGAGTACTCGTCCATTATCACTAAGACATATTTGCCCGATTGAATGGGTCCATAAAAGTCCATGGCAAGCTCTTGCCACACACCACTAGGTATCCTTGATAACTGTAGGGGTGCTGGAGGATCTCCTTGGTTGACTAGTTGGCACTGGGGACAGTCTTTTAGAGTGAGCTCCACCATCTGGTCAAGTAGAGGGAACCATACTCGCTCTCTGAGCGCTCTTTTTGCAGCGACCACTCCACGGTGACCCTCATTGGCTAAGTTAATGACACCCTGGCGGAGTTGCATAGGGATGACGATCCGTTGATCCCTCAGTAGGAGCCCCTCTGAGGTAGCAGATAGTTCTTCACTCACATGCCGAAAGGCCTGCATCTCTTGGCGGATGCGTGGATCGCACCCTTCCTCCTCACTGTCATAATGCCATCGATTGGTCCGTAGTCAGCGCATCACCTTCTGAAGTATGTCATCTTGAGCGGTGGTACAAAAGGGGGTGGTGATGGACGGAGCATCTGAACCAATCAAACACTCACACCCAGTCAAAAGATCTGGGTTTGATCCATCACCGTTCTTTAGCCCACTCTGCCACCCCAGTTCAAACATGGCTATGTGCAAATCAGTCTGACCCTGTGCCTCATGGGAACAGTCCAGACCGAACTGCCAAGCCATGCCTTCCCTGGACCGGAAACAAGCTTCAGAGGACCGGTTTCTGGCATTACAGCCGTCTTCAGCCCGGCTTGCTTGAATCCAGTGGCAAAGTGAGCAAGGGACTCATGTCTGAGCATACCCTGCCACACTTATGGCGGCCAAAAGCGGTACAAAAGGGGGTGGTGATGGACGGGACATCTGAACCAATCAAACACTCACACCCAGTCAAAAGATCTGGGTTTGATCCATCACCGTTCTTTAGCACACTCTGCCACCCCAGTTCAGACATGGCTATATGCAAATCAGTCTGACCCTGTGCCTCATGGGAACAGTCCAGCCCGAACTGCCAAGCCATGCCTTCCCTGGACCGGAAACAAGCTTCCGAGGACCGGTTTCTGGCATTACAGCCGTCTTCAGCCCGGCTTGCTTGAATCCAGTGGCAAAGTGAGCAAGGAACTCACGTCTGAGCATACCCTGCCACATTTATGGCGGCCAAAAGCAGTACAAAAGGGGGTGGTGATGGACGGAGCATCTGAACAAATCAAACACTCACACCCAGTCAAAAGATCTGGGTTTGATCCATCACCGTTCTTTAACCCACTCTGCCACCCCAGTTCAGACATGGCTATATGCAAATCAGTCTGACCCTGTGCCTCATGGGAACAGTCCAGCCCGAACTGCCAAGCCATTCCTTCCCTGGACCGGAAACAAGCTTCCGAGGACCGGTTTCTGGCATTACAGCCATCTTCAGCCCGGCTTGCTTGAATCCAGTGGCAAAGTGAGCAAGGGACTCACGTGTGAGCATACCCTGCCACACTTATGGCGGCCTTGTGCGGTGGCTTCACATATTGCTTCCAAGGGAACCGCCGGTGGTCTGGCTTGGTCCACTACAAAGTGTATGTACTCTTCCGCCACAGATGGACATGACGCCTGTGATGCTTGAGGGTGTCTCGACATGTAATCAGCCGGATTCGCTGATTTTCCTGGTTTGTGCACTATTGTATAAGTGTACTCTTGTAAACGCCAACGCCAGCGCTGAATTCGAGGTGGCATTTTGGCTCTGGGATTCCTGAAAATGGTGACTAGTGATTGATGGTTGGTCACGAGTGTGAAGTGCTTGCCATATATAAAAATGTGGAAGTGCTCGCACGCCCACACAACCGCAAGGCTTTCCTTTTCCGGTTGGGAATAGGCTTTCTTGGTGTCCGATGAACTTCTGCTGGCATAGGCCACAATGTGTCTCTGGTCTGTCTCATTGTCAAACTGAGCCAATATTGCGCCCAAACCAACTGGGCTAGCGTCCCCAGTGATCTCTTAGGGCTGAAGTATGCCAGGTTGTCCGCTGACTCAACGGCACGTTTGATTTCCTAGAGGGCCTGCTCACATTGGGGAGTCCAAAGAAATGGCTGTCCTTGTTTGGTAAGAGCCCGTAACGGATGACTGATGGTGGCATAGTCCTTTATGTATCTGGCACAATAGCTTGCCATGCCCAGAAAAGATTGAATGTCACTCACATCTTGGGGAGTTTTGGTATCGTTTAGGGCTATCACCTTCTCAGGATCAGGCTTCATACCGGCTCCAGAAAACACGTGACCAAAGAATTTAAGAGTGGATTGATGGAACTCACACTTATCTTTGTTGAGGGTGAGGTTGGCCTCCAGAAGAGCATGGCACACCCGGTTGAGCGCTTTGTCATGTTCTTGGACATTTGAACCATATACCAGAATGTCGTCACTATAGTTTAGTGTATTTGGTATGTGATGTATGGTCTGGCCTGGCGGATGGCTTCTTGAAAAATCTCCGCAGCTGATGAAATGCCAAAACTAAGTCGTTTGTAGCGGAACAGCCCTAGATGAGTGGCAAATGTTGTTATATATCGCGGCTTCTCATGTAGTTCCAACTGGTGGTAACCTTTGTTCAAGTTTAATTTTAGAAGACTCTTGCGCCATTTAATGATGAAATCATGTCACTCAAATGGGGTCCTGGATGATGCTCCCTTTCGATGGCCGTGTTGGGCCACGCACAGGCGCACCTTTTCGGGTGGGCCCTTCTTTGGTACGATGACAACCGGTGACACCCAAGGTGTTGGCTATTATGTCCTCTCGATAATGTCAGTTCGTAATAACTCTTGGATTTCATCCTCCTCGGCTTGTTGAAGGTGGAAGGGTACTCGGCTTTGATGTTGTGCGACGGGACGTATTCGTTCATTTATGTGCAACCGGATTTGGCACTTGTTCATTTTCCAGAGTCAGGTGAATAGTTTAGGGAACTTGTGTATGATGTCTGGATTGTCGCTTACTCTGTATAGAATTTCAACCAGCCGAAGTCGCTCCGCGGTGGGCAGACTGAGGAGACAGTCAGCTTCCGGACCTTCAATTACATGTATATATGCCTGCACATAGGTGGTTTTGTGCTTGAGTGTAGTCGCAAATTTCCCTAGGCAAGGGAGAGGTTTCTTCGACATCCACGTGAACACTCTGACATAGGCCGGGCTCAAAGTGGGTGGCGGTTTCATTTTGGTGTATTCAGTCACAGGGATATAGTTCAGTGATGCCCCACTATCCAGTACAAACTTGGTTGCATGAGTTCCCACACTTATGTCTAGTCTGGGGTACTTTTTTTAATTGGTCTGGATCAGCCACCATGCAGACATACTCAACAGTCTCATTGGGACCTGCGAGACTATCTGCTGGAGTGTGAAGAAACAGAGGATGACTCCCGCCGATCCTGGACTGCCTTCACATGATGCCGCATTGTGTCAGGGCGAGACGATCTCGTTGTCTCTCTCATCCTTTCTTTGCGATATTCACCACACATAGCCTCAAAGTGGTTTTCTCTCCCGCATTTTGAACACTGCTGACCAAGTGCTGGACACACATCAGTGTGCGGAAAGTCGTATCCGCACTGATAGCACTTTCGTGGGCGATCTCGTTTCTTGTCTCCGCGGCCAGACTCATGGTGTCTGCGCCCAGTGTAATGTTGGCGGGACGATGGCCTGGATGTCCGGCGTCGATCTCGAGAGTGTCTGCGAGTGTCCTTAGCTTGTACTCAATACACTTGTTCCCGTCTCTCACTATGCCCCATCTCCATTCGTCTGGCATGTTCCTCTGCCTGATCATGTATCCGGGTCATCTCTTCAATCTCATCGAGGGTATGACTTTTCCGTAGTAGCCGCCTTCTGAGAGTTTCTGATTGGCAAGCTTCAATTATTCGCAATCTTATGGCGTCTTCCGTGAAAAACATATCAAACTCACAGTACCGAGACAATCGTCGTAGTCTCATTATAAACGTACTCATCAGTTCCTCCTTCTCTTGACGGGCTTGGTGAAACATGTATCTTTCATAATCCACATTTCTTTTATGTAAAAATCTTTTGTTTAAAGCATCTCGCACCTTGACATAGGATCCTGTTTCATCAGTCGGCAATTCCTTGATTAACTTACTGATTTCTTTCCCAACCAGATTGCGTAATGCAATTAACTTTTCTTGTTCATCCGTGACTTTTGATCCCTTCATATAGTCCTCAAAGTCCTCAAACCACTCCTGCCATCTGGGCCCCATGCCTCCTCCAGCTATTAGGGTCAGTGGTTCTGGAGGACGCAGATATGAGACACCAGTTGTAATGGGAGGGTATGCCGCCGCGTCCGCCGCGTTCCTTTGCGGTGACGTCGCCATCTCTGATTCATGTCTTGGTCCGTTTGCCTTTGCTCGTGCTTGTATGTCACTCTTGCGTTTGCTTGTGTTTATCTTCTATTTTCTTTGTATTTGTTTGTGCTTGTTTGATGCTTTTCTTTTGCAGTTGCCAGTGCTTGTTTTTCTCTTGTAGTTGCCTTTGCTTGTGCTTGTTTTTCTTTTGCTGTTGCCTTGGCTTGTGCTTGATGTCAAAAACTGGAGGTTGCCTGACTTCAAAATGGCCGCTTCTTGGCCTCAAAAGGGGATTGGTGGGAACAGCCTGACTTCAAGATGGCCGCCGTACTCGAAATCTCGTTTTCCACGAGATTTTGGCTCCCTTCACACAATTCAATCACCGGCAGGCTTCAAACACTCACTGGGCAGATGAGGTCCACACCGGGTGCTGGGGCCTTCGCCTTCCGTCTCTTCCACTCGCGCAGGATCTTCTCCCAACAGGTAGGACCGGGTGAGCTCCCGACCTCGCTACCGCGCCTGCAATTCTTCACGCATCGGGGGTAGGCACCCGATGCTAGCGCTCGGCAGCGCTTCCTCAGCTGGGTCACATCAGCGCTCGACCGCGCTTTGCTCGCTGGGCTTCACACGGCCGTCCAGTCACAAAACGGTGTGTATTCACTGCTGGCCGCTTCCATGTCGGCGGCGGTTCCTGCCAGGCACACGTGTCGCGACGGCGACTTCTTTATTGTGCTGCGCGGGATGGGCCACTTATCTCCAGGGGTCCAGGGGTGGCAGACTGCACCATCCCACCCTCGTCGCCAGCTGTAGCGTTGTGCTACCAATGATGACACTCACAATGTATGTTTTATATGAGCTCTTTATTATAGTTCTGTCCTGTTCCCCGTCCCTACTCTAACTACCTCTTTCCTATCATCGCTCCTCCTCTTCCTGTGCTCCCCTAACTCCACCCACCAACAACTAGACTGCACACAACCATACAGGTGGCACAGAGAGCCGGGAAATCAGAAAGTTGTGAGGCATAAAAGGGATGATTTGAAGCACAGAGTGTGATGTATTCCTATAGGTTCTGTATCGATTCCCCTATTCCCGGCCCTGTTCTGGTTAATACTTAACTAGCAGCCGACCCACAGTGCAAAACCGTTATCTGATTAAGCCACACCACGGCACAGAAACGTGTTATCTGATTAGGTAATAACGCATGCCATCTAATTAGACAAGCACTATTCCTCCAGCCCCTGATAAGGCATACGGAGTTCTCAAAACAAATCAAACCTATGACAACCTGGGAAAATCCCTGCGGCCATTGTTTTGATTTCACCGAGAACTTCAGCAAAAGAATGTGCGAACAAGCCCGTTCGTATGACATCCTTATTGACGTATCCATGTCCATCCTTACGTCAATCTCGACACCTTACAGGTATAAATATTACCGACATTGCCTTAAGCAAACACACGCGGTGGTGACGAGATCGGAGCAGCGAGACGCGCTGAGGAGCCCAGCAGAGAGCGAAGCCCACACGCGCTGCCCCGCCTTCCTGACGCGCTGAGAACGAGACGCTGCTTTTCTCCTGCCGAGAAATCCAGCTCCGGCGCTTCCAAGCAGCCCTCGCAGGCAGCTGGAATATCAAGACCAGAGACGAGAGATACCAGCCCTCAACCATTCTAGATCTCAGGTACAGAACTGAACAACCCCTTGCAGAGAATTCTTGACTCAGTCACTTGGCAAAACAAACTTAACTTAAACTGCTACTTATCTACTCCCGCCCACGTATTAGGCTTAGGTCAGGTACACTGGGGTAGGCGTGGTTAGAAGCACCAGTTGAGTACGGTTAGTCAAATGTATATATGTATGTATCTATTTTATCAATTTTAACTATCATATGGCTTAGAAACCATATCAATGCTTCTGCAGTATTATTTTATACTTCTGCTTTTATTGTATGCACTTTACTTAACCATAAGTATCGCAATAATATCGATTCATTTCTCTTGTACGAGAAAAGAGACTGATCAATAAATAACATCTTTTATTGAACACGCCCGTCTCTTCCTTTCTCTACAAACTGGTGAAACTAAGAATGCACGTACTGACTGAGTAAAATAAGTTGTCTTTTGTTTTCACACCACTCTAGAGATACACTCTTGATTGGGGGAGAGCAAAGTTGTCATGTTCTATGGTTGTCAGAAACTAAATCCCTTCTTGTCTTTCCAGGGAAGTTAAACTCCTCCTTGTCTATTCGAGAAAGTTTCTAGTGAACTCTGAGCTAGCTGGCAAAACCAAAAACTTTAAGTCTAATATCGTCAGTAGAAGACCTAGTTAACCTCTGCCCTAGATCTATACTATTGAAGATATTATTCCAATGCGCAGAGCCTATTGGGATAATAGGAACTACACTACAAGAGTGGACTGACATATAGGGAGTGGGCACTGGAGTGCTATGAAGACTTTTATAAGGCATAGTGAGCTGATATGTGGTGAATCGAGATAGTTTCCCGGGATGGAAGAGATTAGTCAAGAAAGAAATGCTGGGTTATTGATACTGGTAGATACACTAAAATGTAAGAATGTGGCACAGGTAAAAACGTGTACTGAGAGAGGGGTAAGCAAAGGTATAGTGTGAAACCTACAGTGATTGGTGCATCAGGAGCATACTGTCATAGATACAGAGAAATAAGTAACAATGACAAAGATGTGTCCATAGAAAGGTAGAAAAAGGTTACAGTGATATAAGTGCACAGGACAGAGACAAAGGTATGGTTGCAAAGATTAAAAAAACTAAGCAAATGTTAAGATGTATGCTGATAGACCCCCAGCGCAGTTGTTCCATTCAAAATGAACCCTCTGTGTATATGCCTTCACCCTGCAAATGCTGGTGTAATGTCCCCAGAGGTGAAATTCAGCAAGTTACAAAAAGACAGAAATCAATTCCCAAACATCAGGTAAAATTTCTAAGTGTAAAAAGAATGTGGCAATGCAACCATAATGACACTGCAAACCATATCGGGACAGGTAGGATATGTGACTTCTAATATGTGCAGTTTCATGGTCAACAATAATACAGTTTACTGAATAGACAGCTAAGATGGCACACAGTGTAGAAGGACAGCTCGCATGCTGCTCAAGTGCAGAGTGTCATGCCTACTGTATTATATATCTGAAGCTGGACATTTTATAAGCACTTATAAAGCCACAGGGCTACCATGACAGGCTGGGGGAGCTTGCAGAGTCATCATTCTGGACATACATTTGGTGTTGTTGTAGTGGTGGTATGGAGTGAGGGGGGGTAGGGGTGGCAGATCATTGTGGAGGTTACAGAGGAGATATTTTAATTCCTTTGTAACCATGTATAAAATGAAAAGAAGTAAGGGGCAGCACACACTGTCAATGGCAGCTTATGAAAAATGTCTTCCCCTCCTCAACATATCTTGGGAAACACACGTCAGTGATTGCACATATGACTTTAGCTGCAATATTGTGATTCTCATAGTTTTCTGATAGAGCTGATTTAATGATATATTAATGAGCTACACAGAACCTTTGAGATGTCCACCATGTTTAGTCTATAAATTGCCTTTTAATTAAAAAAAGGGTTAAAAAAGGATTAGTTCGGGGGCGTGGCTACGAGCCCACCGAGATGGCGGCGTAGTGCAGGAGCTCTGTGATTGGAGCGGCTCCTTCTGCATTAATCCGTCTGCCCAGCCGTCATATGGTGACATCTGAAGCCGGACTGGAGTACCGACGCTGAGGGGTGCGGTCCGGTCTTATCCCGGGTGAAATCGACAGCCGCCAGCCGAAGATACGTTGAGGGGACGAGGAGGGCCCTGAGCACCGTCCTGCCGCTGATCTCCGAGCCGACCGGAAGCGCCCTGTGGTCGGGGAGCCCGGCCGGAAGGTACCGCTGACCGGTGGCGGTCGATACTGTTGACCGACTTGCTTGTGACCGGAGGAGGGCCTGCCCGGGGTCACCATCCGCCTGCCGTCGCTGCCGACAGTGAATGCGGAGGATCTGCAGCCCCGGAGATAGAGAGCCCCGGGACCGGGAGGTCCGACAGACTACTGTGCGGGCGGTGCGCGAAGGCGGCGCCCGCCCCCACCTCTCCCCGGGCTCAACTATAGCAGCCTGCCTGGTGTGAGGGCTCGGGCGCTAACACGCAGAGGGGCCGGCGCGACGTCCCCCGGGACCGACATCACTGTGCCTGGTGTGGCGCTGCAGGCGCTGGTGGGGCCCCGCATCCATCGAGAAGCCCGGGACTGTGTCTGGTAGGGCTTGGTGTGGGTAGTGCAACAAAGTGATTTTACCGCCTGGGACATGAGCGGTGAGGGCTGGCAGGCAGTTGGAAGTGTGGTGACAGTGGGCTCTTCCCTACATCTGGTTCCCTTGCGGCAGAACAAGGGCCCTGGGCAGCGACGCCATTTTCCCGCCGCCATTTTTCCTGCCGCCATCTTACTGCCACCTCCCCACAGCCTGGAACGGAGGGCAAATAACCATACTCTGCAACAATAACGCGGTCCCCATACTGAGACAACCCACAATTACTATGGCGGGAAGAGGTCCCAGGCAAACTGCGGCGCAGTCGAAGTTGGAGAAGTTCGCCTTTGAAAAGAACGCCGTGAAACACCCGGAAGGTCGCACGTCCACTGACAAAAGTCCGGAGGGGGATGGCTCCAAAAGAGTGACACTAGAGGATCTGATGAAGATGCTCTCCAGCGTCCAGACGACGGTGGGGTCTATCTCGACAGACGTTGGCCTGCTGAGGGCGGATCTCCACAAGATGACGGAGCGTGTGGCGCAGGTGGAGGTAGTCACCAAATCACTAGTAGAAGACACTTCCGAACTACAGCTCGCTGCAGAACGCATGGAAGCGGTCACCAGAAAACTACAGGAACGTCTGGACGATCAGGAAGGGCGCTCGAGGAGGAACAACGTCCGGATTTTGGGCATTCCGGAGTCGGAGGGCAAGCAATCGATGGATCTATATGTGGAGGACTTAATCAGGACAAAGCTGCAACCGAAGGGCCTCTCCCATTTCTTTTCTGTCGAAAGAGCGCACGGAGTGCCCGGTGGGAAGCCTAAAACGGGGGCACAACCGCGACCAGTGCTGGCTAGACTCTTTAACTTCCGTGATAGGGATTCCATACTTCAATCAGCCAGGGTCTCTGCGCCTGTCAAAATACTGAACTCCACCATTGCCTTCTTCCCGGATTATACGGCAGAGGTGGCCCGGCGACGGAAGACTTTCATAGATGTAAAAAAGGCTTTGCGGGCCAAAGAGATACCCTATTCCATGCTTTTCCCGGCAAGACTGAGAATCGTGGATAATCATAAGGCATGGTTCTTCGACACCCCGGAGGCAGCGAGGGACTGGCTGGACGGTTGGAGGCGAGTGGAGGCACCACGGCGCCATGACAGGGGTCCCCGCAGTCAACAGACAGTTCCACGAGCGGATCACCAGACAACACAAGGTCATAGTCAGGATCTATTTGCAGAATCAGGTCTGGAGGACGGAGAACAACCGGAAGAGTAGACTCCTACAAGCACGATCGTTGACCGACACCTCTTAGGATAACGGACAATGTACCTCTTGCAATTCCCTCCATGTTCGGCGGATGAGGCCAAGTGGAGCTGCTCGTGAGGTCTCAGAGCTACTTTCCCCTTGCAAGCAAGTACAATGGGTTGGGATGGGACTAAGCGCTCTGCTAAGTTGGGGAGGCGGGCGGTTTCAGACCCGTGCAGCAGGGAGGCAGGGTGGGGGGGAAGGGGAATGTTTGATTGTTTTAATTCCTGTAATATGCGACGATACACGGCACGTGATACACGACTCAAAGGGGACACTTTCCTTGTAGAGGTGCGATGCGGGACCCGTCCCCTATTGCCCTGTACGACATCACACACACACCTACATGGCAGTAAATGTGACGGCTCCACCTGAGAATCACGCACCACATCCCACTCACGCATCGACTCTGTCAGTCCTAACATGGAATGTCAGGGGACTGGGCGACAGGGTGAAGCGGGGCCTAGTACTACAATCCTTGAAACGCTGCAACCCAGCGGTAGTCCTCCTGCAGGAAACCCACCTGGTAGGCTCTGCCACAAAGGCGATGGATAGATGGGGGTATGGATTCGTTGCCCATGCAGATTTCTCCTCTGGCTCCAGAGGGACGGGAATACTTATTAGGAAGAACTTTCCGATGGTGTGTCGGCAGACCAAAATTGACTCCCAGGGCCGCTTTGCTGCTGCGACGATGCAGTGGG
Organism: Lissotriton helveticus; assembly: GCF_964261635.1. Lineage (NCBI taxonomy): Eukaryota > Metazoa > Chordata > Amphibia > Caudata > Salamandridae > Lissotriton > Lissotriton helveticus. The sequence goes on from NC_136059.1 coordinate 1,093,297,516, forward strand.
AGGGCCAACTTTTCAACTTTGTGTCCGTGTATGTCCCACCGGGCCTCCATGCCCGGCGCACACGGCCCTTGCGGCCTTCCTACTGTCATTGCCAACGGCGATGCTAGTAATATGGGGCGACTTTAATGACGTTCTGGATCATGCGCTGGACAGGCACCCACATACAGCAACAGTGCGGGGAGGCGGGCGACTCGCTGGACTGCTGGATGCCCTTGGCCTAACAGACTGCTGGCGATATAAGCATCCCTACGAGAAGCAATACACTTACTACTCGGCAACACATCACTCCCTCTCGCGAATAGATTATATTCTAATGTCCGGTGATGGTCTACACGGCATTGTGGAGGCGGACATCCGTCCGAGGGGAATATCGGATCACTCGCCATTACGACTCACATTCACAAATCACCGTTCCCATAGAAAACGCGTCTTTCCTATTCATGCGGGCTATCTGCTGAGCGCCCCTTTGAGGAACACCCTTTCCGACACTGCTATCCGCTACTTTCAGGAGAATGCAGGCTCAGTAGGCTCCCAGAGTACCCTATGGGAGGCATACAAAACGGTCATACGTGGGCAAGCAATTGCATCCATTGCCGCCCATAAACGCACCCAGCGTCAGGAGCTTACCGCCCTTGAGGACGCGCTTCAGGGCGCGATCTCTGCCCAAGAGACCCACCCTTCCCCGGCAGCCGCTCGGGCAGTTCGACTGCGGAACGTTCAGTGGCTGTCGTACCAAAGGGAAATGGTTCAGACCACAATTCAGGCCTCCCGTCATAAGATCTATGAGTTGGGCGATAAAGCTGGAAAGATGCTGGCCTGGCTCGACAAAAAAGAAAAAGCAGGCAGGGTGGTTGCTCTACCTGGGGGACATTTGGTCTCGGACCCCGGAGCCATAGTCGAACTACTGGCTGATCACTTCGAGACGATATATGCACCCCAGGCGACGTACTCGACAGAAGAAGCTTATGAATATATTAAAGATCTGACGATCCCCTGCCTCTCACCTGAGGCAGCACTTATGCTTGAGGCGGACGTCACCGTGGAGGAGATACAGGAAGCGACTGACGCACTAGCGTCCGGTAAGGCTCTGGGTCCCAATGGACTTCCGATAGATCTGTATAAGCACACTGCTCAGATAACAGCCCCCATTTACTCCAAATGCTTGTGGACAGTCTGGAAGTAGGGGAACTCCCTAGGGATCAACGCCTTGCCACAATAATCCCGATACATAAACCTGGTAAAGCGCCGGAGGCATGCACTTCCTACCGCCCCATTTCCTTACTGAACGCTGAACCAAAGATCCTTGCCAAATTATTGGCACAGCGTTTGGCTCCCCACTTGGCCACTCTGGTACACCCGGATCAGTCTGGATTTATGCCAAGTCGTAATACCTCGCATAATCTGCGCCGACTCCTGGCGGTGTTGGCTCGCCGGGAGTACATACAGGAACCAGCGGTACTTCTTTCCCTTGACGCCACTATGGCGTTTGATACCGTGGAGTGGCCTTACCTATTTACGGTTCTTCGTCACATGGGCTTCGGCCCCAAGTTCTGCGCGTGGGTCCGCCTGCTCTACACCAGACCACTAGCCCAGATAGCGGCGAATGGACATATCTCCAGAGATTTCCCGCTTGGTCGTGGGACAAGGCAGGGCTGCCCGTTATCCCCCTTGCTGTTTACGCTAGTCCTTGAGCCATTGGCGATTTGGATTCGGTGGGAACCATCCATCAAAGGCATCAGCTGGTCACCGTCATGGGAGGATAGGATATCTCTCTATGCGGATGACATACTTCTGTATCTAACCTCCCCCAAAAAATCTATCCTAGAACTACTGAACGTCTGCGAGAAATTCGGGAGGGTCTCGGGATAAAGAATTAATTGGACTAAATCAGTCTTGTACATTCTTGCTGGTGATCCGCCCTCACTTCCGGCGGACTGCCCGCTACGTTACACTACTGGGCCCTTTAAGTATCTGGGGATCCAGGTTTCTCCCGACCGGACGACTTTCACGCCCTCAACCTGAAACCCCCACTGGAACGTTTCAATCGGGACGTGAAGGTGTGGCGTTCCCTCCCTCTCACTCTCCTGGGCAAAGCCGCCCTGTTCAAAATGATGGCGTTGCCCCGCTTCCTGTATCTCCTTGAGAACACACCGTTCCCAGTCCCCCCTCATACTTTAAGGCTATCTCTGCAGCAGTGTCTACTTTGTTATGGGACGGGAAACCAGCACGGATAGCGCAGTGCAAACTGGTGAAAGACTGGTATGATGGATTTATAGCGCTCCCTAATATTGAACTGTACTACTGGGCAGCCCACCTTAAGCAAATCAATTACTGGATACATGCCCCGCAGACGGACCCCGCCTTTTTGGCGGATAGGCAAGGGATTGAACTCAGGCGACTGTTGAGAAACCTGTACAGTCGTAGCGTCCCATCTGATCTCATAGGCCCGACCCGTCACACAGTTCATCTCTGGTATAGGGCGCATAGACACCTTCAGTGCGCGAACGTCATTACACTGATGACACCCCTGTGGGACTCACACAGATTGGGGTTCATGGGTAAAGGGTTCCAGTCATGGGACGACATAGGTATTTCAGTGGTGGGTGATCTCTGGAGGAAGCACAACATAATAGACTTCACCTTTCTACAACTCAAACATGACATGGCCCAATCAGAATATTTCAGATATATGCAAATACGACATGCGTTACTCTCGGCCATTCCGGCAGGGACGAAACTACAGGACTCTACCCTTCTAGAGGACAGGCTACTAACAGAACATATGCCCCACAAAGCGACATCCTTCACGTATCGGAAACTGGTTAACAACCTCCCCGACATGCTAGTCAAATTGCGCCTCTGTTGGGTGGGCGATATTGGTGACCTTGATGACTCAGAATGGCAGGAGGCTCTCTCCTCGCCCAAGGAATCGGCGATTCAATCCAGACTTAAACTTGTTCAATTGAAAGTTCTTCACCGCACATACTACACCAGAACAGTCCTTCACAAA